>NC_084461.1:174937500-176187500 GCF_027409185.1 Cynocephalus volans
TTTCCAGGAGCACAGGGCTCAGTTAAAGTTCAACATTTCCTCTCTCTCTTTGTTGATAAATTCACAGATATTTAAAATGAAACTTTTAATACAGTTTTAGTAGGAGTAGATTAGATGCCCAAAAGGTTACTTTTTCCAGCTTAAAAATTAACTTTTCAACTACTCTGTTGGGTATCTTCTCATCACTTACTTCGAATTGGGTCTTACCTACATATCTCAGGTCTTTGGATTAACATGCCTTCCTGAGAATGTTCAATGATAGATCCAGAGATTAATCTCACTCTGAATCTTGAAGGAGATATTGGAGACTTCAAAGGGCTCAAGTTTGATAGGAAGTCAGACTTCCAAAACAGTCCTATGTATAGCTATATAACACCCCAGAACATTAGAACTGTTGATGGCCTCAGCTATTCCAAACCCTAATCTTACAAATGAAGAAACTGAGGCACAGAGAAAACCAAGTGACTTGTCCAAGGGCATAAGGGATAGAGAGGAGTCTGAAGCCAAGTCTCCTCAGTGACCGTCCCATGTTCTTCTCAATGAGTTACTTCTCTACTTGCCTAAACACAGGAACAGAAGGCAAGAAAATTATTTTATGGGTGGTTTCTTCTCAAAGGAAATTGAATCAAAGTGTAGTCATTTTAACTTAACAAGAAGAAAAGAAAATTGAGTATCCTGTCTGTGACTCTTCTTATACACTTTATTTTAAACTCCTACAGATTTAGATGAGCTTGTAGAAATCAAGTTCATTTAAACGTGAAGTTCCATGACTAATTTATAGACTCTTTATTTATGCCCATTGCAGGTCCCTCCTTGGACAGATCGTTCTGAGAGTCCATGACCCGGGTCAAGTCTCTGACTTGTCAGCACCTCTACTTTACACAAGCAGGAATCCTACTTTCAAGAAATGCTTTGGGACTTATATTAGGGAATAAATAAGAATGTTTTTAATTATCACACCACTTCATTTTTAGATAAGTTACATGAAGAAGTTATAAGTATGGTATTTAGAAACAGTTCTCTTAGAGAGCTACTTAAATGGTTTAACCACGCCCCTGAGATGTTAGTTAAAATATTAACAAATCTGTTCTTTGTATATTTAGATAACATACTTCAGCCCATGCTCTTCCCCTTCTCCGTTGGAAAAAAACAAAATCTCAGAACTAGGGGTGTCCAAATTAGTGAACTTTTACAGTCCTTTTAATATGTGGACTACATCACTCTAGCATTTTTAAAGAAGCGAAATCTAATATGCCAAGTACTAGATGTGCTGTTGACATTTAATAAATGCCAAAGTTAATATGAACATTTCTCACTGAAAGAATAATTTGGATTATAACCCAAGATATGCTTATAAAAGTCCAAGTCTTTTAGGAAAGTTCATTCTTAAAATGCTTAAAAAAACAAGAAATTTAAATTTTAGTTTACACAGATTTATACCTAAAGGGGTTGAATGAGAAAAAAAAAAATCTCTTTACAAAATCATGGTTCAGACAATTAGTATATCTCAAGCATTGACTGTCTACAAAAGATAGTGTTAGTCTAGGCAGAGAGAGAGAGAGAGAAGCTGATGCAGGGATGACGGAAACAGAGTTCTTAACTTCAAAAAGCTTGCAATCCAGTAGAAGGGATAAGACGTGTGAAGAAATATTCTTCACGCAAAGTAATTTGTAATGTGTCAAAAAACCCATCACAGAGGAAAAACTCAAGGATATAACGCCTCATAAGTAGGTAATGGGAATGTAGTAACAAACAAAACAAAATCTTTATCCTCAGGGAGATTCCATGCTGTTGGGAGAGACATGGTATATACAAATAAATGACCATGTCTCTATATCTATACTGATCTATATGTATATATAATGTCAGGTGCAGAGTAAGGGCATGAAGAGAGGAGAGTGACACTATTCTAGGGGGTCTGAGAAGGCCTCTTCAATGATACTGTGATATTTGAGAAGAGAGTTGGCAGAGGTAAGGAAACAAGGTAAGAGGAACGCCTGGGGGAGAAGAGCATCCTAGGCAGGTGAAAACAAGTTCCAGCAACATCTCAGCGTGGCTGGAGCTCAATGTCTCAGGGGGATGGGAAGATTGGTCAAGAGATGTGGTGGTGACTCCCCAATGCCAAGGGCTTTGAAGGTCCTTGGGAGGACACTGTCTTTTGCTCTGAGTGAGATGGGAGCCACTGAAGGACTCTGAGCAGAGTGGTGGCATGATCTGACATGGGTTCCAGAAGGATTATTCTGGCTGCTGTGGGGACAAGGGCAGAGGAAGAAAGCCCAGTGGGGGGGGGGTATTAGTTTCCTAAGGCCGCATAACAAGTCACCACAAAGTGGACAATTTACAACAAGGGAAATTTATTATCTCACAGTTCTAGAGGACAGAAGTCCAAAATCAGGGTGATGGTGGGGTTGCTTCCTTCTGCAGGCTCTGAGGGAGAATCTGTTCTGCACCTCTCTCTGCGCTTCTGGTATTGGCTGGCAATCCGTGGCATTCCTTGGACTGTAGACACGCCATTCTAATTTCTGCTTCATCTTCACATGGTCATTCCCTCTCATCTCTCTGTGTCTCTCTCTCCTTTTCTGTCTCTTGTAAGAATACATGTCATTGGATTTCAGGCCCATTCCAAGTCAGGAAAATCTCAAGATCATTAATTTAGTCACTTTGGCAAAGACCCTTTTTTCCAAATAAGGTCACATGCTGAGGCTCTAGGTGGACATATATTTTATGGTGCATTATTCAGCCCAGGACAGGGGCTGTGTGAGTAACCCAGACCCAGGGCAATAGAGCGAGATGGGAGAAGTCAAATTCTAAAGTCCTGGAAGGTGGGGGATTTTTATCTGTTTCATTTGCTTTGTGTCCTTGTGTCCTGGTACACATGAGGTGCTTAGTAAATGTGTGATATGCATTATTTCCTCCACTCATCAGAAGGCCATAACACCGATAATAATCCAGGGCTATAACTCCCGCCTCACTGAGGTGTGACAGCCCAGCTCCCATGGAGCCTCGGTGAGGTCTCCTGTCCCCCCCTCCTCATATAACCGACTGTCTATGATACCAAGGTCACTTCCTAAGTGTGCACTTATGATGTCAGTTAAGTTTTCTGCAGGAGCCCTTTATCCCAAGCCCTCTTATCAACTTTTCAACGCCCTGAGTTGAGCAAGGAGCGTTACCAACTTTTGTATTCAGCAAAACCAAAACCCTTTGCATCCTTTGGCTATCACGCCTTCTCACTTTGAGTAACTGCTGACCCAGAATGACTCTGAATGACCCAGAAAAGCCTAGGCAACGAGAGATCTTGGACCTTCCTAATATTTCCCCTATAGCTAGAGGAGGAGGGAGTGTCTGTCTGTAGAGTACTCATAAATGCCTGTGTTTAATAAAATGGTTATAGTTGTGATCTGTGCTGAAGGTGCTGTCCCTCTTGGTGTTGGTTTCTCTCTGTACTTGGGAGAAGCCATTCCATCCCTTAATTCCATCAGGAGCCCACAGTCTTGATTCAGTATCACCATTCCTGAAGGTTCCCCTTAGGACAGAGGTTCTCAGATGTGGCTGTGTGGGAATCACCTGGGAGAATTTTTAAAAATACAGATGCCTGGGTCCCACCCTCAGAGATTATTATTTAGTTCATGTTGGGTGTGGCTGGGCATGCACATTTGTCAAATTTCCCCAGTTGACCAATGGGCAATAAAATTCTAGAACCTCTGTCTTAGTTCTTTGGCTGATATGAATTATTGATTTTGGTGGGTCTTTTGTCTGTCTGCTTTTTGAGTGAAAAAACAGTGTACCAGATAATTCTACAGGGAACTCCCCAATGCCAAACCCACACGTTGCTTTAGGGCCAGCTGTAGTCACATGCAAATCACAGTCGGGAATTAAGAGAAGGAATTTGCCCAACAGTAACCTTTCTCCCCCCATCTGTTGGAATTTTATTGTTTTAACACTATTTTTCATGCTCAGTCTACAGTAAATGACTTTATCAGAATTTTCAGGGGAGACAGCCAAAGCCAAGAGTTAAAGTAGCATGACAGTATTTTTCCCCCACAAATGTTATGGGAGGTTAAGGCAGTCTTTTCTAATTAATGTCTAGTTCCCTTGTACAAAACAACCATACCAGCTGCTGCTTTCTATGAACAACTCTACTTAGATACGATTACACTCAATTTAGCCAAAATGTACCTCAGCACTTCTTAAATTGTTCTTTATACTTTTAATTTTTCAAGAAAGCATCCAGCAGCAATTCCTAGTCTCGGTCAGTGTCTCCCTTTCTATTCAATCCCCAGCAGCTCTACCAGCCAGAGGAAGGCCTCACTGGTCTCAGTGTGGGAGACACTGTGCCCTTGAAAGATTTTTTTAAAGGAATCATCTTAGGAGATGTTTGTGTCCCTCACCAACTCTGGAGGATCTGTGATGTAGGAGAAGGTAGAAACTACCAGCAAGAATTCACATGTGTTTTGGGAAAAAGTGTAAATCCCTTTATTTTTCATGGTTGCTTGCTTATTCTGAAACTCCCATTTCACCAATGACAGAAGAAACACAAATGTTGATTTGCTGGTTGGTAATCCAGTCCATTAAAAGTCCTAACTTACTCTCATAGCAATTCCTTCACCTTCTCAGTGCATGTTAGAAAAAATATTTTTCTTTCTACCCTTCATAGTTCTTAGTTGGGATGAACCATGTAACAAAAGACAGATTAACAAGAGAAAAACAAGCAGAAGTTTATTAATATGTACAATCCTCCCTCAGAATCCTATGGGCTAGGTCTGTGAACCAAACTGACTCCATGTTCCCTGCAGAGGACACTTCGTTACTTCTCCACTCCTCAGTCATGAAACTCCGCCCCCCCCCCACCAGGGCACATGATTACCCCATGGCCCACCCTGATAAAATAAACTGAGATAAGAGGGGAACAGGTATTCACCAAGTTGCAAAGCCCCTCCCCAAGGCTTGCTTAGTGTAATTGTGAAAATTAAGTTACAGATTAATCTTAAGACCCCTTTAGGAATTCCCTCATGCACACAAAGCTTCAAGGTGACTGCTACAATGACCCTCCTGGGGCGATAATGATGAACAACACCACCACCATCTTGGACATACTGAATGGATGCAAGGACCAAAGCCCTAACTGAGCATGCACCCTTGATGCAACCAGGAAGAACAGAATGGACCACCTCCAGGGGTGTAGAATGATGATGCTGGCCTGTACCCTTACCCTTTTTCCCTGTAAAAGACCCTGAACAGCTCCCCTAGCTAGCTTTCCTGTAGCTACCCCCTTTATGCTTAAGTCTTTCTCCTCTTTTAATAAAGCATTGCTTGCTTTACTGCTGAGGATGTTGTTCATTTTTAAGACTTGGAGACCCAAGACCCTAATTCTGTAACAGTTTCAGGACCCCAGGCAGATACCAACTTTGCAGAAGCTCAAGTCCCTCCTAGATACAAAAAGTTGGCCCTCCTTATCCTGGGGTTTCCGCAACCTGCAAATACTATATTTTGGATCCACGGTTGGTTGAATCTGTGAATGTGTCAGCTGAGCATATGGAGGGCTGACTGTATACCTCATGTATAAATGGGAGATACCCAGGGGAAAATGAATTCATTTCAAAGAGGTGGCTTAGACTTCAAGCTTAAGTATCACCTTCCACCAAAGCAGAGGAAGAAAGGTGGAGGGAAGGCCAGTCATGGTGAGATGCCCAGGAACAGCATTCTAAACAAGAGTAAGGTGTGCTATGCAGATTTAAGTCCATGTCTTCCCCATTGATAGGAGTTTCTGGTACAGAAAGGGAGACATCCTTACAAATGGAGATTTCCTTCATAGATGTAAATTTCCATTACAAAAAGGCTCCATTTCCAGAGGTCTCCTGTGTCTTCAGTTTCTTAAAATAATCAGCTCAAAATAATCCTATGCTGCAGAGGCATATTTGGGGTGGTGTGTCCTGGTCTCTTATACCAACCACTTTGATTGCTCACCTCTTGGAAGGGGAAGGGACTTGTGCACTGACTTTCCCTGCTGACTATTGCTGACTCCTGTAGGGACTCACTCAGACCCCCAAAATTGATATAAAGATTATTTTACAGTGAAAACATCTAAGCTAAAGGAGACGCAGAAATAAATCTTATTCCAACTTCCCTTATCTGACTAAAGCACAACCTCCAGAAAATACAGCTGCCATTATCCCCCTCATAGGGAGTTTCCTGTGAACTCAGCTGCTAGGAGACAGACTGCCCATTTCTATTACATCAAAAAACCCAACAGAATCTTCCATACCTTCCCACTGAAGCTCTAAAGTCCTACCCCTATGTTAAGTTTGGGATATAAAACTTTACATCTCTGGCTATTGTGTACTCATCACTGAGTACATCCACGTGCACACTATAGGGGAGGGAAGACTTTCCCTCCACTGTCTGAAGATTTGGCAACTGCATGTATGACAACAGGCAAATTATCAGAAAAAAAGGTGTACAAATTTATTACCTGCATGTGGGCATCACAGGAAAGAAAAGTAAATACCCCCAAACCCAGTGAGATCTAAAAGTTTACATGCCCTCTTCATAGGGGAGAGGGGAGAAGGGATCTAGGCAACTTAGGGGAGGTTAAATGATGTATGGGAAAAATGAGTGGGCCCTTAGAAGAATAGGTGACGGTCTGTGACAAAGTTTATCTGAGTATGTCATCAACTTCCAGTCTCCCCTCCTATGATGCAAGTTAATCTTTCCTGGTTGGTGAAACTCCTGGGGAGGGGACTGATGACAATTGAGATCCTCTTTGAGAATCTGTCCCTAGGTAGATAAGGGTAGCCCAGAGAAAGCCTCTGCCTGCTTCTGATGTCCCCAAGTGCCCTCAGTTTGAAGTAATCAGCATATAAAAGCAGTATACATGGGAAAGCATTTCCCGAATTCCTCCCACGCATAAATATATCTTGTCTTTTCTCCTGTTAATCTATCTATTGTCAGTTAATTTGCTGTCCCCAACCCCAGGATTCGACCTGGAAGAGGAAAAGTTTTCCTCCCAACCTCTTACTCATGTCATCTGCTTCCGTCCTCACTGTACCTGCTGCTGAAGAATTGCTCACGGGTAGTATAACTCATGAACAAAAAAATCAGAGAAAACAATAAGGCCGTTTGGAATATGAGGACTCTACAATGACCAACAATATTCACTGGCAAGTGCAGCTGGAGGATTGGAGAAGAGCAGCTGAACTGGGCGGAGGGATTGGCCTTTTCCATAGGCGTAAGGGTAAAGAGTTCACGGCAGGGTCTGCAGAGCTGCAGCAGTCTAGTCCTAAGAATTTTTGAAACGGATCAGCAGGATAAACTGTACTATAATGTCAGAAACAAGGTGTTAACATCGATGCAATTCACCAGTCTTAATTAGAGTCTTTCCAGTTTTATTTGTACTCATTTATGTGTACACATATTTAGTTACTTACAATTTTGTCATGTGTAGATTTGTGTATCCACCAACATAGTCAATGATACTGAATAGTTACAACACAAGGATCTTTCTGGTTTCCTTTTGATGACCACATCTACCCACCTGTTCCTTCCTACCACTCTACCTCCCTTGCAACCACTAGTCTATTCTCCATCTCTATAATTTTGTCATTTAAAAAATGTGATATAAATGGAATCAGATAATAAGTAACATTTTGTCATTGGCTTTTGTCACTCAGCATGATTACCTGGACATTCATCCAGTTTGTTGCATGTGTCAATAGTCTGTTTCTTTTTATTACTGAGTGGTATTCCATGGAATGGATGTGCCATGGTTTGTTTAACCACTTACCTGTTGAAGGACAATTAGGTAGTTTCCAGATTTTGGCTATTACAAATAAAGGTGCTATAAACATTGTGTGGACATAAGTCTTTATTTCTCTGGGTTAAACGCCCGTGAGTACAACTGCTGGGTTTTACTATAGTTGTATGTTTAGTTTCGTAAGAAACTGGCAAATGTTTTCCAGAGTGGTTGTACCATTTGACATTTCCACCAGCACTGTGTCAGTAATATACTTTCTCTACATCCTTGCCAGCATTTGGTGTCATCCTAAATGTTTTTAAACTATGTAAATAACAGAAAAAGAAGCTCTGTGAACTTAGCATAGCATCCTTTTAAAAGTTCTTTTTTTCTCTAAAAGAGAATAACTGATCTCATGTTAAACATAAAAAGTAATCTCACATAAAAATGAGCAAAAGAAAAGCACCAAGTTTAAATATTTTACAAAGTTATTACAAGAATAAAAGAGAATAAGAAACTGAATAACATTTCTACAAACAGCAAAAGCATGCCAGAAAGTGCCCATAAAACAGATCAAAACTGTAATCTGCTTTTGAAATTAATTTTAAAATATCTAGAATATGATAGGAAAGAATAAGACAGGAAAGAGAAACATAATAGAATTAGAAAATTCATAAATAACAGGACAAGATTCAAGGAAGAATCGGAAATACAAGAAAGAAAAAAATTATTAAAAATAAATAAACTAGAAGGCACAACATGCTGTGTTTACTGAAAAGATCTTACGGCACACTGTTACTTTGGTGGCCTCCAGTAAACCACGCCTCCTTGCCTTTGTGTAGTTCCCACCCACATTGACTCTGGGCTAGGCAATATTACCAGCCATCTAGATGTGAGCAAGTGAGATGTAAGCAGAGGTTCAATAAGTACTTGCACATTAAAGTTAGTCCCCGTGGAGTGCGGGCTGTTAGAATACTCCTTGTTAGAATCAAGCTGCCATTCATTGAGAAAGCCCTACTTAGCCATGTGGAGAAGCCATGCAGGGAGAGAGTAAGACCTTCAGGGATAACCCCAGCTGATCTCCCAGATGACAGCACCAACCTGCCATCCACGTGAACTATCTTCCAGCCCCGGTGGAGATACCCCAGCTGACATCACATCAATCAAACATAGTCCATACTAACCCTGGCCCCATTTCAGAATCATGAGAAAATAAAAGATTATTGTTGCTTTAAACCATTAAATTTTGGGATAGTTTGGTATGAAGCAATTGATGAAACAAATCTATAAATGTTGTCAATTCAGTAACTATGAGAATCTCTGGTACCCAAATTGTTGTCTTTTTTTTTTTTTTTTTTTTTTTTGTCTTTTTCGTGACCGGCACTCAGCCAGTGAGCGCACCAGCCATTCCTATATAGGATCTGAACCCGCGGCGGGAGCGTCGCTGCACTCCCAGCGCCGCACTCTCACGAGTGCGCCACTGGCTCGGCCCCAAATTGTTGTCTTGAAATATCATTTCCCCCTAAAAGAAACCAGAGCTTTTTGGAGCATGAACTGTACAAGAGGCATGTGGGACACCTTGAAATACCAGAGAGAAAGGAAGCTTCAAAGACTCACAGGGTCATGTCAAAAGGACAGGAACCAGCTTGAAAAGGTTCCCATTGGCCAAAGATGAAACAACTTGAGCTTCAGAAAAGATGTGGCTTAGAACACATGAAATATATTTAAATTCAAATGATCCACTTACAAATACAATCTATCACGTTCTGACAAAGACAGGGAATCAACTTATATTATCACGAAGACTGGTAAAGAAGAATCAAACGTAATTCATGCCTTTCCTATATGAACATACTACTGAATCACCAAATGGTATATGAGGGAAGCATCTCATGAGAAAGAACTGGTAGAATTAGAGTGTCACCATTTTACAACCCCTAACTAATTAATGGATCTCGATAATGATCATCTGTTGTTGATAACATCACAAAAAGACAAATACTATGTGCCTCCTAATGAAAAGACGCATCAAACTCACGATCTTGCCAAAAGGATCAAACCTGAGTCTCATCAAGCCTCTGGCTCCAGTGGCCAGTATGCAGGAAACACAGAGGACATCCTGAAGACTGCTGTGACCAAAGTCCTAATGAAGAGGACCTGGACAGGTCGAATGGGCCAGGTTTTTCAACAGATAGATTATAAGGAAAGGAAAGAAATGGAAGAAAATCCTATAGAGGAAAAAGAACCAAAAGACATTTTTCTTAAAAAATGGGGAAGATTAAATTACAGTGTTTAAGTACGTACACTTGGATGATAAAGCCATAAAGAAATGTTAAAAATGATAACTATGAAGTCATAAAGTCAGGAGGATATTACTTTTGCAGGAAGGGGATTTTGATTGGCAAAAGGCACAAGGAGGGAGTTCTGGGGTAACTGGAAGAGTTCTATTTATTAGTAATTAAAAGGATAAACTATACAGATGGTCCCAGACTTATGAAGGTTTGACTTAACAATTTTTCAACTTTTGATGGTGCAAAAGTGATATGCATTCAGTATGCTCCTCAACTTATGATGGGGTTGTATCTGGATAAGCCTATCTTTAGTTAAAAACAGATGTAACCCGTTGTAAGTCCAGGAGCATCTGAATATATGTTTATGCAGCTTCTGGATCTGTAATTATTTTACAATAAAAATATTAAGGTATTTTATCTCTCAGATAAACACATTACTCCAATTTGTATGTAATATTCTGTAATAACCTAAATTAGTGACATGTGAGACAATATGGTTGATTCTCAAAAATGTGTTGATCAAAAGAAGCCAGCAAGTACACAAGGGTGCATAATGGATGCTTTCAACCATATGAAGAGCAAGAACAGGCAAAATCAATTTATAGCAGATTTTGGTGAGCAGGGGTGTAGAATTGACTAGAATGAAGAAGAGAGCATCCTGGGTCGGTGAAAATGTCCTGTCTTGATTGGGGTTTTAGCTATGGATGCATACATTTATCAAAATGCATACAACTGTACACACACACATATGTATTGTAATATATACATATATGGGGTATGTGTGTATAAGATTTTTTAAAAGAACAAGAGAATATTTTGAGAGATAGCTGATTCCAGGTCTGGGATAGGAAATGTACAAGATGAGCCCAGAATACCTTGTCATGAAAGAAAGCCAGGATGCTATAAAAGACTACTAGGGTTGTTATGTACCATTTGGTCCACCCAAAGTTCATATGTTGAAGCCCTAACTGCCAATGTGACTGTATTTGGAGACAGGGTTTTTAAGGAGGTAATTAAGGTTAAATGAGATCATAGGGGTGGGGTCTTAATCTGATAGGACTGGGTCCTTAGAATAAGAGGAAGAGACATCAGAGATCTCATTCTGTCCTCGTGCAAACACAGAGGAAAGGCCAAATGAGTATGCAGTGAGAAGGCAGCTGTCTGCAAGCTGTGAAGAGAGGACTCACCAGAAAACAACCCTGTCAACACCTTGATCTTGAACTTTAAGTCTCCAGAACTATGAAAAAATTAATTTCTGTTGCTTAAGCCATCCAGTCTATGGTGTCTTGTTATGGCAGCCCTAGCAGACTAATACCAGGGTCAGGTGATAAAGACTTAGGAGCCAACTTGAAGAGGTTCCCACTAGCCAAAGATGATATATAGTTTGAACACTGCTGAGTATAATAACTACAATTAGTTAAAACACTAAAAATAGGCTTAAATCCATGAGTTTATAATTATCCTAAAAAATATAGTTAAAGAACTCACTGGTCACCTTTGAAGGTACTAAGGAACCATCTTATTATTGTGAAAACTTGCTAATTAAGGATAAGAATTAAACATTTACTTGTCTTTCCTACACCTCATAGTAACTAAATTGTTGATAAAGTTTCTCTTTATAGATGTATTTCAGCTACTATGTGAAGAAAAATGATAGATTCTGAACGTCATCATTTTGAAACCTCTAATAAATTAATGAATCTCTATAATGGTCGGAGGTGATAGGTCAGAGACAAATAGACCTCGTGACTTTCTAATGAGAGTGTATAACAGCACCCATAAAGTAGTGTGGCCAAAAATGTCTAACCCTAATCTGATCAAGCCTTTAGATCTGCCTGCCAATTTGGATGAAATATATTTGGAGGAAAATGTTAAATGCTATCAGTACAAAAACAAATAAAAAATACAAAAAAAAAGAGACAGAGAAAGAACTTATACATCAGAAGAGACTTGAGAGATCTGTCAGTCAATTATAATGTATGGAGCTTTCTTGGGTTCTAATTTAAATAAACAAATTATAAAATATATTCTTAAGACAGCTGAGGAAATGGGAATACTAGATATTTGATGATATTAATAAATGCTTTCCTCCTAAGACCAGGAACATGGGGAATAAATTCATTCTCACCATTTCTATGAAGTATTTTACTAGAGGTTCTCATCATGTGATACAGCAAGATAAAAAAAATTTTTTAAATGACATTCCAATTGGAAAGAAAGAAGCTATACTGTCTATATTTGTATTTAATGTGACCTTCTATGTAGAATATTCAAAAAAACTTTTATGGAATCTACAAAAAAGCCACTAGCACTAATACATAAATTTAGCAATATTGCAGAATTCAAGAACAATATACAAAAATCAATTGTATTTCTATATGTGTGCAATGAACAAAGAAAAGTTGAGTTTAAAAATAAGATCATTTGCAACAGCATCAAAATTATGAAATACTTTGGATAAATCTCACAACAAATGTGCAAAGCCTATATACTAAAAACTATGAAACAGTGATGAAAGAAATTAAAGAACTAATTACATAAATATATATACCATGTTCATAGGTCACAAGACTCAGTATTATATAGATGTTAGTTTTCTCCAGAGTTATCCATAGATTAAAGGCAATCTCAATATAACTCCAAGCAGGGTTTTATTTTAGAAATTGATAAACTTATTGTAAAATTCATATGAAAATGCAAAGGATGAAGAAGAGCCGAAACAACTTTAAAAACAACAATAAAGTTGGGAGACTTACTGAAGTTACCTGACTTCAAGTCTTATAAGGATACGTTACTCAAGGCAGTATAATATTGGCATCCAGAAAGACAAATAGATCAATGGAACAAAAGGAAGAGTTGCAAGAAAGTGACCACACCTATACGATCAATTGATTTTCAACAAAATTGAAAAAACAATTCAGTACAGAATGGATAATTTCTCAACAAATACTAAAGTAGCAATTTAATATCCATATGCAAAAAATGACTTCAGCTCATCCTTCACACCATATGCAAAAATTAACTCAAATAGAATCAAAGACCTATAAAAATCCTACATCTGACAAAGGACTTGTATCCAGAATACATTTTAAAAACTCTGAAAGCTCAATAATGAGAAAATAACCAATTATTTTTAAATGGGCAAAGGATTTGAACAGATAATTCCTCAGAGAAGAAATACAGATGGCAAATAAGCCCATGAAATAGTGATCAACATTTAATTATTTGGGAGTAATGGCTGTGTTCGTTATGTTGATTATGAAGATGATTTCACAGAGATATAAGCAATAATTAGAAGGAGATTTATAGAATTACGTGCTATTTTGGAAGAGAAAAAGTTGCAGAAAGTTACTTTACTTTTTGCCTTAAGAAGCTAGAAAAAGAAAAGCTTATTAAATCCAAAGTAAGTGTGTGTGTGTTTTAGTATCTATATCTATATCTATATCCGTAAAATATTGTATGTCTTAAACCCGTGAAGCTTACTGTTTACCAGTTGCAACTGGTTGGTATGCAGAAGGGGATCCTTGCCAAATATGGCAGCCCTTAACTAGCTACAAAAATCCTCTGAAGCCTTTTGCTTTTTATTGCCATGTTATCAACCTGTTATTAACATGTTTTAACCCAGAGGGAAATATCTCAGCTTGTATCCAGTTTCATTCTATGAGTGAACTCAAGGAAACTTTATTTACATTTTTATCAATTAACTGGTATTTCTTGAACACCTGTAATCCATTATGAGGCGGATTCCCAAGAAATGTCAGACTCCACTCTCTCTCAGCTTCAGTGTCTGAGCAAACAAGATACACAAGCAAGTATTTTAAAACAACGCAAAGCAGGCCGAATGAGTGGTGGAACAGTAAAGTCTTTTTGAGCTTAGGAAAAGCAAGAATCTGGCGTTGGTCTAAATAAAGCCTGAGGGAGGAGCTGTGCCTGAAACAAGGCCTTAAGTGCTGGGCAGATTTGGTTAGCTGGAAAAGCCTGGAAGGCAGGGTATTCCGGATAAGGGGAGGATGAGAATCTGGAATAGACCAACTGGCCAAAACGAGGATTTCATGTTTGGGAATAACACTTAAGCTGTCCAAGTTGCTGAATGAGTCATCTTTTTCCACAATATTACCAACACACACACCCACACAGAAATGCTTTTCAAGATACTTAGTCTGCTTATTAGCCATATTCTCACGAAACATATGCTCTTTTGTCCAGAAAAAGTAAAATGAACTCCTTGCATTCATTTACTCATCCACTAGTTCCTCCCAGTAGCTTCTGGAGACCCAATGACAGGAAAACAAATACATAGGTCAATTTGGCCTCAGCTCAAAGCCGCCTCACCTTCAGAAAGGAAAAGATTCCATATTTCCTACTGTAAGTTCCTCCTTTGTGTGATACTGGGCAGATTCTCATTTTAGAAAGAAAAAAAATGTGTGTTTTTAACTTCCTCCACTTCCCACTGAGGGCAACTAACATAGCCTCAGCCAGGGGCCGTCTTCCAAAAGTGGAGACAGTTAACAAGGGCTGTCAGCCTCCCAAGAAAATCAAGCCCAGATTTAAGCACGCCTGGGCCACTGTGCCAGCAAGAGAAGTCAGACGTAGAGTAAGAAAAGGCGTTTTGAGCACTAATATGTTCGTCTTCAGGGATAGTGAGACTAATGAGCTGCTTGGACGGAATCATACATCGGATACAGATTTCTGAGAAGAAAGAGTACCATCCACAGTTGACTGGCTGCAGTTCTCTCTACTTCCTTCCTCTGTCTTCCTCTGTTTCCCATGAGTTTTCAAGACCGTGGGTCTTGTGGGAAAGACTACAGAGGCTTCCATTGATCTCTGGGGAGTGGCTAACTGAAACACAAGTTCTTGCAGGGCCTTGCCCCTGCCCTGAGCTCCAGGCTCCTCTCGTGCCTCTGGCCCCTTCTGCATGTGGGTCCAGCAACTCCAGCTTGCTCTTTGTTCTTCATTCTCCAAACACACTCCTTTCTGTTTCAGGCCTTTGCACATACTGCGCCCACTACCCAGAATGTTCTCTCTCCTTCTCCTATCCCACTTTTTTTTTTCTTGCCTGAATAACTACTATTTATCTTTCAACTCTGCATTCAATCAACCTTCCTCAGAGAAGTCTTTCCTGATCCCCAAATGAGGTTGGCATCCCTGTTAAACACTCTGAGGGCACCCTGTACTTTTCATTCTTGGCACCTGTTTTAGATCATAATTAACTAAAGGTCTGTCTCTGCATTAGACCATCAGCTTCTGAGAGACGGGGATCAAGTCTGTTTCATTCACCACAATATCCCCAGCACCTAGCATATAGCTTGGCTCATAGTAGTCACTCAAATACCTGTTAAATTAATGACTAAATAAATAATTGAATGAATGAAACTTCAATCACATCTCAAGCAAAAGCACAAGTAGCTGTATCATGATAACCAAAATCTCAGAAGCTGATAAAACAGTTTTTCTAGCTTTTAACTCCTCACCACTTAATATTGTCTTTCTGACTTTTAAAAAGCAGAGACAGGGGCTGAGCCCGTGGCGCCCTCGGGAGAGTGCGGCGCTGGGAGCGCGGCGACGTTCCCGCCGCGGGTTCGGATCCTATATAGGAATGGCCGGTGCACTCACTGGCTGAGTGCTGGTCACGAAAAAGACAAAATAAATAAATAAATAAATAAATAAAAAATAAAAAGCAGAGATAGTATATAGTACTGCTACGGCAAATAAGCACTTAAGTCCTGGATTCTGAATTCTAGGTCTTTCTAAGGTGAATTACGCCAATCTGGCTTCATAGTTCATGAGTACTTATTACAAGCAGCAAGCCTTGCTTGTGATTTGCCCTGATTCCACCTTCCTATGTACATCAACTGGGGAGACTTTGGTGGCACTGCCTTTGGGAAAAGTACAACTACCCCAAACTACCCCTTATTGGATTCGTGCCTTCTTTTACCCCATATCTTCTGGAGCTGCCACAGGCTAAGGCAGCTTACCTCACAAATCTATGAAGAACATAGATTTGGAAGGAAGAAGCTGTGACAGGTGGTTGTCCAGGGCTTTGAGATCCTTCACCTCTGGGGGACCAGTGGCTGCACCGAGACTGAGGAGCTGTCAAGGTCAAAGAAAGTCAGCTCTAGGAACAGAAATGCCCCTCAGCCTTGCTTTACTCCTTTGCACCTTGAGGCACGATTTCTTCCCTTCACAAAGATTCTCTTCAAAGGTCATTTTACTAGGATTCTGCTGGATAAACCATTTAAGGAGAAACACATTGTTATGATTTGCTGCAGCAATCTGACATCCTAAGAACAACCTTGGTCATGTAGACCTCAAGGGACAATTGATACAGTCATATGTTTCTCTTCCATTTTTCTGCTAAGATCCGATATTTCCCACAAGCTCCTGCCATCACATAACCTCTCTGTTTCCCTTTGTGAGGGCCAGAGGCTACCCTTCCTCCAGTTCTCAAGAGCAGCGATAATCTGTACAGTATCTACCATATTCATGAGGATCGTGCACTTTGGGTTTTTTTCTGGTCTCTTGGGAGTAGGTGTGCACTGAGTATGCCTACAATATGCTAAGCCCATTTCAAATAGTGTGTGCGTATGAGACACAGAATGAAACTATCTTAAATGCAATGTCCATATATGATTTCATTTGGACAGTCATCTTAAAGGAATGGGTTTTCAATGCCCTAACAAATAATTTGTATTAATAGGGGCTGGTGGGTTAGCTCAGTAAGTTAGAGCACAGTCTTATAACACCAAGGTCATAGGTTTGGATCCCCGTACTGAGCAGCCACCAAAAAAAGATTAAAAAATTAAAAAACTAAAAATAACAGCAATAATTATTATTATATGTAGTGTTTTGGTGTACACTGTTATGGAAGACAGTACCTTGTGCTTGATAGAAGAACAATCGATACATTCATTAATTAGGATCCTGCTTAACCTTCTATTAATGAAGTACAATCATTTGTTATATCCAGAATGCTGTGTTTTGATGGGAGCATAATGAGATAATGAAAATACAATTGGATACTTGTGTTCAGTTGTATTTTACATGTTTAAGTTACTCTATGAATACATAATATAGTGAAATAGTTCAAAATGAACCAGCATTAGAAAGATAATATTGGAAAAACACCCTCATCCCTTCCTGTCATGGATAACCACATTTGTTGGTTTATTCTGTATCCTTCCAAAGTTTCTTTATACTTATGGTTTTGCTTATATTGCATCCTACGTGAATTTAATGGGAGAAGCCCAGGCTTTATAAAGTAACAGAAGGTTTAAGTTAAACTGATGAGTGATTGTCCTTCACAAGAGAACCATAATAACGTGTCCTGTAATAAGGTTCATTCATTTTTTTCTGTTATTCTGAATGGAATTGTTACTCAGTTTTAGTTACAAAATATATATCCATGTCAATACATAAAGAGAAACACACTGCCTTTTTTATTGGCACATATTTTGTCACTTGAAGGCATAATAAAAGCCAGTCAATGCAGTGACAGAATTACACATTCTAAAGACCTTCAATAAAGATGAAATAACTGAATAATAAGAACCATACCTGTTTGAATAAACATAAGTAACTATGTATATTTTTGGCTTTAGATGAAATTTGATGCAGATTTGTCATGTGTATTTATGGGTGTGACAAGAGCAAAAGTTACAATAATATCCTTTCAAAAATGATTCATCGGGAGCCAAGTATATGTAAGTACATCAAGGCATATCTTTGGAAACAAAATATGGTCGTAAAGATAAAGTCTGTATGTATTCCCCATACTTGCGTGTCTTCCAATTTTACTACGCTTCAAGGCTCTGCCAATTATTTCCATATTTTCTCTGAAATCAATCTCTTCCCCTCCACTAATGCATACGCCTGAAACCATGTCCACGTCCCTCTTTTTCTTAAAGTAGAACAAAAACCTTTCTTCTCTTATTCTAACCCTTGGATTATCTCTCCTCTCCCTCCTTGAGTTCTCAGCATAATTCTCTAAAGGACATTGACCCCATTTGTAAAAATCTAATTCATTCTTTGCCCCTAACAATTTGGTTTTTGTTCTTCTCTGTAGTATTTATACTCCAAGGGGTTATTCATAGATCTATTACCAGATCCAGGAGCTTCTTTTGACATTGTTAACCTCCTTCCTTTTTTTGTGGAACACTCTGTACATCTGACACTGACAACTCCTACTTTCTTACAGCTTCTTTGAGGCTCTTTCAGTTAATTTTCCTCCTCTCTTCTAAACTTAGTTATCCACAAAGTTTCCATTTTGTTGAAGATCTCTGAAATGCCTTCAGGGTCTTTTTTCCATTCTCTTGATGATCCCTCTCTTCCGTCCTGATCTACTTAGCAATTAGTCACTGGGCTACACCCCTGGTTTCCTCTACCAAAGATACCTTTCACTTTTTGCACAGCCATGCTGAGAGTTTTCCAATTTTTTACCTTCTGCTTCCATTTTAATTAAATTCTGGTTTTATGTCATGCCTTTGCTACCATAACTGAGTGTAAGCTGTTACAAGTAGCCATTCAGATGCCTGAATGCTTTGCAGCTTATAAATTTTTTCTGCTAAATACCCTGGTTCATCGCTTTTAAGTTCCACATTCCATAAAAACTTAGTGTATAAACAGAACACAGCCAAGTTCTTTGAAAGTCTATAACAAGGGTGACTCTTGCGCCAGTTTCCAATAATCTCTTCCTCATTTCCATCTGAGACCTCCTCAGAATGGCCTTTACTGTTCATATTTCTATCAGCATTCTGATCATCACCATTTAAATAATCTCTAAGAGGTTCCAAACTTTCCCTGGCCTTCTTGTCTTCTAAGCCCTCACAAGAATCTAGGCTTTCTCTAACCTGCTCCTTCAAATTCTTCCAGCCTCTGCCTATCACCTGATTCCATCGCTGCTTCCATAACTTCAGGTATTTGTTGCAAACAACACCCCATTCCTGGTACCAATTTTCTGTATTAGTCAGGTTTCCATCACTTATAACAGAATACCTGAAATTTGGTAATTTATAAAGAAATGAAATTTATTTCTTACAGTTTTGGCATCTGAGAAGTCCAAGGTCCAGGGTACACATGAGTCAAGTGCCTTCTTCTGGGGGAAACTCTCTATAGGGTCCCATGGTGATGCAGGATAGCCACCAGTCCACACTCATGATAACACATTATTCTTTGAATGGATTAATCCACCCATAAGGGTGCAGTCCTTTTGATACAATCACCTCTTAAAGGCCTTGCCTTTCAGATATCATAATCAGATTTCCTGCCCTCTTAACACTGTTACAGTGGGGATCAAGCCTCCAACATATAAACTTTTTGAGGGCACATTTGACCCATAACATTCAGTAAATGCTTTTCAAATTAAATTGATTTGGCACCTGGACAGTTCTCCATTTGTCTCTACCTGGCTTCCGCAGACAATACATTTGTTGAGTATGGATGACACTTGCACTTGAAAATTAGCCAAGGAGATACTTACCTGGCAGGGGAGATACCATGATCACGAAAATTAGCCAAGGAGATAAACATTTTTAAAAAACTTTATTGAATTAAGTCATTGTTTAATTAACATACTGTTATATATTAACTACTTTATAATAATTAATGTATAATAATATGTATTATGTATAATGCTACATGTAATATATATACATGTATATATGGTGGTACAGGCATATTAGAATCCCCTGGGAGACTCTTGCAAGTTCAATGTGCTTATCTTCTCTGTCCATCCCTGCCACGGTTATAAAATATACCTCTAAACATACATGGCTCTCTTTGGTAAGAACTGGATAGGCAGTATATCCTAGGGAGATAGTGGGAGATTGGCAAGAGCTTTAGCTATACAGGGCTGGGGTTGGAGAGGGGAGTTCTGAGGACCACCATAGGGAGGAGATCAGAGGACTGTGAGGCAAGGAATTTTCAAAAGTCTTTGAAGCCAAATCTCACAGGATATGTAGGATTTTCTTAACTAGGACAATAATAACGGCTACCACTTCTTCAGCAAATGTGTTAGACTCTTGGCTAGTAATTTAACGGCGTTGTCTCAAATCCTTGTAACAATTGCATGAGGCAGTTAGCACTATATCTCTTTAAATACCTTCATATTTCCAGATAACTGGAAGCCATACAATATTGTTCTCTTTCTGTTTTGGGACTTGGCTTTTGACATCTGCCCACCTACTCACATTTGCTGCAGTCATAAACAGCATCAAAATGGGTTGATGCTGTCCCTCCTCGACATATGTCCTGTCCACAGAATCCAGACAGAGATAGCATGGAGCATTGTCCATGTTGTCCAGGTGCCAGATCAGTTTAATTCAACAAGCATTTATTGAGCTTCTAGAGGATGAGCTTCTAGACCTGTGCTAGGTTAGGTGGTAAAAGGAACATAGAAATGAATGAGACATACTGCTGACTATTGTTAGGTTTCTGCATGGGTAGCCACTATCCATCCCAGTGACTGTGAAGTGCTACCATTTTGTGGTTTTGATTTTCATTTCCCCAATGACTAATGATGTTGAGCATCTTTGCATGTAATTATTGGCCATTTGTATGTCTTTCTTGGAAAAGTGTGTATTCAAATCCTTTTCCTATTTTTTAATTAGGTTGTCTTTATTATTGAGTGGCAAGAGCTCTTTATATATTCTGGATACAATTCTCCTATCAGATAAGTGATTTACAAATATTTTCTCCCACTCTGTGGATTGTTTTTCTACTTCCTTGATGGTATCCTTGAAGGACAAAGGCCTTTAATTTTCATGAAGACCAATTTATCTATTTTTTTTTCTTTTGCTCCTTGTGCTTTAGTTCATATCTAAGAATCCTTTGCCAAATCCAAAGCCATGAAGATATTCTTCTATGTTTTCTTCTAAGAGTTTTATAGTTTTAGTATTTTGAGTTAGTTTTTGTATATAATGGGAGGTAACGTTTCAACTTTATTCTTTTACATGTGACTAACCAGTCATCCCAGCTCCATGAGATGAAAAGACTATTCTTTTCCCATTGAATGGTCTTGGAACCATTATTGAAAATCAGTTGACCATAGATATGTGTGTTTATTTGTAGACTGTTAACTCTATTGCATTGATCTATATTTCTATACTTGCAACAACATCACACTGTCTCTATTACCATGGCCTGTAGTAAGTTTTTAAGTCAGGAAATGTGAACCATTCTACTCTGTTCTTTTTCAAGACTGTTTTGGCTATTCTGGGACTCTTGCAATTCCGTATAAATTTTAGAATCAGTTTGCCAATTCCTACAAAAAAGGCAGCTGGGATTCTAATAGGGATTGCATTAAATCTGTACATCGTTTGGGGAGTATTGCCATCTTAGATAAATTTTCATAAAATTTATTGCCCACTAAATTTTTCATAAGCAGAGATGTTTTTCCATTTATTTAGGTCCTCTTTAATTTCTTTCAACAACGTTTTGTAGTTTTCAAAGTATAAGTTTTATATTTCTTTTAAAATTTTATTTCTAAGTATTTTATTGTTTTGATGCAATTGTAAACGGTACAGTTTGCTTAATTTCATTTTAAACTTGTTTATTATGGGTGTATAAAAATTTATTGATTTTTGTAAAATCATCCTGTATTTTTTTTCACTTTGTTGACTTGTTTATCAGTCTTAATAGTTTTTTAGTGGATTCCTTAGTATTTTCTATGCATAAGATCATGTCATCTATGAGCAGAAATAGCTTTGCTTCTTCCTTTCCAATTCAGATGCCTTTTATATCTTTTTTTTTTTTTTTTTTTTGCACACTTGCCCTGGCTAGAACCTCCAATGTTTTTTTTCTTTCTTTTTTTTTTTTTTTTTTAATTTTATTTTGTCGATATACATTGTAGCTGATTAATGCTCCCCATCACCAAAACCTCCCTCCCTTCTCCCTCCCCCCCCCAACAATGTCCTTTCTGTTTGCTTGTTGTATCAACTTCAAATAATTGTGGTTGTTATATCTTCTTCCCCCCCCCCCCCGGTTTGTGTGTGTATGTGTGTATGTGTGTGTGTGAATTTATATATTAATTTTTAGCTCCCACCAATAAGTGAGAACATGTGGTATTTCTCTTTCTGTGCCTGACTTGTTTCACTTAATATAATTCTCTCGAGGTCCATCCATGTTGTTGCAAATGGCAGTATTTCATTCGTTTTTATAGCTGAGTAGTATTCCATTGTGTAGATGTACCACATTTTCCGTATCCACTCATCTGATGATGGGCATTTGGGCTGGTTCCAACTCTTGGCTATTGTAAAGAGTGCTGCGATGAACATTGGGGAACAGGTATACCTTCGACTTGATGATTTCCATTCCTCTGGGTATATTCCCAACAGTGGGATGGCTGGGTCGTATGGTAGATCTATTTGCAATTGTTTAAGGAACCTCCATACCATTTTCCATAGAGGCTGCACCATTTTGCAGTCCCACCAACAATGTATGAGAGTTCCTTTTTCTCCACAGCCTCGCCAGCATTTATCGTTCATAGTCTTTTGGATTTTAGCCATCCTAACTGGGGTTAGATGGTATCTCAATGTGGTTTTGATTTGCATTTCCCGGATGCTGAGTGATGTTGAGCATTTTTTCATATGTCTGTTGGCCATTTGGATATCTTCCTTAGAGAAATGCCTACTTAGCTCTTTTGCCCATTTTTTAATTGGGTTGCTAGTTTTCTTCTTGTAAAGTTGTTTGAGTTCCTTATATATTCTGGATATTAATCCTTTGTCAGATGTATATTTTGCAAATATTTTCTCCCACTCTGTTGGTTGTCTTTTAACTCTTTTAATTGTTTCTTTTGCTGTGCAGAAGCTTTTTAGTTTGATATAATCCCATTTGTTTATTTTTCCTTTGGTTGCCTGTGCTTTTGGGGTCGTATTCATGAAGTCTGTGCCCAGTCCTATTTCCTGAAGTGTTTCCCCTATGTTTTCTTTAAGAAGTTTTATTGTCTCAGGGTGTATATTTAAATCCTTAATCCATTTTGAGTTGATTTTAGTATACGGTGAGAGGTATGGATCTAGTTTCATTCTCCTGCATATCGATATCCAGTTATCCCAGCACCACTTGCTGAAGAGGCAGTCCCTTCCCCAGTGAATAGGCTTGGTGCCTTTGTCAAAGATCAGATGGCAGTAAGTGTGAGGGTTGATTTCTGGATTCTCTATTCTATTCCATTGGTCAGTGTGTCTGTTTTTATGCCAGTACCATACTGTTTTGGTTATTATAGCTTTGTAGTATAGCTTAAAGTCAGGTAGTGTTATGCCTCCAGCTTTATTTTTTTTGCTGAGCATTGCTTTGGCTATTCGTGGTCTTTTATTGTTCCATATAAATGTCTGAATAGTTTTTTCCATTTCTGAGAAAAATGTCTTTGGAATTTTGATGGGGATTGCATTGAATTTGTATATCACTTTGGGTAGTATGGACATTTTCACTATGTTGATTCTTCCAATCCAGGAGCATGGAATATCTTTCCATCTTCTTGTATCCTCTCTAATTTCTCTCAGCAGTGGTTTGTAGTTCTCATTATAGAGATTTTTCACCTCCTTGGTTAACTCAATTCCTAAGTATTTTATTTTTTTGGTGGCTATTGTAAATGGGCAGGCTTTCTTGATTTCTCGTTCTGCCTGTTCACTATTGGAGAAAAGAAATGCTACTGATTTTTGTGTGTTGATTTTGTATCCTGCTACTGTGCTGAAATCATTTATCAATTCCAACAGTTTTTTTGTAGAGGTTTTAGGCTGTTCGATATATAGGATCATGTCATCTGCAAACAGGGACAGTTTGACTTCATCTTTTCCAATCTGGATGCCCTTTATTTCCTTCTCTTCTCTGATTGCTCTGGCTAGTACTTCCAACACTATGTTGAATAGGAGTGGTGAGAGTGGGCATCCTTGTCTAGTGCCTGTTCTTAAAGGAAAAGCTTTCAGCTTTTCCCCATTCAGGATGATATTGGCAGTGGGTTTGGCATATATGGCTTTAATTATGTTGAGATACTTTCCCTCTATACCTAACTTATAGAGGGTCTTTGTCATGAATGAGTGCTGAACTTTATCAAATGCTTTTTCAGCATCTATAGAGATGATCATATGGTCCTTGTGTTTGAGTTTATTAATATGGTGTATCACATTTATTGATTTGCGTATGTTGAACCAACCTTGCATCCCTGGGATGAATCCCACTTGATCGTGATGAATAATTTTTCGTATGTGTTGCTGTATTCTGTTTGCTAGTATTTTAGTGAGGATTTTTGCATCTATATTCATCAAGGATATCGGCCTGTAGTTTTCTTTTTTGGTTATATCTTTACCTGGTTTTGGTATCAGGATGATGTTTGCTTCATAGAATGAGTTTGGGAGATTTGCGTCCGTTTCAATCTTTTGGAATAGTTTGTAAAGAATCGGTGTCAATTCCTCTTTGAATGTTTGGTAAAATTCTGCTGTGAATCCATCTGGTCCTGGGCTTTTCTTTGTTGGGAGCCTTCTGATAACAGCTTCAATCTCCTTTATTGTTATTGGTCTGTTCAAATTTTCTACGTCTTCACGGTTCAGTTTTGGGAGCTTGTGTGTGTCCAGAAATTTATCCATTTCCTCCAGATTTTCAAATTTGTTGGCGTATAGTTGTTTATAGTAGTCTCGAATGATTCCTTGTATTTCAGATGAATCAGTTGTAATATCACCTTTTTCATTTCTAATTTTTGTTATTTGAGTCTTCTCTCTTCTTTTTTTTGTTAGCCATGCTAATGGTTTGTCAATTTTATTTATCTTTTCAAAAAACCAACTTTTTGATTCGTTGATCTTTTGAATTGTTTTTTGGTTTTCAATTTCATTCAGTTCTGCTCTGATCTTAATGATTTCTTTCCGTCTGCTAACTTTAGGATTGGATTGTTCTTGTTTTTCTAGTTCTTTAAGGTGAAGTGTTAGGTTGTTCACTTGCCATCTTTCCATTCTTCTGAAGTGAGCATTTAATGCAATAAATTTTCCCCTCAATACTGCTTTTGCAGTATCCCACAGGTTTTGGTATGATGTATCATTGTTTTCATTAGTTTCAATAAACTTTTTGATTTCCTGCTTGATTTCTTCTTGGACCCACATGTCATTAAGTAGAATGCTGTTTAATTTCCATGTGTTTGTATAGTTTCCAGAGTTTTGTTTGTTATTAATTTCTAGTTTTAATCCATTGTGGTCTGAGAAGATACATGGGATAATTCCAATTTTTTTGAATTTATTGAGACTTGATTTGTGACCTAATATGTGATCTATCTTGGAGAATGATCCATGTGCTGATGAGAAGAATGAATATTCTGAGGTTGTTGGGTGGAATGTTCTGTAGATATCTGCCAATTCCAATTGGTCTAGAGTCTTGTTTAGATCTTGTGTTTCTCTACTGATTCTTTGCCTAGATGATCTGTCTAACATTGACAGTGGAGTGTTCAGGTCCCCTGCTATTATGGTATTAGTGTCTATTTCCTTCTTTAGGTCTAATAGAGTTTGTTTTATAAATCTGGCTGCTCCAACATTGGGTGCGTACATATTTATGATTGTTATGTCTTCTTGATGGATCAGTCCTTTTATCATTAAGTAGTGTCCCTCATTGTCTCTTTTTATGGTTTTTAGTTTAAAGTCTATTTTGTCAGATATAAGAATAGCCACTCCAGCTCGTTTTTCTTTTCTGTTTGCATGGTAAATCTTTTTCCATCCTTTCACTCTTAGTCTGTGTGAATCTTTATGGGTGAGGTGGGTCTCTTGTAGGCAGCATATAGTTGGGTCCTGCTTTTTGATCCAGTCAGCCAGTCTGTGTCTTTTGATTGGGGAATTTAAGCCTTTTACATTAAGAGTTGTTATTGAAAGGTGTTGATTTATTCCTAGCATTTTATTGGTTGTTTGGTTGTCTTAGGTGTCTTTTGTTCCTTGCTTTCTGATTTACTGTTTGGTTTCTTTGTTTGTTGGTTCCTTAGGTTGTAGATAGTGTTTTTGTTAGCTTGTTTTCTCTTCATGAATGCCATTTTTATTGTACTAGCGGGTTTAGATTTTTCTTAGGTTTTTATGGCAGTGGTAGTTATTTTTCAGGAACCAAACCCAGTACTCCCTTGAGGATTTCTTGTAAGGGTGGTCTTGTGGTAGTGAACTCCCGCAGTTTTTGTTTGTCTGAGAAATGTACTATTTGCCCCTCATTTCGGAAGGATAGCCTTGCAGGGTAGAGTATTCTTGGCTGGCAATCTTTGTCTTTTAGTATTTTGAAAATATCATCCCATTCCTTTCTAGCTTTTAGGGTTTGTGATGAGAAGTCTGATGTTAACCTGATTGGGGCTCCCTTATAGGTGATTTGACGCTTCTCTCTTGCAGCTTTTAAGATTCTCTCTTTGTCTCTGAGTTTTGCCAATTTGACTATGACATGTCTTGGAGAAGGCCTTTTGGGGTTGAATACGTTTGGAGATCGTTGAGCTTCCTGGATCTGAAGATCTGTGATTTTTCCTATACCTGGGAAGTTTTCTGCCACTATTTTGTTGAATATGTTTTCAATGGAATCTCCATTTTCCTCCCCTTCTGGAATACCCATGACTCGGATATTTGAGCGCTTGAGGTTGTCTGATATCTCTCTCAGATTTTCTTCCATGTCCTTGATTCTTTTTTCTTTCTTTTTGTCTGCTTGTGTTATTTCAAACAGCCCATCTTCAAGTTCAGAGGTTCTCTCTTCAACTTCGACAAGCCTGCTGGTTAAACTCTCCGTTGTGTTTTTTATTTCGCTGAATAACTTCTTCAGTTCAGCAAGTTCTGCTACATTTTTTTTCAGGACATTGATTTCCTTGTATATTTCCTCTTTCAGATCCTGTATACTTTTCCTCATTTCATCATGATGTCTAGCTGAGTTTTCTTGTATCTCATTCAGTTTCCTTAGAATTATCACTCGAAATTCCTTGTCAGTTATTTCAAGGGCTTCTTGTTCTATAGGATCTAGAGTATGAGATTTATTAACTTTTGGTGGTGTACTTTCTTGATTTTTTGTATTTCTGGTGTCTTTTTTTTGGTGTTTATTCATTGTGGCAGGGGGTTTCACAGTCCACCGGTTTAAGACTAATGACTAACTAGGATGTTGCTGTGGTTGCCAATTTGGTATGGCTCCCGCCGTGACTGCTCAGTTGGCCTCTAGTGTCTTGTGTGTGTGGTTGCCTCGGGTCTTGGGCTTCTCCGGGGATCCACCTTTCTGGTCAGCTTGTACTCTGCTGGGCTGGTGGATCACGTACCACAGGGTGTGTGATCTCTGTTGAGCTTTCACTTTCTGTACAGGACTTCTCCCCGTTCCGTGTGCTCTGGCCCAGGCTGTTAGATCGTGCAGTGGCGACCCCACCGGGTGTATGGTTTCTGTCGAGTCTCCGCCTCCCTGGCCGCACGTCTCCCCCCTCTGTGCACACTGTGCTGGGTTGGGGCGTGTCTTCTGCACCCCTCATCTATCAGCTGGGCCTTCAAGACCCTGCTCAGCACCGCCTCGCCCAGGAAGTCTACCAGGTTTCTGCTAGGCACAGACGACCGGTCTCTCTGGGTGCCTTTGTAGCACTGTGTAGATCTTTCTCGGGTCTTGTTCACCTTTGTATCCCCCCGGTATAAACCGAGTCTAGTGCCCGCCTGCAGCCTGCTCTCCGGCAGGTTCAAGCGGACCTGGGAACTGTCCTACCACACTATTCCCAACCAGAAATTCGTTAGGCTTTTTTCCAAACTGGTGGTCGCAGAGATGGTATCTGCCTCCCAGTAACAGGAAGTTTACCGGGGCCGGAGTCCAGGGTGTGGTGGAGTGACAGTCGGCCCGCCCGTACTTCCTAGCCCTCCCAAAACTGGTCGGGACGCCCCACACCCCCAGCCCTGCCAGAGAACCGTGGAGGGAGTGGGAGAGGAGGTCGACCCGCAGGGTCCGGAGAGCCCCGCGCCAGGCCAAGCAAATGGGCTCAGTGATGGCCGAGCAGGGCGGAGCTGCCTGCACCTGGGAAAATGGAGGCAGCACCGGGGCAGTGAGTGGCCTGGTGGTGCAGGCGGGAAGCCGCGTGGGCATCCACCCCCCGAACGGAGCTGTGCCAGGGATCACTCACAGTGCTGTGCCAGGTCGGGCGCTCGCTCTGTCTCTGGTTTGTTGCCTTCCGTGTTCTCGGCGCTGCCGCCTCGGGCTGTTCAGTCGCGGCGCCGCTCGGGCGCTCCCAGGAGTCTTCTTTAATGCCGGCTTGAAACCTCGAATCCTGGATAGGGCAGCTGGCCGCCTTCAGTGCGGCCCCAGCCTCCGGGATCCTGGCTGCATCCACAGCAGCCCTGGCGCCGTGTTCCCTGTTTCAAGACTCGCTTTTGCAGCTAAGAATCAGTTCTTTTCCTGCTCCACCCTTCAAAGCTGTTGCCTGTAAATGAGGCAGCCTCTCCTGCCGGGGGCAAAGTGGCGTTGAGCCCCCACGACCGGCCAGCAGCAGCAGTCCTCCCTTAAGAGATGGCCAGAGGAAGGTCCACAAGTTTCCCGGCTGCCTGAGGCCCAGTGGCCACCTTTTCCACCTCAGCTACTCCGCGCCAGCCGCCGCAGCTTCCGCCATCTTGAAAAACTCGGAAGTTTTCTAGAACCTCCAATGTTGAATAGAAGTGGTGAAAGTGGAAATCCTTTTCTTCTTGATTTTAGGTGGAAAGCATTCAGTCTTCTAACATTAAGTATCACGTTAGCTGTAGGGTTTTTGTAGATTCACTTTATCAAATTGAGAAAGTTCCCTTCTATTCCTAGTTTGTTGAGTGTTTTTATCATGGAAGGATATTGGATTTTGTCACATGCTTTCACTGTGTTTATTGAGAAGATCATGCAATTTTTGTTTTTTATTCTTTTGATGTGTCACATTAATTGATTTTGGAAGTAAAACTAAACTTGCATTCCTAGGATAAATCCCACTTGGTCATTGTATTAGTCAGTTTCTGTTGCTTATAACAAAATATCTGAAACTATGTATATGTTAAGAAACAATATTTGTTGCTTACTGCTTCAGAAGCTGGTAAGTCCAAAGTCAAGGGAACACATCTGGTGAGGGCCTTGTTGGTGGGTGTTGACTCTTCACAGCAACACAGTGAATCTCATGGTGAAGTGGCAGGAAAAGAAATGGCAGGAAAAGAGAGAGCTAAGCTTTTCTCTTGCGCTCCTTTTAAAGCCATCAGAACCATGTCCATTACTTCATGAACAGATCAATCCATTCACTAGGGCACAGTCCTCACAATCTAATCACCTCTTAAAGGTCCCTCCTTTCAATTACCATAATAGGATTTCCCACCCTCTTAACACTGTCAGGGTGGGGATTAAGTTTCTATGAGTTTTGGGGGGAGACATTCAATCCACAGCAGTCATCATGTATAATTCTATTAATACATTGCTGGATTTGGTTTTTGCTATCATTTTCTTGATAATTTAGGTGTACATTTGTTTGTAGTTCTGTTTCTTTGTGATGTGTATGTCTTTATTTTAGTATTAGGGTAATACTGGCCTCATAAATGAATTGGAAAGTGTTTTTTCCTCCCTTATTTTTTGGAAGATATGAGAAGTAGTATTAATTCTAATACATTTGGTACAATTCGGTGGCAAAACTATCTGGATCTGAACTTTTATTTGTAGGTATTTTTTTAATTAATAATTTTATCTCCTCACTTGTTACAGATCCATTCAGATTGTCTGTTTCTTCTTGAGTTAGTTTCAGTAGTTCGTGTCTTTCTAAAAATTCATCAACTTCATCTAAGTTATCTAATTTATTGATGTAAAATTATCATAATATTTCTTTGTAATTATTTTTATTTCTGTAAAATTGGTAATAATATTCACTCTTCATTTCTGATTCTAGTAATCTGTTTTTTCTCTCTTTTTTTTTTCTTGGCCATTCTAGGTAAAGCTTTGTCAATTATGTTGAATTTTTCAAAGAACCAGCTTTTAGTTTCATCTGTTTTCTCTATTGTTTTTCTATTCTACATTTCATTAATTTATGCTCTAATCTTTATTATTTCCATCCTTTTGCTTGATTTATGTTTAGTGTGCTCTTCTTTTTCCAGTGGAAGATGGGGTTATTATTGATTTGACATCTTTTTTTTTCTTAATATAGGCATTTACAACTAGAAATTCCATCTAAGCATTGTTTTAGCTCCACCTCATAAATTTGATATGTTGTGTTTTCATTTTCATTCATCTAAACTATTTTCTGATTTCTCTTGATTTATTCCTTGATATATTGGTTATTCAGGATTATGCTTTTTAATTTCCACATATCTGTGAGTTTCCCAAATTGTTTCCTATTATTGGTTTCTAATTTTATTCCATTGTAGGTGGAAAATATACAATATTATTTCTATTTTTAAAAATCTATTGAGGTGTTTTATGGCCTACCACATAGGCAAGCCTGGACAATTTTCTGTGCGAACTTGAGAAAAATATGTATTCTGTTGTTGGGTGAGTTGTACTATAGATATCTACAAGGTCTAGATTTTATAGTGTTGTTCAAGTCTTCTGTTATCTTGTTGATCTACTGTATAATTTTTCTATTTATTATTGAAAATGGAGTGTTGAAGTTTCCTACTATTACTGTTTAATTGTCTATTTTTCCATTATTTTTATTAGTTTTTGCTTCATGTATTTGATGCTGTGTTATTAAATGCATATAATTTTATAATTGTTATAATTTTCTAATAGATTGACAATCTTATCATTAGAAAATGTCCCTCTTTTTCTCTAGTAACATTTATTGTTTTAAAGTCTATGTTGTCTGATGTTAGCACAGCCACACCAGCTTTCTTGTGTTTTCTATTTGCATGATACACCTTTTTCCATTATTTATTTTCAATTTGTTTGTATACTTAATTGCTCATTTAAATTTAAATTTAATTTTAAAAATCTTTTAAAAATTGAGTTGTTTTCTTTTTTTTTTTTTTTTTTTTTTTAATTTTATTTTGTCGATATACATTGTAGCTGATTAATGCTCCCCATCACCAAAACCTCCCTCCCTTCTCCCTCCCCCCCTCCCCCCCAACAATGTCCTTTCTGTTTGTTTGTTGTATCAACTTCAAATAATTGTGGTTGTTATATCTTCTTCCCCCCCCCCCCCGGTTTGTGTGTGTATGTGTGTATGTGTGTGTGTGAATTTATATATTAATTTTTAGCTCCCACCAATAAGTGAGAACATGTGGTATTTCTCTTTCTGTGCCTGACTTGTTTCACTTAATATAATTCTCTCGAGGTCCATCCATGTTGTTGCAAATGGCAGTATTTCATTCGTTTTTATAGCTGAGTAGTATTCCATTGTGTAGATGTACCACATTTTCCGTATCCACTCATCTGATGATGGGCATTTGGGCTGGTTCCAACTCTTGGCTATTGTAAAGAGTGCTGCGATGAACATTGGGGAACAGGTATACCTTCGACTTGATGATTTCCATTCCTCTGGGTATATTCCCAACAGTGGGATGGCTGGGTCGTATGGTAGATCTATTTGCAATTGTTTAAGGAACCTCCATACCATTTTCCATAGAGGCTGCACCATTTTGCAGTCCCACCAACAATGTATGAGAGTTCCTTTTTCTCCGCAGCCTCGCCAGCATTTATTGTTCATAGTCTTTTGGATTTTAGCCATCCTAACTGGGGTTAGATGGTATCTCAATGTGGTTTTGATTTGCATTTCCCGGATGATGAGTGTTGTTGAGCATTTTTTCATATGTCTGTTGGCCATTTGGATATCTTCCTTAGAGAAATGCCTACTTAGCTCTTTTGCCCATTTTTTAATTGGGTTGCTTGTTTTCTTCTTGTAAAGTTGTTTGAGTTCCTTATATATTCTGGATATTAATCCTTTGTCAGATGTATATTTTGCAAATATTTTCTCCCACTCTGTTGGTTGTCTTTTAACTCTTTTAATTGTTTCTTTTGCTGTGCAGAAGCTTTTTAGTTTGATATAATCCCATTTGTTTATTTTTCCTTTGGTTGCCCGTGCTTTTGGGGTCGTATTCATGAAGTCTGTGCCCAGTCCTATTTCCTGAAGTGTTTCCCCTATGTTTTCTTTAAGAAGTTTTATTGTCTCAGGGTGTATATTTAAATCCTTAATCCATTTTGAGTTGATTTTAGTATATGGTGAGAGGTATGGATCTAGTTTCATTCTCCTGCATAACGATATCCAGTTATCCCAGCACCACTTGCTGAAGAGGCAGTCCCTTTCCCAGTGAATAGGCTTGGTGCCTTTGTCAAAGATCAGATGGCAGTAAGTGTGAGGGTTGATTTCTGGATTCTCTATTCTATTCCATTGGTCAGTGTGTCTGTTTTTATGCCAGTACCATACTGTTTTGGTTATTATAGCTTTGTAGTATAGCTTAAAGTCAGGTAGTGTTATGCCTCCAGCTTTATTTTTTTTGCTGAGCATTGCTTTGGCTATTCGTGGTCTTTTATTGTTCCATATAAATGTCTGAATAGTTTTTTCCATTTCTGAGAAAAATGTCATTGGAATTTTGATGGGGATTGCATTGAATTTGTATATCACTTTGGGTAGTATGGACATTTTCACTATGTTGATTCTTCCAATCCAAGAGCATGGGATATCTTTCCATCTTCTTGTATCCTCTCTAATTTCTCTCAGCAGTGGTTTGTAGTTCTCATTATAGAGATTTTTCACCTCCTTGGTTAACTCAATTCCTAAGTATTTTATTTTTTTGGTGGCTATTGTAAATGGGCAGGCTTTCTTGATTTCTCCTTCTGCATGTTCACTATTGGAGAAAAGAAATGCTACTGATTTTTGTGTGTTGATTTTGTATCCTGCTACTGTGCTGAAATCATTTATCAATTCCAACAGTTTTTTTGTAGAGGTTTTAGGCTGTTCGATATATAGGATCATGTCATCTGCAAACAGGGACAGTTTGACTTCATCTTTTCCAATCTGGATGCCCTTTATTTCCTTCTCTTCTCTGATTGCTCTGGCTAGTACTTCCAACACTATGTTGAATAGGAGTGGTGAGAGTGGGCATCCTTGTCTAGTGCCTGTTCTTAAAGGAAAAGCTTTCAGCTTTTCCCCATTCAGGATGATATTGGCAGTGGGTTTGGCATATATGGCTTTAATTATGTTGAGATACTTTCCCTCTATACCTAACTTATAGAGGGTCTTTGTCATGAATGAGTGCTGAACTTTATCAAATGCTTTTTCAGCATCTATAGAGATGATCATATGGTCCTTGTGTTTGAGTTTATTAATATGGTGTATCACATTTATTGATTTGCGTATGTTGAACCAACCTTGCATCCCTGGGATGAATCCCACTTGATCGTGATGAATAATTTTTCGTATGTGTTGCTGTATTCTGTTTGCTAGTATTTTAGTGAGGATTTTTGCATCTATATTCATCAAGGATATCGGCCTGTAGTTTTCTTTTTTGGTTATATCTTTACCTGGTTTTGGTATCAGGATGATGTTTGCTTCATAGAATGAGTTTGGGAGATTTGCGTCCGTTTCAATCTTTTGGAATAGTTTGTAAAGAATCGGTGTCAATTCCTCTTTGAATGTTTGGTAAAATTCTGCTGTGAATCCATCTGGTCCTGGGCTTTTCTTTGTTGGGAGCCTTCTGATAACAGCTTCAATCTCCTTTATTGTTATTGGTCTGTTCAAATTTTCTACGTCTTCACGGTTCAGTTTTGGGAGCTTGTGTGTGTCCAGAAATTTATCCATTTCCTCCAGATTTTCAAATTTGTTGGCGTATAGTTGTTTATAGTAGTCTCGAATGATTCCTTGTATTTCAGATGAATCAGTTGTAATATCGCCTTTTTCATTTCTAATTTTTGTTATTTGAGTCTTCTCTCTTCTTTTTTTTGTTAGCCATGCTAATGGTTTGTCAATTTTATTTATCTTTTCAAAAAACCAACTTTTTGATTCGTTGATCTTTTGAATTGTTTTTTGGTTTTCAAATTTATTCAGTTCTGCTCTGATCTTAATGATTTCTTTCCGTCTGCTAACTTTAGGATTGGATTGTTCTTGTTTTTCTAGTTCTTTAAGGTGAAGTGTTAGGTTGTTCACTTGCCATCTTTCCATTCTTCTGAAGTGAGCATTTAATGCAATAAATTTTCCCCTCAATACTGCTTTTGCAGTATCCCACAGGTTTTGGTATGATGTATCATTGTTTTCATTAGTTTCAATAAACTTTTTGATTTCCTGCTTGATTTCTTCTTGGACCCATATGTCATTAAGTAGAATGCTGTTTAATTTCCATGTGTTTGTATAGTTTCCAGAGTTTTGTTTGTTATTAATTTCTAGTTTTAATCCATTGTGGTCTGAGAAGATACATGGGATAATTCCAATTTTTTTGAATTTATTGAGACTTGATTTGTGACCTAATATGTGATCTATCTTGGAGAATGATCCATGTGCTGATGAGAAGAATGAATATTCTGAGGTTGTTGGGTGGAATGTTCTGTAGATATCTGCCAATTCCAATTGGTCTAGAGTCTTGTTTAGATCTTGTGTTTCTCTACTGATTCTTTGCCTAGATGATCTGTCTAATATTGACAGTGGAGTGTTCAGGTCCCCTGCTATTATGGTATTAGTGTCTATTTCCTTCTTTAGGTCTAATAGAGTTTGTTTTATAAATCTGGCTGCTCCAACATTCGGTGCGTACATATTTATGATTGTTATGTCTTCTTGGTGGATCAGTCCTTTTATCATTAAGTAGTGTCCCTCATTGTCTCTTTTTATGGTTTTTAGTTTAAAGTCTATTTTGTCAGATATAAGAATAGCCACTCCAGCTCGTTTTTCTTTTCTGTTTGCATGGTAAATCTTTTTCCATCCTTTTACTCTTAGTCTGTGTGAATCTTTATGGGTGAGGTGGGTCTCTTGTAGGCAGCATATAGTTGGGTCCTGCTTTTTGATCCAATCAGCCAGTCTGTGTCTTTTAATTGGGGAATTTAAGCCTTTAACATTAAGAGTTGTTATTGAAAGGTGTTGATTTATTCTTAGCATTTTATTGGTTGTTTGGTTGTCTTAGGTGTCTTTTGTTCCTTGCTTTCTGATTTACTGTTTGGTTTCTGTGTTTGTTGGTTCCTTAGGTTGTAGATAGTGTTTTTGTTAGCTTGTTTTCTCTTCATGAATGCCATTTTTATTGTACTAGCGGGTTTAGATTTTTCTTAGGTTTTTATGGCAGTGGTAGTTATTTTTCAGGAACCAAACCCAGTACTCCCTTGAGGATTTCTTGTAAGGGTGGTCTTGTGGTAGTGAACTCCCGCAGTTTTTGTTTGTCTGAGAAATATACTATTTGCCCCTCATTTCGGAAGGATAGCCTTGCAGGGTAGAGTATTCTTGGCTGGCAATCTTTGTCTTTTAGTATTTTGAAAATATCATCCCATTCCTTTCTAGCTTTTAGGGTTTGTGATGAAAAGTCTGATGTTAACCTGATTGGGGCTCCCTTATAGGTGATTTGACGCTTCTCTCTTGCAGCTTTTAAGATTCTCTCTTTGTCTCTGAGTTTTGCCAATTTGACTATGACATGTCTTGGAGAAGGCCTTTTTGGGTTGAATACGTTTGGAGATCGTTGAGCTTCCTGGATCTGAAGATCTGTGATTTTTCCTATACCTGGGAAGTTTTCTGCCACTATTTTGTTGAATATGTTTTCAATGGAATCTCCATTTTCCTCCCCTTCTGGAATACCCATGACTCGGATATTTGAGCGCTTGAGGTTGTCTGATATCTCTCTCAGATTTTCTTCCATGTCCTTGATTCTTTTTTCTTTCTTTTTGTCTGCTTGTGTTATTTCAAACAGCCCATCTTCAAGTTCAGAGGTTCTCTCTTCAACTTCGACAAGCCTGCTGGTTAAACTCTCCGTTGTGTTTTTTATTTCGCTGAATAACTTCTTCAGTTCAGCAAGTTCTGCTACATTTTTTTTCAGGACATTGATTTCCTTGTATATTTCCTCTTTCAGATCCTGTATACTTTTCCTCATTTCATCATGATGTCTAGCTGAGTTTTCTTGTATCTCATTCAGTTTCCTTAGAATTATCACTCGAAATTCCTTATCAGTTATTTCAAGGGCTTCTTGTTCTATAGGATCTAGAGTATGAGATTTATTAACTTTTGGTGGTGTACTTTCTTGATTTTTTGTATTTCTGGTGTCTTTTTTTTGGTGTTTATTCATTGTGGCAGGGGGTTTCACAGTCCACCGGTTTAAGACTAATGACTAACTAGGATGTTGCTGTGGTTGCCAATTTGGTATGGCTCCCGCCGTGACTGCTCAGTTGGCCTCTAGTGTCTTGTGTGTGTGGTTGCCTCGGGTCTTGGGCTTCTCCGGGGATCCACCTTTCTGGTCAGCTTGTACTCTGCTGGGCTGGTGGATCACGTACCACAGGGTGTGTGATCTCTGTTGAGCTTTCACTTTCTGTACAGGACTTCTCCCCGTTCCGTGTGCTCTGGCCCAGGCTGTTAGATCGTGCAGTGGCGACCCCACCGGGTGTATGGTTTCTGTCGAGTCTCCGCCTCCCTGGCCGCACGTCTCCCCCCTCTGTGCACACTGTGCTGGGTTGGGGCGTGTCTTCTGCACCCCTCGTCTATCAGCTGGGCCTTCAAGACCCTGCTCAGCACCGCCTCGCCCAGGAAGTCTACCAGGTTTCTGCTAGGCACAGACGACCGGTCTCTCTGGGTGCCTTTGTAGCACTGTGTAGATCTTTCTCGGGTCTTGTTCACCTTTGTATCCCCCCGGTATAAACCGAGTCTAGTGCCCGCCTGCAGCCTGCTCTCCGGCAGGTTCAAGCGGACCTGGGAACTGTCCTACCACACTATTCCCAACCAGAAATTCGTTAGGCTTTTTTCCAAACTGGTGGTCGCAGAGATGGTATCTGCCTCCCAGTAACAGGAAGTTTACCGGGGCCGGAGTCCAGGGTGTGGTGGAGTGACAGTCGGCCCGCCCGTACTTCCTAGCCCTCCCAAAACTGGTCGGGACGCCCCACACCCCCAGCCCTGCCAGAGAACCGTGGAGGGAGTGGGAGAGGAGGTCGGCCCGCAGGGTCCGGAAAGCCCCGCGCCAGGCCAAGCAAATGGGCTCAGTGATGGCCGAGCAGGGCGGAGCTGCCCGCACCTGGGAAAATGGAGGCAGCACCGGGGCAGTGAGTGGCCTGGTGGTGCAGGCGGGGAGCCTCGTGGGCATCCACCCCCCGAACAGAGCTTTGCCAGGGATCACTCACAGTGCTGTGCCAGGTCGGGCGCTCGCTGTCTCTGGTTTGTTGCCTTCCGTGTTCTCGGCGCTGCCGCCTCGGGCTGTTCAGTCGCGGCGCCGCTCGGGCGCTCCCAGGAGTCTTCTTTAATGCCGGCCTGAAACCTCGAATCCTGGATAGGGCAGCTGGCCGCCTTCAGTGCGGCCCCAGCCTCCGGGATCCTGGCTGCATCCACAGCAGCCCTGGCGCCGTGTTCCCTGTTTCAAGACTCACTTTTGCAGCTAAGAATCAGTTCTTTTCCTGCTCCACACTTCAAAGCTGTTGCCTGTAAATGAGGCAGCCTCTCCTGCCGGGGGCAAAGTGGCGTTGAGCCCGCACGACTGGCCAGCAGCAGCAGTCCTCCCTTAAGAGATGGCCAGAGAAAGGTCCACAAGTTTCCCGGCTGCCTGAGGCCCAGTGGCCACCTTTTCCACCTCAGCTACTCCGCGCCAGCCGCCGCAGCCGCCGCCATCTTGAAAACTCCAGACTAAGAGGTTTTTTAAAAAAATTACTATTTATGCTTTCCTTTATTTTCTCTTCTTATGGGATTACTTCTTCAGGCCGCGCGTGAGGCCGCTTCCCTTCGAGTTGTTTTCTTAATATTGAGTTGAGAGGATTCTTTAAACATTTTAAATACAAGTCCTTGATATCCTTGATATTGATTTGACAATATTTTTCCCAGTCTGGATTGTCTTCATTTTCATAACATTGTTTTTGGAAGAACAAAAATTTTCAATTTTGATCAAGTCTCAGTTATCAATTTTTTTATTGTTTATGCTTTTGCTATCTTATTTAAGAGATATTTGCCTGATCCTATGTCACAAATATTTTCTTCTAGAGATTTAATTTTAGATTTTACCCCACTTCTGGTTAATTTTTGTATATAGTGCAATCTATGAGTAGAGGTGAGTTTTGTTGTTTTGTGTGCATGTGTGTGTGTATTTAGTCCATTTCAGTTTCTTATAACAGAACACCTGAAACAGGATAATTTATAAAGAAATGAAATTTATTATTTACAGTTCAGAAGCTGAGAATTCCAAAATCTAGGGAACACATCTGGTAAGGGCCTCTTTATGTGTGGGAAATCTCCAGAGATGTAAGGTGTCACATGGTGAAAATGGACTGAGCAAGAGAGCTAACCTGCTTACTCACTCTCCTTATAAAGCCAGCAGAACCATGCCCATGTCCACCCATTAAACCACCAACTTATTACTTCATGAATAAGTCAATCCATTCAGTATGGCATGGTCTTCACAATCTAATCACCTCTTAAAAGGCCCCACCTTTCAAATACCATAATTGGATTTCCCATCCTCTTAACCCTATTACAGTGGAGATTAAGTTTTCAACACATGAACTTTTGGGGGACACATTTGACCCATAGCAGTGTTTTTATTGTTGTTGTTTTTACATAGGGATATCCAATTATTCTCACGCCATTTGTTGAAAAGACTATCATTTCTTCATTGAATTACACTGGCAACTTTTTAGATCTTTTTCTGTATTTCATCAGATTATCTACATGGATGATCATGTTGCCTGCAAATAGACAGTTTTACCTCTTTCTTTCCAATTTGGATGTATTTTATTCCTTATTGCACTGAATGGTATTAGGCCTCACAGTCAGCTTAACATAAGGACATCTGTCACAACTCACCTTGTTCCTCACCCCCTTCCTTTCTCACAGGCTGGTGCATTCCAATAAGAACATCTTGTACAAAACAAAAAAAACTGCAAAGCTGTTATGGAATGCTGAGTGCTCAGAATAGTTGTCCAACCCCCCAAAGCTGCTGCTAGTCTGTACGAGGATGGAACACTGATCTTTCATTTTCCACTCCAGGTTCACTGGAGTAAATTCCCTTGTTTGATAATGTTTGACTCAGAGTCTTTTATTCTGTTTGTCTTGGAGACCTAACAAATGGGACCTCCAGTGTAATATTAAATAGGAGTGGTGAGGCAACTCCCCTTTCTTGTTTCTGATCTCAGAAAAATAATTCAATGTTTCATCATTAAATATGTTAGCTGTAGGTTTTTGGTAGATGCCCTTCATCAAGTTGAGGATGTACCCTTCTATTCCTATTTTTTTTTAGAGTTTTTATTATGAATAGACATCTAATTTTGACAAATGCCTTTTCATCCTCAAATTTTTTATGGTTACAAAATAATCCTAATTAATAGACATATGTGTGGTTCGCAATTTTCTATTACAAACAAAATTATAATGAGTGGCACCATACTAATATTCTTTTGCCAATGTGTATCCTCAAGATAAATTCCCAGGAGGAGGAATATTCGAAAAAGGTATGCATTTCTAATTTTGATAGGTATTATCTATTGTCTTGCATAGGGATTGTACCAATATACTTTCCCACCAGCAGTGCAAGAGAGTTCTTGTTTCTCTTCAGGGTTGCCAAAAAAAGTATACTTTTAAACTTTGGGATTTTCCCAATATAATTTGGTCAAAAGTGGCATTTTGCTGTACTTTTAAATTCCATCTTATTATGAGTGACAATGACTATCTTTCATATGTTTAAGGGCCATTTTATATAGCTTTTCTGTTTCCATGTTTTTCTCTTTTTTCGTGTGTGTGTGTGATTTTCTTATTGTTTTTTAGGAACTTGTTTTTTGTATATCAATTATTTGGGGGGTTAAATATGTTGTTTTTTGACTTTGCTTTTGGTGTGTGTATGAAAACCAGATTTCAGCTTATCTTAAATAGGTCACATTTTTCCTTCATTTTTCTGATGAGCTTTTAGGAAGGTAACTTATGAGAACATGTGGGAAACACTAGTTTTATCAATTCCATTGACAAATCACCTATGTAAAGATGTCCACTGCTATGGTTTGAATGTCTCTGTCCCCTCCATAACTCATGTTAAAACTTAATAGCCTCCAAAATTCCCGTGTTGCCTTTGTGATAGTTTTAAGAGGTGGGGACTTTAAGAAATGATTAGGAAATGAGGGGTGCTCCCTCATTCGTGAGATTAAGGACCCTATAAAAGAGGCTCCACACAGCATTCAGGTAGCTTGCTCATTTTCTCTTTCACTCTTCTGCTATGTGAGAACACGGCATTACTCCCCTCCAGGGGATGCAGCCCTTTCCAGGCAACCGAAACTGCCAGTGCTTTAATCTTGGACTTCCCAGCCTCCAGAACTGTGAGAAAATAAATGTCTATTCTTTATAAATTACCCAGTCTCAGCTTTTCTGTTATAGAAACACGAAATAGACTAAGACATTCACAGGTGGTGAAACTTATAAAAAATAGTGTGCTGATTCTTGCTAATTTCCTTTACAGAAATTACATAACTCACATGTTTCTTCTTTCATTGGTTTGAATAAAAAGTACCACCACCACTTCCTCACATCACACCCTTCAGTATTAGTGGAGCAGTTAAGGCCAAGGAACAGAGTGATGGTATTTGTTGCATATGGAGCTAAAATGTACCATGAAATAATTAGTAGCCGGGTCTCAGGTAGGATGCTCCATACCTCTGATGGGGGTACCATCACTAGCATCATAGCCAACCCATGTGTGTTAGCAGAGGAGTCCTACGGCCTCATTTTACAGCCAGGCTTATCTCCAACTTGGGAACATCTAATTGGGAACAGCCTAATTTTTAGCCCTTACTTGGGTCAAAGTGCTGAGTTCACAGTGTCACTCAATCACTTCAACCAGCTCTATTTAATTAGTACTGTCATTGCCCTCAATATATGACACTATCTCACATGATGTTGGCACATATAGTGGGAAAGGAAGGTTATTTTTTAAATCAGTATTAAAGTATTAAAATAATATAGTATTATGACACAAATGTCTTCCTTCCTTCTTTCTAGCTTCTGTTTTTTACTGCTTTTTTTTTCCCCCCTTAACTCCAACTCAACTCACCCACTCTTTCCTTATAGTTTATTTTGGTCAATATCTCAGTTCCTTTTTTTGTCTTCTTTTTGTTTCCTTCTTCTTAGAACACACAAGAAATTCTCTTTCTAGTACTAATTATGTTCGTATTTATTACATTATTAAGAAATTCGTTTTCATGAATCAAAAAACTGTAGTTTTAGAACATCCTACAGGTCCTGTTCCCCAGGAAGAATGAGTACACTGGTCAGTTTAGATTATACCCACTGCCTGTAGAAATCTACAGAAGTGAAGACATGGACGGTGTAGTGAAAAGTGTCACTCATTTACACACATGGCAGCACTCAAAATCGTCTCCCTTCTTTACTCTGGCCCCTCATCCATGAGTCACTCTTGTGTACTCTGCTTCTATTTTCCCTTAGGAGTTTTTGCTGCCACTAGATTTCTGGTGGACCATCTCCAAGTGCCTCAGATATGTTCAAATACGCTCAAAACTTAGAGGAGATTTAAAAAAGACCAATAGTACTGACTTTGAAATCAGACATGGGTTTGAATGTCAACTCTTCCACTTTCTAGCTATGAGTCTTTAATTTCAAATTGACTTGATTTTTTTGCACCTCAGTCTATTCATCAATAAAGGGAAGATAAAAAATACCTGTCTTAGGGGCTGTCGTGAGACTAAAACAAATGTAAACAAAGTGCCTAACACAGTGCCTGACACGTTGCTGATGCAGGAAAAAATGTTAGCTACTATCTTAATTACAGCAATATCTAGGCAAGTTTACACTGCACTTGTGCTAACAGATCCTAATGGTCTCACAGCAATAGAAGAAGTTGAAGGGAGGAAGCTCAGAGGAGTGAATGCTGTCATCAAAGGAACCAAGAAGATGGGGTGGTTATTCTAGGCAAGGAGGGTCACTTGAGCAAAAATGTAGAGCACAGAGTAAGAAACCAGAGCAAGAGGCAGGTTCCCTGTTGCAGAACTTTCATGTCAGATGAATGAGAAGCAAATGGGATGAATTGGAGAAGTATAACAGGAGTGCAATGATTTATTGTCACTCTACTATCTTTCCTTGACTTGCAACTTGGACCATCTGATCACCATTAAGTGACTTCAAGATCCCCTAATTTTGACTTAGCTCAACCTGACTCAGGAAATGGTCTTGAGACCTCATCCCCAGGCTGCCAGTGTCCGGTGGTGTGAGCCTGGGCTGCGCACATAGTCTTTCCTCACCACTAATGGGGCAATGACTCTGATCTCACAGGATTATTACAAGGATTAGAAGAGAAGGTGTATGTGAGAGGCTGGAGCCCCAGCCTCTGGATCTCAGGTGCAGCTCCTGTGCCAGTCCTCAGTGTCTTGTTCCTGATGTGATTTCTGCTGCCACACCAGCCCCATCTGGGAACACAAAGACTAAGGGAAATTTCACCATCCTTGGCTTATGCAGCCAAATTTTACAAATCTTATTATTGATCTTATCCCCTTTAGAAATTGTGTCCTAAGAATGAGTTTCATTTAGGTTGTGAAATCTTTGTGGTTCACATTTGGCTGAGGAGGAATTGTCTCAGCTTAGAAATCAAGAGATTGCTGAGCCTGAAAGAGTCTCCAGAGTTCTTGGAACCCTATCAGAGGGATGGGAGAAGTCAGAGAAATGCCTGAGGTCCAGGAACCTTCCTTAATCTCACTTCTTAGGCAGATTTCCATTTTAGGTATGAAGCCTGGGCTGAGAGAGTGAAGGATCTGAGCCATGATAAAGGACGGGGATCCCATACTGGAACTTTTGTACAAGCTTTCTGAGCAAGTCTGTTCAGAGCCCAAATGTGCTGAAAAATCAGTCATCATGAATAACTGATGTGTGAGGATGAGAGAACAGAGTCGCCAACATGATTCAATGGAGAAATGATAATCTTTTCAACAGATAGGGCTGGAACAATTTGACTATGTAAAAAAGCCATCACTACCAGCACCACCATAATGACAACAAGAACCACCTTTTTCCATAGTTTGTACCATCTATAAAAATTAACTAGAAATGGGCTAAATGCAAAAGAGAATGAAAAAAAAAATGTGCACACACACACTCACACTCACATATGTAAACAATAGTTTACAGTGTTTTGTTGTTAGCCAGAATGACAAACAGAGAGAGGAACAGGATGTTACCATGTATTCTAGAAAGTTCGCCTGGCTCTTATGTTATTAATAGACTGATGGGTGCAAGGGTGATAGCAGAGAGACCGGGAGAGACTGCTGCAGTTATCCAGGTGAAATCTCATAGCAGTCACATTACAGAGGGTAAAAAGTGGTCAGATTCTGGATATATTTTGAAACAGAGCTGATAGGGTTTTTGACTGATTGACTATGTGTTGTGGAAAAAGAACAGATTCAAGGATGGATTCCAAGGTTTTTTTTCTTAGCAACTAGAAGAAAGAAGTTGTCACTAACTGGGAGAAGATAAGTGGGGGTGAATAAATTTTGAGATTAATAATTATGTCTTGAATATTTCAGGTTCAAAATGCCTATTAGAAAGCCAAGTGGATCGCTTCTCAGCCTTTTGGCTAAGATCAAGTGAAAGCCAAGTGGAGATAGGCAATCGTGTGTATATATATATATTTTTTTTTTTATATATATATAATATTATATTTTATATTATATATATATATATATGAAAAAGTCTGGAATTTAGACGCAAGGTGCAGGCTGGCAATGTAAATTTCAAATTCATCAGCAGATACACAGTGTTTAAAGCCATGGAACTACATAAGATCCCTTGTGAATAAATAAAAATGAAGAGGAGATGGGTGAAGTTGAGCACTGGGGTGCTCAAAATTTTGAAGGTCAAGAAGATGAGCAGGAACCAAAAAAGGAGATTGAGAAGTAGTTAAGAAGAAAAAGAGGATAGCAAATAGCAGAGTCCTAGGGACCAGTGGAAAAAGTGTTTCAAGGAAAGAGTAACCAGGTGGGTCAAGTTATGCCAAGAAGTCAAGTAAGAGGATAAAGGACAATTGACCATTGGATTCAGTATCATTTTACTCATTAGTAACCTTAACAAGAATAAGTTTGGTATAGTGAATGTAATGGCTTGATCAGATGTCGTTTGAGAATTGAGAGGAGAAGTAAACAGTGAGCAAAGAGAAATTAGGCAATTTTGCTATAAAGGAGAACCTAGAAATAGAATGGCAGATGGATACGGATTGAGGATCAAGCGAGTTTTGTTTTGTTTTGAAGTGGGAAATACACATCTTTGTGTGCTGATAGAATGATCCAGAGGGAAGGTAAAAACTGAGGGTCAGAAGAGAACAGGGACAACTCTAGAAGTGATGTCTTTGAGTAGGAAAGTAGGAATTTCTTCTGCACAATTGATTGTGCAAGAATTGGTCTTAAGAACAGAGATAACAACTCCTATATCAGGAGGGAAAACAGAGTGTACAGACATAGCAGCAGGGAGATTGATAGACTTAAGAGAGAACTATATAGATCTCTTTATGATTACCTCCAAATTCCCAACAAAAGAAAAAGCTAGGCCATCAGCCGAGAGAGAGGAGAGGTGAGAAGTTATTGGAAGTCTCAGATCAAATAATCATCTGGGGGAGTGAAAGAGTGTTTGGACTAGGGAAGGCCCTCAAGAGTTTGGGCAATGAAGTAATAATTGCCTTGGGCCTTAAAATCTAAGCAAAGGAAGGATCAAAGTGAGATTACAAAAGAAAGTGAGAGATGGATAGATCGATGAGTTGGAGGTCCTACGGCAGTTGAGGAATTGTTAGAGTGGGAGCACTAGATTGACTGACATAGAAAGATAGGCTGTGGAAGTCAAGGAAGGGAGACCTTGAAATTAAGTTTACGAGTTATTAGTAATGGCACGATGTAGCACCTGACTGAGGGATACTATGTAAAAGTAGATTAGAAGACAAGATCATGGCAGGAGAAGAGATAAAGGAATTGTCAGACTGGAATATTGGAAGCATCATCTGCATATGTTCCAACTACGTGTTGTTACATGACAAATCTTTTCAAAACTTAATTCAAACAAAAGTCTCTCATCCTACAGTGGGTTGACTGGGCTTAGCCAGGCAGTTCTCCATGGGGTCTCTCATGTGGTTGCATCAAGATGCCAGTTGGAGTTTTGGGCTTCTGAGCACTCATCTGGCTGCAGGTCCAGGGTGGTGCACGCATATGGCTAACAGTCAATGCTGGTGGCTGGGAGCTCATCTGGGCTGTTAACCAGAGTGCCAACATATGGTCTCTCTGTGTAGTTTGAACTTCTCACATCATGGGTGCTGGGTTCCAAAGGGAAGAGTCGCAAGAACTAGTGTTCCAAGAGACAGAAAGCAGAAGCTGCCAAGCCAGTTAAGGGCTGCACCCCAGATTAGCACAGTGTCAGTGATGTTATATTCTATTAGTAGAAGCAATCTCAGGGCCCACACAAATTCCAAGGTATGGGGAGAATGGATTCCAACTCTTGATGAGAGGGGCAAGGAAACATTGCTGAAGAATGTGTGGAATGGGAGATATTGTTGTAGCCATCTTTGAAAAATAAAATCCATATTTTATTTTATTTATTTATTTTATTTTAATATCCGTAGTATGGATATTAAAATCAGTAAGAATAATGACAGGACTAGTATTGGAGGGAGAGAGAGTGAGCCAAGTGCTAAAACAGTAGTTAGGGAGAAAACTCAGGAGTCCATAGATATCTACAACGAGGAAAAATAGAAGGCAATAAGCTTGTTGCAAGCATGAGCTTCAACAAGCTAAGGGTTTGAGGGAGGAGAAAGTGTCAATGGTCTGAAAGTGGCAAGGAGGAGCAAAAATTCTACCCACCCCACTCCCACATCACGTGATACAAGAGGCAAGAAAATATTTGCCCTTTGGGAGGGTTACGGGAAAGGCGTGTTCTCAAGGCTCAACCAAATCTCAGAGCAAGAAGGTAAATGTGATGTGCAGACAAGACATTGATAATGGATTTTGCTGAGGACAAATAAAAAATTCCAGAGGGTACTAGGGAAGGGTGTGTGGGGTTGGGGAAAGGTGGGAAATAAAGTCAGATTAGAGAACCTACAGAGTCTTAAGGAAATGAAAGTCAGGAGATGACTCGGGAATCTTGAGCTTCTTTGGTGAACGATGGAAACAAAGATGCTGAGCATGATGGAACTTAGGCGTGAGGGTCTAAGACACACTGGTACATGAAAGCAGCACGTGCTGGGGGAGGACAAGGTATTCTCGCTGGAGCAAAGAGAGCTTTGTGGGACCCTCTTCAGTTATGGACACTTTGGGCCCCAGGAGTGTGGACATCTCTGTAAGAAATAAATTGTTTTTTAATATATCCACAGCATCTTGTATACCTTACCTAGCATATTATATAGCTTTTTTCTCTTTTGTTCTGGTTTTCATAACTTATTGAGGTATAATTGACATACATACAATAAACTACATATCCAACATGTATAGTTTAATAACTCTTTGGATAGTGAGACCATCACCACCATCAAGCTAATGAACATATTCACAACCCCCAAACATTTTCTTGTATTCCTGGCTAATTCCTCCCTCCTGACCTTCCATCCCTTCAGCCTTCAGGCAATCACTGATCTATTTTCAGTCATTATAGATTAATTTGCAATTACTATAATTTTATATAAATGGAATAATACAGCATATAGTCTTACTTTCTCTGGCTTCTTTCACACAGCATAATTATTTTGCGATTCATCGCATCATGAGCGTATCAGTCATTCATTCCTTTTCATTGCTGAGTAGTATGAATACAGAACAATTTGTTTGCACACTCACATGTTGATAGAGATGGGTACTGTTTCTAATGTATAGTTATTACAAATACAGCTGCGGTGAGCATTTATGTACAAGTGTGTGTGGACATATGCTCTCGTTTCTCTTTGGTAAATAACTAGGGGTGGATAGGCTGGAACATTTCATTAGGTGTATGTTTAACCTTTTAAGAAACTGCCAAACTGTTTTTCAAAGTGAGTGTGCCATTTCACATTTCGGTCATCAGCGTATGAGAGCTCTAGTTACTCATTGTTATTGTCATGCTGTCTGATGACCAATGCTTTTTCCTTAGGGGCCCATATAACACTTAACAGTTAATATGATTGACATGGGTGGATTTAAGATCATAATTATCATCTTGCTACTTGTTTTCTATTTGCCCCATCTGTTAATTTCCCCCTTTTCCTCTTTTACTGTCTTCTTCTAGATTAAGTATTTTTTTATTACCTTATTTTATCTTCCTTTTCTTCGTTTATTATCTCAAATTCCTTGTCTCGTTGTTTTACTTTTTGCTTTACCATTTATGGTATTGAATTTTAACGTATCCCAGTCTTTGTTCCAGTGATGTTTTGCAACTTCATTTATAGCATGAGAACCTCACCGTAGGATACTTCCATCTCTTACCCTCCTGTCCTCTGGCTTATTGCTGTCATCTATTTTCACTGTACTGTGTTCTGACCCCTCTCTCCAAATTCTTTCTTTTTTCTTTTATTAAGGCTTCAATTTAACATTTATTGCACACTCACTCACAGACAACTGTCAAACCCTCAAAATACAAAACTTAGTAGCACCCAACTTCACTGTATAAAAACAATTTTGTGGAAATGTGCAGGAGAGGACAGCAATTTGGGCAAGGAGAAGATGACACTGGAGGGTTTGGGATGGGTATTTCAGCATAAGCAAATGTCCAGGGGCTCTCACCATGTCCTCAGTCATCTCTATACCTCTGCCTCCTCTAATTCCATTTTTATCATTTTATACTTACAGCTCTTTCACTGCCTGGCCTGTAGTTCACCAATCTTTCTACCCACCACAATTTAACTTTTCTGGGGGAGCATGTTAGCAAGGCTATTTCAAAAGCATGGAAATTCCAACTGATCCATTAATTTTATTCATAATAATTTATACTAAGGAAATAGGGATGCTTTCAAAATCTTAATTTACTTAAGTGTTATTTATATTAGCATAAAAATTTTAAATTTTAATGCTTAGCAATAGGAAACATTTGGATAAATTAAAATACATCCAAAAGAAGGAAAAATAAACCATTAAAATTTGCTCTTCAAGGAATATTTAATAACTAGGTAGCTGACATATACTTATCCAATATGTAATTTTATGTCATTGCAGCCAAAGCAAAACATCCTGTTTATTGGATGAAAAGGCCTCATTTATGTGTGCACACTTTACTGCAATTTAAAAAATACTGTAATTATAATTTCAGAACTTCAGAAATTGAATAGATGTCAGTATTCTCTCCTTTTTTCATATTCTTTTTCAACGAAAATTCCTTTGAAAATCATTTGAAGCTTGGGCAAAACTGCCATAGCAATATTCTTGGGGTCAACCTATAGAGTCTTCATGATTCAGATGATAGAAGGGAAGCTTCACTGCCACCTTTCAGAGAAGACATTCCAACCCGCATGATCTCATCAGCCAGGAGAGTGCTGGTGGCAATCACAGACAGGAGTGAAGAGTTGCTGCTCTGCATAATAATGCTCCCATATGCCTGCTTCTGCTGCTACCAATGGCTCACCTGTGTTCAAGGCCACACCCACAAGTTGACCTGATTCTGAATTTTCTGCTTCAACTTTAATATTTCCTGAAGGTCAAAACCAATGTTCTGAGGAAGAATCTTGGGAATAATGAGAAACACATCAGCAAATCTTGGACTCCAAGTGGCCCTGCCCTCGACACTGGACTTATACTTAATCAGAGCACCTGGAAGCACACAACAGCAAGGATTGTTACATTTCTAAATAAAGATTATCTTCTGTTCTCCCATTGTATACTCTTCAACTGGTTCTGTATGTCCCAAACAGTCACCATTTAGATCATCAAAGGAATTAAGAGCCACCCCACCATAAGCAGGAGTTGTAAGACTTGTGCACCGTGCACAAATCCCACGTATCGGGATGGCTCACCTCACAAAGACCACGAGACAGAGACTGCTGCAATCAAGCAAGAGGAGTTTATTCCAGCATGCTGGGGTCACTCAGTCTCCTGGACAGGAGTGACCCCGAGCTCTTAACACAAGCACTTTTTATACAGTTTTTTTTAGACAGACTTTGGCAACAGGATGAGTTGTTTACTGTTTACAGGTTATCAGAGGTGACCTTTGGATTTATTGGTGGGCTTTAGTGGGCTGGCACACCGATAAGGAATAGTGTATTTCCCAATCGTTTATCTTCCTTGTAGCCAGGTGGCCTCTAGATAAGGAACTGGTCAGTTCCTGGAACCGGGTGGTGATTACTCCCTTCCTGGAATTTAGCGTGCCTGGGCCTGTCTTGATTTGCCTGGCCTCTGCATATCCCCTTAGAAGCTGCCTTACTTAAAATGGCATTAGTTATGTTTTCTCATTTTTATTAGTACAGAAGCAAATTGCACATGTTAAAGTTATATTTTTCTTCACAATCCCCCCTTTTTCTTGTGCATATATCAATCATGAAATATTTGTCTCGGGGCTGAGTTATTTCCTTTGGTGCTGCAGCCTCTGACCCTGCAGTGGGGACTGAGAGCTCTGGTTGGGTACCCGGGGGTGTTGGGGTAGTCTTCGGTTTTACCCCTGGAATTAGGTATTTATTTGGGCCTATGGCAGTACACTGGGTTTCTATTTTTAGCTTGATGGTAAACAACAGCCCATCATCATACCTCTCTTTAAAAAACCTTAATCTCCACATATATCCTTTGTCCCATCCGCTACCCTTTTCCCTGCTTCTGTGAAAGACATTCTGAAGGGGTGACACCACCCACTGCAGGTACAGACCTGTGTCCACCAAAAGTTGTTGCTTCCCGATCGGCCTGCCCACCCTTCAGCAGGGGGAGAGGGGTGGGTACAATTAGCAGTTACCTTTATATAGTCCCAGGAGGATGAGGGATGCCAATATATGTCTCCCGTGGTCTCACAGCCCCAGTTTTTGCAGAAATAATCTGCTTTACTCCCACACCGATAGTTTAGTGCTCTGCTACGGTGGAACCCAGGGCACATATAGAAGGTGAGGGCACTCAGCATACTTCTCTGCTTTGCTGTAGAGCAACCCCCCCATGGATCGAGCTCACGGCACTCCGGTGGGGAGGGGATAGAAGGGGGCCTGCGAGGATCAAAGTATCCTTCTAAATCCCAGTTGCCTGGGGCTCCTAAAGCTAGTTTACACACATCTGGAAATGAGTCAGGCCACCACCCTCCTGTAGTCACCTTGGATTGACTCCAGATTGTATCTCCCGCCCCATTTACAACATACCAAGTGAAATTTCTGGGGATATGTGGGCTGCTAGCTCTTGGGCCCTGGAAGAGAATTGTTAGGCATAAGAGGAGCAAGAGAGTTTCATCTTACAACATTTAGGGTGTCCAAACAATTTTCAGTCTTAAGGGGTGTTCCTTGGAATTCTGGACTCTCCAGGCGGCATCTCCCGGTCCTTGGTCCTCTGGTGGTGCAGGTTTTATGTGCGAGGCATGGATCCAAGCAGAGATCCCATCTACCTTTATAGCCGTTGGTGTCATCAGGAGCACCAAGTAAGGTCCCTTCCAGCAGGGTTCCAGAGATTGGGAGTGGTGTTGCCTTACATAGACTGTGTCCCCAACCTGGAACTGGTGAGAAACTTCAGGGGTCCCAGGCTTATAGGCGGCCACCAGCTTCATCCAGACTTCTTTCTGCACTGCTTGCAGTCCTTTTAACCTGGCATATAAGTCACTGTTACTGTGGCAAACGGGTTCAAAGGCATCCCCCAGTAAAGTCAAGGGGGCAGGGGTACCATAGAGAATTTCAAAGGGAGTCAGGTTGAACCAGGAGGGGGTGTTCCTAGCTCTAAACAGGGCCAAGGGAAGGAGCACCACCCAGTCCACACCAGTCTCCATGGTTAATTTAGTCAGGGTCTCTTTTAGAGTCCTGTTCATCCTTTCTACCTGTCCTGAACTCTGGGGTCTATAGACAGAATTTAATTTCCAATTGACCCCAAGGTATCTGGCCACTCCCTGACTTACCTTGGCAACGAAGGTGGGTCCATTGTCGGACCCGATTACCTTGGGCACCCCAAAGCGTGGGAAGATTTCTTCCAGGATTTTCTTGACCATGACTGTGGCTGTTTTTTGTTTCATTGGAAATGTTTCTACCCATCCGGAGAAGGTGTCTATAAAAACTAGGAGATACTTGTAGTCATATCTGCCTGGTTTGATTTCTGTAAAGTCTACTTCCCAATATACTCCTGGTCTGTCTCCCCTAAGTCTCTTGGCAGGTCCTGCTGTATTTTTGCAGACATTTACTTTTTGACAAGGTACACAGCTTTTAACTATCTGCTCTACTAATTGTTTTAGCCCTATGATATGATATTTTGTTCTTAGGGCAGTTTGGACCAATTTGTTTACTCCCAGATGAGTCCATTGGTGCATTTGTTTGATCATGGCGCATGCTTGTTCTTGTGGCAAGATAGGCTTCCCTGACGCTGCATGCCAGCGCCCTTTTTCCTGCTTATAATAGTTATTAGAGTCCCTTGAGATCACTGCTACGTCCTCAGCAGAGTATTTAAACTTGGGCTTTTCTAGGTCAGGGACGTTAACTAATAGAATAGACGTGGACCTGTGGGCTGCCACCCTTGCCTCAGAATCGGCCAAGTTGTTTCCCCTGGCGATGGGGGAATCCCCTTTCTGGTGGCCCAGGCAGTGTATAATACTCAATTTTAGCGGTCGGTGAAGGGCCTCTAGCAGGGCTACAATCTCTGCCTTGTTTTTGATTTCTTTTCCTCCAGAGGTTAGCAGGCCCCACTGTTGATAGATGGCACCATGCACATGGGCAGTGGCAAAGGCATACCTGCTATCCGTACAGATGTTGATTCTTTTGCCCTCTCCTAGTTCAAGGGCTTTTGTGAGGGTGATACGTTCTGCCTTCTGAGCAGATGTTCCTGCAGGTAAGGGCTGTGCCCATATCAGGTTCTGGCCGTCTACTATAGAGGCTCCTGCCTTTCATACTCCTTCCTCCAGGAAACTGCTACCCTCAGTAAGCCAGGTGGCTTTGGCGTCCGTCAGAGGCTGATCTGACAAGTCTTTCTGCCATCCATGTGCCTCAGCAAGCACTTGTTGGTAGTCATGGATAGGAGGGTCAAGGTCAGGGTCTGGGAGCAACGTGGCTGGATTTAAGCTCGCTGGGGGAGCAAAAGTAACTCGGTCTGAATTCAGTAACAGAGTCTGATAGTGAGTCATGTGAGCATTTGTGGGGGGGCTGGCGTACAATACTCTCTAAGGCATGAGGTGCTGAAATTACCAAACTCTGTCCCATAGTCAACTTGTCAGCATCTTTTACCAGAACAGCTACTGCCGCTATGATCCTCAGACAAGCTGGCCACCCCGAGGCTACTGGGTCTAGTTTTTTGACAGATATGCTACAGGCCTTTTCCAGGGCCCCAGTTTTTTAGTTAGGACCCTCTTTGCAACCCCCTTATTTTCTGCCACATATAGGTGGAAGGGCTTGGTTACATCAGGGAGCCCCAGAGCCGGTGCGGACATTAAGGCCATCTTGATGTTGTTAAAAGCCTGTTTTTCTTCCTTTCCCCACTTGAAGGGCTGACTGTTCTTAGTGAGGGGATATAACGGGCCTGCCATCTCAGCAAAACCAGGTATCCATAGGCCGCAGAACTTGGAAGTACCTAAAAATTCCCTGACTTGTCTTGGGTTAGTGGGTGGTGGGATGTGAAATACTGTCTCTTTTCTGGCCTCAGATAACCATCTTTTCCTGTCTTTAAGAAGGTACCCCAGGTAACTGAACTGTCGCTTGCAGATCTGAGCCTTTTTTGGTGGAGACTCGATAGCCCAGTTCTCCCAACTCTGTGAGGAGATGCTTTGTCCCTTCCAGACACAGTTCCTCATCGGCTGCTGCCAGGAGGAGGTCATCTACATACTGCAACAGAGTTACCTGGGGGTTAGAGGCCTACAACATAGCCAAGTCTTGGTGGAGGTCCTCATCAAAGATGGTGGGTGAATTTTTGAACCCTTGAGGCAGGTGGGTCCATGTGAGTTGCCCTGCTAGGCCAGTCTCTGGGTCTTTCCACTCAAAATCAAAGTACTCTTGACCTTTTACAGCCAGTGGTAAGCAGAAGAAGGCATCTTTGAGGTCCAGTACTGACTACCAGGTCCTGTCTGGAAGTAAAGAACTTAAAAGATTACAGGTATTAGGGACGGTGGCATGGAGGTCGGCCACACGTTTGTTAACCGCTCGGAGATCTTGGACCGGCCGGTAGTCGTTAGTCCCAGGTTTTCAGACTGGCAGCAAGGGCATGTTCCAGGCTGATTGGCACTTCCGTAGGATCCCCAGCTGGAGCAAATGGGCAATGTGGGGTCGGATGCCTTGGTGTGCCTCTCAGGACATTGGGTATTGTCGGACTGCTATAGGACTGGCCTGAGCCTTCAGCTCTACGTGGACGGGGGGCCAGTTTTTAGCCTTCCCTATCCCTGCAGTTTCTGCCCACACCTGGGGGTAGTTTTCTAACCACCAGCCCATCTGCCCGGTCTCCCGCCCTTGTTTTTCAAACAACTGGTATTCATCTTCCAGCCTGAGAGTTAATACCTGGAGAGGCTTTCCTTGTTGGTTTACCACCCGAGGTCCCTCGGGGTCAAAATGAATTTGAGCACCCATTTTGGTGAGGAGGTCTCTTCCCAGTAGTGGGTAGGGGCACTCAGGAATGACAATCAACGAGTGAGATACCCGGCCCACGCCTAGTCCACCGTTCTTCGGGTAGTCCATGAGTACTGTCTGTTCCCTGTAGCCCCTTGTACCCAAGACTTCTTTTTATTTAAGAGGGGTCCATCTGCCTGTCGCAACACTGAATGTTCAGCTCCAGTATCTACCATGAACTGAGTAGGCTTCCCCTCCACTGTTAAGATAACCTTGGGTTCGGGGAGGGGGTCCGAACCCCATCCCTTCTAATCACTGTCCTCCTGCAGGGCCAAGACTTTGGGGGCCTGAGGCTTTTTCTTTTTCTTGGTGCATTCTCAAGCCCAATGTCTTTTTCCTTGCAGTACGCACACTGATCCTTTGCTAGGGGTCCCTTCCTGTTGCTTGGTACTGTCTTATTAGTTTCCCTGACTACAGTGGCCAGAATTTTGTGAAAATTTCTTTCTTGGCGCTTTTCTCTCTTTATTTCTTTAGCTTCCTGCTCTTTCTGCTTTCTTTCTTCTTCTTCCTCCTCTGTCTCTCTATTATGATAAACCTTTTCAGCCACCTGCACTAATTCCCTCAACGACTTATCTTGTAACCCTTCAAGCTTCTGCAGTTTCTTCCTGATGTCTCTACTAGACTGGTCAATAAAAGCAACTGTCACTGTAGCCTTGTGCTCCTCACTACTAGGATCATACAGGGTAAACTGACAGAACGCCTCCACGAGTCTCTCAAAAAATGCTGATGGAGACTCATTGGGACCCTGGATTACCTCTCTTAACTTAGTCAAATTGGTGGGGCATTTTGCTGCCCCTCGGAGACCTGCCATTAGAGCCTGGCAATAGACCTTCAGGTGCTCCCTACCTTCTGCCGAGTTGAAATCCCAGTTAGGTCTGGTCAACGGGAACCCTGCATCTATGACATCAGGGAGGAGGGTAGGTCACCCATCGGCTCCTGGAACGTTCTTTCGAGCCTCCAGGAGGATCCATTGTTTCTCCTCGGTGGTGAACAGGACCTGGAGGAGCTGCTGGCAGTCCTCCCAGGTGGGCTGATGAGTAAAGAGAAGGGATTCTACAAGGTTAGTGAGACTCTGGGGGTTTTCAGAGAAAGGGGGATTTTGAGATTTCCAGTTGTAAAGATTGGAAGAGGAGAAAGGCCAGTACTGTAAGGGCTGGTTGCCCTCCTCATCAGGAGGGCCATAAGCCCGCAGGGGGAAGATAGGTATCGCCTCCGGAGAAGCTGCCCACCTACTGCGTGCCCCCCGCACAGGATCTTCTTGGGCTCTTTGTGGATCCTCTGGTGGGGCCGAAGGCTCTAACGGGGCCAAATGATGAGCTGCCTGTGGGCGAAGGGAAGGGGGATAGGGAGGAGGAGGAGGATCAGAAAGAAGCCAGACCAGGTCAGTGGACGGCAGGACCTCCGGTTTCTTTTCCATTTCTCGCAGGGCATATATAGCTGAAGGACCTGTTAGGGGTACAAAGGGATGGACCCACGGAGGAGGATCCGTGACTAGATCTTCCCTGACTATGATATAAGGTATCTGGTCTGGGTGACTTTTAGAACTAAAAATCTTTCTTTTTACAGCCGTGATCAGTGGTGGAGAGAAGGAACCTTCAGCAGGCCACCCAAGTTGGAAAGCCGGCTACTCCGAAGAATAAAGTGTTGCCCACTTATTCTTTTAAGTTGCACAGACAAATTATTAGCTCTGTCCTTCATGTCAGTCTAGTATTTCAGAGTCAGACTTAAAGGGGTTGAGACAGTCTGCCCCATGTCACCCCAGAAAATCGTCAGTCCCAACACACACGCAACCATACAAACAAAAACCAAAACACTGATGCACTCCTGCCACGCGTGTCACAACCAGATTATCCAAGAACTCGGGAGGGGTCTCCTTCCTAGAGATCTCCCGTGGAGCCGAACTTGTTCGTCTCCCACAGAGGAATCTGGAGCATCCTCAAGGATTCCTGTGGCTGTGACATGCCATTATGTCTACCCGCCGCTATGACCACTACAGACTGATGGCTCCATCCCAGAGCCACCGAAAAGCCAAAACCAGACTGATGACTCCCTCCTGGAGCCACCGAAAAGCTGAAACCAGACTGATGACTCTGTCTCAGAGCCACCGAAAAGCCGAAACCAGATTACAGTAGACAACAAAGACACAAAGACAACTTTGGTACCTGCTCGAGCGATCCTCCATTCTCTAGTCTCTGGTCCCAGAGAGAGAGAGCCGCTTCCTGGCCAACGCACCAAAAATGTAAGACTTGTGCACCGTGCACAAATCCCACATGTCAGGATGGCTCACCTCACAAAGACCATGAGACAGAGACCGCTGCAATCAAGCAAGAGGAGTTTATTCCAGCATGCTGGGGTCACTCAGTCTCCTGGACAGGAGTGACCCCGAGCTCTTAACACAAGCACTTTTTATACAGTTTTTTTTAGACAGACTTTGGCAACAGGATGAGTTGTTTACTGTTTACAGGTTATCAGAAGTGACCTTTGGATTTATTGGTGGGCTTTAGCGGGCTGGCACACCAATAAGGAATAGTGTATTTCCCAATCGTTTATCTTTCTTTTAGCCAGGTGGCCTCTAGATAAGGAACTGGTCAGTTCCTGGAACTGGGCAGTGATTACTCCCTTCCTGGAATTTAGCGTGCCTGGGCCTGTCTTGACTTGCCTGGCCTCTGCATATCCCCTTAGAAGCTGCCTTACTTAAAATGGCATTAGTTATGTTTTCTCGTTTTTATTAGTATAGAAGCAAATTGCACATGTTAAAGTTATATTTTTCTTCACAGAGTCAGCCTGTCCATATTTCTCTTTTTAGCTCTGTGTAGAGCTACTGTGCCTTCTTCAGCACAAGCATCTAAGAAAAAGGAGTTAATTCCCTTTTGATTAATAACAACAAATCCTTTGTCTAAATCACCATAGACTTTTTTTTGTCAGTTTCATTATTTTTTAACTCTACCTTCAATGAATTTTCCTTGAGCATTTACCTAGTTTCTCTCTCTTCTGCACTCTTACTTTAAAAACCAGAATTCACTTCTTATTTCAGAAATTCATTTTTTGTGTGTGTGTGTGTGACTGGTAAGGGGATCGTAACCCTTGGCTTGGTGTCGCCAGCACCGCGCTCAGCCAGTGAGCGCACCGGCCATCCCTATATAGGATCCAAACCCGTGGCCCCGGCGCTCCCAGCGCTGCACTCTCCCGAGTGAGCCACAGATTCTAATGACACATTGCACATGAAGATGAACACATCTCCTACTAATTTTTTTTTTCATATCAGGATGCCATGCTCTAGGATCCAAAACAAGTCCTCTAACTAAGCTGGTGTCATGTTTCATCTCCATGATCTCAACTATGAAGAGGTCAATAGGTTTGTTTCATTTTTTAACAACCAAAATGGAGTCCTCCAAGGCTTCTGTTATGAAAATAGCAAGTTCAACATGAACCTTAGCACACAGAGATGTCCCAGCCATATCTATATGTGCTTCCCTGCCCATCTCTTTGCTTACTTTGGCTTGTTCCAAAAAGTGAAGTGCTTTTTCTTTTGAAGCTTCAGATCCTTCTGTTACTGCTCTGGGATGAACAGCTTCAGAATGTAGCAATCCAACTGTTTCAGTGGCTCTGCTGTGGTTGGGACATTGGATGTAGTGATGTGACCAGGTGGCTTATCCTGGCTGTTGCTACTTTTGCTACCAAGGAGGCTGTTGGGTGTTGGATTTGTCTTCCTTGAAGCAGCACGTTGCCATCTTCAGCGAGCTTGATGGCTCCAGCAGCGGAAATAAGCATCTTCATGGTGGCCTTAGGCCTCAAGTTGGTTCTCAGCATGTCTTGCAGCCCCTTAGTGTCTTGGGCCACTTTGGCTTTGGGGTTCAGGGCCTTCACAGTTGCTGTAGCTGACTGGAAGAGGAAGAGGAGGAGAACATGTGAGTAGAATGCTTGAAGCCAGTTCAGCCTTGCAATGAGGCACTATTTGGATCTTTTGAATGCCCCACAATTCTTTGTTACTACTTTTGCTTTAAATAGTTGATTATTTAAACATTAAGGAAAAAAATCGTAGATATTTACCTACATAGTTAGCATTTTCAGTGATCCACAATTCTTTGTTACTACTTTTGCTTTAAATAGTTGATTATTTAAACATTAAGGAAAAAAATCGTAGATATTTACCTACATAGTTAGCATTTTCAGTGATCTTAATTATGGTGTATCAGTCTATATTTCCACCCGATACCACTCCATCCACATTAAGGGACATTAAACAATTTTTTAAGATTTCTTATATGTATCTGCTGCTGATGAGTATTTTTCAGCTTTTGTATGTCTGAAAAAGTCTTTTTTTCACCTTTGTTTTCAAAAATATTTCACTGAGTGCAAAATCCTAGGTGACAGTTTTTTCTTTGAGTACTTTAAAAATGTTGCTCACATTTCATGTGCATTTTTTTCAACAAGAAATATTCTGCCATCCTCATATTTCTTCCTCTGTATGTATGTTTTCTTATTTCTCCAGCTGCTTTTACTCTTTTTCATTTTTTATTGTATGCCTTCCAGTTCATTAATCTTTTCTTCTGCAATGCCTAGTTGCCATTAATTCCATCTAGTTATTTTTCATCACAGAGATTGTAGTTTTCATCTCTAAAAGTTTGGTTATTAAAAAAAAAAAATCATGTTTCTACTTAACATTCTCAACTTTACCTCTCTCTCTTAGAACATATGGAATATGGTCATTATGACTGTCTTAATGTCCTACTCCACTAATTCTATCATCTGTGACAGTTCTGGTTTCATTTTCATTGATTGATTTTTTTCCTAGTTATGGGTCGTATTTTTCTGCTTTTTGCATTTCTGGTAATTTTTGATTGAATTTATTGTGAACTTTACCTTGGTGTGTGTTCAAAATTCTTACTTTTATAAATATTCTTCAGTGTTTATTTTAGAGTTAATATTGTTCCACTACTGAGGCAAAGCCCTTCTGTGTATTCTACCTGATAACCCATTAGTTATGAGATTTTCTGGTCTGAAGGGAAGAACATTGTTTTAGGTCTATGTGAGCTTCCTCTATTCATTTTACGTGGTTCCTTCCTGAGCCTTTGGTAGTTTTCTCTCTCTCTCTCTCTCTGTATGTTTCTGTCTCTGTCTTTCACACACACACACACACACACACACACACACACACACACACACACACACACACACACACACAGTGATCAGTACTCAGACTCAAGGGAGACCCTCAGTAGCACTCCAGGGTGTCCTTTCTGTGTGTCTCTTCTATCCAGTACTCTGCCTGGCAAGTTCTGGCTGCTTTTGCCTCCCAAGACACCCAGCTCTGTTTTCCCAGTTCACTCTGCTGGGCTCCACCCGGGTCCCTTCTCCTACAGGAGCCTCGAAACTCTCCCCAGATATTAACCTGGGATAATTATAGGGCTTACATAATTTGTTTCCCCTTTTTCAAGGATCTTTAATTGTCCTTTGTTGTCCAATGTCTGTTGTCTTGAAAACCATTGTTTCATATATTTTGTCTGCTTTTTTTATTGTTTTGATCTCTATTACTTCATCATGGTTAGAAGTAGAAGTCTACAGAGATTCTTTTTGTAGCAAAGTCCATGCTTCAAAATTTGCTGATGAATATCTTGTAAACAAATTTCAGTCCCCTTGAATAAGATGTGGTGCATGACTTGCAATGGTTGTTCAGTCTCTCAGAAAACTGATTTTATGGATGAGGAAACTGAAGCAGAGAGATGAAGGAAACTCATAAGGTGATACAAGTAGTAAGTGACAGGGACTTAATTCAAATCCAGGTGTGTCTGCCAAACCCACATTCTCTTACTATCTTATGATGCTTCAATCACATAAAAGTGAATTCTCCACATTTGGTATCTAGTACTAAGCAAGTGATGGTATTCCTATAAAATCTCCAATAGAGTGAATTCCAAAACCCAAATGGCTAGGAGGTTTCCTCAACTCAAAATAGAATTGACCTGTAAACCAATAGTTTTTCCTCCATTCCCTCCTTTCTTCCTTCTTTCCTTCCTTCCTTTCTTCTTCCATTTATTTCTCTTTTTTTCTTTTCATACAATGGGGTTCAGGACTTACTACTCCCCAAATAATGCACCTTGATATTTGAGAAAGTGGAAGGAGCAGGAAGACCACTCCTACCTTCCCTTCTTCTACTCTGAAGCAGGACATAAAACATGGAAAGAATTCTCTGACCTTCTTCCCTGAATCAGGATATAAAGCCTAGGATAAATCAGGATATAAAGCTGACCTTCCCCTGGAGAAGATCATAAGACCTTCTTTCCAGAGGTGCCCTTTCTATTCCTAGATATAGAAACATCCTGATACTTGAAGACATAGTGAGACCAAGAAGAATCTGAACAAAAAGTCTTTGCTTAGTGCCCAGTATTACCATTGCAGCATATCCCTTGTCCAATCACACTTCTCCACCACTGTCCACTCTTCATCAAATCTCATCAGCATAAAAGTACACACTTCCATGTTTCTTTAGGTCTTCATTTCTGAAAGTTCCTGTGCCATGTACAACTCATATCAAATAAATTTGTGTGCTTTTCTCTTGTTAATCTGTCTTTTGTTACAAGTGCCTCAGATATGAACCACGTGGTAGGTGAGGAAAAGTTATTGCTTTTTCTCCCATACACACACCGTGCACTTTCACTGGGGTTACCAGATTCATCATCTAACAGCTGATTGAGATCCAGCACCTCTGTTAGTCAGAAAAGTGGTAAAGTGGTAGCCAAGACCAAATAAAAAGGAATGAGACCGACCATTGACACACTGGTAACATGGCAGCTCGAAAATCACTCTTCATAAACAGACTTCAGGGCATTTCTTCATAAATTATGTTTCTCTACTGTGTAATGATTTTCAGCAATTTTATTTTCTTCTGGAAATAAGGTTTGAAATTGGCTGACTTCCGGTTTGAATCTGTAGAATTCCTGGAGTTAAATCTCACCTAACTTGAAAAAGAGCCTGAAGAAGGACTACTCAGAAGGAATAAACAAACTTCATGCCATTAAGAGTTTGGGCATGTGTATAGTGAAAAATTTGACATTCTAAATGATTGGCTATAATTGAAATGGAAAAAAGGGGAAATAAAGTTTCATGTATTTTATTTCCTTCATGTACATTATGAAGGGGAAGTAGCATCATGTAAGGAAAAATGCATGGAATATATCTGTCTTACTCTGATCTTACTCAGTGTGCCTGTAGTGGATTGCATTATGTCCCCCTAAAACTCCCTGAAGCTTGAATTATGTCCTCCAAGTTTTATGTATTAGAAACTTAGCCCCTACTGTGACTGTTAAGAGGGTGGGAAATCCTATTATGGTAATTGAAAGGTGGAGCCTTGAAGAGGTGATTGGATTGTAGGACCGTGCAGTAGTGAATGGATTAAAAATGGTGGTCAGGGGCGTGGTTCTGAGGACTTTAAAAGGAGAGGAGAGTCTGTCTGTCTTTTGCTCTCTCTGCTGTCTCTGCTTCTACCATCTTGCAATGTGAGACCCCTGGGTCACTGTCACGACCACCAGATGGACTTTGGACTTCCCAGCCTCAGAAACTGTAATCAATAAATGTCGTTTTCTTTATAAATCACCCAGTTTCAAGTATTTTTGTTATAAGCCACAGAAATGGACTAATGCAGTTCCTAAATCTTGCATATTGTTCTAGTTTGTCTTCAAACCTGGCTCCTGTTTTTCAGCTTAACTCCTTAGATTTGTTCTATCTAGTTTTTAGAAAGATGGCTTTGATGGACCTGGGGTTCCAGTAATAGGACCCCTCCTGGGCTCCACTCACAGCAACCTAGAAGTCCCTGTGCTTGGTATTGGTGCAGTTATAAGATCTCTTTTCATCCCACTTCGGCTGGGCATAGAGGGTCATGAGGAGACGAGCAATTAAAGACAACGGAGGGAGCCTCCTTAGCTGGGTCCTCACCAAGTCCAAGTTATATTTACTTCCACCCTTAATTTCCTCCCTACTTTAGAGCATTCAACTAAAAGTTTAACCAAGCAAACAACCAACAAGAAAAGAGGAAGAGTGGGGTCTGCTCTATCTTAGTTTCAATGGGCAGGGCCAACCTCTTACTCATCCTTATTTCACTGACACACTAATTGATAAAAACAGTTCTGTCACTGTTGTTGGCACAGAAGGGAAAAGTACTGACTAGATTTAAATCAGAGAAACAAAGCATAGCCAGGAGCCCTCCAGCGTGCACCTATACAGCAGTGAGGACATGCGGTGGGAAGCAATCCAACTGCGGTCAACTCCAGATGAAGGCTTGGTTACTTACAACAGCAGGCGAGGGCTCTGAGAAAGAGAAACAGAGCACAGGCAGGAGCCCTCCAGGGTGCACCAATATTGCAGAGGATGCAATCCAACTGAGCAGCAGGGGAGGGCTCAGAAAATCAGAGAAAGGTAAAGAGAATTTTAGTGGCTTCCAGGCTTCCAGTCACTGCATGACATGAGAATGAATCTCCCCCATTCTCATGAATCCCCTGTCGGGGGGAATCCATTCAAGCAAGATCTGCACCATGCAGGATTGGCCCTCCCACCCCTGCTAGTGGCCCATCAGGGCAAGCTGTTGGCCAGAGGGAGCATGCTTCTGATAGGTTGAGGGGAGTTTAAGCTGTAGTTGTCCAGGAGTCACTTTAAAAAGGAAGAAAAGGGAAGAAGAAAGAGTAAAAGAGAATTAAGCATTGTCAAAATTAAGGCTGGGTGCTCTGAGGAAGTCTTACCAGCAGTAGAGGCAGAGGAGCAAAAATAGCTCCTATGGCTACTTGCCTCTTGTGGTTGTGGTCTCCTCTGGCACCCAAGGCTCTCCAGTCAGTCATTGGTGTTACCTTTTGGAGTATGGGACATACAGTTGTCTTCCGGTAACCTGCAGAAGCATGTTTGGGTAGGCCCTGGCATATTGCCAAAGCAAAATTACTCCAAATGTTGGAATCCACTGAAAACCCGGGGGCCGACCTGGCACCCAAGCTGTTAGGCTCCTGGCTGGCTTGTTAGAATAATGTTACTGAATTAAGCTCTTGGGTCTCAATGTCATCAAAATAAACAATGTACCCAACAGAAATGAAGGCAAGCAATGCTTTATTAAAAAGAGATAGATCTATGCATAAAGGAGTCAGCAATAGAAAAGCTGTCTCCCCTAGAGAAGTTGTGGAAGGTTTTTAAAGGCAAGAAGTTCCTCAACTGATGTCAGCATCTTGCCTTGATGATTTCTGATACCTTTGCAGTGGTTGTGAGGGGGTCAATTCCAAGAACATCCTGTGTGCAACTCCTAAAGGGGTCTTCGGGTTAATCTATAACAATTTTTATAATTATAGGAAAAGAAAGAATGGGTGGATAATGACGATTTTTAAATAAAGCTAGCAGTTATATTTCAACAAGCCTTGGGGGAGGGGTTTTGCAACTCAGTAAATATCTGTTCCCCTCTTAGTTTATTTTATCAGGGTGGGCCATAGGGTAATCATGCACTCTGTGGGTCTCATGATTGAGGAGTAAAAAAGTAACAAATTGTCCTCTGCAGGGAAAGTGAATTCAGTTTGGTTCACAGGCCTAGCCCTATTCTGTCTCAATTCTTCCTCAAAGGCAATAATGGAGATTACATAGAATTTGGAGTCTAAAGACCTGGATTTGAGTCAGAACTCTGGCCTCTGCTAACACAAGGGGAGAGTAAATACCCTTCTTCAGGAAACCCAGCTGGGTTGAGTTGTGTTTCCAGCTATCGAGCTACGGCTGGGTCTGGAGCTCACAGAACCCTCAAGCCCGTAGTCCGGACTGGGTCACAAACGCTTCACATGTAGGTCTATGAGCTAGATAACCAGCAAAAAGGTCCTTGGAGCCGTAGGCTGGAGAGCATGGCCACACGGGGAAGATGCCTGAAGCAGTCAACATGTCAGCCAAGTGGCAGCACTGAGCATGGGCATTGTTATGGCCAACATCCGACGGGTAAAAGAAATTTGCCCATGAGAACCAGGTGATAGGAAAGGGAAAAGAGTTTATTTCTGGCAGCCAGGGCTACACAGGCCAATTGAAGTGCGCAGCCCTGAGTTGAAACCTCTCGCAGCTTTTAGTTTTAGCTAGGTGGGAATTTTTCACACCTGACACAATCTAGCCAATGCAAGCAAGCCAGCGATACATAAGCTAATTTTGTGGTTAGCCCTGTAGCCCCTCCCCACCCTGGATTCCCCATAGGGACTTTTCAGGCTAAAATGGCAGAGCCACCTAAAATGGCGTTGGCCATGCTACTCTGTTTATTCCCCCATTTATTTTAGCAAGCGACTTGTACAGAAGCAGAATGCATATGTTAAGGTCAGTAGGGGTTGGGGCGTCCCTTAACAGCACTAACTCTACCCACACACCTTTGTTACAAAGAATGTGCAGCACCACCCCCAACCAGACCTAAGGCAAGGGGGCCTGATTAAATTATTCTATTTTCCCAGCAATCCACCCCTTCAGGGTCCCTTGCAGTACAATCTATGTGTTCAGAATCTTCTGTGATGTTCCCTTAGTGAGAATAAATGACCCTTACATTTACATAACCTATCCTCAGCTCAATATGCCTTAAGGCTTGTCCCAGTCGGCAGGATTGTGGGCAGGTTAAAGAGCCCAATGCCAGCCCAGGTACCAAGCCTTTCCAAAGACAGCTCTTTCTAGAGGTAACTTTTATCACTAACTATATGTGCGAAGGGCAGTTTTTCACTCACAGGCCTGTTATAACTGATTCTCTAATGAGAGATTGAGAAAATCCATTGGAAGACTTTTGTCTGTTGAAACCCTGGTTTGAGGATGTATTATATTACAAGGCTTGACCAAATTCAAGTATCCCAGACCAGAATGAACTCGTGTTCCAAAGCAGCCACAAGTGGTTTGTAGAGTGGTGATGAGAACAGTGTAGGGGCCACAGGAAACTTCACCCCTAAAGGTTTATTAATAAAAATCACTGACAAATTTAGATCAATGGGAAGAAAAGGCATAACAAATTTATTATGTAACATGCTGGGAGGGAGATGGCAAAGCATGGGGGAATCACAAGAAAATAAGGTCCCAAATTTCAGCGGGAGTAACAAAGCTGATCATGAGAGAGAAGGTGGGGGGAGGCAGAAGCCCCAGAACAACGGCCTGAGACCAGGTTTCTTTGAAGTTCTAGGGCGAGGTCTTGTCATAGGTGAAAGAAGGAAGTCAGAAGTTAAAGTTAAGCAGAGACATCTAGTATGCAAATGAAAATACCTCAGGTAGTCCCACAGCTTTGCTCAGAAACAATAGATAGCAGCTCAAGGAGGGGCACTTCAGAGGAAGCCTGGCTGTTTGCATATACAGATGTAAATTTCTTTCTGCAAAGAAGTAGGCTTCTAGCTAATTTTGTTTTTCCTGTCTCTGAATTAGCCATCTTGAAATATGTCTAAGAAATATATTTGGGGGCCAAAATATTTTAGCTTTTCCACAACAGCCAGGCACAGACACTGCATTTCTTAAATTTGGTGGGCGTGGTTTGAATGCTGACAAGGTGGGTTAGAGGTTCAGGGTATCCCAGCCGGGCTGATAAGAATAACTTACGGGATGGTGTCATTCTGTAAAATGATTCTGTGTTCCAAAAGTCTTTCCCTAATGAACAAAGTAGAGGCTGTGTCTAGAACATTAGCGACTGTCTCTAAATATCTTAAGAGATCATTACAGATTTTTTAAAAATCATATTTATTTTAGTTTAAGGTAAGTAGGAAAACAAAATACACACTTTAAGAGAAGGAGGTGTGGGCTGTGAAATCAAACCAACAACCAAACAAACCAAAAATCAAACAATAGCTCATTAGCTATTCTGCATCCCAGGAGGGAAATAACTGGCCTAGAAATTGAAAGAAAGTGAGCCAAGATGCTGGGTACTGATTAAGCTTTATTAAAGGAAAAGAATCTGCCGGGCTGCACTCAAAATGGGGAGCAGCAACCAGCGTTGGGGAGGGAGAGCTTATATAGGTTGTAAGGAAGGCTGCCGTAATCAGGGAGGTGTTTGGTGCTGGTGTGGAGGAGTTTCTATTCCTCAGAAACCACAAGGTTTCTCATAAGGGAAAGGCTGGTGGCCATTGTGTACTGAGTGTCTGTCAAATGGCACCAGTCACATCCAAGATGGCACTGGTCACGTCCAAGATCCATCATTCATGCCTTTTAAGTATAGGGAGAAGGGAAAAGAGGCAAAGGTCTCATTCTTCTGAAGCTACCTCCTGCGGGAGATGGGTGAAGATATGAAAAAAAATGAAAGATTTATGTTGATAGGTAAAACAATTAGGTGTCAGGGTATTGGTTTTGTGTGGGGAGTCTGTATTCTTCTGGGGAAGGGTCAATGGTTCTCAGGGGCTGATATCCTCCTCCCAGGAACAATTTGGCAACATCTTGGTAGGTGAAAGCCTGCATATGTTCATGTAAGAAATTAGAGAAACACCAAAAGAGGCAGGGACCAAGAAGAAGGATAAGGCCTATCATGGTCAGAGGTCCGACGTGTTTTGTCCTGAAATCCTCCCCTATCGCCATAGCCTAGGTGAGTGGTTTGGGTGAAACAGAAATGCTTTTATCAGGGAGGTCACTGGACTCCAGCAGAATCCCCTTTGGAAAGAACAATCCAGTGGTTTTTACCCCCCATAAGAACACGATGTGGCAGTTGTCTGGTCATAGCATGTTGTGGGAACGTATGTCAGGGATGTGAATGTGTCCTGTAGGGCTCCCCCAAGGATTCTGGGTGGCAGACCCAGGAGATTGGAAAGTGTCCTTCCACCCACCAAGACCTTGCTTATACATTGTGAACAGGGTGTGGAATATGTCTCTGTTAGGAAAAGAAGCAGGAGGAAGAGAAAAGGCAAATGTTCAGGGGCTGAGAGGTTGAGAGGGTGCATGGTAGGAAAAAGGAGTAGAGGGTAACCTCATCAGGAGTGTAATCACAGAGGGTGCCCTGCCAGGCTAATTCAGTTACCCACTCAAGGATGTCTTCAACACTGGAGGTGGCAGGTCGAGACCAGACTTGGAGCAGCTGCTGTGTGAAGGACGTGGAGCAGGACTGCAAGAGTGAGAGGATAATCGCTGGGGGAAAGATCATCCTTCTTCTGGGACTGGGGGAAGAGTGAAGGTCCTGGAGGTTTTCAATTTTGTGGGTCCTAAAATGGATGAAGTGTAAGGAGATGTTGGGCTGGGGATTGAGTAGAGGGACCCCTCTGACTTGGTGTTAACAGATTTTTTGGGTAAAGTCTCAGGTGCTAGTTTTACCAAGGATAAGTGATACCAAGGGGCCTTTCCTAGTGCTTTTACTGCCGTGTGGTGGTGAGAAGTACTGTATAAGGCCCTTCCAAACATGGCGAGAGGGGCTTTAGGATTCAGGTTTTAATATACACTTGCTGTCCCAGGCTCAGCTTAAAGTCTGAGAGGGTGGTGGGGAAAGGATGAGGTAATAGAAGGTTGGCCTGTTCCCAAAGAAGATCCCTAATGAGCAAATGGGTAGGGAGATACTGGCCTAAAGGTGATGAGCTGGAAGGGAGAGGTGTGAGAGTGAAGGGTCTACCATACATAAGTTTGAAGGGGCTGAGGCCAATGAGTTTGCGGGGGGCAGCTTGCAAGCGAGTGAGTGCTAGAGGGAGAAGTTGGGTCCAAGGGATGTGAAGTTCCATGGACAGCTTGGTGAGGTGTGTTTTTATGAGGTGATTGGATTTTCTACTTTGCCTGATGACTGAGGCCGATATGGTATATGTAAGTCCCATTTGATATGTAAGGCCTGTGCTGTGGGTTGTGTAATCTGGGAAATGAATGCCGGGCTGTTATCAGATTGCAGGCTGGTGGGTAGACAAAAACAAGGGATGATTTCTGAGGTGAGAGCATGTGTTACTGCTATAGCATCCTCTGAAGTGCAGGGAAAAGCCTCAACCCAGCCTGAAAAGGTATCTACTAAGGTTAGAAGATAGTGTGCCCTTTTGTGGGGAGGCATGTGAGTAAAGTCAATTTGTCAATCTTGGCCAGGAGTGTATCCTCTGGCCTGGTGGGTAGGAAAGGATTGAACTTGGAAGCCACCTTGATTGGAGCAACAAGTACACAAAGGACAATTTTGAGTGATTTGTTTAAGTAACTTGGCCATGTGGGAAGAGTAATATAAGGGCTGAAGAAGGCGTAGTAGGAGTTCATAGCCTATATGAACTGAATCATGGAGATCTAAAAGGATTTGCTAAGTTTATGTGGTAGGGAGGACATAGTGACCAGAGAGAGTATACCAGTTGTCCTTCCGCTGTGCTCCCAACTGTTGGAGATTTTGTATTTCTTCGGGTGTGTATTGGGGTAAGGGTGTATGTAGGGGGCATTAGAAGGACCTGAATGGGAGAGGAAGAGTGGGGGCCTGATGACTGAGCAGTCTGTTTTGCAGTTAGATCTGCCAGTTTGTTTCCCTGGGCTATGGGGTCATTGGAGGTTTGGTGTCCTCTGCAGTGCATGACCCCAACCTCCTTTGGGAGTTGTGCAGCCTCAAGAAATATCTTGATAAGATGTCCATTTTTTATGGGCCCTCACTGAGTGGTCATGTGTCCTCTCTCCTTCCCTATGGCCATGCAGGAGTATAGGATGTGGTAAGCATACTTAGAGTCAGTGTATATATTGACGCATTTGTTACTTGCCAGAGTGAGAGCACAGGTGAGTGTAATGAGTTCTGCCTGTTGGGAAGTGGTGTTGGGGGGAGGGGGCAGCCTCAATAGTCTGTGTTAGATTTGCTATGGCATAGCCCACCCGGGGGGCAGGCATGGAGGTGGTGCTCCCATCTATGAATGATGTATGTTGGGGCTGCATAGTGGGATGCAGGGAGATGTGTGGAAAGGAATGGAGAAAGAGGTCTAAAGCCTCCATGCAATTGTGTTCTAAGGGTCAAGAGTATTTTGGGATGAGAGTGGCTTTATTTAAGGAAGGGCCAAGTTTAAAGGAGAACTGGGAATTTTCAATGAAGGTAAGGTGGATAAGTTGTAGGTGGGAAGTGGGGAGAATTGACTTGGCCTTATGGCTGAGAAGGTCTTGAGGATGATGAGGAGAAGAAATGACTGTTTGTTGTCCGAAAGTTAGTTTAGAGCCTTCTCATGTTAAAAGGGCAGCTGCTGCCAAGGCCTGTAAACAGGGAGCCCATCCTTGAGCTGTGGTGTCCAATTGTTTGGAAAGGTATGCAACGCGGAAGAAGATATCTCTTGCCTCTTGTCCCAGAACCCTGTCACCAGTCCTTCAGTATTGGTGACATATAGGATAAAAGGATGAGATAGGTTTGGGAGGGATAGAGCTGGGGCTGTTAAGAGAGCAGCTTTAAATCACTGGAAGGGAGAATGAATGGGCTTTGTGGGATCTAAGGGAATGGCAGGATGCCCTTTGGCTGCCTCACAGAGTAGTTTTGCTAGCATGCCAAAGTTAGGAATCCATAGGCAAAGATACCCTGCAAGCTCCAAGAAAGAAAGGATTTCACCCTTTGTGGTAGGAGTAGGGAGTTCAGAAATTAGCCTCTTGTGATCCACCATTATTTCTCTGGTTTTGGGGGTGAGGTGGACTCCCAAATAGGTGACTGAGGAGAAGATATTTGGGCCTTGCTGGGGGACACTTGATATCCCCTGGAGGCCAGGAAATTAAGGCGAGCAACAGTGTGGGCCTGTGAATCCTCATAGGAGGGGCTAAAAGGAGGAGGTCATCCACATATTGTATTAAAGTGCTAGATGTTGGAGGAAGTTCAGATAAGTCTTGAGCTAAGGCCTGGCCAAAAAAGTGGGGGCTGTCCCAAAATCCCTGGAGCAAAACTGCCCAAGTAAGTTGTTGGGAATGGCATGTGTCAGGACCAGTCCAAGTGAGGGTGAACAGGTTTTGACAGGTAGGGTGTAATGGGATAGAAAAAAGGCATCTTTGAGGTCCGATACAGAGAAGAAACAGGTTGTTGTTGGGATTGTGGATAGAAAGGTATAGGGGTTAGAAATGATTGGAGTTATGGGTAAAACAGCTGCATTAATGGCCCTGAGGTCTTGAACTAAACTGTATGAGCCATTAGGCTTTATTACCAGAAGGATGGGTGTATTAAAAGGTGAGTGGGTAAGCCATAAGAGATGAGAAGAAAGGAGTTTGTGTATGACGGGTTTTAAGCCTATTAGGTGTTTGTTAGCGATGGGGTATTGTGGGACTTTAGGGAACAAAGAGGGGTTCTGCAACTTAACAAGGATAGGGGAATGGCATTTAGCAATGGGGGGAGAAGAAGTGTCCCATACTAGGGATTAACCTTGTCCGAGGAGGAGGAGAAGGTGGAAGCCTCAGGGGCCAAGTCTAGGGTGGCCTGTAACAGGAGTATTGTAGCTGGAGTTAAAGTGTTTAGGGTAAGGGTAGCTTTGAATTTGGAAAGGATGTCCTATCCCAGTAAGGGGGTTGGGAATTGAAGCATTAACAAAAATTTGTGTGTGAATTGGGTGGATGTAGGGTGCAGAAAAGGGGTTGAGTGATCCATGGGTGGTATTCTGATCCCATGACCCCTACTATTGTGATAGAGAATGGGGTTGTTGGTCCTGCATATTCAGGAAGGGTAGAGTAAGTGGCCCCTGTATCGATGACAAAAGAGATCAGCTTACCTGCTACGAGGAGAGTTACCCTGGGCTCACACATGGTGATCTTATGGGGGCCTTGGGCCCTGAGCATCGTCAGTCTTCCTCCTGGGCAAAGCTGAGAAGCTCCAATAGGGATGGCTGCACAGCTAAAGTTTGTGGGTTAGGGAGTTGACCAGTCCCTCTCTGGAGAGTGGAATGGTCAACCCCCAGTGACCTGGCTGTTTCCTGTGAGGACGAGGCCTGGGAGGGGGCCTGGGGTTAGGAGAGGCCCATACCCAGTGGCCCGGTTGACTGCATTTGAAGCAGTTCCTCAGTGGCTTGCCCCTGGGGGCAACCAGCTTAGGGGTATGTGAGCCTCCAATGGCATCAGCCAGGAGCTGGTATTTGGCCTGATCTCTTTTGTATTGATCCTTCTTCTCCTCCTCCTCCCCATTGTTAAAAACCTTGAAAGCTGCATTGAGGAAGTCTTGTTGGGTCATCTTTAGACCATTCTCAACTTTTTAGTTTTTTTCTGAATATCAGGGTAATGAAATGAGAGTGTAAGAGGGCCATGCCTGCAGGTGAGTTTGGGTCTATACATGTGTATTTATGTAAAGCCTCAGAGAGGTGGGTTAGGAACTCACTGGGATTTTTGGTGGATCTCTGTGTGATTTCTCTAAGCTTGTTATAATTGACTGACTTGTGAGTAGCCTTTTGGAGGCTGTAAGTCAAGTGTGTGATCATATTTTCCTGAAGATCCCTGTCCCTGTGACTGGCCTGATAGTCCCAATTTGGGTCTGTGTGAGGGACAGTGATGGTTCCCACAGGCCGCCTATTATTTTGGGCATGTACCTCATCTGCCTGTTGTTGGGCCATTATCCAGACCTGCTCCCTATCCTCTGGGGACAAAGTAGTAGTGAGAATCATAAAAATATCATGCCAGGTGAGATCATAAGACTGGGTGAGATATCTGAATTCCTTAAGATATGTGTCCAGGTTGGGCTGGAATGATCCCAGTCGTTTTATGATTTGGGAGAGATCAGAAAGGGAAAAGAGAATATGGACCCGGATAATTCCCTCTGTCCCAGGCACTTCAGAGTGGGTATAAAGGACCTGGAGCTAAGGCGGGGTTGTCACCTGATGAAGTGGAAAAAGGAGAGGGGTTGTGTGGCTGAAGACAAAGAAAAGGAAAAGGTGGAGGGGCTGGTGGAGGATCTGGAGCATAAGGAGGTGGTCAGGAAGCAGAGTGGTCTGATGGCTTAAAAGATTGATCCAAGTCTGGAAGGGGAGGTCAGGCATGAGCTAGGAGAATTTGAGATGAAGTAAAGTTTTGACAGAGAGAAGGATGCAAGCAGAGATAGAAGAAGGCTTGAACATAAGGAATCTCTCTGGCTTTGCTGCTTCGGTGACAAAAGTTGTCTAGGTCTCTGAGAATATCCAAATTGAAAGTACCATTTTCTGGCCACTGTATCCATTATTTAGGCCAACAGATTGCAGTAGAAAATGAGGCATTTGCACTTAATATCTCCCTCAAGGCCAAGAGGTTGGCCAGGAGATAGCCCAGAGGCATAGAGCATGGAGAAGAAAATGAGATGTTTAGGTTTAATGTCTCCCTGGAGGCCAAGAGATTGTAAATCGGCCAGGAGACAGCCTGGAGGCATAGAACATAGAGGTTTGGATTGTGAGGATCCCATTTAGAGGGTGAGAAAGGAGGTGATCACTCCTAGTAGAAGGGTAACACCAAGGAGCATCCTCGTTGATGCGCACCTTCTTTTCAAGAGAGAAGCCACCAACCAGCTAGAGAAGCATCCTCCAACATCCAGGGGGGCATGAGAGGGGTTTCCTTGGCCAGGCGCCTGGTCTTCAGGAAGTAGACAGTAGTTATAGAAAGCAGTCAGGGGAACCTGTAGAAGTAGGACAAACCCACTGACTCACCATGAATTGAGGCTGATGTTGGATGCATTGGTCTGAAATGGCAACAGGAGAGAGTCCCAGAGGTACCCAGTTTGGCAGGTTTGGGAAGGGTGGCTGGGGGGCCAATCAACCCAAAAGAGGGGATCATCCAAAGGTCTCAGCCAGGACCCTTCCCAGATTTTGGCACCAAAATGAAAGAAAGTGAGCTGAAATGCTGGGTACTGATCAAGCTTTACTAAAGGAAAAGAATCTGCTGGGCTATACTGGCATCAGGGTGGGAGGGCTTATATAGGTTGTAGGGAAGGCTGACATAATCAGGGAGGGGTTTGGTGCTGGTGTGGAGGAGTTTCTATTTCTCAGAAACCATGAGGTTTCTTGTAAGCGAAAGGCTGGTGGCCATTTTGTGCCGAGTGTGTGTAAAATGGCACTGGTCATGTCTAAGATGGCACCAGTCACATCCAAGACCCATCAGAAATTGATGCAGAAGTCATAATCTCTTCCATGCTTGGCAATTGAATGCAGACTGTGACTTGTTTAGTGGCTCCAGAGCTGTGGCTGGAGTCATGTGCAAGCACATGCATGACACAAGGAAAGCCACCTGCCAGTGCACCAATTTTTAAACTAATCTCTTCTCACTCCATCCCTTTACTTTCCAAATCTTCCAGGTTTCTGGATAAACAAGAGCCTGAGCTCAGCTCAGCTTTCCTCTTGGTTATACTGTTACCAAATTAGGCTCTTGGGTCACAGTGTCATCAAAATGACCGAAGTTCTGGCCGAAGTACCTGGCAGAACTTAAGGCATACAATGTTTTATTAAAAATAGATAGACTTATGCATAAGACAGTCAGCAATAGAAAAGCTGTCTCACCAAAAGAAGTTGGAGAAGGGTTTTTAAAAGCAAGCAGTTCCTCAATTGATGTCAGCATCTTGCCTTGATGATTTCTGATATCTTCATGTGGTCATGACAGGAAGGTCAGTTCCAGAAACATCCTGCATGCAACTCCCAAAGGGGTCTCAAGGTTAACCTGTAACTTAGTTTTTACAATTTCAGGGTAAAAAAGAATGGGTAAATAATGATACATTTTAAATAAAGAATAAGCCTTGGGGAAGAGATTTTGTAACTCAGTGAATATCTGTTCCCTTCTTATCTCAGTTTACTTATCAGGGCTGTTATGCCCGAGGGATCTCTTTCAGTTACTTTGATAGGGCAATGGAGTAATCATGTACCCTGGGGGTGTCATGACTGAGGAGTGGAAAAATAACAAAGTGTTCTCTGCAGGGAAAATGGAGTTGGTTTGGTTTACAGGCCTCACCTATTCTGTCTCAGTCTCTTATGTCTGAGGCAAGCAGGTTCTCAATGAAAGAAAGAATGTTGACCACAAGTGTCATAGGGTTTGGAACACATGAAGGTATTCAGCAATGCCTACTGGCTTTTCTGTGCCTTCACTTGACCTGCTTGCAGAGATCTCCACAAAGACTCTGCCTGCCTCTCAGAAAGCTCCCACCGCCTGAGTTGAAGGACCTGACAACACAATGGCCTATAGGCCCAGAAGGAAACCACCTGGTGACTTGCAGTCATGCTACTGGATGAGGGCTGGTATGATGGGAGAAAGATAGCCAGCTCAAACACGAGGAATTTCCAAGCCACAAGAATCTCATGCAGTTTTGTGTGTGGAACCAGTTTTCTGGATAGCAATGCTGTGGAAAGAAAGGAAGGAATTTAGTTTATAAGTTAGCTGGTTATTCTAAGCCCCAAATATTACAGGATATAAATATGATTGTTTGTATAATCCTATTGTGGGAGAACTGTATTATTTGTAAAAACAAAAATGAAACAATTACAAAAATAAAAATCATGGAGCTGATTATTCATTATTTTTCACCTCACCAAAGAAAGGATGCAGAAACAAGGGGTCCTTTCAAAATATAACCTTCCCAGGTTCTTTTAAAATACAGTTTTCTAGAGATTCTAGTAAAGATGGAGGAATAGACGGTCCCCAGTATCACTCTCTCCCACAAATCAACCAATTTACAACTATAAAAATGTAACAACAGCCAAGCTGGGTCTGCTGGATCTCAGGGGAAGAGGAGGAAAGACCTACAGAGTTCACGAAGGGAGAGAAGCCATGATGAGAGAAAGAAAAAACTGCTCAGAGAGTTTCGGGCCATGGTTGCTTTAAGGCTGGAGCTGCTGAGTGCATGGAGCAGGAGCCGGCAGAAGCTGTAGCTGTGCCCTTTGGATGGAGTTGCTTGGATGCAGCAGGGGAGAAGAGGGCCTTGGTGGCCCCCAGGACAGCAAGACCACTAATAGGGTTCCCATGGACCCACGCAGGAGTGAGGAGCCAAAACAGCTGAAAAGGGGAATCATTCAGAGGCCAGTGAGTCATCACAAGGGATCAGCACAGGACCTGTCCCATGGGAAGTGTTTGGAGCATGAGCAGTGGGGGAGACGAGCCCACCAGGAGAACACTGGGACACAGCACGGACAGCCGATACGCCCCTCAATCAGTGCAGGACCACTCAGAGAAGACTGGTTGATAATGCAGAATTGCATGGGGTGCAGTTTGATGAAAAGATTCAGGCCCAGATCAGAGTTTCTACACAACCCAGGAGCACCCAGTCTCTGGAGAGCCAGAAGTACCTATAAGGTCAACCATTAAACCCTGAGCTACACAAAAAGTCTTCCCTAGGGAAACAGCAGCAAAGAAGCAATTTAGCTCAACCACACAGCTCAAGTACTGGTTCCCACAGGAAGTTTCCCATTATAGAAGTAAGCAAAGGACAAAAAATTAGTTCCGGCCCAGCACACCACCAGCTCCTCCAGGCCCATCATGGGACCCAAGGCATGGAGCTGAGGACTGGACCACCCATCCATAACCACGCTCACTTCCAGCACCTTAGGGCCCCACCCAGGGACCTGGGGCTTGGAACCAGGGACTGGACCCCCTCCCACATCCAGGCACACTGCCAGTACCTCAGGGTCCCACCTGGGGGCCAGGGGCAAGGAACTGGGGACTGGACCCCCTGTGCACAACCAGGTACACTGCCAGCACCTCGGGGCCTCACCCTGGGGCCCTGGGCATGGATCTGGGGACCAGACACCCCTGCCCACAACCAGGCACACCACCAGTGCCGAGGAGCATGCCAAAAACATTACCTCCATGTGGGTGGACCACCACAGCCACCACAGTAACCATAGCTGCTGCAAAAGTGGCTAGATGTCACAACCACCACATAGATGGTCCGTCAGCCACTGGAGTGCATTGACACAAGGAGAGTCACCAACACAGACCAAAGAAAAGAATAGGATGTCTCTCTCCACAAAGCCCATTCCAGAGTGACAGAAGAAGCATCTGCTCTATGATAACATTGGGGGACCTGAACGCACTTTTCAGCAATGGACAGATATCTAGGCAACAAATAATAGAGTAACCATTACTCTTTCAGAGAGGGAGAAGAAATCTAGGGTTATCAGTGGGGGGGGGGAGAGGGGGATGGGGAGAGATTGGACAAGGCGCATAAAGAATAAGTACAATTTGTTACAATATACATACTAGTAATATTGATTTGATCAACCTTTGTCAACATTGAATCCCCAAAATATGTATAATCAATTATGATTCAATTAAAAAAAATACAGTTTTCTAAACATTTGATTTATAGAAAACTATTGAAGACTCAAAAGCGAACTGTGAATTAGTTACCTATTGCTGCATAACAAATTGCCCCAAAATCTAGCAGGTGGAAAAAATGGACATTTATTAGTTCACAGTTTCTGTGGGTCAGGAATCTGGCAGTGTTTAGATGGTCAGGGTCTCTCATGAGGATGCATTCAAGCTGTTGGCCTGGGCTTCTGTCACTGAAGCTTGCCAGGGTCTGGAGGATCTACCCCTGAGCTCACTCATGGGGCTGTTGATAACAAACCCAACAGCCACCTGGAGGCTCCAGTTCTTTGTCACATGGGCCTCTCCATAGGGTCACTCACAACCAGGCTTCCCCCAAGTGGGTGACCCAAGACAAGAGACAACCCAAGAGAGTAGCCAAAATGAAAACTACAGTTCTTCAAAACCTAATTTTGGAAATGGCACTCCATCGCTTCTGCCATATGCTATTGGTCACACAGATAGTGTGATAGGGACCATGCAAGGATGTGAATACCAGGAGGTGGGAATTGTTGAAGCACTTTGACAGCTGTTACTACACTATGTTCTATAAATATATTTGGTCTACCGACAGGGAGTTCATCGTCTAGAACACTGTCAGAACAAAATAAAGGTTTGAGGTATGATGAACTATTTGTTATCTGCTATGGGTCAAATGGGTCCCCCAAAAGTTCGTGTGTTGGAAACTTGATTCCCACTACCACAGTGTTAAGAGAAAGGGAAATCCTATTATGGTATTTGAAAGGTGGGGCATTTGAGAGATGATTGGATCCTGAGGACTATGCCCTCTTGAATGCACTGATCCACTCATGGAGTAATGAGTTGATGGTTTAATGGGTTGTCATGAGCATGGACTGGTGGTTTGATAAGGAGAGAAAGTGGGCGTGTTAGGAGCTCTTGCCATCTTTGCCATGTGATACCCTACGTTGCCACAGGACCTGTAGAGAGTTCCCACCCAGGAGAGGACCCTACATCAGATGCACCCCTTGGACTGTGGACTTAGCCTCCAAAACTGTAAGAAATAAATTTCATTATCTTATAAATTACCCAGTTTCAGGTATTCTGTTCCAAGCAACAGAGGAAGGACTAATACATTATCCATGGCACAGCGTGAACTTACTGGAAAGCCTCCCCACCACCCACAGTGCATCACAGAGGATGTGATGGGATTAATGCAAATTCATTTCATATTAGTAGAAGACCAAGGCACATATCTCCTACTGGTAAATTTACTGTGCTATGCTTGCCTATGAAACAAACTCATAATCAAGCAAGTAGTATATAATGTGTTTGGGAGGCAGGATAACATAAATAAGATGATACACTCGGTTATTAATTAGTAAGTATCATTATTAGTTTCATGTGTGATATTAACTAGCTGTGCAACATCAGGCAATTCACTTAACCTCTCTGAGCTTATCCTATCAACTGAAAAGTGAAGGTGTCCCATTACCTGATTTCTAATAATACTGCTACTTCTAAGAATGTTTATTTGATGATGTTCTGATTATCATAGAAAATTCCCAATAGATTCAGAGGACAATTACCTGTACAATTACCTTTCTACAGTAAGAGAAATGCCTCATAAATGGGCCTGGAGTCAAACTGAATCAGGGCTAATAGAACACATTTTTAACAGAGTAAGGTTATGACAGCATTCACTTATGGCAGACTGCTGTGTGCTGGGCCCCTGGAACAGACAAGCCTCGTGTGAGTTGACGGTGGATAAATATCACAGAGAGTCCTCATTTAGAGACAAGAGAGGTGTCCTCAAAGTGTAATTTTTATAGATTAGTCTGCAGCTTATTGCTGTCGATCCCCACAGGCCTATATGTATATATTTTTACAAGTTTATTGAGGTACAATTTACATGCCGTAAAATTCATCTATTGTACATTAAAATGTACAATTCAATGATTTTTAGTAAATTTACAGGGTTGTGCAGTCATCATCACAATCTAATTTCCACCATTCCCAAAAGGTCCCTCATGTCTGTTTATAGTCAATTATTCTCCCAACTCTCAGCCTCAGGCAACCACTAATCTACTTTCTGTCTCTGTAAGTTTGCCTCTTCTGGAAGTTTTATATAGATAGAACGATACAGTACAGAATCTTTGGCAAAAGGTTTTTGAGGTGCGCCCATGTGGTAGTATGTATCAAAAGTTTGTTCTTTTTACTTCCAAATAATATTCCATTGTATGAATAAGCCAATTTTATTTCTTCCCCAACTAACGGACATTTGGGTTGTACACTTTGGGGCTATTATGAGCTATGTTGCTACGAACATTTGTGTACAGATCTTTATTGACCTGTGTTTTCATTTCTGTTGGGCATATTCCTTATAGTGGAATTGCTAGGTAATATGCATTAAACACTATGCTTAACTTTTCAAAAAACTGCCGAACTGTTTTCCAGAGTGGCTGCAGCGTTTTCTATTCCCATCAGCAATTTATGCAAGTTCATGTTTCTCCACATGCTCAACACTTCTAACTGTCTGTCTTTTCTATTATATTAACAGGCACTGATGGACAGTGACACAGTGTAAACTGGGGAGTCCCCTCCTATTGGGGGGACCCCAGTTCCAGAAGATCCTATGCCTAACTGGCAATAAAAGTTTGGATCAGTGGCCACTGAAATTATTGTTTCCTGGGCTAAATTCTTCCTGACTATACTAAGCAGCAATCCCTACTTAGTTGCACAGACGGACAGTATGCTCTTCTTTTTAATTATCGAAGCAACCCGAAGCAAAGTTCTAAAAAATGCACTCACTCATCCCCAATAGTTCATTTTATTGCACAGACATTACTAGTATTATAACTAACAATGAGACCTCAGACATAGACAATGTATTCCAGAAAATGGTCAAAGAAAGTTTACATTAATCTAACATTTTATTTGTGAAAAAGCATACTGCAAGTAAGTAAAGTCCTATATATTTTATTCAGAAAAAATTCTGTATCGTCTTCCTCTGTAGTTAGTTTAAAGGATATCTAAGGCTTTGTATAGTTTTATACAAATATAAATATAAAAAATATATATATAATGTGCACTGTATTTCTTAGAAGTTATATTACTTACCAAGTATAGTAGTTACTCAAAATGTGCTGAATGAATCTGTCCTAAGAATAAATTTACTTTTTTTAGGAGACTAAAATGATACAAAATAATGACTTAGTGTTGTGATAAAATTTTGACAATTTTATTAAAAGCTGATTTCATTTCTTCACATAGTTAAGTTTCTGTTTTCTTAAAGTTCATTTCATTATATTATTTCCTAAGAGTGAGTTGGCTCAGTAAGACCATCACTGACAAAACATATATAAAGTTAGCACCACACGTCTATAAATGCAGATAGCCACAATGACCCTTCCAATATGTATAAGCTCCCTCTACACATCCACACATATATTTACAGCTAATAAATAAAAGTTAAAGCTAGAGCATCATTGCTATATGTGTGCACATGTGTGTAATACATAGTCTTTAGAAGCCAGAATTCTCAGTGCCATGCACTGATTTGGTGAATCTTTTAAGTTTATGCAACATTGGTCAAAACCCAAATCCAGAAAATTACTGAATTAGCAATAAAAGGGGATACCAACAATAAATTATACATCATTTTATTTTTAGAGAGAATTCATTCCAAGACTGATGGAGTCAATCACATCACTTGTCCTACACTGTATAAGCACAATCACATGTCTCAGAGAAAGGGCTGAAATTCTGGCACATCTGAATTATTTCTATTCTAACACATCCCCATACATCTCTTGACCATTCACCTTCCATATCATGCTGCATGAGGAGCAAACCAGCAGAGCTTCATACGTGAGCCCGTGTTCATCACCCACACACTTCCGCAGCTGTGTTCCCAGCAACAGTCTCTGAGATATTTGACGTCTTTATCATTTTATATGAATACATAAATTGGCATTCTGAAAATATGAGACCTGGTTTATAAATAATCATTCACTCACTCTTGATTAGTTGTTCAAAACAACAACAGCACCCTTGATGGCACTTCATGTGGCTATGGCAACGCAAGGTTCTTTTCCTTGCACACGATGGTTGGTAAATACTTCTTATGAATATATCACAGTAACTTTCCCACATTTTACTTTGTAAATGGTCCTTGTCTAAAATTTGTAGGAGTTCACATGATGCAAAATGTGAACTAGAACACATATTTTCTTGTCAAAGCCAGGAACGAAAGAGACAAGCTGGAAGTGTGGCTGGAGAATGACTGAGCCTACAATTGACTAGAAACTATTGGATACTGAATGTCTTCACACCATTGAAAATAATTTGAAAATCTGATGATAAGATGATGGAATCGTTTTCTTTCTGAGCAGTTCAAATTATGTCAGTTGAGGATTATAGGCTCATTTTCAACACCTAGAGAGCATTGTTAAAATATAGTCTTGAAACACAGGGGAAAAAAAGAGGGGGAAAGAGAGATCAAGCAATAAACTCTAGAGCCCATTAAGAATTAATTGACCTAAATTTTCTACCTCCTTTCCCCTGTAACTTTGTCATGATGCCAGTCAACACAGGGACTGTTTAAAGGCTCAGAGCCTCATTCCCCATCCCTCTCTCCAGGTCACATGTTCCTGGGCCACATCCCAATGGCAAGAGAGGAACCGTTTTAAAAAATCAGGTGTCTTGACTGCTAAGTAAATGGGTCTGACTCATGCCACAGAAAACCATTTTCTATATTCAGATGTGGAAAAAAAAAATACTTTGAAAAGGCTTCAGTCCAGAAAATCCAGAATTCCAATTAAAATAGGAGATTCTAGCCAATTTTAGGGTATGGCCAAACACGTCCCATGAAGGAGCCTTGTTTTACTATGGACCCAAACAATTCTTATTTCTTTATCAAAGGACGAAATGCAGTGCTTTTCATATCTGCTCTCTTTTAATGTGGGAGGATGCACTATTTGGCCACTAGTTTCCTCAAATGTAATTAGCCACTTTTTAGTGTTTGAGACTATGTCCTAAAATAATGAACAAAGATATAGCTGGGGTTAATACTCAGTAAAATCCACTTTTAGACACGCAAAGCTCTGGGCATCCTTTGTAAAAGTTACTTCATTCATTTCATTCTTCACAGAATTCATGTGCTCTTCCTCTCTCTGTAGATCTGCCCAGTTTCTGAGAAAAAGCAGAGGAAGAAGAGCAACTGATTATCTGCTTAGTGTTTTATAATCCCCTGCCTGCCCCCACCACTCTTCTGATGAAAAAGTACTGTACTCAACTGGAAATTCAGAACAAAGATTGTGAGAATTAACCCAGGGGAGAGGTGGATAATAGGTCCAAGGAAGAGGCAGCCTCCTGGGAATGAAACACTCCAACATCTATTTAGCCAAGTCCCAATAAAGAGTATCCTTTTCAGAGGACTGAGCCAAATGATTTCAAAATATAGAGGATTTCTTACTTCTATAATTTATCAAGTGAAAAGCCTCTTTCGTTTTTCTTGTGATATAAGACTTCTGAAGAGTGAGAAGAGGCAAAAAAGAGAAGCTGTTATTTGATTTGTTTATTTTGGTCACAGAGGAAAGAAACTGCAGATTATTAGTCTGATTCATAATTACCTTCTAGATAAAATTCAGATGCATTAAAAAAAAAAAAAAGCTGCCTAAATGTCTTTTGTTTCAGTAATCTTATAATCAGATGAAGAATGTATCATTAGACTTTCTCAGATAATTTCTTGTAGCTTATATAAATAAACACTATGACCAGAAGTGCTTTATAAACAGCTGGAGTTATTTCCTAATTTGGGGGAATTTGATTTTACATTCACATATAGATTTAAAGCTGTAGATAATTTAGGGAGAATGTACATGTACACGTGTGTTATTTGTGTGTAACGTTAGGTGCATGTATAAAACTTCCCATAGGAGCCCCTTCCTAAGAATTAGAGCAAATGTGAAATTGCCTCAGCTTAGTGAGGAAGGAAAAATGAAGCAACAGACCCCTTAGTCAAAAAGTCTCCACTTAGATAAGAATTGAGTTATTCTGCCTGGCTCAACACCAGAAACTATTCTCCATTCCAAATTTATCTCCAGCATTCTTACATTAATGTTCTGATCTGGATGGCCACATCTTGTCATTCAAAGTACATATGCCATAATCCCATTTTTGTAAAAAATGAAAAATTATAAATATTATACATGTATAGATAAAGTCTGAAAGGGTGTAAATCAAAACGTTAATAGGGGTTATCCCTGGGTGACTGGGTTGCAATGATGTGCCTATTTTTCCTATTTATTCATAGTGAGCACATATAAATTATATGATAAACTAGAAATTAAAAATACTAGAGATGTTCCACATAGAATCTTTAATACATTTTTTCTGAATGGGCAATTCTTTTTCTGTACTTTTGTGTATAAATGTAATTGGGAAAGAAGGAAACCAAAAGCAATTGCTTTTTATATTTTCAGATGACGCTGTGACCAGCCTTTCCCATTGTTTCTGTGGCTTGTATGACATGATCTACTATTTCTCCCCTTTATACCTGTGGCCCATTAGCACTTGGCATCTGGCAGGGGGACGAGCTGAGGAATGAAAATAGCATGTCCCGGGAATTGGGGAGGGGAATGGGGAAGGTCACATGTTTGGTTTCCACTTAGTAGTGACGCTCTGGAAAGATTCAGCTGACAGCTGCCACATGGATTAGCCTTAAAGGTCAGGTAGGAAAGAGCCAGGAGTTGTTTTGAGACAGAAAAGAGAACAGCCTCCTGTCTGCTCTCTCCACTACCTCCCCATCTTTGTGCATTTTGAGGTGGATGCTCGGGCCCACCCCTCTTTTTGGCTCTCTGTCCTGGCATCTGCTCCACTTGGAGAATCAAGGACCGTGTGGCTGCAGCTGATGCAATGAGATGTTTTACTTCTCTGGACACATCCTGGGAAGAGCTGCGCCCACAGCCATGATGACAACCACTGGACTTGCGTTACATGCTCTGCAGGTAGCATCTGTAAAGGTAGCAGGATGCAGTAGAGAAAAAAGCAGACGTGAAGGTGGTGGGGTAGTTCAAGAGGGAAAATAAGATCTAAAATGTGCACGTGGAATGAAGGTCAGGGCTGGAAGAATAAACAGGAGAACAAGAAAAGAGGAACTATTGCAAAAAGCAAATGGACCCATCTCGTACATACACAGAAGGGCTGAGAAAGGCCTGATCACGAGGACTAGCGCAGGCCTTTAGTTGTGAGCTAAAGAGTACAGCAGGAAGCTGAATCCTTTGAGTGCAAGCTCAGGATGCCCAGAGCACTTTAGCCCAGGATGCTCACCAGCCAGACTTTTTATTCAGAGACCTGTCATGGCATTTCACAAATACCGCAGGTGCCTTTCCTTTCTGCAAATGAGACACTTTCTCCCTGGAACAGAAGATCACCCTGTGGAAGGAAATGGATGTGAATACGCCATGTGGAACAATAAAAACAGCTGTTCAAAAATGCATGGTTTGGTCAGGGCTGTTTAAATCCTACCTGATCATGCTGGTTAAATGGTTTGATATTTCTAATAATTAACCGTAAGACTCAGGCCACATCGAAATCAGAGGGTTATTTGAGGGCCTCCCCCAGTGTTCAGCAAAAGAGCTAGTTAATCAATCTAGATAGGCATACAGACAACCCAGAGCAGCCTTAAATCACAGGCTTTCAGCAAGAGATGATACAAAATCAGCTTTCCTCTTAGCATCAGCATTAAGGGATTAGGGAATCAACCTTCAATTAGCCCTACTAGAGAAACTATGGCTCTACATAACCTTTCTGACCACAACATCTTTTTTTTTTTTTTGGCTATAAAAGCAAATGTCTAAAGAGAAATCATTTGTCAGTCCTAACTTAAAGAGTCATTTTCATTAACAATATTAGCACACTATCATTTGCAAAATCCCTGCACATTTAGCATAAAAGGTTTCAATCCTAGGGGCTTTCTGTGCAATTCATTTTATAGATACACATGGGGTAGGGGGTGGGGAGATTTCAAGATAACCTCAACGTTCCTTAAGAGGTTGGTTTTAACCTTTGAATGTCAAAGTAACATTTCTGAGGCTTGTTGCATAATGATTTTGTGCATGCAAGAAATAGTGCTAAACGAGATACTGAGATTCCTGACTTCTAATCCCAGTTCTCCCTCTGAATAACTGTGACCAATTCAGGATTTGTATTTCCTTGCATGAAATGCAGAAACACTATTCTCTCCCCAGCATGATAATAAAGGAATACTCCTAAAAAAAATCCTAGATGTAATTATCTAGGTCGTATACTACTAAAGACCACGATTACTAAAGTTTCACCTGAATGTTAAAGGCTCCTGAAATACTACCCCTAGGTAATGACATTAGGGTGAGTCTCAAGGGAATGAAGAAAAATAAATTTCATTACTTTTTTTGCGTCTCTCCTGCTTTTACTCTGATCTTCTCAATAGCGAAGCCGGGGCTGCTCCACCAGTCCGACCAGCTGAAGTAGGAGTCGCTCTTCCATTTCAGCTTCAGCATCAGCAGTTCCCCGATATCCACCTCCGTGTAAATGAGGAAGGAGTACGTTTTATTTGTGGAAACTTCAGGCCTGAATAAAAAAAATTAACACGTTGGTTTAGTTCTGGATATCAGCTTCCACCTCCCCCCCCCTTTTTTTCCTCCTAAGAGGTAAATAGCTTTATTGTTTGAGGGATATTTAAGAAATGCAAAAAATGTTCCACAGAATACTCAAGATGAATGTCAATGGCATTTATTGTACTCTAAAAGATATTCACATCCCTCTAGTCTATTCCAGCATTTATCCTGACAATATGAACTATTTAATACAATTCTTAAGGGAAAAAAAATCTACAAGCCAATCCTTTCAGGACATTATCCCCATTTTCTTGTACTCCTTTTCAATTCGTATCGACACATGAACATATTTTCACTTAGCTGCATAGTATGCATACAATTTTCTATTCTTTCTCTGTTCTCTTCATATTTTATCTTCTAATTGTTGCCATGTTTTACCTAGTTTTCTATAATTATAGCTTTCAAAGGCTAGATTGATTTTACTAACTCGATAAACCACAATTCATTTAACCACTGACTCAATGTTGGATGCTAAATTTCTAATTTATGCTATAAATATAATAATGTGTTATAATAAATGCGCCATTCTATAAAAATGTTTTAAAATTTCTGTTGACTATTTCTTTAGGATAAATACTAAAATGGAGATTACATTTTATAGCTACAGAAAGTTGTTACCATGCTGCTTTCCATTCCTGGAGGGTCCGTCCCATCAGTGAATGACCCAGCAGTGTGTGCACGTATGGCTCACCACCTCGTCAGCACTGGGTATTTTAAAAGATTTGTTCACTTAATAATTATAAACAGATATCATGAAGTGGCCTTAATTTTGTGTTTCCTTGATAAGTAGTAAGGGGTAACACCATCATGGGCTTTTTACTACATATATCGTCTATGCATGTTATATGTGCATCTGTAGAGTGGTTTCCTGTAACTATTGCTCATTTTCTTTGATATCAAACCTTTTCGGTGAATTTAATTGTTTCATTTAAAAAACAGTTATATAAAAAATGATGAAAGAAAAGAAAAATAAGCATAGTGAATAAAAATAAAATGGCCAATTTGTAGATTTTTTTTCTCAATATAAATCAGAGCAAAGACTTCAATTATGAAATTCTAATTTTTTTTTTTTTTTAACCGGTAAGGGGATCATAACCCCTGGCTCGTGTTGTCTGCACCACGCTCAGCCAGTGAGTGCACCGGCCATCCCTATATAGGATCCGAACCCGCGACCTTGGCGCTGCCAGCGCCGCACTCTTCCGAGTGAGCCACAGGGCCGGCCCCAATTTTGAAATTCTAACTTCTTAATCTAGAGACTAATTTTCTAGGTCTCCTACTCCACCTCTGTTCCTGAGACCAATGGTCATGGCAGGTCGCAGTGCCAGATGAATCCACATGCTGGAGGTGACAGCCTGTGCTACTCACAGGGTGAAAGGGATGTTCTCACTCTCGGCCACGGTGCCATACAGAGAGATCTCGAAGGCCTGGTTGGTCTGCGTGTCACTTTCAGTCCCAGAAAAATGAATCTTTACTTGGTAATGGAAGACTGTTGGGAAGGAAATCAGAACAAGTGCTAATCAGCCTTTATGGAAACATCACAGTCCCCAATAATCAGGCAACTCAGAACCACAGAGCATGTCGCACTAGTGCCCAAACAGGAAGCGCATGCACATCGCACTATCAGTGAAGCTCGGAAAGATGTCTTCTTTCTGTGCAGTGCTAACACCTAGAAAATGCAGACCTTGGGTTCTGCTCCCTTTCGGAAAAGGGTGGTTGTAGTGAGCAGAAAAAACTCCATGTATCTAAATTGCCAAGTGGTCCCAGGGAGTAGGTATCTTCGATGGGATGCTAGGAAGATCCAACCAAAATGCCAAAACACACCTGACCAGTCCTCTAGGATCTCCACCCTCCTCGGCTGTCTCATCCCTGAGCATCTGTACCAGGCATATTTGGCATCTGTTACCTGTCACTGTATGTGACTGCGTGTCTTGTTTCATGGGTACATCTGCCTTCCCTGCCCTGGTTATAAGCTCCCTCTGGCCAGAGGATCATGGCCATCCTCTTTATTCTCTGCCAACCAGCACAGAGTGGGTATGCAGTAGGCTTGCAATGAAATGGATTTCATTTAACCATCACTGAGGTCATCAGGACTGCCTTGCAAAGCCAGTTTCTAAAGTGTTCTGAATAGGGACAGCCTCTGGGAGCAGGTACTTGAACTTCTACATTTCCTCCCTGTTCTTTTCCCCATCTCTACCAAATGCCCCGAGCAAGTGGGATCGGAGAGGTTAAGGGATAGGAAAGGCAGAAGACCTAAAACACAGCTACTACGACAGGAATGAAAAGAGTTATTGGGATATTTTTTCTTCTATGTCCCAAGATCCTTAGTCAGATTTTTTCTTATTTGTGTTGATTCTATTAAATACACTTTCTCTTAAGGTGGGATACAGAATATGGCAAACTACATTTTTATGCTACTTTAGACATTTGTCCTAATGAAAAAATTTCAATACGTTTTACTGTTGCTATGCACTTCTGAGGACAACCTCTACTTTGTTTAGATACACCTCTTTTTATAATAAAAATAGCCAGACACTAAGCAAAGACAAACCAAACAACAACAACAAAACCCCACGGCTATTAAAAGGTGAAGAGAAATTGAGTTTGGGGTTAAGCAGAGACCTTACAGGTAGCACCACAGGCCAGAGCAGGAGAAGGTGGCAGACCCGAGTGCCAGCAGACACTGACAGAGCTCTGAGCAGGCACATGCAGAATGCCAGGGATGGGTGAGGCTCATCTGTGTGTTCAGAAAATTACAGTCTCCTTCCTACCTCCCTCGTTCTGAAGAATCAGGGAAACTGAAAGTTCCCCCATTGCCTAAAAGGTTTCCTTGAATTACAGATGCTCCAAACTCTGAGTCACCAAATGCACCTCTCCGGACATCTAAGATCCTAACAAACCACCTCACAAATGGGCACCTATAGCAGATATATCTTTAATAACACCCCTTCCCTCAAGCTTCTGCCTGGACTCCACATAAGCCAGCCTTTCTGAAAATAGTCCCTCTGGCCAGATTTATCTGATTACCTCCTCTCCTGTTCCGCCTCCATTCCTTCAGGTCTTGCTCCAAGCAAGATGCCAAGCTTGAAATTCAAGTTTAAAACAAATGCATGGAAAAATTGAAATATCTTAAAAGATGTGGTATATTCTTGCCTCCCAGGGATAGTTGCATTTTAAAATACATATGGTTCCTGCCTTCATGCAAAGCAAACTTTAGAAGTCGTAAACTTTCTATAAAGGGCTAGAGTAAATATTTTAGCTTCTGTAAGTCATATGATATTGATCTCAACTACTCAGCTCTGCTGTGGTAGCATGAAAGTAGACTTAGACAATAAGGAAACAAATGTGTGTGTGTCTGTGTTCTAATAAAACTTTATTGACAAAAGCAGGTGGTAGGCTGGACTTGGTCCAACAGCCATAGCTGCTGATCCCAAGCAGATGGTTTCAAATTAGCTCTGAGCCCGGTGCTGATGGGCTGGACAGTGCTAACAGTCACAACTAGATGGCAAGGAGGGCTGCAAATCCCATGCTGTGCACTGGGGCCTTCCTGGCAATGGGAATTAGGAGCATCAGTAATAGGGATCAGTGTAACTCCCTCTCTATGAACCAAAACACAAGGGAGGGCTCAGGATTTAGCAATATCACTGTCTCTGTTCCAACGGACAGAATTTCCATGAAGTGCAGTGAGCAGGATAAAAATAGGACTAATTGACTTTATTAACAGCAGTCTCCAGCCTACCTTTGTAGGGCATCTGAGAACGGGTCTTCAGGTACATTTTGCTGCTTCTTTTGGCTCTGACCTTATTGATCTCATAGCCCACATTGTTGCAACGGTTCTTTCTGCAACTCAGACAGAGCCCTTTCTCAAAGGCTTCCTTTGAATTGCACCGGTAGGCCTTACTTGGATTTTCTTCATTTAACAGAGAGTCAATGAAGAGATGAATGGAGCGCTCATGGGAACACTTCACTAGTTGGTCCACATCTGGGGAAAGAGAGACACAAAGAAAACTTCGAGTCTGCAGAAATCCACAATGGGTGTTTCAGTATGCATGTCTAAAATAGGTTAGCGTTGTGGTAGAATAAAATGACCCTAGGATCTAGTCCTAGGCATCTATGAGTGTAGGCCCTATTTTAGAGGGTCTTCTTAGTGGCAGCTATTCACCACCTCCAAGATTGTCAGAATTGCAAGTTCACAGGGAATCTTTGACTTTTCTGCTGTTTTATATTTATAAGTATGTTTATGAAGCCATAATAAGAGACATCCAAGGTAGAGGTTGATTCCCCCCAGTTTATTGCATTCTTCTCTTATATTGAAATTGTCTAATATTTCTAGTTGCTTTTAGAAACATACTTCTAGAAACCACATTATAAAGGGCATAACTGTTACATGAATAGTAGTTTATCATAGATATTATGTACAATTGAAGGTTGTGCCTCTATTAATGCTTTTTACCTCAAATGAACCATAGAAGTAATCAGCAATATCATAAGAACAGATTTATTACCACAGCTTTTACAACAATTAAAAACAGTATCATTATGCTGTTAAGTGTTATAACATGTGTGCAAAAGTAACAAGCATATTGACCAGAGGTAGGTCCCAATGTCCATGAAGTATGCAAAGGGGCCTTAAAAATAAAACATAAATTTAACAAGCTAACATGATTATTAAAGTAAATATTAAGCTAATATTAAATTATTTTTTCTTCTTAAAACTTTGGAAGTTTTATCACAGGGGAGTGGTGGTTTGTTTCTGATATACCCATTTTCTTAAAAAGGCCAGCAAAAGAAAGTTGGGTCACACCTCCTTCACTTTCAGTAAAATTCATAATCAGTCCATTGGCTTTGCAATTACATTCAAAGTATGACAACACTTGGCCAGATAACATTTTATGCTGCTGTTATCAAGGTCAATGGAGTTTTCCCATCTAAATCTCATCTTTGCTTTCTCTTGCTACCTCCAGTACAGAACTCAGTGTAGTCTACAATGTAATAAATAAAAGATAAAATAGCTGTCTGTTTATCACTAAGGTGATCATGCTGAATATGATGGAACTCTTCAGAAACATACTTTGGCCAAATGTGTATATTAAAACTATGTACTTTGAGGGTAATGGTAAGACACTGTGTCAATAAGCGTTAAGAACAAAACTCACATTTAATTTGCTTCTAATCATATTTACCTCCAAGTCCTCTCTCTGCAATCACACGGATAGCTTCCCCGATGTTACATCCTGGTTGAAAAGTGCCTCCATTAGGATAGATGTCGACATGTCCTACTGGTTTCTGGATTCCAATACTTCGGCCAGGTGACCCTCTGGTGAACGTGTGTAAGACGTCTACAAAATACGCATCATCTGGAGAAAGGCGACTTGGGGCTTCTGCATACTCAAAGTTAGGTCCAGCTGGATCTAGACCTTGATGAAGAAAAAAAGGCCCCACAGATTCTTAAATCTTAATTAGCATCACATTAGCATTCCATTGCTCATCACCTGAATGCAACTGGCAGCCACATAGATTCTTATGAGCACCTATTATACAGTAATTGGATCTTTAAATTACTAAGAGTCATAAATGTAGACGTGGCTCTTTCTAAAATGGAACTTGAGTCTCTTAAACTAACCATTGTAAAGAAATTTTTCACCCAAGATGGTTTGATTTCCTTTTATAAATTATTTCTAAATCTAGTGAGAAGATCTTTAAACAGTGGTAGGTTCTCTCTCTGTCTTTCTCTGTATGCCAAACCCATCTATTATCACTCGCCTAGAGGAATTTCCAAATGGCCTCTAGAGTTGGTCCTTTTTCAATTTACATCTGTTGATGTGAGCAGTGAGGACACAGGAGCAACACACTATCTAGGCACAGAGCAGAGGGAGCAGGGAAACAGGCTTCTCAGAGAACTCTGTGCACTTTCTGGGCTTAACTCTGCTCTGTTTTCATGCTATTGTCAGTAGATGGTAAGCCCATGAGAGCAAGCATCTATATTTTATCTTGCTCCTGAAAAAGAGTCCTGTCATAAGATAATCAAGTGCCAGGCATATCCTCAGAAGAACACCATACACATGTGGGTATCTGACAAACATTTTGATTCTCTTTCAGAATGATGGCATCTCAACTTAGGATAAGACGGACAAAACTGCATTCTTACCAGTAATTCTGTTGACCTTCTTATTGGTCAGGCTTCCTGCAATGCCAGCAGCATGGGCTCCGAGGCTGTATCCCAAGAGATGAACATTATCTAGAGGATAGTTAAACTCTTCCTTTGGAAGAGAAAAAGAAAAAAGAAAGGTTGTAATTGTTCTTTGCCAAAGATCAAAACTAAAAGAAATAAAATGAATATAAATATTATTTTCAAAATATTGGCGATACTGAAAATTAATTCTACTTATTTTAATTTTGTGTTACAGGTAAGAGAGAGAAATTTATTTTCTAGTGTTGAGATTTTCCCTTTAACAACAGACTAAATTGTATTATTTACATATATAATAAATGTATGCATATATATGTGTATGTATAGGATATGTGTGTGTGTATATATGTATGCATATATATGTGTATATAGGATATGTATGTGTGTGTGTGTGTATATACATAAATATATATTTAACTTTAACCTGTTATTTCCTATTCTAAACACTCTGCATCTTTATTCTTTAAGGTTAGCCAAGCAATGAATTATAATCAGAAAATATTACAGTAGAAAGGGACCAGAGAAACATGGTCATCTTCCTCATCTAACAGGTGAGAAACCTGGAGCCCAGGGAGGTGACCCCTTGGCCCAAGTTCACTCACACAGTCAGCAAAAGAGCCAGGGAAAGAATTTTTGTCTTTTGATGGTCAGTCCAATAAACCACAGCTTATTTTTGACCTTCAATAATCTGGTTTAAATAATTCGGCCCTGTAAAGAGTATTAGCTTCCTTCCAACACCAAGATCCTTTTCAAAGGTAATTTTCAGAGAACTGCCTGAGAAAGTGGGCCATCCTCTGAAAGTGGGTAGAACTTGCAGCTAGGTCAGAACACTGGACCCTCGGCCACCTCCTGTCCTACACACTCTTCCCTGTCCTTGTTTTCTGAGCTCAAGTCCATCACTCCCCCAACCAGCAACAAAAATCTGGATACTTACTCCATACTAAGGCATAAATACCACTAATGTTTTTGTCAAAGAGACTGATATTCTAACAGAAGTCAAAGCCAGGATAAAATCTCCATGTGCCAGCCAACTGGTGGGGAAAGATTTGGCTGAACATACCATCTTCCCTCTGCCCTGAAGTAACAAGTTTTTGTCTGTTCTGCCCACTCCGTTCTCAGTCTCAGCAGATCTATTCACTACGAAAATATCAAAGGACAGGGCAGGACTATTTATTGGCATTACAGTCTTATCATTGTTGTCATAGTGCCCATGCTCATTTTGAAGATTTGAGTTACCCCGGAAAATATCTGTAACTAAGTGACAAGAAAGAGAGACCAGTCGTTTACTTAGCTCTGGCTCTGTTTCAGACACATGAGACTCTACTCCCAGGTCTTACCTCCATCCAGTCAATAAACCTGGCCACGTCCTTTCCCACCAGCTTGGTGTAGCCTGCAGACACTGGATAATGGTGCTGGGCCCGTGACAACCAGTCCACCACAATGACGTTGGAGTCTGGTTCCCTCTTGTACAGAGCGGCCACAAGTTTGGGCACCCAACTCTCATACATGCCCGTCACCTAAAGAGGATGATACAAGCTTTCTTAAATACCCACCTACAACTTTTGGCTCAGACAGAAAAATCATACTCCAAAAGAGTGTTCAGAGACTTGGGCCTTCCCCTTCCAAGGCAAGAAGAAGAAGCTGGAGAAGAGCTGTGTTAAGCTCAGGAATGGCAGATTGGGTTTACCAGGCTGCAATTTTAAAAGCATGTTTTATTGATTCAGTAAAACTTCAATAATTTATACTATTAGAAGGAAAGATCAGTCTGAAGGAATCAAAATTTACAGCAGAATTACGGACTATTTAAAAAGAAGTTTAGTTTAAGGACTTTAAATTAGGCTAATAATTGTTTCCCAACAGAATTGTTTTGGGGTGTGAGCGCATCTTTTTTCTTATAAAAAATCATTTACATTCAACATTTGATGTGCTAATAACTCAAGATCAGGTTATATTGCAGCCACGGTAAAGGTTACCCAATTATGTACTAAATAGACAAAGAAGATTCTGAAACTCATGTCTAAGGCGGCTTTTAAGGGGAGACCTACAAAAACTAGATTATACTTAGTGCAATTCCAATAGAAAAACAGGAGTCTTGGATTCCCAAACCAAGGGACTTCATCTAGAACTTTGATCTTATATAGTGGGTTCTTTCAGATTTATGCACTTTTTGCTTATCTGTTTAGCAAGCTAAAACTATCAAAAGTATCTCGCTTCACTCATGATACTCAGCAAACTGCATAATTTTTCATCAAGTTGCTCTAAAACTTGCTTTTTGGTAGGAAAAAAGCAAGCCCGAGACCCAGGAGATCTTGATTCCAGTCCAAACTCTCTCACTAGATGTTTCTATAAATGTAGGTCCTGCTTTAACCTTCCCCAGTCACTTATAAAACAAAGGGGTTGGATTCAGATGCTCTCACAGTTACCCTTCACCTCATCAATTTCTACCTGTGACTATTCTGGTTCCCAGTCTACCTGCAGTGATAAAATGCCAGCTCTACAGCTATGTCAAGCATGGAGAGAAAAGGTACAAAGGTGATGTTAGGCCATTAGGAACTTATTTAAACCTCCTTTGAACTTGTCTCAGCGAGGATGCTTCAAGTTCAGCTGCCTTGGGCCCTTCAGAAAACCAGCTGGAAAACCTGCCTGGAGCAAAACCCTAAGGAATTGGTCCTGTCACATCCCCAGTCCCCACCATTTGTGATTGGGGTACTGGCCACTCTTTGCAGCTGCCTATCCCGACTAAGAGAGGAAGATGTCATTTCTTCAGAATGCAATGGTAATCGCTCCTTGTATCACCAGCAGTGAGGACCTCCTACTTCACAAAGAGACCCCTGTACTTAAAGCAAGTGAAATCCAAGCAAGTGGCAAAGCTCCAGTACAGCCGTGCCTGGACTGCATCCTGGGATGCGCCATATGCGCACTTCGTGCTGAGCATTCTTGGGTCTCTCACGACAAAGCTGAAGAGCCTCCTCTCTTCATTCAGTCTGTGCCCTTGAATGGACAGAGCAGTTGACCTCAGATAAGGCAGGAAAACCTTGTTTGCCCTAGGCTCCTGTTATAAGCTTTTCTACATTAGCAGTGTTTTCAAGTTAGATTATCTATAAAAGGCCGAGTAATCCAACTTATTCCTACAGTGGCTGATACTTTTATTAATTGCATAGCAACTAATCTAACCTTTTCTCTTTTGACTCAGCATAAAATACTGACCTAAGTAACCCTGAAAAAAGGGAGTAGAAAATCCCAGCATCCACCTTCCTCAACTCAGGAAAAGTCTCGTTTTCTAAGTTTTCCTCTGAGGTTCCACCAGTCTACCATTTTAAAATATATTCGATTTGTAGACTCGCGGCTGAATGGAAGCCCACCCTGCCACCTGCACCAGGGGGTCCACCAGAATCCACCAGTGAGTTCACTGAGGTAGACCAACATCAGCATGGCTGGCTTCATTATTGCACAGACCAAACAGCTCTGTATGATATGGAAACTCAGTCCCACAGCCAGAGACCTGACCTCTGAGCTCAGGCACTCAAAGTGTCAGGACACAGGATGTGAAGAATACAAATGGGCTTAAAGGGGCCTTAGGACCAATGATAGGAACTGGCACTATCTATGGATACTGGGTTAATCACATAATCTTAGTATGAGAAGGAAACATTCTTTCAAAAATTCCTAAAGCATGAAATTCTCTCAGGGATAAGATTGAGATGCCTGGACTATTAAACTCATACCTGTTGTATAAATGTATTTATTCAGTATAAACTTTTTTGAGAAGTATTAAGAGCCAAGTTTTGTATGCATCCAAAACACCTCTAAAAACACCAAAGATTCCTCTTTCTTATTTAAATCTCTTAAAGTACAAAAAGATTTATGTTAGGAATCTGAACTTTTAAAATAAGATATGTAATCTACTATGTTAACTCCAATAAATAGATATATTTTATTAAAATAAACATCCATTCTGTGTGAATTCTTAGTTGTCGCCTTCATTGCCAAAAAAAGATAGCAATTGTCCTAAATTGTCAATAACAAAAGCACTTAAGTTACATAGGAAAAGAAGTCAGGACTAGATGTATACCACTTTTGAGCTAATTGTTCTTAGAATTTAGTATCTATTACAATATTCACAAGCTCTGACATAATGGAAAGACAATATATCTTTAACAATTCATTTTATATAAATCCTCATAAATAATAGAATCTGCTCACTAGGGACTGAAAAATCTTAAAACAAACTATTTAAGCAAGAACTACATCATATAAAGTAACTATCTGGCATATTTAAAGACTACTTTATTAATATTTTAAAATATTAAATTTAGCCAATCTTCACTGTTTCTAATCATCTTGCATGACAGTTCCCTGGCTAGCCCTCTTTCCTTTCTAGGAAAACTCCCTAAAGTTTACAACTGAAGAATGTTGGAAATAGAGAGAACTTAGGGGCATCTAGCCCAACCTCTCTGTTTTGCAGATCAGTAAACAGAAGGCCAGAGATGACAGGTGACTTGACCCATGTCAGAGAGCTGGAGAAGGGCAAGGAATCCACACCGCCTCATTCCATCCCAGTGCTCTTGTTACCCTTGAAGGTTGTCCTCTTTAGGAAAGGGTCTTTGGCGATGTGCTGCATGATTCAGGATCATCCAGGGTTCCACCAGTTTCCCACCATGATAACCTACATTCTGCTCTGCACTTGGGCAGAGCCTCCTCTTCCTACCTCACAGGAATGGCTGGCTCAAGGGCACCAACCACATACCATGTTAAAATGAGGGCTGGCACAGTCTAGGGAAGTATTCATGAATCTGACTTTAGATCCCACCCCGAACCAGAATTTCCTTTATTCAAGTTTAAAGCAAAGCCATCAGAGCGCAAGCAGAAGTACGTGTGGACCCATCACTGGGTCCCCAACAATTACGGCAGGCCTGTCAGGATGCCTGGTCAACCCCAATTCACTCCTTCCCAAAGAGCCTCTCCTACCGTCCAGCCGTGGATCACCACAAAGGTTTTGCTGCTGTGGTTGAAGTGGCAGTTAGCCACAGATTCTGCCACTCCAGGAATGAGGTGGCAAGTGTCCTCAGCTGTTTCTTCAGGGGTCCTTAAGGCAAATTTACTTTCGATGTCCATGAAATCTCTTCCTCCTATAATTCCTGAAAAGGAGACATTGGAGAGGAGGTTAACTGGAGGGTTGCTTGTTTCTATTTGCTGGAATCACAAGCAACCAACACCAATGCTGTTTTTTGTTTCTAAGGTGTTTTTAAAAAACGAATGGGGACTGCCGGTTAGCTCAGTTGGTTGGAGCATGCGCTGGCAACACCAAGGTCACAGGTTCGGATCGCTGTATGGCCCAGCCGCAAAAAAACCCCAAACAAACGTGGATTGCAAGAGAACCACAGATCCTCCAGTGGTGATCAAACGTGATAGAGACGACATCAACTGGAAGTAAAGCAAGAGTGGTCTCTGCTGAGTCAGGGTGTGTGTGTGTGTGTGTGTGTGTGTGTGTGTGTGTGTGTGTGTGTGTGTGTGTGTGTGTGTGTGTGTGTAATTTTAAGTGAACCGTATTTGGGGATCCCTTAGTTAATTCAATCTTCTCTCACACCATGAACTTAAGTGACTTGGCTGAGGTTATGCTGTTAACAGTGGAAAAAAGAGTGAGCACCAGAACCCAGCTCTCTTGGTTCCACTTCAAATCCCATTCTCCTAGAGCACATTGGTTCGTGGCTCTTGTGTTGTGGAGTTCTCCTGATCTCATGTATTATTTCACCCTCTAAATCTCTTTAAATTACATCCAAAGAATCTTTTTCCACAATATGATACAAATAGGCTTGTTTGAGTGAAGGTTGTTCTTTTCACTAGGCATAATTTAAAAAATATTAGCAATAAGGGAAGTTTGAAGTTGCTCCCTCCTCCATGGCAAGACACAGCAGTTCAAAATCATTTAGTGGGTTATTCAGAACACCTGTGCTGTGTATAAGCCACGACGAACTTCCACACACAGTCAAAACTTAAAAATGACAGCAAATCTGGTTATAGAAAGAATCTACTTTGATACTTCACAGATAATTCCAAACACAGTAAGGAAAGGAAGAGAACCTAGCCTTTGAAACTCTGGACAATAAATCTGAATGTTGACCTATCTTCATGGGTATTTGTAGACAATAAATGTCATGTAGTGCTCACAGTGAACACTTGAAGTAAATTATAGTGCATATACAATCAGACTTTTCACAAAGTAGAACACAAAGGAAAGTTATATTAGGAGAAACTATTTAATTTATGGTCAAGTTAAAAAAGTAGCAGAAGGTAATAACTTGTAGATTTTAGATTATGCTATTCCAGATTTTCAGGAGAAAAATAAATGAGGTTGCTAGCAATTCTTCCAATTTCTTAATCTAAATTGACTTTTTTTCACAACTCAAAATTTGGAAATCTATAATTTCAAAATGACATTGCATAAATCAGGCCAAGAATAAAAATAAGAATGATAAAGTAACAGCGAAAGTGCAGGCACTTGAATCAGGCTCATCGTGTAATTATCTGAGGACTGGCAAACATTTCCCTTTTTAAAAATTATTTTCCAAAATTCCTTAAACAATATTGTGGTTACTCGCTGAGTGATTCATTACATACACCAAGTTGATCTCACACACACGCACACGCACATGCGCGCACGCACACACACACACACCCACATGCACACACATCTCCAACCACCTCAAATGTAGAGACAATTTATTTATGGTTATATTTATTAGAAAGAAGTTTTGTTATAATAGCTAAACACCCTAAATCATTTATTCAAATGAGTTTTTGCTAAACTGTTGATCTTTAAAGCACTTTTCATTTCCATGTAGTAAATGGCACTTGAATCCATCCGTCCAACCCAGAATATATTCTCTCTCTCATCTGATTTAAAGATGTAGGACTTCTTCCTACCTAGCCAGAAGGTTCTCTGGTAACTTTATTATTTACTTGATAGCAAAAAAGAATATTGCGTATTTTTAATCTAATTCTGCTTTCAGTGCCCAAGAAGTTCTTTTATTGTTAGAAAGTACTTTGGAAAATTTAAAAATAAAGTAATCACACCCATTCCCACATCTCTGCACCTCAAATAACTCATACCTCCTCTGTAACGATCTTATTTTAATGTGTGCAATTATCAATCTTTTTAAAGCACAGATCATCTGAAAACCTGGCAGACAGATCTCACTCACTACCTATTTGCCAAAGTGATATTTATGATAATTGGCTTATTCGACTCCAGAGGATGCCATTAACTTTTAGTCTCTTTTTCCCTAGAATTAAGCAACTTGGTGGCCCTGATATTTCTGGTGGTTTTGAAATGACCAAGAATATTCTTTGAAATTACTAAGACTGGCTTTGTATATTTCCATGAAAAAAAAAAAAGTCTATTCAATTCATAGATCCTGTATCAGATAACATGTATGGCTCATTGACAGGTCCAACTTCCCACAGCAAATATTTTCTGTTGGGTCCATAGCTTGTGAAGAAAAAGAATAGGAAATTCATACATTCTTTAGCAAATTCATATTTAGATACTTTTGCTTTTAAAGAAAACACTTTTTCATTTTTGATAGGAAAATAATGCCTCTTTATGGGCCATGGGAAGGTTTCAATTCTATGTCAGATAAATCACAAAACTTATCTGTGCTTAGTCAATCTTTCCTTCTCACTGGTGTTCTGATAGGACTTTTCACACTTCCTATGTTTGCAACCCTTCAGGATGTCTCACTGTCCTAAAGATGAATGTGCTTGCCCAAACCTCTGTCAGCCCTCAAGCAACTGGCCAAGACCAGGAAGAGACAGATAAATAGAAAGAGGGACTCTGGTTGTGGGTCAGGCAGGATGTTTAGTTGTCTCAGTACACCCTGGATTGCTACTGGGTGGCAGATGAATTGACTTGATGTGACTGTTACTAAGGAAACTATAGTTTCCTACACATGGAAATGATGTTATTGACTCTGCACTTATCCCACTACACGGTCTTTTACCAGGTCCCTTAGAAATTAAGGCCACCTTAGAATAGAGGGGAAAAAAAGAGAGAGAAAGAAAGAGAGAGAAGAAGAAAAGAAGAAGAAAGGAAGAAAGGAAAGTACCCAAGGTGTGTCTCTTCATAAGAGCCTCTATCCTGAACTTGACTTAGGACATGAGTACCATGCTGCCAACCAGGCCCCATCACACATGTCTTCTTAAGTACTACAAGGAGGTTTTAGAGTACCAGGCAAGTTATAAGTTAATGCATTTCCTGACTATGTAAGCTTTATTCTTAAATCCCTAAATAGATAGTCAAAAAATCTGACTGTATAAACGAAGATATAAGAAATTTATCTTAATGTAGATAATAACTCACAGAGATGACATTAGGTTGAAGGGATGGCCTGTTAGCTCAGTTGGTTAGAGCACAGTGTTATAACACCAAGGTTAAAGGTTCGGATCCCTGTACCAGCCAGCCACCAAAAAAAAAAAAGAAAAAAAAGAAAAAACAAAAAACAAAAAACGGCTGAGAAGTCAAAGCACTTAGAGAAAGGTAATTTATAGAGGGAACATTACTGTTGTGAGAAAAGGAGGAGCACTAAGTATTCTAGGAAAACAACAGAGGATCTAAAAGCAGATCAGAGATATCAGATGAACAAGACTAACATTTCTATGAAGACATGAAGTGGAAGAGCTCAGTTACAGTGCAATTCTCTTGGAAATTTCTACTTTCTTTCTCCCCCCCCTTCTGATATATACACACACAGACACACACACACACCCCTAATGTACTTCATCAGTAATTCATTTGTTCTGAGACTGAGGGTCACAGTTATTGACTTGGGCAGTGGCTGTAGGATGCCAAAGCAAGTTGAATTGCCAATTCAGGTCAGTTTGATGAGGGGAAAAATCACTATCAGCTGACTGAATTGATTCATCTATCAGATATTCCAGTGTAGTCAATGCTATCCACTTATCTAACAAGCAGATCTGCTTTTCATTTTTACAGAAAACAGTATTTGTTTTATTATTGAGTAGTAAAACTAAATTTTGTACTTACAACCTGAATTTTTTGTTGAATTTTCTCCAATATTATCACTAAACTTCCCCACTACTGAAAAGAAGGGTTAAAAAAGCAGGTTCGGAGATGTGTGTTAAAATTACCCAGTTGAATCAGACCATCAAGTGTTAACAAGTGTAAGCCTCCATTATTCAAAGGGATCTTTTGGATTGGTTAATGGAATATGCACTTTGGCTGAGTGTCAGCATATTTATATCAAGATTTTTTAAAATTGAAATACAAAATTTTTGTATTGTTAATCTGAAATTGCTTTCTCCTGGTTGATAGAGAAGGAAAATGGAAACATCCACCTCAAAATAACACAACGAAAGTCAATGATTACCTCGCTAACAATTAGTTTATTTGAGGGAAGGCTGGATAAAGACTGGGATTCTATCCTTTTAACTAAAACTGTAGGTGCTCTTATGCTATTTTTCACCATAATTAAGTCTGCAAGTCAACTTTTTTTCAAAAGTACATTAGAGATTTCAGGATAGCTATATCTTGAATGGAGGGCTGTTGAGAAGCTCTAAATGAGGTCCATTTGCCTGTATTTACCACCACCCCTCCAAGAGCCTGACTTTTCATAAGATTGGAAAGCTTCTGTAAGCTTATACATTACATTTAAATTAATCTGAGCCAGAACAGCTTCTACTTGTCTACATAATCACAGACTTCATCATCTAGGAAAAACGCATAGATCAACACACACACCTAGGAGGTGAGTGCCGTGAACATGAGAGCTGGATGAGACTGAGCATGGCCATGCCAGCCAGGTCATCTCTGTTGTACTCTACTGCCATTTAGCAGTTGGAGACATTTTCTGTTATTCACTCAAAGAGTCAAAATAACCAAACTACCTTGGATAGAATTTGATCATTTTAAGAACAGACTGGGAAGAGCACAAAGAATAAGTTGGCACTAGTTTAATAAGCTCATTTCCAGTAGATTTTTGGAAATACATATCACCACCTAAGATAATCCATTTCTTCCTTCCTAGTAGATATTTACTTCCCCCATTAGTACAAACTGACATTTGTTGGTTACCCAAATGGCATTACTGTACATAAACAGACATTCTTAAAATGGCCATAAGACAGCAGCGTACAGTCATTGCAGTCCAGAAAACAATGTTCACAGTGAACTTCAAACTCTTTGTCCTATCATATTACTCCTTCAGAAACTAACAGAGCCATCAACTTCTGCAAAGAGAGAATGTGACAAAAGCCGTTTGTGACAAAGATTTGCTCCCAGGTTAAAAAGCCCCCATTGATAAAAAGTATTTAGTTTGCTGTGGTGACAGACTACATTTAGTGAAAACAACTATCCTGAAACTTTACACTGATGATAAGTGTTTCATTGTTGTGGCTGTCGCCATAAAAGTTGGAAAATACAGTATGAGTAAATTCAAATGGTACCCATATGTGAAAAATAAAGATACTCATGTCCTGAATATTTTCCTTACATCTTGTGATCCAAAGTCATCATCGACCATCATTTTGGTGCCTGAACTTCTTCACATTTAAGGCAATGCAGCCTTTGTGGTAAGAACGTGGGAACAGGTGGTGGTCAGAAAAGAAACGAACAGTAAAATGTTGTTATGTTTCAAGGCACTTTCTCCAGCAATTGTATGTTTCAAGGCACTTTCTCCAGCAATCAGCAATAAACTGTATAGTCCAAACCATATAGTCTCCTCCATAATAAAGCAAGCGTGGAGGACTCTGCTAAAAATACACAGCTTGAAAGTGAAAATATTCTTTTGCAACTCTTTCCCCCTGCCTGACTCCCACCTTTCAATACAGCTATTAATCAATCACTCTCTTGCTGAGATCTGTGACATCTGCTGTTGTGCTCTGATCAGCCACTGTGTTTAGCACAGATGTTAGCCTGGAAATTCACTATGGCCAAAGAGAACTGCAGCTACTGAGCATTGATCCAGATGCTCCCTTTAGAGCCCAGAGGAGATGCTGCCTATCACGGCCCCCATCCCCAACACCTTGCACCTTTCCCACCCTGAAATTCTTACATTCCTAGAAGAATTCATCTAGAGGAGAAAGGGGCAGAATATCACTGTGATGGGAGAAGTACCACATAATGGGTGGGCAGAGTGAATGTGGAGGGGATGAGAGGGAGTCATTTCCAGTCTAGTTAGAAATAATCCTCCCTTAATGCATTTGTAGCCAGGAAAAGTTGTGTTGCTTAAGCATCCATTGAAAGTAAGAATTACAGGGTCCTTAGAGGACTTTAGTCTCCTCCAAACTCCTCATTTTAGAGTTGAGGAAGCTAAACGCAGAGAGGTGACACAGACTAGCTCAAGAATTTAGGGTCTAAAAGAGCCTAGCAAAAACTTAAAATGTGGATGATACATTCTTGTGCATGTTTTACGGTGAAAGTAACATTATATTATGGTGTATTTTCAGAAATAAGAACTTGGAGTTTGTTCCTACCATCTTCTTTCGAGGGGAACATACCAGCACATAAGATGTTAAAGACTTTCTAAATGAATCTCCAGTGTTCTCAAACTGATCTGATAGAAAAGATGCTTTTCTTTCCTTTTCTTTCTTTTTTTAAAAATCCAATTCTGCTTTGATGGAATCCACATTTTTTTTTAACCTAACAAAAATGTTCTTTCACAACTTAGTGCCTAAAGGAAACAAGCTTTCAGCTGCAATCAATGTCATGGACAGACTCGACTATAACTTGAACCGGTGCGCACGTGTCGCCTGAAAGCGCATCCAAGCGACACCGCCCTACATTGCAATTCCACCACGGAAGAGAAAGGGAAACGTTGCCTCCTCTAATGACTTGCCTCGGTTGCTTTTTAAGTTGCTGCTGTATGTTAAGTGAACCGAGGTTCAAGTGGTGCGGGCTGCCTCTATCACGGGCAGGTCTCGGGCTGGGTTGTCCTCTTCCCTGCAATGAACAAATTCACATCTTGCCCCAAATGCCCCCACCCCGGCGGGAGGACGGGTGGCGCCCTGGCGGTGACCACGGTTCTGCCCGCGGCCTCCCCGCGGCGCCCGGAAACCCCAAGTGCTCGCAGCCGCACCGAGGGGCTGGGCGCCCGGAGCGGGCCCCGGAGGACAGGAAGGGCGGCCAAGTGCAGACCTGGCAAGCCCCAAGCCCAAGTCAGCCGCCACAGACTGCTGGTGGCCGCGCCACGTTTTCAGGAGGGTCAGCCCTTCGCTAGGTCTTCTGGGCTCTCTGCGCAGCGGAGCGAGAGCTTCATGCTCGCCCGAACGCGTGCAGGACGCTGTGTCCCCGTGACTCGGCGCCAGCGTCCCCACCTCCACCCCTAGCCCGGATGCCATCCCCACAGCGGAGCCAAGGGCTAGGCCGAGAGCAAGTGCCCCGTGCGGCGAAGATGCGGACCAGCTTCCCCAGAAAGGGCCACGGTCTGGCCGCGCTTCCCAAGGCTGGGTCACCTTGGCCGACGTGCCTTTCATTCCAGCCCCCCCTCCCCCCGTGGGGAGGTTACTGTCGGTCACCGCCAGCCGAGCCCTTCCGCCCCGCCTCCCTCGGCACGCCCCTCACGCCCCCGACCCTCCCCGGCGGAGCCCGCGCGCTGGGGAACGCGACCGCAGCCAGAGGGGAAAGGACAGCGCGGGAACCCGGGAGAGAGAAAAGCGGGAACTGGGAGCAGCCCAGCGAGATCGGAGGGGGATTCCCTCCAGGCCCCTCCTGGAGCTCACTCCGGTGACCCTTCTCGGGGCCAGTGCTCGGGCTGGGAGAGTCCCCGATGCGCGTCCACAGTCCCTTCCAACTTCCTCCGTCCCAGCCTCAGAACGCGGGCAAGTGGCCACTGGCCGGGTCTGCAGGTGGAGGGAGTTTGCGCGCAAAACTTACGGTCTGCGGCGGCCTCCGCTCCGCGGGAGGAGGTCAAACTCAGGAGCCACGCGCCCAGGGCGACCAGGAGCAGTGTTTTGCTGTCCATCTCGGGTCGCGTCCTTCGGTAGGAGCCGCACAGCGCGGGCAGCGCGTGGACTGACTGATGGACGCGCTCAGCGGGTGGCGCGAGAGGGCTGGAGTCGCAGTCCGGCGCAGGGCAAGTCGCCCTTTAAAAGGGAGGGCAGGACAGCTAGAAGTGACAGGTTTCCTCTGAGTAGGAGGAGGAATCGAGTCTGACACTGTTTCCACTCCAAGGCTGCTTATGTGACTGGAAATATGCAAATAAACCTCATCACCTATTGGCTATAAAATCATAAGTTGTGGGGAGGGCCCTAAATTCATTTCCAAACATTTGAGCAAACCTTAGTGAGGATCAAGCCTGCCAGCGAGAAGAGGGGAAAGGGCAGAAGGGAAAACTGCTTTCTCTCTTAGGTTCCTATCTGCTTACCCTTAGGGTTCTACTTGCCAGGGCCCCCTGTCTAAGCACCCAACACGAGTTTATGTCGATTTTTGTTAAATACTCATATTTAACATATTGTATAATTTCATATAATTTAACCTATTGGATGATTTTATTTATATAAAATGTCCACAGGCTGTAAGGACAGAAAGTAGATTAACGGTAGCCTGGGACTAAGGAATAGTGGAGGGGAAGAATAGGGAGGTTTTGGGGAGGTGATGAAAATGCTCTAAAAATGCATTATGGTGATGGTTGCACAACTTTGTAAATATACTAAAAATCTTTCAGTTGTATTCTTTAAATGGGTGGACTGTAGGGTATGTAAATTATATCTCAATAAAGCTATTTTTTAAAGTGTACTGAGTCACACACATAAAAGAAAAAGAAAATCACATCGGATACTGTTCCGTTCTGTTAATTCTGCTCAGAATACTTTCGAATGTCTTTTTAAATGTAAAGGATTTTACATTAGCCAGGAAGGACTTTTAATTCTATACTCCCCACCTTACAGCTGAGAAACTGGCTCATAAAATCAGAATCTCCAACCCACTGTCTTTACTAGTTTGAATATCTTTAATGCCCTCTTCTGCTCATCCCGTCCTCCATCTCACCACACACACACACGCACACACACACACACACACGCACACGCACGCACACACACACACACGCGCACACACGCACGCACACGCACGCACGCACACACACACACACACACACACATTCTGCACATTTGTAGATTAGAAAGGCAAAAGGCAATACAATTTAAACTAGGCTGATTTTTGAAGTTTTTCTCAATAAATAAAACAAAAAATAACAACTGATAATACACGAATAGTTCAGTTTGTTATTCTGTAGAATAGAGTCCAGTCTTTAAACTGATGCATTCAATGCCACAACACAATAGATTGTTTTGAATTGCAGTTATTAAACAATATATTGTGCACATAAAGCATGTGGAGAACCTTGAAACACGCCAAGAATTAAAACCCACAGAGGAACCTTAAAAGTTGCAGAATAGACCACGCGAGGGATGAATAGCTATGATGTGGAAGTCCTCCAAAAAGTACACAGTAAACGCTAATTTTTAAAAATGACACAAGATGAGCACAATTGTATTGGATGTGCTCATGGTATAAACGACATATAAGGAGAAGTGCGGAAATATCGTCTTACATAAAACATTCATACAGCCTATTCTCATACATAAATGTCATTTGATAAGACAGCCAAACCAAACTGCACTTCTGGGTCTTTCAGAGAACTGCGAGGAAGTTGTAAGTAATTACTGATGCTTATAACGTTATTTTGAAAATGATTTCCCAGGTTAACAGACAACAAAACCAAAGCACTCAAGAGTTGGAGCAAATTTAAAATTTAAAAAAGAAACCAGTTTTGGAGTGTCCTTTGCGTTGACGCTGCAAGTCCATGAGAATTGTATAGATTTCCAGGAAGAATTAATTCACAGCATCTCAGCCTGGTAGAAAAGCAGACAGGCTGGCTCCTCTCCCGGTGGAGCGGTGGGCAGGTGGGTGTGGCGGCCACGCTCTCTGCCGATTGGCTGCGCTGGGAGCGCTCGGGTCCCTGAGTTCTCACGCAGAGACTCACATGATCTCCAGGTCAGGACAGCATGTGCGTTGTTGAAGCATCTCGTCCAAACTTCAGCAAGGTTATCTGGCCACCGAGAGCTTGAGGCGTGACTTTTTCTATAATGGATATTTCCTTAGTTACAGACTAAAAAAGCTTTAGGTCAAAAGAAGCTAATCTAAGCATTTTACAAACGCTTAACAAAACAATACCCTTAGGGCAGGACACTTGCTCCTGGTATACGCTAAAAATTATGTAAGTAAAAAGTTAAATGTGCCTACCTAATGAAACAACTGGAAATTCCAGATGTAGGGAAGCATTATCTATCTTTCTTTTCTCTATCATGTATCTATTACTTTGATTAAATACTTTCTACTATTTGCACACACACTGGGCACTTTTCAGCCCCGTCTGTATTTAATCATTACAAAAACACTCCAACTGAATAATATTTCCACTGTATAAATGAGGGAATGAAACTCAGGGAAGATTAAATACCAGTAATTATAGATCATGAAATATTTTTTCCTTGGCCATCCCAGGAAAGAAGGTAATGCATTTGAAGTGTTATATTTTGATGTTGCTGTAACTGCAAACCAGAAAAGGCTGAGAGGCAGATTTTTTTTTTTTTTTTTGTACTTGCATATTTCAGTGTAGATTTTATTTGGTGGCTTCTTTGCTAAACAAAAATATGAGGAAATGTCTAAGTGGATTCTAAAGAACATCAGTACTGAGGTGGATGTAGTCTCTATGACAAAAAATTATATTTAAGATAGAATAACATGGCTGGTACAAATAAAACTTACAAATACAAAATCATAAATATACTTAAAAATCTATTGACTTTTTAAATAAGAAAAAACCAAACCTAGATGTTTACTAAAAATTGTCTTAAAGAAAGTCTGGCTGGTTAGCCCAGTTGGATAGAGCACAGCCTTGTAACACCAAGGTCTGGGGTCCAACTCACCAAGGTCAAGGGTTCAGATCCCTATGGCCAGCCGCCAAAACTGAAAAATAAAATTGTCCTAAAGGGCTTTCCCAACACTCCCACTCACATTCCAGCATTAAATTGTCGACAGGGAGGAGCACAGACAGGTTCAGAACAGAGATGCTGATGTGTAGGTGAGGGTGAGGGGGACTCTCTGGGATCTGCTGCTGAGGCTGGAGCTGTCCTACTGGGTAGCTGATGAGAGGAGATGCTGTCTCGCAGTCTTCTTCTTTTACTCAACAAAGCTATGTTGAAGAATTCCAAGTAGCTGAGTTTGGGAAGATTAAACTCAGACAAAAGACAGTTCCATTGGCAAAGATGGGCATTGCGGTCTGGAAAAGTTTAAGTACAGACAAATATTCTTTTTAGCCAATTTCCTACTAACCTCTTCTTCCATCAGGATTGAGTAGAGATCAGGGTTGATTTGTTTGCTGGGGGAGGAGGGCTGTGGGGTGTGGGAAACATTGCTTCAAACCATAAAGATACGGTATGAAATAAGCCAGACACATTTTAAGGATTTTAGTTTCTTGAGTTGGAAATATTCATACTTTTTCCTCTTCTAAAGACAACAGAAAAAAAGTAGTCATGTCTTAATATCAGCATTAAAAGATTTGTCTGAATAAAGTCAGGAAGAGAAGTAAATTATCATTTTAAAAAAGAGAGGATGAAAAAAAGACAAAGTCAGTGCATTACAGTGGTACATCCGGAACAAGGTTTTATGGAGAGGGGGGGAAAGGACAGAACATTCCAGACAGATGCTGTCACAGGAACGGTGGAGCCGGGGGAGAAGGACACAGACTTTCCCTAGAAGACAGCTCACAAAAACTAAAAAGAATGTCCCACAAATAACCAGCTGGATTTATAATCCATGTTCGTTTGTAAGTAGTTTTTCCTTTTTCCAAAAAACAAAACAAAACTTAAAAATTTAAGTCCATTTAGGATATGAAAGGAGACTTCCTATGAGACCTAGTTAGTGACTAGAATATGCAAGATCATGTATTTTGATGGTTTCACATTCAGAGAAAACCTCAGACCCAATATCAAAGCCCTGGTCTGAAAATGAGCTTATCCCTGCTCAGCAGAGGATGTGTCAGAGGTGCCCCCTGCTGACCTCCTGGTGATACTGTAACATCTCAACATGCCATGTTAAGAGGCTTGAAACAGAAATGACTTGATTAATTATTAAGCTCTTGTATTACTTGAGTTTTCTTGTTTCTTTCGTTAGATCATAAGTAACGTGAAGAAAGGCATCTCTCTTCCCAACTCTGGGGTACTTCCCACAGCACCTAATGATGCTGGGAAGTTAGGAGGTTCTTAGTCAATTAATTCTTAGGTTCTTAGTTGGGTGAACTAATAACACTGAGTTAAAGATAATCCAGTGTGAAATGGGGAGAAAGCAGGATTTTTTTATTTTAATTTTCACTAGATCTACTAAATATGAAATTTCAACCACACACACACACACACACACACACACACACACACACACACACACACACACACACACACACACACACACACACATCTTGTCATGGTCTGGTCTAGGTAGGCCAAATCTGGGGTAGAAAACTAGAAAGCCAACTTCTTTTGACTGGGGTTTTTTGCTGGCCTCCTCTCTTTCTCTTTTTTCTTCTAATTATCTCTTTAGTTAGAAAAGTAATACTTATTCATTATTGACCAAAACCAAAAACAAACAAAAAACTGCAGTACAAAAGCGAATACAACCAAACACAAATCTTTCTCTGACCTCAGACTTCCAATCCTCTAGTCCTTCTCCACAAGCGCCTAGTTCCCTTTCTTGTGTATCCTGAACGAAAAGTCTAAGTGCATACAAGCATAAATGTGTTTGTAAATGTGTACGTGTGTGTATATCCATCCACACACACACAACTTATTTTTACAGTAATGTTAGCATACCATAAGCTCTTTCATGCAATTTATTCTGTCACTTAATAATATGAGCTCATTCTAGCAGAGTCCCCTTTTTTTCTTTCTTTCTTTTTATGGCCACATAAGATTTCCTTATATAGTTGCACCATCATTTTAATTAATCAGACACCTATTAATAGTTATTTAGGTCTTGTGGCAAGATAAACCATGCTATAATGAGCTAAAACAAATTATTTTAAATTATTTAGTCAAAATATGAATTTTACCCTTTTGATAAATAAAGCCACCTGTCTGCCAAAGAAACTGCATGAATTTACATTCCTAACCTATGTGCAGGAGAGTGAGTAATTGTAGACATTCTGGCCATTAACGTGTAATACTGAACTATTTAATCTCTGCTAACCTAGCAAATAAAAAAAGGTCTCTTGTTTTAGTTTGTCTTTTGTATAATAATGATAATAGTAAATATAATAGCTAATCTTTATATAGCACTTACTATGTGCCATGCATTTTTCTAAGAGCTTTACATATATGAATGAATTTAATATAAAACAACTGTGTTAAGATATAATTCGCACAAACAACTCATCCCTTTAAAGTGGTCAATTAAGTGGTTTTGAGATAGGAGCTGTTCAGTTTCCCTGGGTTCAGATTATAGGAGATGCCTCTGGGTTCCAAGCCACTCCCCAAGGTTTCAGGCCCCTCCCCTATGCCCTCCCCTAGAGAAGAGTTACTGTTGCTTGTTGGACCTATTTTTGACACCAACAGGGAAAATTGAGAACTCAGGGGGCTGGCTTATGCAAATCAAGTGGCTCCACATGCTCAGTAGAGAAGAGTTATATAAACCTGGTAGGTCAATGACCTTCCACTAGATGTGCTAAACAGCACAGAATATTCTTGAATATGTTCAATACATGTGATAGAATTTTACCAATGAACATGCTCCAAAAGGAGACTAACTGAGCATGTGCAAGACTATGTTATGTAGCAGGGACCCACCCCCTTAATTGAATATTCATTAGATGTCATGAATATACATTAGACAGAATAACTATAAATGCCAAATCCCAGCAGAAGGTAGGGTTGTTGCTCATTTTCCTGGGGCCAACCCGAACTTTGCTGGCTGAGGTGTGTATGCTTTACTTTTGTGTTAAGCCTACTTTTAGCGGGTGGCTGCTCACTCTCTTGAACCAGCCTGCACTCTGTACTGAACTTAAGTATGTGTTTCCTACTTTTGTGTTAAACTTGGAGTGGGCACTGCTCAGGTGCTGGAGGTAGGCCACACTCTCCCTGTGAAATCTGTATCTTTTATTCACTGTATTAAACCTGTTCTCACTTTCTACTGTGACTCTGCTCTTGAATTCTTTCCTATGATGGAGTCAAGAACCTGGTAAGAGGATGGGGTGGGTTGACCCCATCTGTCGAGCCCCACAGACCCTTTCTCCAGGATCAGTTTTTAGTATATTCACAGATATGTGTAACTAGCACCAATTTTAGAACAGTCTAATCACCTCCAAAGACTCTCTGTACCCATTAGTTGTCACTCCCCACTCTTCCCCTCTCCAGCCTTAGACTACTTTGTCTCTATATATTTACCTATTCTAGACCTTCCATATACTGTACATGGAATCATACAATATGTGTTCTTTGTGATTGGCTTTTTTCACTTAGCATATTATTTTTAAGGTTCATCCATGTTGAAGCATGTATCAGTTCTTTATTCCTTTTAACTGTCAAAGAATATTCCATTGTATGGATATATCACATTTTATTTACCCATTTACCAGTTTATGTACATCTGGATTGTTCCCACTTTTTAGTTATTTGAACAATTCTGCTATGAACATTTGTGTACGAGTTTTTGTGTGGACAGTATTTTTGCAACTGTCTTGTGTATATACGTAGGAGTGGAACTGGCGGGTCATATAATAACTAACTCTATGTTTAAGTCTTCTAGGAACTCAGACTTTTAAGAGCCTCGTTCTCCATGGAATTTCCCAGATTTCCCTCTGAAAGTTTGTCACCACCTCCTTGTGCTGTAAAATAGTCTTCATTTCTTGATTATTGTACTTACAATATAGTATTATTTACTGTCTGTCTACTGCCTAAAATTGTGACCTCCCCAAAGTTGGCAATAAAATATTATTGATAGTTTCCATATCCCTACCACCAAACACAGAGCTTGGTGCCAGAGTAGGTACTCAAACAATTATGGGAGCAAATGATTGGATAAAGAAAGGAAGTAAAAGTTTGAAAAGTGAAAATCAGTATATATTGCAAGGTATTTAATTTATCTTAGAACTCATTTTCTAGTTTTCTTGGCAAAATAGTTAAACAAAAGAGCAAGAGTTAAAAAGATAAATTGAACTCTTTGAAACCTTAAAGAAGTTTATGTATGAATAAACACGGCACTGTGGTCTTATACATAAATGAATTAAATGCAAGAAGTCAAAATCAAATCAGGAGGATCGAGATCTGAGCTTACATTGTTGACAAACATTTGTGATTGTACAGTAGTGCTTGTTACATTCAGTATTGATTTAGATGTGTTGTAGCAACAGATATAATTTCATAGGTGACTTTTTTTCCTACATAAATTGATATTTTAGTATAAAACTAATTGCCATTTTAATGAATTTTTTTGTCATCATTGGTCAAGTTAGAGTGCTGTTTTATCAAAAAATTATTTTTCTGTTGTCCAGTACTTATCCCACTCCCTTTCACTCAGGATATTTAAATAGTCTGATGATAATTAAATGAGTTGCATATGAACAGGCTTCCCAGTTGTGAAAGCAAAGGCATCGTTCTCAGAATTGAAAATTTGCCTGTTCCTGGCCTTGATTCTCAAACAACCAACCAGGAAAATTAGCACACAAATTGATCTTCAGAATTATGTCTGGAAGCTCTACTCTCTGACTTCACACATCAATCACCACATTTTCTTTCAGTATACAGGGATGTGATTGGTCAGTTTCCAAAATTCTACAAAGCCATCCCAAGCCTACTGCATGTACACTACCCTAGACATACTTTTTGGACCATTTCATGCAAGAAGTCAACCCAGTTGACTTATTACTTAATAGCAGTGTAAGAGGGGAAGAAATCTGCCAGGACCTTGAGTTCCAGTTGTTAAGGGCTTTCTCTAGAGCCCTTGAACCCAATTTGTCTGCTCAACTGGCCAGGAAGAAATAGGCAGTCACTTCACATAGTCCTGCCTGAGTGAGAGAGGCTTTTCCATCATAGACTGCAGCTCTGGCAGTATGAGGGAAGAAAAGCTCCAAGGAAAGTAAATCTCACTAGAACTTGATAGAGAAGATTGAAAATAGGCAGCAAGGTCCACAATGAAAGAGTAGGAGACCACAGAAGTTGGCACTCTGGATCTATCCCTGGTTGCTAGGACTCTGTTCCCAGGGACAACTGACATCAGCAGTCTCAGATATCCCAAGATGGAGTGCCCTGTACTCAAGCACTGTAAATCCCTGTCTGTAATGTTCTGAAGCTGTCTTATATTGGCTATGAAAGTTGATTGTTCAATTTAGGGGAATTTTGCAAGCAGGTGGACAGCATTTGTGGCTTGAAATGAGCCATTAAGGGAGTATTCAGGCTGTGGAAGTCAGAAAATAGTGCAAACAAAGGATCCCTCCTTCCTGCTCCCCCACCCCCACTGTTAAATATTTACCAGTACAGCACTAATTCCTACTGTATAAAAATCCAGGTATAAACCAACCACAAGTAATTTTGGCACCCAAGTGACATTTGGCATTGTCCAGAGATATATTTGGTTTTCAATAATGGAAGGGGAGGTGCTACTGATATCATCTAATGGGTAGAAGCCAGAGCCAAATGTCAATAGTGCTGAGGTTGAGAAACATTGGTATAAAGCTTGAGAAAGTAGAGCTTCCTGATGGGCCTTACCCATTAAGACTAAAATAGATTCTCAGTGGTGGAACTGGTTAGGATATCCCCATTATTCTCTTCTTCCCTCATGCTGTGGTCCCAATGGTTGTCCTTTCCAAAGTTCATGTGAGAGCTTATTTCCCAATGAAGCAGTGTTGAAAGGTGGAGAATTTAAGAGCCAATTGGATCATGATGACTATGCTCTCATGAATAGATTAATCCATTCATGGAGTACTGGGTTAATGGTCTAATAATGGATTATTGTGGGTGTAGACTGGTGGTTTTGTAAAGATAGCAAATGGGCACATTAGGGAGCTCTTGCTGTTCTCATCATGAGATTGCCTGCATTACCAGGGGACTTTGTAGAGAGCTCTCACCAAGAAGAAGACCCTCAGCAGCATCACCCTGACACCAAAAGCACAGAACGATATGACAGAAAAAGAAAACTAAAGTCCAATATCTTTGATGAACATAGACACAAAAATTCTGAACAAAATATTAGCAAGATTCATCCCAAGGATGCAAGGATGGTTCAATATACACAAGTTAATAAATATGATACACCACATCAACAAAATTAAGGACAAAAATCATATGATTATCTCAATAAACACAGAAAGCATTTGGCAAAATTCAAAGTCCTTTCATGATAAAAACTCTCAGCAAATTAAGTATAGAAGGAAAGTATCTCAACACAATAAAAGCCATATATGACAAACCCACCACTAATATCATCCTGAATGGGGAAAAGCGGAAAGATTTTTAAAAACAGGGTCAAGACAAGGATGCTCACACTCAACACTCTTAAAATAATATAGTATTAAAAGTAATAACCAGAGCAATCAGGCAAGAGAAAGAAATGAAAGGTATCCCAGGTTGGAAAAGATGAAGTTAAACTGTCTCTGTTTGCAGATGGCATGATCCTATATATAGGAAAACCTAAAGACTCTACCAAAATACTTAGAGCTGATAAATGATTTCAGTAAAGTTGCAGGGTATGAAATTAACATGCAAAAATCAGTAGCATTTGTATACTCCAATAACAATCTAGCAGAAAAAGAAATCAAGAAACCAAGCCAATTTACAAAAGTCAAAGAAAAAATAAAATGACTAGGAATGAATTTAACCAAGGATATGAAAGATCTCTACAATGAGAACTATAAATCACTGCTGAAATAAATTAGAGAGGACACAAAAAGGAGGAAAGACATTCCATGATCTTGGAATGGAAGAATTAAGATTGTGAAAATGTCCATACTACACAAGCCATCTACAGATTCAATGCAATCCCCATGAAAATACCAATGACATTCTTCACAGAAACAGAAAGTCAATCCTAACACTCATACGGAACAACAAAAGGCACTGAATAGCCAAAGCAATCCAGAATTTAAAAAATAAAGCTAGAGGCATTACACTACCTGACTTCAAATTATATTACAAATCTGTAGTAACCAAAACAACATGGTACTGGCATAAAAACAGACTCTCGAACCAATGGAACAGAATTGAGAACCCAGGAATCAACCCACATACTTACAGCTAACTATTATTTGATATGGGCAACAGGAGCATATATTGGGCAAAGGACGACTTCTTCAATAAGTGATGTTGGGGAAACTAGATATCCATATGCAGAAGAATGAAACTAGACCCATACCTCTCACCATATACCAAAATCAACTCAAAGTGGATTAAAGACTTATATATAAGACCTAAAACTGTAAAACACTCCTAAAAGAAAACAGAAGGAGTACCAGGAAGTAAGACTAGGCAAAGAATTTATGCATGAGACCCCAAAAGCACAGGCAACAAAAGAAAAAATGAACCAATATGGTAATATCAAACTAAAAATGTTCTGCACAGCAAAAGAAACAGCAGAGCAAAAAGACAACCTACAAAATGGGACAAAATATCTGCAAACTATGCATCCAACAAGAGATTAATACCTAGAATATACAAGGAACTCAAACAACTTAACAGTGAAAAAGCAGGTAACCCAATTTAAAAATGGGCAAAAGAGCTGAATAGGCATTTCTGACAGGATAATATACAAATGGCCAAAAGACACATAAAAAAATGCTCAACATCACTAATCACTAGGAAATTGTAAATCCAAATCTCAACCACATTGAGATTCATCTCACCCCAGTTAGACTGGCTATTATCCAAAAGGCAGAGAATAACAAATGCTGGTGAGGATGCAGAGAAAGGGGATCACTTGTACACTGGTGATGGTAATGTAAATTAGTGCAGCCATTATGGAAAACAGCATAGAGGTTCCTCGAACAACTACAGATAGAACTGCCACACAATCCAGCAATCCTACTGCTGGGTGTACATACCCAAAGGAATGGAAATTATCATGTGAAAGGGATACCTGCACTGCTTTGCTTATTGAATCTCTATTTACAATAGCTAAGAGTTGGAACTAACTTAAATGTCCATCAACAAATGGCTGGATAAGGAAAAGTGGTATATATACATAATGGAATATTGCTCTGCCATGAAAAGGAATGAAATGCTGCCATTTGTAGCAACATGGATGAACTTAGAGAATATCATGTTAAATGAAATAAGACAGGCACAGATAGAGAAATGCTGCATGTCCTCACTCATAAGCGGGAGCTGGAATAAAACAGATAAACAAAAAAAAAGAAAGGAAGAAAGACGCAACAATCACAATAAATCATTGAACTTTCAAAAGGAGAGAATGGAACTGAGGCCACCAGAAGTGGAAAAAGGGGAAGGGAAGGGGAAGTTTGTGAGAAACAGGTAAGGGGCCACAAGAAATGATTACATTGTATAATGACAAATATAGTAATAAAAAATATATATATTCTTTAATATAAGGGTAAAATAAATACATTACTAAATGAATAAAAACAGAGATAATTTCTTGCCAGCAGACATGTACTACAAAAAAACTATAAAAAGTTATTCAGGCTGAAGGAAAATAATACCAGATGGAAATTCAGATCTATGAGAAGTAATGAAGAACATTGAAAAACACGATCAATAAAGCTTTAAAAATTTTTAAGTTTTTTTAGAAGTTAAAAACTTATATGTCAGAAAGGCATAGTTAATAACAAAATGAAATCATGCACTGGAAGAAAATATTTGCAAACACATATCTGTCAAGTTTTCATAATATATATAGAAGTATTAAAACTCAATAATAGGGAAATAAATGAACCAATTTTTAAACGGCCTAAATATTTCAAAATACCTGCACTGAAGAAGATACACAAATGGTGGATTAGCATACAAAAATCTTCAATATCAATAGTCATTAGGGAAAGACAAATAAGTACCACAATGATGTATCACTATGCACCTGCTAAAGATGCTTTTAAAAAGTTGGTTATACCAAGTGCTGAAGAAGATACAAAACAACTGAAACTCTCATACATGCCTGGAGGAAGTGAAAAGTGGTACAGCCACTTGGATAATAGCTTGGTAGCTTCTTATAATATTAAACTTATGCTCTTTATAGGACCCAGCACTCCCTTTCCTTCATGTTTACTAAAGTGAAAATGAGTACATGAGTTCACACGAAAACCTGCATGCGAATGTTCATGTTGGCTTTGTACATAATCACTAAAAGTTGGAAACAACTACATTATCCTTCAAGTGCTTAATGGATAAACAAACATGATACATAGTTTCATAAATGCAACATTACTTAGTGTGTTAGTCAGGGTTCCCAGAGAAACATAACCCATAGGAGATAGATAGATAAAAGATAGATAGATAGACAGACAGATAGATGAGAAGTAATTTATTACGGAAATTAGCTCATGCAATTATGGAGGCTGTGAACTCCCAGAATATACCATCTGCAAGCTAGAGAACTGGGAAGCTAGTGGCATCGCTCAGCCCAAGTTCAAAGGCCTGAGATCCAACGGAGTCGATGGTTTAACTCAGTCCAAGGTTGAAGGTCTGAGAATCTGGGGGAGGGAAGGAGGTAGCACTTGGTGCAAGTCCTGGGGTCTGGAGGCCAGAGACCCTGGAGTTATGATGTCCAAGAGCAGGAGAAGAAGGGTGTCCCAGCTCCAGAAGAGAGTGAATTTGGCTTTTTTTTTCTCCCCACTGACTAAAATGTCAATCTCTTCAGGAAATATCCTCACAGACATATGCAGAAATGTTTTGCCAGTTATCTCATTGTCCCTTAACCCAGTCAAGTTGATACCTAAAATTAGCCATCATACTTAGCAATAAAAAAAAAGTCTAGTGATACACACAATATTATGGATAAATCTCAAATGACAGATTGAAGCCAGATTTAAAAGGTTACATACTGTATGCTTCCATTTATATGGCATTCTGTAAATGGAACAACTGTAAGGACAGAAAACACATCAGTGGTTTCCAGGAGCTCGGGATGGGAGAACTGGCTGACAAGAAAGGGGCATGAGTGAAATTTTTAAGGTGGAAATGTTTTATATCTTGATTGTGATGGTGGTTACATGATTGTAGGTGTCAAAGGATTAAACTCAGAACTATATACCAAAAAGAATCAGTTTTGCTGTATGTAAATTATATCTTATTATACTTGACTTTAAAAGAAGACATATAAATGCTAATTATTAGAAATATATAAGGCTGGCTGGTTAGTTCAGTTGATTAGAGCAGGTGTTGTAACACCAAGGTCAAGGGTTTGGATCCCCATATGAGTCGGCCACCTAAAAAAAAAAAAAGAAAGAATAGAAAGATAGAATTGTTATATTAAAAACAGACAGAGTATAATTCAAGATATGGAGTATTACCAACAATAATTAGGATAATTTCTTAATGATAAAAAAGGTTGATTTACAAAAAAGAGATAAGAATCCTAAATACATATGCATCTGATAATAAAGCTTCAAAATGCATAAAGTAAGGTATCTACAATCATATTTGGTAATTTTAACATCCCTCACTTGGTAATTAATAAAACAAGGAGATGGGAAAAAAATCAGTAAGGATAAAGAAGATCTAAACATCAATCTTGGTTTTCTGAGTTTTGTGTAATAAAAATGTATGATTAAGTATTACCAAAATAAATAAATAAATACATAATGGAAAGAAAGAAAAAAAGAAAGGCAGGCAGGCAGGCAGGAAGGAAGAGAATGGAGACTCCAGACATAGATCAGTTGATTTTCAACTAAAAGGCCAAAGAATTTCAATGGGGAAAGGACAGTCCTTTTAAAAAATGATGCTGAAACAACTTTATATGCATATGGAAAATAATAAAATTTGACCCTTCTCTCACAAAATTAAGGATTATATAACAAAAATTAACAATCATAGACATTAATAAAAAAGCTAAAACTATAAACTTCTAGGAGAATAAATAGTAGAATATCTTTGTAACCATAAGGAGTTCTTCAAGAAAAAAAAAAAACACAAAAGAAAAAAATAAATTGGACTTCCCATATATTAAAACTGTCCAGTCTTCAAACAAGACTATTATGGAAGTAAAAGGACACATTATAGATTGGAAGAAAACATTTGCTGTACATATACTTGACACAAAATATGTCCAAAATATATGAACTTGTTACTTTGTGTTGCTTCATCCCCCACGGATTTGTCACCCCACTTCCCCTGGGTGATGAAGATGCAAAGGGTTACTCAAAGCCCATCTCTTCTGAGCAGTGAGAGACCGCAAAGAAGTTAACTTCCCTGGAACCCTCCTGCAAGAGGCATCCCTTCCTCGGGAAATTAACACCGAATTGGGGTTCTCTTCCTGCATTTATTTTCCAGACCAGGAAGTTACAGGAAGAGAACATAGGAGGGGTTATAGTTTAACAATATAGGCTGGTAACTTTCAGTGAAACAAGTCAGATGACATTCTAGTAAGGCAATCAACAAAATCTTGATCTTAGCAAACATTCTTTCTTACAGCAATTTCTCAGTATCTTTACATAACAATCAGTAACTAGTCTGTCCCTGAGCCAGCAACCTTGCTGTGCCACAAATCTTTATCTTACACCAGAGACTTATAGCCTGAGGAAAATTTCCAGTTCTCCACAAGGTCAATATTTGAAACTGCAAGGCTTTGGAAAACCAGGCCCTGTGAAGTACATATGCTTTATAGTATATTCCACATGAACTTCTTCAATTTAATAATAAAAACAAACAACATGTTCTGTTTTGCCAAACATGCAGCTAAAGTCACCCCAAAACAGCAGCAATGGAAGTCCTGCAAGACTGCCCCAAACTGGATGTGGTCCATTAAGACTCCAGAGAAAAAAGCACCAAATGCCAGGGTGGTCAGTCCAAAACATTTATTAGGGAAACTAACACACAGAGTGCTGCAGCAGTGCTCAACACCAGCAAGAAAAGAGGTGTTCTACCTAGACATGTCCACAACTGGAGATTTCACATGTAGTTCATATGAGGGCTTAAGGAATTTAGCTCAAGGGGGGTGGCTAGTTTCTATGTATTCAGCAACAGTTTAATCTTCAGTGTTTCAGACAATAATCTAAACATCCTCATCAGTGACTGGGAATATTTAAGGCCAGGGCTTGTGTTCAAGCCTGCACGGCAAACATGCAGCCGGCCAGGTCACAGAGCAGTCAAGGCACACTGTGTTTCTCAGTCATGACAGAAAAAGAAAGCAAGAGGACCCTACACAGCACAATCTGAATATAGGCAAAATATGTAAACAAAAGATATACCAATGGCTGATACACACATGAAAAACATATTCAACATCATCAGTCATCGGAGAAATGCAGAATACTACCATGTGATATCAGTATGTACATGAGGATGTCTAAAATTTAAAAGACTAACAATATCAAATGTAGATGATGTCAACCTAAATAAAAGACAGAAAGGGAGACTCCCTAAAAGAAAATGATATTTATTTGGGAATGGGCATTGCAATGGGAATACACGTGCTGTAGTAAGTTACGTGCATATTCAGGGAGGTAAAGGAAGATTTTAAAGGAAAATGAGGAAGATTATATAATTGTTTTGAGATAATTATCCTTGGCTGTGAAGATCAATAACAAAGATGGCACCATCCAAGTTTGGACAGGCAGATGCTGGGTAGTTGTCCTCTTGCAGAAATATTTTTTTGTGTAAGTTTGTGATAGCCTTTGGGCAAAGCTATGGTTTTTGCAGAGTCTTTTGTAATAGTTCTTGTGATCAGGGATTTATGCATGAGAACCCTCCCTTCATGGTCTTCCCGGGCTCTGTTTGTCAGCGTTTTTTTTTTAAACAAAAGTGACTCCATTTTGATTCTGACAACTTTCACAATGAGGATGTGGAGCAATTGAAAGTCTCATACCCTGGTGGTGGAAGTGTAGAATGGTACAACCATAGTGAAAAACAGTCTGGCAGTTGCTTATAAAGTTAAACATACAACTTTCTTATGACCTATCTATTCTACTTCTAGGTATTTATCCAAGAGAAATTAAAATATATATTCACAAAAAGACTTAGAGACTTCTGGTTTCCACTGTACAAGGAGCTTGAAAGTCACCACACAGTCCTAACAACAAGTAAAAAGCTGAACAAACTGAAAAATCAACTCTCCTTATATCCATCAGAGACATGAGATCACAGTGCAAATACTGACTTCACAGTTATAGAGACAGACAGAAGACGCAAAGAGTTACTGTTTACCAGAGCAGAAACCTCTGAAGGAACGTGTGTGGGAGGGGGGAAACCTGAACTGTAATTGATGAGTTGCTCGAGGTTCAGTATATATAAATATGAGAGCTAAAAACTCTAGGAGGACCCGGTCATGGTGGCCCCCACATTTTTGTTGAGTTTTACTTCTGGAGCTCTATCAGGTTCTCACAGAGAATATCATAGAAAAATCCTCTCATGCTTCTAGAGGTTTGTGGATTGTAACAAATGTACCAGTGTGATGAGGGATGTTAATACAGGGACAGTTGTGGATATGTGCAGACACTGGGTATACAGAAACTTTCTGTACTTTCTACTCAATTTTCCTGGGAGCCTAAAACTGCTCTAAAAATTAAGTTTATTTTTAAAATTTCAACTTTAAAAAATAACTTATGGGAAAATATTTATAAAAGCTTTATGTGTAATAGCAAATAACTAGCAACAACTCAAATGTCTATCAATAAGTGAATAGATAAGCAAATTGTGATATATTATACAATGAAATATCACTCAGCAATAAGAAGGAACAAACTACTGACATACTAAGCAGCATCTATGAATCTCAAAAATACTAGGTTTAATGAAAGAGACCAGACACTAAAGGACACAGATGGTTTGATTTCCTTTATATAAAATTCTAGAGCAGGTAGAATTAAGCTATAGTGATGGAAATGTGCACATTTGTTCCCTGGGCTGGCAGGAGGAAATTGGTGTGGTGTAAAAATTTCTGTACCTTGATTATGGTGTCAAAATTCATGGCAAGGAGGGATGTCACCAAAATGGCAGACTGGGAAGCGCTAAGTCCTTGTTCCCCCGTGGAGACATCAAGATACAATCAAAACCTGGATAAAATAAACTTAGAGAAGCTCTGAGAAACAGTTGAAGTTCTACAGCAACCGAGTAATCAAGAAAAAGCCATATTCAAAACAGTAGGAAATTTCAGGATGTTTTTGCTTGCCCTTTGCTCCTTCGTTGTCACCACTGATGTGGCACAGGCTTGGTCTAAAAGAGGCAACAGCCAAGTTCCCATTTTCCTCCTCTTAACTTAAGGGAGCAAAGCAGACCTTATTTGCAACATTCTAACCTGTCTGGGATCTTCCTGAAAAACTGGTCTCTGTTTTGCCTAATTCACAGGATCCCAGGCAGGGGATCAGAAAAGCTAAAGAGAGACTAAAACCCACAGATGCCTAGGGCAAGAGGTTATGGCTGAAGACATAGCATAGACCATCTAAAGCAGCAGCCCTGTTCCCAATCGGTCCTTCCAAACACAGGGAGCAGAGGAGAAGCTCTTACCTGTAACATTCTTACCTGTCTGGGGGCTGCTTGAGGAACTTGTTTCTGTTTTGTCTAACTCAAATCTCAGGTAGGGAGAAAGTGTCAGGCATTGCTTGAGAAAGTTGCAAGGAGCCTAAGAGCCACAGACACTTAACCATTGTTACTTTTATGTGTCAACTTGACTAGGCCAAGGGGTGCCCAGAGAGTTGGTTAAACATTATTTCTGGGTGTGTCTGTGAGGGTGTTTCCAGAAGAGATTAGCATTTGATTTGGTGCACTGAGTGAAGCAGGCGTCCCTCCCCAGTGTGGGTGGGGATTATCCAATCCACTGTGGGCCTGAGTAGAACAAAATGGTGGTGAAAGAAGTTTGAATTCTGTCTTGGACTGACTTCTTGTCCTGAAGAATTGATTGCCTGTCCTTGAAGCTCCTAATCCCCAGGCCTTCAGACCTGAATTAGAATCTATTCCATTGGCTCTCCTCCTCAGGCCTTGGAACTACACCACTGGCTTGCCTGGGTCTCCAGTTTGCAGATGGCAGATGGTGGGATTTCTCAGCCTCCATAATCATGTGAGCCAAAACCTTATAATAAATCATCTATCTATCCATTGATCTATATACACACATACATATATATCTCCTATTGGTTGTATTTTTCTGGAAAACCCTGACTAATGCACCTGGGATGAGAGATTATTGTTGGAGACATGCAATAGAGCATCTAAGACCCCAAGGAGAAGCTAGCATAGACTTCATGTTTATTAGAGTGACTCTTATTAGAAACAACAAACAAAAACCAAAGAATAACAAATGTTGGCAAGGATATGAAGAAATTGGAACCCTTGGTGAGGATGTGGAAACTAGAACCCTTGTTCACTGCTTGTGGAATTTAAAATGGTGCAACTGCTGAGGAAAACGGTGGAGGTTCCTTAAAAAATTATGCATAGGATTACTATATGATTCATCAATTGCACTTCTTTTAACCAAAAGGATTAAAGTAGGGGCTTGAGCAGATATTTGCACACAAATGTTCCTAGGAGCACTATTCACAATAGCCAAAAGGTGGAAACGACCCAAATGTTCATTGGTGGGAACATGGATAGACAAAATGTGGTCTATCCATACAATGGAATATTATTCAGCCTTAAAAAGGAATGAGATTCTTATACTTGCTACAACATGGATAAACTTTGAAGACATTATGCTAAATAAAATAAGCTAAAATCGAATACTAATAATGTGTGACTCTACTTTCATGAGGGACCTGGAATAGTTAAATCATAGAGAAAGTAGAATAGTTGTTACCAGGGGCTGGGGGTGAGAGGATTGGGGAGTTATAGTATAATGGGTATATAGTTTCAATGTGGGACAATGAAAAAATTCTGGGGTTGGACAGTGGTAATGAATGCACAATAATGTGAATGTTCTAATGCCACTGAACTATCCACCTAAAAATTGTTAAAATGGTAAATTTTGTATTAAGTGTTTTTTACTATAGTAAAAAAATCACTGAACAGCACAATTTTTTGTTTTATATAAATTTTATCTCAAAAAGTATTCATTTAAAATTAAGAAACACTTTAACCATTAGAATTGAAAATAACACATTCATACAAGACAAAAAAGAAAAGAATAAAGTATAAAATAATAAAATTTTCAAAATAGATGCCTGATCTAAAACATTTCATTTGAAGTAGGTTTCTTTGTTTTGTTTTGTTTGCAAAATTCACTCATTCCAGGATAAAATGCTCTAGTTACAAGAGCATGAGCAGTAATATACAGGAACTTATTATCTTTACTTATTGCTAAGGGAAGACTGAGTTTCTTCCCTTATTTGCTTCCCCATCTCTCAGCCAGTTGACTTGTGGATGCCATCTGGTCAACCACCATTTGGGACCTCACCTACCTCAACATTCTTCTCTGCTCTAGGATAAATGCCAACTTATTTTAATAGTTGAAATCTTTCAGACCCCTAAGAAATTACTGTTCATTTCTAGCCTGAAAGACACAAGACATCACAATTTTAAAAAATTAAAAACAACAAAAATAGTGTATATGGTGAGCCCCAGAGCAACCACAAAGAAAATAACAACAATAAAAAAGTAGTAAAAAAAAATCACTATAGAAATTTAAGTAGCACACTGGAAAATATTCAGTTAATGAAAAAGAAAGCAGTAAAAGATAAATAGAGGAACATAAAACTGTGACACCTAGCAAACAAAAAGTAAGATGGCAGACGTAAATCTAACTGTAACAATAACAACACTAAATGTGAATGAATTAAATAATTCAAGAAAAATAAAGAGACTGTCAAATTAAACTTAAAAAACAGGTTCCAACCGTATGCTGTGTACAGGATACACTTTAGACTTCAAGACAAATAGGTTGAAAGCAAAAAAAAAAAAAAGAAGAAGAAAAAGATATGACATGCAAACAGCAATCATAAGAAAGTTGGTGGGGCTACACAAATATTACACACAGTAGACTACAAAACAAAAAAGTTACTAAAGATGAAGAAGGACATTTTATTATGACAGAAGGACCAATCCATTGGGAGGATCTGGCAATTATAAACATATATGCACATAACAATGAACCCTAAAATACACAAAACAAAAATTGATGAATTGAAGACAGAAGTAAAAAGAAAAAAGTTGTAGGACACACATTTCCTGATTTGAAACATATTACAAAACCACAACAATCAAACAGTGTGGTACAGGCAAAAAGATAGACATATAAGGATATGACACCAAAAACACAAGCAATAAAAGAAACAATAGATAAGTTGTATTTTATCAAAATTAAAATCTTCTGTGCTTCAAAGGACACCATCAAAAAAGTAAAAAAAAAAAAAAATCCACAGAATTGGAGAAAGTATTTTCAAATCATACTTCTGATAAGGGATTTTTACCTAGAACATATGAAAAAGTTCTACAACTCTGTAATAAATAAAAGCCAAATAACCCAACTAAAAATGGACAATAGATCAGAAAACATATTTCTCCAAAGAAGATATGGGTATACCTCATTTTATGGCATTTTGCTTTGTTGCACTTTACAGATATTGTGTTTTTTACAAATTGAAGGTTTTGTAGCCACCCATTGGTGCCATTTCCCAACAGTGTGTGCTCACTGTGTCACAGTCTGGTAATTCTTGCAACATTTCAAACTTTATTATTATTATTATATCTGTTATAGTGATCTGTGATTGGTGATCTTTGACATTACTATTGTAATCGCTTTGAGGCAACACGAACAACACCCATACAAGAGAGCAAGCGTAATCAATAAATGTGTGAATTCTGACTGCTCCACTGACTGGCTGTTCTCTTTTTTTCTCCTTGGGCCTCCCTATTCCCTGAGATGCAGCAATATTGAAAACAGGCCATTAAACCCTACAATGGGTTGAATTGAAAGGAAGAATCACACATCTCTCACTTAACGTTAAAAGCTAGAAATGATGGAGCTTAGTGAGGAATGCATGTTGAATGCCAAAATAGGTCAAAAATCCAGGCCTCTTGCACCAAACAGTTAGCCAAGTTGCAAGTGCAAAGGAAAAGTTCTTGAAGGAAATTGAAAGTGCTACTCCAGTGAATACACAGATGAGAAGACAGCAAAGCAGCATTATTGCTGATATAAAGAAAGTGGTCTGGATAGATCAAACCAGCCACAACATTCTTGTAAGCCAAAGCCTAACCCAGAGCAAGAACCTAACTTTCTTCAGCTCTGTGAAGACTGAGAGAGGTGAGGAAGCTGCAGGAAAAAAGTTTGAAGCTAACAGAGGTCGGTTCATGTGGTTTAAGGAAAGAAGTCTTCTCCATAGCATACATGTGCAAGGTGAAGCAGCAAGTGTTGGTGTAGAAGCTGCAAGTTAGTCGGAAGATCTAGTTAAGATCGTAGATGAAGGTGACCACACTAAACAACAGATTTTTTGATGTAGATAAAACAATCTTATATTGGAAGAAGATGCTAACTAGGACTTCCCTAGCTAGTGAGAAGTCAATGCCTGGGTTCAAAGTTACAAGGGACAGGCTGACTCTCTTATCAAGGGATAATGCAGCTGGTGACTTTAAGTTGAAACCAATGCCTATTTACCGTTTCAAGTATCTTAGGGTCCTTAAGAATTAAGCTAAATCTACTCTGCCTGTGCTCTATAAATGGAACAACAAAGCCTGAACGGCAGTACATCTGCTCACAGCATGATTTACCAAATATTTTTAAGCCCACTGTTGAGATTTAATGCTCAGAAAAAAAGGATTTCTTCCAAAATATTATTGCTCATTGACAATGCACCTAGCAACCCAAGTGCTCCATTGGAGATGTACAAGGAGATTAATGTTGTTTTCATGCCTGCTAACACAGTATCTATTCTGCAGCCTATGGATCAAGGAGTAATTTTGACTTTCAAATCTTATTATTTAAGAAATAACAACAGGCTAAGAAATATATTTCACAGGGCATTGTTTAGTGGCTATAGTAAACAACAAATTTTCAATGTAGATAAAAACAGTCTTATATTGGAAGAATATGCCATCTAGAACTTTCATAGCTAGAGAGAAGTCAGTGCCTGGCTTCAAAGCTTTAAAGGGCAGTGTAGGAGTAATTTTGACTTTCAAGTCTTATTATTTAAGAAATACATTTCTTAAGGCTACAGCTACCATAGACAGTGATTTCTGTGATGGATCTGGGCAAAGTAAATTGAAAACCTTCTGGTAAAGATTTACCATTCTAGATGCCATTAAGAACATTTGTGATTCATGTCAAAATATCAACATTAATAGTAGTTTGGATGAAGTTGATTCCAACCCTTATGGATGACTTTGAGTTATTCAAGAATTCAAGACTTCAGTGGAGGAAGTAACTGCAGATGTGGTGGAAACAGCAAGAGAAGTTTTGCTGTGGGAAAAATGTTATCAAACACCATCTCATGCTTCCGAGATATCTTTTGTGAATCGTATGGTATTTGAATTACATTTCAGTAAAGCAGCTTAAAAGAAAAGATGGTTGGATAGGCATGTAGGAGTTGGTGGCAGGTAGCAGAACATCACTGCCACATGTAGAAAGAGGCCATGAGTGCATCGAGAGGCAGGCAAAACTGCAAATCCAAGTAGATAAAAATGATGCAGAAGAGGCAGCAACAGTTCAGGTGTGAGGCATCTGCACGGTTCATTTTTAATAATCTGAGCTTTAGCAATGGATGTAAAGTGATCACATGAGCCTTTTAACAGGATGTATTAATCTGTTTCCTGTTGCTTATAACAGAATAGTTGAACTTTGTTCAGTTTTTTATACAAACATAATTGATTGTACATATCTGTGAGGTATAGCATTGAATATCAATACCTGTGTGCACTATGTGATGCTCAATTCAGGATAATTTGTATAGTCAACCTTACGTAATTTAACCATTTTTTGTGGCCCTTTACCAATTTCTCACTGACCCTCCCCCGCTCTTGCCTTCCCACCTCAGGTGGCCTCATTTTGTTCTGTTCTCTCATTTTGAAAGTTCAACAAATTACTCTGATTGTTATATCTCTCTTTCTTTCTTTCTTTTTTTTTTTTTTTCTTAGCTGCCAGTTCTGAGTGAGGACAGGCGGTATTTCTCTGTGTCTGGCTTATTTCACTTAACATAATTTTCTATAAGTTCATCTGTGTTGTTGTGAATGGCAAAATTTTGTTCTTTTCTTATAGCACAGTAGTGTTCCACTGTGCGTATATATCACATTTTCCTTATCCAGTCATCTGTCAATAAACATTTAGGTTGGTTCCAACTCTCAGCCATTGTAAATAGAACAGCAATAAACATGGGAGTGCAGGTATCCTGTTGAGATGATGATGATTTCCATTCCTTTGGGTAACACCGAGCAGCAGGATTGTTAGGTCATATGGCAGTTCTACGTGGAGTTGTTTGGGGAACTTCCATATCATTTCCCATAATGCTGGCACCATTATACAGTCCCACCAACAGTGTAAAAGGGTTCCCCTTTCTCCAAATCATTGCCAGCATTTGTTATTCTCTGTCTTTTTGATAATGGCCAGTCTAACTGGGGTGAAATGATATCTCAGTGTGTCTTTGATTTGCTTTTCCCTGATGCTTAGTGACACTAAGTGTTTTTTCATGTTTCTGTTGACCATTTGTGTGTTTTCCTGTGAGAAATGCCTAGTCATCTCCTTTGCTCATTTCTTAAATCAGGTAACTTATTTTTTACTGTTAAATTGCTTGTGTTCCTTGTATATTCTGGATATTAACCCCTTGTCAGATGCACAGTTTGCAAATATGTTCTCCCATTCTGTAGGTTGTCTTTCACTCTATTAATTGTTTATTTTGCTGTGCAGAAGCTTTTTAGTTTGATATAATCCCATTTGTTTATTTTTTCTTTTGTTGCCTGTGCTTTCGGGGTCTTTTTTCATAAAATTTTTCCCTAGTCCTACTTCCTGGAGTATTTACTCTGTGTTTTCTTTTAGGAGCTTTATAGTTTCAAGTCTTATATTTAGGTCTTAGTTCATTTTGAGTTGATTTTGGTATACAGCAAGAAGCATAGGTCTGTTTCATTCTTCTACATAAGGGTGTCCAGTTTTCCCAGCACCATTTATTAAAGAGGTAGTCTTTTCCCCAATGTATGTTCTTGCTGCTTTTGTCAAAGATCAGTTGGCGCTATGTATATGGGTTGATTTCTGGGTTCCTGATTTTGTTCCATTGTCCTGAGAGTCTGTTTTTATGCCAGTATCATCCTGTTTGGGTTACTATAATTTATCATATAATTTGAAGTCAGGTAGTGTAATGCATCAAGCTTTATTTATTTATTTTTTTATCAGGATTGCTTTAACTGTTCAGGGTCTTTTGTTGTTCCATGTGAATGTTAGGATTGTTTTTTCTGTTTCGGTGAAAAATGTCATTCATATTTTGATGGGGATTGCATTGAATCCGTAGATTGATTTTGGTGGTATGGACATCCTCACAATGTTAATTCTTCCAGTCCAAGAGCATGGAATGTCTTTCCATCTTTTTGTGTCCTTTTTAATTTATTTCAGCAGTCATCTGTTAAATTGGCTAAATTGATTTCTAGGTACTTTTTTTTTTTAGTGACCATTGTAAAATGGGCTTGCTTTCTTGATTTCTTTTTCTGTTAGATCATTATTGGAGTACAAAAATGCTACTGATTTTTGCTTGTTGATTTTGTATCTTGCAACTTTACTGAATTTATTTATCAGTTCTAAAAGTGTTTTTGTAGCGTCTGAAGGTTTTTCTGTATATAGAATCATGTCATCTGCAAACCAGGAAAGTATGACTTCATCTTTTCCAATGTGAATGCCCTTTATTTCTTTCTCTTGCTTGATTGCTCTGACTAGTTCATTCAGTACTTTGCTAATTAGGAGTGGTCAGAGTGGATATTGTTGTCTTGTTCCCACTTTTACCTTTCCCCCATTCAGGATGATATTGGTTTTAGGTTTGTCATATATGGCTTTTACTGTGTTGAGATACTTTCCTTCTATACCTAATTTGCTGAGAGTTTTTATCATGAAGGGATGTTGAATTTTGTCAAATGCTTTTTCTGTGTCTACTGAGATAATCCTATGGTTTTTGTCCTTAATTTTATTGATGTGATGTATCACATTTATTGATTTGCATGTGTTGAACCATCCTTACATCCTGAGATGAATCCCACTTGATCATGGTGTATCATTTTTTGATGTGTTGCTGTACTCCAATTGCTAATATTTTGTTGAGTATTTTTATGTTTGTGTTCATCAAAGATACTGGCCTACAGTTTTCTTTTCTTGTAACTTTGTCTGCTTTTGGAATCACAGAATGAGTTTGAGAGAATGGCCTCTGTTTCAATATTTTGGAATAGTTTGAAGAGAAATGGTATTAATTCCTCTTTAAAGATTTGGTAGAAGTAAGCAGTAACACCATCTGGTCTTGGGCTTTCATTTGTTGGGAAACTGCTGATTACTTCTTCAATCATGTTGCTTGTTATTAGTCTGTTCAGGTTTTCTGTTTCTTATTGGTTCACCCTTGGTAGTTTGTATGTGTCCATAAATTGATCCATTTCCTACTGGCTTTCAAATTTGTTGACACAATTGTTTATAACAGTCTCTAATGATTCTTTGTATTTCTGTGGTATTGGTTGTAATGTCTCCTTTTCATTTCTGATTTTTGTTCTTCATTTCTGATATTTGGGTCTTCTCTCTTCTTTTTTTAGCTAGCCTAGCTAATGATTTTTCTCTTTTATCTTTTCAAAAAAACCCAACTTTTTGTTTCATTGATCTTTTGTATCATTTTTTCAGTATCTATTTTATTTAGTTCTGTTCTGATCTTAATTATTTCTTTCATCTAATAATTTTGGGATTGGATTGTTCTTGTTTTCCTAGGTCTTTCAGGTATAGCTTTAGGTCGTTCATTTGAAATATTTCTATTCTTTTGATGTAAGCATTTATTGCAATAAATTGTCCTCTTAGTACTACTTTTGTATTATCCCACAGGTTTTGGTATGATGTGTCTTTATTTTCAAGAAATTTTTTGATACTCTATTTAATTTCTTCTTGGACCCATAGGTTGTGCGGGTGCATGGTGTTTCATTTCCATGTATTTGCATAGTTTCTGGCATTTTGCTTATTGTTGATTTCTAGTTTTAATCTGTTGTGGTCTGAAAAGATAGTTAAAATGATTTCTTTTTTTTCATATTTGTTGAGACATGATTTGTGACTGAAAATGTGGTCTGTCCTGGAGAATGTTCCATGTGCTGATGAGAAGAATGTATATTCTATAGTTGCTGGATGAAATGTTCTATAGATATCTGCCAGGTCCAATTGGTCTAAATCCTGTGTTTCTCTGTTGGTATGTTGCCTAGATGATCTGTCCAGTATTGACAGAGGGGTGTTCAGGTCCTCTACTATTATTGCATTGCGGTCTGTCTTTTTCTTTAGATCTAATAGTGTTTGCTTTATATATCTGCATGCTCCAGTGTTGGTGCATATATATCTATGATTGTTATATCTTCTAGCTGGTAGATCCCTTTACCATTATATAATGGCCTTCTTTGTCTCTTTTTATGGTTTTGAGTTTCAAGTCTATTTTATCCAAAATAAAAATAGCTTTTTCTGCTTGTTTTTGGTTTTCCTTTGGCTGGCATATCTTTTTCCACCCCTTCACTTTTTATCTGTGTGTGTCTTCACAGGTTGGGTGAGTCTTTTGAAGACAGCATATAGTTGGCTGTAGCTTATTAATCCAGTCAGTCAGTCTGTGTCTTTTGAGTGGGGAGTTTAATCCATTTACAGTTAGGGTTGTTATGGAAAGCTACTGACTTACTCCTGGAATTTTATCAATTTTCATTTGGGTATTTTAATTATCTTTTGCTCCTTTCTTTCCCTTTTATTTTTTGTCTTAGATGTTTGTTGGTTTTTTGAAGTGGTCAGATTTAATTTCTTTCTCTTTTTCATTTGTATTTTTGTTCTACTAGTGGATTTTTTTTGTTTTGTATTTGTGGTAGTGATGATCATTTTTCAGATTCCAGGTGCAGGACTCCCTTGAGGATTTCTTTCAGGGCTGATTGTGTGGTGGCGAACTCCCACAGTTTTTGTTTGCCTAGAAAGTACACTATTTCTCCCTCATTTCTGAGGGATAGCCTTGCTGGGTGTAGTATTCTTGGCTGGCAGTTATTTTCTTTTAGTGTTTTAAACATATCATCCCATTTTCTTCTGGCCTATAGAGTTTCTGTTGAGAAGTCTGCTATTAATCTGATAGGGACTTCCTTATACGTGATTTGAAATGTTTGCTGTTTTTAGGATTCTTTCTTCGTCTTTGAGCTTTGTCAGTTTTACTATAATGTGTCTTGGAGGGGTTTTTTTGGATTTAATCTGTTTGGAAGATCTTTGAGCCTCCTGGATCTGAAGGTCCATGTGTCTCCCTATACCTGGGAAGTTTTTCCATTATTAGTTAATAGAATATGTTTTCAATGCCTTTTCCTTTTACCTCACTTTCTGGAACACCCATGATTTGGATGGTTGTGCACTTAAGGTTGTCTGCTAGCTCTTTCAGATTGATTTTTTGTATTTTTTTTTTTTTTTTGGTCTGCCAGAGTTATTCAAAAAGACTATCTTTGAAATCAAAAATTCTTTCTTCTGCTTACTCTAATCTGCTCCTTAAGCTCTTGGTTGTGTTTTTTATTTTATTGCATGAATCCTTCAGTTCCAGGAGTTCTGCTACATTTTTTAAAAAGGTATTAATCTGTTTGTAAATTTCCTCATTCATATCCTGGATATTTTTCATGTTTCATTATGTTATCTAATTGAGTTTTTTTGTATCTCACTGAGTTTCCTTAAGATTGTTGTTCAGAATTCATTTTAGACATATTGAGGGTTTTGTGCTGTATAGAGTCTGGTTCTTGAGAACTTGAGAATTACTGTTTTTTTTTTTTTTGGTGGTATCATATTTTCTTTTTTTTTTTATTTCTAGTATCTCTACATTGATGTCTGGTCATCTGGTAGAGCAGTTGCTTCTTTATTATGCTGGAGTGGGGTTTCAGGAGATAGACTTCCTCTTCTTTTTCTGGTCTCTGTTGGTGACTCTCCTTGTGTCAATGCAGTCAAGGGTGGCAGACTGCCTGGACAGTGACTGTGGCTGCTACGGTGGCAGTGTGCCTCCCTTGCAGTGGAAATGGCTGTGGAGGTGGCTGTGGCCACCACCCACACAGAAATGGTTTTTTAGGTGTGTTCCTCTGCCAGGCAAGGGGTGCTGCCTGTACCTACTGCCTAGGATCTTGGGAATGCTTCTGCCTTCTGCCAGGTAGTGGGGGCTTCCCATGGCTCCTCTTTAACAATACTTTTGTAGGATATAGTATTCTAAGTTGCCGGTTATTTTTTTTTCCAGCATTTTCAAGATATTATTATTATTTGGGGGGGAGTCTCTACTTTTTTAGATGAGAAATCAGCTGTCATTATTACTGTTGTGTATTTGTGTCCATGTGTCCATGTGTAACATCTTTTTTCTTTACTTTTGGTTTTCAGCAGTTTAATTATAATGTTTCTAGTATGATTTTTTTTTTTTTTTTTGCACTTATCCTTCTTGGGGTTTGCTAAGATTTCCATATATGTGAGTTGCTATTTTTGATCAAATCTAGAAAAGTTTTTAGTTAATATTCAGTACATTTTCTGCCTCATTCCTGCTCTTTTTTCCTTCTGGGACTATATTTACACTTACTTCAGACTGCATAGTGCTATTCTGTAGGTCATTTTGAATGGTTTAAGTCATTTTTCTCCCAGCACTTCATTTTAGATAATTTACATTGATTCATTTTCAAGTTCACTTATTCTTTCTTCTTTATATAAAATCTGTTATTAATCCCATGCAACAAATTTTTAATTTAACATACAGCACTTTTCTGTTCTAAAATTTTTATTTCATTTTTTATTACAGTTACCTATCTTCCTGATATTCCTTACTCCATACACATACATTCATCTCTCTCTGTAGTTGGTTTTTTTTTTTTTTTTTGGAAGCTGGTTAATACAGGGGTCTCTGTAGATTTTTTAAAATGTTTTCATACTTACTTAAAAATATTTGTCTGCTAATTTTAACATCTGGGTCCCTTTTGAGTGTATTTTGCATAGTTCTTTCATGCTTGTGTTGAACAAAATTAAGTCTGTCAAGGCAGAAATCGTTTTGTATATCTATTGGGAGCCAAACATGAGATTTGACATGGGATATACCATGAGACAGAGTCAGAGAGGTGCTCCAAAGTCATACTGCAAATAGCAAAGGTTTTATAAGGTAGGTAACAGAGGAGAGGAAGTCAGCTCAGAGAGGAGTGGCATCATTCTCATTGGTGAGATAAAAGCAGAAGTTAAAATCGCTGATGGCTAATTACATTAGAAGGGAAACAGTATAAATGCAGTTTAGGTAAACATATTTACACATCAGCTATCTTAAAATTTAACATAATTTCTGTAATCAGCAGGTTTAACAATGATCAGTTCATTTCATTTTGAACCACAGGATGTCATCTTACAGAACAGGGTGTCACCAAAATCATGAGACTCAGCCCAAGGCAGAAATTGTTTAAGTTCCTACTTAGGTTCTTTCCTCACTTACCATCTGTCATCTCTCCTCTGGGTTTGTTGGAGCTTTGGCCCATGTACATGTAGTTCAGAAGTCAGCAAGGACTTGAAAGGGATTTATATGGAGAATTTAGTCATCATTTTTTAATATCACACTGTAACAAACTATATATGTTAAAATTAAGTTTTTCTTAATTTGTGGTAAGAATGAGACTCCAAGGCTTACAATTTTATTTTGGGTTGAGATACAAGTACAATTACATTACTAATCAAATATATCACAAATGTTAATAAATAGTAAATGTAAAAAGTAAATTTTTATTGGAAAATCAACTTTTAATGAGATGAACAGGCTTTTAAAGTTTAATTTACATATGTGTGGGTTAAATGTTAGTTATTGCTAGAATGATTCAGTGTTCAGCATCAATTTAATTTTAATTTTAATTTTATATGTGTAAGCATTGGTAATCCTATTTCATGTAAATAGATAGAAATGGAGGAAAATTTGTAATAGTGTCATTCTGTTCTCAGAATTCATTCCTAGTTACATGTCAAAAATTATAAACTGTTCTACTATTAAAAATAATTTTTAAGAATTGTTTGCTTATAACCATTAGGTCCTCCTACATTTTTTTCTTTAGTAAACAAAGAACTAGAAAGAATTTTTTTATCCAGTGAGTAGAGTCATTTATTTTCTTAGCACCAGATACCAATATTTTAAGGGGCTGGCTGGTTAGCTCATTTGGTTAGAGTGTGGTGCTGATTACACCGAGGTCCAGGTTTTGATCCCTGTATGAGCCAGCCACCAAAAACAAAACAAAACAAACAAAAAGATACCAATATTCTGAATTGTCCCATTGTTGGATGTTCCAGAGGATTATGTGCCCCAGGGCTAAGTACTCAATAAGTGATAGCTATGATTAGCATTATGGATGGGTCCCAGACACACCCTCAAGTCACTGTCTAAACCCGAACTGTGACAATTTCCTCTTGTCACCTTCAACATACCAAACATTAATTCAGTTTATATTGGACTATCCAGACCTACCTAGAAAATAATTATCTTCTTCATGAAATCAGCCTTAGTACTTCCAGCCCTCAGATCTTTTCAGAATTCTTTCAGCATTATAAACTATTTCATGTGATATCAGGGTAAGCTACATACTATTTTATACTGTTGCCTTTCTATTAATCATGTGTTCTGAGTCAGATTATGCCCTCTCTGAGAACAACAATTCTGATGTATAATTCTACATACTACACATCTACCTCACTGCTGAACATTTAATTAGGTATTTAATAACATATGTGCCATTTCAATTTTAATTCTTGTAATATTTCTTAGCTTCTGATCAGCATAAGCTGGTTTTTTGTCTAAAAAGAATTTGCTCATCGCACTTATTTGTGATTTGCACTGAATTACCAAGAAACTCGGCCTCAGGAGTTATAGAATGCCTCTAATCTCAATTTCAAAACTGTAGGGAAATAAGGAGAAGACCATTTATCTCCTACATGGGCGAGATAATACTTACATAACTAATTTTAAATAGAAATTACAGGAGGCCATTGTCATGGACTAACTTCCTGCAGTAGACCCCAAAAGACCAGACTAAAAATCAAAGTGGAGTCACCCCTGCTAAGTTTCAGATCACTCAGTTTGTGGTCTGACCTTTGAGAAATCAGGAGAAAGAGAAAATAGCCAATTTTCCTAAGAGGCCAGTTTAAATCTTCAATAGGTATAACAATGACATTCCCTCTACTTTACTTCTTACACAAAAGAGTTACCTTGAAGTAACCTAATATTAAGTAACCATTATTTTTCTATTATTATGTCTTCCTATCCCCACCTTACAAGGAAAGTAACTTTGAAATGACCAATCTGCTTTTTTTGTTCTTTTTTTCCCTGCTTTCTTCAGCCTTTTCCTGTCTATAAAATCAAACCTCTTCTGCTCAGCTCGTTGGAACACTTATTCTATTTTACGAAATGGCATGTTGCCCAATTCTAGAATGACAACAAAACCAATTGAGATCTTGAACTACGCTTGTAATTTTGTTCTTTAACACTAAGATCACAATCAACCGCTTTACTTTCTCAGTCATTAGTATACCTGAGTATTGCAAATTTATTTATAAGTAAACAGAGTGTAATATGTAATAATAGATAGATAAAATATCAAATTATTCTGATTAGTTTTTATACTATTTTCAAAGTGATAGAGGAGTTAGTGAAAAACTCCAGTGCCTAGAGAAATGACCAGCCAGTATTCCATATAAACTTTTCTATAATAATTTAGTTTTGGATATTTGAAGCAGTGTCAGTTCTGACGAACCCTACTAAAGAAATGGACATATGCTCCTTCATTTATCGCTTTCTTAGTTTTTTTATTTATTCATTTATCCATTACACATTTATTTAAAATGTGTGGATCACACAGAGATGAATATAATTAATGGTCTCTACTCTGAGACTCTTCTTTGCTCCTGAGTAGCAAAGAGTTATCTGGAAAACCACCCTCCTCATGCTGGTATCTCTTTTCTCCACCCTTCCCTCCAAGCAGACAAAAACTCTGAACCCCCAGTTAGTACAAGGTATTCTCAACATCACCTAGAAATTTAGAAATGTGATCTACAGCAGCATTTCTCAGTCTTTCTTTTTTCGTTTTTTTCCCATTATTATCCCTCTGAGGGTCTTTATAGACTTTTGTTTTTCCTAATAGCTCCCCACCCACGAAATTTTAATGCCACAAACATACTGTATTTCTATTAATGTGCTTTGGCCTTTTAGAGGGACACAAACCATTACAATATCTGAGATTTTTTTCAGTCCATGAAAAGCAATTATTGCCCCTTCGGCAAGGATATTGCTCCCGTCATGAATGCACAGTCTTCCACCACACAGTCTGTTAGGTGTCTGCCCAGCCCTCCGTGTTGTCCCCAGACTAGAAATGAGGGGTCACTGAGAGGACCCAGACTTTGCCAGATGCTAGGGATGTATCTCTGCACAAGATAGTCATTGTCCTTATTGTCATCTTCATGGAGTTTTACAGTTTATTAAATGCAAAAATAATTTTAAATTATAATTATGGCTTCTGTTTCTGGATAAGATGTAATAAGTAGCAGAAAGTCACAGCTCCTACTGCAATACTAGGAAAAAGAAATTAATTTCAAAAATTGTAGTTTAAAAGACCTTGGATAAGTATGGTAACAGAGAGGACTAGATGAAGTGCAATTCCAGAAAGGAAAAAGCCCATCTTAGGTACAGTGATTCATGTCAGACAGTTTCTCTGCTGGGAACTGAGAATTGGGCTTGGAAGAGGCAGAGGACCCTTCCTGAGTGAAACAGAAGCCAGCAGAACTTTTGGAGGTTGTGATGGCTGGTGTGACAGACTGGATTCTACAGGAGCCTCAAACTCAGGGCCTCTTCTTCAAATAGAATATTTGATAAATACTGGGATGGAACAGGGGGTTGGAAGCTGGGAAGAAAGGGCAAATGATATCTTTTGAAGTCTTGTAGTGCTTTGGAGACAAAGTTCCCCTAAAGAAAAGCTTTCAACATATCTCTACAATGAGAACTACAAATTATTGCTGAAAGAAATTAAAGAGGACACCTAAAGATGGAAAGACATTCCATGCTCTTGGACTGGAAGAATTCTCATTGTGAAAATGTCCATACTACCCAAAGCCATCTACAGATTCAATGCAGTCCCCATGGAAATACTCATGAAATTCTTCACAAAAATAGAAAAAACAATCCTAAAATTCACATGGAACAACAACAGACCTCAAATAGCCAAAGCAATTCTGAGCAAAAAAATAAATAAAGCCTGAGGCATTACACTTCCTGACTTCAAATTATACTACAAAGCTACAGTAACCAAAAGAGCATAGTATTGAAGTAAAAACAGACACATGGACTAATGGAACAGAATAGAGAACCCAGAAGTCAACCCACATATTTACAGCTAACTGATCTTCAACAAAAGTCACCAAGAACATACATCGGGGAAAAGACTGTCTCTTTTATAAATGGTGCTGGGAAAACTAGATATCCATATGTAGAAGAATGAGACTAGACTCATATCTCTTGCTATATACCAAAATCAACTCAAAATGGCTTAAAGACTTAAATGTAAGACATGAAACAATAAAACTAGAAGAAAACATAGGGGAAACACTTTAAGATATAGGACTGGGCAAAGACTTTATGAATAAGACCCCAAAAGTACAGGCAACAAAAGAAAAAATAAACAAATGGGATTATATGAAACTAAAAAGCTTCTGCACAGCAGAAGAAGCAATCAGCAGAGTGAAAAGACAACCTACAGAATAGGAGAAAATATATATAAACTATAAATCCAATAGGGATTAATATCTAGAAAATACAAGATACTCAAGTAGCATAGCAAAAAAACAAATAATCTGATTAAAACATGTGCAAAGGAGCTGAACAGACATCTCTCAAAGGAAGACATACAAATGACATACCAACAGGTCTATGAAAAAATTCTCAACACCACTAATCATCAGGGAAATGAAAACCAAAGCCACCCCAGTTAGACTGGCTATTATCAAAAAGACAGAGAATAACAAATGCTGGTGATGTGGAGAAAGGGAAATCCTTCTGCATTGTTGGTGGGACTGTAAATTAGTGCAGCCATTATGGAGAATAGTATGGGAGTTCCTCAAACAACTACAGATAGAACTGCCATATGATCTAGCAATCCCACTTCTGGAAATATACCCAAAGGAATGGAAATCATGTCAAAGGGATCTTGCACTCACATGTTCTTCACAGCTCTATTTGCAATAGCTAAGTTATGGAACCAACTTAAATACCCATTGATAGATGACTGGATAAAGAAAGTGTGGTATATGTGCACAATGGAATATTACTCAGCCATAAAAGAATGAAATTCTGCCATTTCCAGGAACATGGATGAGCTTGGAGAAAATTATGTTAAGTGAAACAATCCAGGCACAGAAAGGGAAACACCACATGTCCTCAGTCATAAGTAGGAGCAAATAAATAAATAAAAGAAAGAAAGGGAAGGAGGGAGGGAGGGAGGGAGAAAGAGAGAGATAGAAAGAGCAATCACAAAAACACGCTGAATTTTTAAAGGAAGAGAACAGAACTGTGTTTACTAAAAGTGGGAAAGAGAGAGGTGGGGAGGGGAGTCACTGAGAAATTGGTTAATGGACACAAAGAATAATTACATAGTATAAAGATGAATAAGCTAACTATCCTGATTTGACCATCACATATTTTACACAAGTATTGATAGTCACCTTTGTACCCCACAAATATATACAATCAATTATGTTTCAATTTTACAAGAAATATCCCTCCCAGGGCTAGCCAATTTCTAGAGTAAACCTGCCTGCAATTGTGCCTCTCATATGTAAACCAACCAATCCAGAACCCACACCCCTGCCATCTCCTCTACCAGGATCTCACACCCCAGGCCACTACCCATCTGTCCTGATCACCCCAGGACTAAGTACTGTGCAACTAAGGACAACCTCTATGCCTCAGAGCCTACTGAAACTATTTAAACTAGCCAATTCTAAACCTGCCCGCCCTGCCTCTCCTGTTCCTTCCCATGGAACCCATAATAAAGGTTGCCCACATTTTTCCCTCCCTCCCTTTGCTTCCTGACTAGCCCTGGTGATTCCTGTGTGACCCCCATGTGGCATGGTGTGCCCCTCCTCTTGGGAACTATAACAAACTATCTTTTCTATGTCAGTTGTCTCCTGATCCATGGGTCTGACCATGTCTGAATAGTAATAGAAACTACACTTTAAAACATCAAAAATTCCATAAGTTTGAAAGTTCTATGACAGGTTAATATAAAGAAAATAATAACTGGGCACACCATAGTCAAATTGCTAAAATATGAAAGTAAAGAGAAAATATTAAATGCTGCCAGAGGAAAAAAACAGATAGTTATCCTCAAAAAGCAATAATAAGACAAGGCTGAATTTTCAACAGAAATTATGGAAGCCAAAAAAAGTATAAGCATGTCTTTAAAATGCAGAGAGAGAGAGAGAGAAGGAGGAAGGGAAGAAGGAAGGAAGAAAGGAAGGAAGGAAAGAAGGGAGGGAGGGAAACCTGCAACCTGGAATTCTCTGTCTAAAAGAAACAATCTTTGAATATAAGGACAGGTGAGCAGGATACCAAAAACCACCCTGCCTTTCTGGAGCTGCAGATGGAAGTGCTCAGAGCCTGAAAGCCAGCAGCTGCACGTGCCTACAAGACACATAATGTCCAGTCCCTAAGAATATGTGTTGGGTCTCTCTAGACACCACCTGATGCATGTCTTTTTCCTATTGCTCTTGCTCTGTATCCTTTGTTGTAGTAAACTTTAGCTGTGAATTTGATAAATAAATAAATAAATAAAGTAAAAAATACGGCAAAAAATAGCACATTGTTCAAGAAGTGGTAAAGTACTAGTTTAAGAGGGTGATGAAGCATCAAGGATACATATTGCAATTTATAAGGAGAACACTAAAAGAAAAACACCCAAATGTACAGATAAAAAGCTAATAGAGGAGATAAAATAGAATAATAATAAAAAAAATCTTTAGTGCTTAGTGAAATGTTTGAAGGTGCTGGGAGTAGGAACTATGATAATTGTTTATCAAGCTACTGGTCTGACTAAATGGAGAAATGAGTGAATAAACATAAACGAATGAGTGAGAAAGCAAAGGTAAGTTTGGTTCTTAGAGAGGCAGAATAGTATTTTACATACTAACAGTGGAGATATGGGTTAAGTGTCTGGACCCAGCTCATGTACCACTGCAGATCCACTTGTCTGCCCCTCTGTGCTTCCATCTTCACACATTTGCCTTTTTTCTTGGCCAGAGCAGTCCTCGGAATGGCTCATGCTGTTGCTATGATCATAAAATCACTGACAAGAAGAGACCACTCTACCTGTGCTCTGATTGAACCAGACCCGTGAGGTAGCTGAAAATCCCAGCAGATGCATGGGGGGACCTGGTAACTCAACCCAGCAGTGTGGAGGACTAGTGTGCTGCTGGGAAGACCACTCGGGAGGGTGACAGGAAGGAACCAGCAGATAAACTGCTCGCTTTTCTTCCCCACCTTGGACTGACCCTTCCTGGATGCACTAGTTTTATTTTGTTCTCAGGAGACATCCTGCAACACCAAACAACCAGTTTGTCCAGTTCTATAATGCTCTCCATTGTATTTGCTTCTCCTACTGCCCTGCCTCACTTCCTCTTTTCTCCCGCATTCTTATTTCCCTGGGATTGTACCACCACCCCCATTAAAGTAATAGCACAAAAGCTTTTGTCTCAAGAATTATTTTCTAGAGGACCCAAGCTCAGTCATCAGTGAATTAATTTATAAATCTATCTCCGTAGGTACGGAGGTTGGAAGTTTTCTATTCATACTGTAAAGTAGGAGCCCAGAAAATTTTATTTTCTAGGTTTTCCACTTCCTAAACCTCAACTATTAGCAGAAATTGTGCAAACTATTTGAGACTTGTACCATTTTTTTACCCTATTTCTTTTAATAATAAAGTACTAAAAGGTATTGTTTGTGATGTTATTAAATTTATTTGTTGCATCATGACTAAAGTCCTCTGCATTTTTATATGAGACAAAAATCTTTAACTCCAACATAACTGTATTTAGAACAGTATTTTTTCACTGAATTTCTTGAATGCCTAAGAGGACATTTCATGTTGAGTGGGAGCCAAGATAAGCAAGTTTCCTCCAGTGCAGGTGTAGATTCAACTGAAGCAAAAAATTTTTACAAGAGCATTGACCTCAGCATTCTACAAAAGCAGGAGAGAGGTAAGTAGGGTGAGATTTAGATATTTAAGTAAGGTGGTGGTCTACCCTGAATCTTTAGTTTTTGTTCAAAGGAACCATGTAGTAGGAACAGTGAAAGAATAACATATGGGCACAATATGGGCAAATTCACAGGATTTTTTACTGTTTCAGTCAAGCTTTTCACATATAAATGTAAATAGTAGAAGTTCAGTATGAAGCACATATCTAAAGGAATCTGCATTCTTTTATGTCAGTATAACAAGTTGAGATAAGATGTGAGAATTTCTAAGGCTGGCCAATTAGCCCACTTGGGAAAGCATGGTGCTGGTAACACCAAGGTCATGGGTTCAGGTCCCTGTACCAGCCAGCTGCAAAAAAAGAAAGAAAGAAAGAAATGAGAATACCTGATACCTAGTGAAGGTGCTAAATAGCATTCACTTCTGGGAATGGTATAAGATGGGTCTATACTTCTCAGGTTATATAAACAGACCAAATTATTATCATTATTATTGCTGTTATTTTTTACAGACCAACATCTGTATTATATTTATCTATTTATTTATTTATTTTTGATCAACCAGACTCTCTTCAGGTAAAAGCATCCTAAATTTTTACTACCTCCCCTATATATGCCCATGTTTGGGGCTAGGATTAATCCCTACTTCAGGATCTAGGAGTGGACATGGAATCTACGTCTAAACAATTCGTTTTCTATTTTTCACCTGGGATCAGCAATCCAGAGTAAATATGCCTTATTGCTAGGTTGGAAAAGCCAAAATCTTTGTCTAAATTTGATGGCAGCAAAGATATAGAGGCTGTGTAAAAAGAGACAGGTAAGATAGGGACCTAGAAGGAGTTGGAAACCTAGAAGCCCTTCACCTGGTTATGGTAACAGGTATCTCCTATTGTGAAGAGAAATATACCAGAGTACTTTTTAGGGCAAAAGACAAACTTAGTCCCATAAGTTTGGATGGAAGACAAGATGAAAGTTAGTAAACTAAGGGGAATGGGCAAGGGATTGAAGACTAGTGAGGAGAAGAATCCCAAGAATGCAATCTACATTCAAGAAGTATTATCCCAAAGATATTAAGTGGGACTGAGAAAGGTAGGCATGTAATAATAGGATCCACTGTGGCCTCCAGCAGGGAGGAGGGAGTCTCTGTAGGAGGGAAGCCTAGTGCAGGATTTGGAACTGAAGTAGGGTGACGAAGGTATCCACCCATGAAAGTGAACTGGTGCAGGGTGCTGGAGCTTCTGCACAGAGGCAATAATGGTGGATTAGTCTGTTGCTTTTGCTTATAACAAAATGCTTGAAACTGGGTAATTTATAAAGAAAACAAAATTTACTGCTTACGGTTTCTGACACTGGGAAGTCCAAAGTCCAGGGAACACATCTGGTGAGAGCCTTTGTGGTGGCAACAGTGATGGCAGAGTATCACATTGTGAAAATGGAAGAGCAGAGAGAACAAGACAGACTCTCCTCTCTCTTCTTTTAAAGCCCTCGGAACCACGCCCCTGACCAACATTTTTAATCCATTCACTACTGCATGGTCCTACAATCTAATCACCTCTTCAAGGCTCCACCTTTCAATTAGCATAATTAGATTTCCCATCCTTTTAGCACTCACAGTGGGGGCCAAGTTTCTAACACATGAAACTCGGGGGACACAATTCAAGCTTCAGTGAGTTTTGGGGAGACATAATTCTATCCACTACAAACAGTTATTGAAATATTGGTTAGGTATAGAGAATTGATCAGATAAGTAAACATATATTATTAAGGGGCATTGTCAAAGAAGGAAACTACAAGTCTGGAAGGAGAAAACTAGAATAAACCCCGTGGTGTTGGATGGGCACTGAGGGTATCTGTGTGAAATCATGGTTTTCAATATATATAGATGTACGTATATGAAGGGCCTGGGAGTAGTGATATCACAATAACAATTGGTGTACCTAGGGCTCAGATTATGGCTTCTAAATACCATTTTCTACTAAAAGAAATGAAAGTTCCTTTAAGAAATGGATGATTATTCTAGGGCTGCAGAAGAGAAAGTACAAAATTAGCCTGGAATAATTTCTTGTGCCAGAAAGTAAGGAAGTCCTTAAAGAATATTAGGAGTAAGTTAAGAGGACAGAGAAGCCATCATGAAGGGACTCCCACTGGCCAAGTCTGGGACAATAGTAGTATCAAAGTAAGTAACTAAATATCATCACAAGCCAGTGAAGAAAATATGAAGCATAAGTCCAAACTGATATGAATAAGTGAATAAATTAATTTTGATGAAAAAAGGATATTTACAGCTTTAATGTAATTTCCCACAAAACACTTATTAATTAAAAAGGGGAAAAGAGTAAGTTTATAGTGGAGATGATGGAAGACACAACCTCAAGTGATTAATTATGCATTGGGGGAAATCTAAGTTATATGTCACCTAGGATGCAATGAGGGCCAGATTCACCTCTATGATATTTCTACCATAGATTTTCTATATGTTTGAGATTGTTTCAAATTTTAAAAAGATTTTTAAAATAGAACTAGGTCTTGAAAAGATTTCTGATGTTGGTAACCACATTTCAAATGTAAATAGAGCTGAAGGCTACTAAAGGAATTTTAGTGCCAACAGCCTGTTTTATTGCTCAGAAGTGAAGGTAATTCCTAACTCCCTGGCACTGATGGTAATGGAAGGTGAACTATTAAACTAGTACATCCCCTAGAAGGAAATAATTTCCAATGTCTGCCTCAGATCTGTTTGAGAAGGACACTGGATAAGAGAGATCCACCAGAATGTTTTTGGATTTGAAAGGAAAACTTAAAACTATCTCTATTTTCAGACGACATGATCTGGGTTTGTGTAAGTACACTCCATGATGCTTGCACAATGATGAAATCACCTAACAATGTAATTTTCGGAATGTACCCCCATCGCTGAGTGGCACATAACTGTATGTCTATAAACTTGCAATAAACTTTCTGAAAATGAAATTGAAAAAATTCCATGTATGATAACATCAAAAAGATAAAAATACTCAGGAATAAAAATAACAAAAAAGTGCAAAACTTATACTCTGAAAACTATAAAACATTGAAGTTCTAAATAATTTGGAAAAATTCCTGTGGTCATTTATGAGAAGACTTAATATCGTTAAGTTTTGTGTGATACTTCCTACTCTGATTTACAGATTCAATGCAATCCCCATAAGAATCCCAGATGACTTCTTTGTAGAACTCAACAAGCTGGTTCTAAAATTCATAAGGAATCACAAAGGACCCAGAATAGCCAAAACAATCTTGAAAAAGTTAAAAACAATTTCTAATTTCAAAACTTTCTACAACACAACACTGATCAAGGCAGTGTGCTACTGGCATGAAGACAGACATGTAGATCAATGGAGTAGAAGGAAGAGCTCACAAATAAACCCACACATCTGTGACACTCATTTTCAGTAAGGGTTTCAAGGCCATCCAAAGGGGAAAGAATGGTCTTTTCAGCAAATGGCACCAGAAGAACTGAATAGCCACATACCAAAGATAGAAGTTGGACCCTTACCTCACATCATAAGCAAAGTTAGCTCAGAATCAATCATAGACCTAAATGTAAGAGCTAAAACTATAAAACTCTTAGAAGAAAACAGGAGTAAATCTTCATGACCTTGTATTTGGCAAAGGATTCTTAGACAAGCCACCAAAAGCATGAGCAACAACAATAAATAGATAAGTTGGATTTTATCAAAACTAAAACTTCCATGCATCAGAGGACCCCATCAAGAAAGTGAAAAGACGGGCCGGCCTGTGGCTCACTCGGGAGAGTGTGGTGCTGATAACGCCAAGGCCATGGGTTCAGATCCCACATAGGGATTGCCAGTTGGCTTATTGAGTGAGCATGGTGCTGACACCACCAAGCCAAGGGTTAAGATCCCCTTACCGGTCATCTTTTAAAAAAAAAAGAAAGAAAAGAAAAGAAAGTGAAAAGACAACCACCAGAATGGGAGAAAATATTTGCAAATCATATATGTGTTAAGAGTCATATAAAGAATATATACAGATGTCAATTATAATGATGATATTAATAATAATAGTAACAATAACAATAAAAAGATAACCCAATTTTAAAGTGGGCAAAAGGTCTGAGTAAACATTTATTCAAATAAGAAATACAAATGGGCAATAAACACATGAAAATATGCTTTATGTCAGTCATTAAGGAAATGCAAATCAAAATTCCAATAAGATTTCACCTCGTACCCACTAAGATGACCAGAATAAAAAAAAAAAAAGTCAAATAATAACAAATGTTGGTGAGGATGTGGAGAAATCGGAACTCTTATTTACTGCTGGTATGAATGTACAATGGTACAACGGCTTTGGAAAAGAGTGTGGCAGTTCCTTGGATGAATAAACATAGAGTTACCTATGACCCAGCAATTCCACTCCTAGGTATGTATATACCCAGCAGAGATGAAAACATACATCCACACAAAAACTTGTACATGAATGTTTATGGCAACATTAATCATAATTGCTAAGAGGTGTGAAGAATCCAGATGTCCATCAATTGATGAGTGAATAAACAAAATAGGGTAAATCCATACAATGGAATATTTTTCAGCTGTAAAAAGGAATGAAGTACTGCATTATGGATAAACCTTGAAAACGTTATGCTAAGTGAAATAAATTAGTCATAAAAGACCACATATTATATGGTTCCATTCACATGAAATGTCCAGAACAGGGAAATATATAGAGATAGAAAGTAAAGTGGTTGCTGAAGGCTGGGGAGGAGATGGAGGATGGGCGGGGGGCATGCACAGGGTTTCTTTCTGAGGTAAGGGATGTGTTCTAAAATTGAATGCGGTGATGGTTGCACATATCTGAAAACCTGTAAATATCCATTGAATAACCATTGTAAAAACCATTGAATTGTACACTTTATGTGTGTGAATGGTATGGTATATGAGTTATATCTCAATAAAGCTGCTAAGGAACAAAAACAGTGCTTCTTCAAGAGAGCAGAACTGGGACAGCCAGAATGAAGGAATTCCCTCTATCACCAGGGCAGGGCATCCTTGCTGCTGCTGTCAAGCAGTACACAATGTACACCACACAGAGGGGGACACAGCAGTGCTCCCCACTGTATCTTCTTCCATATGACACATTTCAATGCAGTTTTCTTATTTTGCTTTTACTCACACAGGTTGGGTATTGTGTAAGAGTGTGTGTGTGTGTGTGTGTGTGTGTGTGTGTGTGTGCGCGCGCGCGCACGCACGTGCACATGCGTGTGTTGGGGATGAGGCAAGGTGAGTGGAGATGATTGAATTTATTCTTTAGTCACTGATAGCCAGACCACAAGGACCTCGCTGGACATAACAAAGAAGAATGCCTATCACCCAGAGAAGCCAGGCGAGGAGCTGGACACGGTCACTAGGTAAGACCCCGGATAAGACCCCGGATCTCCCTTGGAGAGAAAGTGAGTGCATTTTCTGTTGCTTTGTTTTAAGTGGGGGCGTTTTCAAGCCCTACTTAATATTATTTTTTAATTTTTCATTTGCAAACTTCCTCCATCTCCCAAATTGACTTCTTACCATCAACAACTTTCCTCATTTTAATTTCTCTTTTTGAGATTGTCGAGCCTCCCTGACCTCTGGATAAAAATTCGTATTTATATTTAGCTTGCTTCAGAGGATGAGGAACTAAATGAATCTAATACTACCATCTGAAAGTCCAAAGCTCTTTCCATTGGTACAATATCCCCAGTGGAATAATGGAGGATTCAAAAAACCTGATTATTTTTTCCTTCGGTCTTTGATCCTTCTATGTAAGATACCAAAATATCTAGATGAAGTGGGAAAAATTCAGTCACTGATTTAGTTTACCTACATATTTTGATGCATATAAATGTATCAAACATTCTATGCAGTTTGATACGTATGAATACTCAGTGCTATTTAAATAAAATGTAAATTTTCAGCTTATTGTCTTAATTATGCATTTGATATCCCCTTCACTGACCACATCACAAGCCCTCAATAAATATTTGTTGACTTTTTTTTGCAATATTTGAATGAGAATTAAAGAAACAAGTTACAATTTGCCCTTATGTAGATTTGATTTGAAATTAATTATGGTTTGTGAGAACTGAAAGGAAAGTCACCAAAAATCAAGGATCAAGGTGGTGGTGGTTGTTGTTACCATTATTATTTTGTCACGGAAAACAAGATCCAGTGAACAATTACCGTTCAGTGCTGCTGAGAGAGTAAGGTTTAAATCCTTGTTTTTCTACTGATTATGTGGACTTGGCAATTTACCTAAACAGCCTAAGCTTCTCAGTTTCTTCATCTGTAAAAATGAGATAATCATGTCTGCCCTGCCTACCTCATAGGGGTGTTAAGAAGTCAAATGGGGTCATTTTTAAAAGGAATTTGTGAAATGAAGGGTGCTATATAAATGTCAGGGCTTAGGGATTATTTAGAACTTTTTAATGATTGCTTCCTTCTAAGGTATGATATAGTATGATTGTGAAATGTTATCTTGCTTCCCAAAAAGTAAACCTTCAAAGCTAATGATGAAAATAAGAACAAAGAAATAAGTTGCCTGTTGTGATTACTCAAATTGATGGCGTTTCTGAAACTGTGCTGATGTCTGAGTGGGAAGTGAACTCTACTCAGAATTGCTCTGGCTCAGTTTCTACTATGGCAACAAGTAAGAGCTTTGCCTAATGCTCAGAATTTTGCCCTTGAAAAATCACAGTCCTAAGAATTGTACCAGGAAATGGCTTTGGAATCCAGAGCCCAGGGGCCATTTCTCAGTACAGGGACTTACCAGGGAAATTGTGGGAGATAATGCATCATGTGTGATCAAGAGCAGCCACCCTGGGGAGCTGGTTCTTAAATGGAGTGATTTCTGTGCTTGTGAATTTCCTGGAGCACGAAGTTTCATAGGAGAGTTGTCTCTAGTGCTCTGCTACTTTTATGCCCTCTTAGAAGCGTCAGTCAGAAGATAAGCCTGTTTGATGCTTGAGCTTCTTATTCACATTTTCTTTAAGATGCTCTGAAGGCATCTGTTTAGATGATATTGGAGAATGTGGAGACTTCGGAAAGAACGGGCAGCCAGATTGTGGCCACTGACCTTTGTCCTTTCATTTTGTTGGCAGCTCCACTTCTAATCCCCAGTGGTCTGAATCGAGGTGAGAGGTGGCGCTGCCTGGACTGCACCCTAGGACAATGCTGTCCTGAAGTCCAGGACAACATAGGCATCAGGTCTGTGGCTAGACAGGTCCCAGCACTCCTCCTCCTGGCTTATTTGTTTTCCCTTTCAAACTGACCAGTGAATATAAATAATCCAAACCCTAAGTTCCTAGAATGATCTCAATGAGGAGACCACAGCTGAGAGGTACCTCGAGAGCAAGACTGTACCCCAAATATAAGCTTTTATTTCTGTCTCGCAGGTTCTTGGTGGGTGCTTATCTATCTCCTAAAACTAATATCTCATTCATCTTGAGGAAAGAGAATTCTAGTCTTTAGAATTAATTTGTTAATAAGGAAGAAATTAATTTTTTCCTGTTTTAATGTTTTTCTCTATTATAAAATGGGATCATTCTTAAGAGGTCAAGAATAACTATATTAGAGGGAAACATTCTCAAACTTTTTTGTTTTGTTTCTATAAAGTAGAGTTGGTATTGAATGTAGATACATAGATTTGTTTAGTGAGGCAGAGAGGTTTTTTTGTTGTTGGTTTGAGTTTTGGTTTTAATTTTCTGTTTGTAGAATTCTTCAAGGAGTAATCCTACTTGGTTGGCATTTTTATTGTGGTTGTGGAATCATTCTGTGCTTTGAAATATTTCAGTGTGAAGATGTTTGCCCTTGGAGATTTAATCAAATAGGTTTCATTTTTCCTTATGCTACAAATTTGTGTTGACTTTTTCTAATGGTTGAAAATTTTCATCCAAAAATCTGCTAACAACATACCAGGTTTCAACTTAAGATATAGGATTGAACCACTAATCTTGTGATGTATCTATAATTTGATACTTCTCAATAGGGATCAGCCTGTGTTTTGGGAAGATATGTTATAGAGAGGTGAAAAGAATATTTGTCCTCTTACAATATATTTGACTGCACAGGTGTCAGTAAGTGGAGATAACATTTTTATGGCATTGGTGTGGGTTTTGCAGTTGAGAGTTAAAAGAATTCTGTAGTAGCCTAGCGCCTCATGATTTCTAGATTGTCTTCATTACACCAAGACTATACAGAAGTTATTTAGGTAAGTTGTCTACGTGACACCAAATAACCTGAATATTTGCAAATTTTCTGAGAGCTTTGCATTTTTTCCCCATTTTTTAGTCTGGACATTTAGTATGAACCCAACGTATATGAACCCAATGTCAGAATTCTGTTGCATGATGGTGATTCATTGCACAACACAGACATGTCCTCCTACATCTTTAATTTTGCATGTCTGCAATCTTAGACATTATATTTTTCTTATGCACTTTACCACTATTTACATTGTCATTACATAATTGCCACTGAGGTTTAAATATATATCTGGAGGAAGTTTCAAAATAACCAGAAGACAGTCAAGTAAATGAATCAATTCTGACCTTATTCTAGGTTTATTTTTCTGAGTAGTTCTCTTTATGCCATCCCAGAGATCTGATTACATCACCAGGTGCCTGTTTTCCTGCCCAAGATGACTAAGAAACCATGTGAGGAGACAGCCACCAGTGTTTGAAGGTTTCAGAAGCCTTTTTATCATCTGTCTACATCCGCACTGCCTGACTGAGAGTTTACCTTCTTTTTGGTACCTAAAGAAAATTAAAAGTTTGAACTAATGATGGGAGATACATGTAAGGGCATGCTTTGCACTTTTCTGCAAGCTATTCTTTCATTCACATCCATATTGAATTGTTTTTGTGATCAGTCATTTACAAGTAGTGGGTAACTTTTTCCAAGAGCCATGCATGGAGACTACGTTGGCGCATTGCCAGGAACTGTAGAGTTGAATCTGGTGAGGAAAATTTAAAAGGAGTGGAATTAGGGTTTGGAAATGATGGAGGCACAGACTTGGGACACTTTCCATGTGTTTTCTTAGAGCACACTTTTCATGGTAGAAGCACAGTCAATTTGTCTCTCAGAAAAACCAGGGATCAGAGAAATAATGTAAAAGAATCTTTTTTAGCCTTTGACACTCTAGTTACACATATGTACCCCTACTTTCTATAATATAATATCTATTTAAAATTTCCATACATAGACACAAGGTCTGTTAAAGACATGACATAAAGAAAAAACATCTATACTTAACTGTGCAGGGCTAGAAATCTTGATTCTCATTTGATTTTTAGAATACAGTTTTTAGGTAAATACATATTGGGGCAAAAGACCTTGCGTAGGGGGCCACAGCCCATCTAATCAACTCTAATCACTGCTTAGGTATGAGATTGTATACTTTAATGATTTTAGAGCTAACAGATGGTTGTCATACCAATACTGTTAAGAGATTTTAAGAATTGCTGAAGGAAAAGATGTGAAAAAAATATTTGCTAGGGGCAAGCTGTCTGTTCGGAGAAACTTTAGAAATAATTGTACCTAGATTTTATCACAAGAATGTAACTTTTGCTTAAGGAGAGGTTATTCTTTAGATAATGAGCCATTTTGACCAATTTAGCTTTTCACTAATTGTACTTTGGAATGTCACATTGTTAATTTTACTGATGTTACTAGTTTCCATTGCTTAACCTATACTTAGCCAGAGATAACTTTCATAACACTGCCCACGTCCTTGTGTCCTTTTGCAATGATTGAATCAACTTAATTTTCTTGTGAAACTTCCCTGTCTTTACAATAAAATACAGAAGCTAACTTTGAATAGGGGCTGTACCCATTGTTCTCTGGGATACAGACCCTCTGGGCTTCTCAACACATTCATGGTGCTTTGAGTAATCCTTTTTGTGTCTCCGTCTCCATTACACAGAGAGAAGTGTGAGACTTAACTATCCTACTTGTCTGAGCAGAAGCATAGATGTAAATTCCCCCTACCGCTAACACTGTAAGATAGAGGCTCCTCCGGAAAGAATTCTCATGTGCTGAGCATAAAAGAACAAAGTTCAGTATCCAGATTCTTAAGTGGATTAGAGGACACGTGGACTCTGGGTGTGCTCCAACACCCCTGGGAATGAATGATAGCCTGGGAGAGCTGTGTAGCACTGTCCAGGAGTGAACAAGAGGCCACTGGGTGGTGTAGCTTCTCATCCATTGCTCTTTTCTTGCACTGGCATTTGAATGCTCTTTAGAGTTCATAAAACATATCCCCTTTGTTCTTACAATAGCATCAAGAGGTAGATGGGGCAAGTAACAGTGCCCTCATTTTCCATGTAAGGAAAGTGAAGCATGCTGATGCTCAGGACTTGCTGAAAACTGTGCAGGGTGGCCTCTCGCTGGGGCTCCTTTGTGGGATGACCCTCTGAAAGTCCTGATAGGACTTGAATTGGGACTCTCCTAGGGGTACCCACTGAAGAATCCCAGAGAGGGCTGGGAACTAACCTGAATTATGCCACAATATTGTCTTCATTTCAGCACGCACCATGTTCAGAGAGCATTTTGATTCTCATATTTTTATGTCAACTAAACCCTGTGTGACAAACTGAGGGGATGCATTGTGGGAGGGAAGCAGCTGACCTGACTTCATTCCTGGGACTACAGAGAACCTTGCCCCAGAGTTCTCATGACCAAAATGTACAAACACCTCAGCTGCACCTATGTGATAATCTCCCTTACATAATATAAAATCATAAGTCCAATTCTGCAGCTAAATTTACACCTGGAAGTCCCAATTAGGACTCAAGGAGACACAACAAACAAGACGCTGATCCAGGGCCCCGCGACAGGAACCTTTGGAAATCCGCCTCCTTCTTCCTCACTTTGGACATTTGAACTAAGCCCACCTTTCCCTTCTCCTTTAAGTAAGTGCAATTGTCCACGTAGGACTTCATAGTTTACAAGGCTCTTTTCTATTTTTCTCTTTCTTCTTCTAGACTACAAAGTCCTGAGGTGAGAAACATATTCCTCTATTTACCTGGCCTAGACCTGCACACAGTAGGAGCTCAGTAAGTGTTAATGAATGAATGAATGAGTGCAGTTCTTACCACAACCCTAGGCGGTAGTATAAGAGTACTTCAGAAAGTTCATGGAAAAATAGAATTAAAAGAGAATACAAAACTTTCCATGAACTTGTTGAAGTACCCTCATATGATCGTTGCCAATATTTTACATCAGAGCAAAACACCTCCAAAAGGTCAGGATCTTCTCAGGCCCTAGCCTCGAGGTGCAGGCTTTCTGATAATAGAAACCTAGTTTTTCTGTTTACCTCTGGCTGCCTGCAGCTGACACAGCTTTGGATTTGGAGATTGTGCATTGCTTCTTTCTAGTTTCAGAAATGTAAGTGGAAAAGCTGGCCTCACCATACACACAGGGCAGGGTCATGTGACCTCTGGGACCTTCTTTTGTTGATGTACTTGGGAGGTAGAGAAAGGAGTCTGAATAGAATAAGGCCATGCTGTCTACCTCAGAGTTTTGCTCAGTTTCAAATAAGACAATGCATGTAAAACTCTTTTTAAGTTGTAGAACACTGTGCACAAAAGCGTATTTTAATAATGATAAATAACCTTACCCGTAGACTCCTGGGCTGTCACTACTTATAGTGTGAATAAGTTTGTACTATCAAATCTTTCTGCACACTGACCTAAGTGATTCACCGATATCCTTGTTTCCTGTAGAATTTACTTTATGTATTTACATGTCTTACAGAATTTTGTTCCAGGACACATTTGCTTCTTTATTTTCTCACTGTAGGACTTCCTGGTGTTAGACAGTCCCCTTATGTGATGATAGATCTTGGACGTGGCTGGCACCATCTTGGACGTGGTCACATCACCTTGGATATGACTGACATAGTAATGGACGCAACTGGCACCATATTGAGTACAAAATGGCCACCAGTCTCTTATCCCACTTAGCGGTTTCTTCAAAACAACCAAAAATCTCTACCTCCTGGTTTCCCAGACAAAGGACCCTTCCCCTCTCACCTAGAGATACTTCCCATCTTGACTACAGTCACCCCTACCCACCACACCTGCACCAATAGTTGACCCGATCCCACACACCAGCACTCCCTCCCTGCCTGCGTTTTTTGCACCCACCAATCCATATAAGCGTATGTACTCCTCCTACCTTCCTGCCCCACCATTTTGAGCACAGCCTGGCAGGTTTTTCCTCCTTTAATAAAGCCTGAATGGTACCCGGTGTTTTGGCTTGTTTTCTTTCATTTTGGTGCCAAAACCCGGGAAGGGTCTTGGCTGGACCGTCAGCCAATCCCCTCTCTTGGGTTGATTGGCTCCCGGCTGCCCTTCCAGGACCTGCCAGACAGGTGCCCCTGGGACTCTCTGGTTTTCGCCTTGCCACCTCAGACCAACACATCCACCACCGGCCTCATTTGGGGTGAGTTAGGGGAGTCTTTCCCATCTACTCCTACAGCTTTCCTCGATCCTCTGTCTATGACTATGGTCTTGCTCAAAAGACCAGGCACCTGGCGGAGAAAACCCCTCTCCTGCCCCGGTTACAGGGGACGCCCTCATACCAGTGGCTGCCCTCTGTCCAAGGGGGCAGAGCAACAACAGGGACGCCTCTTGTTATTCCCGCCCTCTTTCTACTGGGACTGCTCCTCTTTCTCACCCTCAGCAGAGGATCCTCTCAGACCAAACCCTCCCGATCTACTCCTCTGGAATGCCTCTTGGCTAATCTACGACCTCTCCGCATACAAGGAGATATAAAACCCGAACGGCTCCTTTTTTATTGTAATCAAGTCTGTCTTAGATGTAAACTCGATAATGGATCATCCCAATGGCCAGAAAATGGCACTTTCGATCTGGCCACTGTAACAGATCTTGATAATTTCCGTCACAGAAGCAGCAAGGCAGGAGAGATTCCCCACGTTCAGGCTTTCTTCTACCTTTGGTCTCGCCCCTCCCTCTGTCAAACCTGTACTACGTCCCAAATCCTCCTTGCCCACGCTCGGCCTCACCCATTGGATGCCCACCCTCCCTTCAATCCCTCGGACCACTCTGCACCCCAGCCCCCCCATATGCCTCCAGCCTCTCCCCTGTCTCTTTGCCTGCACCACCCCCTCCCCCTTCACCACCCCACACCCACTCTTGGAATGCCTCCTCTGCCCATCTGGCCCCTCCTGACCCACCGGGCCCTTGTATCCCCTTCGTGAGGTTGCCAGTATGGAGGGCATTGTTCACGTCCATATTCTCTTTTCTCTTTCTGACCTTTCCCAGATTGAAAAGCATCTTGGATCTTTCCAAACTGACCCTGATACTTATGTAAAGGAATTTAAATACCTCTCACAATCCTATGAACTCACCTGGTATGATATTTTCATAATCCTTACAACTACCCTTTGCCTGAGGTTCGAGAACAGGTCTGGGTTGCAGCCCAACCACATGCAGATGAGTCACATGCACGAAACAATAGATTGCCCACAGGTGTTGAAGCCGTCCCCCATGTTGATCCCAATTGGAAGTATCAGAGTGGACAAGGGGACTGTGACCTCTGAGATCAAATGGTCACCCATATACATTCTGCTTTACAAAAACTCACCCAGAAATCAGTTAGCTATGATAAATTGAGAGAAATTACCCAATGATCTACTGAGAACCCCAGTGAGTTCCTAACCCGTCTCTCGGAGGCACTACAAAAATAGACCCGCATAGATCCCTCTTCCCTGGCTGGGACGGCTCGCCTCCATTCCCATTTTATCACTTAGTCTGCCCCAGACATTCGGAAAAAACTAAAAAATCTCAAAGATGGCCCCAGTTCCAGCCAGAGAGATTGCCTCAATCTGGCTTTCAAGGTTTTTAACAATAGAGAGGAGGAGGAACAGAAGGAGAGATACAAGAGAGATGAGGCCAAATACCAGCTTCTGGCCGATGCCATCCGGGGACCCTCTACCCAAAGGGCTCGCATATCAAAACCTCAAAATGTGCCACCTGGCAACTGTTTCAAGTGTGGCCAACCGGGCCACTGGGCTCGAGCCTGTCCTAACCTCAGGCCCTCTCCCAGGCCTTGCCCACATTACAAGCAGGAGGGTCATTGGGGGGTTGACTGCTCCACTTGCCAGAGAGACCAGTAAGACCGTCCTTGCCTGAACTTCTTGGTTTTGCCCAAGAGGAGGACTGATGAGGCCCAGGGTTCCAGGCCCCCACGGAGATCACCATGCATGAGCCCAGGGTAACTCCTTCTAAAAGATAAGCTGATCTCTTTTATTATCAACACAGGGGCCACTTACTCCACTCTCTCCGAATGTCCAGGGCCCACCACTTCATCCTCTTTCTCTGTGGTGGGTGTTATGGGATCCAAATACTGCCCTCAAGTGACACCACCCCTCCCCTGCACACTTCACCACACCCACTTTTCACATAAATTCCTGGTTATGCCCCAATGCTCTGCCCCTTTATTGGGGCATGACATTCTCTCAACGTTCAGGGCAACTTTAACCTTATATGATCAGACACCTTTCTTGCTGTTGTTGGCCCAAGCTGCCCCAGACCTGGACTCAATGGACTCCACCTTTCCATTTTCCTCTAACCTGGTCAACCTGATTGTGTGGGATACATCTTCCCCCTCCATCGCCACTCATCACTCCCCCATCTGTGTTCTTTTAAAAGACCCTTCTCTTTTTCCTAACATACCCAATACCCCATTGCTCACAATCATCTCATAGGGTTAAAGCCCATCATACATAAACTCCTTTCCTCCAACGTTTTGCAACCCACTCATTCAGCATACAACACACCCATCCTCCCAGTGAAGAAGTCCAGTGGCTCATACCAATTGGTTCAGGACCTCCGAGCCATTAATGCAGCTGTTTTACCCATAACCCTTGTCGTTCCCAATCCCTACACCCTCCTATCCACCATTCCTACTATGACTCATTTCTTTTCAGTCCTGGACCTCAAAGATGCTTTCTTTTCTATTCCCCTTCACCCCTCCTCCCAAGACTTGTTTGCCTTCACGTGGACCAATCCTGACACACATCAGTTCCGACAACTCACCTGGATGGTCCTGCCCCAAGGGTTTTAGGAAAGCCCCCACTTCTTTGGCCAAGCCTTAGCTTGAGACTTATCCAAACTTCCACCTACCTCTAGCACTACACTACAATATGTAGATGACCTTCTCCTATGTAGCCCTTCATATGAGGACTCACAGGCCCACACTATTGCTCTCCTTAATTTCCTGGCTTCCAGGGGATATCGAGTGTCCCCCAGCAAGGCCCAAATTTCTTCTCTTCAGTCACCTATTTGGTAGTCCACCTTACTGCCAGAACCAGAGAGGTAATGGTAGATCGCAAGAGTCTAATTTCTGAACTTCCTACCCCCACCACAAAGGGTGAAATCCTTTCTTTCCTGGGATTTGCAGGGTACCTTCACTTATGGATTCCCAATTTTGGTGTGCTAGCAAAACCACTTTATGAGGCAGCCGAAGGGGATCTCACCATTCCCTTAGATCCCACAAAGCCCATTCATTCTCCCTTCAAGTGACTAAAGGCTGCTCTCCTCACAGTCTCAGCTCTATCTCTCTCAAACCTGTCTTGTCCTTTTATTCTAAATGTCACCGAGACCCAAGGACTGGCATTTGGGGTTTTGGGACAAGAGACAGGAGATATTTTCTCCCCAGTTGCAAAACTCTCAAAGCAACTAGACACCACAGCCTGGGGATGGGCCCCTTGCTTATGGGCCTTGGCAGCAGCTGCCCTTCTAGCACAAAAAAAAGCTCTAAATTAACTTTTGGACAACAAACAGTTATTTGTTCCCTCCACCATCTTCAAGACCTTGTCAGTCATAAGGCAATGTCAATTCTCTCTCCCTCCCATCTACAACTCATACACCTTACTTTCATTGAAAATTCTCAGTTTTCCTTTAAGCCTTGCCCTCCCTTGAACCCAGCCACTCTCATCCTGAGGCACTCTCAACCTATACAACACAACTGTATGGAGGCCCTAGATTTTTTCCTCAATCCCTTTCCACACATCTCACCACACCCCATTACAGAGCCCCAACACACATGGTTCATAGATGGGAGTGCCACCTCTGCACCAGCCCCCTGGGTGGGATATGCCATAGTAAGCTTAACACAAACCATCGAGGCTGCTCCCGTTCCTCCTAATACCACCTCTCAACAGGCAGAACTTGTTGCCTTCACCTGCACTCTCACCCTGGCCAATGATAAGTCAATATATACACGGATTCTAAATATGCCTACCACATCTTACATTCTTGTGCAGCTATATGGAAGGAGAGAGGATTCATGACTACCCAAGGAGGGCCCATAAAAAATGGACGCCTCATTGGGACGCTTCTTGAGGCTGCCCAGCTTCCAAAGGAGGTCAGAGTTATACACTGCAGGGGACACCAGGCCTCCAATAGCCCCATAGCTCAGGGTAACAAACAAGCAGAACTTATGGCAAAACAGGCCACTCAATCATCAGACCCCCACACTTCCTTCGCACAGGTTCTTCTTATGACCACTACGCCTTCACCCCAGTACACCCCTCAAGAGGTACACCACCTCCTAGAACTGGGGGCACAAAAGAAAGATAAATGGTATGTATTTCTGGTCGTTATGTTCTCCCTGAGACACGAGCAAAACAAATCCTCTTAGATTTCCATAATACTATCCACATAGGCCATGAACCACTGTCACACCTCTTCCAGCCTTTATACTATTATCCCCACATGACCAAATTACTTAAACAAATCACCAAAAACTACCCCATTTGTTCCTGTTGCTCCAATCAGGGTGGCCTCCAGATATGATCCTTTCCCACCCATCAGGCTAGAGGCTGTACTCCTGGCCAAGATTGGCAAATTGATTTTACCCACATGCCTCCACACAAGAAAACGTGACCTCTTAACCTTAGTAGATACCTTCACAGGATGGGTAGAAGCCTTCCCTTCCATTTCAGAGGATGTAGCCACAGTAATACAAGCTCTCTTCTCAGAAATCATCCCCCACTTTGGCCTACCCACTAGCCTGCAGCATTTATTTCCCAAGTCACACAACTCACAGCCCAAACCCTGAACATCAAGTGGAACCGTCACATACCGTATCAGCCTCAGTCATCCAGCAAAGCAGAAAAGACTAATCATCTTCTTAAAGCACAGCTCACCAAATTGTCCATGGAGCTTCATCTTCCCTGGACACAGCTCCTCCCTTTGGCACTAGCTCACTTACAGGCTGCCCCCGTAAACCCACTGGCTTCAGCCCATTTGAACCCATGTATGGCAGGCCCTTCACCTTTATGCCACTACCTCCTAGCCCATCACCTTTGGGCCAGTATCTCCCTACTCTTTTGCTTGTTAGGGTCCTTCTTCATGAACAAGCCAACCTTTTACTACCTCATCCTTTCCACACTGCTCCCTCAAATTTAAAACTAAGCTCAGGACAACAAGTACACATTAAAACCCAGACCCCAAAGCCCCTCTCACCACGCTGAGAGGTGCCTTATACAGTACTTCTCACCACCCCCACAGCAGTAAAGGTACTAGGAAAGACCTCTTGGTACCACCTATCTTTGGTAAAGTTAGCACCTGAGGCTCCACCCAATGAATCTATGCACAACAACCCAGAGGGGTCCCTCTGCTCAACCCCTAACCCAACATTTTCTTATACTTCATCTATCTTAGGACCTACAAAATTAAAAATTTCCAGGACCTCCCTCTCCGCTCAATTCCAGAGGAGAAATAATCTCCCCTCCTGGCAATCATCCCTTTGCTTTTACAGGCCCACACTACCTTGCACATACAAGAGACACTCCAAGATTGATCCCAACCTGCTATCATGAGTTTGCCATCGTGGGACATGATAAGCATATGCCACCCTGTGTCTCTAACCTTTATTGTGCTACTTGTCCTAACACTGGCTATAGGATTGGCGTCCGCCGCCCCAAGAGATTGTACCACCACAGAAAAAGTTCTCCTGGCACTCCTATACCTCCTGTCAGTAGGATGTTTCTTAACAATCTCACTGAGTCAACGTACCTTTTTAATTAACTCTTTCTGCCCCAATCCCAAAAGAGATGCTATTTCCCCTGGCAGTTATCCTTTCACTCTTACAGGCCCGCTTCACAGCGTTTATTCAGAATCTAATCCGAGACGGATCCCGGCCTGCCTCCTTTGATGTAGATAACATCCTTGAGTGGTGACTGAGCTAGCCTGGCAGGGTATCCTCTGCGATTACACCCCCTACAAATTTGCCCTGTACTCCCTTTTTCTATTATGTGTTCTCTCAGCCCCCCGCCCTCATATTTTTCCTCCTTCTGTTTATGCAGCTCTCGCCATTAACACAGGTATCTGCTTCACATGCACACACTGCATCTCCCAGGTCAGGATCTTCGGGTCAGGATGGACGATCGGTGCACAGGCACTGGCTAGACGTGGGCATGGGACTCTCAAAACTAGTGTCACAGCTATTACACATCTTCCGGCCCCCTGCCATGATAGGGCCACAGCCACATCATGTTCCCATGAGAAAATAAACTACTGTATGGTTCTTTCCAAGGGGAATTCTGCTGAAGCCCAGTGCCCTCCAAGAGGCAAATATGTGTGCTTCAGTACAACTACACACCTAGGTTATAGTGACGGGGTGGGGCTCCAGGATGAAATACATCAAAAACAAATTAAACAAGTCATTAAAAGTCTTACTCCCACCCAGCCAAGCCGATGTCCTCTCTGGCTCCCTTGACCCCGACATCCACCCCAAATAGACCCCAAAGTTATACAGCGCCTCAATGACACCCACCATTTGCTTAATTATATGTCCTCCTTATTAGCAGGGGGGTGCTGACTCTGCCTGTGATCAACCCTTTCCCAGTAACAGGCTACACCCCTGTCCAACTTCAATCTGTCTAATTGGCCTACAGACAATCATACATCAGTCCTCTTGGGGGTGGTGGCCACCCACATCACTTTAACTCAGCCAGCAGGGTATTGTCTAACAAATCTTACTGACAATATAGAAGTGGCCAATCTCACAGTAAAAGATTGCAACCAAACCATTCCAAGGGACAACACAAACATCACCTGTAGCTCCTGGAAGGAGGTCTACTTTGTGGGTCATTTTCATACCAATGCCTTCCACAGAACTGGATGGGAACTTGTGCCTTAGCAATTTTAACACCCCAAATTAACATTGTTCCTGGCAATCAAATTCTAGAAATCCCTCTGGTGGCTCATACTCAGGTGAAATGAGCTATTCAGGTTATTACCCTGCTCCTTGAGCTCTGCATAGCAGCAGGAGTGGGAACAGGAGTGGGAGGCATAGCTACCTCAACAACTTACTATCATAAAGTAACCCAAGAGCTAGTCGATGGAATTGAACAGGTAGCCCAAACTATGATAGCCCTCCAAGACCAATTAGACTCCCTAGCAGAAGTTGTCTTACAAAACAGACAAGGACTGGACCTGTTGACAGCAGAGAAGGGAGGTCTCTGTCTATTCTTAGGAGAAGAATGCTGCTTTTATACCTGGCATTGTTAGAAATATGGCCCAACAACTCTGCGACCAAATGGCAAAAAGGAGACAGGCTGCCATTGATTCTTGGGAAGGGTGGAGTGAGCTATGGAAATGGACCCCTTGACTGATGCCCCTACTGGGACCCCTTACCACGCTGGGACTTCTCCTGCTGTTTGGCCCCTGTCTTTTCTGGTGTTTTTCCAATTTTTTGCAGGACCGTATGCAGGCTTTTGCCAACCAAAAGGTAAACAAACTGTTCATGAAACATAAATATCAATCTCTCCCTTTAGAAGATCTCACCCTACGACAGGATGACGGCATTTTTGTGTGGCCAGATTTTTCCTCCTTACCCACTCTCAGCAGGAAGTAGCTTCAGAAGAATGAGACCTTCGCCCCTTTTCCCCTTTTCTTATACTTAAAAGGCAGGAATGATAGATCTTGGACGTGGCTGGTGCCATCTTGGACACAGTCACATCACCTTGGATATGACTGATGTCATCGTGGACATGGCTGGCGCCATCTTGAGTACAAAATGGTCATCATGGCTCGTGCCATATTGAGTACAAAATGGTCATCAGTCTTTTACCCTACTTCATGGTTTCTTCAAAACAAAGAAAAACCTCTACCTCGTGGTTTCCCAGACAAAGGACCCTTCCCCTCCCACCTAGAGATACCTCTCATCTTGATTACGTCACCTCGACCCACCACACCTGCACCAATAGTTGGCCCGATCCCACACACCAGCACTCCCTCCCCCTCCCCACCTGCATTTTTCGTGCCCACCAACCCATACAAGCATATGTACTCCTCCTAGCCACCTGCCCTGCCATTTTGAGCGCAGCCTGGCAGGTTTTTCCTCCTTTAATAAAGCCTGAATGGTACCCAGCATTTTGGCTCATTTTCTTTCATGTGACTGCCACTTTTGTTTTTGGAGGCGACTGAATATTAGGCAATTTGTCCCTTTTATTTAACCTTTCCTACCACTATTGAGCAACGATAAGAAATCGTTCCCTGATATTTCTCAGTCTCCACAGTGACACAAGTTCTATGGGGCAACATTTTTCTATTTAAAAATAAGTCTTTATCTTACTCAGCTCACATGGGTCACTGTTCGCCTGATTGGCTACACACTGGGAAGCAAGGAAAGGCATTGTCACAATAGCTTGACATTCAAACTCCATGAAAAGATTGAAAACTAGGAAATTTCCAGACACTCCCAACGTCAGACCAAAATCTAATTGAAAATGTTTAGTCTTGAGATGATATTGGGTTTGTTCTGAAATCTACTCCCCCCAGTGGCGTTCGTTCTGTGTAGCATGTGAGCAATGGAGACCAGACACACAGTGACTGGTTTGAATTCATTCATCCAGGTGGGAGGAGAACCCCAGAACACCTGCCTCACTTTCCCTGAGTCAGGCCACCAGACTTGCAGTGATCTGGGCACCTTTTGCTGCAGAGAGCTGCCAAACCCAGACCCTGGGAGTCTCCATCCTTGAGTACATAGCTAATCACACTCACTCGTGCTGAGGGAATTTCAGCACCATGCATTAATTTAGTCTATTGTCACATTGGCTTTGGAAAGTTTCAGAGACTTGTATGGTGTGCACAGATCCGACCTGGGCATCCTAAATATTTGTGAAGAAAATAGGGATTATACTTTTTGCTTTTCAAAGCATGTCACAGCTGAGGTGTATTTCCCTCTTACCCCTTTTTTCGTATCATTAATAATAAAAATCACTTAAGCCATTATGCAAATGGTATGGAGTTTTCTCAAACAACTACAGATAGAACTATCATACAATCCAGAAATTCCACTTCTGGGTTATACCCAAAGGAATGGAGATCATCATGTTGAACAGATACCTGCAGTCCCATGTTCATCACAGCTCAATTTACAATAGCCAAAATATGGAACCAACCTAAATGTCCATCGATGGATGATTGGGTAAGGAAAGTGTAGTATATATACACAATGGAATACTACTCAGCCATAAAAGAGGATGAAATTGTGCCATTCACAGCAACATGGATGAGCTTGGAGAAAATTATGTTAAGTGAAATAAACCAGACACAGGAAGAAAAATACCACATGTCCTCATACATAAGTAGGAGTTGAGAGAGAGAGAGAGAGAGAGAGAGAGAGAGAGAGAGAGAGAGAAAGGAAGGAAGGAAGGAAGGAAGGAAGGAAGGAAGGAAGGAAGGAAAGAAAGAAAGAAAGAAAGAAAGAAAGAAAGAAAGAAAGAAAGAAAGAAAGAAAGAAAGAAAGAAAGAAAGAAAGAAAGAAAGAAAGAAAGAAAGAAAGAAAGAAAGACCACAATAAAACACTGAACTTTCAGAAAGAGAGAACAGCTATAGTTACTAGAGACAGGAAAGGGGGTGGGGGAAGAGGGTTAGGGAGCAATTGGTGAGGGACACAAAAAGTAATTACAATCTGTAATGATAAACATGCTAATAATATTGATTTGATCATCACATACTGTACACAAATACCGGTGGTCAACTCTGTACCCCATAAATATCCATAATCAAAAATAAATAAATAAATGTTTTAGGGAAAAAAGAGAACTCATCACTTTAGATTACTTTGACTTGTAACAACTTTCAGTTGCAGTAAAAAAAATCTGGAAAATATCCTTACACATTAATCATAAAAAATATCTATTATTTATCAAATTGATTATTCCTAGTGACTTCATTCATCAATTGCCTCAAAATTCACCCCTTAAACTGCCCTCAGTAAGAATCTCCATGTCTGCAAAAGAAAAGTGGGCACAGAAGGAAAGGTGAGTGGGAGTAGAAGCAAAGCCAGCTGCTCCCCTCTTATCTCTCAGAATTTTGTGTCTTTATGAATATATTAAGTCAGTATTCCCCATGTCTTTGGAAAAATCACTAAGCATTTTTTATGTGGAAACTTTGATAAATTCAGTTAAAGGTGATTTTAGAAAAACTCTGCTTCTGGTGTAAGCCACCCTTGCTCTAGTAGGCACCTGCTCCGTCTCTGAGCAGGAGGGACTATCTGAAGTGTTTCCTTGAAAATGTAATTAAGATGTCGAAGAGACACCTGCACTCCCATGTTCATTGCAGCACTATATACACAATAGCCAAGACATGGAATCAACCTAAATGCCCACCAACCGGCGAATAGATTTTTAAAACTATGGTATATATACATAATGGAATATTATTCTCATAGAAGTAGAGAGTAGAATAATGGTTACCAGAGGTTGGGAGGCGATGGTGGGGAGGAGAAGATTAACAGGTACAAAGTTACAGGTAATAGAATAAGTTCTGGTGTTTTAGGTTGACTAGTGCTAATTATATTATGTTGCATATTTCTAAATAACTGGAAAAGAAGATCTTGACCATAATCACCACATGCAAAAATAAATATATATTCAGATGATGCTATCTAGCTTAAGTGAATACTGTATTATATATGCATATATTGAAACAGTACATTGTACTCTACAAATACATACAATTAAATTTTAAAATAAAAAGTAAAAAATGAATGTTTTCTTATGCTGAATTCAAATCTCAGTTTTGCTAGTGTTATTTATTGAGGAAAAGAATCATTGTGCCTCAATCAGGTACTGTGAAAGAAACTAGACTTACAGAGATTAAAATGACAGGTAATTGCAATTATAGAGATGAAGAAAATGTCTCTGCTTTCAAGTTAATCAGAGTGTAGCCAGTTTGGAAACCATGGAAAAAGAAATGAATTACAGAGATGAATACAGTGCCTTTTAGGCCTCATGGCTGGCTTACACGAACACAGCCAGTTTAAACAACTTTCCCCTTTTCTCTCCTCCCCTTTCTCTTTTCTGCTCTGGGAACAGAAATTCCTCTCCTGGGAAGGGGTAAACATGACCATTATCATCAAAGGAACATTTTGTGAGCTACGGTAGCCGACTTCGGGCTGGAGAGCTTTGCACTGATATAGTAACGACACTAATTATAAGCCTATGCCCTAATCAACCAGATGTTAGCAGACCATGAGGGCTGTGTCACCCTGCATACCACTGATTTTGAAATTGCCCATTACTCTGCCAGAACCCTCAAAGGCTTATAAACTCCTGCTTTCCTTTTTTGGGGGGAACTGATCTGACTCAGTCTCCCCTCCATGTTGGTGGAAATAAAGCTGCTTGGCCAAATGGTGCCTGACTCGGGTTTCTCTCTCTCCCTTTTCTCCATCTCACCAAACCTAACAGTGCCAACTATAGTACAGTATGGTAAAAATTACTCTGATACAGAAATCCCCATAGAGTACTGGCCACATAGACTGTGGGCCCAGGCCAAGCACTACTCTTGCCAACGTGGCACCTTACCCAAATCACAGGCCTTGGGCAAAGAGTAAATAAACTAAGAATCCAAACTTGAAAATATCTTAACACACACAAGGACAGTAACTACCTGTATAATAAAAATCAAGATTTTTAAAGTCAGGTTTATTGAGATATAATTTACATTGTAAAATTTACCCTTTTTAGTATGAGTTTTGATGACTACATTCAGCCATGTGACCACCATGATACGGAACAGTTCCATCACCCCCCAAATTTCTCCCATGCCCTTTTGTAAACAACTCCTCCACCCCATTGCCAATCCCTAACAACCACCAATCTGTTCTGAATCCCTATAATTAGAAGACAGGATTCTTAATCTTTCTAAGCCATGGTTTTCTCATTTATAAAATGAGAATACTAATAATATCACTCATGTCATAGGATTGTTGAAAGATTAAATAAGATAATATATGTAAAATGTTTGGTACAATGCCCAGTACAACATGGGCACTAAAATGTCAGTGATGATGATGATGATGGTGATGATAATTATCATTGTTATTATTATTATTAAAATGTTGAGCATTGAGTTGTAATTCAGAAAGCACAAGAGCATAGTAAATAAGCGTAACTTAGACCTTGTAAAACACAATCTTCCATGTAATACAAACCATTTTCTGTAGCACCCTGACAATTGATCTACAAGCCTCAATTAGAATGCCTACAATAATGGGAAATTCAAGATTTCTCCAGGTATATTATTACATTATTGGACAGTGTTGATTGTTTAAATGTTTCTTTTGCCTTTCCATAACTTTTACTCATACATCACAATGGCCTTAGAACACAAATACAATTTCTCTTTCATGTAATGGGTCTTGAAATATTTGGAGAGAACACCCTCACCTCTCCTTAGTTCTATTTCAGAGTTTTTCACTAAGGAAGGCCAAAATAGATAAAATGAGGTATTATTGGCAGGTGCTTCAAGGAGATAAAGTGTGATTCAGTATTTAAAAAACGATATTCTAAGAGAGTTACTCAAAGATGAAGGAGGTGGAAATAGAGGTTATTATTCCTCTATCCCTTAAGACATTTAGATCCTGGATGAAGAATCACTTGTTGGAGATGTTGTGGAAAGATTTTGAATATTATATGGTTAGTTGGACAAAGTAATTGTTAAGCTCCTTCTAGCCTGAGAGGTATGATTCTACATACATTCATTTCTTCTGCCATATCTCCATATGATTATATTAATTATATGATAAACATATGATATATGTTAATTATATGTGTCAACTTGACTGGGCCATGTGGTTCCCAGATATCTGCTGTTTCTGTGAGGGTGCTTTTCATGAGATTAACATTTAAATTGGTAGACTGAGGAAAGCAGATTGCCCTCCCTAATGTGTGTGGGACTTTTTCAATTAGTTGAAGGCCTGCATAGAACAAAAAGGCTGACCCCACCTGAGCAAGAGAGAATTCTCCTGCCTGATGGTCTTCAGATTGGGACATCAGCCTTTTTCCTGCCATCAGACTTGAAGGTGAACTGAAACATCAGGTTCTCCCTGAGTTTCCAGCCTGCTGCCCTTTGGACTAGAACTACACCATCAGTTCTCCTGATTCCCAGGCCTTTGGACTCAGACTGGAACTAAACCATTAGCTCTCCTGGGTCTCCAGCTTGCTGACTTACCCTGCAGATCTTGGTTTTTACCAGCCTCTGTAACTGTAGGTGCCAACTCCTTATAATAAATCTAGATAGATAGATAGATAGATAGATAGATAGATAGATAGATAGATAGATAGATAGATAGATAGATAGATGACAGACAGACAGACAGACAGACAGATAGATAGATAGATAGATAGATAGATAGATAGATAGATAGATGACAGACAGATAGATAGAGAGAGAGAGAGAGAGAGATGATAGATTGATTGATAGATAGATGCATGATATTGGTTCTATTTCTCTGGAGAACCCTAATATACTCTATCTGTAATTTCAGAGAGATCATAGAAATTATTCTGACTCCATAGACACTATTCCTTGCCTTGTGTTTAAAAACTCATTTATCTTCTTTCAGTTGTTTAATCAAACTCATCTCAATCTATTTGGATAAGAGAAAATGTCTAGTCATGCGTTACCTAACGACATGAATACATTCTCAGAAATGCATCATTAGGCAATTTTATCATTGTGTGAACATCATAGGGTGCACTTATGCAAACCTAAATGGTGTATCCTACTCCTAGGCTAAACGGTGTAGCCTATGGCTTCTACATCAGTCATGCATTATGCTGTGATGTTATGATGCCTACAACAGCATTAGGCAATAGGAATTTTTCATCTCCATTATAAAGTTATGGGACCACCATCATATATTTGGTCCATCACTGATCAAAATATTATTATGTGGTGCATGGTTGAACGTCTCAAAAAACTTTAAGAATTATATAATGTGTATAAGTGCTATAAAACTCTATCTAGTCAGAATCCTTGACTAGCACTTCAAATTTTTATTTTAACTATTTTTAATGGAAATTTGTCAAATTACATTTGTGTTACAGTTACAGTTAAACCGTAACTTATGATTAACATCCTTGTTTTTTTGTTTACTGGAGAAGATTTCACATTTTGGTCATGACTCAGCATTATTGTTAAGAGTGTTAATTTGGATACTGAGTTGTAATACAATAATGTTCTCTGGGCCAGAAGACAAGTATAGGGATGGATCTTTGCCCCTGCATAAAATGGTCCCAAACTACTGCTGGCATGTGTGTGTGCATATGTGTGTATGTGTGTGTGTGTGTGTATGCGTGCATGTGTGTGTATTTCTGCTTTTTTGCTGCATCCTCCATCCCAAATAGTGGTCATGATGCACTTACCTATCTATAGCAAATCTTTCTTTTTTTCCTAATTTATTATGGTTTGGAAACTAGATATCTAAGTTTATTAAATCAAAGAGTCAAGCAGGAGTATATAAATTCTTCTTCTTTTTTTTTTTTTCCCTTTGGCTGGCTAGTATGGGCATCCAAACCCTTGACTTGGTGTGATAACACTGTGCTCTCACCAACTGAGCTAACCAGCGAGCCCCACATAAGTTCTGAGTGAGGGACTAACATATAAAAGTCATCTAGTCTCATGCATGGTACTATATAATATTTACTTTTATAGTTCAGAGTACTTTCAGAATTAACTTCTTGTTCTCTTATTTCGTAAAGAGGAGGTTGAGGCTGTGAGTACCTGAGATAATATGAAATATAGAATTTATTTCTCTGTTATTAATCAAATTCAATCTCTGTCTTCATATTCAGGATTAGCAATGGCAGCTGTATCTGCAGCAGCATGTACTGTCGCTGCAGGGCCCCCGACAGGTAGGTAGAGAGCGGCATCAAGACAGGGCCCAGCCCAGAGTATGTTTCTGATGCCAGATATCTTGGCCACCTTTATTAGTTTTTGATAATTATCTCGTTTGGTGAATATTATTTCAGAGAAAGAAGAAGGCTAAATTCCAAGAAGTCAGAAAGAAAGCAGAGGAGAGAATCTATCCCAGCAATATCTCCATCTGGAAAGATGGAGTGGAGAAATGTAAGGCCAGAGAAAGAACAGAAGGCTTTTTGTGGAAGAATAAAATCTCCAAGAGGCAGGAAGGACTAGGCCCATTTTTCTTTGGTCTCGTTTGTCAACAGCTTCTCCTTTATCCCAGGAAGTACATTTGGCTCTTTGTTGCTGGTCAGAGACATGTGTCTGGATCTCACACAGTGGCACCATCAGGAGGAAGTTCTGGGTCACTGACATCAATGGTATAAACTGCAACCGTAAAAGCTAGCCTTCCATGAATCTGTTGGACACCCCCACCATGCAAGCTGCCAGGGACTATGCTGCCAGGGACTGTGCTCCCACGCTCTGAACTCAGTGTGCAAACATTTTTTTCAATAAGTGTGTCTACACTTCAGTGTGCACACAAATCATCTCACTGAAATGCAGATTCTGTCTCAACAGGTCTGGGGTGGATCTGGATTTCTAACAAGCTTCTTGGTGATGCCCATGTGCATTGCCCACAGGCCACTCTTTGAGTAGCAGTGTCTTAGATTATTTCAACTCCAGCTGAATTAGCCAGGAATCTTGAGAGGAAAGGGAATAGATAATTATAAAATAAACCAAGTGCTGAACTCCATAGTGTTAGTGCTAAAGGGACATAGGGAGCATCCAACGAATGGAGGCCAAAGAACTGCCTTTTCTCAAGTCCCACCCCTAGTGAGTGAAGACAGTGCTGGGACCCAGAACCCAGGCCCCTTGGTTTCCCAGGCATGACTTTCCAGGTCACCACGTCATCTACCTCATAATAGATGTGTCTGAAAAACACTGAAAGACACAGGGCCCTGGAACTGAAGAAGGAGGTAGAGGAAAAATATAAAAAGGAATTGACGGGGAGAAGCAGCATCCAGAGAGAAAGGTGACAAGAGAAAGGAGGAAGAGCAGTCTGGTTGCACGGCTTGAGGCACCCGGAATTCTTTGAGTGATTGGAATTAGGGATGTTGGCAAGATCCTGCCCCAAAACATTCTTCCAACTGATGTCAAAAGACTGTCACAATAAAAAAAGGGGGGAGGGGCTCTCTCAAATCTTCTGGAACCTCCCCTTGCCCTCCATCCATTTCTAATTTCCATTAGCAATGTGCTCTTTCTCGGTATGCGCAGCTCTCTTATAGTCGGGTCCTTCTCAGTGAAACACTCCTGTGTTAGTCAGTCCAGCTGCTATCACAGAACACCACAGACTGGGTGGCTTCAGTGACAAACATTTATTTCTCACAGTTCTGGAGGGTGGAAGTCCAAGATCAAGTTGCCAGCAGATTTGATGTCTAGTGAGGGCCCGTTCTCTGGCTTGTAGAGGGCCAGATTTTCTCTGTCCTCATGTGCAGAACGAGGGCAAGAGAGCTTTCTGGGGTTCCCTTCATAAGAGCACTAGTCCCATTCATGGAGGCTCCATTCTTATGACCTAATCACCTCCCAAAGGCCTCATCTCCTAATATCACCACATTGGGGGTTAGTACTTCAAGAAAGGAATTTGGTGGTGGGACACAAACATTCAGTCTATTGCAACTACCGAGAAATTTCATATGTAAGTCTTTATTGTTCTGCAAATACATTTAAAACATACTTATTTCAGAAGGACAGGCAGCTTAGGTAGGGGTAGGGGTCAGAGAGGGAAGCTGCAGAGCTGAGATGAGAGACAGGGAAAGGTGCTGAAGGCAGCAGGAAGCTTTCGCTAAGGATGGACCACACCCCCATTCACCTGCCATAGGTTCACCTGGGTGTAAGGAACCCCAGAGAAGAAAAGAAGACACTCAAGAAGAGTCTAAGCCAAAGAAAAATTAGAGACAGGAACTTGTGTCCCCCTGTGGATTCTTGTTCTGCTCTTTGTGTGAACACTCCAGCTTCCAAGCCTCAAGGCCCTGGAATGTTCACCATGAAATTTACAGTCAAATCTCAGATGGTGCCATGCTATAACATGTCCCCCACATTCTCCTCGACTGTGAAATGAGGATAACAAATCAAGGTGTTCTGTTTTTATAAGAATATTTTACATCTGAAAGTGTTGGGTGAGCAGGACTGAAGCCATCTTGGGACCTAAAACCTCCTGGACACTAAAAGATTTTTAAAGGACACATTTTTTTCTCCTGGCATGCATTTCTCTGAGCTCTCTCTGTTCCCCATGGTTATTTGATGTTTTGAGCCTTTGTTACAGGGCAAGATGACATTATTTACATGAATGTAAAGTTGTTTTCCAGTCAGACTGGAGCTGCAGACCTGCACATACTATGCAGACTCTGGGAAACCAAGGAGACATCAGTAAAGCTGTGCTGATTCCACTCCTCCAGAAGGACCCTGAGATAACAGCATGGACGGTAGCAGAAATCAGATGGAGCCTTGGTGAGACCTCGCACCTGACTCCTTGCACGGAGTCCCTGCAGTTCACAGCCCCTTCCTCCTGCTTTTCATTTCCCACCTTCCATTCCCTGGGTGTCCTCTTTAAAAACCCCTCAGTAAATCTGAGTCTTTGAGATGCCTGTAATCCAGCCATTCTCCTTCAGGTTTACTGGAGAGATGAGTTAGCCTAACACCTCTCCTCAGGTCACCAGTATTCTTGGATAAAAGCTGACTTCTGTTTTCACCAGCATTTGACTTTTGAGTGCTTTGCTTTTGAAAGGGGGCAGCCAGCCAGACTTAGGATAGGTAGCAAGATTTTGGCACCTCAGCCAGGAGCTGAGTGCCCTCCAGTATCAAAAGCACTGCATATTTCTATCATCTACCTGTGTATGCACGTACTTCCAAAACAAAAATAATAACAAAATTAAAGCCATCACCCATTTTAAAGTAAGTCATTCATCATTCTGTTTTATTCATAAACTAGAATCTACATCCTCCTTATCCTACCTCCCTCTTTCTCTCCCTTTCCCTTCTCCTCTTTTGCTTTCTTCCTTCCTTCTTTCTTCTTTTATTTATTTGGAGTTTAGAGAAAATCCCACTCCTATCAAGAATGACCTTGAACCCCGATAGGATAAGTCTCACATAGAAAATAAAATTCACTAAGCAGAAATAATTTTCAAAACAGCTATTAATTTTCAAATCCAATCTACTTTCTGCTTTTTAGAGATGTTCTTTTTCAAAAGTAAGCATCCTGCTCAGGTTCCCATGCTGTTATTTGAAGTCAATAAGATTTCAAAGATTTTGCTTTGACTTTTGTGTCATTAATACTTTCTAAATGTCCTTCAAAAGGAAAAGCATTTACAATTTTCTAGAAAGAGACATCTCTGGGGAAATATTTGTTCATAAGTCTGATGATAAGTTATTTTTATTCTAAAGATAATAGATTGCTGTTTAATGAGCAGTTTCACTGAAATAAAACCCTGGAAATGCTTATGGGTCTAGGATTATGTTCTCTGAGGTGAGTCAAATTTTCTAGAAGGAGGAGGAGTGTCAGAGAAAATCAGGACTATGATCTGAAATCAATACTATGCCCTGTAATTTCTATAAAACCTATGTGTATTGAATGTCATTATGTGCTCTAATTCAACCACTTAAAGTGTATCTCTCCCTAGGGCATGCAAAACCTCCTTCTCTCATCTACCTGCTTATTTTCTCTCTTGTGGAGGCCAGCAAGGTAAAGCAGAAGCAGAAGCAGAAGGCCCCTGGCATCAGGCAGACTTGCATTTTCACCCAATTTCTGTCTTGACTAGATGTGTGACCTTGAGAAATTTCCTGAAACTGTCTGATCCCCAGTTTCTGTCTATAAAGTCAGAGTAATAAAGTCTCTCAGGCTTCTTGTGAAGAGTAAATGAGATAAATGCAGTACATCTCCTAGATTAGAGAAGAAAAGGAAGAATATAAAACATGAAGTGGGATGTACTATACAATTAGGTGATCAAAAGGCAAGGAGCTGTCAGCCTTCAGTTTAAATAGCTCAGACATTCTTAAGAAAGTTTGAGAAATTATTATTATACTTATTTCTCTTATGAGTTTTTAGCCATGAAAATCACAGCTAAATTAGGAAATGTATCTAAAATCTTGAATTTAGTTGGAATGGTAAAAAGCTCAACTAAAAATTTTAAAAAGAGTCATTTGTTATTTATGGTTGCAGTAGATTAGAGGCCCCCCAACCTCATGGAGGCTTAATCCCCACTGTTAACTGTTGAGGGTGGGAAATCCTATTATGGTCACTGATAAGGGGTCTTGAAGAGGTGATTAGATTTTAGGCCCATGCTGTAGTGAATGGATTAATAATGGTCATCAGGAGTGTGGGTCTGAGGGCTTTAAAAGGAGAGCACGTGAGAAGCTCTGTCTCTTTGCTCCACCATTTTCTGCCATGTGAGACCTCTAGGTCACTTTGCCACCACAAAGATCCTCAACAGATGTGTTCCCTGGACTTTGGACCTCCCAGCCTCCAAAACTGTAAGCAATAAATTGCATTTCCTTACAAATTACCCAGTTTTGTATATTTTGTTATAAGCAACAGAAATGGACTAACACAATGGAATATCTTACTTTGAGTTTCCCTGAAAGTAGAGCCTAAGGCAAGGATTTGGGTACAAATAGTTTAATTGGGAGGTTTAGTAGACAGAATTCTAAAGATGGTCTCACAAGATTTCCCACCCTAATTCCTGGGACTGTAAATATGATGAGCTCTCATAGTTGAAATTATGTTAATGTTACATGGCAAAAGGGATTTTTCAGATGTGATTGAGCAACTAACCAGTTGGCTTTGAGTTCATCAAAAGTGAGATTATCCAGGTGGGCTTAATCTAATAACACAAGAGCCCTTTAAAAGCAGAGAGTTTTCTCTGGCTGGTTGCAGAAGGGGAAGTCAGAGAGATTCAAAATCCAGGAAGGAGCTGACGTGCCATCATAGGCTTTGAAAATGGAGGGAGACAGATGGGAAGGACATGAGAGCAGCCTCAAGGAGCTGAGAATGACCCCCAGTTGCCGGTCAGGAATCAGGGACCTCAGTCCTACCCTGTAGGGAACTGGATTCTGCCAACACCCTGAACGAGTTTGAAAGCAGATTCCTACCCATAACCTCCAGATGCACACCAACCTGCTTGACACAGAGAACTGTCAATCCAGCCCAGACCTCTGACCCACAGAATAGGTAATACACTTATTACAGGTAATAAATGTGTGGTGACTTGTTTGTGGTAATTTGCAATGCAGCACTAGAACTCTAACAGAGAAGGTGATCTCAGGAGGTAGGAGTACAGGAGAGGCAAACGAAGAGAGAAAGAGAAAGCCAATGTAAGTGTTCCCCATGGGAGGGTGTGGCTGGGTGCAATGAGGCTTGATCCTCCTGCCAGCTCCTGAGGAGTGTGCAGAATGTCATCCAGAATTATGCATCTAAAACCAGCAGACCATCTGCCTACTGGTTCAGTCTAGCTCAGCCCCCACCCCCACTCAGTTAAGAGGGCCTTAACTACCTGCACATCCACGCTGTGTTTGTACATAGTCTGAGAGTGTCCACAGTGGAGCAGGGGAATCCCTGCAGCAAAATGCAGAATGACATAAGCTTTTTGAGGCGGAAGGCTGGCTGTACAAAATAAGTCTGAGCTTGCACAGAATGTCCTAGAAAGCAGCAGCTGAAAACAGAAATAGGCCAACCTGATATGAGGAGTATTTAAAATAAAATAATAAATAAAAATCCTAGAATGCCAGATCTGAGGCTCCTGTAGGAGAGGGGTCTCACTCACAGTCTGTGCACAGTAGGGTCAGAGCAGCAAGTCAAGTCTCATGACCTCCAGTGCAGCCTCTCTCCGCTGCTACTAGACCGTCCACTCTGGTGGTGAAGCAGTGTTAAACCCAGGAACTCAAGAATCCCTAAGCTGCTTATCAAATTCCTACCCACTTTTTTGGCCTCCTTTGTCTATGTACCAAACTAGACTACAAGGCTACTTCTACCTGCAAGTTCATTTCACATTTAAACATGTAGTGCTTTGTACTATCAATTATATTTTTGTGTTTTAGTGTACTAACAAAAACAAAATAGTTATACCCAGCTTAGTATTGCTTGCAAAGAATTAAATACCAGGGTAACTGGAAAAAGTTGGTAATGAGCTTATTACCTATATTTTCAAGTTGGTCAATTCTCTACAATTCTTTTGAGTCATCTAGAAATGCTTCAGTTTCTCCTGACTTGTGGCATATTTTTTCTCTCTGGCTTCTGGAGAGAGAGTGGAATTGGAAAGGAATGAACAAAACATTTGACAAAATCTTTTCCTTGTTGCAGACCAGTCATCCTAATTTACACCTGTTTTTGAAGAAACAAGTCTAATCTTCTTTTGAGCAACTGAATTTACATAGGAACTGATAAAGACTTGATACGGTAATTGACAAAGTCTTACCTTTGCACCCTAAAGTGAGCTTGGTAAGATGCATCTCATCTTATTTGATTTTAATTTCAGTTTCAACAATTTACTTGTTTTTTAGGTTCTCCAACTACTCTTAAAATAACCTGTTCACCATGCCAGGCAATTATCCTCATTATATTTGAGTTTCATTCTTCACACCTGGATTTATAACAAAGAAAAACAAGGAAAAGATAGTTCACAACACAAAAGACTGAAAGATTGAAAGGCAGTTTAAATGACTTAAAACATTCTACTTACAAAGAACTTTCTGCAATACATCTAAAGCACTATATTTTATTAATATGAAGGCACATCTCTTTTTTAAAAATGTTTTAGGGCCGAGCCCGTGGCGCACTCGGTAGAGTGCTGCGCTGGGAGCGCGGCGATGCTCCCGCCGCGGGTTCGGATCCTATATAGGAATGACCAGTGCACTCACTGGCTGAGTGCCGGTCACGAAAAAACGACAAAAAAAAAAAAAAAAAAAAAAAATGTTTTAACAACTCTGAAGTTGGGATGTGTTGGGGCCATGGGATAAACTTCCCTTTTGGCCTCTGAAGGTTTGCTGAAAAATCAACTGATAATAAGTTTTAATAAGACAGATTAATAAGAGAATGAGGATAACGAGTTTTATTTAATGTGCATGAAAAAAAATCACAGGCAAGTGATTACCCAACTTCCAGTGGGGACAGAGACTCATATACCCATCTTCATAGGGGAAGGGGGGGTGGGAAAGTAGGAGAAATGATTCCTAGGGAGGGCTCTCAATGGGGGACATGCAATGGCCTGGGACAAAGTCTGGTGGCCCACAGAGCAGACAATGACTGCTAAATGATTTTCTCCAAAATACTGAATGGGACCAAAACAGAAGACAACGGTCTGTGACAAATCTTGCTGAGGGTTGCTGACAGACCCGAGTCTTCCTTCCTGTGAGGTAAGTCACATGAACACTCAGGGAAAGGACCAGAGGTAACTGCCTTTTTTCTTATTGGTCCAGACTTCCTGCAGATAAGGGAACAGCTTTGTCCTGTGCTTTGGAGAGTGACAGAGGACTGGGAGACGGAGGGGAGGGGGCCTGTGGAATGTGGGTAATTCTTTTGAGGGGCAACAAGTGATTAGTAGGGAGAATGATGGGTCAAAGAAATAAAAATCAGCTTGTGAATGATTTTCATGGGAGTTTAAATGAGCCTGAGAGACAGACGTGAAATTGCAGGGAGGTCCGTTCAGGCGTTCAGGCATTCAGGCGTGGGTGCACTCCCCCCTCCCCTATCCCGTGATAGATAATGAGCTGGGAAGCAACTATTCTGTGAAGGTACAGGTAAGGCTAATGTCTCGAATCCTGTTGACATCACCAATTGTAGCACTCTTAATCCTGTTCATGACACCAATTGTAAAGCTAGGCAACCACACTAGTTGTCGGGCTCTTTTACCTGCCAGTAATCCTGCACCAACTGGGCCAATTGCTGAGCTAGGGCTGGGTCTAGAGCTCCCAGATTCCTCAAACCCATTCACAGACTGGGTCACAAACCCTTCATATGCCAGGCTGGGTCACCAGACCCCACACATGCCAGGCTGGGTCACCAGACCTGTTCACGCAGGTCTATGAGCTAGGTAACTGGCCAAAATGTCCTTGGAACCGTAGGTTGGAAAGCATGGCCTCGCAGGGTGGACACCCAAGGCAAACGCCTGCCCGCCTGCTTCACTAAAACTCCTCTCTCCTCTCTCTCTCTCTCTCTCTCCCCCCCCCCCCTCTCTCCCTGAAGGACACAAGAATAGCAACAAAACTAAAAAGATACATTGGTGTGCATGTGCACTAGCTACACACACACACACACACACACACACACACACACACACAATTTGCTTACAATAGATGTGCTAAACCACGCCCAGTGGGACCCAAGGCGAGGGCCCTGACCAAACTATTCTATTTTCCCAACAGTAAATTATATCTCAACAAAGCTCTTAAAAAACAAAACAAATCAGCATGCTTCTTGAAAGCAGAGAGCACATCCGCACATGCTCTCACATCAAAAAGACCAGCACTGAACCTTAGAGAGTGGCTTCCCAAGTCTTACATGGCCTGGTTTCTACCTGCTTCCCACCACTTGCTCCTACCTCTCTCCTCTTTCTTGAGCTTGCTCCATATCCGGGGGCCTGTCTGGGGTTCTGGGTTTGGGTGTGTAGTAGAACATTTGTACCATCAGTTTGTATGCCTGGAATGCACTTTCCCCCAGTCTCATGATTATCATTCCTCTTCTCATTCAATTCTCAGCCTAAAATGCCTACTTAAACACCTAAAGAAGCAGTTATTGTGTATCTGCGCTCATTCACCACTATCTGAAATTTCTCTCATTTGCCTATTGATTGATTGGAGTCTCCCTCTCCAGAATATAGGCTCCAGCCCAATCCACCTGCCTGCCTGCTTTACTACACATCTCTTGCAACCAGAACAACACCTCACACATGTAGATGCTCAATAAACATATGTGGAAAGAAAGAATACATGTCAATTTGATTTTACTTACGTAATATATAATACTGGTATTGCCAAGTTTTTTGGTTTTTTCTTAAATATTTAATTTTCTTGAACAAAAGAAACAAAAAGAAGGAAATACTACTTGGGCAGACCTGGCTGGTGCAGCAGTTGCATGTGTGTTAGATGTTAATGGTAGAAATTCCAGGCCATTATCCCTCCTCATTTCCAATTTTTAGGGCTCTAACTCAATGACAGTTTCTTTCTCAGCTTTATGTCTCAAGAAATTATCAAAAGTCAGCAAAGTACCTACACACAGTAGGAGTACTAATGTTTTTTGAATGAATAAATGTATGTATACATGCTAAGGGAGTGACTTAATAATCCCACTCAATGACTGTGAGAGAAACACAATGATTCAGTGTGACAAATGCCCTCATCTGTCCAATGCCAAAGGATGGACATGGAGACACATGGTATGGCAAAGTGAGACTAATGGCAGTCTTGCAAGATTGGGTGTCTGTTGGACAGGCACACCAGAAATGGTTACTGATGGATCTTGGACATGGCAGGTGCCATCTTGGAAGTGACTGGCACCATTTTATACACACTCAGCACAAAATGGCCACCAGCCTTTCCCTTATGAGAAAACTCGTGGTTTCTGAGAATAGAAACTCCTCCACATCAGCACCAAACACAGCCCAGAAGATTCTTTTCCTTTAATAAAGCTTGATCAGTACCTGGCATTTCAGCTTACTTCCTTTCAGTTACGTCAAGCAATTTATTCCCTAGTGCACAAGTCCCTCCCCCAGTTCCTCATTGGCTGAGTACTATGGGGTGTACAATCTTCCTGAACATTGCCTAAGTTTTATTACTTCCTTATAAGGCATTTATTGTCTCCTTCTCTCTGGTGGAAAGGGGTGGGCTCAGGGCAAGCCCATGGAAAAGGCCCACCTGAAGTCCTGAGGAGGAAGAAGAGCCAGGAGGTAAAAAGAACAAGGTGACCAGCCACCATCTTGAGAAGTCACCCTCGGGAAAGTTGTACTTTCAGGGGTTATCACACCACAAGTTAGTCAAGCAACCCTCGTTAAGCTATTCTTGAAAAGAATCACTTAGGCTATTTCCCCACATTTGGAACAATTCTACAGACCAGACCCACTATAGAAGCAGGTGAGCTCCAGGTACAGATTGGAGGCAGTGACCATTGTCTAGGGTAGTACAAATTCTATTTCTTATCACCATGTCATGGAGCCAAATTCCCCCAATTTCCTCTACTAATACAAATGATGTCCTTATATTTATAAATAATAACCCTTAAATCACTGAATAAATATTTTATCAAGTCCCTTTCTTTACAGAAGCTCCTTCCTGTGTGCCAATTTAAGGGAATTGTGAGAACTGTGTTTTAAGTTATGGATCTTAAAAATAGATAGAAATCAAGATTTCTTCTGGTCCAGGGGCTGTGGCTTCAGGCCTGAATAGTATCATGTCCCTTCTATTGATGAAGGAACTGAGTCCTGAGAAACTGAGGTTAAAAGAGCCTCGTTTGAGATCACCCACTGGTGAGGAGTGGAGTGAAGTTACCCATCTCACACCTCCCTGTTCTTATCATTCTAATCCCAGCTGGCCCATTTTCAGCCTGGGTCTCATCATATACATCTCATTTTTAAACTGTGGCGAAAATACCTCTGCTATTGACCAATAATACCAAGTTATTCAATATTGGAGGGAAAACAATTGTGTTTTTCTTTGCTTTCTATAGTCATCAGATGCTCGTTGCGAACACTGCGGGTACTTTAATTTGTCTAGCCTTTACCGTTTTCACAATACTCTGTGCATGTTATCTCTTTTCATGTGGGAGTTGAAATGTTGTCACTGAACCCATGACAATACCCCAAGCAAAGAAAGCAAGCATGCACAATTTGGCTCAGAGGGATAACCAAGTAGGAGAAATATGGAAGACCCTGACCCTGACCCTAACTCATGGAAAGAGACCAAGACACTGTAGGGGACAAAGGAAAGTGTCTTCACCCATAAAGCTTCATTAATAAAAATCACTGACAAATTTACATCGATGGGAAGAAAAGGCATAACAAATTTTATTATGCAACATGCTGGGAGAAGGCAAAGCACAGGGGAATCACAAGAGAGTAATGTCTCAAATTCCAGTGGGAATACAGAAGGTTATGTGCCAGTGTTCATAAGCAAGAGAAGGTGGGGGGAGGTACCAGTCCCAGAACAGTGGCCTGAGACCAGGTTACTCTGAAGCTCCCAGAATTTGAGCCTGGTTATTTGCATTTACAGAGGTAAATTTCCGGCTACAAAGCAACTGCCTTCTAGCCAATCTTGTTTTTCCAGTCTCTCCAAAATAGCCATCTTGAAAGATGCCAAAGAAATATCTTTGGGGGCTATAATATTTTGTTTTCACACAGCACATGAATAACAACATAGAGGAAACATGGACTAGAAGAAAAAGCATTGGACGAGTCCCAGCAGAAATACAAAATGCTGGAAAAATACTGTTTGCTAAATGGGGGGTTGGGGGGTTCATTGGAGGCATTGAGAGAAAGATGACAGGGAGTGGGTGGATAGATGGGTCGACAGGTGAGAGGAGCAGAGAGGGATGCAAGACTGCAGAGAGAGCAAGGGAGGAGGGAGCAGGGCGAGGCAGCAATTCCAGGTGTCAGACAGGACAGGCACTGACCTGGTGAGTGCAGGTGAACGAGCTCAGGAACCACTGCTCGATAAATCAAGCTTGTCTGTTGCTTCAAGATCTGGTTTCCTGTACCATGCAGAACTAGTAGAGAGGGATTTAGGTAAAATCTGTTCAATTCCTTACCTTACTCTTTAGAATCAGTATCTATTTAGATTCAACTTGTATTGTCATAACCAATAGTATTTGTGCTTTCAAAATTTGATACAGTTTGAAAGAAAGATACAACAATCACAATCATTCCTCGAACCTTCAAAAGGAGAGAATGGAACTGAGGCCACCAGAGGTAGGAAAGAGGGAAGAAGTGGGGGAGGGTTAGGGAGAAATTGGTAAAGGGCCAAAAATATCTTTACATTGTGTAATGATAAAATAAAAAAATTTTAAAAACTTATTAAGTCATTAGAGTATTAGACCTACCTATCTATCTAATGTGAAAAGTTTTCATGACATTATGCTGAGTATAAAATAAATTGCAAAATAGTATGTGAGACTAGTTGCATTAAAATATATATGTATATTTTCTGGCAAAGTTTTTGTAAAAACACAAAACGAAGAAAACTCGATACTTTTTAATGAAATATCTCAGGTCAAGCAGGTAAATAACTAAGCTGGCTCCATGAAAATTTTCTGGTTTTCCTTGAAGGCAAATATTTATGAAAGAGAGAGGAGCTTCATGAATGCATCTGTGCTTTACAAGAGAAAAATACCAGGAAAACTTTACTGTACTAGATGGCTTGATAGTTTCAGTTTAGTGTAGACACTACAGAAATGTTCGTGATTCTCTAAAATCTACAGAAACAAACAATTTCTTCAGTAAAGATCAATCAGCTTGAGCTTCTCTTTTCTTTTGAGAAAAATACTCCATGATTCAGTATAATCAAGTGAGTTTGGAAAAAGCACAGGAGGCAGCATTTAGGAAACTCTCATTCTGACAGAGGGAAAAGAGTGCCCCCTGCTGGTAATTATATAACACTTTTTTTTTTTTTCATTTTCTTTAAGGGAAGACATATGGAATGTTTTTAAAAACTTCTTGCATTTTAATTTTAAAAAGATATGACTCAGCGCGTGTTTTTAAAATCAAGTATAATTATAATTAACACATAACAAAAAAATCACAGTCACTAGCCTCACTCTTCCATTTTCCTTCCCATCTCCAGCTCCCCAGAGGTAAGCTCCTTCAACCTCTTTAGCTATGTCTTCTTGTATTTATCTACATACATCATTTTGATGAAAGTCTTAAACTGCTGCTTTTTATCTATCAGTTTGAGACACTATCTGTTGACGTCATTTTATTATAAATGACTATTTGGCTTTCCTTCTCCCCTACCTCTGTCATACTATAATACTCACTTTGTAATTTTTGTTTAAATCAGGCTGGGGCATACATTGTTACATGACAATACTGAAGTATTGCGTTACTTTTTCCTTGTGAGGCTCCTCATGGAACATCACTTTATTACCTTTCTTGTGCCCTTTGTTTTTCCTGGATTGCCTTTGTTTTCATTTGTATAGTTCTCGGTTAACTTCACATTCAATTTCTCCTGCTGGCTCTATCATATTTCTGTTAGTTTATCTCTAAAGGCTCCCACATATTACACATGCTATCAATTCCATTCTTTCCCGAAGACCTTCCTCCTTCTGGAACCTTCTCTCTGCAAGCTCAAATTGGGACCTGTTACTCTGGGGCCAACTCAACATCTGTCATCCTGGGATCCTTCTTGACCACCCTCCAGTAGTTTCTTCCTGAACCACATTTTTCTCCTCTCTGGAGCATATCCTCTAGTAGCTTCTTAAGAAAATGGGTGTAAGATGGGAATTTTCTGAGTCCTTGCAAGAATGAATATGTATTTATTCCACCATCATACTTGACTGATTATTTTGCTGGGCATACAATTATTGGCTGAAGAAAAACTTCCCAGGATTTTAAAGGATTTACACCTTTCTCTTCTATCTGTGACAGTATATTCAATGGCTTTCTATTTTTTCTCCTTCAAAAGTGATCTTTCTTCTCTGGATGTTGTTAGCATCTCCATTCTCTTGTTCTAAGATATGAGCTTGGTTTTCTTCGGTTTGAGTCTTTTGTTATGGACCATGCTGAGCAGTTGGTGGGTTCATTGCTCTGAAGACACACTCTCTTCAATTCTAAAAAATGTTCTTGTATTCTTCTTTTATTCATTTTCTCCCTACGGTTTCCTGGCATTTTCTTTTTGAATGTTAGACCTCCTATATAGATCTTCTAATGTTCTTTTCTTCTCTGTCCTATTTTTCCATTTCTTTATCCTGTTGTTTATTTTTCTGGGAATGTTCTATGTCTTTATCTTTTAATTCTTCTACCTTGTTTTTTCTTTACTTTGCCTACCATAGATATTTTTAATTTCCAAGAGCTCTATTTATTCTCCCCCAGTTCCTCTTTTAATGCATGCTGTTTATACTTAATAGCTACAGTAGTCTCTCACATTTCTTTGAGGATATCAGGGTGTGTTTTGTATGTTTTCTTTTGAGTTTTGCATTAGTCGGGCTTGTTAACTTTTGGATTTCACTTTAGGGTCACTAGGCAGTGAGAGGCTGTTTTATTGGAGAACTCCTAAATATTAACTTCTCTGTCTTTTCTCTTGGCCATTCAATTTCTCTAGAGACAAACTCATCAGTTTCTGACATGTGGCAGCCAGTTGTCATTGCCGGGTCAGGACAGAAAGAGACATTTAGAAATCTCACCAATGCAATAAGAAGACTCTCATTTAATCCTACTGTTTTGAGAGCTTTGTCTCACTTTTCCTCTTAGTATATTTGGTTTCCCCCATTTGGGAGCCTCTCAAGGTCAATCTTTGCAATCACTTCCTGCCTCCTGCAAGGTAGAGATGGGGTTTGGAAGTCACCTGGGATCCAACTGTTTATAAACAAACTTTCAATCAATCCTTCATGTTTGTCCAGAGCCTCATCCTATCTTCTTGGTACCTGGGGTCTCCTAGTCCTGAGATTTTCATGGGTGTATAAAACATATAAATTTCTGTGTCTCCATTCATATATATATGTAAGTTGCAAACTGTTTTGCTCAGCTAAGTCAATTACCACCACATTTCTATCTGCATCTATCTTCAATATATCTATTATAACCTTGTGTCCATTGTCATGCATTTTCTCCCTTTGTCTTTGCTCTTGTGGGGTTATATCTCTATCTCTATCTCTCTGTCCATCTCTGTATCTGACTCTATCTCTCTATCTCTATCTATGCTGTGCCTCTATCTTTCTATTCTTTGTCATTTTAAAGGCATGTTAGTAATGAGGCATTAATGCATGTTTCTACCTACCAAGTTTAACCAGAACCATTTCCTAAAACTAAATCAGATTATGTCACTTCCCTGATCAGAATATTTCAGTGGTTTTTCATTCAGTTGGCCCACAGCTCTCTCCTTGCCTAACTCTTTGGACTCATTTTATGCTACTCCCTTTTTAAAATCTGCTACTAGAACTTTAGAGCTGAAAGTGGTCTTAAAGATTAGCCAGTCCAGTTGTTTTTAAACTCATTCCCTCAGAAATCCAGAGATGTCATAGAGGTGCCAGACTTGGTGCTGAAGTGTGTGTGTGTGGGTTGGGTTGGAGGGAGATTACAGAAGTGGACAAATGATCCCTTTCCTTTTTCCATATACAAAAATCAATTCTTAAATGGATTATACGTTTAAAGGAAAAAGGTAAAACCATAATTTTTCCAGAAGAAAACATAGGAGAGTATCTTCATGACTTTGGCATAGAAAAAGATGCCTTAAAAAACAACAATAAAATCCCTATCAAAAAGAAAAAAAAGTTATTTTGGGGGGGAGACATTAAACTTAATTCCTGTTTCTAAAAAATACCATTAATAGACTGCATAGAATAAAATATATAGAATAGAATAAATAGAAAAAAAAATCATCATAGTTTGGGGAAAGGTACTTATAATACATACAACTGACAAAGTGTTTTTTCCTAGACTGCCTAAAGAATTTCGACAAGCAAACAAGAATCAGACAACCCAACCAAAAAAGAGAAAAAACCTCAAACAAGAATTTCACAAAATAGGATATCCAAGTGGCTAACAAACATACAAATCTTCCAGTTATCTGAGATACGTAAACTAAAACCACACTATGATTCCACAACCCACCCACCAGAATGCACAACTGCACTCTCATGCCCTGCTGGTGAGAATATAAAACAGCACAGCTTTGGAAAACTGCTCAGCTGTTTCTATTAAAATGACATATGGATACCCTACACCCATGCATCTACATGTACATGAAAATCCATGAACAATACTATTCATAACAGCCCCAAATTGAATAAACTGTGGTATGCTCATCCAAATGCACATTACACAGGTCTTGTCAATGGACCAAATCTGGCTCACTGCCTCTTTTTGCAAATAAAGTTTTAATGGAACGCAGACCTGCTCATTCATTTACTCATTGTCTATGGCTGCTTTTGCACTATAATGGCAGAATTAAGTAGCTGTAACAAAGACTGAAATTAAGGCCCTCAAAACCTAAAATATTTACTAGCTGGCTATTTACAAGAAAGGTTCACTACAAGCACAACATGAATGAACCTCATGAAACAAAATGTTGAATGAAAGAGGAGCACTAATGTAAAATTCAGGAACAACTAAAACCAAGCTATGGTGTTAGCAGTTGGAATAGTGGATACCTTTGGAGTAAGATTGTGATTTTATGGGGCAGGCAGAGGGCTTCCAAGGACCTGATAACTGCTCCATTTTTTATGTGAATGCTGGTTACACACTTGGGTTAAATTTGAAAATTCATTGTTCCATACACTTATGATTTGTGCACTTTTCAGTATTATGTTTTAAGTTTATTTTAAAAACTCATTTGTTAAAATAGAGTTATAAAATCTTTTCTGAGGAATAACAAATGCTGGCAAGGATGCAGGGAAAAGGGAACTTTTCTACAATGTTGGTGGGACTGGAAATTAGCACAGCCATTATGGAAAACAGTATGGAGGTCTCTCAAACAACTACAGACAGAACTGCTGTACGATCCAGCAACCCCACTACTGGCTATATATCCAAATGCCGAAGGTGTACCTGCACTCACATGTTCATTGCAGCTCTATTTACAATAGCCAGAATATGGAACCAGACTAAGCGTCCATTGACAGACAATCAAATAAAGAAAATGTGGTATATGTACACAATGGAATACTACTCAGCCATAAAAAAGAATGGAATTCTACCATTTGCAGCAACATGGATGAGTCTGAAGAAAATTAAGTTAAATGAAATAAGCCAGACAAAGAAACAGAAATACTGCATGTTCTCACTCATAACTGGCTGCTAGGAAGGGAAGGAGGGAGGTAGGGAGGGAGGGAAGGAAGAAGAAAGGGATGAAGGAAAGAAAACAAAGACCACAATAATAAGTTGAACTTTCAGAAGAAGAGAACAAACCTAAGGATTCTAGAGATGCAGGGGAGGGAGGGAGGGGGTTTGGGAACTGATAGGTTGGGCAAAGGCCATAAAGAAATGTCACAATTTGCAAGAATGAATATGCTAATACTAAATTTAAATATTTTAAATAAATTTTTAAAAGAAAATGGGAGGAAATAAGTTGCATAAAAGGGCTATAATTAAATATCAAGAAATAGGTTTCCCAGAAGAAGCATTTTTCTTTCCTCTATACTATTTGTTTCTTTCTTGTAGTTGGGGTATTAGGTAATAAATCTATTATGAGAAAGAAAAAAATTAATATTTCAGGAAGCTCTGTAATTCTTGGAGGCTATTAAAATAACGTGAAATAAATTAACAGCCAAACGCACTTGTATTGTAATATAAAGAGTACTGCAGCTTCTAAAACTCCCTGAGTTGTTTTTATGGAAAACCTCAGCACATCTATAAAAATGTAATCTCTCTTTTCTGCAGAAGAAACGGTGAGCCCTGGAGCTGCCAAGCCAGACTTTATATGCCTACACAACTGGATTTGTACACTTTGGGAGGTTAAAGCTATATAAAATTAAGAATTAGATGCTTCCCATGGTTAGAGCATTAAGGAAGTGGTTTAACGTCTTAGCTAAGCTTGGCAAATGATTTTCCCAAATCATTAGCAAAAGGAAGATTCGGCCTTCTAATTTTTTGTAGCTTTCCCCCCTTGCTTCCACTCAGTCTTCCCTAACTATTCTCTTCTCTTTAAAATGTTTCTCCTGTCATTAAGTTTTCTTCTGAGCCTGTCTCTTAACTGTTCCACAGTCTTTACATTTTCACAGTATGGTTTCATTTATGTGCATAACACTTTTCTTGAAAATAAAAATATTTTTCATACTATATTGTCCTGCATTTCATGATTAGGATTCAATCACTTATTCAAGGAGAAAGAGGCTAAAGCTTTGGGATACGCCATTCCTCCACAATGAGAAATTTATCTTATATCTTTTATAATGTATACTAAATAAGAAATAATAACAGTTGTCACATAGATAAATTCTAATCACTTATACAGACAGTCCTGACAACATGCAGTGATTACACTTTTGTGACAACTGGAATAAATGGATTATAATCTTCAACTTTCAGAATACTTATTTTTGATGCCTATAATATGTCAGGTACTGTCATACATGCCTTATATTATGTGTTTTTAAAAAAATTTTTAATGTAACAGCCCTATAATTTCACAGGTGTGGAAACTGAGGTTGACAAAGGTTCAGTAACTTGCCAGCTGCATAGTGAGGTGGTTGCAAGACTGAGTCCTTGGGGCACGGTCGCCTGGGCTCGAGTCCCAATTGCACCACTTACCATTGTCGGACCACAAGGTACTTTGTGCTTCAGGTCCCTCATCTGTGAAATAAGAGGATTAAGATCGGTAATAATGTGCAAACTGCTCACAGTGAGTGCGCGATAAATGACCTCTTCTGTGATCGCTACCAGAGCCAGGATTTATTGCAGTCTCTCTGACTCCAAATACCACGATTTCTTTGCTTTTCTGGCAAATAATGAGGAACCAAAATTTTGATTGGTTACATCTAAGCAGCTTACATTATCCTTTTTGAGGTGATGCAGGAATTCTTCAGAAGTTCTGTTAAGTTATTAGACTGGGAGAGGCTGTTGGGTAACAGTGACCAATGCTAAAGAAAACCTTTCCTTTTGCTAAACTTGGATCAACGTGGTAGTGACAGTGGACATGACTGGGGCTTCCACATGTGGATGTGGCCTCATCACCGTTTTCTATTTCAGTTTCAAATCTAAGGGAAGTCAGGTCTAAATAAGTCCTAGAAATATAAAAAGAAGCATCCTATCCAAGAACGGGGTCATGGTCTGACAAAGGTTAAGTCATCTGGGGAGACATAAGGTGTATCTTGAAATATCTTAGCATCTTGGATCTATTAGTGTAGGGCCAATGGAGCATTCCAACCTCACATTCCATCTATCTCTCTGCTATGTCCTGCCTTGCTTCCATCCCATAGCCCTGCTAGGTTAGAATTAGCTACACTTTTTCCAAAGAACACCCATGAAAGCACCAGCCTGAAGCAACCACCTGTCGTTACTTAGAAATTTCCCTATAAAATATCTCTTGCTGTGTTGTCCCTATTTCCAACTATATGTTCTCTCTCTCTCTGTCTCCCCCCCATATATATCTCTTTCTCTCTCTCTCTACCCCTCTCTCTTTCCCTCCCTCCCTCTTCTTTTATTTTATTATTGAGTATTCTGAGAATTCTCTGGGCTCTTTCTGTTTCTTTTCCAACACCTTTTAATCTGACAGGCTCATAGAAGTTGCTCAGCAAATATTTGTCTTGTCCCATAAATGAATGTAGTTTTAACCTTTTTAAGGTAAAAGTACCCCAGAGCTGGAAGTAGCTCTCTAATCCATTCATTAAAATGAATTGTTCATCTTCATCTCACTTCCTTCATAGATAGAAGCACAGAGAAGATAGTCTTCACCTGCTCCAGTCTTGCCCTGGCCTCTGGCAGAGAAGTTGACAAGCTCCCCTGTAAAGTTTGGTACAGGTGAGAAGGTATCAGAGCTCCACACAGAGTAAACAGAACAGGTCATGCCAATTACTTCAGAGGAATAAAGACTGCAAATTAGGAGGGTGAGTCTTACAAGTCATCACAGGTAAAACTCCCCAGTAGATGAGTTTCAGGTGATTTCAGTGATTTCTCACCTCAGTGAAATTTTATTGTAATTTCCATGTTGCTTTGGCTTTCTGTGGTACAGAAGTTCAATGGGATCCTGTTTAATATTGCTTGTGGGTGAGCAAGTGTGGAGATCATTTTGCACACAGCAGAAAGAAACATCAAGGTGTCATGTGTATAACTTGGCCCCTCCTCCACTTGCCTATTAAGTTCTTTTGGTTTTGTTTCATGTATTAAACAAATATTTTCTGAGCACCTGCCACGTTTTAGGCTAGGTAAGTCTTCATTAAGAATTTTTATTAAATACCCATTTACAAATGAGAGATGAAAGGGAGTTTGCTTTTTTCAAATCAGAAAAGCACTGGAATCAGGCTAACTAGGTTATGGAAACAACCCACAGGACATTTTACTGTAAGGGGCCTGCACTCCACTATGTATTCACCAAGTGGATGCTACAAGTCAGGACCACACCTGTCTCTCTGAGATATACAGAGATGAATGAAACACAATCTTACCCTCTGAAATTGTGGTATCTAGAAGGAGCTGAAAACTAACAATGATTGAAGTCATTTCTGTGCACGAGTGTCTCATGCTGAAGGACACTGCCCAAAGACCTATTAAGAAAAATCCTGAGTTTTCTTCAAGCTGTGCCATCTCTAAACTGTTTTTATGTTTGGATAGGCAGAGATGGATCATTTGGGGGAAGGTGAGATACCTTTCCTAGAAGAGGTAAGACTTGATCTTGGAAAATGGACAGGATTTCAACAGTCAACGGATTACAGCAGGGCCTTTCAGGGAGAGAACAGCTTGCTGAGGGGTGTGGATTTGGAGGAACTTTTCTGGAGAGATTGTGGTCAGAGGGGTGGGGCAGGAGAACAGAGGAATCATAAGGAGGAAGGCGGGAAAGGTAGGTTATGAATCTAGTAGCAGCAGCGGAAGGCAGAAGTTTAGATTTCCACAAGGACCCTATGAAAAGTGATTTCTGTCTACATGTAGAACAGCACAACCATACTCGTGTGTTAAACGCACTTTACACACGAGATAAATGCCATTGAAAACACGTGGCACACTAACTATGCTGTTTATCAGCAAGCAGCTTAATGGATATGAGTCACCAAACTCAGAATGACACCTGGAGTTTTGGGCCTTAGAAGCTCCCTATGTCACAATGGTGAGTGGGGAACCACAGTGTGCCTCCACAGTTTGACAGCATTGTGTGTTTATTTCCATAGATGATTTATTATTCTATCTCAGGGCACAGAAGGTAGCAATTATCTTAGCAAGCTCTGAAATACATCATTTATGTTTACTATAATAAATGCTTGCCTAGAAAATGGGTCTAAAAAATTTTAATATAGTGTGTGAATCATGAGGTTTACTTTATAGTCTACTTTAAGAATTCTTTATACATGGTCTGGGAGTCAGTATGCTATGGCAGAAATAGCCTGGGCTTGAGAATCAGACAAATCCCAAAATCCCAGCTCTGCTACTTCTTAGCTGTGGCAAATCTGGGTAAATTATTTAACTGCTCAGCCTCAGTTTCTTCATCTGTAAAAAGAGGAAGATAATATCCTACTCATTACTTAATCCTTAAGTGACTAGGTGAGATATTGGTTAACAGTAGGTACATAGCAGGTTCTCAATAAATATTTATTTCTTTACCTTTCCTTTATTATAAATTAAGGTCATTGTGGGGCTGGCCATTTGTTCAGTTGGTTAGAGCACAGTGCTTTCACACCAAGGTCAAGTGTTTGGATCCCCATACTGGCCAGCTGGCAAAAAAAAAATTAATTAACTAATTAAGGTTATTGGATTTTTAAATGAATAGCATGATGTAACTTACAAAACCAAACAAGAGCTGCTCATTTCAGAGAAGTAACTTTGGCAATCTGACTTTACTTCACGTGTCAATGTACATTCTTGGAACAACTCTTTGGAATTTCCTTTAGAGGCTCCAGAATAGGGTAGTTTGTGTGGGGGAAAAAACCCAGAAATATTTCAGAAGCAATTATGGAGACGCAGGTGATGATTATAATAATATTGCCAAACTCAAGTCCACAAAAGGTTGGAACACATAGAGTAATAAAACTGATCTACTCATGTTGCCTTGTGTCAGGCTGGATCACAGACCCCTCAACCTCGTCATGTGCAGGTCACGAGTTAGGTAGTTGGAAAAAGATTCTGGCAGCTGATGGCAAGGCTGACATGCTTTATTTAGACGCAAGCTCCACCAGCCAGCAGATCAGAGCCATTGTCTTTTATACTAAAGTACACAACAGTGGCAACAAGCCGAGGAATACATGGGCGCACATGCACAGTTATACTACAGTTACATAACATTGTTTACAGCGGACATGCTGAGTCATGTCCTGCCAGATATGAGGTGAGGGAGCCTGACCAAACTGTCTCCATTTTCCTCTCACCTTGAAACTGCTGCTCCTTTCTCTACAGGAAACATTTCTTCTGTTACTCAGCATTTACCTACATTTGCTGGTGAAACAGGTATTCATTGTTTTTTAGTGCTTAGGATCCAAGTAATGTTATGTTTCTTTAGGTCTCAAATCAAATTGGAACAGGATCAAACTCTTACTATGAGTTTGGCAAGGAGTCCAGCATTATATTCTGCTGGCTACCTCACTCTTCAGTCTTCCAGCAATTCTGGAAATCCCAGAGGTCTGCTAGACTCCTCCTCCAGGCAGGAGAGAGCCTGTGACCTCCCTGTTCCCTGCCCACAATGTCCTTTGGGCTCCTTGTGGCTGTGAGCTGCTGCTGCCCCACACTGAACACCATGTTGTTTTGGTCTTGCTTCCCCTTCTATGTCCCCCTTCTCTGTTCAAAGGCAGGCAGCCAGGAGCATCTTCCCTTCCTCCCTGTGGAGCTGGTCCATGGGTACCCGCCACCCAGTCCTTTCAATCACCTGCACAGCTGCTCCAAGATCTGCCTCTCCTTAGGCTGTAATTATTGTCCATTTCCTACGTCTGTTCCTGGGGCAGTTGCTTTTTCAACCTCTGTAGCAGATGCATTGGGTGCCATGTAAGTGTTTTCCTTCCTTTTTCTATGTTGGTAGAACCATCCTCCCACACCGGAGGATGAAAATGGAGGATGGGGTTTCCCAGTCTCCTTTGCAGCAAGGTACCCAGTGACCCTACTCCAATAGGTGATTCACAAGAGCAAGTCTGCCGGTAAACTTCTGGGAGACTTTTCTTCCTAATTAAAAGAGAGCGCTCTCCTCCCTGGATCCCTGTTGCTGCCTGCCTGTGATATCATTGGAGCACCTGCTGCCAGGAGCTGGGCCTGCCATATCATGCTCACAAAACAACAAGACCTGGCATAAAAAGGCAATGTACTGAGGCCAGCAGAGAGGAAGGCTTCTGGGTCTGGGTGCTTAAGGTTTTTGAGCTTCTGCCATTCCTGGAACAATCTAACCTCAGATTAATTGTTAGAGGAGCAATGAAGCATCTTTATTGTTCTGATTTTGTCAGTTGGGCATTATCAGACTTTTAGCCAAAGCCATCCTGATTGATAAAAGACCCCAAATACAAATGGCTTACCCAGTTTTTTTTTTCCAATCAGAACTTGTTTTCCTATCAGAAATCCCTAACTTTAGAAATGGAAAATAGAAATAAGAAAAATCCTGTCTGTCTGCCCTAGGACAGTCCAGACTATAGAAACACAAAGGTCTGTTGACTTGAAGTTAAGGGATATTCTTTCCTTCTGGGTGAGTCACCCCACCCAGGGGCACAGGGATTACTCCTTGCTAAAACGTAAGCTAAATTCTTTGTTGGCCAAACTCTTAGCCTCTAAAATATAACAATGTAAGTTTTCAATGTCATTGTGCTACACTGCACCTGAAAACTACTTTTTCTGTTCCTATTTTTGTTTTAATAAAGGAAGGTAGTAGGAGTGGCTCAGGTACAGAGCTGGCTACATAATTTGCAGTGCAAAATAAAAATATGGGATCCTTTACTGGAAAAGCAGCGGGGGAAAGTGCCGCTAAAGGTACTAAAATACAAAGCCTTTTCTTTTCTTCCATGGTCTCTCTCTTGACTTGAAATCGCATCTTTTATTTGTTATTTAATATTGTTCTAGATAAAGAAAAATTAAACATTTAAATTATTAACTTGAATTTTATCATTCCTTTTCGTATTGTGCAATGCCAGTCTTAAGTGCAAATGTAAGAACATTCAACTCAAATGCAGAATCACTGAAATAATGCATGTTGTATTTTCATAACTCAAATATGTATTTTATTCTTAACAGAAGAGTGGAAATGCTGCACAAAACTAACTCAACTGTTTTTATTTCTCTCATCGATACGTGCACATTCTACCAACACTCTTTACCCTCAACCTGCTGAGTGAGGAAGAACAGAATGAGAAGGAACTATGGTTTGCTCAGTCTTCGCCTTCCGTTGTATGTCCTCATTTCTAACCTCAGTGATTAGCCCGTGAATGGAAGTGACACTAGTATGACACTAGTATGATAGGGTTCCTTGGTCATTTGTTTTTCTTAGAACGCCGTTGCCTTCTTTCTAGTGTAAATGGCATGTGTGGTCTCCTGACGCTGTCAGCACTCTCCCTTAGTCAGAGGTATGATATGCTTTTCCTGTGCTCACTTTGAGTCCTGCTGAACACCCCTGCATTGTGGGTCCACTGGAATTCTACACTCATAGGGCACTGCACATGCTATATGCAAATGGGGTGACAAGGAACAGAGGACACTTGTGTTGTGGGCATCTTGTCTGTTAGCACAGACTCCATTGTCCCATTGGAGGACCTCACTTACAAAATACAAGCTCAAAGATAAAATTATTAAGAATTTCAAGATGGTGACAATAGTAAACCAAGTGCTGGGCCCTTCCGAACTTGGGACCCTGCAACACAGATTGCACGCCCATGAAACCAGTTTTGTCCAGGTGATGGGGGAGGGTAAATCCACAAACAAATAAACACTCCATTATCACGAGCATTTGACAAAGTGTGAACACTATCTTCCCCTCCCCTCTCCAGCCTTAAGTTGCTACTGTTTGCCTGAGCTAAGCACAAAGTCCCTGTCTTCAGAGGTGTCCTAGTATAAACCAATAATCACTAGGGGAAACGTGGTAGACAGACAGTCGACTAGAACTATAAAGTGAATCACAAATACAAGCCATTTATGTAACTTTGAACTTTCTAGTAGCCACATTAAAAACAAAGAAATAGGTAAAACTAATTTTAGCAATACATTTTCTTTAACCCAATATATCTAAAATGCTATCATTTCTGCATATAATTAATATAAAAATAATTGAGATACTTTGTGTTCTTTTCTCCATACTAAGACTTTGAAGTCTGGTATATACTTTACACTTAAGAGTGCATCTCAGTTGGGACTAGCTTCATTTCAAGTGCTCGGTAGTCACTTTTGACTAGCAACTACTGTGTTGGACAGCACAGTTGTAGATCTAAACATTGGATGAAGAACTTGCACCAGCCATAAGGCTTCTAAAATGCCTTCCAGACCAGAGACTATTTAATTCATTTGCTTTGGGTATGGGGTTATTATTTTTGTGGTTCTAACTGTGATCATTTAAAGAACGTCTTCATTTCATTGGTAATACAGACTGTCTTAGTCCATTCTGTGCTGCTGTAACAGAATACCACAGATGGGGTCATTTATAAAGAACAGAGGTTTGTTTTCCAGTTTCTCAGGCGGGGAAGTCCAAGATTAAGGTGTGGGCATCAGGTCAGGGTCTTCTTGCTGTGCCATCTCGTGGCGCAAGGTGGAAGAGCGACAGAACACAAGAGAGCAAGAAAGAGGGGGTTGAACTCGCTTTTATAGCAAGGCCACTCTCAAGGTAACTAACCGACACTTGTAATAACAACATTAATCCATTCATGAGGGCAGAGCTCTCATGATGGAATCATCTCTTAAAGGTCCTACCTCTCAACACTGTTGCATTAGAGATTAAATTTCCAACACATGAACCTGGGGAAACACATTCAAACCACGGCATTCAGGCTCTGTCCCCCAAAAGTCATGTTCTTCTCACAATACAAAGTACATTCATTTCATCCCAATAGCCCCAAAAGTCTTAACTTGTTCCAGCATCAAGTCAAAAGTTCAGAGCTCAAACTCTCATCTAAATCAGGTATGAGCGTGACTCAAGGCACAATTTATCCAGAGGCAAATTCTCTCCAGCTGTGAGCCCGTGAAATCAAAACAAGTTAGCTATTTCCAAAATACAGTGATGGGACAGGCGCAGCATAGACATTCCCATTATAAAAGAGAGGAATAGACAAGAAAGGGGTAACTACTCCCAAGGAAATCCAAAACCCAACAAGGAAAACATAAAATCTTAAACTCCAGAATAATCTCCTTTGACTCATGTCCTGTATCCTAAGGACACTGGGGTGGGAGCTGGGCCTTTAGTCTTCAGGCAGCCCTGTCCTATGGCTTTGCTGGTTTAGCCCACCCAGCAGCAATCATGAGTTGGCATTTTATGCATGTAGTTCTCCCAGGCTGATGCTCTACAGTTCTGGGGACTCTGGAGGGCCCCACTCTCCACAGCTCCACTAGGCATTGCTCTAGTGAGGACGCTCTGCAGTGATTCTGCTGCTTCAAGTCTCCACCTGGACACCCAGGCTGTCCATGACACGGCCTTAAGCTGCTAGAAGCCATGCTAGCATTCAGTCCAGTCTCTGAGTGCAGGTGGGTGGGGGACGTTATGGGCCAGGAGGTCTGTGGTTCTCACGCAGCCCTTTCCTCGCCTTCAGACTCAGTCTGAGCTTCTGTTTTGTTCTGTGGCCTTTCCTCTGCAACTTCTACACACAGAAGTGACAACACTGAATTTCTTAAAAGACGACTGGTCCTTTTTTATCTGCTGCCTACATTTTGGGGTATTAGAAAGTCTTGTTCTGATGTACCCTGCCCCCAAACACTGGTCTGAGGAAGGTGTTATAAAGCCAAAAGCTAAGAGCTTTCGGTTTGAAAGCTGTTAGGGGACAACACAGTATATGATAAAAACAAGAGATAGTGAATATATTTGTAATAAACCCGTACCACATTGATAAACACTTTTAAATGAGCTAACTGAAAGATATTCTTGAGACCTGATGTCTATTATTTAAACTACCTTATTGATTTTAACATACCTATAAAAAGGATCTTATCTAGAAGATTTTCTAAGACTTTTTATGCAAAGTAACTGAAAAACTTCTTAGCTCTTTCATTCTTAAATAGCCCCTAGGAACAAATGTGTTTTTTCATGTTTGCCTGATATATTTCATGAACAGCAAAAGGAAAAAAAACAAAGCCGACAGCGATCACTGGCCAGGCACTTACCACGTGCAAGGCACTGTTCTAAGCACTTCACACAAAGTGACATTTGATCCTCGCAATGACCTGCGAGCACAGAGCCATGATATTTCCACTTTTCAGACAAAGAGCATGAGGCACACGGAAGTTAAGTTGTCCACAGTCACACAGCAAGTAAAGGGCAGGGCTCCACGGTTGGAAGTCAAGCCAGGCCATCTGGCACCAAAGCCCCTGGGCAGAGCAGCGGGTCCTCTGCCCCACCCCTCCTCTGCCCTGCAATTTCTGTCCTGGGCTTTTCAGCAAAACCCTGAGTACTGCCCCTTCAGTGGCTATGGGGGAAGAGGACAGGCTCGGGTTTGTTTTTGCATAAAGGTTTTTGTTATTAAAACTTTTTGAATGAAAAGGTCTAACATTTTGTTGATATGATAATCTTAACTATGAAAAATAAAATCTTGAGATCATGGAAGGAATAGTCTTTTTAAGTATCTACATTAACAAAAGTCATTACTCAATTCAGTTGTGTTGGACATTTCCCCTTGCTATATGCTTGGAAAAGTAGAAGAAAAATGCAACCGTGTTCAGAAACTCATAAGAATAAAATAAATTTATAAAAACTTCAAATTTTAGGATAATTTTTATTTACAAAACGGGTTGATTCTTTTGTCTTAGAAAGATTACAAAAAACAACTTTTAAAAATAGAAATTGGTTTTCAGGCTCCTGGGAACTACTTTTAAGCAACCAAGGAGTTAGAATTCAGGTGGCGGCTTTTTTTCTTCTTTTTAAGAGCTGTTAGAGGGACATTTGTCACTGCTGTATGTCTTCCCCCAAATTACAGAGCTACACACTGGCTCTGGCAGAAAGGTCTCCAGTCAAGTCAGAGTCTGCAGGAGCAAGATCTTCTCATTAATGCAGAACCTGTGTAGCACCACCGTCAAGTTCTCACCACAGCGGGAGACCTGGCGCTCCATGGCCAGACGGAAGTCCTCCTTCACGCCTTTGGTGATGCCCCGAGTTACTGTGTGGTGCCTGAGGTCAGCAACAGGGAAACAGAGGAGACCAGGCGTTAGCACCAGCATCACTGATCACTGTTACCTGGGTAGGAATAAAGTCTGCCTCGTATCTAAGTATAGATAGGTAAAAAATAAAAAAAATAAAAAGACAAGCCACAACCAACAACCACTCCTGCCCATTCCTTCTCAGAAAAACTTAAAACTAGAGAAACACTTTTCCTACTCTGTAAAAGGTTACCTCAAACATCTAAATGTTCAGTAAAATGCCACCTGCTTTGCTTTTGAAGTCTTGAAGCTCTGGTGTCATACATCCCTACTGCTGACTCAGACACAGTCCAGTTACTTTAGGCTGAATGGGTCTAGGCCACACTGGCCACAAAACACTCGTGTCCAGCTAGGCCAACAGACTCTCCGGAGGCAGCAGCAGCGAGGGGGGAACCAGAATGAGCCAGTCACCAGAATGAATCCTGCCGTGGCCCCTGTGGCTGGCACTCCAAGAGGCTCAGGAAGGCAGGGGCTTCTGCACAGCCATCACTGGGGTTATAGCATGTCTCCACCCCCACCCCCCCGCCCATGTCACCAGATCAGGGCAACACCTCTAAGTGCCATGCAACCCAGACTCTCATGTGTTTAGGGAAAAGCAGGGGAAGCTGGGGCCCTGAGACAAGAATTTGGCACAGGTTGGGAGAAGCAGGAGCACTGAAGGACAGAGTCAGTGGCCTGCAGAGCCCTACTGGAGACCAGATCTGTCCAGGCACTGAGAGGACACCTGCACATCTGGGGAAGGGTCCATGGGAGTGCAAGCAAAGAGGTCTCTAACTAGGCCCCAAAAGCCATGCTTTAGAACAGGAAACCACAAATGAAATCCCAGAAATCTGAAGACAACAAAATAAAGAAAAGAAAAGAAAAATCTAGCAAAAATCTTTAGCTCAGTTAAGAGGAAAGGGGTTTTAACTACTAGTTGAGTAATTTGGTAGGTTCAGGCAGACAGAAACCACCTGCATTCCCCACCACTACTGCCTAACTTCCCTCCAAGTAACAGGGATTTAAAATTAAGATTTTTACGTATTGAGCAAAATAAAACTGGCGAAATCACTCTAAAATGTTTCTGTTTTTCTAAACTTGTGTTAATTATATAAAATAAGTACAACAGAAGTGATAAAGTTGCAATGCAAAAGGAAAAAAAAACAAACAGGCTTTGTTAGACTAGTAAAGATATTACAAAACACTCTACAATGTCCATGGACCTTTTAAAGAACTACGTAGTAAGACAGCAAGGCCATGGAGAAAATGCTCCTTTCTTTATGCACATTTCTAGTCTAGTCTGGTTAACTCAGTAATTAGGACACAGTGCCAGTGAGGCCGAGGCTATGAGTCCCACTGGGAATAGATGTAGACCATTTAGACTGCTCTGAGATATGCTTTTCTGGGTCCCAGGCTGTAAATCCAAATTGGAGTCAACCTTTCAACTAAGAGGAAGTTACTGGTATTTGCAGACAGTAAGCTAAAGGGCAAACTCTCAATATTGCTAAAAATATAACTGAATGTGATCCCGCTGATCATGGCCTAATCGTACTGTTTCCAAATATAAAGAGCAGCACAACTCATTTATATTTCTATTACAGCCTCTATTCATCTGGTGAGTTTGGATGAAGAAAATTAATTAGCTTTTGTGGTTAAAGAACAAGATAAACCAGCTAATAAATGTGGCATTTTAGCCTACCAAATATTTTCAATTCAGAAAGGTAAGGTCCGAAAAAAAAGCATCAGTGACAGAAAAAAACTGTGCTAATGCTTATTTAGATCCAAACACCACTGGTCACTAATATGAAAATCCACCAATAAAAATTTACTTAAAATAAAAATTCAGCCTCTTTAAATATTTATGACTGAAAGCCTGATGTTTTATCAAAAGAGAACCATAGTTGAGCACCTAATCTAATGTGCACTTAATCTGATACAGTTTTATATTACTTTCATTTTTTTCCAGATCCGTAATGATTTTTAAATCGAACACAAACACACTAGCAACTTATGGAAAAAAATAAGAAATGTTACAATATTACAACCAGATGGTTTGCCAAGGAATGCAGAACAAATCAAAAAATAAATAAAGCATGAAAAAGAGCACTGAGGAACAAAGAGCTGAAAACCATGGGCAGTAAAACATGTTGACAAAACAGCACACTATGAGCAGGTGTTTTTTCCACTTGGTACCTGTCAGCAGTCTGTATGCTGGGCTGAAGCACAGGTAAGAATTCCTGCTGCAGCAACCCCATGGGAGGGCTAGAAGGCCTTTAAAAAACAGCAAACAGCAGCATTCAAACACCCACACCGACTCACCCTGCACTGCAAAACAACACTCCAGAGAAAATACACAAGACTGGGAGCAGACTGTACAAGAAACTCTTTAACCTCCACAAGCCACTGGCCGCAGCTGTGATTTTAAGGAGAGTGGGAGAAGCTAGCGAGCCCTCACTGCACCTGCTTGCTGCTGGTGCATGTCCACAGGCATCTTGGTTCCTGGTGCCAGAGCTCAGCCCACTTGAGATTCAGTATAAAAAGCAACCAGTGAGGAAGAGGACGATGAGATGCAATTGAATGGCACCAGGGAGTGGGGTTAACATTTGAGAAGACACCTTTTCAGACCCAGCATCCTTTACTCTCCACTCTTCTCATGCCCATGCCAATCCCAGAAATAACCCTGGACTCTTTGCAACCACCTACGACAGGACTGAAGCCTCAATCTGGAGAGGCCCTTCCAAGAGGATGAGAGTGGCTGGCAATGACTTTGATAAAGAAAGGGTAAGTATGGATTTCAAAAAAGTATTGAGAAAAGGAACAGATGGGAGAGAAAAGAGTCTGGGATCCATGGCTTTGCAGAATTCTGTAACAACAAAGATTCAGTACATTAGCTGGTGATCACCCCATAGAACATCGTCATCCACCCTATTCAGAGGAGACGGAAGACATCATTTCCCATTTTAATCCAGTCTAATGCAACTAAGATACTAAAAATACCAGCATAGAAACATTTCTCTATTTTAAAATAGTTAAAAGCAAAATGTCTACCTAACAAGTTAAGAGCGTCTTCCCTCCTTTTGGTCAGGTTCCAGGTGCCCTTGGTGTTTGTACTGTACCTGCTTGCATCCGACATGCCACAACTAGGACAGGTCACCTTACCCAAGGGGAGGAGCTGTACACTGCTCACAACATCTCTGCCACTCATCTGGGGAGGCCACCCAAAAGGTCTGCAATGGCTTCAGAGAATTTGTTTGGAACCCAAAGGGAAAAGGAATATAGATAGTTTTATTTAAGATTCTAATCATGCCTCAATTAGTAAGAGCTCTCTGTCTTATGCAGTTTGCTGCTACTACTGTAATTTAGGCATAAGTGATTTGAAATACAGGCTTCAAATTAACTTTGAGACTCACACAGTGAACTGGGTAAATTCCTACAAGGTCAGATCACTAGGTAACAATACATATTCCTGCTTCCAAACTGATGAAACTGCAGGTTTCCTACGAAGCTAGGAGGCTTGTCTTCTAGAGGAAGTTAGAAGAAATTAAGGGTTATATTGATCAAGAAGGGACAGCCTGGAATTATCCCTCAAAAACCTAAAAATGCATGATGGGTATCCCTTACACAAACAACCTCAAACAACCCTTTCCAGTAATACTATTTGGGAATCCAACACTACCTCACTTTAATTCCTTGTCCTAGGGATTGTCTGCATGTATCCATGTCACCGTTCAGCTTAATAAAAACTGGTAAAAGAAGAAAGGTTCAAACAATAAAATTTGAGGGCCAACTGTTAATTCCTTGACAATCTGTTCTCTCGCACTTCCACAGACAATTAAGCATTATGTAAGTAAGGTGACAATCATCTGTAGGTTTAATCCTATGTAGACAGAGTTTGGTTCTAAGGCTGTCTCTGTATTATATAATTAGTATGGTGATTGTTGATAGAAATTAATTAAAAAGCTTCACTTAAGGCATGTTTATACATCCAGTTTCAAAATCTAGAAAAGAAATTCCAAAACAAAAGGGGTTCCCTGGGCTCTGACAGCAAAAAGTAATCTTTATTCTCAAACACTGTTAAGAATATTTGGAACCATGTAGTTATTTCTCCCATAGTTCTGATTCATGATTTTAGGAAAGTAAATGCGGATGGGAAGATGAGCATGCCTAATGTATAAAGGCTCTCGTGTTTTTAAAAAACAGCATCTGTTCTTTCATTTTAAATGTTCAGAATATTCAATAACATTTACAAGATGAAGAAGAAAAAAAAAAAACACTTAAACTTTCCATTCTGTAGAATGGATTCCACAAGACCCCATTCTTGCTAGGACATAAAAAGAAATGTTTGCTATGCACCAAATCACTGAGGTTATGGAAATCCAGAATGAACATTTCTTACTTCCCTCCCTCAACATTTCTAAGACACTACAGTGACAGAACAAGATGGGAATATTTGCTTTTAACAACTGAAAACTTGTTGATTCCACAGTTGAGGGAAAAAGAAAAATGTTTTCAGTTTTAGCAGTACTGTCTTCTCACTAAGGGTTCAGTCCCTTGCAGTAACTCCAACACTGACTTATAGACACACTAAATATGCAGCCGCAAAGGAGGTATGGAAATAAAACTATATGTGGCAGTTACAGCAGAGAGGGTGTATTATCCAAACTACCACAAGGATTGAAAGATAGAAGCAAGTTTCATGAGCTATTTAAAAATCATAAATCGTCACTAACTTGGTATTTTCATCTGAGCCAACCTGAAATGTAACATCTTTGGGTACCGGGGACATGCCTGAGACTGAGCAGTCCCACCATGATTTCCTAGAGGCACTAGACCCAGCTATTTTACTTTGTGTTATATAGGCAATGAGGATTTCTTAGGAGGGCTTCAAATACAGCTTATGAATAAAATCTGTAGTTTTTCCTAACAAATTTTCCTAATCCAGTACGACTTTAGTTAAACATGGCTCCTCTTAACTAAAATCACTCTATGTCTAATCAGAAATTTATAGAATCAGTCTGTAAATTTTTGAAAAAAAAAAAAAAAGATATGAATGAGACTTTTATCTAGTGAAAAAGATTTAAAAGTGACAGAAATAGTCCAATTTAAACAATGTTTTTCAGAAGTGCAGTGAAGGAAATCCAAGTCTTTCAAAAGGTACCAGAATCAAACTGACTTTCAAAAACAGAGACCAGGTTTGAATTCTTTTCTATTAAATTTTCGAAAGGTATAGAAATTTACAAACATTTCATACAAGCACACAAAAGGTGAGCACTCAGCACAGGAGAACAAAAGACAGCATGCTTACTTGATCAGCATTCCTTGATTGGGCAGTAATTCCAGATGAATTTTTCCACCTTCCTGAGTTCTTAAGTAGGCAAATTCCTCCAGCATATCAATATCTGCAGGCCACATTCAGGTTAATCTCACATGAAAGCAAGGTGCCCTGTCCTTGCTGGAAAAACAGGCTCTCGGCGTTTTAGTAACCTGCCCATCACCACTCCACTGACACCTGCAGAGTCAGTATTGGAACCCAGGTCTGCCTGATTCCAAAACTTATCATTCTTATACCAACCAAACTGCCCACAAAGATAAATCTTGGCATAAAATGTGCCAGGTTAATGGACATAAGGACAGCATGTTTTTCATATAGAGGATAATTAAACAGACTCTGCATGGTTGTAAGATCAATTTTTTTTGTTTTCTTAATAAGAAATGAAAAGAAGCAGTTGAAGTGGGGAAGATTATTTTGAGTTATAGAAGATGACATTCATAAAAATAAAGTGATTATTTCTTCATACCTAAGGTACAAGGATTTGTAGACGCTTCAGGAAAGGAGGCTTCTGTGAGTCCCCCAAATTTAATGCAAATGTTGATGACATTCATATATACATTTTTCTGGTGAAAGGTGATATAACTTTCTTCAGATTCTGAAGGCGTCTGTCCCCAAAAAGGATGAAAGCTATTGCTCTGGGCCCTTGGACAAAGATATCCTATTCCTTACAACTCAGAAATAATGGATTCAGATAAGCAATCAAGTAGAAACATCCAAACTGATACATAGTCTTCAATTCAAAGAAGGTCTTTTCCTGATAAGCAGCTATGGTGTTGGGGAGCATCTTTGGTGGGTGGCTCACTGGTAGCCATGACAGCTATGGCATGGTGCTCTAACATCTGATCCCAAGGGACAGCCAATGTTCCAGAAGCCAGAGGAGGGACTCTTTTGATAGATGAAGGCTGAGGAATTATTATATTCCATGGCTAAACAAGCCACTCCGGTGTCTAATAGGAACCTGTAGGCTATTACTTCAGGCATCTTGGGTACCTCCTTAGATGTCAGCTAGAAGTGGAAAATGGAACAGAGTTCTTGATACTCCTGATTTTTCAATTATGTCTTTGAAGACTTTTATGATATTCACAAGACCCATTGCCACAGCCCCATTTTTTTTTAACTACCATCCCCTTATCGTTCTCCTCAAAATAGTAAAAACCATTATTTCTATCTAGAATGGTTCATTCATTTTTATATCAGGCATTCATTCTAAAAAATCACAATTTGTTCCTTAAACAAGAAAAAGGATACTTGTAACATAATTGAAAAAATTCTCATATTGGAAGTTTCCTTGTTGGCAAATCTTATTGACAGCTTTCAGGAAAAGATTCTCTCCTCGTGGCCACTCTTGCTGAAGCAGTACGATCACATGCCCCAGTGCCATGTCATCTCTGTTGTCTGTGAAAGCCCTAAGCTGCAAGACAAGGATTTATGCAAGACACAGAAGGAAAAGGAAATCACAGGTTAAACTAAAACACAGCCAATATCACTTCCTAAAAAAAAGTGCTCTCTCTATAGACACACACACAAATGTGTGATAAAGGCTAGTAGAGCAAGAAAGGGGCAGAGCAGAAACAAAATTGCTGGTAACATCACAACTGCCTTCTAAGGAGAGTGGATCCTAATCAAAGCAGCCTCAGGCTCCCTCTGTGCTGGGAGTGTGTGGCAATGGGAGCTGGGCATGCGCTGTGGGCCTGAAGCTTTTGAATTTGGGAATCAGGGCTAGAGAAAGTTGAGTCATTCTGTACAAAAGAGAAAAAAAAATTAGAAATTTCTTGTAAGGGAGCAGTTGGGAGTGGAATGGGCAAGAGGCCCCCTAGGGGAGAAGAGTTTGAGGAGAATGTGGGACTGGGGAGAAGGAAAGGCAGTGAGTCACAAGGAAGGAAGGGGGTGTGAACTGGAGAAATGGCCCAAGGACTTTTGTTTTAAATGTTTGAAATTTTATGCAGCTATGTATAAAATCACACTTTACACTGTTTCTGGTGACCCAAGGGACTCCAATGATTAGTTCAGTTTGGGAATTTCTGCATTGAAGTGGAGACCCTGTATTGTTATTCTCTTGCACATAAGCCTTCCTGAAACAGTTAAGCCTCTCTACTCTAAAGCTCTGCTCTACCTGCAGCCAAGGGCCTTGGTGCCCTTTCAAGAGTCCTTGAACTTTCCCAACACTGTTGGGCCTTTACTGGTGTTGATCCTAATGCCTAAAATGCTTTCTGCCCACCGCGTCATTATGAAAACACTCATCATCACTCTATGAACCCAACAGCATCTGTATTCCTTTCTTCTGTAGCTAATCTATTCTGATTTGTATATTTATTGAACACTACTATAGGCAAAGTTATGTGCATGCTTGTCCCACTATTCTTTTTTTTTTTTTTTTTTTGTCTTTTTGTGACCAGCTGCACCGCGCTCAGCCAGTGAGCGCACTGGCCATCCTTATATAGGATCCGAACCCGCGGCGGGAGCACTGCTGCACTCCCAGCGCTGCACTCTCCCGAGTGTGCCACGGGGCCGGCCCTTGTCCCACTATTCTATGTAAACTTCTTGAGGACAGGGATAATTTCCTGCTCATCTTTGCCTAGTGCAGTGATTATTTAATAAATATTTGTTAATTCCTAGCCCATGGGCTATCCCCACTACAGTAACCTGCCCTTTAAAAGTACCAAACTAATAATCATTAAAAAGACTCTCAAGTCATTTTGGGTCATCAGAACAATATTTCAAGATAAATTTTTTTCAGGCTAATCAACTTTAAGCTTACCTTAAAACAGGCTAACATTAAATGCAGGCAGTATGGCATAATAGCCTTACTGGTACAAGGCAGAAGCTTCAGATCTGAACCTAACAAAAGTCCACAATGTAATGTTAATGCATGTTACTGTCAAAGAAAACAGCTTTGAAAAGCAAATGTTTAAGATGCTTCCCTTAAAATAAAAAAAAAAGATAAGCAACAGTCACATGATTTCAAATCTAATTAAAACACAATTATACTTTGTGATGGCAAAATTGGTTTTTCAAGGTCTCTACATTTCATTTATCAATATCTTTCTTAACCTTGCTTAAATTCTTTTTATTATAAAACATTTCAAATATACAGAAAATTATATAGATGTGGAGTATACTAACATTTATAAAGCAAATGTATTTCACAGGGCCTAGTTTCCAAACCCCTATAGTGTCAGGTTTAGCCTAACTTTCTAAAATTACATATAGAAATGTTAATTCTAACATCTCTGCTATAGATAAAGAATTGTAACACAGTAAAATTATTGGCTCAAGGACAGACGTCCTTGGAGCAGGTTAACCTACTGATTAATAATATGTTAAGAAAGTTGCTTTATTGTTATGTAAAAATACTGCGGAAACTGCTGTAGGAAAAGACAGTATTTGCTAAGAACAAGCTTTTGTTGGTGGATCAACTTAACCATTTGCAAATTTCATTAAAGAATGTCACTTTGTTATTTCACTGATGTTACCAGCTTCTATTGTTAAATTATACTTAGCCATAACTCCACCTATGTTCCTTTTCTGTAACTTTCTGGCCTGGAGAATAAATACTGAGACAGAACCCCAGTTCAGGGTTAATTTCCCAAGGAGGAATGCCTCTCTCTTGAGGGTTCCAGGAAATTAACCCCTTCGGGGCTTCTCACTGCTCAGAAGTAATGGGCTTTGAGTAATCCTTTGCATCTCCCATCACCCAGGGGAGAGAGGTGACAAAGAGAGTGCAATATATAGAGAGAATATCACGAACACCATTGTGCTCTCCACTTGGCTTTACAAAATGTTAACATTTTGCTTTAGTTTTTAAAGATTTGAATATAAATTATCACAAAATCAGTTGAAGCCTCTTGTATTTCCTTCTGTGATTGCCTCCTTCCTCCCCAGAGACAGACATAACTCTGAATGTGGTGATTATCGTTCCTATGCATATTACATACTTTCACCATATAAGTTTGTTTTTGTAAACAGACGAATGTTTTGCATGGGTTCAGTCTACTATATAAATGGTGTCATATTGTACATATCCTGCAAATTGCTTTTTTTACTCAGCCTTATGTGTTGATTTATCGATACTAACAGATGTAGCTCTCATTCATTAATTCTGAGTGTTATATAATATTCTGTTGTTTACTTATACCACAATTGACTTGTCCATTCTCTTTATGGTGGATATCAACTTCATCAATTTTTCACTATTACAAACAATGATGAAATATACATTCTTAAATATATTTTCTTGTGCACTTGTGGCAAAAACTTTAAGCAATGGCTTTCAAGGCAAGATCCCAGTCCTTTCCTTTATGATCTGTGCTCTTCATATTCTAAATTCTTCTCTACCCAGAGGCAAAAAGCAGCAAAAAATAAATAAAATTTTTAAATGGGGATTCTGCATACACATACTTATCTATACAAAACAAAAGGTTCATGATATATTTACCCTTTCTACCTGAGATGAAATCATTTAAAAAACAGTATTACATTCTATCTCATTAAAAAAGAAAATTTCGGGTTGAAACTCATGACCCAGTGGGTGAAGACCCACAGTTTGAAAGACACTGATCTAAGGTATATAACTAGGTGATGAGGTATGTAACTAAGTAATGATATATTTACTTGGTAATGCTAAGTTGGTTTCCAAACTGGTCATACGAATTTATATACCTTCCAGAAACATATGGGCAATGTGTTCCTCTACATCCTGACAATCACTGTTGCCACTCTTTAATTTTTGCATTATGGTATATGTAAAATGGTAGCTTACTGATTTAATCTGAATTTCTAGTATTACTAATAGGTTGAGAATCTTTTCAAATAGTTTTTGACCATTTGGATTTCTGCTTCTGTGAATCTATCGTTCACATCCTTTGCCTATCTTTCTGTGGGGAGTTGGTTATTTTTTATTGGTCTGAAGGAGCTCTTTTGAAATTCTGGATACTAAGTTTTTGTTGATTTTATGTGCTAGACAATTTTCTGGCAGTCTATGGCTTATCTTTTCACTTTGATCATAATATCTTTTGTTAGTATTACAGTCTTAATGTGACCAAATTTACTAATCTTTTCCTTTATGCTGTGTGCTCTTTGTAGAAGGCACAAAAATTTTCTTCTAAGAGTTTTAGTTTTCACATTTAAATTTTAAAATTTAGAAGATTTCTGTGTAGTATGAAGGAGGGATCTCATTTTTTTGTTGTTGTTTTTTACATCTAGATCATCAATTGTACCAGTACCATTTATTGGATAAACTCATTTTCCCCTGATTGAATTGCAAGGTCACCTGTTTCTTGGTTTTCTATTTTGTTCCATTGGTCTATCCCTATGCCAACACTACACTACCTTAATTACTATACCTTTAAAATAAGTCTTGATGTCAGCTAGGTCAAGTCTTACTCAATTGATCTATTTCTATCTCACACAGATACTTAATTTTTGAAGGGATTGGGGCTTGTCAATTTCTACACCCTCCCCTCCGAAAAAAGTCTGCTGAGATTTTGGTTGGGATTGCATTGAATCTATAGATACATTTAGGGAGAATTGGCTCAACAAGATTGAATCCTCTGATTCATAATCATGATCTATCCATTTTCAAAGATCTTTTTTACTTTCTCTAAGAAAGGTTTTGTAATATTTGATGCAGAGATTTTACGTATCTCTCATTAAATTTATCCCTGAGTATTTTATGTTTTTTTGATGTTATTATAAATAGTACCTAAATATTTTCATTTTCCAATTGCTTATTGCTGGCATATATGAATCTTTTTGTAAATCAAAATGTCTTGGAAAATTGACCTATTAGTTTTAGCAGCTTTTTGGAGATTCTCTAGGCTTTTCTATATAACCAAATATGTGGCTGTAAATAAAGGCAGTTACATCTGTGAGTAGTCTTTTTAAGTCTTTATGCCTTTATTCCTTTTTCTTGCCTTACAGTATTGGCTAGAATTTCCAGTATTTGAACAGAAGTGGTGAGAATAGACATTCTTGTTTCTGATCTCAGTGGGGGAAAGCATTCAATATCTCATAGTGAAATACGATGTTGAGGAAGTTTCCTTCTATTTCTAGTTTGCTAATTTTTTTTAATCATGAATTGGTATTGAATTTTGTCTGCATCTATTAAGATGATCATGATTTTTGTCCTTTAATCTGCTAATGTGGTGAACTACATTGACTTTCATATGTTAAACCACCTTTGTATTCCTGGTATACTTGGTCACAATGTATTATCTTTCTTATATTCTGCTGTATTTGATGCTAATATTTTAAAGACTTGGCACTCATGATGGATACTGGCCTTTAATGTTCTTTTCTTGTAATGCTATTATTTGGCTTTGCTATCAGGGTTACATTGGCCTTTAAAAAATGAACTGGAAATCTCCCTATATTTTCTGAAAGGGTTTGTGTAGGATTGGTGCTACTTTTTCCTATATCCTTGACAGAATTCACCAGTGAAGCCATCTGGAGCTAGAGTTTTCTTTATGGAAAGGTTTTTGATAATAAATCTAATTTTTCTGATAGCTACAATAACATTCAGATTTTCCATTTCATTTTATGTTGGTTTTGGTAAGTAGTGTTCTTCGAAGAACTTTTCCATTTCATCTAAGTTGTTGAATTTATTGGCATAAAGTTATTTATAACTTATCCTCTTATTAACCTTTTAATTTCAGTAGGATCTATACTGACATTCCCTCTTTCATTCCTGATATTGGTAATTTGTGTTCACCTTCTTCCTGATCAATCTTGTTAGCGGTTTATCAATTTTATAATTTTTTTTCCCCAAAATACCACAACTTTTGGCTTGATTAATTTTGTCTATATTTTTGATTTCATGGATTTATATTCACAGCATTATTATTTCCTGTCTTCTACTTTCTTCAGGTTTAATGTGCTTATCTTTCTCTATGGTAAGAACTTAGATCAGGGATAGATTTAGTTTTTCAAGTCATGTAGTACTTGAGGTGAAGCTCAAAATGGCTCAAGATATGCTGTGAGATACTTCCTAATTAATCATCTATAAGTTTTCCTAGAATTGGTATAGATAGGAAAAAGAGTTCACTGATATTCTTCAGAGAGGTAACAAACTCAGGGAGTGAAGACAACCTTGGAAGAAAGATTTACAGCTACTTTTGAAATCAGAGCCAAGGAAAAACTTGGAAAAAGATAAACTTTTTATACAGTTTGTCAAGCTCTGCAGATCACAACAGTATTATTGCAGTTGGAATTGAACATTTCTTAGCCTTAGGACCTAAAGCTATTTTTATAAAATAACAAAACTTGTCACTGTACCTTTTCTAAATTTGGGCTTTATTTTTGAGGGTTCATCCTGCGACTTGCCTCCATCTTGAATGGGTAGTACCATGTAGCACATCAAGTCAAGGACTTTCTCACATGTCATCTAGAGAAGGTAAGATCAAAAGGAACTAATCTGAAGCTTTCTGCTCTGTAATCAAACAAACATAACACCAAGATATCTGCAGCATACAATCAGGTAACACATGTACGTGGAGGTCGGTAGCTCTGTCCTAAGACTATACCGTATTTACGTAATCATTACTGTTTGTGCAACAGTAAATAAAGAAAACACAACAGTAAGATTAAATCTATGTGCCAGACCATTAAGGGGAAAAAAAACCCTTAAAATTTAATCAAGTATTAACTAAACTACCAAGGTTTCTAGCAGCATAGTAGCATCCAAAAGAGGATGTCCCTGCATTTATTAACTCAATGAATAGAAAAATTAAGAAATAAGACATAATGCAGAGGACTGAATGGTATGACAAAGAGCATAATTTAAAATGCAGTAGAAATAAAAACAGGCTAAACTCGCAGGAAAAGCATCAGACAGGAAGGTTATCTGGACCTAAGTCTTAAAAGAAGTAAGAACGCAGAAAAGAGGAAAAAAGGGCTCTTAATGCAGGAGATAAAGATGTGAGAAAAAGCTGGGTATCGGTTTAGGTGTTTTTCTTGAGGTGGCAGAAGGAGCTACAGATGAGAAACTGGACAGACACAGTGCTGGAGGACAAGAGAAGCCTGAATGCCACACTGAGCAGGCTGCTTTTGATGCAGAGTCTGGCATCTGCTTACCTTCTGTCTATTCAAATTCTAACAACAACAATCAGAGCCCACACAGTGAGCACTTCCTACGTGCCAGGCACAACCCTTTCATTATCTCCATTCCACAGATGAGGAAGAAAAGCTTTAAGCTCATGCTTCCCAATCATTTTCATGCCCAGAAAATAATATTTGTATGGCTGCTTGGAGCTGGCAGCAACTGATCCTGGGCAGCTCTGGCTTCCCTGGCTCATAGCTAACTGCCCCAAGGATGGAGGGATCCACATCTTGGCACATCTAGAACCCATCCACAGTCACAGGGTTGTAAAGCTCCAGGTTAGACTGGAAGCTTGGCAGTTAAGAACTTAGCTCTGGTGCTGCACAGTCTTAGTGAAGCAACTTGCCCAATGTCACAGAGCTAGTAAGTGCTGGGGCCAGAACTTGTACTCCAGAGCTATGTGCGGCCATCCTTCAATGCCCACCTCCAGCCAATCTTTTCTGTAAATCTTTCCTTGACTATGTGGACCCTAGTGAAGCCACCTTTCCCCAAATGCCTATCATGTAGATATCTGAAGCATACCAATTAATACTTGATTTTTAACTGTTTTCTATAAACACTTGTACTTTTCTCTCCAACTCAAATTATACACCCCTGAATGCAGAGATCGCATATTCCCCACACCTGGCTTGCACTCCCCACCTCAAAGCCTGGTTCAGCACTAAGCACTTAGAAAGTCACTACTTCAACTAAGTGGATGATGAGAGCAATGTTTAGAAAGCAACGACCATAATTGTATAGGGTTGGAAGAAAGGCTATAGGCAAAAAAACTCAGTTAAAAAGCATGGATTAGGGCAGTAACAACGAAAATAAAAGGCAATATACCAAAGAGGTTAATATCATACTGTTAGAATCAAAAGGATTAGCTTGAGTAAGAGTCAACCATGAGTTGCAAGTGTTGTGTCTAAGGGCCAATGCTATAGTCTCAATGTATGTGCCCCCCTCCAAAATTAATAGGTTGAAACATAACCCCAACATAAGAGTATTAGGTCTTGGGGCCTTTGGAAGGGGATTAGGTCATGAGGATGGAGCCCTCACAAATGGGATTAGTGTCCTTATAAAACGGGCCCCAGGGAGCTCCCTTTTCCCTTCCATCATGTGAGAACACAGTGAGAAGGCACCTTCTGTGAAACCATAGTGGGCCCTCATAAGACACCAAATCTACTGGAGCCTTGATGTTGGGCTTCCTAGTCTCTAGAACAGTGAGAAATAAATTTCTGTTTTTTATAAGCCAGCCAGTGTGGTATCCTGTTATAGCAGTTTGAACAGACTAAGACAGCCAGAGAACTAAAGAAGCTCACATGGGGACATACTGATTCTGGGCTGAAGACAGACAGAGATTCGGAAAATAGGTAAGTTAGACACTGCAATGTAGGCCTAATAGTGACCAACTCAGATATGGGAAGTGAAGCCCTCAAAGAGAATGAGTTTCTCAGTGTAACTAAAGCTACAAGTTTATCTTATATTCCCTGCTACAGTGCAGAACAGCAGTTCCCTGTCTACGTAATGCTTCACGAGACATGGATGATATGTATAAGTAAACATGAGCTCTTTTAAGTTCTCAGAAGGAATTAATTGAAACTTAGAATTAGGCACCTGATAATTACATCAATGAAGGTGGAAAAGCATTTTCAATTTTCAATTCATATACTCTATGTATTCTCCAATTGTTTCTTTCTAAAAATCATCATGGCAAATTATAAATCATATTTCAGAGTTCAAATTTTAAACCAAACTTAGAGTTTTTACGGCTAGCTTGTCAGCTCAGTTGGTTAGAGCATGCTGTTGTTAATACCAAGATCAAGGGTTCGGATTCCCATACTGGTCAGCCGCCAAAAAAAAAAAAATTAGGATTTTTGACCACAAAGTAATCAACAACATCCAGAGAGATGAGAATCAATCAGACATTGTGTGTTAAGGCGTGGTCTTGAACTTACATAGTACCTACATATATCAAAAACATGCTTAACATTTTCATTGAATTCAAACATTTATTGTGTATCCACGCCATGCAAACCACTGTGGCAGGTGCTGTGAGAGATTCAGAGTTAAAAACACGATGCTCACCCTATAGTGGGAGGGGCTCACGATCTCATTAGGGAAACAGACACACTGATAAATCTGCACCGGCAGCACCCCTATCCGGTGTCATCATTGAAAGAAGGAACTTGAGGTCTGAATAAGCTAAATGTAACTCCTTCATTTCCCACTTAGTAATGACCTCTTCTTCCCAAGCACAACAGAACTGATTACACTTTAAAGAAATTCCAGTCAAGCCAGAAAGAAAAAAAAAATCACCCTCCAACAAAACGGAACAATGAACAGAAAATGTAAGTACAGAAGCTGAATTTCAAGGAAGCTATAATGAAGAGAAAATTAAGTAAAATAAAATCATCATGACTTTCACCAGCAGATTAAGTAATAAATTTAGGCAGGAAGATCAAACTCAAACAGACATGCACTGTATTGAAAAGCCACTCTAGGAAAAAGAGAAAGCCCAGGGTGGTCTAGTGCATCTGAGGGCTCCATGCAAGGTGCACAGTACTTACTCTGTACTCTCCTAGAGCAAAGTGACAAGTCGCCAGCTGGATGAGTGCCCTCTGATGCTCCAAGGTCCCCTGTCCCGTGATCTGTGGCTGAGAAAGTGACCCCTGGAGAGCTGCTAAATGATGCAGGCTGACTATTGCCTTTTTATATTGACCCTTAAAAAGACAGAATAACAAGGAGAGGAAAAAAAACACTGCCATTTGAAAAAAAAAAAAAAACCTCCAGAGTTAAATAAGCAACTAGCAAGCAACTACAAATAAGATAACTTTGCTTGATCGTCTGAGGAAGAAAAAGGAGGCTTAGCAACAGAATCAAATTTACTGACTGAAAGCTGGATGGAAGTCCCTTATGGAGGTATTTTGTTAAATACAAAGATCTTTCTTTGTGGTATTAAGTCTTAAGACTAAATAAAACAAGCCCTTTGATAAAGTACATTTTGTATATACCATTTCTTTAGAAATAGTTTACTACTAATACCACTTCTCCTTTATGAAGGATGGAAGCAGCAGCCCATCTATTTCAACATCATCTCGGTAGTGAATGATCTACTCTCTCCATTCTAGGCCTAAGTAGCTGGAAAACAGTGCAGCAAGACAGGACTCCAGCGGAGGCAGGAGAAGTACTCATATTCTATTGAAGAGTAAAAACCTCACCTTTACAGAGGAGTATGACTGGACACAGCCAGTAACACACAAGCTATGGCCTTGTCATTTTGGAGTAATTTTCAGATGGAAGTGGACAATAATCCCTCAGCCACTGAAGACAGCATTTGTGAGTGAGAGACGGACTTGCCCACAGAGGGAACCTAACACATCCTGGCCACTAAAGCTGCTTTGCAGCAATAATTACCCTGTACAGACACAGGTGCTTGAGATATATATTACTCTACCTGATAGATGATCATATCAGCGAGGAAGATTCTTAACCAAAGCCAAGTATCCGTCTTCCATGCCAAGCAAATTCTTGTAAATTCTAATAATTCAAAAGCAAATTGACCAAAAATAGGTAACAGAGAAGCAGAAAACAAAATGAACAAACCCAGCAAGAGAAAACCACAGAGACAAATTCCCTCCCAAAATGTATAACTTTAGAATTTGAGTTCTAAAACAATGTTCTAGAATTTCAATTAGATAGTAAAGTTAGAACATAACTCTTATCAGTGTTACACAAGCAATATTTTTAGTATAGACACCAACACTGACTAAGCACATACCACGTGCCAAGAACTGTTTAAATTCATGTAATACTTCATTTATCATTTAAACAACTTTGCCTTCCTCAGAAAAAGACCCATTTTATTTTTACCCACTTAAAATAATAAACATACAATGATACAAAGAGGTTTTATTCTTTTCTTTTTTAAAAAAAAGTCAATTTATAACTACAGGAAAAATCCCCTCCAAAACAGTCACATATGTGATTATAATTCTACATGCGACAAAGAAAAACTGAACGACGCTATATTTACTTAGAAAATATGACATGATACATCTGACCGAGGGCTCTGTATTGGCATGGGACAGGAGGCCAGGGGATGAATGTCCACTGGCTAAAAGGAAAGTCATGGCCTTGATTCCAAAGTGTAGTAAAAATATGTTGGTTAGCAAAGAGCTAGTGATTTCTAAGCAATGCTGAAATACTTAATAGTTTAAATATTATGCGGATAAAGCCCCTCTAGTTTTATGCCCATACTCAAAAGAAAACAGGCTTTCTATATCTTTCGGATTTTGAGTTTTTTCAGGCAACAGAGTTAATGCAGATAAAAACAGCAATGCCTTTTGTATTTTTAATCACACGCAGCTCAAGATACAAAGCAAAAGAATAGAACAACTAAAAGCACAAAAAAAGGCAAGAAAGAAACAAAAGGCCAGCAATACAAATCTTTAAAAGACCAAAAATTCTCCCTGAATCTCCATCCCCACCCTGATTATAATATACTCTCAGACTAGGAGCTAAGAAATGAACAGTTATTTGAATATTAATAACTGATTAGGTATCTTGCTCAGAAAAGCATCCTATAAAATGTGTGAACTACTGTAATCACTTTAATTAGCCATAAGCCACTTGACATTTCAAGTAGCATAAGGATATTAAAAATTAAGCAGCACCAATACAACCAGCACATTTTTACCTTTATCGAGGAATTCTAGGGAACAGAGCAACTCCCAGCTCTCCCTGGCCAGTTTAAAGCTTTCTAACACCTCAATAGAGTTAGAAAGTTCTGCTTTATTGACTACAATGTGACGATTTCTTCCTTTTGCAGAATAGTCTTCATCATCTGAACTCTGCTTAAAGAATGTAAAGAACATGAGTAATTCAGTTATAAATACAGTCATATACTGGAACACTATTATATTTACTGCTACTAATTCTGCCTGTTAGATGGATTTTATATCAACAGATACTACATGAGTATAATAAAATTTTTTTGAACAATTTAACTTCAAAAATTAATATAAATTTTTCATCATTACAATCTTCTGCATTCAATTTTTCCTTTTAAAATTAAGTTTATTTTTTTCTGATGATGAATTCTTACGTTGGCTTATATTGGCTTTGGAACAAAGTTACAGAGTTAAATTTTCCAATAATTTAAAAACATATCAATTTTATAAAAACCCAAACTTAAATCTTTATACTTAGAGATACAGCTTAAGTAGCACCTGTTAGAATAGTTTATTATTTCCCTCAATATGTGGCATTATTTAATTTGCTTCCAAATAATAGTTTTTCATGTGCTGGAATAAATTTAAAGGCTGTGCCCCTATGAAATAATGTTAGAGAAACAATGGTTATCTTTTGTTCACTGCACATGATTCCCCTCCACTGGCTACATCTATCTTTAGCTCTGTCCCCTGATGCAAGGTCAGGAATACATTTTTCTGCACTTATCTAGTAAAGCCCTCTGTACTTTACAATAACGATTTCCACTTTTCTTGTTCTTCATCTCAAATAATATAACCAAAGAAAAGAGAGGACTGCAGAGAAAGGCAACTATTATAAATGCCACTGGGTATGGTCAGACATTTTGCCAAAAAATAGTACAGGTGGAACAGCTCTACTTAAATTTAGTTTGCTGAGAATTTCTGGACTTTTATTCCACCTACATCATTTTATTCATTCAATGACCCACATTAAATTCTTCCCACAGATTTTTACTCAGATCATTTTAAAATATGTACAAATATTTTAGCTAAAAGCTCCATTCCCCAGGCTAACCTCAGATAAAACAGGCAGTCAGCACCTCTCTCCCCACTATCAGAGCTTAGTGTCCTCCTGCTATTCTTTGTGTTTGGGGACTCTGCCTACCCCACCGTTCAGTCCCCTTATTCTGTCTTTTCATAATCGAAACCTATCTGTCAGGTATCCTACTTCATCAGCATTCTGCTCCTCGACAAGCAGTGGCAATATCACATACTAACATGGTATGTTTGTTAGTATTGCAGCTGTGGAAAACATTCCTGCCTCAAAATGAGATCAGGACTTTATAGAAGGCCCCCGGGTGTGGTGGGAACAGTGTTGAGTTCCAAACAGTTTGTAAAATTTAGAGAAATAATTTTGGATGCAAACGTACACTCTGAAGCTCTGAGGGGATGATCCGAAGCAAGAGATCTAGCTGCAGGGAACATACACAAGTGTGTGCCAGGCTGGGGGACAAACTGTGCCCCAGAAAGGACGGCCACACAGCGCCAGCCATCTGGCATGTCACAAGAGCCGGTGAATTGGGCTGGGTGGAAAATGTACACCTACCTAACATGGACAGCCACCACCCACCTCCAGTTGGCCACCATGAGGGGACAGCGTTATCAGATATTCCAATTATAAAAAGGAAATTGGAAATCTGGGTTGTTAGAGAAATGCTAGGTTTCTAATTTTTGAATGCTAGGATATTTGAGAAAAAAAAAAAATCTAGGAGCAAAGCAAGATACGGCTGTGAGCTGAGCTCATGGGCCATCGGGAGTGTCCTCTGCTGTGACAGGAAAAACAGACTTGGCTGGACCTACATCATGTGGGGGCAGACTGTGGGATGGAATACAAACCAGGATAAGATCAGTTAAGAGAGTAAAAACTAAGATGGATGGAAATCCCAGATGGGTTGGAAGGCCAGAGTATTAGATCAGGGCCTGCTATAGATGAGCACATGACAGGGAAAAAACCAAAAGGAAAAAGAGATGGCCCAGGAGGTCTCAATAGCTACCCCTCAGCCAGGATGCTGAACTTGAGGGATATATGGGAATTCACTCCTTCCCCAAATGTTTGGCTCAGGCGCTGTTCTCAGGCTGGGGTAGACAGACAAAGTTCTTAGTCCCAAAGAGCTTGTACTCTAGTGAAGGGACACAGACAGAAAACTAGCAAACAAATAAAGAAGAAAAAATAGACAGCAGTAAGGGTTATTCAGAGAATTAAAACAGAGTAATACAAAGAGAAAACTGGACAGCTACTTAAGATGGGTGTGCAGCGAAGGCCTCCAAGGGAGAAACATTTGGGCTGGGATCTAAAGGACAAGGACCTAGCCTGGCAGAGATCTGAGGGAAAAGCAATCCAACCACAGAATGGCTCTGACAGGGGCAGAGGCCAGGAGGCCAAAGAAGCTAGAGTATTAGAGGAGCACAGAGAGGCCAGCAAGGCTACAGCATGGCAGGGCCTATGCAGGAAGCACTTTGTAAGCCGAAGAGTCGGGTTCTAGTCTAAGTGGACGGCAAGCCATTAGAGGTTATCCACAGTGATGTCGGATGCATGTTTCAAAAAGATCGTTCTGGCTGCAGGACAGAAAAGAGACTGTAGGGAAGAAAGGTCAAAGCAGGGAGACAATCTGACTACTTTGGCTGTCTAGAAAGAGATGGTGACGGCTTGAACCAGGGAGGCAGGGTGGGATGGAGAGAAATTGGTGGATTGGGGCTATGTTATGTAGACTGAATTATATGGGGATGTGTCATTACTTTTATTTAAAACTAGTAACATACACCCTGTTATTTACATGGAAGAAAGAGGTGTCTGTGGTCTTCATTTGAAGTCCCTGGATAAACCAAGCACACTCAGAAACCAGAAAGGAGAGCTAACGAGATCTGTTCCACCTGGGAATGTCAAGCAGGAAGAAAAGAGTAGATGGTAGGCATCTGGCAGAGCCTGGGAAGCACAGAGCTCTCAACCTGGGGTTCACAGTTGGGATGCAAAGCATCTGTCAACCCCTGAAATAACTTGCAAAGTTGTGCATGTGTGTGTTTTTCTGTGGAAGGAAATACGTAAGTTTATCAAAAGGGCTAATAACCTTACAAACATTCAGAATAGCTTTATGTCTTCCCTGCTCCAACCCATCCTGTACTACAGAGAATACAGAGACATCAAATTAATCTGATCTTAAAGCACATCTCTTATTGTGCCCAGGTTCCAACAAAATATTTCTCAAGGACTGAAGAAGCAGGACTAAGGGACTGAAAGTAGGATAGGAAAAAGGACAAAAAGTGGGTGAGGCTCCTGGCTCTCTTTGGGCATTTCAACTAAAGCAGGGATTAGTAAACTATGACCTGCAGGCCAAACCCTGTTTTATAAATAAAGTTTTATTAGAACATGGCCATATCATTGTTTACATACTGTCTATAGATGTTTGCCCACTCTAACAGCAGAACTGAGTAGCTGCAACAGACACTGTAGAGCCTGCAAAGCCAAAAGTATTTATTACTTGGCCATTTACAAAGAAAACTTGCTGACTCCTGAACTAGAGCATCTCCACTTTCTTGTTATACATTGGACTTCCACTAAAGATCTTATCAACACTCTTTGAGGAAGGCATTCTAGGAACCTGTTTCAATCTTGACAAACAGGAATTCACTAGCCATCCAGCCTCAAGACAGCCTGCTGCTACCCTGTAGATTTTGGACTCTGCAACATCAACTGGATTTCCTGGATTTCAGGCTGCCAGCCCCTGCAATGTGTGTGAGCCAATTCCTTAATTTACACTTCAAAAAATTCTAGAGTGAGAACTGACGGACAAGGAAAAATGGCAGGATCCTGAGCATGAGTGAGCCCTAGTCTGCTTACGCCCAAACAGGAAAGAAAATTGGGGTGTAAGGGGAGTAATTCCTTAGGGGGAATTATTTCGGAGCCCTGCTGACTAGGGTTGGTTTGGGCAAGAGTCACCTGGAATTCTCCCAATGCCATATTCTTAGTAACTCTTAACCCCCCATGTCATTCCAATAAATATTCCAATGACTATCATCGGGCACCAAAGATGGCACTGGAAATGTGTTGAGGCTGGGGACAGGCTCAGCCATTGAGATTTATATTTGAAAGGGCTCAGATTCTAAAGGAAGAAAGGGGGGAGGGCTTTTTTTTTCCAATAGCAAAGACATACCATTCTTGTACCTGCCCAGTGGTAAAGGCTAAACTATAAACCAGGTATGGACTACCAGTCCAACACATCTCTTAAGCTATAGGGAAAGATCTCAACCTCTAGGAATGCACAGTCACATGACTGTGCCAATTACATTCTGAACAGAACTGTGTTGACCTTTTTCCCTGCACCCCTGTTCATTATCCCTCTTAGTAAACTGACCCCTTTTAATCAATTTACAGCTTATAAAAAAAATAAAGATTTTATCGAAAGAAAGGATTTCTCTGCCTAAATAAAAGTTTGGAAATCACTGTCCTGCACATGCTTGATACCTGGCCGAGTTAGAAGATTGATGGTTCTTCACATTCTCTGGTCTCCTGCATCTTTGGGCAAACTGTTCCCTTAACAAAATCTACATTCCAATTCCAACTGATAAAACCCTAAGCATCCTTCAAGGCCAATTTCAAATGCTGATCACCTTCATGAAACCTTTCCTGCCTTTCCCCATGGGTTGTCCCTGAACACCTCGGTACTTTCCATTCTGAGGCCAGCACCACGACAGTACCCTGCTCTTCATATCCAACATAGTTCCGGTTTTGTTTTTTTAAATGAAATCAATGCCACCCACTCAAAACATGTGTAAATAACTTATACTAGGGTTTCTCAATATTGGTGCTATTTTCCTTTTGGGCTGTCCTGTGGACTGCAGAATGTTTAGCAGTACCCCGGGCCTCTACCACCAGATGCTAATAGCAACCCCTCCCAACCAAACTGTCACAATGAAAAATGTCTCCAAACATTGCCAAACGTCCACTGGGGGGGCAAAATCGCCTCCAATTGAGAACCACTGACTTATACAGTAATTATTTTGTATAAGTTAAAAACCTAAGCTTTATCAATTTAGCTCCACAGCCATATTTTACAGATTCATCTCTAGCAAACCATAAATGTATAATCTGTTAAGAATTATATCTGAAAGGATTACCATGGTTTTTTCTCTTCCCTCAGCTAGTTTCCTCTTTTTATGTATGTGTTTATTACGATCAATTTCTACATCACCATACACATTCGATACATCCTCAAGAAGAACCAGTGGAACTTGGCTTGGGGCATTAGGACCTACGGATGGGGGGAAAACACCACCACTTAAAAATGCAGCAAGGAAAAGAATACTTAACATTAGGGGGAGGTTTACTTAACAGGCACCTGAAAATAAAGGTCATTAAAAACCTGTTCAGTGTGATCTCGATTAGGTAAACAAATATGTACACATGTATAGAAAAAAAAGACTGTACAGATATACAACAAATCGTTAAAGGTTCTCTCTCAGTGCTAGAATACAAGTGATAGTTCCTTCTCTGTACTTGTTGTGTATCTGCAAATTTTTACAATGATCACAAATAACATTACCATAAAAAGACTACAAAATTACACATACATTATGGTTACAGGCTCCAAACAAAATCTAAATATATGAAAGACTATAAGACAATACACACACATGAGAGGTACACTATATTGGAAAGATTACATGTGATTTCATCCTCATTTCTATTTTTCAAGCTTTCTAGAATATATATGTATATATTATATACATAAAAACATATTTTACTTAAGAAATCTTTGTCTATTGTGATGTCTTCATGAAATCCACTTCAATACTTTGCTGTACTTACTCTTTTTTCAAAAGAGGCATTTGATATCTGTATTTATTTCACAGTACCACTACATGCTTTGATATAGAAATGTTTAATGAAAACGTACTTACAAAAACTACCAACTACAACAAACTAAACCAAATTAAATCAGTAACTACAAAAAGCAACAGTACCACCCCACAGTTATTTGGATCGAAAACAATGGTCAAAGTAAACTTTTCATCCTCCTCACCATTCCAACTGAACTGGTATTTTGGGATACTCTAAAATTTGTAAACAAACCTTGGAAGAGAGATGGCTGTATGCTGTTGACATACTGGAATGCATTTTTAAAAAAGACCAACATAGTGGAATAAACCACTTGGTTTTTATACTTCGCATGTGATTCATTATCAAAGTTGTTCATGTATCTGCAGAGATCCTTCATTCTGTGCAAAATATCACCATAGCTTCTGAAAGATAAAGGATGACAAAACTTACTCAACTACTCTGGGCTTGTCAGCAAAAGGTCTGAAGAAAAACTCTGCTGGAACCATCACATTTACCAAAGGTAGCTCTAGGTATGTAAAACTATTCTCTATTGTCTGCATATGAATGGCAAATTTCCACCTCTGAACTGGGGCAGTGATCAGACCAAGATTTAATGACACAACATGCCAAGTAGCTTCTCTATTCTCTGAAGTACCAAGGAGAGCTTCAAACTCAACATTATGTTAAGAGTTCATACTTCAGTTAGAAATCTTTTGATAAAGTGAAAAACCACCCTCTTTTGCATTAAACATTGTGTTACAAAATTTGCCCAAAGAGAAGTGTACCTATGCATTATACGGTTTGAAAAATTTTTGTTTTTTTAACAAGGATCCTGAGATTATGCAGTCAAAAGATTTAACAGGCAATTCTACAAATAAAGTATTTATTACCGTCTTCCTTTATCCATCTGCCACTCACATCTCATTCCAACAACATTCAAAATCTTAAACAACCTCTCCCAAGGGTCCACGATCTGGGATGATTTTTCAGTCAGTCCTTCTATTACGTACTTCTGAGAGCTACGTTTGCTAGGCGACATTAAATCAGATGTATCTTGGGCACCTGAGATGTGAGAAAAAATTAGCCTACGATTAACATTACTAGTTACTATGTACATGGTACTTGACAGAGAGAGAAAAGTCTGACTCCCCATTCAAAAGAAAAGAGTACAGAATCCCAGCACCTTATGTATACGTTTTGCTCAAGGACATACAACTGGCCTTCGGTATAAGCAGGAGGTGATTTTGAGTTGTGGTGCACGCATGAAGTTCAGTGCACTAATGCCGCAAGTCAGCACGCAGACTGTTTTGATCTAGGGGTGGAACTGGTTCCAGAAAAGTCTCATCTCTTAACTACAGTATTTTTTCTAAGCACCATCTTTTAAAAACACTATCAAACTGGTATACATCTAGAGAAGAATAATCAGAATGATGAGGGATTTCTGAATTTGCAATTTTGCTAAAGCCAGTCTCAATAAAATGACAGGATATTACCACTTACCCTGATGCTGATTTTCTGTCTGAGCAGACCTAGTGACGTAATTGATATAAAATTCAGCTGCTTTGTTCAAATATTTATACAATAAATTGGCAGGTAACCGAACATCATGGTTGTTAATTATTAGAGGAAGGACATCACAAACTGTTGAGGAGAAAAATAAGAAAAAACTGATTAGGTTGTTTACCCTAGGATTCTGGCATAAGAGAAATTTATTTCAGAGTTAGTTTAATGTAGTACCTAAAATATGTAGGGGGGTAAATCCCTTATGGCACATTTATTTAAAAATTGCCATGCAGGGCTGGCCAGTTAGGTCAGCTGGTTAGAGCGGTGTTATAGCACCAAGGTCAAGGGTTCGGAACTCTGTACTGGCCAGCAGCAAAAAAAAAAAAAAAAAAAAATTTGCCGTGTAGTGGGACACCAGCGGGTGGAGTCAGTGAGGAAACACACAGGCAGATTCTACATTAGAGCTAGGGGTCTGGTTCTTACACTGGGTGGTACATTCAGATGCTTGTTTATTATTATGTTTCATAATTACATATATGGTTACACATATTCTTTAAGAGGTATCAGATAGTGCATAACAAAAGTTTAGAAGTTGCTTAACAAAACGCTTTGTGGATTGAAAAAATAAGCAAGGATTTAAATTCCATTAACATGAAGAGCTCCTTTGATTTCCACAAATGACTTTGTCCCTGAAATGATACTTAGCCCAGCATATTCTACTTGCCATAAGGAACTAATATAAAATACAAGTTTTCTTACCAAATAATTTTCTAAAGCAGTTAACAGGAGATTCTTGCTCTTCAATAGTTTCAGCCTCTAACAGTGCTTCCCCAAGGCCAACCTGTTTCAAGATAACATTAGTCATTTAAATGTGTTACAGTTTAAGACGTCAGAATTACATGAAGAAACAGGGTAATTTTTTTATTTATCAAACAGTTTATATATTCAAACTTCCCTGAGAAACAAACGATCCCATTTTAAAGACCGGAAAACAAAAGAACACATCAGCAACAGCCCAGAAGGCCCCATTCACCTACCCCCTGAGCACTCTGTTGTGGTTATTCTCCTCCAAACTAGCAAAATTAAAGCACTAACAAAACATCTACAGAAACTTAAGGGAAGCATTGGAACTGGAGTTAGAACAACACAGATGCAGAAATTTTCTAAAAAATATGGAAACTACTTTATTCTCTACATCAAGGTGTATTATACAGACAAAACTTATCATTTCCAAAAGTTCTCGGGAATAGCCAGTCATACAGTCAGGGCTAGACTGGACAGAAATATTTCAGTTTTAAGGCCGCCTTTCCATTACTGACACCCAAACATAGCAGAAAGTCCCTTATCAACACCCACCAAGATGTTCGTATTATCTTTCTTACCACCACCAGGATGCTCTACGGTAGGAGGGGAACAATGAGAAAGATCACATAACACAGAAGGTTAAAAATCAGAGTAATGATCAGGGAGTGTCCTCCCCAATTCATATCCATCCAGAACCTCAGAATGTGACCTTATGTATATTTTACCTTTAAAAAAACCCAAAAAAACAAATAGTGTCTTTGTAGATGTAGTTAGTTAAGATAAGGTTATATGGATTAGGATGGGTGCTAAATTCAATGACTGGTATCCTTTTAGGAAAGCCATGTAAAGACACAGACACGGACACACAGGGAAGAAGACCCTGTGATGATGGAGACAGAAACTGGAGTGATGCAGCTGCCACCAAGGAATGACGAAGATTGCTGACAACCACCAGAAGCTAGAGGTAGAGGTAGGAAGCATCCTTCCCCAGAGGCTGTAGAGGGAAAGTGGCCCTGCAGGCACCTTGCATTTGGACTTCTAGCTTCCAGAATTGAGAAAATTTCTGTTGTTTAAACCACCAGTTTCTGGCACTTTGTTACAGCAGCCCTAGGAACCTAATACAAGGAGGCATAGCAACGGTTAACCAGGGCCAGAAGCCAGAAAAATGGCACAGGAAAGAATAAACAATTGGGTTTAAATGAAAAGAAGTAACAATTTGAATCCTGACTACTTACTGGCTATGGGATGTTACTAAAACATTTAAGATTCAGTTTCCTCATCTGTAATGTGGAATAATATTTAATTCAGGGGATTCAGGAAGATAGAAGGAGATACCTAGCACTTACCAATGCCTGCCAGTAGCACTCGATAATTATTACAGACGTAGAAAAGTGGCAGGAACAGAGGAAAACAGACTCCACAGGGCAGAAATATGTGGAAAACATATCTGTTAAGACTATAAACTATGGCTTTCAATTAAATTCAAACACATTGTTGACTACATCAAAAAAGATAATGTTTTACTGTACAGATTACACGTGAATAGTACTGGCAAAGCTTGCTGATGGTTTCCTTACACTAATAAGACAACTTCTACTGGAAATTTCTAATTTGGTAACAGTGATGTTCTTTTAGCTTTATTGAAAAAGAATCCTTGATTTAAGTTCAATCTTATCCAGTGCTCCTTGGAATCTCTGCTTTAGTATCATATAATACATACTACAGCTCCTAACTGTACTGATGAATATGTTGATGATCAATTTTATTTTCTTGTAAGAAAAGAATCAGCTCTTACCCCATGTTGCACCACGGTTTCAGGGAAGCGCCTCAAAAGTAAAAGCAACATTTCTGACCGTTCCAGTGTGTTGAAGCACTGTTCCGTGACCTTCAGTAACATTTCGCACTGGACCCGACCAGGAAGAGTTTCAAATAAACCTGCACACAACACATTTTACTTTTAAAAGTTTTTTCAGAAAGAAAATACTGAAACAAAAGTGTTAAGTAAGGCATGTTCACGTACAGAATGGTAAACACTACATGAAGAATCACGGTGGGCAGGTTTCACCTACAACCTGGAAGGCTCTTGGGTCCAATGGTATTAATTCAGCAGACAAGATGTCTGCTGAATAATTATAAGACATTTGGAGGCCTTACTGAATCCTGAAGACAAGAATGATGTACGTGAATGGTCACAACCGTGTGCTTGCTTCAGGTTGAAATAAAGAGCATGTGCTTGTTTAAGTTGAAATGACCTAAACCATCTACTTTCTTTTTTATCCAGATTTTTAAATCTTTGGTTGGCTACTGCAAGCAACACAAGTTTAAAGAGAAAAGTCATAAATTACTAAAAGTTTCTCTCCTGTTTTGTGGTGATCTGATTAATCTATGGATGCTTTTTGGTTTCTGCAAAACCTGTTAAAAATATATTCAATTCCCTGGTCTCACTAGTACATCCATATCTATTAAGGAAGTTTAAAGGGTTTTAAGCAAATGCTCAGGAGACAGAGTGACATTATTACATACTTTACTTGCTGAGATTAAAACATACAAATGGGTACTAATACCACAGGTTTGACTTTTTTGTGAAATTACTATATACAGTTTACCATAAATTACCATAAACAGTAATTTATACAACACTAACTTGTTATTCCATTCTTACTTCTCAGAAACTGTGTTTGTTTATCCTGTGAATCATTCCTTAATGCTGATGTAATAATGCTGATTTCTCTCCACACCACCGGCTGATCTGGGAAACTCACAAACCTATTTTTAAAATAAATGCATTAAATAAAATGCCAGATTCTATACAGTATCTGAAGAAGAAAATAAGAACACTAGCATTTGGAGAAAAACATTTTCCTTTATTCCAAGTGCATGCTTAGATGTGCCAAAACAAACCAAAATAAAGATACAAAAATGAAAACCAGTTTAGAAAAATGAGAGTACTCACGAAAGTCTTTAGAGGTTTTTATAAGTGAAAAGACAAGCAACCATAATATATAATGAACTCCTAAATGTCAACAAGAATAAAACAAACTATCTAAAAGAAAAGTGGGCAAAGGCAAATCACAGAACACAGTACAAACAGCCAAAGAACTGTTGAAATGATGATACTCAACCTTGTTAGTACTACAAGTAGCACAAATTAGGAAAAAACAGCAAGATATCATCTTCTATCACACCAGCAAAAATTAAAAACAGACTAATTATATCCAGTGTCGGCAAGGGTGTAGAAAAACTGGCACTCTTATACACTACATTAGTGGAAATGGAAATTGGGATAGTACTTTTTAGAGAGTGATTTGACAGTGTATCAGAATTTAAGATGTGCATACCCTTTGACTATGGAAATATATGTCTTAGAATCGATTCCACAAAGAAACACCAAACTATGGGTATGAAATTGCTTACTGACACTAGGAGCATAATTTCAAATAATTAGAAACTATCTAAATGTCCACCCAGAGGAGTGGTTATGAAATGCTGTCTAAGCATAAAAAAGATCCCTCAAAACTGACACGGAAAGGGGTCCATTACGGTGGGTGAAGAAGATAAGCCTCAGAATAAGAGCAATATGGTCTCATTTCTGTAACTCCTCCCCCCCAAAAAAACCTACTTATACGTATTATGTACATACGCATAGACATACACACAAAAGTTAACTCTGACTGAGTTTAGGAGGAACTTTCTCTTTTTCATCTCTATAACTTAAGTATTGTTTGAACTTTTGCGATGAGCATATATTACTTCCAAAATAAAATAAATTACTGTATAGAAGTTTTAACAAGAATAAAACATAAGAATAAAGTGGCTTCTCTGCAGAAGACATGTCAGCAATGAACGGAAGGCTTAGACCCATTACTACTAAGCAAGCTCTAGGAACCAGAAATGTAGATGAACTTGAAAATCTTCCCCCGACTCCCACTCCACAGACAGAAACAACACCTCCTGGAGCTCCGGCGCTGTCAGAGTTGCTGTCCAGCATCCCCACTCACATGTCGTACAGCAGTCTCCCGGCGGTGGCAGTCCGCTCCGCGTTCCGCTCGATGGTGTACATCTCATACTGCAACACACACCAGGCCCCGCGGGTCACCAACCTCCGCCCGGGGCTGGTCCTGGCTCACCCCCAGCCTCGCTAGTTACTGCGCCTTCACTGAGGACTCTCCCCGTCGGAATGGAGGGCCTGAGAGTAAAGCATCACCTGGCCACACAAGGCCACCTACGTGCCTTGCCACGGCCTAGGAGTGGGACCTCGGGCTGCCTTACGACCGCTCGGCTCCCAGGATTAAGTGGGATGATGGCTCAGGAGTAGCAGACGCTGAACAAATGGCTGCCACTAATGAACGAAGGGGCGCATAGCCTTTCCCTAGTGGCCACCAAGTGCTATCCAGGCCAGATGACACTCCCCCTACCCCCCAAGGATCCAACCAGACCCGACTTCAACTGGGTCCGCCGCCTCACTCGGTGCTGGTGGAGACGGATAGTGAAAAGTGCCGCGGGAGAGAAATGTCAACAGAGGGCGGAGGGCGGCCGGGCAGAGCCCCCCGCCCCGGCCGGGGAGCCCCGGCAGCCCCGGCGCTGGAGAAGCCCCACCTCCCCGCTGCGCGGCCCCGGCTTCACCTGGATGTTAAAGTCCGCCGGGTAGAGGCTGCGGGCCGTGATCAGCCACGCCTTGGCCGCCCACAGGTCCTGGGACACCAGCTCCCGGGCCCGCTGCACCAGGAACTCGCAGTCCCCCTGGGCCGACATGACCCGAGCGCCGCTGAGCCCCAGCCGAACGCGGCCCGGGCCTTCCGGCGCCGCAGACGTCGCCGCCGCCGCGGGGACGCCACTGCGCATGCCCGGGAGCGCGGACGTAGCGCGCGGAGCAGGAAGGGCTTTCCGGGTTTTGCGAGCAGCCTCCTCCCGCCCGGCCGCGGCCGTCGCCGGCTCCATTCCTCCTTCTGGTTTTGCTCCGACTCTTGCGGGTCACCTACAAAATGTGGAGAAGTGGATTTCAGTGCCCGCGGGCTCCGGCGTCGCACTGGTGGAGCCGGGAGCATGCGCTCTCCCTATCCTGTCCGCCACAAGCGGTCCTGGGACCTTGGGGCCACTACGCATCCCCCGGGGCCGGGCCCGGGCTGGGAGGACGTCTGAGAGCAAGAGCGGAGGGCGGCCGGGTGACGGCGGGAAGCGGCTCTGCCGGGGCGTCGGGGTGGAGACCCTCTCCGGCTGACACTATCGCGGGAAAGTGGACACCGTAGTGCAGAGCATCGGGTCCGGCGCTTTTTATCTTTCCTGAGCCTGTCGCTGTTTTGCTGTCGCTCAGCCGTCGTTCTCTAGTGTCTCCCGCCAACGCGGATGAGCGATCCATACCTGGAAAACGCCTTTCGGGGGTGACTCATCACTGAGCCAGCAGGGGTGCTACACAGAAAAGTAACTTCGCTTTCTTAATCATCTCCAACCAAAGTCAATGTCATTTTCACCAAACTCCACAGATATGATTCGGGAGCAGAAAAGCAAAGCGATCTCCCTGCTCCGGGCAGGGAGTCGCACGCAGGAGCAGAAAGCAGCGTGCATTACCCCCAAGAGTGAGCTCTGGAGGGTGCGTTAGGTTTTCAATCCAAGTTCTAGGACCAACATTTTATCAACCTCTGTTGCCACCGATATCTTAGTTTAAAACCAAGAGATTAAGGATTCAAAGCTGACTTAAGTGTTTATTTAAAACTTACTATGTATGCACATAAAAACTACAAACATTTTAAATATATATATGAATATGTGCACATTACTGTTATCGAGCAAAGGGCTCGTTGTCCAGTGTGCGTAGAAGCCAATACCACGGCAGCAGTTTTTGTGAGACAAGGCTTCACCGCCAGGTGACCTGCAATGTTCTCGAATCTGCCTCCCCAACCAGGGCCTAGAGGCGTTTTTAAAGGATGTTAAAGATCAGGGACTGGGGATTGGCTGGCTCCTTTTCAAACCATGTGACTAGGCAGAGGATGATTGGCCAGGCCTAAGTTAGAACATGTGACTCAGGCAAGGGCTGATGGGTTGATAAGTCAAGAGCTGATTGGCTGGCCTAAGGCAAGCCATACAGATGCAGACAGGGGCTCGTGGGTTTGAGCCGGTATCCAGTGTTCTGATGGAAGGTTTTCAGGTTCCTTTGGTTCTCGAGGTCATGTGGAGGCCAAGGTCCTTCTCTGCACATGCTCAGCTTACACCTTGCCAGATAACTTGTGAAACAACTTGAGAGATACTGATAGTTAACTCTGTATCCCTTAAATATGTATAACCAAAAATAAATAAATAAATAAATATGTAAAATAAAAAGTACTTGGAGCAAAAAAAAAAAAGAGATAGGGAAATAAAACCAGTTTCAGCTACTTTTAGATGGTTTCATTACAATTTATGGTTATATACAAGTAAAAAGTACAATATATGCTTACTAATTAAATAATTCATCAATAAGTAATCTTAAAGTTTGTGGTGAATTAGTGAACTAGTTTTAGAGATAAGTACCAAAAAGGGCAGGCACAAAGGAATATCACATAAAGCACCAATCAAATCCTTTAATGTCCAAGCTCTTTTATTTTGCTTTTCTTTAAAGGTTATGATAATTTTTTAAAACCCCTACTTTACTCCAGTTTTTAAAAATTTGTTATTGTTTCATTGGTATCCTCAATGATATTTTTGGCTAAGGTTCACTGCATTCATTTCGGTTATTCTGTTATTTAACAGTTGTGGTAATAGGACTCCGTATTTCCAAAGGCACTGTTAAATATTCCCTGATTACGCACAGGAACAGCGTAATTGTGTGATCACTTTGTAGGCCAGGATTACTCAATGATGGAATTCTTTTGGCTTTGTAGAATAGAAGGTAGAAAATTGTATTTAAACAGAGATCAGTATAATTTTTATCATATAAAGTGTAGGTTATAAGAGCAGATTGCTAGCTTAATTTTTTTTTTTAATTATTTCATTGATTTTAATATATGAAGTGGGTCAGGGTTTTGGGTCCCTATACTGGCCAGCTGCGTGTGTGTGTGTGTGTGTGTGTGTGTGTGTGTGTGTGTATGTGTGTGAAGTGTTATGTAAGAATTTTCGAATGGCAAAAATGAGTGATTTTGTAATTAAACTTTCTAGTTTTGGTCTTGAATACAAATGACGAAAACACCACCAATAATAAACCCTGCACACTTGTTCTTGAGTCTTTAGTTTCTATTGAATAACAATGGTAAATTAAAATTTTAAATTTATGGGCTAAATAATGGAACTCCGGATGTATTTTAGATGCCAACCAGTTGAGATTGACTGACTTTTTGCCAGAATACGTCATAAAACTTGTGGCAATTTTCTACTCAGCTTCTTAATTTTGAATGGTCTCCAGCTGAACATTTCTCCTAGAATGTCACGCTGGCATCTCAAGGTACGGAAGGGAGGTACCTTGCCAAGTGAGTTTATTTCTTTTGGCCTCCCTGCTCTGATCTTGAAGCTTCACTTGAGAATCTGGGCAATGAACCCATGTTCTCTTCCATGACAACTTCTAAGTCATGTAAAATGCCCAGCATCCAGCACCGGGACTCAAGTACCTTGAATTCAGTTCAGTGATTTGTATTAAACTCCATATGGCTTTTTTCCCTTCCACTTCAAAATAATTTATATATATATACATATATACATATATATATATTTTATTTTCCCCACTTCAAAATCTTCAAACTCAATTTTTGAACACATCCTCTTAACTTTCCTGCCCTCCACTCTCCTTCGTTCTTTTCAGTAATTCCGTTCTCTTCTCACTGATTTCACCTTCACAGATCTCTATTCCCTTGGCACCTACATTTCCCTCCAGTGTATTACTTCCTCCTGGGCTAACTCCTTCACTACTCCTGCTAAAGCCTGTGCCAAGACATTTAGTATGTTTGATGTCCGTCTTCTTATTCTACCAGTGTGTCCACTCTTCAAATTACCAACCCTTGATCCACCTTATGGACCATCTTCCTGGATGTCAAAACCAGGTGGAAATAGGTGCTTCAATAAATACGTGTTCTGTGACTATCACGGAGGCTGGGTTCTGTTGGAGAATAGCACACAAACGTGTACACTGATACTGAAACAAATTCCAGGTTTTACTATGAATTTGGGCTCTCAACTACTCCACCTCCCATTCTTCCAATAACTATATCAAGCCTTTGTCATTTTTTCCAAGTGCCCTTACTGTCTTCACTTTGAGCAGATGACTTTGTATTTTACTGAGAAGACTGAGGTCATCAAGCCCTTAAACTCCTTCAGTTTTGGACACCATGGTCCTATTTATCTTTCAAGACCATACATCTGATCATGTACGTATTCTTAGAACGCTTAGATGGTTTCCAGTTGTGCTGTTGTCTGGTGCGTAGGCAACCCTCGGCCTCATCATCTGCCACTGCCCCACACACGGAACTTCCCTCAGTTCTTCAATGGGGAATTTTCTGTGTCATCGCTGCACATTCATGCACACGATCACCTCTTCTTTACCTAGAGTACTCCCATTGCCAGCCTCACAGGGCCAATGCTTTGAGTTTCAGGTAACGCTTCATCAGGGAGACCTTCTCTGGCCCCACCACTCCTCTGTTCCCCCAGTCCTTTTACTGTTTTATAACTGATGGTTGACCAGACGGTAAGCTCCATTAGAACCAGCACCTTATCCATCTTTAGGCTGTTACTTCCCCAGCCCCAGGCATGCCAGCCATGTATAAATAGAAGGCTAGCATTAAAGTTTATATGAATTTGGAATTTCTTGAAGCTTTGGTTACAAATTTGCATTAAAAACTCCAGTTTTTCACAAATTTTATTCTCTTTAGTTTCAGAGGATAAAGGGTCCTTTTCGTTCAAGACCAAAATCCTTACCTGGGCTCAGAATCCCATACCCAGCCCGTCCTGCTCGGTCAAGCAGATTTTTTTGTGTGTGGTCACGTGGGTTAAAAATGAATGAATTTATTACAAGAATTTTAAAAATAAGTCTTAATATCAAAGGTACACTGATGCAAGACTAGAATTCCATGTTCTTTTTTTAAATGACAAGTTTTCCTTGGAGTGTTGATAAGAGACTATGAAATGTTTTCTTTACCCTTCAAGTGATCTGCCTAAGGGAAAAAAAGAGATTCTGTGTTTTATGAAGATAATTTCTTGTGCTTTTTACTGTGTTTTATTAGGTCTGTTGACTACTAAGAAAATTGAGTCTTCTCAATGATAGAAGAGCTAAAGTGTTGTTGGTTTATTTTACAACTATGTAACTTTCTGTATTATTCTTTGATTGTTTTATCATAACCAGTGATCCTGTTTAATTAAGTGTTTTAAATCTCTTAATATTTTTGACAAACTTCCCACAATCAAATTCTAAATGAAGTCTTTTTGACCTCAAACTGACTTTGGAATTTTCCAGAGGGCTCTTGAAACATCTCAAAGGGTTTGTAAAAGAGAGATATTAAACTAATAAGGCTTATTTGATATGTTAAAGAATATGGGAAGCATTGTCAAGTAATGTGATGCTAATACCACTTTAAGTCATATTTATGGGTATGTTATGGTATAATGTTAATGTTCCAAAAATTGTATGGAATTCCTAAAAATCTCATATATCCTAATACAATATTATCAGTCACAATGTGGTTATTATGCAAAATGTTGTATGTCACAGAAATAAAATTTCTCTGTCAATTACATTACATTGAACTCTCATCCGATTTTTAAGCACGACCATTTTTGGTTTTGTCACCCACAGACAATTAATTGTTTTAACTCTCATGCTTTTTGGGAAGCTTTTGCAAGCAACTCTGTGGTAGTCCTCCCTTATTCGTGGTTTCATTCCCCCAGCTTCAGTTACCTGCAGTCAACCACCTTGAATGGAATACAGCATTAAAGTCACCCATATGATCACCAAAGAATTACAACCTCTGCAGCAACACTAAAGTGAGTTTAAAAGAAAGAGGCAACAATTTTCAATTATAATGTTCTTCCAAAAGTTTTCAGCAAAAAACCCTACAACTATCGATGCTCCTTAACGATTTACATACACTGTCTGCTGCAGACATCCAACCACCCACATGGTCACGGCTCAATGATCCAGGATCACCTGAAGCAAATGTTCTTCTTTCTGACGTTATCATCAGAGGGTCATTAGTAACCTAATGTCACATCACAAGGCCTATATCGTTCACCTCCTTTGTCTCATTTTGCAGGCATTTTATCATTTCCATGACCAGCGTAAGAAGGGTGAGTACAGTACACTAAGATATTTTGAGAGAGAGAATCACATGCACTTAACTTTTATTATAGTATGTCATAATAGCTCTATTTTACTATTCTTTATTGTTGTTAATCTACTGTGACTAATGTATAAATTAGGTATGTATGTACAGAAAAACACGTAGTATTTATAGGATAGGTACTATTCATGCTTTCATTCATCCTCTGGGGGTCTTGGAACATATCCCCCATTGAAAAGGGGGGGGGACTACTGTAATTCTAAAATGTTTCCTCTTTAAGTAGAGCCATGGAAAAAACTCTGGAAAATATATGTTTCTGATAACTTTAAGATTGTACTATTAGACTCAGTAAGGATTTACAGAACTCTAATGAAAAAACTAATGGCTTTATGATACTGCTATCCCAAATCAAGAAGAATAAAAATTAATTACATGGGACTAAATGAACTAATGAAAATAATGTTTTTTATAACTTTTTCTTTGAGATTTTTGTGGTTATTTTAGTGCTTAATTTCCAGATATAAGCAGACTTTTCCTTTTTTTTTTTTTAACACTATCTATCTATATCTTTCAGCAATTGGTAACGTTCAGTTTTGTAAACAGAATGAAATATGTACTTTCCTCTCTACTTTATTCCAGATTTCAGAATGCTACTTGTGGATACTTTTATTTTATGGCAATATAGTTATTTGCATAAGTACAATAAAAATTTATTCTCTTTATAACAGGATACAATCGGAAATACTGGTTATATTAGCAAGGCTTTGACTAGGATGTCATATTTGAGAATATGCATAGAATACTTGGCTTCAAGGTTCCCAACCTTACAGAGATTAAAAAATGTCATTTCCTGGCAGGTCCAGGAACCCCAGGATATTTGGGGGAACTTGAGAAGAGAGGCATTCATCCAAATCTGTATGTACCACAGGTGAAGTCTGAGATCTGCTTGGTTTGGCTTTCTAGCCTCAACAGGCTTTTAAAAATCCAATCTGAAATTCCATTATAAAAAGTTCCAGTGAAGCAAACTTAAAGAGAGCTATAGGGACAATCACTATTCTTGTTGCACCTATGTAAATAATCAGACAGTTTGGTGAGATTAAACTTATCTTGTGAACAAATTAGTTTTACTTTGATTATCTTTGGCAGAAATAGGAGTTACTGTAGAGAAAAAATATTATGTTTCAGAAAAAATCTATAGAACACCTATTACTGGTTATTACCCTATTCATTGTTTTTGAGTTTTTATTATCTACCTGCAGACTGGACTGGATCTAAATTCTTTTAGTTTCCTCCAATATCTGGCTATAGATCTCCAACTACGAACAGGAACTTTCCTGTTCCTGAATCCTTGTAAGTTGAAACTAGACAACTCAATGTAAATTTCAAGAGACAAACCTCATGCCTGATGTGTGGGCCACTCAGAGGGTTCACCAAAACTCCAGATACCAAAACCAGAGACATGCCAACTGCAGACCAGGATGAAAAGTTGATGACTTCAAACTGTGGACAGCTTTCCCAAGAGTCAGAACAGGACTCCCATCATAATGAGATTCTTACCTCTCTTTAACTTTTTCCTTGCTTGTGCCTACATCTTTCACTTGGCAAGATAATGTTGCAGTTAGAACTTTACAATCAGTAGCTTACGTGGATAACTTGACACAGCATTGGATCTACCATGCCAAATCCAAATCTTTATATAATCTAAGAGGTCCTTTAGTCCTCTCAGTGGGTAACTTCAGTAACAACCCTAACACAACTGTTATTCAAATTGTACTAATGGTCCCTTTTTTAGAGTCAGACTTCTAGACCCACTTGTTCTCTCTCTGTGTTTTAATTTAACCCATCAAAGGATGATGGATCACCTACGAGCTGAACAGCGAGGAATCTGTGAATTATGAACACATCTTGTTGCATATGGATAACTACATCAGGTGCTGGAGAGACTCGGTTGCAAAAAATTAATCAACAGGCTACTTGGTTAAAGTGGATAGACTCCTGATCTGGCTCTTTCTTTGATATATTCAATTTTAATGGGTTTGGCTCATGGGGCTGTTGGCTAAGGAGCACACTTCAAACTCTTGGTATTATGCTCCTGATAGTCATAATAATAGTCTCCCTGGTGCATTGTATTCTCTCAAAAAATTTTACATGCCTTCATGCAACCATCTGCCCAACCTCCAATGATCTCTCTCTGGCTGGAATGATGAAAATTCAAAGAAAAAAATGATAACAAGAGCACTATAACTTATGAATGACGTATTGAGGATGAAACCCCAGAATGATGGTAACAGAGTGTCTCTAAAGCCCTAAATTTTGATCATATTTTCACCTAGATGAGAGACTAAGGAAAATAAACAAAATTTATGGGAGACTATTATTTTGGACTAGGTTCCTACCCCAGGCCCTAGCAGACCTGACCAAACCGGAATGAAGTCACTTGTGCTAAGTTCCACATAATCAAACTGACCTTTGAATAGGGCCATTTAAACAAACAAACAACAACAACAACAACAAAAACACCCCATGAGATCCTAGCAACCAATAAGAAAATGCCCAGTTGACCTGATCCAGCATGATAAGAATTTCCCTTCTATTTTAACCCCATTTCTTCTTTCTTCAGCATCTTTGCTGTCTATAAAGCCAAACCCTCTGCTCTGCTCATCAGAGCATTTATTCTATTTTATAGAATGAAATGCAACTCAATTCTAGAATAGCAATAAAAGCCAATTAGATCTTTATACTAAATTTGTTGTAATTTTATCTTTTAGTATCTCTTTAAATCCCTTGGTAGCCACTTCAGCTGGAGGGATATTAAACAACGGTGGTGGGTGTTGTGACAGTGGCCACCGGCCTCTGTGTCTGCTGCTCTGTGATCAGAAGCACCAATCAGTGCTAAGAACACAGATCCCTGACATTTGGAGGACAATATCCTTATTGCCCTCTCTGGCTCCTGCCATCCACTCTGTGAACACTGGTATGGCTGCCTGCTACAGGGCTAGGGGTGGGAGAATGTGTAGTTGCTACTTCACTAGGCTGAAATTGATCAAAATTAACCACAATTTACTGGCCACACCTACCTCTGGAAGCTGAAAGCCTTTGAATAGATTACAGAGTTCCAAAATAGTAACATCAGACAGATTCTGCCTGTATAATTGTTGTCCTGGTGGAGAGACAGATTTCTGTTACTTCCTACACTGCCATCTTCCCTGACATTCCAAGCTGAGTCTTGCATTCTGGTATGGTTCATTTTAAATTCTCAGTGTTAAAATTCTAATTTAATATTTCTGAAAACTGAATGCATGTTGCTGTGTGGAATTAACAATTTTTGAGAGTCATAACTGGAAATTAATTTTTAATAAAATCTAAGGGCTTCTTCAAGTTATGTAAGGATAAAAGAAGGCATGTCTGTGTATGTAGATAAGATGTAGGTCATAGCATACCAGTACAGAAAGGATTGGGAACCTGGGGAATCAAAGCTTTGAGATCATCCTAAAATGATTGACTTGCCACTATAGTAAAAATCAGAAGGTAGCATAAATTTAGATTAAAAAACTTACATTGCCTCTCTGCCCAGAAGCAGGCAAGAGAGCAATGCCCAGGGTCCTAGGCAGGAGCCAAGGGCAGCTACCCGCTCTGCCAGGAAGCAGATAAGAGATCACACCCAAAACAACACTTTCTCACAGGTGGCCAACCACAGCCATTGCCACAGTCATGGCTGCCAAAAAAGTGGCTTGACGCCACAGCAGTAGCTACAGCCACTGTGCAGATGGCCTGCCAGACATTTGACTGCACTGACAGAAAAAGAGTCACCAGCAGAGACTGGAAAAAGAAAAGGACATCTCTCTCCTCAAAGCCCACTCCAAAGTAACAGCAGAAGCAACTGCTCTACCACATGACTAGACATCAACATAGAAATACTAGAAATACAAAAACCCAAGAAAATATGACACCACCATAAGAATAGTAATTCTCAAGTACCAGACCCTATAGAGCAGGAAACCCTTGAAATAACTGAGAAGGAATTCTGAGAAACAATCTTAAGGAAACTCACTGAGATACAGAAAGATTCAGTTAGACAACATAATGAAATGAGAAAAAATATCTAGGAGATGAAGAAGGAAATTTACAAAGAGATTAATACACTAAAAAAGAACGTAGCAGAACTCATGGAACTGAAAGATTTACCCAACAAAATAAAAAACACAAACAATAGCTTAAACAGCAGGCTAGAATAAACAGATGAAAGCATTTCTGATGTTGAAGATAGTCTTTTCAAAATAATCCAAGCAAACAAAAAAGGAAAAAAATGAAGAAAATCTAAGACGGCTAGCAGACAACCTTAAGAGCACAAACATTCAAATCATGGGTGTTCCAGAAACGGAGGAGAGATGAAAAGGTATGGAAAACCTATTCAACAAAATAATAATGGAAAATTTCCCAGGTATAGGGAGACGCATGGACCTCCAGATCCAGGAGGCTCAAAGATTCCCATACAGGTTCAACACAAAAAGTTCCTCTCCAAGGCACATTAAAATCAAACAGAAAAAGCTCAAAGACAAAGAGAGAATCTTAAAAGAAGCAAAAGAAAAGAGTCAAGTCATGAATAAGGGAGCCCCTATCAGACTAATGCAGATTTCTCAACAAAAACTCTACAGGCCAAAAAAAATGGGATGATATATTCAAAATACAAAAAGAAAAAAACTGGCAGCCAAGAATACTACACCCAGTAAGGCTATCCTTCAGAAATGAGGGAGAAATAGACAAGCAAAAGCTGTGGGAGTTCACCACCACATGACCATCCCTGCAAGAAATCCTCAAGGGAGTCCTGCATCTGGAATCTGAAAAATGATAATCACCACCATGAATACACAAGAAAGAACAAAACCCACTGGTAGAACAAAAATGAGAATGAGAAAGAGAAAGAAACTAAATCTTACCACCACAGAAAACCATAGTAACAATGTAACCAATGCCCCTGCTTTATTTCTGATTTTGGCAATTTCAGTCTTCCCTCTTTTTTTCTTGGTCAGTCTAGATAAGGGTTTGCAAATTTTGTTGATCTTTGTAAAGAATCAACTTTTGGTTTTGTTGTTTTTCTCTATTATTTTCTAATTACCTATTTCATATATTTTTGTTGTAATCTTTGTTATTTCCTACTTACATATACTTTTGGTTTAGTTTGCTCTACTTTTTCTATTTTCTTAAGGTAGAAATTCACATTACTGATTTGAGATTTTTCTTATTTCTGATATAGGTGTTTACAAGTAAAATTTTTCCTCTAAGCACTGAATGAGCCCTGCATCCTATAAATTTTGATATGTTGCACTTTGATTTTTATCTCAAGGTATTCTTTAATTTCTCAGTGATTTTTCTTTTTACTCATTGTTTATTTAGGAGAGTGTTGTTTAATTTACGCATATTTGTGAATTTTCTAAATTTCCTTCTGTTATTGTGGTCAGAGAACATATTTTCTATTATTTTCTATGATCTAAGTCCTTTGAATTGTATGAAGACTTGTTTGGTGGCCAAAAATTAAAAAAAAAAAAAAATCTTAACATTGTTGTATGGTAGCATCTACTGCAGGACAGAGTTACCAGGTAGGGTCCCAATCATGAGGAAAAAGTACTTATCTGGAGTTTACATTCCTCTTATATTACACCTTCTTTTATGGCTTCCTTCTACATTTATTTTTTTATTTTTTTATTTTTTTCTTCCTTCTACATTTAAATGTTTTCTTTGATTCCCTGCCTCATTTATAGATTATCATGTATTTTGTTATTTTCATAGGGCTTGATTTATTTCTCTAATTAGATGGCAAGCTCTTTGAGGTCCAGCATTATGTTTCAATTCCTTTGAATGCTGCACACTATTTAATACCATTGTAATTCAATTTATGTTTGATAATTAAGTATGCAGAGTATGAGAAATCTACCACCTTTTAACTTGTGATTTACCAGGACGGAAATACTTTTATTTTAGAAGCTGCTACATTCATAGGAGTTCTGATGGAGTGAAAGCAGAAATTATTCTTGATAGAAGAGTATGATTGTCCTAATATGGCTCAAACTTCTCCCATAACTCTGTTTCTGCTGGATCTTGTTTGGCATATTAATAATTCATTGACATGTTGATAACTTAATGTTTTAAATTTGGTCTTAAGGAATTAAAGAAAATAAATAAAACCTTTGAAAATTGGAAAAGGGCACTATTATTCCATTTTTGCTGTAGAACACCTTGTAACAGTTTGAGAGTCACAACCATAAATTATCCAAAAACCTACAAATTTAACAACTCAGCATTCAAACTTTATTCCCTAGATATTATCCTTTGCAAACACCCATTTTTTAATTCATTAGAATTGCAGTCATTATAGGAAATTTTTAAAGTGTAATAAAAGCACAATGAAGAAAATATAAATCACTTATAAGTCCATCATTCAGAAATATTACCATTATTACCGTTACTAGGTATATATCGATGCAGTCTTTTAAAAAATCTTTTTCTCCACTTATATTCTATACCTTTAAAGAAATAAGGAAAATGCAAATTAAAATCTCAATAAGATACTGCTACATAACCATACAACTATTAAAATTTTAAAAGACTGACAATAATCAGTATTATTAGGGATGTGGAGCAATGGAAACTCCCACAATGCTGATGAGTGACAACTGATTACAGGCAATTTGGAAAACTCTTGGACATGATGTAGTAAAGCTGAAGATCCACATATCATTTCACCTAGCAATTCCACTCCTAAATATTTACTCAACAGAATTGTGTGCCTCTGTGCAATAAAAGACACAGAAAGGAATATTCGTGGTAGCATTATTCACAATAACTCTAAAATGGAAACAAAATGTCCTTCAAGAGCAGAATGAATAAATAAATCTTGGTATATTCATGCAATCTTTTAGAAAGGCTTTCCCCATTCCAGTATGCAACAATGAAAACTACTAGGTTGGACAACAAGGATGAACTTCACAACCAAAATGATGAGTGAAAGACACCAGACACAGAAGAGCACATACTATATGATTCTATTTCCACAAAGTGTGAAGACAGACATACAACATTACTGATACACACACAAGTGGTGAAACTATAAAGAAAAGTAAGGAAATTATTATAATCATATCAGGAAAATGGGTCCTTCAGAGAAAAGAGAGGGTGTAGAGATTGGGAAGCAGAAGGAGGGCAATTCTGGGATGCTTGAATGGTTCTATTTTTAGACCTGGTGGGGGTTACACAGATATTACCTTTGTGATAAATCCTGCTTCTTCGGTACATAGTAATTTATGTGTGTCATACTGAACAATATAAATGTTCAAAATAAAAATGTTGCACTAGACATTGCTTTTAAATTTGCTCTTTGTAAATCAGTATTTTATCAACATTTTCAACATCATTAAGTACTCTACATTTTTATGGCTGCATAGTACTCCTTTGAGTTGACAATTTATTTAACAAGTTCCTTATTATTGGTCATTTAGTTGTTCCTAGTCTTTTAAATATAAATAATGGTTTGCTAAACATCTTTGTAAATATACCTTTTAAATTTTTTGTGATCATTTCTTACTTTAGTAAACCTCTTAAAAAGTAGAGTTATTTAAATAAAGTGCATACATTTTTAAGTGTTTTTGAAAGTTCTCTTTTTAAGATTAAATGTTGCCAAATTACTCTCCAAACAAATTTTGGCATACTGGATTCCCATCGGCATTGTAGGAGAATGCCAATAATTCTCTCCATCCTCAAAAACATTAGGTATTGTATAAATCTTTTCTAATTTGATCAATCATATTCTTATTTTTGCTTGAATTAGCATTTCCTTGATAAGTAGTAAGATTTAACATTTAATATATGTTTATTAGCTCTTGTAGGTCTTCTGTGAATTATCTTTGCTCATTTTTATTTTCTATTTTTTAAGTTTATTTATCATTATACAGTGTAATTGATTTTCATGGCCCTTTACTAATTCCTCCCTTTCCCCTCTCCCTCTCTCCCTTTCCAACCCCCAGCAACCTCAGTTCTTTTCACTTAACATGTTCAAAGAATTATCATGATTGTTTTATCTTTTTTTTTCTATTTATTTGTTTGTTTATTTTTATTGGCTCCCACATATAAGTGAGAACATGTGATATTTCTCTTTCTGTGCCTGGCTTATTTCACTTAACATAATATTCTATAAGTTCATCCATGTTGCTCTGAACGGCAGAATTTCATTTTGTTTACAGCAGAGTAGTATTCCATTGTGTAGATATACCACATTTTCCATATCCACTCATCTGATGATGGGCATTTAAGCTAGTTCCAACTCTTGACTATTGTAAATAGTGCTGAAATTAACATGGGAGTACAGCTATCCCCTCAACATGATGATTTTCATTCCTTTGGATAAATACCCAGCAGTGAGATAGCTAGGTCATATGGCAGTTCTATCTGTAGTTGTTTGAAGAACCTCCATACCATTTTCCATAATGGCTGCACCATTTTACAGTCTCACCAACAGTGTAGGAGGGTTCTCCTTTCTCCACATTCTCTCCTGCATTTATTATTCTCAATCTTTTTTACATTAGCCAGCCTAACTGGAGTAAGATGATAACTCAGTGTGGTTTTGATTTGCATTTCCTGGATGCTGAGTAATGCTGAGCATTTTTTCATGTGTCTGTTGGCCATTTTTATATCTTCCTTTGAGAAATGTCTATTCAGTTCCTTTGCCCTTTTTTAACTGGGCTACTCGTTTTTTTGCTGTTAAGTTGTTTGTGTTCCTTGTATATTCTGGATATTAATCCTTTGTTGGATGCCTATTTTGCAAATATTTTCTCCCACCATGTTGGTGGTCTTTTCACTCTGTTAATTATTTCTTCTGTTATGCAGAAGCCTGTTAGTTTGATATAATTCCATTTGTCTATTTTTTCTTTTGTTGCCTGTCCTTTTAGGGTCATATTCATAAAGTCTTTGCTCAGTCCTACCTCCTAAAGTGTTTCCCCTATGTTTCCTTTTAGGAGTTTTATAGTTTCAGGAAGTATATTTAATTCTTTAATCCCTTTTGAGTTGATTTTGGTATATGGTGAGAGGCACAGGTCTAGTTTCATTCTTCTATATCTGGATGTCCAATTTTCCCAGCACCATTTATCAAAGAGGTAGTCTTTTCCCCAGTGTGTGTTCTTGATGCCTTTGTTGAAGACCAGATGGCTGTAGGAATATAAGCTGGCTTCTCTGTTCTGTTCTATTGGTCCATGTGTCTATTTTTATGCCAGTACCATGCTGTTTTGGTTGCTATAGATTTGTAGTATAGTTTGAAATCATGTAGTGTTATGCCTCTGGCTCTACTTTTTCTTTGCTCAAGATTTCTTTGGCTATTTGGGGACTTTTGTTGTTACATATGAATGTTAGGATTGTTTTTTCAGCACATAGAACATACTCCAGGATAGAACACTTGTTAGGTCACAAATCAAGTCTCAAAATATTTGAAAAAAATTGAAATTATTGCATGCATTTTTTCAGTCCACAATGGATTAAAACTAGAAATCAATAACAAATGAAACTCTGGAAACTACACAAATACATGGAAATTAAACAACTTTCTACTGAATGACATGTGGGTCCAAGAAGAAATTAAAGAGGAAATCAAAAAATTTATTGAAACTAATGAAAATAATGGCACATCATACCAAAACCTGTGAGATACTGTAAAAGCAGAACTAAGAAGGAAGTTTATCACAATAAAGCTTACTTCAGAAGAATGGCAAATAAACAACCTAATACTTCACCTCAGAGAACTAGAAAAACAAGAACAATCCAACCCCAAAGTTAGTAGATGGAAAGAAATAATTAAGATTAGAGCAGAATTAAAGAAAGAGAAATCCAAAAAACAATACAAAAGATCAATGAAACAAAAAGTTGGTTTTTTGAGAATACAAACAAAATATACAAGCCATTATCTAGGTTAACTAAAAAAAGAAGAGAGAAGACACAAATAACAAAAATTAGACATGAAAAAGGATACAGCTGATAACACAGAAATACAAAGGATCATTAGAGACTATTATAAACAACTATAATTTGAAAACCTGGAGAAAATGAACAAATTTCTGGACACACAAACTACTGAGACTGAACCAAGAAGACAGAAAACCTGAACAGACCAATAAAAGAGATTGAAGCTGTAATCAGAAGTCTTGCAACAAAGAAAAGCCCAGGACTGGATGGCTTCACTGCCAAATTCTACCAAATCTTTAAAGAATTAATACCAATACTCTACAATCTCTTCCAAAAAATTGAAACAGAGGCCGTTCTCCCGAACTCATTCTATGAGGCAAACATCACCCTGATACCAAAACCAGACAAAGATGCAGCAAAAAAAGAAAATTACAGGCCAGTATCTTTGATGCATAAGATGCAAAAATCCTCAATAAAATATTAGCAAATAGCATACAGCAACACATCCATAAAATTATACACCATGATCAATTGGGATTCATCCCATGAATGCAAGGTTGGTTCAACATATGCAAATCAATAAATGTGATACACCACATCAATAAAATCAAAGACAAAAATCATATGATTATCTCAATAGATGCCGAAAAAGCATTTGACAAAATTCAACATCCCTTCATGATTAAGACTCTCAGAAAATTAGGCATAGAAAGAAATATCTCAACACAATAAAAGCATTTATGACAAACCCACTACAAATTTCATCCTGAATGGAGAAAAGCTGAAAGCGGGAACAAGACAAGGATGCCCATTCTCACCACTCCTAATTAACATAGTATTGGAAGTACTAGCCAGAGCAATCAGGGGAGAGAAAGAAATAAAGGGCATCCAGATTGGAAAAGACAATGTCAAATTGTCCCTGCTTGTGGATGACATGATCCTACATATGGAACAGCCTAAAGACTCTTCAAAAATACTCTTAATGAGTTGATAAATGATTTCAGCGAAGGTACAAGATACAAAATCAACAAGCAAAAATCAGTAGCATTTTTATACTCCAACAATGAATTAGCAGAAAAAGAAATCAAGAAAGCTAGCCCATTTACAATAGTCACCAAAAAATAAAATAAAATATCTAGGAATAAAGTTAACTAAAAATGTGAAAGAGCTCTACGACAAGAACTACAAATCCCTGTTGAGAGAAATTAAAGGGGACACAAGAAGATGGAAAGATATTCCATGCTCTTGGACTGGAAGAATTAACATTGTGGAAATGTCCATACTACCCAAAGTGATATACAGATTCAACTCAATCCCCTCAAAATACTTATGACATTTTTCACCGAAATGGAAAAAAAATCTTTGCTCATTTTAAAATTGAGCTGTTAAGTTTTTCTTTATTAATTTAAAAATAATTACAATAAAATATTAATTACAAAGAATATTAATCTTTTGCTGTCATGTGCTTTTTCCAGTGTGACTTTTAATCTTTCAGATGATGTTTTAAAATATAATATTTTCATTATAAGATAAAACATGTATATAGAGGACCACACAAAACACAAGTATAGCTTGGTGAATTATACGAAGGCAAAAATCCTTCTCCTACTTCCTAGGTGATGAAATAGAACTTCTGTCTCTAGAAAAGCCCCTTCATATGCTCATCCCCACCAGCCTCCCTTCCCCCACAAGTAGCCACTATCCTGACTTTTATAAAATAACTTCTTTTCGTATCTTTTTAGATTTATCCCTCACATGTGTGTTCCTAGACACTGCAGTCTAGTATTGTCCATTACAAATGTCCCTTTTATTTATTATTTTAAAATTGACATAATTCACATATGGTAAAATTCACCCTTTTGAAGTGTACAATTCAGTGGGTTTTAGTACATTCTCACAATTGTGCAACCACAGTCACTATCTAACTCCAGAATGTTTTCATCACCCCCGGGAGAAATCTTGTACCAATTAGCAGTCACTTCCTACTTCCCTTTCACCCCAGCCCCAGACACCACTAATCTACTTTCTGTCCCTATGATTTACCTACTCTGAACATTTCAATAAACGGAATAATACAACATGTGGCTTTTTGTGTTTGGGTTCTTTCACTTAGCATAATTTTTTCAAGCTTCATTAATGTTATAGTATGTATTAGAGTTTCATTCTTTAATATGGTCGAGTAATACTCGACTGTGCGTACTTACCACATTGTGTTTGTCCATTCATCAGTTCCTGGACATTTATGCTGTTTCCACTTCTTTTGTAATCTAAATAATGCCGCTATGAACATTTGTGTACAAGTTTTTGTAGGAACATATGTTTTCAATTGTTTGGGCTATATACTTAGGAGTAGAATTGCTGGATCTTATGGTAACTCTATGGTTAACTTTTTGAGGGATCTGCCAAACTGTTAGTTACACGGTATTTGCACCATTTTGCGTTCCCACTAGCAATGTACAAGGGTCCCAATTTCCTTGCCAACCCTTGTTATATGTGTATTTATACGCCTTTTAAGAATCTATTATTCTATAGCACCCATCCTTTTCTTTTCCTAACAATTTATTTATTGAAGAAATAAGGCTATTTAATCTGCAGAATATCCTATAATTTCACTTTTGCTGAGTGCATACTTATGGTGAAGTTTAAAATATCATCTCATTTCTGTAAATTGGCAGCTGTATCCAGAGACTGGATCAGACTGGGTTTGATGTGTCTAGCAAGACAGTAGATGGTGGGGTGTGTTCTTTCATTGGGAGGCACATGATGTCTGGTGGATGTGAGCAGCTGTTGATGCTTAACACCCAGATTCATTCATTTATTGGGGCTTGTGAAATGGTGATATTCAAATTCTATCACTTCTCTTTCATTTGTTGGCTGGAATATTTTTGTAAGGATAACTTTGGTTACAGTGGTACAGTTCATATAGGACACAGTTCACACAGGAGAGAAAAACTAATGCTTGATCTTTTTTTTTTTTTTTTTTGGCAGCTGACCAGTACAGGGATCTGAACCCTTGACCTTGGTGTTAACCACGCAGTGCTCTAACCAACTGAGCTAACTGGCCAGCTCTGCTTGATCCTTTATTAACCAATTATCTAAGATAACTAACTGATTTCTTATCAACCTCCAAAAGGGACTAATTTGATTTTTAAAAATATTATTTAGAATTAATATGAACTCTTGCAATTGTTAACCTTACTGACGTTCTGCTGTCGCATCTTTGTCCACTGAGATCCTCTTTGAGTTGGCCACACAGAGCTGTTTTGTCATGACCCTAGTAGTCTTTGATAGCTTCCTTTCCACCTGGTATAACAAGATGTTCCAGGTCATCTTCCACATCTTCTGTTTTAGATCTATTGTCAGTCATTTCTTCAAGATGCATTTTTTTTCTTGTATATTTTTATTACATTTTGTATTTTAGTGGGAAGTGATCTGCTATGTTTTATAGAGACTAGTTGAATATTTTACGGTGTTGCTGTACTCAGATCTTGCTGTTTCCCTGTTTCCTCCTGCAAAGATGTTAATACCATACAGGTACTTTGGCTGCTGGTGGATTGTCCCTATCTACTTATATTTTGGGGTTTGTGGGGGTTTGTTTTTTTTATTTTGACCATGATTTTGACTTTGCTATTTAGTTTCTCTGTGTATTATTACATGGCAATTCAGGAAGTACCAAAATCCATGTCATCTCTGTCACCACCATCTTCCTAGAATCTTTCAAGGTGTTTTTTGACTTGCAGAAGTCTTATATTTTAATGTAGTCAAATTTATCAATCTTTAATGTTATGGTTCTGCTTGTATGCTTAGAAAGGCTTCCTCCGTTCTAAACTCAAATGAGAACTCTCACATATACTTTTAAGTACTTTGGGGTTTTTGTGTGTGTGTGTGTGTGAATTAAAACATGTAATCCATCTGTAACTTATTTTGGTGTTGGTGAGATTTAGAAACCTGTTCTTAGTTTTCCAAATAGCCATTTCCAAAACCATTTATTTGAACATCTCAGAACTGATTTAAAAAGGCCTCGTTTATTATAGACTAGATACTATTTGTAATTAGGTCTATTGGTAAGCTCTCTGATCATTTCCATCAGTCTATGTGTGTAACCACACCACACTGTTTTAATGACTCAACCTCATAATTTTTCTTATCTGGTAAGTGTAAAAACCTTCCTTTTATTTATCCTTTTCAATTTTTCAAACTATTCCTTCCCATTTATTCTTTAAGGTGAATATTAAAACAATTTTTACCAATCTTTTTTTAAACACTTTTTTATAAATTATTTTTAATTGTACATATTGTGGAGTACAATGCATTCTTTCAATATATGCATATACTTGTACAGTGATTCACTTAGGGTAGATAGCATATCAATCACCTAAACATTTATCTTTTCTTTATGGTGATTATTTTCAAGACCCTTTTTTCTGGCTATTTAGGAATATACACAATAATATTATTAGCTATTGTATTAGTCTGTTGCTTATAACAAAATACACGGAACTGGGTAATTTGTAAGAAGATGAAATTGATTGCTTACAGTTTCAAAGGCGGGGAAATCAAAAGTCCAGGGAACACATCTGGTGAGTGTTCTCTTTGGTGCTGACTTTACAGCATGCAGGGTTCTCACATGGTAGAAACTGATGGAGCAGAGACAGCACAAGAGACCAACCTCCTCATTCACTTTCTTTTAATAGCCCTCAGAATCAAACCCATGACCACCATTTTTAATCCATTCACCAGACATGGTCCTACAATCTAATCACCCCTTCAAGGTCCCATGTTCAATTACCATAATAGGATTTCCCACCTTCATAAGTTACCATGGGGATTAAGCTCCTAATATATGAACTTTGGGGACACAATCCAATTAACCCACAGCAGCTATAGTCATTCTAGAACACCAGAACTTATTCTTCCTGTCTACATGTGACTTTGTACATCTTAATCCACCTCATCCTCTCCCCCGCCTTTCCTGTTCCCTTTCTGGCCTCTGGTAACTGTTATTCTACTCTCTACTTCTATGAGAACCACGTTTTTCTTTTTTCTTTTTTTTTCTTTTTTGTAGATTCCACATATGAATGAGAGAGTATGGCATTTGTCTTTCTGTGGCTGTCTTATTTTAATTAATATGGTGGTCTCCATTTCCATCCAGGTTGTTGCAAATGACAGGATGTCATTTTTAATTAATTAATTAATTTATTTATTTATTTTAATTTTATTTTGTCGATATACATTGTGGCTGATTATTGCTCCCCATCACCAAACCCTCCCTCCCTTCTCCCTTCCCCCCTCCCCCCCAACAACGTCCTTTCTGTTTGCTTGTCGTATCAACTTCAAGTAATTGTGGTTGTTATATCTTCTTCCCCCCCCCGTTTTGTGTGTGTGTGTGTGTGTGTGTGTGTGTGAATTTATATATTAATTTTTAGCTCCCACCAATAAGTGAGAACATGTGGTATTTCTCTTTCTGTGCCTGACTTGTTTCACTTAATATAATTCTCTCAAGGTCCATCCATGTTGTTGCAAATGGCAGTATTTCATTCGTTTTTATAGCTGAGTAGTATTCCATTGTGTAGATGTGCCACATTTTCCGTATCCACTCATCTGATGATGGGCATTTGGGCTGGTTCCAACTCTTGGCTATTGTAAAGAGTGCTGCGATAAACATTGGGGAACAGGTATACCTTCGACTTGATGATTTCCATTCCTCTGGGTATATTCCCAACAGTGGGATAGCTGGGTCGTATGGTAGATCTATTTGCAATTGTTTAAGGAACCTCCATACCATTTTCCATAGAGGCTGCACCATTTTGCAGTCCCACCAACAATGTATGAGAGTTCCTTTTTCTCCGCAGCCTCGCCAGCATTTATCGTTCATAGTCTTTTGGATTTTAGCCATCCTAACTGGGGTTAGATGGTATCTCAATGTGGTTTTGATTTGCATTTCCCGGATGCTGAGTGATGTTGAGCATTTTTTCATATGTCTGTTGGCCATTTGGATATCTTCCTTAGAGAAATGCCTACTTAGCTCTTTTGCCCATTTTTTAATTGGGTTGCTTGTTTTCTTCTTGTAAAGTTGTTTGAGTTCCTTATATATTCTGGATATTAATCCTTTGTCAGATGTATATTTTGCAAATATTTTCTCCCACTCTGTTGGTTGTCTTTTAACTCTTTTAATTGTTTCTTTTGCTGTGCAGAAGCTTTTTAGTTTGATATAATCCCATTTGTTTATTTTTCCTTTGGTTGCCCGTGCTTTTGGGGTCGTATTCATGAAGTCTGTGCCCAGTCCTATTTCCTGAAGTGTTTCTCCTATGTTTTCTTTAAGAAGTTTTATTGTTTCAGGGTGTATATTTAAATCCTTAATCCATTTTGAGTTGATTTTAGTATACGGTGAGAGGTATGGATCTAGTTTCATTCTCCTGCATATGGATATCCAGTTATCCCAGCACCATTTGCTGAAGAGGCAGTCCCTTCCCCAGTGAATAGGCTTGGTGCCTTTGTCAAAGATCAGATGGCTGTAAGTGTGTGGGTTGATTTCTGGATTCTCTATTCTATTCCATTGGTCAGTGTGTCTGTTTTTATGCCAGTACCATACTGTTTTGGTTATTATAGCTTTGTAGTATAGCTTAAAGTCAGGTAGTGTTATGCCTCCAGCTTTATGTTTTTTGCTCAGCATTGCTTTGGCTATGCGTGGTCTTTTATTTTTCCATATAAATGTCTGAATAGTTTTTTCCATTTCTGAGAAAAATGTCTTTGGAATTTTGATGGGGATTGCATTGAATTTGTATATCACTTTGGGTAGTATGGACATTTTCACTATGTTGATTCTTCCAATCCAAGAGCATGGAATATCTTTCCATCTTCTCGTATCCTCTCTAATTTCTCTCAGCAGTGGTTTGTAGTTCTCATTATAGAGATTTTTCACCTCCTTGGTTAACTCAATTCCTAAGTATTTTATTTTTTTGGTGGCTATTGTAAATGGGCAGGCTTTCTTGATTTCTCGTTCTGCATGTTCACTATTGGAGAAAAGAAATGCTACTGATTTTTGTGTGTTGATTTTGTATCCTGCTACTGTGCTGAAATCATTTATCAATTCCAAGAGTTTTTTTGTAGAGGTTTTAGGCTGTTCGATATATAGGATCATGTCATCTGCAAACAGGGACAGTTTGACTTCATCTTTTCCAATCTGGATGCCCTTTATTTCCTTCTCTTCTCTGATTGCTCTGGCTAGTACTTCCAACACTATGTTGAATAGGAGTGGTGAGAGTGGGCATCCTTGGGGATGTCATTTTTTAAATAGCTGAATAGTATTCCATTGTTTATATATCTCTTTTTTTTAATCCATTCATCCATTTATAGACATTTAGGTCAATTCCATCTCTTGGTTATTGTGAATAGTGTTGCAATAAACATGAGAGTGCAGGTGTCTCTTCAATATATTGATTATTTCCTTTGGATGTATACACAGAAGTGAGATTGCTGGGTCATAGGGTAGTTCTATTTTTAGTTTTTGGAGGAAACTCCATACTGTTTTCTATAATGCCTGCATTAATTTACATTGCCACCAACAATGTATGGGAGTTCCCTAGTCTCCCCGTCCTCTCCAGTATTTGTTATTAATCTTATGGTATTTTGACTAAAATGGCAAATAATTTGGAGATAAATAATGCTTTTATAACATGAGAATTTTTCCATTCAAGGAAAAGAATATATTTTTTCATTTATTCTTGTCTTCTCTTGTGGTCCTCAGCAAATTTTCTATAAGTCCTCCCAATCTCTTCCTTATTAGAAAAATATAATCCCTTGTTCTCCTTCTTTCAAGAGGCAGCATTGGTTTCAGAATATGCGGTGCTGACTCCCCAAATGGGGTTAGATGTCGCCTTGCTCCGCAGTTGGAAACTGCAGAGACAGGAAGTAAACCAGGTCATGGCCATCAGGAGCATGTGGCTTGTAGCTTTCTAACTTCAGGGAGCACCAACAGTGCAAGGGCCGGAGCTGCTGTGCTATGACATCTGTTGCTGCATTTGCACTGGACCACATTTCCCAAAGGCTGCTCCAAGCCAATGATGGGTGTGGCCAAGATATCAAGGCAGGCACTCCTGGGAGAGGACTCCTCTGCCAGCTGACTTTTGTTTGAGGATGCCTCACAAGCTGTGCTGAACTTTCCTCAGATTGTGATGTTGGAGGAGAGGGCCTGGGAGGCCCCATAGCCGGCCTCAACCCAACCCATCCTCTTACGAGGTTTTTGACTCAGCCACAAGAAAGAATTCGAGAGCAGAGTCACAGTAGAAAGTGAGAGCAGGCTTAATGTAGCCCATAGGAAATACACATTTCATAGAAAAAGTGTGGCTTAGCTCTTGAGACTGAGCAGGGCCCACACCAAGTTTAATGCAAGAGGAAGAAATACACACTTAAAGTTTAGTACACAGTGCAGGCTGGCTCAAGAGAGTGAGCAGCCGCTTGCTGACAGTAAGGTTGATACAGAAAGAAAGCATGTACAACTCAGCTGGCTGGCCCCAGGAAGATAAGCAAGAACCCCGCCTGCTGCCAGGATTCCGATTTTGTAGTTTCACGATCTGATACACATTCATGCTATCTAATGAACTAAGGAGGTGGTCCCCTGTTATGTAACATAGTCGCGCACATGCTCATAATCGTCGGTCAAATTCTCTCGCATGCACTGAACGTATTCAAGAACATTCTGTGCTCTCTAGCACCTCTAGTGGAAGGTCACTCAAAAGAAAAACTCCACTTTACTGAGCATGCCTGGCTACCAGGGTTCTATAACCACTCTCTACTGAGCATACCTGGCTGCTGGATTTGCGTGAGCCAGCCCCTTGTAGTCTAAGTTTCCCCAAGTTGGTGCCAAAAACGGGTCTAACAAGCACCAGTAACTTTCTTCTAGGGGAGGGCCTGGAGGAGGGACCTGAGACCTTGGGGAGTGTCCTGAAACCCAAGCCCAGAGAAACTGAGCACTTCCTATCTCAATTGTATAGTCACAACTTTCCTTCCCTGTTTCCTTCATATGGGTCCTCTTTTCTTGCATCCCAGTCTGATGGCTCTTGCAGTCTTCTTGGCTCTCCACACATTTTCCCCCACAGGTGTTTTCTCCAATACAGTCCTTGCATGTTTAATATCATTTTTGTGTTTACTTCTCAGAGGACATGGGCTAGTACACAGGACTTTGTAATTTCAAATTTTAAAATTATTTTACTCTTAGAATTTAATAAAAAACATGTAATATGATTAAAACCATGTACCAGGTAAATTGTTATTCCCAAGTAGAATAGCTAATAAGTGGTTCAGCTGGTAGTAAAATACAGGTCTGACTCAAAAGCCCATTCTCAGCTCACATGTGGTGTACACTTTGAATATCAGTGCCATCGAGCTGTCATGGAGTCTCTATGTTAACAAGAAGAATCACATAAGGTGGGAAAAAGAAGTTGGGGCTGGAATCTGGACAGTTTGAGTGCTGGGCTAGTGCATTTGAGTTGTAAATTCTGTCCGAGCAGTGACCTATCAATTTACTTAAAGTAACGGTTTAGGTTTGCTGTTGGCAAGGGAATTTGGTGTTTCAGAAGGCAGTTTGGGTACTGGCCAGCCACCAAAAAAAAAAAAAAAGAAGGCAGTTCAGCAATTTATGTATGCAAAAATTTCAAATGAGTGCCTTTTGACCCAGAAATACAACTTCTAGAAAATTTCATTAAGGAAATAATTAAAAATATTCTCAGATGCATTACTACAATAATCTTTAATGGACCGCTGTTTAAATAATGCAAAGTTGGGAAGACTGTAAATGTCTAACAATAGATGATTTGGTTAAATGAGATACGATATACATTCATACATCCAGTGTATAAAAGTATTTACAATAATGTTACATAAATGTATCTGCTGGCATAAATGATGTTACTTTTTAAAATTGCATTTTTGAATTCTTTAAAAAGCTTTTTATTATGAAGTAATCTCAAATTTACAGAAAAACTGTAGGAACAGAAAAGATTTTTTTCCTTAACTATTTTGTAGTAAGTTGCCAGCATGATGTCCTGTTGCCCCTGAATCCTTGTGTCAGTACACAAGGTTGGGTATAGGTCATTCTCCTATATAAACACCATACAACTATAAAAATCTAGAAATTAACATTGCTATTTGTATTAGGGTTGTCCAGAGAAACAGAGCCAACAGGATGTGTATATATAAGTATGAGGGTACTTCAGATAATTCGGGGAAAAATAAAATCAAAAGATAATATGAATCTTTTCATGAACTTTCTGAAGTACCCTTGTATAGAGATAGACGGACATTAATTTTAAGAAATTGGCTCATGAGATTATGCAGGGTAGGTTGGAGACTCAGGGCAGACTGGCAGTTCACATCTAAAGGCAGACTGCTGGCAGAATTCCTTCTTGCTCAGAGGAGGTCAGCCTTGATTCTGTTAAGGCCTACAACTACTCTATGGGGGACAATTAAATGTTAATTGTATCCAAGAAACACCTTCACAGAAATATCCAGAATAATGTTTGACCAAACTTCTGGGCACTGTGGCCCAGCCAACTTGACACATAAAGCTAACTATCACAATATTTTACTACCTTCTAATCTTCCATGTTAGTTATGATTTTATGATTGCCCCAAAAATGGTCCTTTATAGCAAAAGGATCCAGTTAGAATTGCATGTCACATTTAGTTGTCATGTCTCTTTAGTCTCCTCAATCTGGAACAGTTCCTCAGTCTTTCTTTGACTCATGACCTTGACACCTTTGCAGATTACAGTCCAGTTATTTGGTAGAATGTTCGACAGTCTGTATTTATCTGATGTTTTCTCATAACTAGATTCAGATAATGCTCCTTTGGCAAGAAGATCTCAGAAGTGACACTCTCATTGTATTCTGATACTATACAGCTTCAGTTTATCTCATTACTGGGTCGTTTCATTCAGGTAGAATCCATCACTCTCCTCCACTGCAAAGTTACTTTTTTTTCCTTTGTAATTAATAAGTAGTTTGTGGGGATGTACATTAAGACTATGTTAACTTTTTATTCTTCATCAAGCTCTCCATTTATTTAGTTATTCATATATATATCTATACAGAAGCATAGCATGCTATTTTATTTAGTGGGTTGTAATATGTTACTATCATTATTCATTTAAGTTCAGTTTGTCCCATATTTGGCTAGTTGGAACCTTTCAAGCTGTCTCCTATGTTCTTTCTGTTTTGTTTTGTTTTTTTGGTGCTTGGCTGGCTGGTACGGGGATCTGAACCCTTGACCTTGGTGTTATCAGCACCATGCTTTAATCGAGTGAGCCAACCGACACTCCTCTCCTGTATTCTTCTGACATGTCCCCAGAAATCTTTGAACAATTTTTTACTTACTGGCGCAAGTAAATCCAGGATCATCATGTCTGTAGTGGGTTAAATGGTGGCCCACAAAAAGACATCTATGTCTTAACCTCTGGAACCTGTGAATGTTACCTTATTTGGAAAAAAGTCTTTGCAGTTGTAATGAAGTTAAGAATCTTGAGATCAGAAGATCATCTTAAATTATCCAATGGGCCTTAAATCCAATGACAGATGTCCTTATGAGAGGCAGAACAGGAGAAAGCAGAGCACAGAGAAGGCCATGTGAAAACAGAGCAGAGGTTGGAGCTATGTAGCCACAAGGAATGTTTGGAGCCACCAGAAGCTGGAAGAGGTGAGGAAGGATTCCCCACTAGAGCCTCCAGAGGAAGCACAGCTCTACAGACACCATGACTTTGGACTTCTGGCCTCCAGAACTGTAGAGAATAAATTTCTGTTGTTTTGGGCTGGCTAGTTACCTTGATTGGTTAGAACATGGTTTTATAACAAGGTCAAGGGTTCAGATCTCCATACCAGCCAGTCACACACACACACACACACACACACACACACACACACAGAAAAAATTCTGTTGTTTCAAGCCGCTCCATTTGTGATAATTTGTTACAGCTGACTCAGTAAACTAATACAATGCCCTTTCCTTGCTCTAGCTCTATAATTAGGCATTTCTCAAGGAGCCCTGGTTCTTTTTAGGGTAGAATGGTATTTAGAGATCAAGATCTGGGTGTTAGGTGTGCTTGTTACTATTGGGAAGTCCCTGCTCCTAGAGCTAGGGAATATGCATACACACATATGTACATACAGTCATCCCTCGGAATCCACGGTTCTAGGACTTCTGAAGATCTCAAAATTCGTGGATGCTCAATTCCCTTGTATGAAATAGTGTAATATTTGCATACAACATACACACATCCTCCCATATGCCTTAAATAATATCTAGATTACTTATAATATCTAATACAATGTAAATGCCATGTAAATAGTTGTTACACTGTATTGTTTTTTATTTATATTATTTTTTATTGTGATATCGTTACTTTTATTTATTATTATTTTTTCTGAATATTTTTCATTGGCAGATTCAACCAACTGTGGATGCAGGACCTGCAAATGTGTGAATCACCCAAAGACTTTTATTGAAAGGATAACTTCCATACGGGGAAGGTCACATGCAATGAAGAATGAGATATCTACAGCAGATGGGAGCTCTCTTCCTCTGGCTCTCCCTAGGCTTATATAGCATAACTTCAAAGAAATAATTTAAGAAAAATAAGTTTCCTGTTATCTATGATGTAGGGAGCTTGAGATGCTTGCACACAGACTAGCTGACACCAGGGGTTGAAATAAGTCACCTAGTCCCTCGGCCCTACGTTCTTGTTATGCTTGCCCTAAGGTTAATCAGTGAAACTAAAGAATGAGGTTACACAGGAGTCAACATGGCAGGTGGGGTACATGATGGTGTGAGTCCTGTTCACCCTCTAACATATATACATACATATACACACACATATACACATATATACATATACACACATAAATACATATATACACATATACATACACATATATACATGCATATATACATATATATGTGCTATATTCCTAGCTCTGGGAATATATATGTGTATATTATATATATATATATATGTGTGTGTGTGTGTGTGTGTATATATATATATTTCCATGACTTCACACTATCTCCAATTTCAATCCACAGCCACAAGTTTCTCTCTAGACTAGACCTTTCCCATCATACTACCTTCTTTCTCTAACAGCAAGAAAACTGGTTTCCATTATACTCAACATACTGATTTACATGCTTATTTCTTCATTTATTTAGATATTAAGACTATTGATTGAACTCTTCCCAGCCAGCAGCTCTCCCTCTCTCCCACCAGTCTGCGGAACACTCAGCCTCCACCTAGAGCCAAGAGGAGTCTGCAGAGCTTGCCCCAGACTCCTTCCTTTTGCCAGGCTTCCCTGCCACACAGCCTTGGCCTTCCTGGTTTGCCTCAGGGGCTCTGCTACTCCTTGGATTCCATATCTTCCTTCTCAAAGTGTGTGATTATAGGTTGTCAGACCCAGATCATGATGGCCAATGAAAAGCTCATGTTGCTGTAGGACATATCACAGAGGTGTAAAGCTCTGGTGACACTGACTTTGTTGACCACCAAGATGTCTTCCTGAATGCTATCTGTTTTGATGTACAAGTCTTAAGCATTGCTGAGGAAGAGCTGGTAGAGTTCCTCCCCTGTGGACCTGCACACATGCTCCCCCACCACCAGGAACATCTGCATGAAGTACCAATGGCTCTGGTGGTTGCAGCCTAATTTCCTCCTGTGTGTATGTAGACTAGTGCCCACCACCACTAGTGCCCACCCCTCACCCTGCTCATGTTCTTACTCCCTGTGGATAGGAGGTGTTCATTTTCCCTGGGGTCAGGTTTCAGGTCACTCCCTTGGGTCTCAAATCACTCCCCTAGGACTCAAGCCCCTCCTCTGAGTCCTGAGCTACTGTTGTTTATTGCACCTATTTTTGGCACCAACATTTGGAGACTAAGACAGCAGGAGGCAGACTTATGTAATTCCAGTAGCTGAGCATGCTCAGTAGAAAGGAGTTTATCCTACGAATGACTTCCACTGGAGGCACTAGAGAGCACCTAGCATATTTTAAATGTATCCAGTGGAATTTAACCAATGAGCATGTTCCAAAGAGATCAACTGAACAGGTGCAAGTCTATGTTACATAACCTGTTAAGCAACTGGGAACCACCCCTTAGTTAAATATTTGTTAGACAGCATGAATATGTACAGATCACCAAGCTATAAAACTAGAGCCCTGGAAGAAGGTGGGGATGCTGCTCACTCTGTCTGGAGCCAGCCCACACTTAGCCTGTGAGGTGTGTGTGTCTACCCAGAAAATAGTGCTGTTTATTTTATCTGTTAATTGCTTGGATCTGATTATACATATCTCAATTGGTGGTTTATTGATTCACTAGAAGTGAAATCATTCGTCTGTGCTGGGCGATGCGAAGAGTGGGGAAAAAAGCAGAAAACAAGATCGCTGGTCTTTTTCATATTCCCAAAGTCTAATAAAAAATTCTTAACATTTCTAATTGTGTCAAGTTCAGCTGACTCAAAACTAGCCAAATATCTCACCCAGCTAAGAGCAATCAATATCTATTTAAATTTCCACTTCACAGATGTTGGTGGAATATTTGTGGTTGATTGTAATTGATCTGTGTTAGAAAACTACATTCATGTAAATGCTTTGTGATATGTCACTGTGCTAATACAACTCTGCAATGTTAGTTGCATACAGTTGCTCTAGATCTTTGTTTTCTTGGTTGGGTTATACCTATGGTAGATCAATTTCACATTTTAACAGTGGCTGTTGAAAACAGACCGCATTTAGAAGGATTTATCCCATGAAGTCATACTCTTTCCTCTTTGGAGCTTTCACCGGTGAAGTCTTATTCCTTTGTATTAGTGATTTTGGCTCAAGTAAGCTTTTTCTCACTCTGGTTTCTGAGTAAGCCACACATGCCTGGGCCTCCTTAGATTCCAGCTGTGGAGATTTGGGGCCTGTTGCAGAATCTTTTGTATTATTGTACATAGGGAACCAAATGTATAACACCCTTTGTCTTTAGGTTTTTTATTTTTCTAGTTCTTTTGTTTGGATACGTTTTTATCCTTATGTCCACTGACATTATTTTAATGGTTCATTTTCAGGGAGATTAATTATACCCTTGGCACATCGTATTTCCCATTTGAAAATTTTCTTTCTGTGACAGGATTGGAAAATAATAAAAACCAGTTCACACAGCTGCCTTGGTTACCAAGACAACAAAATGAAGAAATAACTGGCTGCTTGGCTTTTTTCTCATTTTCTGAACTACCTTCCAAATACAGTAATCTCCCTCCTAAAAGCTATGTATCTGTTTGAGATGACTAGTTTGAAATGACTAGTTGGTAGTTATTGTATTAGTTTTTTAGCAGGAGAATATTGTGTCTTGATTATAGTATGAGAACAAAGCAGTTGTTTTTCTTAAAGTTTTCTTTTAAGTAACTTTAAAAATTACACAGGTAATACATTTATACATGTTCAGTACAAGAATGCAAAACTTTACAGACGTATATAGTGCAAAAAGTTTGTCCTTCTTTCCAGGACACTTATTGTGACCAGTATCAACATATTGTAGTGAATATGATTTTGATAAATTGGAAATTGGTTCAAAGTAAATTTAAAAACAGCAATGTATTCAGATCAGTAAAAACCACACTTGTTAAATATGTTAGAAAATAAAAAAACATAAAAACCCTTTAAAATTTGTACAAGTAAAATGTGTTTCTTACATGAAATTCAGAAAAGTAGTGAAAAAGAATACTGTATATAAAGTACTAGTAATTCCAATACCCGGTAGTCACCAGTGTTAATATTTAGCTGTTAATACTTTCAAAGGGATTAGTTTTTATGTTAAAGTAATACATGTGCATTAAATAAAAAAGAATAAAGAAATACTTGATGCCATTAATGGTATAATAACAAAACAATAATAATGGCTACTCTTTATCGAACACTTCCTATGTGTCCAGCACCGTGGCAAGAACTTGCATTCACAAAAACACAACCATTTTTTGATAGTATTTTGCATATTAATTTCCAATCCTTTCTTTCCTTCTGTGTAGAGGCATTTTAAAAAGCATGTAATTGTAATTGTACTCTACAGACATTTTTGAAGTCTGATTTTTCATAAAAATTTTTTCTATGATGTTATGTATCCTTTGACCATTTTTATAGTATATTATAGTTTTTTTTTAAGTATTCTTTTACTGGTTGCCTAATATTTCATTGAATGCATGTACATAATTCATTTAATCATTCCCATATTGTTGGACATGTATTATTTCCACTTTTTTCATGTGAAGCAATCATCACCACTATCCATTTCCAGAACTTTTTTCATCATCCCAAACAAAACTGTACACATTAAATAGTAACTCCACATTCCCCTCTCCTCCTAGTCCTTTATCCTACTTTGTCTCTTTGTATTTCCCTATTCTGCATACCTCACATAAGAATCATACAGTATTTGTCCTTTACTGTCTGCTTATTCCACTTAGCATAATGTTTAAAGGTTCTTCCTTGTAGCAGCGTGTATTACAATTTCATTTATTTTATGGCTGAATAATATTCTATTATATGTATAGGCCACATTTTATTTAACCATTCATCTGTTGATGAACACAAAAGATGTTTCTACTTTTTGGTTACTGTGCATAATTTTGGGTATATACCTGAGAGTGGAATTGCTAGATCATATGGTAATTCTATGTTTAACTTTTTGAGGAACCACTAAATGCTGTTCACTGTAGCCGCATCATTTAACAGTCCTACCAGAAATGCACAAGAGTTTCAATTTTTCCATATCATGGCCAGCACCAGTTACTTTTCTTTTTCTTTCTTTTTTTTTTTTAAATAATAGCCATCCTATGAAGACCGTATCTCACTGTGATTTTAATTACCAACATTGCCTGTTTCTTTTCTTTATTATTCTGTTTTTGTTTTTTGGCAGCTGGCTGGTTAGGGATCAGAAACTGTGATTTTGATTTCATTTCCTTAATGACTAATGATGCTGTGCATATTTTCATGTGCTTATTGACCATTGTTTACTTGCTTTGGAGAAATGTCTATTCAAGTCCTTTCCACTTGTGAATTGGGTTGGTTTGTTGCTGTTGTTGTTGTTGTTGAGTTGTAGGAGTTCTTTATGTATTCTAGTTATTAATCCCTTATCAGATATTTAATTTGCAAATATTTTCTCTCATTCTGTGGGTCGTCTTTTTACTCTTTTGATAGTGTTCTTTGATGCACAAAACTTCTAAATTTTTATGAAGTCCAATTTATCATTATTTTCCTTTGTTGCCTGTGATTTTGGTATCATATCTAAGAAGTCATCACCAAATCCAAAGTCATGAAGATTTTCTCCTATGTTTTCTTCTAAGAGTTTTGTAGTTTTATCTCTTAAATTTAGGTCTTTGATCTATTTTGAGTTAAATTTTGCTTATGGTTTAAAGAAAGGGTCCAACTTCATTCTTTTGCATGTGGATATTCAGTTTTCCCAGCACCATTTGTTGAAAAGACTGTCCTTTTCTCACTGAATGGCCTTGGCACCCTTGTCAAAAATCAACTGATAGCATTTGTGAGAGTTTATTTCTGGGTTCTATGTTTTACTCTATTGGTTTATATGTCTGTCCTTATGCTAGCATCACACTGTTTTGATTACTGAAGTTTTGTAGTAGGTTTTGAAATCAGGAAGTGTGAGAACTCTAATGTTATTCTTTTTCAAAATTGCTTTTGCTATTTGGGGTCCCTTGAGATTCCATATAAATTTTATGTTGGATTTCTCTATTTCCAAAAAAAAGAAGTCCTTGGAATTTTGATAGGGATTACATTGAGTCTGTAGATCACTTTGTATAGTATTGTCATCTCAACAAAATTGTTTTGTACTCCATGAACATGGGATGTCTTTTCATTTATTTATGTCTTCTTTAATTTCTCCCAACAATGTTTTATAGTTTTGATGTGCAAGTCTTTTTCCTCATTAACTAATTTTTTTCTACGTATTTTTTTCTTATTGGTGCCATTTTAAATAAAATTATTTTCTTAATTTCCTTTTTTGAATGGTTCATTGCAGAAATCAAACTGATATATGTGTGTTGATTTTGTATTCTTCAACTTTGTTGAATTTGTTTTTTAGTTCTAACATTTTGTGTGTGTGTGTTGAATCTTTAGGGTTTTCTACATATAAGATCATGTTATCTGTAAATAAAAATAATTTTGCTTCTTTCTTTCTAAATTAGATAATTCCCCCCCCCTTTTTCTTGCCTAATTGCTCTGGCTAGGACTTCCAGTGCTATGATTAATAGAAGTGTCAAACGTGGGCATACTTGTCTTGTTCCTGATTGGGGAATTTGCTTCCAGTCTTTTCCCATTGAGTATGATGTTAGCTGTGGTTTTTTTGTATATTGCCTTTATCGCATGAAAGAAACTTTTTTCTATTCCTAATTTGTTGAGTGCTTTTATCATGAAAGGGTGTTGAATTTTGTAAAATGCTTTTTCTGTGTCAATTGAGATGGTTATGTGGGTTTCTCTGCTTTATTCTATTAACCTGGACTATTACATTAATTTGTTTTATGTATGTTGAAATATCCTTACATTCTGGGAATAAATCCTACATGTTCATGATGTATAATCCTCTTAACATGCTGCCAAATTTGGCTTGCTAATATTTTGTTGAAGATTTTTGCATCAATATTCATAAGAGATATTAATCTCATCTGCAGTCTTTTGTAGTGTCTTTGTCTGGCTTTAGTAACAGGATAACCCTGTCCTCATAGTTAGAACATGTTCCCTTTTCTTTATTTTTTTGGGAAAAGTTTGAGACAGATTGGTATTAATTCCCCTTAAATGTTTGGTAGAATTCACCAGTGAAGCCATGTGGTCCTGGCCTTTTTTTTGTGGAACGTTTTTGATTGTTGATTCAATCTTCTTTCTAGTTATAGGCCTATTCAGGTTTTCTATTTGTTTATGACTTGGTTTATTGTATTCTTTTATAATCCTTTTTATTTCTGTAAAATTAGTAATAATGTCTGTTATTTTTCATCTTATATTTGCATAAATAAAATAAAAAGAGCATGAAATAAATTTTGAGAAAAAATTATTGAATTTAAACTTCTTATTCTTCATTCATGCAGTTTATGTCTCATGGGGGCAATCTTGGAACCAAAGTTTTGGAACAAAACTCGAATGTTTTAACTCACAAAATGAAAGAAAGCTAAAATGCTTTTGTTGATGGCTTGAGTCAGGATGAAACACTATCGCTTTTAGTTTGAATTGTGCAGTGTTTACAGAACAGGGAATTTCCAGGCATCACGGTAAGACTTTGGTGCAATAGCATCCAGATGTGACACTTCTGTTTTAGGAATATCAGATGTGTCATATCCCTGGATGTCTCGGTCTGCAGAAATGGACTAAGAAAAATAGCATTTGCACATTTCGTGTTCTCTTTAATTGACTTATTAACCCCCCCTGTTTTATTTCTAAATGTCCCTATACCTGATTCTATGTATATATATATGTAGCACTTTAAAGCCTAGACAATAGACAACCGTCAATCAATAGATGTAAGGTCCAAAACCATAAAACAAGCTTTTCACTTTTGATCACAGCAATAATGGTTTCTAGAAGTTGGAAAGTATTTCAAAGAACTAAGAAATCCAATATCCTCAAGGTGAATGGAAAAGTCTGATTGTTTTAGTAGAGTTTAGAAGAGTCAATGGTATTATTTCAGACCAGAAATAATGCAATTTGGTAAAGCAATTTGGCAATACATTCAAGAGCTCTAAAATTACTCATAATCTTGGGCCAATCATTTTATTTTTAATAAATTCATTATAAGAAATAATCTTAAATATATGAAGAGCTTTATATGAAAAAACAGAAGGAAAGCTTTCTGTATCGTATTTTACAGTTCCCATGACATAATTGGGAAAGTTTAAGTAAAAGCATGGACTTGTCCACAGCTATAAAGTTAAAGTCTGTTACCAGGACAACACAGAGAAGTTCAGGTGCCTTCTCTTCACTGTGTATCTGCAGCTCTTTTGTGAAGTGAAACAATAAGGGGAAAGAATCAGATTCATTTATCATTAGTATTTCAATATGATAATGTGGCCAACATTGTCTTGGTGGCAAACTAAGATCTTACATTAAGTCATATACAGGGATTTATTTGGCAAAGTAGGAAAATGAAATGAGCTATAAAAAAATAATTTCAGTGTGTAGTGTCTCCATTCATTTGCATCAGAAATTCTCTAGAACAGTGGTTCTCAACTGGGGGTGATTTTGTCCCAAGGGACATTTGACAATGTCTGGAGACGTTTTTCAATCATCTTGGTGAGGTGTGGGGAGTGGGGGTGTGCTACTGACATCTAGTGGTAAAGGTCAGGGCTGCTGCTAAACATCCTAGGCTGGCACAGGACCGCAGTCACCCACAACAAAGACTGATCAGGCCCACATTGTCCATCGTGCTGAGGCTGAGTAACCAGCTTTAAAGAAAGTCATCAGTATGATTATACTACCACAACTATTAATTTACAAGAATAAGAAGACTAAAAGTATTAGGTAAATTTTGACTATGTTATTGCTATGATCATGGGATAAAATAACAAATGTACTAGATTTGAACTGCAAAAGAAGAGAGAAGCGTCTGGTATGTGGATAATCATGTACCAGAGACACATTCTGTTCTCTACAATGACTTCCTATTCTACACCAACCACTAAATCATTCTAAAAATATAACAAGAAATTAAGACAACTATGAAATAGTATAGATGAGTTAGCATTTGTTCTCAGATAGATTTACATGAAAACATGTCACCATACGAGGTGTTGCCCCTCCCAGCTTTATTAAGGTATGGTCAACAAATAAAAACTGTATATATTTGCCATGTACAATGTGATATTGTGATATATGTATACATTATGAAATGATTAAATCAGGCTAATTAATAAATATATCCATCACCTCACATACTTACCTTTTTTTGTATAAGAACATTTAGGATCTAATGTCTTAGCAATTTTCAAGTATACTATAAATTATTATTAACTCACCATGCTGTACAGTAGATCTCCAGAATTTATTCACCCTATGTAACTGAAACATATCCTTTGATCAACATATCCCCATCCCTTCCCCCACAATAGGTATTTTTTTAATAACTAATATTATTGGATATGTGATACATACAAAAGAATATGTGTAAGTAATTATGTACATGTATATTATATGATGATATAAGTATATATAAGTCACGATGCATTAAATGCACACCTGTAAGCCCACCACCCGACTTATGAATTGGGACATTACCAGTACTGTGGGCTCCTGCCAAGTCCCATCCCCCCGCTTCTCTCCAAGAGATAACCATTATCTTGAATCTTAGCTTTATCATTCTCTTGCCTTTTAAAACTAGTGATATCGTATGTACAGATCCTTAAATTATATGTTTTTTAGTTTTGCTTTTCTCTTCCTGTGTAAAAATGGTATTATAATGGAGGTGGTCTTTTGTTACTGCCTTTTTCATTCAACATTTTCCATCTTAGTGCATTAATTTATTCATATTACTGCTTGAAAATATTCCTTTGAGTAACTATTCTAAAATGTATTGATGTATTCCTGTGTATTGTGCATATTATATATATACATTTGGGTTTGTTATGAGCTAAACTGTGTCCCCCTAAAATTCATATGTTGAAGCCCCACTTCCAGAATGTACTTCAGAATGTGACTACCCTTGTATTTGGAGACAGGGCCTTTAAAGAGATGATTACAGTCAAATGAGGCTGTCAGGGTGGGCCCTAATCTGATCTGACTGGTGTCCTTTTAAGAAGAGGAAATATAGACACACAGACACTGGGGGTTTGTGTGCACAGAGGAAAGGCCATGTGAGGACACAGCCAGAAGGTTGCCATCTGCGGCCAAGGAGAGAGGCCTCAGAAGAACCCAAGCCTGCTGACACCTTGATCCAAGACTTTCACCCTCCAAAACCATGAGAAAATAAATTTCTGTTAAGCCACCCAGTCTGTGGTATTTTGCTATGGCAGCTCTAGCAAGTGAATACAGGCTGATTTCTAGTTTGTAACGTTGTGAACAATGAGGCTAAAAACATTTTAGTTTCTATACATTTTCATATATACATGAGTTTCTCTTCTATATATACTGAAGTGGAACTGCTAGGCTGCAGAGTATGTGTATTTGACTTGACTAAGATAATGCCAAATAGTTTTCTAAAGCATGGATGAAATGCCCATAACTCCACATTCTTGCCAATACTTGATATCGTCAGACTTCTTAATTGTGGATGTTCTTGTCATTTTATGTATTTATTTATGTATTGAACTTTCTCGATTCCCTCTTGCCTTGTCCACTGGTTTGGAAGTTATATAATGTACATGTATGTGTATGTGTGTGTATTTTTTTAGTGGTTACATTTCAGCGCCACACATATTTAATCTAAATTTAATCAGCATCTTTCTCTCCTAGAATTATTTAGGAGCTTTAAAACAGTTGCCTGTGATCGCTCTTTCCAATTTATATACAATTGCTGCCCAGCATTTTGTTTTTCTTTTTTTCAGCCCATCAAATTAGACACTATTGTTTTATACACATAATCTCTGCTTTAGGCACACACACACGTCTACCAGTTTCTTTGTCTCTTTGTTCATTCATTCTTACATTTTACACTTTGCTCCTGCAGGAGGATTTTTATGTTGTTCTTCTTTCCTTCCAGAAGATCTTGCAGAAGTCCCTTTAGCGAAGATGCACTAGAAATAAACTCAGCTTTTGGATATCAGAAAATGTCTTCAGCTTCATTTCTGAAATATATTTTTTTCTGAGTTCATAATTCGAAGACTATAGTTCTTTGCTCTCCATCGTTGCAGCCGAGAAGGCTGCTGGAAAGACAATGATGGTTTTGTATGGATGATATGCTTTTCTTACCGGCTGCTGTCCGTAGGATGGCCTGACCGCTGGGGTTGCCTTGGATAGCCATTTTAAGTCTGTTGTTGTCTTAGGTAATTATTAAGAATGCTCTCTTTGACTCCAAAAAAGTGTCCCAGTTTGGACAATAACTGATATGATTATCTTAGCATTGAAGATCTACTTTTTCTCTTTGGTGTTCTTTAAGTTCACTAAAATGTGTCTACCGTTAGATTTATTTTAATTCATGCCACTTGGTGCATGGCACATTCTCTACTTTCTGTCTCTCTTTGTAGTAACCTGTGCTATCTCTTCTAATCTGTCCTTAGGTGTGCCAATTCTCTTTTCAACCACATCATATCTGCCATTTCACACATCCATTGAGCCCTTAGTTTCACTTGATTGTATTTTAATGATCTTTTTTGTTTTAACTTGTTGGCTCATTGCTGATATGTTTTGTTGCTTGCCCATTGCTCATTTTTGTGCCTTTTTTATATAATTTCTTCTCCTCTTTATACACTTTTATTTTGTATTCTGTATCTGATAATCCCAGTACTAAAGTTCTTTGGGTTCTAAGTATATTGTTTCTGGGCTTTTATTCATGGTGGCTTATTTCCTTACGTGTTTGATAATCTTGCACCATGAACTCATGTTAGGTTAATTTTAATCAGTTGGAATCCTGAGGGCCTAAATCAAAGATAATTTCCTCAGAAAGAATTTGTTTTATTTTAACTTCTGCTATGTGCCAGGGGTTGCTACTAATCTGGAAAACTTTAGCTCCCTCTAGAAGACCCACCTTAATGGGAGTCTCAGGTTTAGCTCCCAGAGCTTGTGATGAGCTCAAGGAATGTGTATTTTTCTATTTCACCTTTCAGTTCTATCGATTTCTGCTTTATATACTTTGAAGCTCTGTTGTCTGGTGCATGCACATTTAGGATTGTTATGTCTTCTTGTTGAATTGACCCCTTTCACATTATGTAATGCCCCTCTGTATCCCTGGTAATATTCCTTCTTCTGAATCCTACTTTGTCTAATATTAAAATAGCCACTCCAACTTTCCTTTGGTTAGAGTTTGCATGATATATATCTTTCCACCCTTCTACTTTTAACTTATCTATGTCTTTATAGTTGGTATCTTTGTAGACAGTATATAATTGATCCTTGATTTTTTTTTCACTATTATAATCTAACCATCTGCCTTTTAATTGAAGCTGACAGAGTTAATTTCGTTGTAAATAATTAATACAGAAGAGGCCTAAAAATTCCCAAACTGAAAATTTTTGGTAGCATTATTGATATAATAATTTATTAATAATTGGATATTTCACAAATTACTAAATTAACCCACAATATCAAAGTTCTAAATGTTGCCTAGCCTGATAGTTATTTTAAAAGCACTTATTGCATAAATAGCTGAAAATGTTTAGGGCTACCTAGATTTAGCCAAATATATTTATTGAATGTTTATTATTTGCTAAATTCTGTATCAGGTACCAGTCTAGCTGAAACAAAGAAAATACTCTGTTGACTGGCATTATTTCACCCTTCGTTTCCTATTTTCATTCTGAAATGATAGAAATGGGAATGATACAAGCAGTTTCTCAAAATCTCATTAAAGGATTATTTGTGACTGACTGGTGAACAGTAATGTTTGCCCCCAGTTTTGCATGTAATCAGAAGCAAGATGTAGTTTGAATAAATATTGAAGCTTGACTTGCAAGGTTTGCATCAACTTCCCCATTTGCACTCTGTTCCTCATCTCCCTGTTCCCATTTGATGCCCCAGTGGGACAGTAGCACCCTTAGATTGCTTGGGGTAACTGAAATGGCCCATGTGGGATTTGGAACCCAGAAGGTTGTTGTTAGAATCCCGGCTCAGCCATTGATTTGCTCTGGGACTTTGAAGTAGATTCAGATTTCTAAGCAACAAATACATAGTAGATGCTAATTCCTGACCTGTGTCCCATGAAAGAATTTAGAAACCCAAGGATGATGTAAAACATATATTGAAAGATAGAACAGATTCTCAATTATTTATTAGTGACTTTCTAAGAAATTTTTATTTTGGAAAACTTCAAACATACTCAAAAGTAGAAGGAATGGTATAATAAATCCACATATTCTCATCATCAAAACATTTTACATATCTTATTTTACTGACATCCCAGGCTATCTTTTTTGTTTTCTTTCATTTCCTGAATCATTTTAACAAAAATCACAGATATAAGGTCTTTAAACCCACAAATACTTAGGTATGTAAATAAATATTTTAAAAATTACATCTACTAATCCTTTCTTATTTTTATTCCCTCCTTACTAGAATAGGGAACTAAGAGGTTAATGATTTGCCCAAGGCCATATAATTAAGTGGCAGAACTGGAGTGAGAACTTTAGCATTCCTAATAATCTGTATTCTTTCTCCATAATATGTTGCCTCTGAAGATTGCCTATTCACCTGCTGTCTTAGTCTCTGTTCGGGCTGTAGGAACAAAACACTATAAACTAGGTAGCTTATAAACAACAGAAATCTATTCCTCACAGTTCTGGAGGCTGAGAAGTCCAAGATTAAGGTGCCAGCAGATTTGATGTCTGCTGAGGTCTTTCTTTCTGGTTCATATATGGTAGATTCACGGTGTGTCTTCATATGGTGGAAGGGGCTAAATGAGCTCCTTTGGACTCTTTTATAAGGGCACTAACCTCATTCAGGGGGGTTCTGCCCTATTGATCTGATCATCTCCCAAAGGCCCTCATCTCTTAAAACCATCACATTGGGGATTATATTTCAACATACGGTTTTGGAGGGACTCAAACATTCAGACCATAGCACTTGCCAAAAATGAGAAAAATATAGCAATTACATTTTCTACTAGTATCTTACATCATAATCATCTTGGGAGATACTAAAAGTGCAGATTCCTAGGCCCCAATTCAAGAGGTTTTAATTCCTTAGGGCACAGGTGGAGCCAGCAGTGTGTTGGAGCCAATTTATATCAGTTCTTGAGAATGAGCTAATAAATCTTAAGAAATTTTATGAGCCAATCACTAAAAATAATTAAAAATTAAATTATATAAGACTACAATTACAATTATATTAAATTATATTAAAAACGGAGGTAAACATTCAAAACTCATTAGTTTCTATTGATTTTACCACATTTTACTATTATCTATGCTCTTGAGATTGTGTGCATTGCATCTGTATGGTAGAAATACTGTATAACTGTGTACTACTGTGCATCTCTTCCCACCTGCACATTCAGTGCATCTTGAAATTGGCAATGTGGGAATATTTACACCATAGAAATTGGCAAATACAAACCAGGCTTGATTTATTGCTTTGTTGATCAAACAATAAAAGAAAATGTTAATGATGTAGATTAAAGTGTGTCATACCTGTGGCCATTGTATTATGAACAGTTCAAAATTGAGAAAATTTTCTTCTAATATTCAAAAACTGTTATCAAATCCAGCAAAGAAATCTTTGAAACATAAATTATGTTTCATATTATTTTACTCATTAGTATAAGCAAAATTATTAATCAAAATTCTTGTTGGAACTACATTTGTACATCAATTGCAACCATAGGTTGGCTATAGATACAAAAGTTTGGCAAAAACTGATGAAAGCATTCTCTAAGAATCCATTGAATTTATGAAACTTTATAGTAAAGAATATTGGATGTTGTATTATTATTTGTAAATTGTGTGCTACACATCCTTTTTTATCACAAAATATATAGTATGCTTATGTATATGTAGAATGCCTACATGGCCAGCCCCTTCATTGTTTTTTGGAGCACTGGTTGTTAAATATTTTTTAGCACACCTCTGGGTGAAACCTTGGAATCTTCATTTCAAATGAACATTGCAGGTATTCTTATGCATGCAAAATTTAGAGAACCACTGTTTTAGTGATTGAACCAAACAATTAGGATCAATTAGTTGGTCTCCAAAGGTTCTTCCTATTCTTACTGAAAGCAAGATATAGAGCATTCTTTCAAATGCAGAGGCCTATTTTTTTAATTTTAAAAATTAGTTAAAAATACTTTTAGAGATGTATAATTAACATACAATAAATAACATTTAAAATATATAATTTGCTGAGTTTTGATATATGTATGCTTAAGAAACCATCAACACAATCAGGATTGTGAACATAAACATCACCCCTAAAAGTTTTCTTGTGCCCTCTTGTATTTCTTCTGCCCAAGTCCAGCTTCAGTGAGGGGTGGGTAACCGAAAAGGGAGAGAAAGGGTCAGTGAAAATAACAAACACAGACGGAGACCTCAATGCATCAATACACACGTTCTCTCTCTGCAGGCTGTCAGCGTGTTGCAACTGGAGCCCAGTAGAGCATGAGACAATGCCTTTTATTTAGATTTTTCTCTGTAGGGGGGCTTTCGGTACTATTTTTATTGTATCAGCAAGCCAAGAATCCAAAAAGCAGAGAGGAAACTTTTTTAGAGGTCAGCACGTCTTAGGTGATCAACTCGTGCTTATTTTTCCTGGAATCAGGTTATCAGATTCAAACCATCCCTTCATTGTCTTGAGGTTATCTTGTGACCTTTTTCTGTTAGCAAGCTGTGGTTAATATCCACCCTGTTAACAGGGTGGGAGCCAAATGTAAAAAGAACAGTGGATATTTAGCAGCATTATCATGCACATTTTAAGGTTATGCATTGGCTGTGGCCCTGTAATCTTGATCTAAATGTCAAAGTGTCATTGTGCACAGCACCATCCCTCACAAAACCAGTTACATTTACCTCTTAGGTCTAATTTTGCAGGTTTAATAATTTTACAGCATATATTTTTATCCCAATATCTAATTCTTAATGATTTATTTAAAACTGGACACCACCAAGTAAAGGGAATTCTATGGTTTCATTCCCATATACTTAAATTATCCCAATCATATAATTTCCCATTAATACCAACCATTCTCTTGCCATTAATATAATCTCCAGTAAATGATGTTTGCCAACTTACATTAGGCTGCAGCTCATATTTAGTCATGAGCGGTGCTTTGGGAACATATGTTGATGTGATCAATTTATCATAAGGGGATAATTTTAAATTGTCCTATTTACTCGGATCCTCTGTGGGAATGTTTAGTTCAATGACCACATAATCATTTGTGTTATTTTTACAATCTTTGGGAATTCAGAGAACTGCCACGCTAACCAAAATATCAAAAGAGAAGGCAAAAGCAGTACCATGAAGCCAAGGCAGGAACCCTTACAGTTGTAGCAAGTGCTCATAGCTGTGGCCTTGCCAACAGCTCTCCCTCCGGTGGTCCTGCCAACTCGGAGACGGCAGCCCAGGCTGACTCCTTTAGGATCCTGCCATGGCGTGGACTGCGCCATTCTTCCTTTCCACCTCTTCCTCACTACCCCATATCCAAGCAACCATTGATCTGCTTTCTGTCATTACATATTAGTTTGCCTTTTCTATAATTTTATATAAATGAAATTATACAGTATGATTTTGTGTGTGTGTGTATGACCACTTTTTGGGGTGGCTTTCTTCACTCTTTATAATGGTTTTGAGATTCTTCTATGTTTCCCAGTGTCTGAATAGTTCATTTTTTTTTTCACTGTGTAGTATCCTATTACATGAATATACCACAATTTCTTTATTCATTCAACTGCTAAGAACATTTGGGTTGTTTCCAGTTTTCACCTAAAACAAATAACAATGCTATGAACATTTGTGAACAAACTTTTGGACATTTATTTTTTCTCTTAGGTAAATACCTAGCAGTGCCTTGTAGCGGAATGACTGCATCACACGGTTGATATATGTTTAACTCTTTAAGAAACTGCCAAACCATTTTTCAAAGTGGCAGGGATCAATTTTTTTCTTTCTTCTTCTTCTTTTTTTCTTTTGTTTTTTTGGTATGAGTGATTCTGACACTGGTTTATGATGTTCACCTGAGCAATCTAGGTAAGCTAGTAATGCTACAAAACTCAAATTACGTTCTTTAAACAACTGCTTAACATTTAGTTAGTGGGAGTGAGAAGAAACTAGTTTATAGTAATGAACATTATACAGAGTCAGAGTCATTTAATTTACTTCATTGACTGATGATGCTTTTGTTTAAATTTGTTTTCCAGTTTTCTACAGTTCTTATTTGTACTTCCATTTTTATTTTGTGATTTTCTGAACTAGACAACACCTTATGAGGTATATTAAGGGGGTTAAAATTTGGATAATGAAAAATTCGTTCACTTCAGTAAGCATTATGCAGCACATTATTTGATTTTGGAATTTAGCTGAAGGCAACTAGTGACTATTTAGCAAACAAACACTGCCAAAATACTCAACAGAGACGGGTGTGTGTGTGCATGTGTGTGTCTGTGTGTTGTTGGTTTTCCGACTCCAGAATGTCTCTTTCAAGAATGTCCATTTCAAGAGTAGCCAGATCAATTACATTTTACTCAGGCTAACTGAGGCTATATTTCCAATTTATTTTAGTACTATGTTAGTCTCCTCTTATAGTTTCCCCTTACAGATTGTTGCTGTAAGAAACTGCCTGGCTGGCCTCTCAATTTATCTAGCTCTGAGTGGTCCCATTAAAGAAAGAGAATCTAAAAGCCAAGATTAGGTATGCTATTATTATATAAGTAGACTCTGCAAACTTCCCAGTCTAAAACAGTATAGCTACAGTTAATCTTCAGTTAATTGTATCAAGAAACTCAGAGCTGCATCAGGGTGTTTCGCAGGACGTCTCAGGGAACTCTGACTAAAAACCATTTTCCTGTGTAAATGTGACAGCTTCTGAATTACTTCAAGATATGGCGTTACTTCCCAAATTTTCTCAGAATGTGTTGGTTGGTAGCAGGATTGGAATTAAGGATGAGCCTGGCCACTGCCAGCACTTGCTTGAGCTTTAGATAGACTTTCCAGGAGGAGGTGGTTCCCTCGGCCTCTGCCTTCCCTGCAGAAAGAGGCAAGCGTTAATTTCCTTTGATGAATCTGCAATGTGGTATTATCAAATTATTTACTTTCTTATTTTATCTATAATCACCATATTACTCTGAAAAAACATAGTGTGCACATAGCAATGAAACCTTTTCCTGGGCATCCTTCTCTAATGAATGATAGAAGATATGTAAAAGTCTTCAAAAAGCCCATTATCACGGAGGGAGCAATCTATCTTTCTCTGCTTAATCAAGATAAAAGCTACATCTGAAGGAAAGCACTGTTTATAGATCCTGGGACTGGTATTCTTCCAAGGTGCAAGAAATAAAGAAAGAGAGAGAGAGAGAGGGAGGGAGGGAGGGAGGGAGGGAGGAAGGAAGGAAGGAAGGAAGGAAGGAAGGAAGGAAGGAAGGAAGGAAGGAAGGAAGGAAGGAAGGAAGGAAGGAAGGAAGGAAGGGAATAAATTAGAAAGGAGAAGTATACACTCTATGAGAAGGAATAGAAACAAAAAAACTTCTCTATCTATGTAAACACTGTTAGTAAGACTCCAGTTATTGATTTGCTAAATTGAAAATACACAAATGACATTATCACCTCAGAGTACAAAACATAGTATGATATGGCTAAAGAATAAAGCAAATGATTAAAGAAGCAGATCCATTAATTAAAATCTCTTTAAACTTTTTATTGTGATACTTCAGCACACTTCCTAGTAACTCCGGCCAAGTTATATTTAGAGCATCAGGAGAGCGCACGTACATGGCAAAGGCACACTGGATTGAAAATCTGGTTGGCTGGATGCCAGTTCTGCATTTACCTTGTTCTCAGAGGAGAGTACTGGAGATGTCAGTGGTTTCCAGTTCTTCCACCACGAGGAACCTATTTTATTAGTTTTGCCCTGCAGATACAATGTTTTGAAAGATTTTATTAGTTATCTAAACTCCTTTATCTCAGGCTATAAGGTATGGGACCCCAGGGATGTGTCCATAGGGAAAGGAAGCAGGCCTGGGTATGAAGCCTGGCCCCACGGCTTACTAGCAATACGACCTTGGCAAAGCTATGTAACCTCAGTTTCTTTATAGGGTTGTGGCAAGAATATAAAGGTATATATGGTTTAGAGCAGCTCCTGGAACATGATACAAGTCAAAATCTTAACTACAATAATAATAATGATAATGATGGTCATGATGATGGTACTATTATTATTGTCATTATTATTTAAACTATCCAGATAGAAGGGTTGGCCCTTCTGATAGTTGACTAAAGTTGTCCCACTCACTATGCCCAAAGGGATATAGCAAGCTTTGGTCTGATGATGCTACCGTATTGTTAAGGGGGTGTGGGAGTGGGCAACAGGAGTTTGGGTGCAGGGATGGTATGTTTTTCAGGTGCAGAGGCCTATGCTAATTTTGCTTGGGCTGTCAAGGTCAGAGCAGGGTTTAGTTAGGGAGTAGTTTTGGAGGTGGGGGAAAGTAAAACTGGACAAAAAGCAAAACAGGAAAGGATCGCACTTAAGTCGCATAGTCCAGACTTCAAAGCACAGGTTGTTCCCACAGGAAGAATCACATCTGCAGAAAATGAAGCGCAATCATTAAAACTGCCTGTAAAAGGAAGGCGTGAGGGAGGTGGGAGTCATGGCCTGCTCCATGGTGGGAACACATAGGAGATGGCCCTATGTGTTCAGGACAGACTCAGGGCTTGAATATGGCTGAGTCTGCAGGTTAGAGGTCTCGAGGTCCTGTAACTGCAGGGGTGGAAGGAAGGGACCTAAAAAGTGATTTTTTCCGTTTGTATTCACGTTGTTTTTCTAGATCATCTCTGATCCTTTCATATTTTGACTAAAGATTCACCATTACCAAAGGTGTATAATGAATGTACTGTATTGTTGAAATGGTTGTGATGCTAAAAAGCAATGAGGATAAGTAAATATGTAGATACTATGCACTGCTCACTGCTTCTGGCTGCTTAATTCTGTTGGTTTATAGGCCAAGACCGATGGCATGCTGGAGACTGTGCACAGGGACAGGGCCACCGTTCACGTCCCAGAAAGTCCTACGATGTCATCAACAGTGACTCAGCTTAGGCCCGTTGTGAAATATCAGTGTAACCACATGGATTTTATATGACTCTGGTAAAAAAACAGAAAAACTTTTAATATGTATTTAGCCCATGCAGGCACGTTGTGAGTGAACATGCCTTTTCTGTTGGGTTTTTGAAATGCTGATAGCAGTTCATAAACACACTTCTTGACACACCTGGTGAGTACTGCAGAATTTTATGCTTGTAACTATCCCCCACCTCCTGACACCCTCTGGCCCCTAAGACATCCCGCTCTCTGGTTCTCCTGTCCTCCTTGCCATTCCTTCCCAGTTTCCTTTGCAAAACCTTCTTTGCTTGTTCTGAGAATCCTAATGTTCCCCCGGTCTGTGCTCTCAGCACCTTCTCTCACTGTATCTACTCTCTCTAGAGGACCTTTTCATTCTTATTATGCAAATGATTCCGTTTTTGTTCATGGAGGACTCCCTGCTCTCTCTAGATCTAGAGTTCTAGATCTGTTTCTAGTTGATAACCAGACCTCTCCTCTGGGTATCCTACACATACCATGAAGCCTCAGCCATCTTTCACATGAATTTCCTGTAGGCTTAAAGCAATCATAATTTATCTCCCTACCCCCACCCAGAGCTAGTGACAGCATTGACCTCCCTTTTACGGCCTCATGAAGGGCCTCCTGGAAGCTGTCTTTGAACAGAATTAGAGCTCTCTCAGCAAGAAAGAAAGTCCATTGTCGAGATTACTGTGTCAGCTCACATCCATACATTCTCACCCCACTAAAATTCATATAGTAAATTCTTTATCTTGCACTCAAAGTCCCCCATAAACTACACGTAGGCCACTTTTAGACTCTTACCTTTTTCCTAAATGTCCCCTATATTCCGATCGCTTTGGATCACCGTTTTCAGGACATGCTCAGAACTTCCCCATCTCTGTTTCTCTGGTCATGTACTACTTCTTGGGTGCCAGCCCCTGATTTTCTCTGCCCATCGGAATCCTACTTACTCACTGCTCAAGATCTCTGTCAAAAGCTCCTTCTAACATGAAACCACCTATGAGCAACAGGGATCTCTATTCCTCTCTTCTCTTTTGAAGTCCTATAACGCTGTGTTCAGTCCTTCCTACCAGATTGTAAGTGCCGTGAGAAAGACTGTGCTGGGTTAGTTTTGCAGTTCCCACAGTGTCACGCACTCAGTAACTGCCCAACTTACTAATGTTGGGTGAGTAGTGACTTGACTAAAACATTTTCTGTTTGTGTTTACAAAAGAGCCAAACTTGTCTCGTATAGCAAGGAAAGCAATTCTGGCATCATCTGGTTTGAAGGCAGTTTCTTCCAAGCTGCACATACGTGTGCCTGTACACAATGGATGCCCCTGTGTGCAGGGTTTAGATACATATGCACGTAGGAAAGGAAGTACCCTTGTTCCTGAAATTGGTAAATCTTGTTTCCCACATCATCATCTCTTCCTTTCTATGTCTTTTTTTAATTTTTGGCGGGTATCCCACTTGTTGCTTTTCCTTAGGCATGTCTTATTTTTGGACCTATTGATTCTGACCCTATTTGTCCTTTCCCTCTCCAGGCCATTTTCCCTGTTCAGAGTTAATATTTTATACAATAGCTCTTCTGTTCCAATATCCTTGAGTACACCTTTATGTATCCTATTTTTACTGTTGGTAATAAAGGTTCTTACAATAATCTGTGTTACTGAAACATATTCTCTTCTTAATGGAGACCTTACCATAGTGTGTATTCACAATATTAGAAGGGCGCATAGAATGAGGTCTAAAAGTGGGACAGGACTTTGCAGATATTGATTTAAATTATAAATGATCTATTTTTTTAAAGGTATGCTTGGAAAGAAAGCATATCTTTAAAACAATGCTTGGAAAGAAAGAAAAATACTAACTTCAAATAGCCTACCCTTTGGAGTTAAAAAATTAAATCTGGAGTGAAAGTTAAAGGACCCCTTATTTAGACTATAGAGACTTGAGTTATCAAAGGGAAAATACTTGAAAACCGGTATTCCTATTCATAAATAAAGACCTGGGTGGGTTAGATCTACATGTCAGTGAATTAGGGCATTACTGTAGAAATAAAAGACACCGTTTGGGGCAGATCCGTGCTTCGATCTCTGCATTTTATTTATGTCAGGTGGATGCAGACCAGATGTGGATTAGTCTCCGCTGCTTCACTCAGCTTGTTGTTCTGTGTTTCTCTCTGTAGCCCTTTTGTCTTCCTCTCCAGAGAGCAGGAGGGGGAGGTTGAGTACACAGAAGTAGAATGGAGAAGTCAACCTGTGAAATGCTTGATGTACTAGATGCTGTTGTGTGAGGTCCCAGATCTAGTGTTGAAAGTGTTGCACCAGAGCTCTGCTCCCGTCACCTGTCATTTGGAGAAGAGAACTTGGCAGTTTTGTAACAAGAGAAACTCATGTTCTCTTTTCAGTCTTCCTCCTGGACTGACCTGGAGAGACATAGCATGAGCCATGGAGAGTGTGAATTTGAAAATATTACAAAACAACTAATTTATCTTGATGTGTATATTTAAGGACGTTAGTGTAAAACATTTCAGAAGAAGTTAATTGCATTCCTTATTCAGTCAACAAGTATGAATTGAGCCCCTACTATGTTTGAGTTACAAGGCTTTTGGAATGAACTTGTGTGATTTCCTTTTTCTAGAAAAACAAAGCTTACCTCTTTGGGTCATACATTATTGATTTTACACACTCTAAATGGAAATATATTTAAAAATATAGTTCATATTTTCAAGTTTCCTTAAGTAGACTATATGGAATATAATTAGATCCTATCTTAATCACTACCTCCACAGCAGTTCTGTCTGGCCAGTCTTTATGCTTGAGTAAAACAGACCTTTTCCATCTAATGAGCTATCTCTGATTACACAGCACATTTGCTGTGATCTCAGAAATCAGATAACCCTGATTATGAGAACTGTATTTAAAGTAAGAGTCAGAATGACTCGAGTGTATCTCTTCGAAAATAAAGTAATTGAGTTTCAATGAATGAGTTTCACAACTGCTCTTTCAGCTTGGGGCCAAGGCCCTCAAGGATCCTGGTTAGGTTGAGAAGTCTGACCTCGAACTGTGTGATATATTTCTGTACTTAAAGTGTAACACCTATGCAGTCTTTGAAACAAGTTATTAAAGAAATTAAATACACATATTTTGCACTTATACATGTTCAAGTTTTCCACTTTATATATTGTTTTAGGACATTTTTATATGGACTGCCTTTTCCCCCAAGGGAATAAAATCAGTCTGGCATCATGACTTATTTCCAGAACTTTCTAAATCGTTCCTTACTGTTGCCACATTACCTTTATCATATTAAGGTGCCTTTATTATGTCCTTGGAAATTCAAATAACATGTTTTGATTCCTAGATCATTATGTCTATGAAAAACGTTTAACTACATAAGAAGGCTAGCAAACAACTAAAATTCATGTAGAAAATTTTTCCTTTTTTTGTAGTACATCTTAAAAAGTGGGTTTTACACTTGGGTTTGGTGTTCTGCCTGGTTATTTTGGTCCTTTGGTTTTGGAGGTCCAAAGGAACCCATCCTTCTAGTGGTTTCACTGTCTCGATTCTGCTAGACATTGTTAAGAAGCAGGAGCTGCAGAGGTGAGCTGGTCCTTCTTTTCCCCTCAGACACTGCTGCTTCACCTAATGAAGGAGACTAAGTATAGCTCTGACACTGCTTGGTGACAGTGGCTCCCAAATGGGTAGTCCAAAAGCTGTTATATGTCTACTTTCTTTCTGGTGAGAACATCCAGAAAAATGCATCTTTTTTCACGTTATGATGTTACATAGTTTCATAGTTTTATTTTATCATTTTTTCAACTCTCTTAGTTTTTCTATATTAATTATTGTCAAAATGTACCGAGGGGAACCAAACCCTTAGCTAGAATTGGCTTTGTGACTTTGGATATAGATTGATATATGCTGATATGATACATATTGATATGTACATTGATATGCTGATATAGCAATATCAGATGAGAAAAGTTTGGAAATGGTAAACTTCAGGTACCTTTATAAGTGTGTGAATTCTCCAAAGAAAATAGAGTCCGTCATGGAGTGATGTCCCTCTTTCTTTTAGACACCAGGAATAGAGACAGCTGCAGCTGCAAGGGCACCTCCTCTACCTTCCCCCAGCCAGTCCACATAACCTAGAATCTGAATCCAGCAGTGTGTGCCTGGGCAGCTCCGCAAGTCCTCTGGCCTGTCTTCCAAGCCAGATTCCATGCTTAAACTCTATTATATAATTCTGGAGACATAACAGAGAGATGGTAGATACATTAGGAGAGGAAAAAAAATCAGTGCTTTAATAACCCAAGATGTGAGAATGTTTTGGTGGTAGTTGGAAGACTTTGAAGAGGTTACCTGGTTACCCAAAGACTGTTTGATTGCAAAAGCCCTAACCTTACATGACTCATAACTAACCCCAGCCTCCACATGGTGCCTTCCATCTGCAAGATGGGGACTGTCATATGATTTGCCTTACATGGTTGCTGTGAGATAATGTATGAATGAGGCTTCATCAGTGACTTGCACCTACACAGGTATGTATGCTGTGTTAACTATTTATTTATTATCTCCATCACCATGCAGCACTTTGGGGCAGTAACAGAACAGACATTTTATTTTTCGTTCATTTGATAAACACTTGCTTCTAACCTCTTTCCCAAATCTCACCTGAGTTACTGTGGAGACATTAAGTTACAAGGGTGGATAAGTTCCTTACGTGTGTGGGGGTGGGGACAGAGCCACCTGGGGAGTCCTGGTGTTAGAGTAAACAATAGTGAAGCATCTCTCTTAAGATTGAGGAATAAACATGAGAAGGGGGAAATTGTAACAGCAAGACCTCCATATATGATCATATTTGATCCATTTCCCCTAGGGCTGGAGAAGGCCTAAGCCTTGGAGGAAGTTTGCAAGGCAAACCTACTGGCTGAATCCCCAGAAATAGGGGCACGCTTGCCTAGCAGAATATAAGATAAGCATAAAAGCCAGCTTAGCATGCATTTCTCTGAGTTTCCTCTTTTCCCATGGTTATTTGATATTTTGATCCTTGTACAGGGCAGGATGACATTATTTACATAAATGTAGAGCTGTCTTCCAGATACCCTGGAGCTGCAAACTTGCTATGAGGCACATACTATCCAGACCCTGAGAAACCAAGGAACACATCAATAATGCTGTGCTGATTCCACCCCAAAGCAAATCAAAATCCTGCAGGACCCTAAGATAATGTCAAGGATGAGAACAGAAACCAGACAGAGCCTTTGTTGGAATTTGCACCTGGCCCCTTCCATGTCCCCCTCCCTCCTGCTTTTCTCTTCCCTCATTCCATCCCCTCAACCTCCTCCTTAAAAATCCCCTGATAAATCTGAGCCTTTGAAATGAGTTAGTTTACCATCTCTTTCAGGTTACTGTCCTGAGTAAACCTGTCTTCCCTTTTTACCAACATTTGACTTTCCAGGCTTTTGTTACTGTTTGGCAGCAGGCAGCTGGACTTGGGTTCCTCACACTGGTAGGAAGCAAGGCTTGCTTCAGAGATGCTTCCTGCTGGTGCATAGGTGCTAACCAGCTGGTGCACAGCTGCTCCAAGACTGTGCCTACTGCCTCCTGACCTGTCACCATGTGCCCACATAATAAGGTCTGGTGCCCCGAAATCTCGTGGATGGGCAATGAGCATTGTGCTGGCCAGGAATAGAAGAGGCACTGCACCAGGAATCTCAGGACTGGTTTCCAGCTCTCCTTCCGCCATGGCTCAGCGTGGGGCCTCTGCACGTTGCTTAGCTGCACCTCTAGGTGGGGATGACCCCTTCCAGCCCAACAATGACACCTACTGAGTGGCTTTCAATTATACTGGGGCTCATAATACTCCGCAGCATCCTCTCCTACAGAGAAGTGCTGGAGCACTTACAAACGGTGACCTGTGGCCCCCGGAAGGGCGTACAAGCCTGTGTGTTGGAGATGGGGGGTGGGATCTTTCGTTACTCAGTACCCCACTTGGCTGCTTTGCCTCCTGTCCCGCTTCCTCTCCCACTTCTCTCCCAGGCCTCTCGGTGGCCAGGTCCCTGCAGACATCACTTCCCAAGAACGGTGGTGTGTCAGAGTTAAAAGGGTTTCTGACCTTCGCTGTAATTAAAAGCTGTCTAGCGAAGGCGCTGTAACTGACCAGGCAGCGACTACAGAATGAATTCTCCGAAGTGCAGTTTGCAAAGTTTTTGTATGTAAGTCGACCCATGGAGGAGAGGGCAGCCCAGTAAGGGCAAAGGAAACAGAGGGCTCTGGGGGGGGGGGGGGGGGGGGGACTCTGTCCTGAAAGATGAAGGACCACATAGAATAGACACTCGGCCACCTCTCTCGTGTCCAGCCCCTTCCCTCAACTTCTCCGGATCTCAGCGACATTCACGTGTAAAGCCACCCCCCAACCCCCCGCAGGGGACCCCTGGTCTCCGAACGTGGCCCCTTCGGAGAGTGACAGACTGCAGCCAAGGCGCCCCGACCGGTCGGGCGGAGGACGTACTGCAGCGGGGCCGGGGCGGGGGGAAGGTGCCGGTCGCCGCCAGCGCGACCCCGGCCCGGCCGCCTCGGCCACCTCCGCGCGGGCTCGCGGCCCCGGCGGCTCCCACCCGGCGGCGGCGCTGGGGCTTGGCCGCGGTTCAGCCCGCCCGCCCGGGCCGCCGCCGCCGCCGCCGCCGCCGCCGCTCCCCGCCCCCCGGGTCCCTGGAGGCTCCGCGCTGCCGGAGCTGGAGGTGGAGCCGAGCCCGCGGCGGCCGCGCAGGAGGGAAAGTTCGGCGGCGGCGTCGTCGGCAGCGGCGGGACCCGCGGGCGGCGCGGAGGGCGCCTCGGGGTGAGTGGGGTCCCCTGCCCGGCCGCCGAGTGCGGCGCAGCCCCCTCGCCGCTTCCTGGCGCGCCCGGAGCCCGCGACCTCGGGGTGACTCGTGCCTCCGCCACCGCCGGGGAGGTCGCTGCCGCGCCGGCCTCGCTCCGCGCTGCCCGCCCGGGCGGAGGGTGCCGGCGCCGGCAGGGGGCTCCGAGCAGCCGGGGCTGGGGCACGGCTCTGGCCGCGGAGGGCGCGGCGCCTTCAGGTGGCCGCGCGGGGACGCGGGCGAGGCTGCCGGGGAGCGTCCGGGACCGCTGCGCGCTGCGGGGCCGTTTGGCCTCACCAACCGTCCCGATGGCCTTTAAAAAGCCGTTTGGTGACTTTCGCGGAAAGCCACTGAAAAGTAGCCTTTACACGTGCCCGCGCGGCCGCTGGGTTGTATCATCTTTGCCGAGATGGAGAGGGCGCGGGGGGCGTGCCGGGGGTGGCGGTGGGCAGCGTGCCCTCCTGCCTTGCCCAGGGCCACGGGGAGTGCGTCTGAGGGTCACCGCGATCGGAGGGTGCCCCGAGGAAGCGTTCTGTGTGATCGGTGGAGAGAAGCGATTCCAGGACACGGTCTTGGGGTCGGGGTGTGAAGGGCGGGGAGCGGAGGAGAGCTGTGCAAAGCCAAGGCGAAGTTGTTTGTTTCGGCGACACTTCCTGCACCTGCGCTCCTGTCAATGATTTTGAAGTTATCTTTTCATCGAAGAGCAAAGAAAGAATGGTGGGAGAGGAAAAGACGTCCGTGCCAAAGCAGCGAGCCTTGGGAAATACTAAGAAATGAAATACCATACGTGATAGGGTGGTTGTATTTCGCAAACTCCACTTTTATTCTGATTTCAAAGCCTTGGCACAGTTTTTACTTAACTGTCATTAGATACATCTAGATGATAAAGGTAATTAACCGTTCTTTCACTTTTTTAAGCTAGAAATTTAAATTTAATTCCAGAGGATATCTTGGATTTTGTTAACATTGCTCATACAAGAAAGTCATAATTGTCGTGGTGTTCCTTGCCAAGTGAGCATTAATAAGCCCTGTACAGTGCTGTCATGTTGCTAATTGGGAGGAGAAAAGTCTTTCAAACTTGGAAAAAGGAGCACAAAGCAAAGACTAACTTATTCCTTGGGCATAAGAAGTGACTTGAACGTGTGTAGTAATGCATGATATGTTAGGGAATCATGCGTTGGGCTCCCCAAGAACGGCAGTTCCTGGAAAGCAAGAGATGGGGGAACCCATTGTAGGAACCTAATCAATTTTAATTGAGTAATTTTTCTGCATCGAGCTACCACACTACACGTTCACCAAGTAATGCAATATTGAAATGCTTTAATTCCGTGCATCTTTGTGTTTCAAATCTCATGTCTATTTGTAGGCTGTATTAATGGGGTTCAAAGCAAAATCCTAAACATCTGGATTCACCCATTTATGTTATAGTGAAGCAGGTTTGTGTTCTGCTGTTCCAGAAACCTGGGCTCCAAGTGGTTTCCCCAATTTATTAACTGTATGACCTTGGGCAAATCACTTACCCTTTCCCAGCTTTGGTGTCCTAATTTGTAAAGCGCCAGTAATACTTCTCACCTTATAGAAATGTTTGGCAGCGTGAAATAATACTTAGGAACTTATTCTAGTGCCTGGAGCACTGTGTGCACTTTGTAAATGTCTCCTGTCTTCTATTTTCCTTTACTTTTAGGAATCCCCAACTGTGGCATGTTTCAATAGTTTTTATTTGTTTTTAATTTTAAAATTCCTTCTTCTATGCAGTCTTACCTTCCATTCATTCATTCATCCTTCATTTATTAAAGAACCTCAGATGCTGCCCTGTATGGGTGTTTAAAAATGAGGAGCTGACACTCGGGGGTGAGGGTAGGCCCTATTTCAGGTTTTTCCTGTTGGTAAGAATCCATTGTAAGGCCTTGTGATGATGAACTGTACCTTCCGGTCTTCATATTTTCCTAGCATTGTTCTTAATGTAATGTTATTACATTGAAAAGAAATAACAGTAAGCTCTGTGAGGGTGCTTTTCTCTCCTATCTACCCTGTATCTCCATGTCCAACTCAGTTCCTGGCAGCGTATAAGGGCTTAATAAATATTTGTGGACTTGAAATACAGAGTGTAATGAAGTTATTCTGCAGGTCACATCCTTCTTTTTATATTCCTGATGAAAGGATCTTGGGATTCTAAAGGATAGCTCCACTGTACATTTGGGCTAATAGGGTTTATTAAAGAGGCGAAGCTCAGGTAGACTTTATTATCTATTGATTTTGTCCTCATGATGAAGCAGTCTTATAAAATGTATAAAGCCAAGCTGGAACAGTAGCTTCACCACTAGGGGCCTCCTCTGCATAGTGTATCATCCCACGCTGTCATTAATTACCATTATTCTGTCCTTTAGTAAAGGTAGCAAAGAAATTTAACTTCCTGGGTTCTCAACCTGGAATGCTTTATTAGAAAAATACAACCTTGTGTGAAAAGGATTACCAAAGGCCTAAAAATAAATGAGAGAGGTCTTAAATGATGGATTCAGTACCATTTTTGAATAACTTTCGAGTTAAAAGTTTAAAGGAGATTTAAGAATTGACCTTTTTACTTTGTATATGCTAATATTCAAATATATGATTTTTTAAACTTTAAAACATTCAAATATGTGATTTTGATCTAATATTTTCAAGTTTTTCTTGTTGGGTTTTTTTTTTGGTATGTCTTTGATAGAGCTTATTTTTATCTTTTAATGTGCTTTTATCTTTTAAAGTTGCTTATTTCCTAAGTAGGTCTTTGTAACAGTGACAACAATATGAGTTGTTTCTCAGGGTATTCTGCCTGACCAGTAGAAGCTCCTGGTGTCTTTGCTTTTTTTGAAAGGGGGGCATATTAAATTCTACCTTTAAAAATATGTTTTATCCCATTTTGAGATGCATCATTGAAAGGCACCTTTCTCAGTGTGAGTTTTTGAAAGACCTCTTCTAAATCCTAGCTTGAATGAAGCTAGTCAGGCTTGAGAATATTTATTGAACAACTCAAAGGTTTTTTTATCTGTCAGATATAATTTGCTATTTGGTAGAAAAAATTCTGACAGTGTATATAAATAAACTTTACTACTCAAAATACTGCCATATTGTTTGCAAATGAATAAGAGAACATATTTTCAGGTAATCCATGAAATTTAATTACGGTGACAAACTAAACACCTTTAATCTGTGAAATAAAATTAATAACAATTAGAGAAGAGTTCGGCACAGTGTAGGCCCTAAATCTTACCAATACTTTTCTTACCTTATTTTGCAGAATGTCTCTGAGTTCATAAAATTATCAGATACCCAGTTCTGATTTTCCCATGGTGGGACTTTAAAACAGGGCAATCTGATATTCACTGTTTTTCTATCAAGCTTTGGGTCAGTACTCTTTAGGGAACAGAGTATTAGGAATAACTTTTGCATGAAGGTTGTAGATATTTTTTATTTTGCTTCTGATTAAGCTAAATGTTTTGGATTACTTTTAGGATTCTGTGCATATCAAAAAGTTGTTCAGATCCTGTTTACATGAACTAAGGCGTCTGTAGAGCTGGAAGTGTTTTGCTCAAACCCCCAGCTAGTGACAGCCATCGTCTCCCTGCCACTCCTTCCTCTTCCCAGACTGAAGCCAAGTCTAAGCCAAAATGATAGGTATAAAGCTTTCGCAGAATGAGATACTTTAGGCTGGGCAAGAGCCCTGAGCTGACCAAGATTATGGATGCCTGAGGTGGGGGGAAATGAATGTCTTTATACCTGGGAGTCATTTTTAGGAACCTGCACTTGGGAGGTATTGCCTGGATAGAAATGACAGCTGTTAGAATTTCGGTGAAATGGTTTGAAACTATCACTTAGCAAAGCATTGCTTTATGGCACAGATAACTTTTGTTATTTTTAGGCAATGCACAAAACATAACATTTGGATATCCTGGGGTCCCATCTGAACTTTGTTTCTTTTTTGCATACAAAAGACATTTGAATTGGTGGAGGAAAAGGGAAGCAGGAAACAGGGAGGAGGTAGATGTGAATTGTCTGTTTATATCGAACACTAAGGCCAGCATTATTTTTCCCTTTCCAAGGCAGATGGGTACACGTTGTGCAGCTTAATAATTGGAATTGTTCACTGGTGATTTTGCAGCATATTCATCTACTCTGTTCCTGAGGTTACTAACGTGGTGGTCTTTACCGTAGGTCCTGGGAACTCTCAAAAGTGAGTTTCTACTCTGGTCTCCCATTCGTTAGAAACTTGCTAAAGCCAGTATATCAGTTAATATATGGAAATAGGACTGCTGCTAGCCCAGAGGTGCCTTTGTGCAGATGAGAACCAGGCACCCCTTGCTCTGTGGTGGACCGTCCCATGCAGGGTGCCTAGCTTAGTAAACAGAGTGGACTGGACTTCAGCCCCACTCACCTCCTTGCTGGACACTCTTGTGTGGCACAATCTGCACAGCTCTGAGTGATGCTCTCGTCTGTAAAACTGGTTGGAACAATGGCTGGCATATGTGTGTGTGGGGGGGGTGTATATAAATATATAACATATAGCTGCTGGTTATTATTATTATTATTATTGATGGAGCTTCTTTCAGGATAGGTCTTTCTAGTAGTTAAAATAATCTGGAACAGAGTATTCAAGTGAACTTAATGTTTATAATAATGTTTGCAAAGACAAGTAATTCATTTAGCTTTCTGGTTGTACTTCAGTTACAATTCTTCTGTTCCCATGGTAAAAATGGCTAAAATTTACAGAGCACTTACTGTGTGGCAGGTGCTCTGCTAAACCTGCTGCATTTAATCAGTATAGCAACCGTAGGAAGTGTGCACTGTTATTAACTGCATTTTACAGATAAGAAAACCAAGGTCTAGGAGGCAAGTTACTTGCCCAAGGTCAGTTTATAAGTGGTGGAGCTGGGTCTTTGTCCAGGCTCCAGGAATTGAGCTCATAACCTCTTTGCTGTTCCAGCATACATTTGAATTGACTTGACAGCCTGGAAAATGTCTTAAAGTTTGAGGGCTAACAAAACATGGAAACATCGATTTTCCTTAGATTGCTGTATTTGTATCCATTTCTGAGCATGATGGAGCGAGATAACAAGTGAATTTTTATCAGCCTATCTGCTTCAGCACTTTTTATTTATAGGCTTGTATATGTAGCTTTTTCTAGTAGCTCAAAATGCATTGTAGAGAAACATCTCTGTATAACATTAACTTCTATTAAGGCACTTTGCAGGCGTGTTTTAAGCAGAAAATATGAATAAAATCGAGTGTGGGTTACAGAATATTAAGGTGTGAAGGCTGGAGTCAACCATTCATGCATTCATTTAGCAAACATTTCTTATGCATCTGTGATATGAAGGCACCCTGCTAGACACCGCAGGGAACACAGAGATGGGGAGAACAGCGCAGGAAAGAGGAAAATGTTCTAGCCTTCAGAGCTGGGCAGTTCCTGGGGTTGGAATCCCAGCTGTACCACTTATTGGCTGGGGAAGGGGGAGGGGCTGGTCCCATTGAACATCTCTAAGGCTTAGTTTCCTCTTGTGCATAATGAGATAATAACATCTTACAGGCTTGTTGCAAGAATTAGATGAGATATAGGTAAAGCGTTAAGCTACCAGGAGGTAGAAGGCACTAACCAAAAGCGGTGTTCTTTCTTTAGAATGTTACTTTCTGGTTCTCCCTTGTGGGGGCTGAGACACACCTGGCAGCAGTGTTGTGCTGTCTGTGAGCTGGTACCAGCGTGGGGTCCTTATCACATTTGGTTGTTACTTGAGCTGTCCAGAAGAGGATGCACCCCAGGAGGCAGAGCAGCTTGGAGCCCAGGATAGGTGCCTATGGTGTCAAATAAGGTTTGGGTCCCAGGGGTGAGAGTGAGGCTATTTGGGGGAGCAGCCAAGAACTCAGGTCTTCTGGAAATAGGAACAATTCAGAAATGAAGGTTGCAGTGTACTGAGCAGAAGGGGTCTGGGATCCAGGAGGGCAAGGCAGGGAGATGAGCATCATGTCCTCAAGGGGCCCGTGGTGGGTCAGCGACTCATCTGTGCACACTAGCTGGTTGGGCTCAGGGAGCTCTGCAGCCCATCTGCAGCCCCAGGTTGATGCATTGCCTGTTACACACTCTGCTCCTGGTTTCCTACTGCAGGGTTTTTCCAAAGGTGGCGCACCATCTGTCAGCAAGTAGCTTAGTCAAAGTTATTAGTTGTCTGCCAGTTCCCACTCGAGATCTTCAAGGGGTAACTGGTGTGGTGTCACAGGAGAAATGAGCTTTTTTTTTCCCTCCCAGTTGGGGATTTTAGTTAAATACATCCAGGTCTGTTTCACTGTGAGTCAGGGAGCCAGATCCATGGGGCCTTGTGTAGCATCCTGCTGGCAGTTCTGCATGGCAGGCTGGGATGTTAGATCAGGGAGGGGTTTTAGAGAGATGTTCCTAGTGGTTTTTATCATAATGAGCTACCTTGTTTGGTGTCCAGGACAGATGCTGTGTGTGGTAGGGAGGGAATGTGGGTTTTACAAAATCATTACAGCTCAGGAACACCTACCTCTGCCAGGGAGCAGGAGGAATTGACTCATTATTTATTACATGATGGCACATAGGCATAAACCAGCCCTTCTGTCAATAAGCAAACAGTACCCACCCAGGTGCAAGAGAAGCTTGATTCAGGGATTTTAAAAAAATGCCCCAAATTTAGAAACAGTATCAAATTGAAGAAGAGTTTGTTTAAAGTAAGTTACTGTAAGTTTCAAAAGCCCATTTTATAGAATTAATAGAGTGTATTAAAATGAAATGAACAAGCAAACTTTAGAGAAAAACAACAGAAGGGTAGCTTTGTGGGAAGAGGAATAGTCCTAGGCATGAAATCTAAGTTAGTTCTTATGGCTCTTGGGGAGATTAGGGTAATGAATGTACTCAGAGCCTTCTGATAAGTGAGAAAATATGGGAACTGATGACCTGGAGGAGAAAGTGGCACCCTTGGTGAACGGGCTTGGGAACCCATTCACAAAGGGCCAGAACCCCACTCTGTCTTAACTGTGATCTTGGGCAAATCAAATAGTTCATTAGGTCCCAGTCTCTCATCTCTAAAATGGGGATAATCAGGCTTATCTTATTGGGTGGCTTGCTGATTAATTGATAAAATGCCAGTAAACTGTGTAGCACATGGTAAATACTTAATGCCTGTCAGCAGATATTGTTAGGAAAAGGGACAGGAGGGAAGCATGGAGGAGAAAATAAGTATCACGGAGCAATTGTAAGACTAGGAGGAGCAATATTTGCCTGGACCTTGACTCTCCTAATTCTACTCTTGGATAGTTTTTGTAATGTCTTAAGTTCTAGATTATTATAATCAAATATGTCTTGAATACCCACGGTACACATGTCACTGCACTTGAGTATGGAAACAAATCCCAGAAAACCACCTTTGGTGTCCTTACGTAGCTTAGCAAACAGAATACAGCAACACATCAAAAAATTATACACCACGATTAAGTGGGATTCATCCCGCAGGTGAATTTAACACATGCAAGTCAATAAACGTGAAACACCACGTCAACAAAACCAAGGACAAAAACCACATGATTATCTCAATAGATTCAGAAAAGGTATTTGACAAAATTCAGCATCTCTTCATGATAAAGACTCGCAGCAAATTAGGTATAGAAGGAGGTGTAGACAAGTTACTGCAGAAGGAGACTTGATTGGTAGAGAAAGGATTCTAGAGCTGACTCATTCTGTGGTCATGAACAAGTTCTTAATCTGTAAAGAAGGAATTTAAACATTGTGAGGCAGGGGCTGTTCAAATGCAAAGCAATGAAATTTGTGGACTGTGAATGGATTCATCAGTCCAAATGGTGGCCAAGGACAAAATCTGAGCAGAAAACTCGTACTGTTGGATCAAGTAAGCTGGTTTAACATTGGGTTTTGGGTTGTTTCAAAAATAGTTTTTCTTTGTAGAGAGCATATTATTCACTGAGGCAATTAAAACTCTGGAGGGTTTTTCCTATTAATATCCTTGGGTATATAGGGGAATTTATCCAGCATCACTGAAATTAGCTTTTTACTTTCCTCCAAGATTGAGTCTAGATGGGTGCCTGGGCCATCTTGAGTGTGAGTGACAAGTACCACCTCCTTGACCCTTTGGGCAGAGCCCGTGTCCTCGTGTGCAGTGCTGGCATGGACATGAGGTTGGGGAAGATGCAGGAATGTGGGCCTTTTCTTTTCTCTCCCACTCAGGACAGTGACCTCCTGAAACAGCTATAGAAATTATTTGCTCACTGAGTTCCAGGACTGTGATTTTTATTTTTCCCCCATCCTCTGAAGATGGTGACTTTGATTGGTGGCCACTGGGTAACCTATGAGTGTTTGTACTTTTCACTGGGGGGAGAGGCGACACGTGGGAGGTGAGTTCACATCCTTTGTAAAGCTCTCCGATTGCCCAAAAGCTTGAGAAGATGCTTCTTTGGCCCGTGGAGCGTGTCCAGCACGTGGCAGGCACCAGCTCCTTTAAACTCTTCTCCCTAGTCTCCAGAAGTGACTGTTGGGACAAATGACATGCTGGTGTGAAATGGCCAGGTATTTTTGCTGCTCTTTCCTACTTATGAACAAGGGTCAGAGAACGAATAGAGAAGCTTTGAGCAAAGATGAATTTATTTCATCTGTATGAACTAGACATCTTTGAAATGGCAAAATTATGCATTTGAAAGAGATCCTTCATTCCGGCAATACTTGTAGACTTCATTTAATAGTCTTGTCAATAACTTGTTAGAGTTAGAAATAATGAGAGGACCATTGCTTAGCAAGAATATATTAACAGAAATAATAACATCTCTGAGATTGTTTGGTCTAACGTCAGTGTTTTGCAGAAATAATAGCATGTTTGAGATGATCTGGACAATCCCCACATTTTGTAGATGAGCAGAAGGAGGCCCAAAGGGGCCAAAGAGACATATCTAAGATGACCCAGCTACTTAGTGGAATGACACTGTTAGGAATGGAACCCAGGTATCCTGTTTCCATCATGCTGCTCCTGATGGGCCAGGCAATGTCATTTAGAACTATGGCCAACAGGCAGGTGATTTTAGGTGCCCCTACAATGATGCCACCTACAGAGTTGCCTGCTCTCATGTTGTGCAGAATCTAGTTATGGACTCCTTCTGTGTGCCTGGCCTTGTGCTTAGTGCTGGAGATAAATAGATGAGCAGACAGGAGATTCTGATCACAGGAGCTCACAGGAGAGTGAAATACAAAGAAGGGAACATGTTATCATTCTAGGGATTGATGACATGTGGAATCTCCTCCCAGGGGATGGCAAACTCTCAGTGCCTACTGCAAGGCCATGGGAATTAGTTTTTATTTCCTGTTGATTTTATAACATCAGAAATGGAAATGATGTAAAAAAGTTCATGAATCAAATTGACTTTAAATGGTCTCAGCTTCATCTGTACACATCCGGTTAGTGGATTAAAATTTGAAATCATTTGTTCTCTACGCTTGAAATCTGTGATCTTTCCACAAATACTTGGTAAGAATAGCTCTGAGGAGTTTGTTTAGAGACACAAGTCAACAAAAGGATTGCATGTACCCAAAGAGAGATAAGATGTGGATATGGGTATCATTGTAGCTAAGTTGGGGGTTGAATAATAGGTTTTTCAATTAAGACAAGGCTCATTTTTCTCCTGGTAATGCAAAAATGGCATACAGTTCAAAAGAAACCTACTACATGCTAAATACTATTTGAAGCACTTTATTTGTAGAATTTGCTTTGGCTGGTTCAGATGCCTACGACAGGCAGAACCAGCGTTTGAACATACATCTGTTTACCTCTAAAGCTCCTATTCCCAAGACTGCCATGGTAGCTCCATAGGTACCAAGTATAACACATTATATGGTGGTGGATATTGTAGTTGCTTTTATATCATACTTGGACCAAACTGTAGACTCCTGGAGCATAGGGGCCATAGTTTACACAAGCTTTTGATGCCTTCCAAAGAATATAGCAAGGATAGCATAGTATCTAGGCACAGCAGGTTCTTGATAAATATGTATGGAATGAACAAATGTAGAAATTTAATAGTCAACAGTAGTAAGAAATTCATGAATGGAAAAATTGCATTCTGGGATCCCCGTATTTGAGCGTAAAGCTAACCTTGGAGAAACCAAACAGAAAACCCACGCTTAGAAGTCTCTTTTACTATAATTTGCAGTTCATAAGCACGCCTGTTTTTAACTATATCCCTACGTACTGTGTGTTTTCTTAAAAGCTACCTGTAAACAAATTATGTATTCATAATCTTGTGGCAGGCTGGCTTGAGCCAGGAAGGCTTTCAACACATTAAGTGTTCTCGAAGGTAATAAAAAGAGGGACTAATTACCTAAGTGAAATGATTATAAGAGAAGTTTTGGACATCTTGACTCTCTGGAATTTGACATCAGCAAAAGTGGTTAAGAAAAGACAGCTTTGAGAAACAGCCAGGACAATCTATTTGAACCAAGTGATTTTATTAAATCTATGGCGTAAGTGTATCTATAGTCTGCTGGGCAAGAGGACGGGACTAAATAATGCATTGAGTTTCTGTGGTTGAAGTGGCAATTTTAGAGTACATGCCTGGTACTCACAGTTGGAGTCTGTGAGATTTTACATTTAATGATTATACCTTTCCCATAGCCATCTGTCTCTCTCTCTCTAATAAGCAATACTCCTTATCAGGCCTGATTTGTGTACATTGATTGCACCATTATGCTTGTTAAATATTAAAGCATTTTTTTCCCCTCATGTGAAGTCTAATTAGGCAAAGTGTTCAGTGCAAGGCTGGCATTATCATTCAGAATAATAGCCTGGTCATTATGTATGACATACCTCAGCTTCCTGGATCATTTGGCTTTTTTTTTTTTTGTCTTCCCACAGAGCACCAGTGTATTGGATATATTGCATAAAAGTTAGACGAAGGATTTAGTACAGTTGGGCCATTAAGAGGGATCATGCTACAAAGATTATGAAACCTTTTAAAATATGTGGAGAAATTTTTATCTGTCGTTTGCATTTTTCATGAATTAGACTTCTGAAAAGATAAACATATTTGTTATTTGATGACCTAAATTTTATTAAATTAAGGTATCTGAAAATAGCTTTAAAGGATAAAAATGCAAATTGCAATGATATTTGGAATAGAAAACCAATCAGTAAGTAGTTATATTTTATACATGCTGCAGATAAAAAGAATATTTTTAGATATCAAACCACTATCACCTGAAAGTCCATGTGGTGGTCTGTCACTTTTTCAACTTATCTGTTATATGGAGCCTAATTCAAAAATTTATTTGCTTCACTGATTTAGTAGCAAGCATTTTATTAGTACAGGACCAAAAATAAGATTATGAATCACTCTAGTATCTTTGGTAAATAATCTGATATCATTTTGAGATAATCACTTAATGAATGTTGTCCTTTTTTTTGAGGTGTTCACAGTAAATTTCTGAAAAAATCTGTGGTTTGCTCTGAGCACACACGTACACACAGGTGCACACATATACATACACTTGTAATCTGGGGTTGATTGGCATGAACCAGGTTAGGAACAAGCCCAGTTTATTGCTGATGATTCTCCAGGAGAAAAGCTTTTAAGCCATACATTTCATGTAATGATGGCTATCAGACTAATAAGTTTCTTCCTTTCACTGGTCCCAGCAGCTCATGTTGGGGTTTTTGAAATAGACTTTATCCCTTCACAATTGCAAGTAGCAACAGGGTTGCTTTCCAATTAGGCATTATGGAAGTCAGTGTGTATGTCAGCTGGAAGTGAGAACTTATTTTGAGTTGTTTTTGAATGTGGTCAAATCAAAGTGAGATTTGGCTGTGAATTAAAATAGGAGTAAGAAGATCAGAGAATAGAAGGGAATTTATAGGTCATCTAGTGAATGTTTCTGCTTCACAAAAGGGAAGCTAAAGCTCGGAGAGGCCAAGTTCGCATGGGAGCCCTGCGCACTCCTCTGCACTTTCTCTACAGTGCAAGGGAGACCCTTGGCAGGTGATGACGTTTAGACCATTTCCCATGGCCCAGCCCGTTCACAGGTAGAGTGTATCTTAGCCTGGGTAGGTTAGAAAGGTTTTGAAGGAAAGATTGCTGCCTTATGGCCAGCTGAGGACAGGGTTAGTATCATCTGAATCTATCGGGGGTTATAAAAAATTAACATTTTATATTTGTTAATGGCCATATTGCTAGAAAGTGAGAATTCAAGGATGAAAAGCCCACTGCAGCCTTTGAGAATCTCAGAGTTCAATAGGGAGCAATACCAAGCAGCAGATAGCTGTCACAGGGTTATCCAAGGGAGGGTTGGCTGCAAACCCGGCTCAGCTGGAGAGTTGGGAGCCTTGAGGCCTGGAGCCTTGCTTTTTGAAGCCTGTAAGGACAGTTTTCAGGCCCTGAGTAGGTCATCTACCCAAGATGCCCAAGGTTGAAGGGGACCCACAAGGCACATGGGTCAACTTACCTCGACAAATAGCTGTCATGGGAACTTGAAACCTCAGTTCATATGGCATGGTGGTTAAGTATACAGGGTCTGAAGTCTAACCTATCTGGGTTACACCAGCCGCCATTTACTAGCTATGGAAGTTAGGCAAGTTTCTTTACCATCTGAGCCTCAGTTGTTTTGTCTGTAAAGTGGGAATAGTAGCAAACATTTATATTGTGCTCACTGTGTGTCAGGTGCTGTCTTAGTGCTTTAGGAATATTAACTCACTTAATTCTCACAACAACCCTAGGCGGTAGGTACTACTGTTATCGCCTCTTTACACTGAGGAAACTGAGGCCCAAAGAGGTTTAATGTCTTGCTCAAGGTTACACAGCTACTAAGGGCTGAGCCAAGGTATGAATCATAACAGTCTGTTGCTCTTTATCACTTTTCTGTTATTGTGGGGATCGAATGATAAGCACACAAGAAGTATTAGCTCTCATCATTATTAATTATAATAAAGCTAAAATTGCCTTAACAAAAGCAACAATAAAATCCATATGATCAGCACTTTGTTTTCTCATAGACAAGCACCATAAGACAGCAGATCATAATCAGAAAGTTGCTTTGACAATTACAAAAGTAATGCAGAAAGAATTCAGAAGACGTTATAAAATGTCCCTGTAGCTCATATAGTCTTGGCATAGCCATGGTAGAGTCCACCAGCAGGGTCAGCTCGCTTGAGTCTTTTGGCTAAGATGCCTTTTCAGCTCTGAAGGCTTGCACACTTGTCCTAGTACAGATAGCTCCAAGGTCCCAATGATCAATTCTGCAATGTCGTCATCTAATCTGCCCATGCAGATGATTAAGTAGATTAGATGTGTTAAGGGCATAGTCTGTGCCACACAACTCATCACCACCACAGATGTCCCTAGGAACAACACCACCTGGATCCTTTGAGGAAGTCCTTCAACCTACTTCTAAAACTAGGTTTTTGACCAGCTCTTCCGTTTTGTCGAGATCACAGCCTAATTCTCAGAGTGCAATCAAATTTCCAAATTGTTTTGCTGTGGAAGATAGATATTGTCTTGTGTCTGTTCTTTTATTTGTTTTTAAATTCATATATTATGAACACATATATGTATATGTAACATATATACACATTTTAACTTATAATAGTAAAACGAGTAACTGCCCACAAGCATCTAGAATATTCCTTTTGAAGTCCCCTGCGTGTGCTTCCTGGTCATATTTCCTTCCTTCCTCCCACTCCCCCACCCCAGGTGTAACTGTCTTCCAAATAATGTTAACCATTTCCTTGCCTTTCTTTAGAGTTTTATCGCAAGAGTGCATCCCCAAATAATTTATTGTTTTTTTTGACAGGCTGTTGAATTGGAAAATTTGACTAATACCTCCAGATACATTAGATAGCAATTACTAAAATAAGTTGTGAGAAAGACCAAAATGGCAATTTTCGAAGGAAATACCTGAACACCAGGTTCACAGCTCTTGAAAATCCTCCTCACCTTGAGAGTATAAAGAGCATAGATACAGGATTTGTAAGATTTATTGGAAGAAGGCTCTGCTTTGAATCTGTCATCTTCCTCTCTCCTAGAGGAAGGGTGGTGTGGGGTACATCTGGACCATAGGCTCTGTGTCCCCTGAGGCTGGAGACTCAGTGGGCTGGTGACTGATTCTGGTGAGATGTTTTGATGGCAGAGTGAGGGAGAGCTGCTCGGATAGGGCTTCTTCCTGTCTAGGTTGTTGGACAGCTTTGTGCATGACATTGGTGTGTGCCTCCACATGTGGGCCAGATGTGGTCCACGCGGGGATGGAGAGGCAGCCTGGAACTGTTTGACCTGTGCTTAGGAGTCACAGCTGTCTGGGAGCTTGGGGAGAGAATTTCAGGGGCTGGGGGAGTCAGGGGGCAGTACACACAGAGGACTTAAATGCATCACCCATATCACAGGGATTTTGATCAGAGGGTGCTTAGCAGGGGAGCCCCTGAAAAACCCACAAAAGTACCCGTGAGAATCTTGCTTTAAGTATCTGCTGGTCCAGAGAAGGTGAAGTCATTTGTGCTAGTGAGGATTAAGTTTGCCTGCATTTAAATAAAAGAATAATGGTAACACAAACTAGAAGTTTATTTCACTTTTACGTAGAATAAGTCAGGAAGTAGGCAGTTCAGGGAAGGGATGGTGGGTCCACACAGTTATCAGGAACAAGCCTCCTCTTTGCTGCTCGCATATCCCATCAATGTGGTCCTCATACTCATGGTCAGAGGAAGCTGCTAGAGCTCTAGCCATCACATCATGTTCCAGGCACAAGAGGAAAGGAAGGGCAGAGGAAGTTAATTGCCCCCTCCCTTTTAGGGATACTTTTGGGATATCCCACCCACCAATTTTGCTTGTATCTCATTAGCCAGAGTTTAGTCATAAGGTCACGTCTAACTCTAAGAGGCTAGGATACATAAACTTGTCACTGAGTAACAATGGGTCCAGCTTAAAATTGGGATTCTTTTTGTAAAGAGGAAGGGGACAATGGATATTGGGAGGCAGCCAGCATTCTCTGCCATTCCATGTTCACGGCAGTAGTGGCCAAGTGATCTTTCCTTTTCCATATGTTCCAAACCCAGAGGGGAGAGTGACAGCAGCTAGCAAGTGGGAGAGGACTTTTTGGGGTTTTTTTTGATTCTAATGACTTCTTCAGCCTCAAACACATGAAATAAAATCATAGGGGAAGTGATATTTTGACATTAGAATTTCAGGAGAAGACATAGTCACCAATTTAGTCAACACGATGATTTCTAGTGAGAGATTATCCTATAGAAATGTTTTCCGTAAAGAGCCAGATAGTAAATATTTTAAGTTTTGCAGACCATAAGGTGTGTGTCGCAACTACTGAAGGCTGTTTTCATAGTGAAAAATCAGCTGTAGACCTACATAAATGAATGAGTGTAGCTGTATTCTAATAAAACTTTATTTATAAAACAAATGGGCTATAGTTTTCTGATCCCTGATGTGGGAATTTGAATTCTTCTCCATGTTTGGATGAATCAAAGCAAGCGAGAGAAAGGAAAAGACAACTCTTGAGCCTATTGTGATTGTGCTATTTTCACAAGTTTTGAAGTATTTTTATTTTGCCTTCAAGATGTTTTCCTGTGTTACATTGTTATTTTTACATGCATTTTTGTGTGTGAAATACCCATTATCCCCCCAAATGTCAAAAATTGATAAAGCAAATAGTACAAAAAGAAGAAAAAATATTAGTTCAATAAAACTTTATTACATTACATTTTATGCACTTTGTATTGTTTCTATACTATGTACTTATTTACTTTCAAGTTGTTTAAAGCTATGGAACTTGTTTTCATTGTCAGTTCCACGTGTGAAGATTGTTTAGAGTTTTCCATTGAGATAGAATGTATTATAATTTTTTCTCCATTGAAATTATGAAAACTTTTTTTGTTTAACAATTTTTCATGTACATTGTTAAGTGAGGGTCAGATCTTTATTCTTTTTTTAATATCTAAACTTTCATTTGGTTCTTTTTCAAGTCTATCTGATAATTTATGAAAATTTCTTTGTCTTTTGTCATACTCTATGTCTTTAAAAGATTAAACATGTTTATATTCTTTATTTGATAATTTTGATATCTACACTTTTTGTGAATGTGATTTTGCAGCTTGTTTTTTTCTGTGTTTCTCGCTTGTGGCAGCTTTTCACTCCAAGAGATTTATGATCTTTTTATTTGACCTCATGGTCATTGGAATGTTATGTGTGGCAATTTTTTGAGGCCTGTATTTAAAATGTGTTTGTTGAGAGAGGACTTACATTTATTTATTGGAGGTATCTGGGAGTACTACCATTCCAGCGTCTTTCAAAATGAAATCTTTGACATAGAAATTTGGGGGCCACACAGGGTCAATTTTAGCCCACACCTGTGTGAAGGAGTCCTTGCAGAGCCCTTTTTCCATTTTTAGCCAGACAAGGCTGAGATAGGCAAGTGTCTCCACTTTCTTTTGGGGGGTCATATTTTTCTATTTTACTTCCTAAGCTGTTGCATTTTGGGAGTCCCAGCTCTCTGCAGGGGATGATACCATCTGGCAACCTCTGGCCCCTGTATATGCCCTAGCAATTATTTCTTGTCCCCTTTCTGTGGCCCACTAAAATTGATTTCCAGGCCAGCAGATTGACACATGCCTCAAGGGCAAACCTGATCTTTCTTACCTCTTTGGGTCCATGCTTTCCTGTCCTTTCAGGACTTTGAAGATTTTCCTTATTTTTCTGTCATCTTAACTATGCATTCAGATTTGTTTGTTTTGTTTTGTTTTTTGGCAGCTGGCCCGTACAGGGATCTGAACCCTTGACCTTGGTGTTATAACACTGTGCTCTAACCAACTGAGTAAGTGGCCAGTCCCAGACATGGGTTATAATATATATTTGTATGTACGTATACAAGTATGTATACACATATGGATGCACACCCCCCCATATATATACACATACACACACATATATGTATGTATTATATGTGTATTTTTTTTAAGTTTAGAAGATTTAGGTATTTTGTACAGATTCTACTCTGCCACATCACTGGCAATGGAAGTCAGTGTTTTCTTCTTCCTCAAATATTTTTGTGACCTCTCAAACATTCAGCCAAGAGTAAACACTAATAGTGGAAGGGAGTAATGCTTCCTAATTCTTCTCTCTTGTGTTAAAAGAAAAACTTTAGACAGATTAAATTTAGCACAGTTTATTTGAGCAAAGAATGATTCATGAATCAGGCAGCACTCTGAACCAGGAGAGGTTCAGAGAGCTCCAGCCCACAACGTGGACAGACAGTGTTTATAGACAGGAAAAAGAAGTGGCCAGAAGAACCAGCTTGATTGGTTACAGCTGGACACTTGCCTTATTTAGGCTGGTGTGAAGAGGGATTTGCCTTATATGGACATGGTCTGATCAGTTGGCAGACTGTGATTGGCTGAAGCTTGGAAGCTGTGATTGGCTGAGACTTAGCCATTTGTTACAAGAATATACTCTTTTGAAAAAAAATTAGTCCTATTTTATTAGCATACTTTTTATACAAATGATATGACAATATGTTGATAAGGAGTCTTCTGTGAATGGGAATACCAAGAGACATCCCTATACATCAGTGTCTTACATTAAAGGTATGAAAAAATTTAAAAATTTATAAGAATACCCAAAACCTACTAACTTGTTCAGAACTAATGAGGGATTTTCTGTAGATTCCCATAGAAATGAGTTAGGAAGATGGCACAGAATTATTTATTTATTTATTTTTAATTTTTAAAATTTTTACTTATTTTTTAAAACTTTATTAACTTGTATTTTTTATTTTTGGCCACAAAACAAGTCTCAATACATTTTTAAAAGATTAAAATCATAGAAAATATGTTCTCTGATCACAATAGCAAAAGGAAATTTAGAAAATTCACAAATGTGTGGAAATTAAACAATACTCTCCTAAATGAACAATGGGTAAAAAGAAAAATCACAGAGAAATTAGAGACAACTTTGAGATAAAAGTCAAAGCACAACATATCAAAATTTATAGGATGCAGGGCTCATGCTGTGCTTAGAGAAAAATTTATGCTTGTAAACACTTATATTAAAAATAAGAATAACCTCCAATCAGTAATGTAAACTTATCCCTTAAGAATATACTTAAGTTACATTACAGTTTGTTTACATACTAAGTTACATAGGTTGCTGTTCTCTACGTAAGGATTCAGAGTAAGGAGGAAGCTTTAGGCCAAATTTTAATTTAATTTAACTCTTGGTACAAAGTGTAGATTTCAGGTTATGGGGAAGAGGATGCTACTTTGAAATCTTTCTTGTCCGATTCCAAAGCCTTGATACTGAGTTGTTAGTGAGATGGGGATCGTCATTCAGGTTCTGTTCTGAGCTTGTGAAGGCCTGACACTAGCTTGGGCACAAGCCATGCCCTGAGTGAGTCCCAGGAGTTGTTGTGTGGGTGGACAGATAGCCCTGGCTCCCGGGTGTGCTGTGGGGCTGGCATTCAGACTCCTCCTTGGTTAGGGTGTGCACTCCTGGGTTTGGGCATGAGTTTTGCTCTGGCTGAGTTGAGGCTGGAGATAAACTGTCCCTTGCTTGTTCATGTCCAGGGATGGCAGCAGAGGTTCCTGCCTGGCTACCTCCAGGTGCATTAAGAAAAAAAAAAAAAAGATGATCATTGGTGACAACAAATAAAGCTTAGTTCTTGCTCACATGAGCAGGAGCAAAATGTAGAATTCTCATCTCAGCTAGTCTCACTTGCAAAAGGTCAGTGCGTACCTTAGGCATGTGGAAAAGCACGGATAGTTCAGCATGGACTCTCCTCTATGGAGAAGGACATGGACCTCCACACACAGTGTGTTGTGCATTGCCTCTGTTACCCTCTGATTAAAATTCTGTCTTAGGAATTGTGGAGGAGGTCAACGATAATCTGTACTGGCATAAAACTTCATGTGTCATGCAACTGCTGGCTCCTAACTCAGAAAGTTTGAGACAATGGAGTTTGATTTGGCAATAATCCTGGACAGGGAATTGATTTTTTCTCACTAATGGAAAGTATTGGTTTTTGAAGTGGCGAGTAATGGGATCTCTTTTACGCTTAAGTAGAATTTCACAGGAACGACTGGGAGAGCGTGGACCTTGGTTGCTATCTTGTGATGGTAACATACCAAAAGAAGCACGTTCCAGACGGAAGGGAGGGATTTACAACATTGTGTAGAGTATATGGATAGTATTTTATTTTTATTTAACTCAAATTTACTGGATACTTTCCATATAAAGCACTGCTGTGCAAAACAAAAGAAATAGGAAACGATGCATTTTGTTATGTTGGTAGACTGTCCTCTTCACTTCTGTCCAAAAGTTCTACTCTTTATCAAATTAGTTATTAATCCTCAGAAATCCTGTTTTCAGCACTTTGCCCTTCCCCAACACATCAGTATAAATGGGTGGTTAAGTATTATAGTCATTTGAAAGTACAGATACTCTATTTTTTAGTTACTTATATTTTACCCTCTTTATATTCCAAATGAATTTGAGATATGTACATATTTTACTTTTAGGAAGAATAAATCAACAACAACAGATCCAGTATCATCAAAATTACAAAATAGATAAATGAGGAAATTATTCACATTCTAATAAAAACAAAACGAAACCTCCCTTCACAAGATGCAGTAATGCAAGGTAATACAGTTAGCCATTCCCACAGCAAGATAATGAATGGATTTGAAATGATGTAATTTATAAAGATCCACTTATGTAACTTTTTTGCAACTTGATTTATTACCAAAAGTTCAGTGTCTGTGAATTCTTCTCACTTCTATGTATATATGATAAACCCGTGAACCCTGATGCTATTTTACTTGTTTATTCTTGTAACATGCATTAATTGAGTCACTGCTATGTGTCAAGCACTGTGCAGGTGCCGTGAAACATGAAGACACAGCCGCTTTTTATTCTAATTGCAGGATTGAGGAAGACAATGTCAAAGGAAGGGTCAGCTACTGGTGAGCCAGAATTTGTTTGCATGTTCTTTTTTTCAAGAGATAGTCCTTGAACACAGCAACCGATTCCGGTACATGTTTTATGGCAGCTGATAAATAAAGTTAACCACAGTAGACATTTATTGATTTTAAATTGATGGATCTTGTTGTAGAAATACTGTTAAAAACTCTTTAACTTGAGTATATCAGGACATTAAAGATAGTGTTTTCAAGTGCACATTTTTCTTATTTGTTGATAACCGTCAAAGACAGCAGGAGGAATACAATTAACCATTATGCTAGTTTTATTTGAAAACATGCCATTTTTAGCACACTAATTTCTAGAAAAAGGTGAGATCTGATTAAAGCTATATTGATTCAGATTGCATTCGTTTACATTACCTACTTAACTTGGCAGATTTAGAATTGATTATAAGAGAATGTTTGGCAAATGACATATTTTTAGAAATTGTCTTGCTATCTGTATGCTATCAACACATTATGGAGACCAAAACTTTAATGCCACACATAATTGAAATGCCAAAGATAGAGGTGCTGCATGGCCTGACAACTTGTTTATTATTTGATTCAACCTTTTAATTTATTTTCTAAATTATTAACCATGGCAACAGTTTGAAAGAGTTCTTAATAAAAAATCATAGAGGCTGATGACAAGTGAATATCTGCTGTTTGTTGATCAGGAATTAAATCCTACACAGGAGCTTTTTGTATTATTACTATTGTGATAAAATATACATAACATGAAACCTGTCGCGTTAACCATTTTAAGAGTGACATTCGGTAGCGTTAAGTTCATGCACATCATTGTGTGTACATCACCATCGTCCATCCATAGGACTTTTTCAGGAGCTTATTCTTATTGCTCATTATTTTGAGGCACCATGCTCTAGCTGGCCTGATGAAATTTTCTTCTGGAAAGGTGACATCACAAGTTTTTCAGGTCTTTAAGGTGTAAGATGGTGTGTCACAAAACACCCATCTTTAGAGGACTGGAGGGCCGTGACTCGCACACAAGGACAGACAGCAGGCAGCTGGAAGTGATGACCTAGTTAGTCCTTCTTTTGGTTTCACCTTATACATTTTGCTTTGTCGTTCATCCTTGAGTGCAATTTTTTTTTTTTAAATCCATTCAGAATAGCGGCCCACTTCAACAATGTAATTCCAACCTCAGCATGTACACGATGCAAGTTTAACAATGCAGAACATTTATAGGCATCTAGCACAAACAGTTTCTCTATTAGCAATGTGACTGGAAGTCCTCCACTGTTCTATTAGTCACTATCCTTTCAACCCCTGCTCACCAGCCAGGGGCTGTACTGGGACCCAGCCACGTGTCGTATTTCCCAGTAGTTCTCTCTTGGCCTTCATTGTCCTTTGGTTGGTTTAGAGCGTTTGGTTGGTTTGGAGTATTTGGTGATATTGAGAGTCTGAAGGAGGGAGTCTGATGACTTTTAATGTGATTTTGGTTTTGCATTTCTCAAGGAATGAGCTTTCTGCTTTTCCATAACCAATGCAGGTGAGAGCTGAAATTGTAGATGGGGTGTGGGGGTGGGCTTTCTAAACTTTCTGTGGGCACTATCATTAAGATTTTTAAGATTTTACCTGAGAGGTCTCCAATCTGCTGGGCTCCACTGGCACCCTTTCTTTGAGGTCTCCCCATTGCACACAGAGGGGACAGCAGGTGACATCAGTGCCCTTGTCCTGCTCATGTTCTGATTTCTTCTGCGAGGTGAAGGTATTAGAGAAATGGAAAATGATGTGTCCCCACAAGAAAGGGAACACTTCCTGGTAGAGGAGATTGGGGACTTCTTTGTGGGGTGTAGTTTAGGTCTTTCTTCTAACTGCTGTGCCCTGTTTGGAAGGAGCCCAGGAATCCCTCCCAGCACTGGGTCACGTGGGACCACCCTTCTCTGTGTGGTCAAGGCAGAGGGCAAGGAAGAGGGAGGGACATTCTTGTCACATTCAAGTGTGTACTCCACGTTTCCTGAAGCAGACTATTCCTGTGCCAGGCAGTTCAGGAGGAAAACAATGTTGGATTAAAATGAAATGACTTAGAGCCTTTCAGTTTGCCTTGGTAAGGTCCTGGGCTCTGCGGACTGAAAGGAATCTGTATGTAGTGTGGCTAGCCCTCTGATACTTGAAGCCTCTCTACAGCATCCCAGGTTGTCCAGTCTGTGTTTGAGGATTCCCAGGGACAGCAAACTCACTACTTCACATGGCAGGCCATTCTGTGTCTGGATGGCTCAATTTGGAAGTGTTCCTTATGTTTTCTACAGATTCCATGATTGGTCTTAAGCTCTGCCCATTAGAGGCATGAGGAACACTGAATAGGAACGGAAGCCTGTTTGCATGTGAATGCTGTCCTCAGATATTCATGCAATCATGTAACAAGCAAGCAAGCAAGCAAGTAAATGAATAAATACATATTATGAACTGAGAGTCCTTCTTAAGTCTCCAAATGTTATTTAACTGCCTTGGCTTGACATGCCCAAAGGCTTCTGAGAGTATGCATTAATTTTCAAAAGACATTACTGTCCTTTCTTGCAACAGTGGCACATTTTAACGCACACTTAGTTATAGTAGGTAGGTAGTTATAGGATAGCAGGTAGTTATATAGGTAGGTCATATTTAACTGGTTTATATTATTATGGAAATACTCATGGGATATTTTGTGAGAAGAAATAAGAGGACATTTGTGTTAATTGCCTTGAGGAAATATATCAGCTCTAAAAGGAGGAAACAGTTAAAATTTTTTTCTTAGTTATCTTCTTTAATAACATATTTGTAACCCATAGCTCCTTAGAAATCAGGTTGCTGGCTGAAGGACAATTTTATTTTAAAATTTTATTTTATTTTTTTATTTAGAAAAAATTATTTTATTTTATCCCTTCTCTTTCATCTTCCTGAAACAGCCAGACTAAAGGTAGGTGAGTTAAGACCTCTGGGGATGAGGAAAGGGTTACTATTTTTTTTCCCACAGTGCAGTAATACATACCCAAAACATTCCAAAATTTTTGGTAGAAATTGTAAGAACATATTAAAACTCGAGAAATGAATTAACAAGCCACCTTTTTATGCAGCACAGAGTGCCTCTGCATTTAATGAATAGCACTTTATTCCACAACTACGTAAATCGTGGGCTGAAATGTCCAGTAAGCGTGTGCCCTCTAAATCAATGAGGGTGTGTGTATGCTCAGATTAGAACAAGTCTGTGCAAATAAGATTAAAAGTCTGACCTAGACTCACAGAACCCTGAAATAGAAGAGTATAGAATGAAATTCTGTCTTCAGCTCACAGTTAAAGCATTTCTTCAAGTTTCTTAAACAGCTCATTCTTACTTTAGCATTAATAATTCCTATAGCACAAGGAACACTTGATATTTTAACCTTCCTTCTTGCTCACTTTTTATTTTGGTGGCTGACCTGTAGATGTGTTAATTTTTTTCTAAATCAAATAGCTGAACTAGGACTGTAAAAAATGAGACTACTACTTTTGAACTAATGTAGAAACTATAATAGTGCTTCTTTTGTGCCAGTCACAATTATGTTTTACATAAGTGAATTCCCTTAGTTGTCACAATAACCCTGTGAGATAGGTATTACTATTAGCTCCATTTTACAGATGAAGAAACTGAGGCACTGAATGGCTATGCTGCTAGTAAGTGTGGGAGCCCAGATTTAAGTCCTGGCAATCTGGCTCCTGAGTGTGGATTCTTAATCACTACCTGACACAGCCTCTCAGAGCATAGCTAGTAGAACTCTGTCATCTTTATAAATGACATCTTGCTTCTGCTCTATTAATTAGGATAAGGCCAGGGTGTTAAAGAGACTCAACAATCATTTCAGTGCCTCAAGGAAGTATAAGTTTATTTCTCTCTCATATGGTCTGGGGGGAGCATTCCAGGTAAACAGGGCATTTGGCTGCATGGAGTCTTCCAGGGACCCAGGTTTCTCACAAGTGATTGTTCCCCCATCTTTAGGGAACGGTTGTCATCTGTATTATGGGAGCTAGGTGGTGGCCATGCTCAGATTTCACCCATCTGGAAGGGGAAGAGTGTAGAGGTGGTGTCTCTACCCTAAGGCCACCTGGCCCAGGCCTGGAATGTGATTCTTTTGCTCACCTTCCACTGGAGAGAACTTGGTCATACCTACCTTGGTCACATGGCCACACCCAGCGGCCAGGAAGGATAGGGAATGTGATCTAGCCGTGGAGTTAGGAGAAAGGGGAGAGCAGATTTTAATGGGCAACTAGCTGTCCCCACCAAATGTGTAGAAAAGGAGAATGTAATTATCATGATCAAAATAACCTATCATAACTATAAGCAACCTGGCTAGTAAAGAAAATACTTAAAAAAGAGACAAAAGTCATCTTCCACTCCACATTAACCCTCTGATTTCCTTTTGGGGAATTGTATCTGTCCTCCATAAGACAGAGTCTGATGTGGTTGAAAAACATGTGACAGGTGGGGGAAATTGAATAGCCCATCCCAAGGATATGAATTTTTTGGGGGGAGGGTGCCTGACTGGTATGGGGATCCCAAGGCTGTGCTTTCACCAACTGAGCTAACCAGCCAGCCCCCAAGGATTCAAATTTTGAGGAGAGTTGACAAGGAGATTAAAAATGCCAGAGTTCATTTATTCCTGGTGGTGGCACCTTGACCAGTATTACTGGATGAGGACTTTCCTGAAGTTGCTGTCTAGAAGTTTCTAGAACTGCTTTAGTTCTCCCTTATTTACAAGCTCGGTTTCCTAGCTTTCAATCCCCTGAGCTCTCAGTCTCTTAGTAAAACCCCTTTTTGTTGAAGTTAGTCAGGATTAGTTCTTGTTACCAGCAACTAATGATTCCTAAGTGATACACTTGCTATCCAGAGGAAATCTCTGCTAATGTTTGATGTATTTTCCTCCCGTTGCCTTTTAACATATTTTTTTACATAGTCAATATTATATTGTGCATACAATCTTATACCCATTCTAAAAATATTTTTACATGGTGATGGAAATTAATATTAATATATTATATATTTGAAAATTGCTAAGAAGTGTTCTCACCACAAAAAAGTAAGTCTGTGAGATGATGGATATGTTATTTAGCTTGATTTAATCATTTCAAAATGTGCACATGTATCAAAACACATTGTATATTGTAAATATATAACTTATATTTGTCAATTATACTTTAATAAAGGGGAAAAACACTTTAGATTTTCACTTATCTTAAAGTTTATAACTATAATACCATTTTTTCTCCAAATACATGGAGCTTATATGCCATCTAATGTATAGGTTATTTAGGAAGAACTATCAATATTTTACTAGGAAATTCAAGGCCTCTTGACTCTCCCTAGGTAATATGACCACAGAGTCTTTGTAAAAAATTTAGGTCTTCAGAAGAGAGTATTTTTAGGGTAGTGAAAGTACTCTGTACGATACTATAACTATAGGTACAAGTCATTATACATTTGTCCAAAACCATAGAATGCAGAACACCAACAGTGAACCTTAATGTAAACTATGAACTTTGGGTGATAATGACATGTCAAAGTAGGTTCATTAGTTGTAACAAATATACCACTCTCGTGGGTAACGTTAATAGTGGGGGGGGCTCTGCATGCCTGGGGGTAGACGGTATATGGGAAATCTCTGTACCTTCCTTGCAATTTTCCTGTGAACCTAAAACTGCTCTAAAAAATAATGTCTCAAAGAAATTCAGGTCTTACAGTGCATTGTCTTTCCAGAGCCATGCTGAGTGTCCCCAGTGTCTTGGGCAGCCCTCAGGCAGGCAGTGATTCTGACAGCTGTGCATTCCAGAACTCACCCATCTCTTTAACTACTGTGGAGGGAGGGCTGCCCTGGTGAAATGCCCACCATGCACAGCTTAGTGGTCTGGAATTGTGCAACAGTTTGAAAACAGGCAACTACCCATATTGTCAGAGGAAGACTTGGCATGGCACGTATTCCTTATCTGAGGTAGCTTATTGGGCAAGGAGGAAATCTGCATCAGCAGCACTTGGAGATGGAGGCATGGTCAAAAGCAAGGTTGGAGTCCAAGAGTCAGACCACCATGGTGAAGCCAGGATGCCTGATCAGAGGGCAGTAGGGGTCAGGGAGATGCTGAGGGTCTGGCTCCCTGCTTAAGCAAAGTGGGCCTGGAGAGCCACTTGTCACCAGCTGAAGAAGGAAATGTGGACATGAAGTGCACATGGTGCCCTCTCCTTCCCTCTAGGCCAGCCCTCTAGGCTCCCTGAAGGTCACAACACATGGCCGTAACGCATGGAGAACATAACGTGTCTGCATGTGAAGCCCATATGGCTGGGGGACCTCAAGCATCTGAGCCAACAGACTTATACTTGCGGCTTGTTTGAGCTCCCTGCACCTTCCGTGTGTTTTGTGAACTGATATTTATTAGCAGAGAGTGCTGTGGTTGGCAGAATAACAGTCTCCCAAAGATGGTCCCTTCCTAATTCTAATCTGTAGTCTATTACCTTAGAAGGCAAAAGGGACTTTGAAGCTGTGATGATGTTAGGGACCGTGAGATGGGGACATTATACTGGATTATCTGATGTGTGTGAAAAAAAGTCAGCCAGCTAGTGCTGGCTTTGAGGATAGCTGGGAGCCCCCAGCCAAAGACTGCAGGGCCCAGAAACTGGACCCAGAAAGTGGACCTAGCAGAGAAACAGGTGCTCCTCCAGAGCCCCAGGAGAAGTGCAGCTCTGTCCATACCTTGAGTTTAGCCCAGGGAGAGCCATTTTGGACTTCTGCCCTCCAGAATTGTAAGACAATACATTTGTGTTGTTTTAAGCTGCCAAGTTTGGGGTCATTTGTTACAGTAGCAATAGGAAACTAATACAAGCGTGTTGCTGGATAGCAGTAGCCTTTCTTTTCCGGATAAACTCTGCTCAGGTTATTGGAAATAGGAAAACCAGCATAGAAGTTTTATGTAGAACCCCACTTTGGGGGGGATTTAGGCACAAATATACCCAAGAGCCAAAAGACCCTAAGGTTTTAGAAATGGGAGATTTGAGGCTCCCTTCTCCAAAGAAATGACTGCTATTGATAGAAAAAAGTATACTTTTTGAAGACAGATTCTTTGGTTAAGAAAGGAGCTATAGGTCAGAGTTCAATTTCAAGCCAACTGTTTATATTTTCATTTGAATTTGGGATAAGGACTGCTTACAGATCATAATATAGCCACTTGAACTTTCCAAAGTGTTTTTAGAATTTTCTCATGCACAGTGCCATTAAATGGTGCAAGTGTATTATTAGACTTAATTATAAGCTTCTCAAAGGAGGCACTTTTTCCAAAAAGAAAGTAACAGTGTGAGAGGAGCTGACCATGACCTCTGTACCTCATACCAGAAAGCAAACCAGTTCGATTACCTTCCTCTCCGTGCCAGAATCCTCTCTCTTTAGCCTCAGCAACCATTCATTAGGGGAGAGTTTTATAAATCCCATTCCCCTTTTCTACTCCTGCTAAACTGAGAACTAACAAAGTAAGTTGCTCTTGAGGTTTGAGGTGGACATTTATTTATTCTTTTTCTAGAATAGTACCTGGCATTTGAATAGCGGGAAAATGACATGACGTTTTCAGCAATGTAAGTGATCATTACACCTTGCTAATTGTCAGCACCTTAGGATTTTTTTGTTTTTGTTATTGGCCCACTTGTCTTTTACAGCATGTTAAAAATATTAAGCACACGTGTACGATATTGTTTTTAGTTCTTTAGGTTTATACCGAAGGGTCCCCTTATTTAAGGGCTTAAAAATAAAGGAAATACGATTGTTGGTAAATTTTAACATCAATCTGTTGGGGCCTCAAATCAGTGCCCAGAATACTGAATCTTTTTGGAAATAAAGAATTCCCAGGATGCAGGCATGAGAGTATCCTGACTAAATGAATTAGCACATTCAAATAGAGGAAGCTTGCTCTAAAGTGGAGATGATTGAAAAGAGAAAATCTTGATACAGACATTGGAATTGCCTATCTAATCTTTGTCCCCAGAGTAGAGATTGGTGGCAGGTAGTGACAGCTGATAAAATTCAAATACTCTAGTCACTCCGAAAAGACTTGTGAAATGGTTGTACCCACCCTTGTTCTGTTTCCCCAGCAACATTCTCCTATTTACCGGGCTTCCCGTGTTGCAGATCTTGCTACTTGGGGAGAATATGCTGGTCCCTGGGATGTTATGTCCCCTGGCAGAGGAAGAATTGATGCTCCAGTCATGCCCAGTGCTGTGAGCGTGCTTAATCTGAGTCTTTCTGAGTGGTGACCCTGCACTTGATGGGTGTGCAAGGCCAGTGCCCCGCACAATTCAGGACTGTGGTTAATTGACCAGGGACATGAGGCCCCCTGCAGGGTGGCCAGCCGGATTGGATCTGGTGGGCCACGGGGCTCCATACAGGGCACACTTCCCCACTAAACGCCAACAGGTACTAGGACAGGGAAAGGATGTGCAGGTGGGGTTGGGGAGTTTTATGGCTACATCTGTGTTTGTATCTTTGACCCTTTTATAACTACTTGACCTTGGGCACATGACTTAATATCAGTTTTCTTGTCTGTAAATTGAGCAGAATACTTACATTTTAGGGTGGCTGATACCTAGTAAGCATCCAAGAAATTTTAGCTACTATCATAATTATTATTATTTTAATTTAATCATAAGACACTGCAAACAGCTTATTGATTAAATAATTCATTTATCTATATAAAAATAGGAATTCACTATGCTATGTGAATTCCTGGGGAGAAGCAGTTAACAGGCGATCAGGGTTGCCCCAAGGCCTAATTCCTCTTGCTGCCTTCCTGGATTTTATGTTCTTTTAAAATTTAATTAGAATAAAAAATAAATAAATACTTGTTTTAAAACAATTTGAAATGTAAGCAAAGTGCTTACATTGATCTGAACTTAAACCAGAATCAATGAGTCAGCTTTAAATTACAGAAGAAAAATTGTTAATAAAAAATTCCTGTTTTTCTTGAGTTGAAGGCTTACTCGGTATTGGTAGCCCACATGTTAAGACATTTTACTGTAGCAACATTTTAGGTTTTTAAAAGTTATTATTATTAGGATATTCATCATTACAAGTCATAATTTTTCTCATGCCCCCCACTGACCTATCACTCCCCAACCCCCCTCCCCATCCCCCCATCACTCCCTGCCCCCCATCTCTAGTATCCTTAGCTTTGTTCTCTCCTTCTGAAAGTTCAGCATATTATTGTGGTCTTTTCTTTCCTTCTTTGAATCTTTACATTGGCCACACCAGGGAATTTGTTTTTGTAGCCATTAGTTTTTCTTTTGAAATTAATATGCTAAAGGTTACATTTAATGATCCATAGAAATATTGGCTTCACGTAAAAGAAACAGTCAAGCCAATCAGCATGTATTAATTTGAACATGTGGTCCAGATCATTAGACACAAATGTGTTTTCAATGTAAGGCATGTTTTTCAACTATGTGATATGATGAGAAAACATAGCTTTTATATGACAGACCTAGAATTCTGTTGACTTGTTACAGTTTATGCATTTTCGATAAAATATTTTTGTAGGTACTGATTTTATCACAAAAGTGGTGGTTTCCATACTATTTTGGTCAAAATCCTTCTATATGTGAGGGGTGGGGTCAGCAGAGGACTTGGGGTCTTAAAAGGATATATTGGTCCATTTCTGTTGCTTATCACAAAATACCTGAAGCTGGGTGATTTATAAGAAAATGAAATTTATTGCTTATAGTTTCTGATGCTGGGAAGTCCAAAGTCCAGGGAACACAACTGGTGAGGGTCTTGGTGGTGGTGACAGTGACCCAGGCGTGTCACATTGCAGAAAATGAGAGAACAGAGAGAGAGAGTAGCTCCTCCTGCACTCTCCTTTTAAAGCCCTCAGAACCACGCCCCTGACCAACATTTTTAATCCATTCACTAGGCATGGTCCTCAGAATCTAATCACCTCTTCAAGGCCCCAGCTTGCAATTACCATAATAGGATTTCTCACCTTCTTAACAGTCACAGTGGGGATTAAGTTTTTGGGGGACATTTAATCTAAGGCATGGAAACTCAAGCTTATTTGGGGTGTCTGCAAACCAATTTAGTGGACTCTACGGTGTTGTTTTCAGGGACAGTGCAAGGGGAAGGTGGGATTTCTGGCCCTGGCCTGGCAGGTAGTGCTGCTGTGTGTCCTATATCACATCCAGGGGGAACCCATCTGGGATGATGGATGAGTGAGGGACTTGGAGCCCGAGAGCGAGAGGGTAGCCAGCATGCTTGGTGGCAGGTTTTGGAGGTTACTGGTGGCAGGTTTTGGAGATTGCTGGTGGCAGGTTTTGGAGATCGCTGGTGACAGAGGACTAGGACCCTAGAGGAACACATGGCAGATATCACAAGTGTGGTGTTGGGCACCAGTCTTGAGCCCAACCGGGAACATTTCAGGGTGGCCAATTCCCAGAGGGATGAGGGTGGGGGTGGCTGCACCATTTGGTCACTGTTTCTTGTGACCCCGTATTTCTTGCCCAGGCCTAGTGTGGTCTGGGGAAACAGTGCCTTAAAGCCCTTTAGGTGTCTTTCTGTCTGTGCTGGCTATGGAGTTCCCCAGGAGATAATGTCCAAGGATCTCCAGGCCTCTGCCACAGCTGCCGTCACCATCTCAGCAGGCCCCCTTCAGGGCAGGTGTAGGGCTCATATTTTTCTTGGAGGGTTTTGTTGTGACAGTTTAGAACATGTGACCAAAACCCTTCTCTGGGGTGCTGCTCTGCTGGGGCATTCTTAGGCATGAGCCAGCAGCACCAGAATGGTCTAAAAGATGATAGAGGAAAAGTTATTTCCCCTTTGGGTGATGAGAGCACATATTTAGGATCCTCTGAGAAAAAGCAGGTGGATGGAAGGGAGAGGGAAGAGAGTGGGGAGAGAGGGAATCTGAGTGACCCATTCCCATGCCCCTGCCTGTCACAACCACACTCCTTAGCCCTGTCCAGGGAAGGGGAGCCATTACTCAGAATACCCCACCCTGCCAAGATGCCTAATGTGCACAGTTCTGCCTGTAGAGAATTATTCTCTTCAATTGAACACTGTCTCTCCAGGTGGGATAAATGTGATATTTTAGTATGAAGTGACCCAATTTAAATGTTTTTAGCTAGAAGCCATTTTTCCTCCCCCGAACTCTCTTGAGCACCCCAGTTATGGCTCGTGCACTTGTCATGTTCTGTCTAGTACTATGATTATTCCTCTGAGTTCTTATCTCTCCTTGATAGATCATAACCACTTGAGGACTGGGACCACATCTGCTATGGTTTAAATGTGTCCCCCAAAGTTCATGTGTTAGAAACTTAATCCCCAATGCAACAGTGTTGAGAAGTGGGACCTTTAAGGGATATCAGGTCACAAAGGTTCTGCTCCCATGAATGGATTAATGTTGTTATTGTAGGAGTGGGTTAGTTATTGTGGGAGTGGGTTCCTGATAAAAGGATGAGTTCAGCCCCCTTCCCTCTTTCTCTCACACTTGCCCTCTCTTGCCCTTTCACCTTCTGCTATGGGATGACACAGCAAGAAGGTCCTTACCAGATGCTGGCACCTTGATCTTGGACTTCCCAGCCTCCAGAACCATGAGAAATGAATTTCTATTGTTTATTAATTATCCAGTCTGTGGTACTCTATTTTAGCAGCAGAAAATGGACTAAGACAATGTCTTACTTATCTTTTATTATTAGGCACACTGTGGATTCCCTGCATCACTAGAGATTGAGTTTGGCTGCATCTAATGAATGGAAAACCTTAAATGCTGGCTTGAAATGTAGGGGTTTATTTCTCCTTTGCAGTGGAAAGTGCAGGGGTAGTGGCCCAGGACTGGTACAGCAGCTCTTTGATGTCACCAGTCCCTGGATCCTTTAGATTTCTGCTCTGCTTTTCTTGTCATCCTCAGGTTTACAAAAGGGCTCCTGTACATCTCTCATTGCATCCACCTTGCAGATGGTAGGAAGGGAAAGGGTCAGGTCAAAAGCATGGGCTAGCTGAGTGTGTTCTTTTTATTACTAGGGAAATGATAGCTTTCCTGGAAGCCCTAACCAGTAGGATTCTGCTCACATCTCACTGGCCACATGACCATGGTTGGCTACAGGGCAGCTGGGGAAATGAGGTGTTTTTGTTGTCGTTTTTAAGGAGGATACATTGCTGCTTAGAGCAAAATTGGGGTTCTACTGGTAAGAAAGAAAGGAGAATGTAGGCGGTGAGCATTGTCTGGCATCCTCCCACCTAGAGATGACTCACATAAACATGTGGAATGAGTGGCTTTAACTGTGATCAAGAGGGAAGATCAAGATCTAGAATCCCAGCAATAATACAGGGATTTTTGCTGGAGGCTGCTCTCACCATCATCAGACAACTATTTTGAGCATCTAGCTCCTGGCGTCCATTGTCTTTAGTTGTCTTGAAAATATTTTAAAGGAATGGGAAATTTCTAGATCAGGGCCTTGGAGCTGTTTAACGTACCAAAGGTCAGGGACCTAATGAATCCTGGTTGGTCCCAACAGTGGCAGACTGAGGAACCTGGGCTTATTTCCAAGCACAACTTTATATAATGACAAATATCGGCATGTTAAGTCCCTTCTTGCCAACGTTGCTCCACAGGGTGCAGGGTGTCTGTGCCAGGCATGGTCAGGAATGAGTCTAGCTCTTACTCTCTCTCTCCTACCCCTCCCTCCCTCTGAAAAATGCTTGCAACATAGCAAGGTAATATGTTACAAACCAGAAAGACAAATGAGTCAAAAAGGAAATATAAGACTAGGAAGCTATGATTTGAGGCAGGGCTGATGTTGAAGTTACTAGTCAAAATGTGTGCCATAAGGTCCTGTGTACTCCCTAGATGTAGATTACAAATTTAGCTCTCGGTTTTTAGCAGTTGGAGGTAGAGGAAAGAATCCATTACTCAGCTCTCAGTGTCTGTAAGGCAAAGACAGACAGTTACTCAGGAGAAGCTCAACTCTTTCCAGTCCTGAGAGATCTTGTAGGGCAGAGAGAAGACCTGTGAATGGCTGTATACCAGAGTATAGTTTAGGATGATGAGGAATTTGGGATGTAGCAATCCAGGTGAGAGGAAGTTCATTCCTGTTCAAGGTGGTCTGAGAGGACTTCATGGGGGAGGTGACACTTGCAGAAGAAGCAGGGGTGGAGTAGGTGGAAATAAGTCCTGTTGGCCAGAGCAGAGATTTGTGTGGGGGAGTTGGGGGAGTTGTGGGAGACAATTTGGATGAATTTAGGGATGGCTAAATGCTTTAGACTTTTATCAGGTAAACATTGGCACACTGTGAAATGCTTTGGGACAGAGAAGTGACGTGATCAAAGCAGTGTTTTTGAAAATTGCTAAGTGCTCATGATGGGAAGACGTTGCATAGAATAATTATCAGTTCATATAAAATAGGCACAGTACATTCATGACAAGAAAAAAGAAAAGAGAAAAAGAGAGTGTATTCAAGTAGACCATTTTAAAAACACAAATGCACTTCCCGTGACCATGCATGTTGTTGATATAGCACAGGAATTGTGCAAGTCGAGTCCTTGGGTTCTACACTGTAAACAGGAAAATGGATCAGAAATAGAAAGCCTCTTCTGTTTTGGACTTTTTAGGCATCATTGATGGGGACTCTGGGCACCAAGTTCCAGAAATCCAAGGGGCAAGTCTACTGAGGCTGTCACCATAGTGCTCCAGCACTGGTGAGGGGTAGATGGGGCAGGGGAAGTTCTAGGGCTTCTTGGTGCCTACCTCGTAGCACTGCCTGGGGTTAGACCAGACTAGGGTTAAAGTATAGTAACTAGAAATTGTCTGCAGCCTTCAAGAAAATCACCTACAGAAATGGAGTATGGGTCACTGGACCACCAAGCTGGGGCCGTTGCTAAGCTTCGTCCAAATCAGGAGCTCAGTATCCAGGAACCCAAGTTGGGCCTGATAGCTGTTTGGTGCTATCCTGATCCCCAAACCTCACAAAGGGGCAGCATGAGAGAATTTTTGAAGTATGGAACTGTTCTTTATGGTACCGTGGTGGTGGATACATGACTCATTGCATTTGTCAAAACTGATATAGCAGTACACACACAGAGTCTAAAGGCCTGGCAGTGAATTCACAGCCTTGGACAGTGACCTGGCAGCCACCTCCCTCAGCAATCTCTTTGTGTAGCTGTAGTGTCTGCATAAGTTCTCAGCAGATACTTTAGCTAAGGAGAACTGTACCTAAATACCCTGAAACCCAAAGAAAGTAATAATCCACTGCTATATAGGCCATGTCAGCAGAGACAAAGTAAATTTGTTTGTATCTTGCCTCTGTCACAAGAGGTTAATAATAAGACATAAACTTTTTATGCTGTGAGGCTTAAATTAGATAGAGAGTGCAAAAGCACTGAGCATTGTGCCTGCGACTCACTAAAAGTTAATTCCATTGCTCCTCTCTGACAAAAGCGATTATTTCTTAAATGATAATTATAAAAAAAACTAACATCTGCATAGTGCTTATCACATGTGTTATTTCTTTAATCTTCACAGTAATCCTGTGAATGAAGTATTAATTTTTCCCCCATTAATCCCCACTGAGGCTTAGAAGTTCAAGTCATTTGGTTAAGGCCACGCAGGAGAGCTGTGGCTCTAACTCAGGAGTGCTGACCCTTCATCATGTATAATTATGACTGTATTCTGATCAGAAAAGGATCAGACAAACCTTCCATGCTATTTGTGTATTTGGAGGTTGGGGGAGAACGTAAGGATGTGTGAAAGGGAAATATTAATGTTATGAATAGGAAAATGTTTGTACTATATTATCGAAGGACAAATGGTTTTGCTTGAGATACAAGACAAGCATGTATAGGACAATTACATAATAATAATAAGCTAAGATTGACACCATAGGAAGAACTTGTATTCTATTAGGGGAGGTAGAAAATGTTTAGAAATATATTACCTACCAGACAGAATGTGCTAAGGGCAAGGAGATACAAATGCAGCACTCTGAGCATAGAGGAAGAGAAGTTGGCATAAGGATTGGGAAATGAGGAATGATTTTGATGGGTGAGTAATCATTGAGATGGATTTTGATGTTTGGAGATAAGCAGGAAAGTCACTGTTGGGACAAGGAATAGGGTGAAAATGCAAAGAGGCACTTCAGTTTCCAGTTGAAGACACAGAGGATGGAAAGAGTTTCTTGCTCAAACTTACAATGACTAAAAGCTGGGCAGAAAGCAAGCTAACAACTGTTTGTGACCTCATGGCAGTGCTGAGGATGCAGGACCCAGGATGCAGGGGGAGACAGGCCCCTGAGGGGAGACAAGACAGCGCTGGCTTACCTGGGCAAGCAGTTTCTGCACACTGGGAAGGAGAGGTCAGCTGGGGTTACTGGGAGTTGATGGGGGCTGGCTGAGTGTGCATCGGGTGACAGTGGGGGAAGCCCCTCCAGAGTGCAGATATGGGGGGATGTGTACCCTCTTGAAGGCTTTTTGTCTGTGAATCTCACAGATCAGTCACAGAAAAGATTGGGAGAGTCCAGACCAAGTCTCCCTTGTCAGGCAGAGCTGAGGGAGGGAATAGAAGCTGCTGTGGGAAGGGCAAGAAACTCTGCCTAAGTTTTCCTCCCACATCTCCCCTGTGGACCAAGAGCTTTACTTCAGAGAAGGGGCAACAAACATCATCATCTTTAGGGCTCTGGTGAAATCCCATTGTAGCTGGTGAAGTGAATAGGGGAAAAAAACACTCAGACTGTGTAAGCTGGATTCAGGATTGTGCTAGAGGGAACAGCAGGATCACCAAAGAGGTCATCCCCTCTCCCCACTGATTTCCAGGGATACGGTACCTGCCTAAGACTGAGGCTGAATCGAAACATCAGAGGACACCCTCTACCTGCACTCCCACCACCAGGCTGACAAGCATGGAGTAACAAGTGATTTGCAAGAAGCAGACCTTTTCTGAGACATGATGCAAAAGAAAGACTTAAGGCCAAGGGTGCAGCAGTCATTGGAAAACAAACGGACTCTGGCAACTAACCCCTGCCCTGAAAGCAGGGTATCACTAGACGCATGTGAAGCCTGTAGGGCACTAAAGGTAACCATGGCAACAGCAGACCTCCAAACCAGCCCAGCTCCTGATGAGATTAGCTCAAACCCTCATGCTAAAGGCCTAGCAGAACTACCGAAAGGAAAAGACATGCCCATTCCAGGGATTAAAATATATTTACCTCAGTCTTTACTCTCTTACACTTTCAATAAAAAATTAGTAGGCATACAAAAAGGCAAGAAAAAAAATAACCCCCTAGGAGATAAAACAATCATTAAACCAGACTCAGCTATGTCACAGATGTTGGAACTATTAGGGAGTTTAAAATAACAATGATTAAATAGTTTAAAGGCTCTAATAGAAAATATGAGCAATGTGCACAAACAGATGTGTCAACAGAAATTAGACAAAGTGAAACACAAATAGAGGGAAAAAAGGAAAACAAGAACAAAATCATCCACAAGCTCTGGGATAATACCAAACAGTGTAACACATACTTTATTGGAATGCCAGAGACGTGAGAGAGAATAGGGATGAAAAAAAAATTTGAAGAAATAATGGTGGAGAAATTCCCAAAATTAATGACAGACATCAAATCATAGATCCAAGAAGCTCAAAGAATACCAGGCAAGATAAATACAATAAAATAAAACATACCTAGATACATCAGAACAAAAATATATACAAAAGAAAAAGAGAAAACCTTAAAGGCAGCCAGAGAAAAAAAGACACATTACACAGGAACAAAAAGAATTACTGCAGACCTCTCTTCTAAAACTATGAAAGTAGACTACAATGGAGTGACATCTTTCAAGTGCTAAAAGAAAAGAGCTGTCAATCCAGAACTCTATTCCCAGTGAAAACCTATTTCAAAACTGAAGGAGAAATAAAAATTTTCTCAGACAAACAAAAACTGTGAGAATTCATTGCCAGCAAACTTACTCTACAAGAAATGTTAAAGGAAGTTCTTTAGGCAGTATTATGATAGAAGAGAAAATCTTGGATTTACACAAAGAAATGAAGCGCACTGGAAATGGAATAGATGAAGGTAAAATCAAATTTATTTTTTTCCTATTTTTAGTTTCTCTAAAGAACATTGGCCAAAGCAAAAGTAGATGCAATGTGTTGTATATTTCTAACCTACCTAAAAGTAAAATGTATGATAACAGTAGCACAAATAATGGGAGTGAGGGATTGGGAATATACCATCGTAAGGTCCTTACACTACAAGTGGGACAGTACAGTGTTATACAAATGTAAGCTCTTATTAATTAAAGATGTATATTGTAACCCCTTGGGGAAATACTAGGGATAATTGCCAAGACAGAGGTCTGTACAAAGTACAGTGGAAACATAGGAAGGGACTGGCTGAGTTATCTGGAGCCAGTAAAGGAAACAGCAAAGGAGCAGTCAGGGAGGTGGTGGAGAACTAGCAGAGTGTATTCCTCCGGGAGCCAGAAGAAGACAGCATTTCAGCTAGGAAGATGGTGGATGTTAGTGCTGAGCAATGTGGAGAATTTATGGGGAATGAAAATTAAGGTGTCTGTAAGTCAGGGATCTGGCTGCCTAATTAGTGCCCCTCCAGAGTGGTTTCAATAGGGTGATCAGGAGAGGTCATTTTAACAAAGGGTTGAGCTGTGAATGAGTGGAAAGAAAGCTGAAGAATCTAGCATAGGCTGCTTTTAAAAGAGAAAGAGGAGAGAGCCGGAAGTGGTGAGGAGAAGGGGAGGAAGAAGAACGTGGCGGGAAGTATCCATGGGTTACACAACAGACACAGAAGTTTACAATGACTGGAGTAAGACTTTGAAAGGAGGAGGGAGTAACTGGACCAAGTTTACAGGTGGCAGAGTTAGCCTTTGAAAGGAGAAACAGAAGCTAGAGAACCCTTTGTATGCAGAGGAGGGTGAGAGGCTAAAAGTTTGAAATCAAGGGCCTTGCTCCCTCTGAAAGCTGTAGGGGAACCCTTCCCTGCCTCTTCCTGGCTCTGGACATTTGTCAGCTCTCTGTGGAGTTCCTTGGCTCCCATCTCTGTCTTTGTCATCACATGGCATTCTCCCTGTGTGGCTGTCTTCTTATAAGGACACCAGTCATGTTGGATGAGGGGCACACCTACTCCAGTATGACCTCATTTTAGCTAATTGCACCTGCAACAATTCTGTTTCCAAATAATGTCACATTCCTAGGTAGTGGAGGTTAGGACTTCCACATTTTTTTTTTTTTTTTGAGATGGGGACACAATTTAACTCATTGCAAACCTACCTCCTATGTGAAGCCTTTTGCAAGCTCCTCCCTCCCCCGCTCAGTGCTCTCTTTCATGCTCCCAAGTTAAGTTGTGCCTTTTATGTGGCTCATTATTGCTGTCTATCCAGTGTGGCTCACCCTCCTGAAATCATCCAGCTGCTCTCCGTACCCTTCACAGAATCCAGAGGCACATCCTCTTGAAATGACTTAGGAGCTCACAATACAGCATAAACCATTAGCTGGGAATTCAGAGGAAATAGCATAAAGGAGCCAAAAGAGTGGATGGAGACTAATCAGGCGAGCTTTGCTGAAAGAGATGGGATAGGGTGTTGGAAAGATGGGAGGAATAGAGAACATTCCAGGCTATTTCTTGAAAATATCATTTCTTTGTTTTGAGGATAAAGAGTATAATCGTGCTTCCTTACAGTGATGTTTTTGGATGTTCTTCGCAGAGTTCACCAGGGGCTATTACTAAATCAGTCAGTTAAGGCTATTGCGTTCATTGTTTACAATTATACTTTTGGCCCTTGCCAAGCTTAGCTCTCTGCACGTTTTTGGACATTCAGTCTGTGTTACTGTTTGTGCCTTTAGGGACCTCAGTGAGATAGTCACTCATCTTTAGTAAGATAGCAGCAGTTGTCCATCCACGTAATTTTGTTTTGTTTTGTTTTGGTGCTGTTTTGGCCAGGAAGGCAGTTTTAAGAAATGCAGTGGTTGGCAGTTCTGTGTTTTTGATGGTTGTGGTTGGATTACAGAGACTTGGTGGAGATAAGGAAGAGCTTTGCAGGGCTGCCTTTAGGATGCGCTCATTTTGGTAGAAACACAGAAAGCCCTGGGCCCTTGGAGAACAGGCAGAGTGAGTTTTCAGGAACACAGAACTCAGTGAGTAGAGGGGGGCACTGTGAATTGGGAAGGCTGCTCTTCTATCCTTTCCTCGGTCCTGCTGCAGGCAGCTACACTCTTTCTAGACACATCACCTCTTACTATTGCTGTGAAGTTGGGTGGAGTGTACAGGAAAGATCATGAGTTTTAGTCTCAAATAGCTCTGAGTTCTAACCCTGGTTTCACGACTTGATTACTTCTGTGATGTTGGTCACACACTTCCTCACCTGCAAACTGGGGATGGTTCCACCCTCAGGGTTATTGGGGCAATACTAGGGGGTAAGATATTTGAAAAGGGACCAGCCCAGGAGTGCCTGGCATGCTGACGAGGCCACACACGGTTAGTTTATCCTTTCCTAGTTTTGAAGAGGATCAGACATCCCAGCAAAGAGGGACAATGTGGCCACCTGTGGGCCTGCCACATGTCAGCCTGGAATAGAAGCCATGTTTGGGTGATGCGTCGGTCAGCTGTGAGATGTCAAGTTGGGATTCTGTTCTCCAGCTGCGGATATCTGCAGGAAGTTAGGCTTTTTTTCCTCCTCAATGTTCTTTCTATTTATAGCCTAAGATACATTTGGCAATTAAACTCCTGAAAAATATTAATTTTTAAATGTGATAATAATGCTGATTTAGGGGTTTATACTATAAAAGCTTCCATTTAAGTTTAAATTTTATGGAAGGAGTTGCTTTAAATAGGCGACACCGTGTTGAAATAAATTACTGTACTTCCTGCCATTGAGCACACAGGATTTGATCCTCTATATTTCATCGCCAAAGTGAATCCTCTTAAAATTTATTGTCGAACTTGTTAGAATCTCTTCCTGTTTCTTTTTCTACCCCTTCCCCATCCCCCCACCTTCCTGCAAGAGGGAAATGTTTTCTATTGCTGTAAAGTTGATTGATAAACATTTCAGGACAAAAATATCAGTTTTAAAACTCTCAGCTTCCATCTTTTTTTTTCCCCCAACACAACTCAACTATCACTTTTGATGATTACTTACTTTTTATCGGGCCTGACTTAGCACAAGGACTATGAATTATCCTCTAAAGATATATAAGAACCTAAAATTATGTTGCACTCCGAAATATATTTATGTTGAAAGCATAAATTAAGAAAAAAAATGAATATAAGGACTGACCAATAATTTCTGAAACAGCAGCAGGGGTTTGTTGGAACCATGAACCACAGAGCTGATCTTCCTTGGAGAAGTGGAGACTGTCTTATCAGTCTTTCTTTTTGCGGTACTTTTAGGAAAAATTTCATAGAGGAGCTTAAGGTGGTGACTCAGTGAGTAAAGAAGGAGGATGTGACATAGACAATCTAGGAAGGATTTAACAGCACCCTCCTTGGCCCTCACGTACAAATATAATAGGAGCACTATGCTAGTGATGAATTCAGAAGCATTGTCTCTAAAACTGGCAAACAGTAATGGTAAGTAATTATAGGGTTTCTACCCAATTTAACACATTATGCAAGAAGTGTTCAATGAAGAATTTTTACTCTTCCAATATGTTCTCTTTTCTTTTTTTTCCATATAGAAAAGTACAGAGAGTAAATACAACAAGCATTCATGTACCACTCCCTAGAATCAATAAATATTAACATTGTGTCATGTTTGCTTCAAACTTTTTTTAATGAAATAAATTTTTAAAAATTTCTGATAAATGCATTTTTCGCTCTCCCCCCTCCCTCCTCGGAGGACACCACTGTCATGAATTTGTGTGCTTCCTGTCACCAAGAATATAATCGTTAAGATGATCTGCTTCTTGTAAAGGAAATAGCCTTTTCAGAGATGATTTTACTGCTTCATGAGATGTGCTATAAAATCAGCCAGATGACTGCAGCCACCCTGCCCAACCGACTCTCAGCTGGTAATTATTTCTTGACACATGGATTATAAACTCTATTCACTCCCTATATATAGTCATGCTGTGTTAATTTTTAATTATGCATTTTATGGCATGACAGAGACAATTATAATTAATTTATGGCTTTGGGGGTATTTTTAAAATACTTTAAATCAGAAGTCACAGATAATTTCCAGGGATACGGATTAAGCTGGTTTGGTTGCAATGTTTTCCTGGAAGGATTCCTTAAGGAGGAAAAATCAAGCCCGCAGGGAGTGAATATTTCACACCCCGTGTCTTGTCTCCTTCCAAGCTGTGAAGTGAAAATAATAAGTGATTGGCCATTTACATCCACTGTGGACCGAGCCTAGCCTTGACTCCTTGTTTGGTCTGGCTGCTGACTGCAGCCGATGTTCTGAAGCGACCTTTAGAAACGAAGCCCTCAATCCAGAGAGCCCAGGGCTCTGCTCTGAGCCCACTTACAGTCTCACCTGATGCGGTTCTCAGCCTGGGCTGTGCATTAGAAATACCTGGGCACCTGGAGAACTCTCCATGCCCACGCTGTACCCAGGCAGTTACTGCAGAATCTCTGGGGGTCAGAGTCAGGCTCTGCTGGAGACACCACTGAGGACCGGGCCGAGAAGCACTCAACCACTCTGGCCTTCTTCTAGGTTCATAACTTGCTGTGTGCTCCCCAGCCTCAGCTCAGTGCTTTAGCCTGAACTAAGACAATCATTTTATTCTCTTAGTTCAGGTCATACCTCCTCAGAGAGGCCTTCCTGACCAGCCTACCTAAAACAGTCCGCCCACCTTTCCCCAGCTAGATGGAAGCATCGCACCTGATTTATTCCTTCCTAGCACTGGAGACATCTGAAATTGTCTGTTTGTTTCCTGTCTATTGTTTCCTCCTCCGCTCTCTGGAATATAACCCCTCGAAGGCAGGAACTTGCTTTCTTATCACTGTGTTCCTGGTGTCTAGGGTGGTGCCCGGCATAATATACACATATAAAATATTCATTAAATTAGAATGAATTTTAATATCAAGATCAAGAAGGCCCACTGAGTCTAACATTAAGGCCTTTGCTAAGACCTAAAGCAGAGTTACCTTCTTTCCTGAAAAGATGTGCCTATCTTTTCACAAGCATTTAATCAGAACATAGGGCAGCCTATCTTTGAACCCAGCCCAGACCTTGTTTCCTGATCTTGCTTTCAGTATCTCCAAATGAATAAAAATAAAAGCAAAAATGCAGACGCAAACATGTAAACAGTAGTAGTCAGCTTTAAGGTGCATTCACGTATGTGGTCTGATTTGATCTTTCCTATGGGATGGGTATCATGGTACACAGATGTTGAACCAGGCTCAGAGCGGGTAAGTCATATGGCCAGCTCCACAGACGTGGTAAGTGATAGAATTTATACCTATTTTGGGACATCATGAGAAAGGTGAGAAAGGTGAGAAAGGGCATCAGACCTTGCCAGGATTAGGGGGCACATCCCTGCCCCTCCACTCAGTGCTGGCAGCTACGCTTTTCCTTCCTGAACCTCTGTGCTCTCCTTGCTTTAAAAGCCCCCAGGCAGTGGGTAGAATAGTGAGTGGAAATGGAGAAAGGATGGAGAGGTGGGGAGGAGGAGGTCCTCCTGCCTGCCCATCTTAACCTGTTGCACTCTCTCTTTTAGGACTCAGTGCTGAGGGTCTTTGGCTGAGCACCTTTAAGGTAACAGCTCACGCACACCTTGGGGATGTGACCCTCCTACCTTGCTGTGAGCCAGTGGGTGACAGGTTTTGTAGCTGAGGAATGGGAGCTACTTGGCTTTACTCCACTTGGTTGACTTGTGAGGGAAACCTTGCCTCCTCACTGTGCTGCAGGGAATACCCTAATCACAGTAGACCCCATGTGAGTTTCAGGAAAAGATCCCCAAATCTGGGGTAGTCATTACTCATGCATCAGTTTCAAAGCACCTGACCGACAGAGATTAAAACAGCACCTCGATGGGCATCCCAGGTGATGCAATGGAATTGGTACTGCTCTGGTTCTGAGTGGGCTCACGGATGCTGAATTTACTAGCATCCTTCCGAACGCAGGGGTTTGTGCTGTGCATGTTCATTTGCATGTGGGAAACCACTTGCATAATTCAGTCATTAAAATGTAAAACAGGTAATGTGACTAGTTACCTTGACTTCAGTACCAAACTAAACTGCTTTCCCCATTCCTACCTCACGTTCCCTTCCCTCGGTGACTGTGTTTGTCCCTTTCTATTTTCAGCTCGTCTTTGCTCAGTATGGAGCTCCAGTGTGTTTTTGTTGTTTATGTCTAACATAGTTTTAAGTTTTTTTGGTGGATTTAAAAAAGCATGTTAAACATATGATATTCGTCTAGTCCTCCACCATTGATTTTGTTTGTATGTGGCCCCTGAGGAGGGTGATTTATTACCTCAGTTTGCCTGGGACAGTTGTGTCAGTGGTCCCAGCACTATTAATAATATTAATAGTCTCTATTAATAATGACTCCTTTTACTCTTAGAAGTGTACTGGTTTATATAATAAATTGTAGAGGACCCCTAGTCCAGAATGATCTTCTCCCCAACTCCCCGTTTTTGATCCATGATTCTTTAAATAAAAATGCCTCCCATCTCTTCTACTGTGTTAATTACATGCATCACTACACAGAGGTTTTTCTCACCAGTCACCTATTGCACGTGCATATCCTTGTCTTAGACTGGTCACCTTTAAAGGAAATCATTAGTGAATAGGTTGGCTACTGTGGCTTTATCGTGCCCTTTAGTTCACAGAGCTTTTACATGGGATTTGAAAGTAGTGATTTGTTACGCTTAATTATGCAGTGATTTTGGACATAGAACTGCTGGATCTGTCAACCAATCAAGAATTTGTTGGCTTTAGCACCAGTATTTCCATTGACACACTGTTGTTTTCAAATCCTGGTTGAATACTACTTTTCTCTTGAGCCACCTTCTGGATTTACCTGACCTGGATGATTTTGGTTAGTAATTTCTCTTTTGTTCCAGTGTCGATTTTGATCAGATCAGATGGGAGGGGGGTAAGTGAGGGCAGCCACACTATGCCCACTGCTGGGGCTCCACGCCCCGGGGGAGGACCCTGACCTCCAGACCACCTGGCTGCCCTCCTGTGACATTTATTGTTGCTATGTACTCTTCTTCTGTGAAAATGATTCCTCTTCTTCCCTCCTGGCTGGAGGCTAAAGAGAGGTTCTTCCGGGTGCTATGTGGACCTTGGACTGGGAAACGGCGCTGCTTTCAACCCGATTCAGTGTGTTCCAGTTTGTGACTTTAGCGCCCACCTGCGGTGCGCCTGACCGTCCCTTTAGGCGCCCATGGCCTCCCCTGCAGTTCTCCTTTACAGAAGTAACACTTCCTTTGAGGATGTCTAGGAGATTCTGTTTGTCACAACCCAGGTTCGGATTGACACACCACAGTTACACTGACTCTGTCCTTTTGTAAAATCACTTTCCAGCATTGAACAGATTTCTCCCCAATTTAAATGAATTAAATATTATATTGGAGAAGCGTTGTTGGGTTCACGGACAAAGAAAAGGGGTAATAAATGGCTGTCTCTCAGTGGCCATCCTTGCATGCTATACGATTGGAGGTGGAGAAATCTATTTTTGTTTTTATTTTATTATTATTATTATTGTTTTGCTGTTGCTGACTTTATTTGCAGCTACTGCGCCTTCCAATTTTCTTGCCTTTGCCCTCATGTTGGAAGAGAGGTTCTGGGCTTCACATATTCAAGTAGTACAAGATGATTGAAGACAATTGAAGAAACGAAAGAAGGTGAAAATCAATTATGTCCTGACATCCTGCATTAAATACTGTCAACTTTCTGGAAAGTTTTCTTCATTTTATAATTGTATTTATATATTACATGCATAACAATAATATATAATGTGAAATTTTTCAAAGTTGAGCATTAAATTTTTTCTCTGGATTTTTTAATTTAACATGAGGTTTTCCTTTCCAAAAATTCTTCAAAAACATGTTATTGAATGAGTGCACACAAAATGCATTATAAAGTAACTGTTGAACATTTAAATTGTTTTCAATTTTTCCCTGAGTTAATGACATTCTTGTATATATCTTTGCATAAATAGTTGTTTTTCTTAAGATAGATGACAAGAGATAGAATCACTGAATTAAATATTTACTTTTCTATTTGTTTTTTCCTCCAACTCTACCAAGGTAAAATTGACAAACAGAAGCCATAAATATTTAAGGTGCATAACGTGATGTTTTATATACATTGTGAAATATAACCACAATCAAGCTAATTGATGTATATATACATAACTTCACTTGGTACCTTCTTCTTGTGTGTGATGAGCATACTTAAGATCCACTCTCTTAGCAGATTTCAAGTGTACAATAAATCATCATTATCATCACCATGCTCTAGGTCTCCAGAACTTCCTCATCTTATGACTGAAAGTGTGCGCCCTTTGACCAACCTCTCCCCGTTTTCCCCACCCCCTCGTCTCACCTGGTAACCACCCTTCTACTCTCTGTTTCTTTGAGTTCACCTTTTTCAAATTCCACAGATGAGTTATGGGTCATGCAGTATTTATCTTTCTGTGTCTGGCTTGTTTCACTTACCACAATGTCCTCCAAGTTCATCCATGTTGTCACAAATAGCAGGATTTCCTTTTTAAAGGCTGAATGGTATTCCATCATGTGTACGTACCACGTTTTATCCATCCATCCATCCATCCCTCCATCCATCCATCCATCCCTCCATCCATCCATCCATCCCTCCATCCATCCATCCATCCATGCATCCAAAGGTACTTGTTTGTTTTCATATCTTAGTTACTGTGAATAATGCTGCAGTGAACACGGGAGTGCAGACATCTCTTTGAGAAAGTGATTTTATTTTCTTTGGATATATACCCAGAAGTGAGATTGATGGATCATACAGTAGTTCTATTTTTAGTTTTTCGAGGAAGTTTTCCATAATGGCTGTACTAATTTATATCCCTACCAACAATGTATAAGGATTCTATTTTCTTCAGGTCCTCGACAACACTAATCTCTTGACTTTTTGATAATAGTCATGCTAACAGGTGTGAGGAGATATCTCATTGTTATTTTGATTTGTAAGAAATCTATTTTTAAATAAAAAAATAAACACTATTAGTGGTACTTTGAAAAAAATCCAAAATTTCTCTCTCATCTCACAGCGTAACGGGTTCCAGAAGAGAATGTGCTTCAAACGCCCTGTTTCCTTTCTTCTCTCCTCTCTAGCAGCACATTCACTTTGTACCTTGTTTTCCCAGGGGTTTGGGGGAATAGGGTGGGGAGAGAGGAAGAGAGGGAGAGGAGAGAGTGAGAATGACTGACCAACTTGCGTCATTAATAATTATACTTGGTTAATTCAGAGTATCCTTTCATTTATTCAAAATTTAGAAAAAAAAATCCCATGTGCAGTACAGTGTAAATCTTATGTGAGGGTAACAAAAGGGCTAGCAAAAGCAAATCAGACATGGACGGGCAGGTGATGGGCAGTCTCCTAAAGAACACCGTCAGGTGTAACTTGCCTCGAGGAGAACTTAAATTAACCATACGAAGTGCTAGGTTTGGATATGGTCTACGACTTGGTTTAGAATATGTTGCTTTGAGTAAATGAATCTGATAACTTTGTGTCCATCAGTGAGACTTGCAAGTGGTGAGAGGATTCCTTGTCTTGGTTAAACTTCGTTTTCTTATGCAAGGTGCTGTACAGTGAGTAGGAATCAGTCCTTCAGGTACCTGAGGGTCTTCGGAGCAATATAATCAGTGAGAAGTAAGCCTCTTCTTAGGGTGTAGCAACCCTCAGAGAGCCACCTGCCTGGGTTATGTTATCAATGGGATGGAAAGACATGGCCTCATATTAGATGGACCCATAGACACTGGTAGTGCCTCCTTACAGCTCGTATTCTCCTTTCTTACACACATCCTTAGGGTTATAACTTCCCCTTTTGTGAAATATTTTTAGCTTGAAGGCTGTCTGTGGTAGTTCTTTTGATCAGGTGAGGTACAGAGGGAAGCAAAATCACACCTGGGAGGGCACTGAGAGGTGGAGTCGGGGAGGACAGGGGTCCAGTCCTGGGCCCTGGTCTAAGTGGGGGCTGCTTCAGGGCTGGGCTATGCTTGCTCTCTTTAGGGGAGACCCTGAGACTCAGCACTTTTCTGCCTGCACTAGATCCATGGAAGCCCAGCCCTGGCCCAGAAGGAGCACTGAACATGGTGTGTAAGGCATTTGACTTGAGTTTTGAGGATGAGGTCTGGTGTGGATGCGTGGAGCTAGGGGAAGGATGAGAGAGGAATGGCTTCCAGGTGGACTGGGCTGTCTGTGACAAGGTCTGAGATGGAAAATCCCAGGTGAATGCAGGGCAAACTAGTGGCTTGGTTTGGCTGGAGGGTTTGGAGTATGAAAGGGAGTGGTAGGAAGGTGGGAAAGGGGCCAGAAGCAGATGCAGGCTAAAGAGTTTGGATTTTATTTAGGCAACAGGGATCCACTGACAACCTTTGGGAAGGGCTGTGGTGTGACCCAAGCTCATTGTGGGGAGATTAATCTTGCAGTGGTGGGTGTGACAGATGGTGGTGAGGAGGGACCAGAAGCAGGGACATCTGTTGGGAGATTATGGTAATGGTCCAACCAGTATTTAATGTAATACTGCTATGGTCTGAGTATTTGTCCCCTCCAAAACTCATGCGGAATTTAATCCCCAATATAGTATCGGAAAAGTGGAGCCTATAAAAGGTGATTAGATCATGAGGACTGTGCTGTCATGAATGGATTAATCCATTCATGAAGCAATGGGTTAATGGGTTATCAGGGAGTAGACTGGGGGCTTTATAAAGAGGGAAGGAAACATGTAAAAATGCTCCTGCTCAGCCCTCACCATGTGACACACTGTGTTGCCACAGGACTCTGTGGAGAGTCCCCATCAAGAAGAGGTCCCTCACCAGATGTGCCCCCTGGACCTTGGACTTCCCAACCATCCAAACTGTAAGAAATACATTTTGTTTTCTTACAAATTACCCAGTTTCAGGTATTCTGTTATTAGCAACAGAAAACAGACTAGTACAAACACATTATCGATGTATGAAATGAACCAAATGTTTGCCAGAACTAGAAGAACCTCAGTTCCTAAAGGGAATAATTCCTCAAATAGAGTAGCAATCTACAGATGACATATAATAAGAATTTTCATTAATGAATCAATAATGCTGCTTTATGATTAGTATTTGTGTGTAGATGAGTTTGTGCAGTGTATATTAGCTTGTGTTTGATATTATTGTCTTGTACTGGTTAAAAGCATGGACTCTGAAGCTACACTGCCTAGACTCAAAGCTTAGTCTCACCACTTATTAGCTGTGGGACGTTGGGTAAAATACTTAATTTTTCTGTGTCTCAGTACATAGCATCTAGGATGTGCTTCATAAATATTAACACTATTATCATTGTCTTCATCATTACCCAGTAACATTTATTTATAACAAATTAAGTGTCTTACTTCACAGAGATACAGAATCTTTTTAGTATTGTAGATGTGCCCACTGAAGAACTGCATTTGCCAAGAGTAACTGAGCCCCTACTATGTGGCCTTAAACTTCTAAAGGTTTATTTTCTTAACATAACAGGAGGACTGGAGGTAGACATTTGCTAACACTTCTTTGGTGTCTTAATGACAGAGTAACTGAAATTCTCTTAGTCTCCTGACTTCGTGTGCTCAAGGTGGCTGCAACAGCTCCAGCCATCACGTGTTTCTCAATTGTGGGAGAAGAAGGAAGTGTGGAAGGTTAAAAGGGTATCAACAAGCTGAATTAACTTGCCTGTTTTTGTTTGGTTCATGAACTAAAGATAGCTCTTACAGATGAACATTTAAAATCAGTCTGATGATGAAGAGCACTAACTTTGAACCCCAGTCAAGTGAAATGTTACCCCTCCCAAAGAATTCCATTCTTCCTCATTAGTAGCCCTGCATAATGAAAGATTCCACTCAATTGTTATTATATTTTGAATTTCATCAATAACAAATTCGAGGAAATAGTTTGCTCTTTTTTTTATGTAAGTAGGTACATAATATGCTCAATTTTACTTCTTGGCCCACAAAGCTTAAAATAGTGTCTCTGTGGAATGTACTAGGAAAGTTTGCTGACCCCTGCTTTGAAGTGCTATTTAAATGACAGCATTATGCTGTCATTGCTCTCATGTATTGTGACAGGGTGGAGTTTTCAAGAAAATGTAAAATGTTTTGGGCATACTTATCTGATTGAATCACAAAAAAAATATTTGTGAAGCGCTGGGCCCAGTAAGTGCTTAACAAATGTTTCCCTCTTTCCTGTTTGCACATCTAATTTGGTGGAATGAGTAGTTGGTTGGTTCGAGGGTAGGTGACTTAAAAAACACAGTGTGTTGCTATACTTTATGATACTACAGTGGTGTTTAGGACAAATTGTACATAACATGTAAGTTGGGTTGAGGACAGAATCTTTTTCACACTGTTAAGGTCCCACATTCCTGATGACAGTGACTTGGGACTGCAAGATTTCTCACTATTCATGATGCCATGGAGAAAGGCAAAACTGAGCAGTAGCCATAGGCAATCCGCTCTACATGTTAAAAAAAAAAAAAAAAAGACTATTTGCAGGGCTATGTCTACACATATATTTTTGCTACTGGTCTGGGATCTTTAAAGTCTTTAAAAATTTATATTCAGAGTGTTTTCCTGTTCATTTTTCATTTTATTTAGAAGAAACTATAAATAAAACTCAACAATGCCATGATTTTTCTTTAGCTCTAATGGCTTTGCGACAAGGTGAAATCTCACATAGTGTAATGCTTGAACTTTCTCTTCTTCACATGTTGTCAGGCTAGATCATTTAGAAACATGACAAAATCTTCTGTACTGAAGAAAAAAGCTTTTGACTCCAAATTTTTTTTAAAAAATGGGTATTACATCATGTGAAACCTTAGTAACTTTTGGAGGCTGTTCTAAATCACCCGTGTTCCTTTGTCTTGATACCACTGTTTCTCTTAAATTCACAATCTCTGCTCCGAGCTGCAATGTAGCACCTGAAATAATCTTAGGAATCTAAAAGCCAGTGCTTTTATTTCATCATGCTTTAATTTCACCTTGAATCAAAATCTGCATTTCTTGTGTTATTATTCTGGAGTCAATTGTGCAATCATTTCAATTGGGGCATTTCAGGCCTGGAAAGGACCTTTGACATTTAGTACAACCTTCTTTGCTTTATAAGAAGAAACTGAGTTCAGGAGAGAGAGAGTGAAATACTCACTGTGGTCACAGGACTAGTTAGTTAGTGGTAGAACAGAGACAAGAACCAGGATGAGACTGAAATGCTAGTTGAGTTGTTTCCCCTTCATAGATTTCCACGGATAGATCCATCCAGAAACTTGAATGGGAAGAAATAATAGAAGTCCCCGTTCTTATTTTTTTTATTAAAGTGTTATGATTCAAATTACTTCCAATTCTGTAGAAACTTGTTAAATTAGTGGTTTTAGGGAAATAATAATGTACTTTGAAAATACACTGAATTTGGCATTGATGTTTATATACACAGATTTTATTGGGACTTTGCCAATAAAATCATGAACAATGATTTTCATAATGAACAATGTTAGTTAGGTTCTGTTAAAATACTAGGTTCTCTTGGTATCCAAACAGAAAGGGAGCAGAGAAGAGCGAGCTTTAGACGGGACCTGTGCTGGCCCATGGGCACCTCAGCAGTGGCCTTGGGGCTTGTTGAACGGGAGGGGTCTTGGCTGTGTTGCAGACGTGATGCCTTTGTGTGCTATCTTTTCTGCACAGGTACCATGGCACAAACTCTTGGAGACTGTGTGCATTTGTGCAGTGGGTCATTATAGAAAATAACGGCTAATCTGTGCCTGTTTTTCTTCCTTCTTCTTTTTATTGATGTGCTTTTCCTTCAGATAGCTGCCTGCATTTCTTTAAGGACACCCTGGAGATAACTGAGCCACTAAAGAAAGGATCAGAAGCCCATATTAAGGTAGTCGATCACTTCCAGCAGTTTACTTAACATTTAAGGAAACTCATGCCCTCTCCTATTCTAGAAGATCTCATGGGCAGTAACTGAATATTTCCAAAAAGCTGTAGTGTGGTATGCAGCATGTATAAATATAGAGCTGGTACGCTTTGCAAAGTCATTGTGTTTGCTGGTCTTGGCTGCAATCCCATTAGCAGCACTACAATGTTCACTACATGCAGTTGTCTCTGTTTTTATTTTTTTTAACTTTTTGAAAAATTAATCAAGAGAGTTGAGCTTTCTAAGGTTGGTTGTTAAGGATCATTCAATGATGTCTTTTGGAATGCACGACTTAAAACAGGAGGCAAATCTCTGCAAAACAAGAGGCGTTAGGGAGGACCGTCATTACATTGCACTTACTGCACTGATGTGGGTAGTTGCCAGAAGGATAATTATTTTCTGGAACACTGTGTTCTAACTGTAGTTTGTACATCTGTTTTATCTTTGTAGCCAAAAGGAAGTGGAGAGTTGTGAAAATATCAGGTGAGTTTGGGGCCAATTAGATAGTTCTTCAAGTCACAAATTTCCTTTTACCTGATTAACTTAGATAGTTCCTCAATGGTCTATAGTTGCTCTTGAAAAAACTTTAAATGTGAAATGCTAATTGAGAACCTCAGTACATGTGCTAACTTAGTTACTGAGTTCAAAGAAGGACAGGTGGCAGATACCAATAATAACTGGCTGGTCCCAGGAGAGGTATCCAATCTGGGTGGTCAGGGCTTGGGCTTGTATCAGGGCACAATTGCATGGGCTGGTATAAGAACTGGTTAATCACTAACAGGTAAGAACTGAATATCTTGATGTGAACAGGGGTTCTCTGTAGGCATAGACAGGTCCAACCCAAGTAAGGAGCTGAGTCAGTTGCGTAGGCATCAGGTAAGGCATAGTCATGACTGAAGATGGGAAAGGAGGTTGCATTAGTCATGACCCAGTCAATAAAATAGAAGCTCTTTAATATAAGGACTTAGTTACAAAGGTCTTTGGAAGATCTGAAAAGCCAAATAGGTGATAATAAGGTCACCCAGGATGAACAATAGCAGGAAACCTCTACAACTACAAAGAGAGGGGGGTGGTGTTCCCAGAGGCCAACAGCTAGATCTGCATGTCTACATGGAGTCTCCTGGAAGCAACTGGGACCATGGAGGGAAGGCCTGCCTGGTGGGGGCTGGAACTGTGGAGAAGACAAAGCCACTATTGGAGGTATTATCCAAAGCAGAGAGAGGAAGGGTGGGAAGTACTCTGGCTCCGTCCTTCCTCTCATCAGAGAGGTGAAGGGCAGGAATGGATCAAAGAGCAAACAGGCAGATGACCGGCACAGGGGCACAAGGCTGGGTCAGGGTTGGAGAAAGGCTCCTGCAAGGGTGCCGATGGGAGGCTGTGGCCTGCTGGGTCCTACTGGGGGCAGCAGAGCAAGCCTTTGTGAAATGTTAAAGAACTAGGAGCACCAGATTCAATGGATTTTCCAGGGCTTGAGCTTGTGCCCTCGTTTGCTCAAGAGCCCATCTTGTGTCAGGCAACTGTGCTTGTTCCCTGGCCTGTTGGAAGCTCAGCCTGATTTGGGGAAGGTGAACCCTCAGGATCCAGGCAGTCTTTGTTAGATTCCTGCCATCATGACAGTCTCAGTAGCTGGACTTCTGGCCAGGGCTCCAAAAAGAACCCTTTAAATAGTTGAAGCTTTCTGGATGAACTATGGAAAATTCCATTATAAGGAATATAAAATAAAGTTCTGTATTAAAAAAACTCATTTTATGCCTTTGTGTCCTGGATAGCCACAGAAGCAACAGTCGTATGGATTAGTTGTGTAAATTCCCAGCCATGAATTAGGCCATCTTCTGGTCCTTGTCCTCTTTCCAGTCACTCTACATAGAAAACTTGTCATTTTAATCATCCCCATCATCATCATCACTATCTGCCTTACCATGATCACAGACATGGAACATTCTATAAGTAGAACATTGTATTTGCTGCATTGCAGAAAGGGATGAGGTTAAGCTGAGTTCAGCTATTTGTAACAATATTAACCATGCTTTAAGACAGTAGCTCAGTGGTTATCAAACTTCAGTGTGAATCAGAAGCACCTAGAAGGTGTGTTAAAATGCAGGTGGCTTTCTCCCCCTTAAGTCCTCCCTTTCATTTCTGATGTGGTAGGTCTGGGGTGAGGCCTGAGAATTTGCATTTCTTACTAGTTCCCAGATGGTGCTGACACTGACAGTCTAGGGACACACTTCGAAGACCACTGTGTTAAGGAGTTGACTCTTCACAATGTTCCAGGTGGTTGTTGCTATTTCCAACCTACAGCAGAGGAGCTGACACTTAAAGAGGCCAATCACTAGTTCCTGGGCTCATGGCTAGGAAGAGTAGTGGTAGGTCATTGTTTGGGTCACCTGTGGGTGTCCTGTAAGTCATCTGTGCATGGTGGTCAGGCCTGGAGCATCCTCAGGGCTGCAGTGCAAGGGAACCGGATGGCCACCATCCTCAGGGGAACAGGCCATTGACCACTGGTGGAATCTGTGGTTTGGTCTAACAGCCCTAGTGAATTTCTGTTTTAAATTTTATTCTGCAGTATACGCAAATTGGTGGGTTACATTTTGAAAGAAATCTGCCCTGTTTGGTTAGTGACCTTTTGCCTTTTTGTACAAATGCCCTGGCTAGCTGAGCCTGGCTAGGTTGTCTGAAGCAGTAAGATCTGGAAGGCCTATCAAGGACCCCCAGGGAGAGACCCTGTGCCTGACTGGCTGAACCCTGTGTGGGGACTTCCCATGGCCTGCTGGATGCCTGAGGCCCATGACCCACAGTGGACCTTGCCTTCCCACTCAGACCTCTTTTCTTACCCCTGAGAGTATGGCCCATTGCCTGGCATTTTGTTTTACAATAAACCAAGGAGATTTTTAATAAACCAATTTCCCACATTGATGTTTGCTGTGGCCATTGCCAGTGACCTTCACAGAGCAGTGATCTCTTCATACCTGACTTCAGATGCCTTACCAACAAACTCTACCTAATGTCTCAGATTACCCATGGCACCAAACAGCCTGTAGGAGGACCTGGGGCTTGGAGGTTAAGAAGGGTGGGACAATGTGCATTATGCACCACTCGTTCCCTATTGGATTTATAGGACACATTAATTATTAATTCTGAGTATCTTTATTGTTCCATCTGCAACTGGAAATGTGAATTCCAGCCATGTATTTTTAAACAGCTCTGTTATGATCAAGCAAATTTGAATATCTCACATAGTTTATTACAAGTAGGATTTGCTTATAGAGGAAAAATCTGTTTTATGTGTGGTTTCTGTTTCTTCATTTTGTTAAACTGTAGCCAAGTTCTGAGTTAGGAGAAACATGAGCTATTTCACTATTTAATAGTTCTATATATCACATTTGTGGTAGCTTCTAGCATGTTTCCTTTGCAGAAACAGAGAATTAAGACCCAAAGTAGAAAAATTTACATCCTGGGACCTAGATTAGATTAGAAGAATTGATGAGTTTATAATAAAATAGGTAATTACTCTGGCTAATAAAAATTTAAAAACAGCTTCACTTGGTTATAAATGCAGTTAATGTTGCTTTGTGGAAGGAAAAGAGGTAAAATTATATTTTCTGTTACTTTAGAAATTGATTCCAAAAGTATTCATGTATTAGTTGTCCAATCAATATTAGAAATATATTAGAAAATAACTGCTTGAAACCTTTTCTTCAAAACACAGTTTTATTTGGATTCTGATTTATACCTGCAGTTTTTCAGTTGTCTCTAAAATATAGTAGTGTATTTTGTACATGGGTTTTGTTAAAAAGCAAAATTTCCACAAATTTAATGTAAAGATCTAATTGGCTTTAATTATTAGTGATTCATGAGTTGGGCAGCATCTCATCTAAAGATTTAGAAAAGGTGCTCTGTTGGGCATGGCAGAGCAGTTGGTTTTTATAAGGCAGCTTGAGCAGGAACAAGGAAACAGCATTATACAGAAAGCTGGTTGGCTAATATCAGGTTACTTCAGGTTACTTTCTTCTAAGAGTTAAAGCAGAGGAGACTTTCTTATCCTGTTGGCTAAAGGTGACCTATTTGGGGATTTAGCTGTCATCTCTCTCCTGATTTCTCAGAAAGTTAGATAAACAACTTTGCTTCTGTTTGGTGATATGGAACTCAAGCATGAGTGACTCCTTTTTGGTTTGGTCTCTTGGGGCCTAGTACAGGAGTTCAGTCCAAATCTATGTCCTCTCATGAATATTATTTAACAGTTTAATGCATAGAAAGTCCTCACCATCTTTTAGAATGTTTAAGTACAAGGCAGAGTCTTTATAGTCCTGTGTGTCAGTTACTTATCACTGCCTAGCAAACCTCCCCCAAACAGTGGCTCAAACAACAACAGTCATTTATTGAGTTCAGAAATAGGCAGTTTGGGCACAGCATGGCATCGAAGGTTTGTGTTTTATGCAGTGTCAGCTGGGGCAGTTCACCAGCCACATCCCAGATGGCTGCTCACATGGCTGTTGAGTTGGTGCTGGCTGTAGACGGGGGTCTTGGCTGGGGTGAGGGCCAGGAGCCTAGGTTCCTCTTCAAACAGGCCTCTTCATGTAAGACACTCGACGGGCTGCCCAGGCTTTCTTATCCCACAGTAGCTGGGTCCGAAGAGTGATTGTCCCAGGACAGCCAGGTGGAGAGCTATAATATGGTCTTTTAGGACTTGGCCTTGAAAGTTCACATGGCATCATTTCTGCTATGCTTTATTTGTCAGCCCAGGTGGAAGGGGAGGGGATGGTAGGAGTGTCAAAGAATTTGATGACATGTTTTAGAAAGAGGTCCATTAGGAGTGTCTGATTAACATTTAACTTAGCCAAATTGTGGTTTCTGAATGAAAGACTGTTGACCACCTGTTGATGGGGTAAGACTGCTCTGTTCCATGACTACATGGCTTAACTGGAATCAATCTTGGCCCAGTTGGGTAAGTGCTAAACAGCGTTCATCAGCTTCGCACCGTGGTGGGCCTGGGTGAGCCTGGTGAGGGCAATTTGGGAGTGGTGGGGATGGAAGTCAGATTGCCAGACTACCAGGAACAATTGGGAGATGATGTCGTGGAGACAGCAGTTGTAGATGGGGATTTCAACATGCTCAACTGAGACAAGAAGGAGAGAGAAAGGGCAACAGCAAGCCAAGAGAGCCTGCATATTCTTTTTTATTTTTCTTCTTTTTAAGGATGGGGTAATGAAGAGAAGGGGCCAATACAGAGCGTAAGGTGGTGTCCCTCCTATCCACCAATGTGACTTCTGCTGTGGAGCAAAGGAAGGCTACCTGTAGAAAACCATTGCTTATAGGATTGCCCAGCACCTGCAATGACCTCCTTCCTTCCCCTTCAGGGCGTGGCCCTCTGCCTACTGTTTTGTTTCACAATAGACCAAGGAAATTTTTCAGAAAATCAGTCTTACATGTGGATGGATGCTGGGGCCATCCCCAGTGACCTCCATACATGTGTGAATTCTCCCCACCCTGACCTCGAACACCTTATCAACAAATTGTCTATTTTCCCAAATTCCCCACTGAAGCAAAACAGCTCACAGAAAGACCTGGGGCTTGGACGGCTTCAGTGAGGCCCTGCCAATAGGTCCAGGGACCAAATCCTGATCTGGGGAGAGGGATGTTTTCTCCCAGAGCATCAGCTGGTCCTCTGTAAAATGGGGAATGAACACCTACCTCAGAGGGAAGTTGTCAGGTGAGGGCTGTGAGATCCATCACTCTCAAAAAGTACTTTCTAAACTGTAAGAATTGTAAACTGCAAAGCACTATACAAATGTAAGGAACTGATTATTTGAAGTCCCATGAGCCAGTGTGGGAATTTACGTTTTATCAGAAACCTAACTTTTCCTCTGAGGGTCATACAGTATCTGCTACAGTCACTTTTCCAATTTTTGACTTATACAGGAAATTGGCCTGGAAGTGCCAACAATTGAAAAATTGCAGTAATTTTTTGGCTTCATGATCTACAGTTGTAATAGACACAGTAATAAAAGTACTCATTCTATGTAGTCTTTTTCTTTCTTTCTAAGGAGTAAAAACCATTGGCTACAGTGAGTAATAGGAGAGTGAAGACTTATCTCTGGAACTGCACGTCTTTAGAAGCCAAATTGTCTCTGACATATGAGAAATGGTTGCAGATTCAGGAATCATTCCTATTAGTCTGGTAATGGTCTAAGGCATGCAACATGGAGAGAGTAATATAATTCAGTTTATAATTTGTGCTAATTAGCTGCTATATGAAAAGAATTTCAGCTTTAATTAATTTCATTTTTCAGTAATTTGCACCACATTTGTACAGCATGATACATTTAGAGTATTGTTGTGATACACAGATATATAATTTTTAAAAAATTTTTATTGAATCCTAATTGATTATACATATTTTTGGGGTTTAATGTTGGCATATGTTGATCAAATCAATATTACTAGTTTATATATTGTTACAAACCATACTTATTCTTTATGCACCATGTCCAATTTCTCCCTATCCCCCCGCCTCTCCTACCCCTCATAACCCTAGATTTCTTCTCTTCTTCTGAAAGAGTAATGGTTACTCTGTTGGTTTGTTGCCTAGATGATCTGTCCAATGCTGAGATGTGTGTACAGGTCCCCCAATATTATCATAGAGCAGATGCCTCTTCTGTCACTCTGGAATGGGCTTTGTGGAGACAGAAGTCCTCTTCTTTTCTTTGGTCTCCGCTGGTGACTCTCCTTGTGTCAATGCACTCCAGTGGCTGGCGGACTATCTGCGTGGTGGTTGTGGCATCTAGTCACTTTCACGGCAGCCATGATTATTGTGGTGGCTGTGGTGGGCCTCCCACATGGGTGTGATGTTTTTGGCATGCTCCTTACCTAGTTTTTGGTGGTGATGGTGGTGTGCCTGGTTGTGGGCGGAGGGTCTGGTCCTTGGCTCCATACCTCAGAACCCTGGGTAGGATCCTGGGTGGGTCCCATGGCACTTGCAGTGTGCCTGGTTGTCCCCCTTTTCTGGCTTGGTAGCCCAGGGGACTTCTGGTCCTTCTAGGTGTTACAGGTGTTCTTTGGTGAAATGAGACCTTTACTAGTTAATATCAAGCTTTGTCTCTGGTTGTAGGTACTTTGTTTTTCCTTTTAGTTCTGTGTTGGATTATTTGCTGTTCCCACCACTTAAACTCTGTGCTGGAACTAATTTGAAAGTGGGGGAACTTCCTGTGGGGACCAGTACTTGAACTCTGTGGTTGAGCTAAATTGCTGCTTTGCTGTTGCTTCTCTGGGGAAGGCTTTTTGTGCAGCTCAGGTTTTAATGGTTGACTTTATATGACTTCTGGGTTTGGTGAAATCCACTGCCCCTTGGTGGTGTAGAAACACTGGTCTGGGCCTGAGTCTTTTCATCAAACTGCACCCCATGCAGTTCTGCAGTCCAGACCAGTCTCCTCTGAGTGGTCCAACACTGATTGGGAGGCAGATCAGCTGTCCTTGCTGTGCCCCAGTGTTCTCCTGGTGGGCCTGTCTCCCCCACTGCCCATTCTGCAAACACTCCCGATGGGATGAGCTATATGTCAGTCCTTTGCAATGACTCACTGGCCTCTGAGTGTCTCCTTTTTTTCAGTTGTTCTGTCTCCTTCCTCCTATGTGGGTCCATGGGAACCCCATTAGTGGTCTTGCTGGCCTGGGGGCCACCAAGTCCCTCTTCTTCCCTTCCGCCTCCAAGCAATTTCATCCAAAGGGCACAGCTATGGCTTTGCCAGCTCCTGCTCCATGTGCTCAGCAGCTCCAGCCTGGAAGTGGCTGGAATTTGAAACAGTTGGAGCAGTTTTTTCTCTCTCATCATGACTTCTTCCACCTTTATGCACTCTGTAGGTCTCTCCCCCTCTTCCCCTGAGCTCTAGTGGCCCCAGCTTGGCTGTTGTTGCTTTTAAATAGTTGTAAATTAGTTGATTTGTGGGAGAGAGTAATGCTGGGGACTGTCTATTCTGACATCTTGACCGGAACCTCAGATACATAATATTTTTTAGCAGTGCATCCCTTTCAGAACAGCTATGCTCTTCTCTAAAGTGCTTTTCTGCACTCTTTTCTAGAGTGGGGATAAAGGAGGAGATTTGAGTTATGCATTTATTTCTCAAGTTTATCTACTTAGTAGAGGAAGTGTTTAAATGATCATATAGAGATTCATGCTTAGATGTTTTGCTGAAGAATTTGTCAAGGAGTTGTTTAGAATGCCCAGCTAGAGAAAAGCTCACTGGTGGTTTTGAGGCCTCAGTGATGTATACTGCATTCGGGTAGAGCAAAAGCCACAAATATTGTCATACTGTGCACAGTTTTGCAGTTCTTAATGCAGACAGAGGTCCCAAGACCATGAATATATTAAACCACATTAATAACATTTAAATACTATTGAGAGCATTTGAAAACACATCTTTGTTGCTCACATTTCCTAGCATATGCCCTTCTGTGTTCTTCATGATCTCATTCCTGATGGAAATCTCTGTGCCAAGTTTGTGATGTAGACATCATGTTGTTGAGTTTGATGTAGAGTCAGAGAAGGCAGAGGGACGTGGCTCACCATGGGTACTATCCCTAGCCTGGAAACCATGAGGATTCCTGTCATATTCCCTGAGGTTATCCCTCTCTGGGATTGTTACATTCCTGTATGTTCTTGCCCTGGCCAGCTTGTCTTCTTCAGCACAAGCTAGGGCATGAGATAGAGGTGGTGGAAAGCCCCAGTCTGCAGAAGAGTCTAAGTTCTATGCGGTCATCGTTTGCATATGAGCTGCATGTGGCATTCAGACCATAGTGGTCATCTGTTTTTGCTATCATTTCCATTTCTGGGACTCCCCTTCTGCATGTAGTCTTGGTGGGGGTCAGGCATTCACTCCTTGTAGGACATCCAATTGGATGCATCTCCCTGGAGCTTTAAGTCTTGAGAGAACATCGCAAAGAGGAAAGACGGTTAGGATTTATTGGTGGGACTGGCCCTGTGGTGGCAGCTGTAGTGGCACTCCTGGTACCCCTGAGACTGGTGGGCTTCCTTGACCCTTTAGTTGCTACCCTATGGATAAAAACAGTGGTCTTTTGCTTGCCTTCTAATTTTTTCCTAAGCTAGTGAGCTGTTTCATCCTTTGTTACCAAGAGTCCTGACTGGCATAAAGACCACCTTGTGCAGACTGTGTGTTGTCATTTATCCCTAACTCTTTTTGTGGTCGTCTGTTTTGGGGGCATCCTTGTCATTCTCTCGGGGAGAGTGCAAAGCAGAGTGCTGGCATTTCCCATCTCCCATTAGCCAAGGTCCATTCACTGCAGAAAAAGAATTAGCTGTGCCTTTGTTGTGTAGTCAATGCTGTGATCTTCACTTTGTCGGACACTTCACAGTTCATAATGAGCATGTGTGTGAATGATTATTTTGATATATGAATATGGGCAGATACTATTACCCAAGTTTTACAGGTGATCAGATAACCTCAATAAAGTTAAGTGATTTGCCCAAGGCCATATGGCTATTAACTGGCAGAATTAGAGCTTTAACCCCTCCTGACTCCAGAACCACCTCTTCCCACTCATTCTGATGCTATGTCAGGTAGCCTTGTAATGACATGTCCTTCATTGCAATACCATGCCCACCAGATTCAGAAGATCTCAGTGACTAAGAGTTGCAGATAAGGAGTGTCTGAACGAGGGCAGTTACCAGCTGGTATGGGGTGCCACAAACAGACCTGTCTGAGCTCCTAGGGCTGTGTGGCTCTTGCTCAATCCCATTAACTGGGAAGATCAAGGGCTGGACAGCAGAACATCCTTCGTCTTGCACTTCTGTTTGAGGCAACACTGGGCTTTGCTGTGATGATGGCCAAGATGCAGAGCCTATACCTAGGGGAAGGGAGGGAAGGTTTTTTCCATCTATTCTGAATCCATCCGCAGCTCTTTCAGTCCAACATGACAGCATGAGAGTTCAGCTCCCAAAGTCATATTAAAGATGCTAGTTCTGGGTAGTTTACTTTGAAATCACAATTTTTAAAGAGCCATTTAACACTAATTTAAGAAGTAGTTAATATTAATTAAGATCATCCTGAAGTATCTGTTCTTCCTTTTTTTCCCCCTCAAACAATATGTGCTCATTGCGAATAAGTTAGAAAATACAAATAAACAAAAAGAAGTAAAGAAAAAAAACCCTCATTATCTTGCCACCTGGAAATAACAACTTTAACATATGTTTTTCCAGACCTTCTTTCTGTTAGATTTTTGTTACCATGTATTAGGTACTGTGCTTGGAATTTTTACATACTTGATCTCTTCCAGTTTACTTAACTTCAAATCCCAAATGTTGTGCTCTTACCTGCAACCATAAGCACACGTGTTATAAATGTATAGTTCTTTAATGAATACTTGTTGAGCACCTCCTCCAAAATATGTTCATGCTCCAGTAAAACAGATCGTGTGCAAAACCTGTGAGTTCTGTGTTGCAGCAGAAAGTGTGGGGGCAGGGAGGGGTCAGGTTTTGTGGGGCCTGACCCTTAAGCAATTTTGGTTTCTCTTTAAGAAAAACAACATAAAATTATGAGTTAGGAATTAGGTTAAAAAATGAATAGTTACTTAGAACAAGAAAAGAAATCTCAACAAATTACTGAAGCTTTGGAAATTTAGGTCCCTTTTTCCTTCTGAGCTGTTTTTAGGCAGAAAAGCTTACATCAAAAGGCATCCTTCCTGATCAGAACCTGGCTTGTCCTCCCTTGCCAGAAAGCAGTACGCTCCCAGGGGCCAGAGCCTGCTGCTTAGCTTCACTGGCTTTGGAGGAGTCCTGGGAGTCAGTGTGTCCGGACACCTGCTGAGGAAGACCTGGACCTGCGGGCTGTAGCAGGGGGATCTCTTGCCTGTTCTGTCTGAGAGTCTGGGTTCTGTCTGGGTTCTGTCTGGGTTCATGGAGAGTCACCCTTCCTGGAGTGGAACAACTCCTGTTCCATTCCAAGGTGGTATGATAAATACATACTGGCATTTTCTTCTCATTTTATATTTCATGTTGTGTCTTTGTTAGATCTATAGTTTACTTTAGTGAATGTTTTGGAGTAGAGATCTAATTTATTATTATTATTATTTCCAACTCTTAACTAGTCCTTCAATGCCATTTATTAACTAATTCATCTTTCCCCATTGGTTTGAAATGCCACCTTTACCATATATAAATTATTATTTATACTTAGATCTGTTTCTGGATTTTCTGTTCTGTTGCACTGATCTGCCTGTCTATTGCCAGGCCATCACTCAATCACTGAACTTTATTATATATTTTCATATTTGGTAGGATGGGGTCTTGCCCTCTCCCCTGAATAGCTTTTTTTAAAAAATAATTTTCTTGATTTTCTTCACATATTTATTACTGCAGGAAATCTTAAGAATGATTTTTGCTAAGCTCTAGGGAAAAAAAAATCCTGTTGGGTTTTAACTGAATTCATATTCATTTCAGATTAATTTCTAAAGACTAGAAATCTATATAATATTAAATTATATTTTCCAGAAATATGGTACGCCTCTTCATTTCATTTTTCTTTTATGTGCTTGGTATTTTTTTTTTTTTTTTGGCAAATTTTTTATGTTCAGTTCTAAGAAGTTATTTTTAATTTTTATTATGAAAGGGACCCCTATCCCATAATCTTTTCTAACTGGCTGTTGTTGGTATGTAAAAAGGCTATTTTAAAAAGAACTTGACACCTTACCAAACTCTTTTAGTAATTCTAATAGTTTTCCAAATGTCAGGCCTCCTTTTCCTTGTTTCCACTTTTGGAAACCCATTTTTGGAGTGGTTTCTGGTGTGTGAAATCCTGATAACGTGCTGTAATGACTGGCTCCTAGAATGTGGGAGGTGGCAAGGGTCTGGTGACTATCGGCAGGATTCCAAATCACGATTGTGGTTGAGCAAAGAAGAGTAAGGGTTCAGATGCACGGAACCTGTAGAATTTAATATCAGTCATCAAAAGTCTGACAAAGTGAGCATCACATAGCACAGATTCAACTGTGGCATGCATTGATTGCTCGTCCTGATCTGACATTGAACTCATTACAGCCCTGTGATAGTTCACAGATGCTAGTCCGTGACCTTGTCCATCCTGTCTGACAATGTCTGACATTGCAAACCATGATCCCCAGGGCCATTTAAAGGGAAGTTGTATTAAGGGTGAACTCACGGTACCTGCTCTGCACCATATAAAGGACTGCCCCAAACTGAGCCAGCCATAGATAGGCACAGATACTGGGGATGTCATGAGTGTTGTTGTGTGTGCCCGACAGCGGGCTGCTGTTCCACCCTTACCTCAGTGCCCTGCCTCCGAACGCACAACAGGGTTGAGTTATCCCTTATCTGTGCTTGCCGGGAAGGCTGCTTAACACCAGATCTCATACGTGGGCAGACAGGCTTGTCCCAGGCTCAGCAGCCTTGTTCAGGCTGCGTGGTGGTGTGGCCCCAAATCACAGGGAGGTGAGTAACCCAAGACCTGTGTCTAAGGCTTACCTGTGGTTTAGACCGTTTTTGCTTGAATGTTGTTCCACGTCGAAGCATCATATCTCATGGGCTCTGAAACGCCAGGTGCATCAGTTTGTGCTCTCCTTGGGTGGAAACTGGGGGAGCACTCGGGAGAACAGAGAAGGGGAGCAAGCAGGAGACCCAGGGTCCAATGAAGGAGTCCCCGTTTGATCTCATGCATGTGGTCAGAGGCAGAAGGAAGTTTCCCCTAACGGTTGTGAGATTTGGGGGAACCTTCTGTGTGGGGAGTGCTGGGAGCCATTTTATTTCTAATTAAGAAGAGCTATGTATAAATGAGGTCCTATGCTCCTATCTTGATAAATTACCTTCATAGCAACCTGGAACGCCAGGTACAAATTTAGAATTCTTGGACTGTTCAAGTTGCTTGTACAAAATCTCCCTTGGGTACCTGTAGACATCCCTGGCCACAGGTCCCAAGTCTGTCTATACCCCTGCAAATAACCTACCTTGTGTAAACTGGTGGAGTGGTTCACCCTTGAGAGAGTGGGCCTAGGCAGGTACTGAAGCAGGCCCTGGGGACCTCGAATGTGGTCTGGAAGATGGGGGGTCTAGGTGGGCATGTCTTGAGGGCTTTGCCCACCCCTTGTCCCAGGGACATGGTGTGGCTGGAAGAGGTGTGAGCAGGGTCCTGTAAACATGGTGCTCAGGGCACGGGCCCAGCCTAAGACTCACAGGGCAGGGAGCAGAGATGCAAGGAGTGGAGGGTTCAGTGAGGAGCTTGGAACTACATCCAGGGCAGGTGAGGTGCTGGAAGGGGAGAGGTCAGACACCCAGGCAGGAAGGCCCTGGGATGTGCCAAATCATGGTTTTAGAAATGCCCATTTATTACTTCTGGATGTTGGGCAATATGTGTACAGATTTACCACTTATCTGATGTAGACCCTGCGGACACATCCTGCACTTGTCTCTGACCCCTCTCCTTCCCAGTCCTCCAGGTCCCCAGTTCTTTCTTTTAATGTTGCTACAGTGCTGGAGACAACAGACGTCTGCTGGAAAAAAAGGAGCTCAGGATGGGGATGGGGCAAAGTGGGGGACGGGCGGTGTCCTCTCTTTTCTGTCTGCTTCTGTCCCCGTCACTGTGCCTTTACACGTCTGCTGGTCTGGTCTTCATTCTTTGCCTCCACCTCCTGCACCCACCCAATACCTACCTGTCTTTCCACTTGGTCTCCATTCTCATTTTCTGTTCCTTTCCTTGCCTGAGAATTTCTTTCTTCCTGTTGCTTTGTGGTGGTGGCTGTGCAGGGACAGTGGGGGCTGGGCAGGGGCAGTGGGGGCTTTACAAGGAGGTGGGAGATGCTTTCCTTGCATCCCAGTGAACTTCTGTGGTACGACTACAGTAGTACTCTATTCAGGTATTTTACAATTTAAATAGGCTTTTGTGGGTTGACATGGAAACCTGACTATCTCTAATAACATTCTTTCTATGGGGAAGTGTATATCCAGTTGCAAATAACTGATTTGTCAATGAATGTCCAGAACAAAACAAGTTTGTCATCGTGACTGTCATTTTTAGAATTTTGCATCTGGAAGGGTACTCTGTATGCATCAGACTCAGTAAGTGAATTGAATCTACTCCAAGCTGATGGAGGGGCCTCTTCCAGCTCTAAAGGTCTGTCATTTTAATCCACCTCCTCACTGTTGTCAATGAGGAAACTGAGATCAGAGAATGTGAAGTGATTTATATTTTAGATAAAACCAGACATAAAATCTTGTTTGGAACCAGGCCTCGGAGTTCACCTTGCTGCCCACTTTTATTACTGTCAGAACTTAAGAGTGCCATTTGGGTTGCCCCAGGAGTTTTAGCACTAGCACCTGTTTGGGGGTAGATATCACAGGAGGTGTGCAGGGAGCATGACCTTGAACCATAGTGGATTCCTCCGGGTCCACCTGTGTGCACAGGATGAAAGAATATTTGAAGAGCAGCAAGAATCAAAGCTTTTTAGAATTGAAAGTTAGCTACAGGGGTATTTGATCTGCATTCTCAGTGCCCCTGATGGCATCTTAAAATGAGATTGACCTGCATGTGGAGTTAAATTGTTGCAATTTTTTTTTTATGGCTTTGTAACAGTCTTGAATTTCCTTACCTTTAAGGGTTCCTATTCATAGAAAAATAACTTCGGTTTTTCAGAACTTTATGAAATTTATAGTGTCAATTGCAGAACAACTGGTAGGCTGTTTTGTCATCTGTACAATAGGGATAATGATCTCTCCCACTTAATCCTCATGTCAGGATTGCAGGACAACAGGCACCTAAAGCTCCCAGTGCAGGGCCTGGCCTTGAGTAACCGGTCACTGATCCGGTCACTGATCGCAGCGGTTTCTGTTACTGTTGAAGGCGCTGTCTTTGTAAGCAGAGATTCCCATTCTCACTGCTAGGAGTCTCTTTCCATCTGCTCCTGGACAAGTTTCCTTGTCTTTTCTGGTGTCTCTTCCTTCATTTGGAAATATTTTCTATTACACCAGAAGAATCTGTTTAATATTCTGAAGCATTCTTTTTCATGGGTCAAAAGGTACAGAATTTCTTCATTTTTAAAATGGTTTTAAGATTCATTTTATTCCTCTCTGCTGCCTTGGAGTCCTTTCAGTTATGGCTTTTTTTCATGACATTTTCTGTTATACCATTTTTCTCGGACCTTTTTCTTTTCTTAATAAGTTGGGGGAATAGGGATAGTCTTTATGTTTATTTGCCTTTTCTATTGGGTGCCTGACTTGCATTTACGTCAGGTATAATCAGTAACTGCTCAGTTATGAGGACAAAATGTGACAATACTTTCCCGGTGAGTGAGCTTTCTTTACAACTTCGCCTGGAATCCTTTCTGTGTTGTGTCATTGGCTATTTGAAGATTCCCTGTCTGGAGTTTCACTTTCTTTCTCCTACATTTCGCCTGTTTGCTGGGTCTCAGTATTCCACCTAATTCGCACCATCCTGCCTCCTTCTGGCACAGAGCAGATAAGCAGAGACCTCCTTGTACTGTATCCTGTCATACCCTTTTGTCATTCAATGCTGAGCGTTAGGGTTAAAGTGATTGCCTAAAACTGGGAATTAGTCCCTGAGGAAATGATTTAGGAAATGAGTTTAGAAGGTGACTAAGTAGCATTTAATGGGGTATAATGTTTTTCAGACAAGTTGAAAATAACAGCCAGCTGTGACCTTCAACTTGCCTAATAAAGTTTGGCTGTGTTGTCCCCCGCAACACTCATGTGGAAATCTGATCCCCAGTGTGGCAGTCAGTGTTGGGAGCTGTTTGAGTGAAGGGGGCAGATCCCTCATGAATGGAGTAATGCTCTCCTTGAGGTTGGGAGCAGTGAGTGAGATCTCGCTCTATTAGTTCCCGCAAGAGCTGGTTGTTTAAAAGACCCTGGCACCTCCCCCCGCCTTCCTCTCACCATGTCATCTGCTTGTACCTGCCGGCTGCCTGCTACTTTCCGCCATGAGTAGAAGCAGCCTGAGGCATGCACCAGATGCAGCTGTCCCAGAAGCCAAATAAACCTCTGTTCTGTATTAATTACTTGGTCTCAGGTATTCTGTTATAGCAGCACAAAATGGGCTAATACATTGCCTACAAAAGAATCCTACCTGAGTTTCTGCTGAGTCCCTGCACTATCCATTTCCCTGGTCCAGGTACGTTCTCATTCTGCACAATGACTTCTCCTTTCTCCTCAAACCTCCAACATATCCTCTCCCTTCTCCCATATCAGTGGATGCCTTTGCTTCTCATTTCACTGAAGAGGTAAAATCACTTTAAAGAAGGTGAATACCAGCATTTGTACTAAAACTTCAATCCTATCCATATCTCTGCTTCTAGACTCTGGGCTCCTACCTGAGAACATATCCTTTCTCTTATCTGTATGCCTGTCAAAGGCCTGCCCTCCTGAGCACTAGGTCCTGTTTCCTCTCACTTACTGAAGGTCATTGCTCCAAGGTTGATCCTTCTCTCCCAGCACTATTAATTTTTCCTCCTTACTGGGTCATCCCATCTGCATACAGAAAACCCTTCATCTTAAAAAAACACACTCTTGAACCCATTTCTGTCTTAGGTACCCCCCCACCCCTTCTCGCCTTTTGGAAAAACTTTTTGGAGGAATTCTCTACACCCCTCTCTTTTCTTTCTTGGATCCTCTCTAGCTTGGCTTTTGTTCCCACCAGTTTACCAGACAGGTCTTGGCAAGGTCACTAATAACTTACATCGTCAAATCCGATGGCTGGTTCTCAATCCTAATCACGCTCGATTCATCAGCAGTGTCTGACACAATGGTTTATTTATTTTCTTCTCGATTATCCTCCCTCGGTTCCAGTACCCAGCTCCCTGTTCTCTTCCTGTCTTTTCAGTCTGTGTTGACAGTTCCTCTTCTCTTGCCAATGTCTAAACAGTGGACATTCCAGACTCAGTTGTTGAGTTTTTTCTTTTTTCTCTCTTCACTTGCTTTTCAGGTGTTCTTATATAGTTCTTTATTTCTTCAAATATTTATTTTGGTCTAAATTTCTTTCTCTGCTCCTTCTTATGCTACAACGATGTGTATTTGATCTTTTGATATTGTTCCACAAGTTCCTGGGGCTGTATGTATTGTTATTTTTCTTTTCTTTTTTTTCTGTGACCGGCACTCAGCCAGTGAGTGCACCGGTCATTCCTATATAGGATCCGAACCCGCAGCGGGAGCGTCGCTGCGCTCCCAGCGCAGCACTCTACCGAGTGCGCCACGGGCTCGGCCCTGTATTGTTATTTTTCAATCTTTGTTTCTCTGTTCTTTAGATTGGGTAATTTCTGTTGATCTTCAAATTTACTGACTTTTCTTGACTGTCATGTCTATTCTGCTACTGAGATGATCCCACAAAGTTTTGATTTCAAATATTCTAGTTTTCAGTCCTATAATTTCTATTTTGTCTTTTTTATAGCTTCTATTTCCCTGTTGGAAATTCCCAGCTTTCCATTCATTTCAAGAGCATTTACCTTATGGAACATAGCTAAAATAGTGCTTTGAAGGCTTTGCTTGATAATTCTAACATCTGGGTCCTGATGATGTTGGCATCTGTTGGTTGTCTTTTTTTCCTTGTAAACTGGTCACATGTCCCCAGTTCATTTCACATAGAGTACTTTTGCATTGACCCGAACATTGTGAATGTTATCTTGTGTCAACTCTGGGTCCTTTGTAATTCTGGAGAATGCTATTTTATTTTTTTAGCAGGCAACCAACATGTTTAGGTTCAGGCTGTGAGTTCTGCCTCGCCCTCTATAGGGGTGGTTCCAGTGTCAGTTTAGTTTTCAAAGCCTCTGCTTTCTGCTTTGGGTCTGTCCTGTACATACACCACCAAGGCTTAGTCTGAGATTTGGGCCCTGGTTTAAATCTTAGTTCAGTTCTCTGGTATCTGTTGCACTACTTTGGGTCTGTCCTATACATGTGGAACTCAGGGGTGAATTTGAGACTTGGGGAGTATTCATACACAGCATTAGGGGATCCCTTCCTCTAGCTCTCTCCTCTCTGTGGCTCCACTCACACTTTCTGACACACAGGAGCCCCTTTCCCTTTTTCCACTTGCGAGAGAGAGAGAGAGAGAGAATCGCCTTTGCAGATCACTTTTTCAACTTTTGACTCCTTGCCACAATCCACCTGCTTTTATTTCCTTTTCATAGTTTATAGTTCTGCTTTTTGTACTTTGTCCAGAGTTTCTGGCTGTAATCAGGGGGAGGATGACTGTCTTGAGCATTCACCAGCATGGTAGTTCCATGACTGCCAATGCCCTACTGGCCACTCCCAGCTTTATATCTCCCGCCCAGACCTCTCTCCAGAACTCAGCATCTTCTGGATGTCGAATAGGCACCTCCACTCAATGAGCCAACAGCTGAGTTCTTGATTTCCTGACCTGAACCTCCTCCCATGGTCTTGCCATTCTTCCATTGCTCAGGCTGGAAATGTCGACGTCATCCAGAGCTCCTTTCTCTTTCCGTGCTGCACCTGCCTCCCGACTGCCCTCCCCCACTTCCACTCTTCCCCCTTAGTCTGTTCCCAGGTCAAGCTTGATTTGACCCCATGCCCCCTACCAGTGACTACTTCTCTCACTGTGGACAGAAGCTCAGGATGCCGAGGTGACTTCGAAGGTCTTAAGTGATCTCTAACCAGCACCCACACCTGCCTTTTCCTATCACTGTCTCACTTATCTGCCTCCAGCTCAATTCTCGTACAGTACTCCAGCTACAGGGCCTTTGCACATGCTATCTTCCTCCTCAAATGCTCCTCCCCCAGATATCTGCAGGACTATCTCTTTCACCTCCCTTCTAAACTCTGCTCAAATATTGCCTCCTCAGTGAGCCCTTGTCCCCAGGACTCTCTGCCTCTCTTGCCCTGCAGTATTCGGTGCACTCTTTAAACATGACCTGTGATGCATATGTGTGCCTCCTTACATCAACAAGCTCTTTGATGACAAGCTCTCTGTATTTATTTTTTCAGTGTTGTATTTCTGGGTGTCTAGAACAGCACCTACTATATGAAAGGCACTCTTATTTGTTGAACGAATGGACTGAAAGACAAACAGTATATTTGGAGTATATTCCTTTTGTGAACAGAATATTCCTTTTGTGAACAGAATATTCCTTTTGTGAAGAAAAAGGAATTGGTAGCATTACTTTCTAATATTTTTCCAAAACACTACATTAAAAAAAAGGTGTAGACATTGTTCTGGTAACAAGTGTCCTAAGATGCTGGCATCCACAAGGCCACCTTTGCAGCACAGATCATTAGTGCACTGGTAGAAGCAGATGAATTGTTTTCTAACTCTTAGATACCTGGACTGGGTTCATGGTTCCAAGCGGACCCTTTCTAAGGATAGCTACAGGACTCAAAAGTGGAAATACTTTCGCTAAGTATCCCATAGTGCATCTTGAAGACTGATGAGAGTGAGCCACAGAAATGTGGAGGCCAGCAAAGGCCACACTGTGTGTGGCGACTGTGGTCTCATTACCCCTGCTATCTTGTTCTCTGTGACCAGGTTCTGCGATATGAATGACAGAGTAAAGAGCTGTCATGCAGCTCTACAGCCCTGAGTGTGAGCCCCTGTACGCAGTCATCGCTGTGGCTAGCCTCCTCACCTCCTCACCTCCTCACCTCCTCACCTCCAGCGGCCCGAAGCACAGCGAGGTTGGTTGTAAAGACGCAGTAGTTAAGTAGCCCAAATACTTGAACGCAGAAACCCAGTGAGCACTCTGAAATCCATATCACCTCTGTTCCTTGCCTCCGAGACCATTTTTAGTGCAGTGGATGAATGAACGGCCACATGGGTTATTCATGGAAAGGACACTTGTCACCTCAGGGTGCATGTTCTCACCGCTTTTGAGTGTAAGAGGACGTTTGCCTCTTATTCTTTCTAAGGCTACATTATAAATTAGGAAATCTTTTGAGATGGCTTTCTTGATTTTACTTCTAACTTCTAAAAGGGGGCATTAGGAAGGAGGATTTTGAGAATATTAGAACCAATGAAATATAGTGCTTAAAACTCAGTCTCCCGTTGCCTCAACAATGGAACTGTTACCACTCGGTAGCAAGACCCCACAATGAACCAGCTTCAGTGATAAATAACTGATGTGTCCTGTTCTTCTTTCATTATTTTTCTTGTTTGCCAAGTTTTATACAAGTCATTTTTAGCCTTTTTCCTCTTTATGTGACAGTATAAAAATGAGTTTCTTTTTGATAAGAGCAGCCATTTAATAATGCCGTGGTTGAAGAGTGGTTTATGAACTATTAAAATATACTTCCCATTTCTGTTTCAAGAGTAAGGCATTATCTGATTGTCATCTGTAAGTGACTAGAAAGAGAGAATATAATGGAAGTACTTTCTCCTTTGTCTCTATGTGCTATTTAGTATTCACTCTAGTTAATAGCGTTCTTAAGCTGTCCACATTATATGGCAGTTTCCAGCACCCCAAAAGGCATTAAGGGAAATGCTTTGCAGCCCTGTTTAAGAAGATGCTGAATGTGTCTGAGATATGACTCACTCCTCTTGGTGGAAGGAAGCTTCAGTGAGGTGGAAAAATTTCCATGCATCTCCCGGGCTCTGTGAAAGCCAGAGTGTTTTATGAATGCTCACTCAGTTTTTGTTCATTTATTAATCCTATGGGTATTTACTGCATGTTTGCTCTGTACCAATCTCTGTGCTAGGGTAATTTCATTTCTTTGTCTACACAAGAGTTCCTCTCTAACATACAGAGTGTTTCTGCTGTGAAGAGTAGCTGGTAGTGGAGAGGTGGGAAAGCAGGAGCAGGTCTGTGAGCTGATGAAAAGATTGCCACATGTGGGTGGTAGGAACCTTGACAGAAAGAGAGGGATAAAAAGAATCCAAGCATATTGCTTCAAGATATAGATGCCTTGTGCAGCCTTAAAGCTATTTGTACCCAACTCTATGTAGTTCCACCTCTTTACGTTTCTCTTAAGGAAATAGAAGTAGTATTTATAATAGATTTTTAAAAAGGAACAAACTTTGACCCATAGAGCAGAACATTAATTTATTATGGTGCGTTCATGAGATGGAATTCTCTGCTACCATTAAAAATCATATTACAAAAGTAGATGTAGTGGCTTGGGGTTATACTCATATAGTGAGTGGTAAAAAGCCTGTAAAGCAGTATGATATTGATTTGGTAATGCTACGTGCTCAATTTGGCCCACCTGGACTACCCTAATGAAATTCGCAGTGCCTCCCACCCCAGCTCCTGCACTCCCAATCCCCGTACCCTTCTCTCCTCTTTATCTTTCCATAGTACTTATCGCTTTCTAACATACTGTCAGGTTTAGTTGTTTATATCCTCCTGATAGAGCGTAAGTTGTATGAGGGTGAAGATTTTTGTCTAGTTTTTTTCACTGGGGTCCACAAAAATATGTCTGGCACAGAGCAAATCCTAATAAATATTGTACTTGTTGAATAAATGAATGAAGGAAATGTAGTTGGACAATAATATAGATAGCCATTAATACTTTTTGCTTGTCTGAATTTTCTATATTTTCTATAATAAACTTGGATTACCTCTGTAATTAGAGAAAATAATTTTAAAAAGATACTGTTGCATATGGATTCTTCATGTAGACCTAACTAGTTTATCTGTAGGAAGTGGTTGACTGGACAATTGAGGAAGGCAGAATCAAAGCCCTCCAGTTACATGCAGAAAACATTGTCTAGAGAGAGCTTAGGGCCTATGAGCTCTGATCTGGGTTCTTTGCTTGACTAACGGCTGGATTGTGAGCCTATCCTTGCCTTCTGTTGTGAGTCAAATGTGTCCCTCAAAGGTTCATGTTTTGGATACGTCATCTACATTGTAACAGTGTTAAGAGGATAGGAAATCCAATTATGGTATTTAAAAGGTGGGGCCTTTAAGAGGTGATTAGATTGTGAGGACTGTGCCCTCATGAATGGATTGATCCATTCATGGAATAATGGGTGTGGTTATGAATTTGGGGATTAAGGATGGCTGTATAAGGAGAGTGAGTAAGAAGTTTAGCTCTTTCTTGCTCTGCTCATTCTTGCCTGTGACACCCTGCATCGCTGTAGAAGAATGTCCTCACCAGATGTGTCCCCTGGATCATAGACTACCCAGCCTCTAATATTGTAAGAGATAATTTCATTTCTTTGTAAATTACCCAGTTTCAGGTATTCTGTTTATTTTTTAAATTTTTAAAAATTGTATCATTACAGAATGTAAATATTTTTTGTGGCCCTTTACCAATTTCTCCTTAAACACCCCCATCCCAGGTATTCTGTTATAAGCAACAGAAACAGACAAATACACCTTCCCTATTTGCCATTTCCCCATCGCTCTCTCCTGTCCCCCCTGTCTCTTGATTTTCCCTTCCCACACTCCACACTCCATGCTAATCATGATCATGACTGCCTCCAAGACTGCCTTCTGCGTGCTCAGTCCTAGGCTCCATTTTTCCTGGTCACCATTTTAAATTCTGTGTTTTTTTCAAATGCCAACATGAGTTCTGCTTTCTTTTGTGACTACCCTGGCCTTGTCCTCCTTGAATTCCTGTGGCATTTGCAGCATGTGCCAAGCACACAGCATGGCTCCCTTGGGCATCATGGAGCCACGTTTGCAATGAGTGTTAACCAAAGAGGCCCAAAGTTACTACTGCTGGGAGCCTGGCAGAATCTGATTCAATCTATTTTAAGACAGAAACCATAGAAATACTTGAAGCACATATGCTCTACTTGTGTCATGTGTTATCTTTTTTATGCAAGTAAATGACAAGCTGCTTGAGAAAAAGTTTTCTATTTTCTGCTTTTCTTGTGTTCAATAGGGCATAAGCAGTTCTGGTCTTATGATATCAGATACTTGTTAGTTGGTTGATCCTTGGTTTCCCATATACAAATAAGCGTTTCTGATTCTTCAAAGATGGCATGAAAATAATATAGGGGTAGAGATTTTAGTGTCTTAGAAGACATTACATATGCATGCACATATATATTTAATGACATTTTCTTATTAATATTTAAAAAGCTAATAAACTAAAGTGAAATGTTCAGTATATAATTTGGCTGCAGTAACCTTCTGCTGTGAAAATTGGACAACTTTTATTCAGAGAATACAGATTGATTTTAAGGAAGCAGGATATTATGTTACAGAATATTCAATTCAATAAATGCTCCTTGAGAGTCTACTACTCATAAGGTACTGCAGGGAATTGTCTTGGTCCATTTACTGTTGCTGTAACAGAGTACCTGAGCCTGGGTAATTTATAAAGAAAAGAAGTTCATTTATCACAATTCCGGAAACTGGGAAGTCCAAAGTCGAGGGTCTGCACCTGGTGGGGACATTCTTGCCACATCTTAACATGATAGAAGGCATCACGTGGCAATAGAGCAAGAGCACGCGTGTCAGGTTTCTCTTCCTCTTCTTATAAAACCACCAGCCCCATCATGGGGGTCCCACCCTGATAACTTTATTTAATCCTAATTACCTCCCAAAGGCCTCACCTCAAATCAACATATGAATTTGGGGATTAAGTTTTAAACACTTGAACTTTTGGTGGACACATTCAAACCACAGCAGGGATTGTAGAAGTCAGCTAAAAATAGTCCATGAACTCTCAGGGATGGGATTATAAGTGCAGCAACAGTGCCCAAGACAAGTAGGAAAGACATACTATTAGGAATTTAAAGTATGAAGAGACTACCTGTGGATCTGGAGACAAGGTGAATGTGCGTGGAGTAGGGGACATTGTGACGAGGACAGAATTATGAATTTTGGTAGGTGGGAGATGGTAGACATGGGAGAAATAAAGGATTCCAGGTGGAAGCAACAAAATCAAATAGGGATAGGAGAGGGGAGGCATTTGGGGGACAGTGGGTCGTTCATGGGCAAGACGGTTCATGGGTGAGGACAACAGGAAATGAAGCTACGAGGTGGGTTTGGATGACAAATGGAAGGCCTTGACGCTGGAGTAAGAAGCTCTGTTTTTAGCCTCCCAAGGGACCTTTGGGTGGTCTACAACATTAGAAATGGGTTTTGAAAGGAAAGGTTTACAGTTTTTATTTGGTTTGATAAAGAGTACCCATGCACTTTTGATGTTTGTGGTATTTATGATAGTACCTTTTGTCTCAATAAAATTTACAATGCAAGGTATATAAAATCAAGGAGAAATTTGTTTGCTCTCAGAAGCATAGGTGTTTTTTTGTTTTTTGTTTGTTTGTTTTTCTCCTGTGGTTGCGTATCCACTGAATTAGACCAGTGCTTCCATTTGCAAATTTATTAAAACTGTCATTGGAGAAATGGAGGTAAATTTAAAATGGTTAATTACTTTCTCAAAGCCATATAGTAAATTGCCAAAATAGTTTCAAATAGAATCCATGTGTCTGGACTCTTAGAAGCCTGCTATATCTGAGACCTTGTGATGATTTTCAGAATGTTGCCAATACGATTGATAACCATGTATGTTGCCATGAGTGTTTTGATATTCATGCTATTTCTATTGCTTTGCACAGAATTTGTCTCGGAGTCAATAAATAGTCATCTATAACATGTTCTTTTTCAAGGTTTTCATAGAGAAATACAAACCATGATCACTGAAAATTTATAAATGATTTTCATAGTATTTCAAGAATTATTTTTTATAGTATTTCAAGATGGTATTTCTAAGCCTACATGATTTCTCTCTCCTTCTTGGAAAGGTAAAGGATACAATATATGCTGGCCATGTTTTTACTTACCTTCTTACTTTCCAGCTTTTTCTTCTTATTTGAATTTTTACAGTTCCTTCAGTTCAATTTACTATCCTTATTTTCAGAGGACTTGTGATCTGTGCTTTAATTATATTTCCTTTTTAAATATCTAGTTGAAGGAAATTCCATGATCGTTCATAGCATTTAATACTTTTTTCATATGCTTTATCAAATTTTTGAATTCTTACCAATATTTAATACTCTTATAATGAAAATATGGGGTTGGTACAATGTTACATTCCATTTTCTATGGTGTAAGTTATAGTGATTTATGGCCTATGATTTTCACATTCTCTCACACTAAGCAGCAAATGATCTTTTCAGCTTATTGAAAGGGCTTCTCGTTTGAGGGAGAGACATCAGGCTCTGAGTTCCAAATACCTTTTCCTTGCTGTCACTTTGCAGTCATGTTGCATCAAGATCCGTTCATACTTCAGGCAGATTTGGCTCAAAGGGGATGTAACAGTCTCATTGTCATGAGAAGTAACAGTTAAATAGTTTCACACTCTAAGTCCTAAAATCGAATAGAAATTATAGGTTTTGAGGATGAAATCTTAACAGACGACTTGGGTAAAGTAGCAACTAGACTAGGAAGTAGCAGAAGAGGTGTGGTGTTCATGGGACCTGGAGTGAGGTGTTTAATTTCTCTGGGACTCCATTTGCTTAGTTGTAAAGGGAGGGCGATGGATTGGATGCTTTCCATCCCCTACAGCACTAACATTTTATGGTCTGACCTCTCAAGTCCATTACCTTGGGCTTTGGAGCTATGGGAAGAACGCTGGTAGGATACACAGTGGCTCTTCCTCCAGCATGTGGATCCAGGTTCTGTGAGCTTTAGGAGCGCGAAGGGCACCCTCTTTTGAATTAAGTTTCTCACGAACCAAGGGAAGTATATTGAAGGCTGCCTGGATTTACTAGACACATAATTTGAAATGCCTCCAAGAAGAATTTAAAATAACCCAAATCTGGACTGCCATGTGAGAGCTGTCATGAGGAGAATCTAAAAAGATGAGGAATCTTCGACTGGAAAGATGAAAAAATGGAGAAATAAATTTGGAAAATCATCAAGCATGTGGTTAAGTGAATATGGGTCCATTTACCTTGTCCTGGGAGGTGAGATGCAGAGGAAGCTGAAATGTTAAGCTTCAACCAATAGAGGATGTGTTCTTTTTAGCTAGAGCCAAACGTAACTAACCCACACATTTACATAATGTATTAAGATAGAGTGCTGGGACCCTGCTTCTGACGGCAAAACCAACTTCTGCGCTGAGTGGACTGTGGTTTTGCCCCAGGACTGTCCTGAGTCAGCGGTGCTTGTGGGAAGGCCCCTGGCTTCCCAGGCTTGTTGTCGGGAAGAGGCTTGGTAAATCCCTAAATTTATTTCTCAAGGTATTTTGAAGCTGAGTAAAAATGCCATTTCTTTACCCAGCAATCTTGTGAAACCAGTAAAGTCTTCATTCTCCTCGATTTACAGCTTGGAAAAAAGTTGTCAACATAAAGTGTGAGTCTGAGGAGCATTTGGGGGAGTATTAATATTAAGAGGTCACGCGAGCAAAACTGCTGTGTTTCCAAGGGCTGAGGCTGAGCCATCTTGTGGGTGCCTGGCAGGGTGCCATGGGTGTCCTGGCTGTGGACCTGTCCTCGCCAGTTGGGAGTCAGACCTTCTGCTGGTGATTGGACAAGTCTTCACTGTGAGAAGAGTGTCATTACCAGTCATATAAAAGTGACATTTGTCTGTTGTTTCAAAACTGCCAATGTCTGCTCACACCAGACCTGAAGGCCATTTCGGGACCATATCAAATATTAAGAGGAGAGAATTACAGTATTGAGAAGGCGGAGGACTGGATTATCTGCTTGGCTCTAATCAGTTCTCATACCTAAGATTCTTTCTTGATGAATTGAAACTTTTTGCACAACCAACACGTAGTATTGCATTTTCCCCAAATTGTTTCAGATAATACACTTGCCTCTTTAAGTTTCATGTACAGTAAAAACCTTCCCCCGGTCTCCTCTCTCCCATCCCCAACTGGTAATCATTCTTTATACCTCCTCCCAAAGTTGGAGTTGTAGAAGCTTAAGGAAATGCTGCCATCCCTGGCCACGCATGCCTGGCATGCCAAAAAGGCCTGTGCAGGCTCCAGGATCTTCCCCTCACAGCCTGGGAGAGCAGGAATGCTATGCTGTTTGGAAGGGAGCCCATCACAGGAGCCCCTCATCCCAGGCAGAGAGGAGAACTGTGGAGTTAGGTCATCGATTGTCCTCAGTTTAAGATTTGCTTTAAACATATTTAGTCACGGTGAGTGATTTTCAATAATTGCTTTTAGATTTTGGGGGGAGGGGGAGTTAAAAGAAAAATAATCATCAAAAAAAAAACCCCAGGGTTTTCCTGGTATTTTATCCTTAAAATAGTGGGAGATAAAAAATATTTAAGACATAGTAAGTGCAGGCCTGACCCTAAGTCATGGAAGATGGAAAGTATCTGTGACTTTAAGTTCTGAGGAGTCCAGGGTCTTAAAGTCTTCAGGACTTTAGTTATCATTTTAATATGTTGATGTTGTTCCATGGGAATGTTTTGCTAGCTGAGGGAGAGTGAGTAAGATTAATGAGAAACATAATAGATACATAGACAGAGAGCATCCCATATCATTCATTGTATCCCCTTCCAAGCATTTGTAGTGTTAGCAATATTTTTCCTTTTTCTTTTCCTTTTGTCATTACAAACGTGTGCAATACTGTAGGCAGATGCTTGGATTTCTGCCTCTGGGATAGCCAGATTCTCTCTTGGGGGTGGGTGTAGGCTCAGAGTAGCTGGGTGTGGGGCATGGCCTCCTGAACAGGGGAGAATATGGCAGCTCTGCTAAAACCACTGCAGATGGCACACCGATTAACTATCTCCCAGCACTCACGGTGGATGGGAATGACGGCCGAACAAGAGAATGACCAGTGCTGGCCACTGTTATCAAGGACGGAAACTAAACAAACATCTCTTTCAAGTAAGTTTACCACACATGCCTCTGCCGCCTCTTAGCAGGCACAGCTGATTCACTTCAGGATTTGAAGGATTCCTAGCAGGAAAGAGGAAATAATAGAATAATAGGAGGCTTTCCTATGATGGGGAAATACTGTTTACTAGTAATGCATAGCGTTACCAAACCAAAAGGGGTTCATCTGCTACCCAGATGATGAAAAAGTCTCTCTCGCCAAAGTCTGCAGGGCTAAAGGTTAACATTTATTCATATGGCCATTCAGAGGAGCCCACCATAGCTAAAGGAGGTTTAAGAACGTGGACTCCCTGAGAGCTTAAAATCACAGATACTTATAGGGCAGGAATTAGGGAGGGGTCTCAGAAATTGTGTGTCTGATTGGTCAGTGGTGAGGGCAGCATAATTATTTCTGGCATCCTGGCTAAGGTCCTGTTTGGCTCCTTTGAGTCTGAAGGTGTACAAACTTCAAAGCAGGCTTGTAGTTGTTTGTTACCTGCAAAGACACCTCAAGGAGAGGGGTTACAGATGTCATCTTAAGCCATAAGGCTTTCAGTTAAGGAACAAACATTTTGACCTCTAAATCAAGTCTTAGCCTAAGGAAATTTGTATTTAATCAACTCTACTCTTATCTTATTATTGCTGCTCCTAGGAATCCAGCTTGTCCTGCCTGGTCAAGTAGTTTTTCTTCACCTATCTCCCCCCATCCCCCAGCCAAGGCCCACTCTGATAGGGGTCAGGGAAATAGCCAGAGGAAATCAGGGGTCTGTCCCCTGGTTTCAATAATTGTTAACCATTTAGGTTGTATCTAGTTGGATGATACAAACCTTTTAATCAAAACAGTACCTTAACATTTTAATTTTGATTTTTAAATCAGTGAAAGTATTGAGAGCATAAAACTATGTTGCAATTGTTTTGGTTACTGAATCTCAACAAGGAGCTGGAGCTGGTGAAACTGCAGAAAGGGACAACTTTAAAGAATTGTGGAAAAGGAGTTGCTACTAGTAGGGACAATCTAAAAATATCTAACCTCTTAATCCCAGAATAGTTACAATTAGGAAGGGGGATGATTGATATGGAATATGGGCTTGTTCACCAAATCTTAAAATATTAGGATGAAGGGGCAGTTTTGGGTCAAAATAAGTTTAAGTTAGAAGAGACACTATTCACATGAAGGCCCCAATACTGGTGGGTCTTATTGAAGAGGTGGGAAGGCAAGATGTATCCAGGACTTTGTGTGTGGGTGGCAGATCCATAAGCAACTTCTCCTGGAAGTAGAGATATACCTGACTTTTTGGAGTTTCATGGAAAGGGAGACCCCATCCTCCCATGCTAACAGAATGTGCCATGTGTCTATCCCGTTATTTTTATAGGGATCATAACATGCATGATCATGAAAATAAATCAGGGATAAAGATACTTATGTCTCTTCCAATCCAGGCTACCTGTAGCCTGTAAAACTTAAAAAAAACTCTACATTGCAGTCATAGTACTTACTATATTACAGAACATTTGAAAAGTCCCCAAATAAGTAGGAGCCATGATACCAGACCCTCACACCAACACAGTTGGTTAGTGCATTCCTTAGATCCTAATTTTCATTTTGACTTTTTTACCTTCATTTTATAAACAGCATTCCTCATGCTGCACAGTGAGTACTTTGAAGGACGGTACAGCGTTCCACCGAGGAACGGGGCCGGGTGATAGCAGGAGGTGCTTCCAACCCGGTGACTCATCTTCACATGCTCTGTGCAGAGCCTTTGCCTGGTTTCCAGGCCCTCGCAGGGCTGATGCAATGAGACTGTGGGAGATCTGCAGCTCTCAGGTGGTACAACTAAACAGTCCCTTCTCCATACAATGAGGTCCGTCTGGGAGGTTCTGGGGACGCACACCTTGTACAGGAACCTTGTGTTTTTCTGTGTGCATACAGGAGTGTGTTGTTCTGGGCAAAGGAGACACTGATGTTCTAAACATCTGATAGATGAGAATAACCACTGTGCCAGGCCATGGCCTTTGGCATCAGGGATTACATGGAGGTAGGCTCTGTGACACGTCCTTAGCTAACTGGAGCTGCTCATGAGTAAGAGGAGGGCCTTTCTTTGCTACCTAGTGTGTCCTGTGTGATGGCACACTGATTAACTCAAAACCCCAGATTTATTAGATGTAGTGGGACCAGGAGATTCTGGTCGAGGTTAGTTTTCCCCACATCTGCTGCCAACAGCAAAGCATTGGTATTTCCCACAATTTTGAATGATTATAATCTTTTGGAGGATGTGGCACCATAGTGTTACAGAGAGATTATGGGGTTGATTCTTGCTTCTGCCATTCATCAGCAATGATAGAAGGTATAATTATCCCCAATTTATAGATGAAGAAATTGAGGCTTAGGGAGATTAAGTAATTTGCCCGAGGTTGCAAAGTTAAAAGAGCCAGGACTGTAACTCAAGCCTGTCTAGTCCCCAGACGGAACTCTTAAATCTGCTGCACCCTCTCCTCATTTTTTTGTGGGTCAGATCTTTTTTTATGCTTTTTTATCCCATGATCTGTAATGAATGGGATAACACAGTATGCTCTGTAGATGTGTACATGGAATTGCAGATAAGAATGTGAACTCCGGAGCCCAACAGATTGCCACATCCTAGCTGTGAGACTGGGTGAGTTACTTAACTTCTTTGTGACTCAGTTTCCCCATATATAACACAGGGACAATAATAGTACTTTCCTTGTAGTTGTTCGAGTATTAAATGAATTACCACATTGAAAGCATTTAGAACAGAGTCTAGTCTGTGAGAAGAATTCAGTAAATGTGAGCCATTATTATTTTAGCTGTCATTTGCTGCCATCTCTTCAGGCCAGAGAAAAGGTAGGCATTCTGGGAAGCACAGCTTTGGGAGGTTCATTGCTGGAGAGTTATGTGCTTTGATGTGTGTTCTATACTCTTACTATGCAAAAGAGAAAGTGAGAATTTAAGCTGATATCTGATTTCATAAAAAAATACTTTCATGGTAATTTATAAGGTCCAGGCAGATTCAATTCAAATATTTTTAGAGTCACTACCACTACAGAGATACAAGTTCTGGGGGATTTGTATGACTAATTGTCTATTCCTGGGGAACATTCAATTTTGTTGGAAGCACACATAAATTGTTGCAAAAGGCTTTGTAGCAGAGTTTGAACTGTCATTGAGAATTAACATTTTGGGTTGGTACAAAGAGTGTGGAGAGCACCTAGGACAAGGGGAAGAGCCCAATTAAAAGAGTGTGACATAGTTGGGGCGAGGAGAGTGTTATTTGGAGTTGACAGTTTTAGATGGGAAATAATGGGAGACACAGGCAAAGTGGGACTGAGTTCTAGGTCCTGCTTTCTAGTACGGATGTAATCACGTGGGCAAAGAAATACCATTGTGCACTCTTTTGGAGATACCTTGATAAATTGGCCCCAAATACACATATCCCTCTAATGGTACATCAAACATTAAAATGCCAAAGCCATCCTTCAGACATGCAAATTGGAGGAAAAGTTGCCTTTTCAGGCAGAATTGAACAAGATATTCCATTACTTAGATTGTTAGAGAAAACATTTATGAAGCTGGTTGTTCGCAACTCCAACAGGTGTAACTAGCCACCAGGTACTGGCTTTTGAATATCACACCCCAAGGACCTGTTCAACTGAAAGTTTTATAGATTTGTATTTGAAAGTTAACACTATGTATCGCTTTTTAGCTTCAAAATTCCCTCAAAGCTGTTGAAGCTTGCTAAATGCCACAGCTGATAAAAATCCGGTGAAGCATGGCTCTTGCTTAGTTTTGGGGATTCTCGACTTTTCTTGGTAATTACCATCTTGACACATATCTTATTAAAGTATGGTTGGTAGAATAATAGTTGTATGAGTCAGCACAGGATGCCATAACAAAATACCATAGACTGGGTGGCTGACACAGCAGAAATTTATTTTCTTACGGTTTGGAGGCTTGGAAGTCCAAGATCAAGGTGCTGGCTTTTTGGTTTCTGGTGAGGACTTGTAGATGGTTGCCTTCTGGCTGTGTGTTCACATGGCCTTTCCTTAGTGTGTTTGCTTGGGGAGAGAGAGAGATTTCTCTCTCTGGTGTCCCTTCATATAAGGACACCAATTCTATTATGAAGGCCCACTCTTAGGATCTCTCTAATCCTAATAACTTCTCAAAGGCCCAATCTCCAAATACCATCATATTGGAAGTTAGGGCTTCAACACATGACTTTGGGTGGGTGGGGGCACAAATATTCAGTGCAGAACAATAATTAACCATAATTATTCTATCACTGTTCAGCCTAAATATGATTTCAAGGTTGAAAAGAGTCTTAAGGGTCAACTAGTTAGACCACAAAGTGGATCCTGAGTCTTCTGTGCAAGAGGCCATCTGATCAATGCCTGGAAACCCTCAGCAGTGTGAGCTCAGACAAGGTGGTCTATTGGACCCTCTGCTGACTTTCGCAGTGGAAAAGCTAAGTTCCTTAAAGTTACCTATAAGACCCATATAATTCCCCCCACAACCCCTAGTTCACTGTCCTAATCTCCTACATTTCTCTTTATTCATTCTGTCCCAGAATTTAGACAATGTTCTAGAACTCTCTTTTCTCAAAACATTCTTTCCTCAGATTTTGCCCACATTCTGAAGATGTTTCCTCAGGCTGTACTAATGCTAGGTTTACTTTTATTTTCTCTCATCACATTGAAGGTATTTTCCACTTCCATTGTGGCTCTTGAGAAATCAGCTAGTTGTTCCCTTAAAGATAATCTGTTTTTACACTCTGGCTGCTTTTAAGATTTCCTTGTCTTTGGCATTCTGTAGTGTCTCTGTGATATACTAGGTGTGGAGGTCTTTTAATGTTTCAGTTTTGAATTTATGGGGTCTTCTCCAACTTTAGATTGGTGTCTTTCATCAGTTCTAGAAAACACCCAGCCATTATTTCTTCATATGTTGCCTCTGATCCATTTTTTCCCTTTTCTCATGAAAATTCAATTAGGACTATTAGACATTTTCAGCACCCTCAAGTCTTTTAACCTCTCTCATTCAGCTTCCCATCTGTGTCTTCTCTGCTTTATTCTGGATAATTTCTACAGCTCTATCTTCAAGTTCAAAGATTATCTCTTCAGCTATGTCTAGTCTGCTAACAAACATACCTTTGTGTTCTAAATTTCACTTATCTTTATATGCCTTTATTTCTAAAAGATCTATTTACTTATTTAAAAAATTTGCTTAGTTTTAGTAGTTTCTTATTCCATACTCATTTTATAAATTGCTACTTTTATTTCTTTAAACACAGTTGTTTTGTATTTTGTGTTTGATAATTCTAATATCCGAAGTCTTTGCTGATCTGTTTTGTTTGTGTGTGTGTGTGTTTGTGTGTGTGTGTGTGTGTGTGGTTTCTGTTGGTTTTTGGTTTTGTGTGTTTTACATGTGAATTCTGTTTCTTGAATATTTATCTGTGGGGCTTCTTTGATTTCTAGACTGAATCTGAGTTCCTCCGTAGAGAATTCATGATTGCTCTTGCTAGGTTTCTTGGAGCACTAGCAACCTGGGATCACCTTAAAACAAATTTTTGACTTGAGGTTTTTTAGGCAACACAGGCACTGTAGATTGAACTGGAGGTATTGTACAAGGGCTAGATTTTGATTACAGACTTTTAGGGGAGATTTTTTTTCCTCTCCTTATTCATGAGATTTCTTGCAGTCTCACGAGGGAGGCACTCATAATGCTTGTTGAGATGAAGACATTGTGCAAATTAGAAAAAAGTGCTCCTGTCTCAAGACACTTTATTGCTATTGGTCAGAACATTTTCATAATAACATTAAAATCAAAGATGACTGTGAAGTGAGTGGTATCCCTGGAGTTGTGTCAAGTTGCCCTCAGTACCCCACCGCTCCTTTCTGCCCTCTCAAATGCAGCTGAACCTTCAAAGCCTAACTCACTCTATCTTCTGAGAAAGCACCCCCAAATTCCCCCACCATAACCCCAAATGACACCGCCTTCTCCGAGTTAGCATAGCAGATGCATTTATCACAAACTTACTACCTTTTGTTAGTTATTCTTTCCTTTTCTTATCTCCTTCACCAGACTGAGAGCCGCATGTTTTATTCCTATTTCTATGTTCCATAGTCTTAAAGAGAGAGTTGGACTATTTTGGTTCAATAATTAAACACAAGAATTTAATTGAATAACAGGATGTGTATCTACTATGCAAAGCATTAAAAAAGACTAGCAATTAGGATGGTGTTTAAAAGATTCTTTAAATCTCATGTGTATTGTTCAGAAATGTTGTCAAAGTGGGTAAAAGCCATCTCCGGGTGATGGCATACTATGTCATCAGAGGACTTGGATTTTTTTGCATTATCACAATGATTGAAGTGTGGAGTATTTGGGCAAAACTTCCGTCCTCTTATGGTAGAGTCAGAGACGTCTGCTATAGAGGAAAATCTTTGTTTCATTCCAGGAAAATGATTTCTACCAATCATTTTCTTTTCCAAAAAGAGAGTAGTCCGTACTGTTCTGCAGAAATTGCTGCCCTAAAATTTATTTGATTATTACTCAATATATTTTATTCAATTTGTTAAATAAATGATGCATGTTATAATTTTTCTTCTTGTTTCATTCTTTTCCACCATCAGCTAATCTTAAAATGTTTTTTCAGTAGAACTAGAAATATACTGTCTTTAAAAATCTCAAGTTTACTAACAGTTTAGTTTATTTGATACTTATGGAAAATTTACTTTGAACTGGGCACTTTTTATAAATTACCTGATTTAAATCTTTAAAGATCCCACAAGATCCCCATTTTAAAGATGAGTAAACTGAGGCAAAATAACTTGCCCTAGTCACTCCACCATTCAGGGATGAGACCATTGTGGTCTGGATTTAGGTTAACCTGACAGGAAAGCTTTACTGCTTCCAGAATATCACACATTCACAGACTTAGCTTTATGATAGGATTTGGTCAGATTTTCAGTGTTAAACATTAACTATGTTTAAACTCCTTCCCCTCCAATTTGAAATTCAAAGCTCATTATTATATTAACAGGACATGGACTCATAGGAGAATGATTGAACATTTCCAGTTTCCGTTGTTTATTTTCCTTTGGAGAAACAGCTGGAAAATATTATGTTCAGTGACTGTTACTGACCTATGACTCATGTTTATGTCATAGCGCAGAGGTCCTCAAGCACTCTAAAAGAAGTCAGTAGGCTTGCGTTCAGGATTGTTGAGCAAGGCAGGTTTTCCTGCAGTGGGCACACCATTGGGGGGAGGGGGAGCGTGGGGGGCTTGTGGGATTGTGATTGGCCAGGTTTGTGTGCGGCATACCTGTGGGGGGAGAGAGAGGCTTGCTGCTGTGGGCGGATTGAATTGTGTCCCCCAAAGTCCATATATTAGAAGCTTAATTCCCACTGTAACTGTGGAGGGTGGAAAATCCTATCATGGTAATTGAAAAGTGGGGCCTTGAAGAGGTGATTAGATTGTAGGCCATGCTGTAGTGAATGGATTAAAAATGCTGGCAGGGGCGTGATTCTGAGGGCTTTAAAAGGAGAACAGTGAGACTCTCTGCCTCTCTGTGCTCCTCCTTTCTGCCATGTGAGACCCCTGGGTCACTGTCGCCATCACCAACACCCTCATGAGATGTGTTCCCTGGACTTTGGACTTCCCAGCCTCTGAGACTGTAAGCAATACATTTGTTTTCTTATAAATTACCAGTTCCAGGTATTTTGTTATAAGCCCCCAAAAATGGACTGAGATACTTGCCTTGCATACCCTACCTCGACTGGCTTTCTCACAAGGAAGAAAGTTTTGGAGCAGAGGAAGGAGGGACCTGGAGGCATGTCAGGCAGTCCAAAGTGACTGGACTGACGCCATGGTCATGTGCTTCATAATAACTAAATGGAGATATGGGCGGGTAGTTGGGTGGAAGGGTCTGATGCCCAGGAGAAACGTCTGGCTGAAGATTTTTATTTGGTTCTTATAGCTGTGGACTTGGATGAGGGTCAAGGGCAGGACCCTGACACAAACATCAAGCTGTCAGAAAGAAGTCTGCAGGGGATAATGAGAGCTAGCGTCCAAAGAGATGAGCATATAGAAACTGAAATCCAGAGAAGGGAGGGTAATGCCTGAGTGAGTACTCAACAATGTCAGCCCTGCTGAGACTGTAGGCCATAGCAAAATCGGAAAGTCTTCATTGGATTCATTTAGCAAGACATGAGAACTAGGAGAAAGGAAAACTGACAGGAGATGACTACCTATTGGAAATGTGGGTTGAACAAGAAGCAAAATACAGGAGTACAGAAGTATTCTAGTTTGAGTAACTAGGTGACTGCGGGTTCCATCAGGAGGCACAGTGAATCTGGGAGGGTGGAGCGGGTTTGAAGAGTGGGGATGGGTTCAGCTTTCATCAGTTCATAATTCACTTCCATGGCTTTAATTAAAATGGTGAGCTTATGACCCTCAAACCTATATGACAGAAACGATTGCAAATACTGAGAGAGAAGGTTCAAAGCAGCAACTTGGTCAATGGAGGAGGAGGAGCATGTGAAGAAGGCTGGAAGGCTGGAGAGGAATTGACAATAGAAGTTAGTGTCATCTGCTGAGCCAAGTGGGGAGAGCACGGAAGGAAAATCAGCAGTTTCCGTCACTAGGGAGGGGTCAACTTAGTTGACTGAGAAGTGTCTATTGATTTTGGCAAAGCCTATTACAGAAGAGTGATGGGGTCAAAACCCAATTAACATGGGGATTTTAAGTGCAAGAGCAGAGAGGTGTAGAAACAGCACAGACTGCTATTTCATGAAGTTGACTGTGTATAAAAGAACAGTGGATATAGAAGGAGAGGGTGAAAGAGATGGTGGTGGTTATTTTTTATGAGTGCTTTTATATGCTGCTAGAAAGAGGCAGTAGAGAGGGGGAGGCTGAAGATACTGGAAAGAAGAAAATTTAAGGAGTGAAATTCCAGGGGAGGTAGGAGGTGGGTAGGAGGAGAGACATTTCATACTGCGGGGAGGTGGGAGAGACAGGTGGGATGTGTCTGTTTCTAGATGTACGTAGAAGGTCATCGTCAATGAATATCTGAATTGGTATACCATGTCACATGTAAGGTGTAGCAACTCCCCCTCCTTGATCTTGATCAAAAAATATTCAACATTAGGAAAGGTATTATTATCCCTATTTTACAATTCAGGGACATTGGCCAAATCCAGAATTTTGTAATTAAAGTTTTATCGAAACATGATCTATGGCTGGTTTTGCACTGCAGTGGCAAAATCTAAGCCCTTCATTTTCTGACCCTTTTTAGAAGAGTTTTCTGACCCCTGTACAGTTGATAAAACCAAGAGCCAGAGGGAACGTTGACTGCAGAGGGCCCCACCCCCACCCCCATCCGTCTCTGAGGATGCTTTTTCTTCTGGGTGCCTTGGCATTCTCTCAATGTTGCAAACTCTCTTAGAATTTTTGGGTAACTGCTCTCTCAAGAACTCTGACCAGTTACGATGGCTAAGGACAGGGGAGCGACTCATGACTCTTTGCCTGTGTCCTGCTGTTCCTGGGTCCTAGGATGTGCGGGGCTAATCTGTGTTACCCACATTGCTCTTCCCAGCTTTTCCAAGAAGCCAGCTCTCTACCCTTCTAAAATCTTTTCTAAAACTCCCATGTATTCTTTATTCCTTATCCCAGTGGTTTTGTTTCTTTGCTATGAATTTCCTCAGTACTTAAGTGGATTGCGTTCAGTCCTGCACATGTACTTTCTAGTACAGTCTTTCTCCTGTGAGAGCCCCCCACTGTGATGGGCACTCCAGTTGGTGCTGTCTCCACATCTAGCCTCCTGAAGGACAGAGACCACAATGACCCTGACCCTGTCATCAGCATCTTGTGTTCCACAGTTGCTGAACATGTTATTGGTGCTTATCAGGTAAATTTTGATTATGTTGAAAAAATTGAAGTGCTTTGAAATTGCTCATTTATGCATAAATTGGTTTGCTAGTTATTAGCCCTTCTTAACCATTCTTGGAACCAGATTCCCCTCCTGAATCTTTTGCAATCCACTTTGAATTTTTGACCAATTCAAAGCAAAGTATTTACAGGCACATTTTCTCTCTTTATTTCACACTGCTCAGAGTTTTCAAGAGAAAATATAAATCTATTCAAATCTATTTCTTTGCCTGGCTTTCAAATGCTTCTGAAGGGGCTACAATTTTAATAGTTGGCATTTAGTTCTACAACTTGGTTTATCAGATTACGGTTGTACTATATTTAGTTATAGGCATTGTCTAGCACCTTGCTGCTTAAAATGTGGTCTGCCCACCAGCACTATGGGCACCACTTGGGAGCTCCTTGGAAATGCAGTCTTAGGTCCCATGCCAGATGGCCTGAATCAGAATGTTTAACTCGTTCCCTGGTGATGCATATATACATTAAAATTTGAGGAGCACAGTTCTGGGCTCCTGTTCCTATGTTTCAGAAAAATGTACAAAAAATAGAGCCCTTCCTCACAGACCTTTTGTATCTTTTATATATTATGATGATGTGGTTTTATATTATATGATGAATGTTTTTCCTATCAGAAATGTTTTCTCTGTTATTGTTGGAGATAAATCATAATTAAGAGACAGAATAAGTATGTTTTTATTCATTTTGCTACCTGGGATGCATTTAATTTCCCCCTTTATGGAGAAATAAAGTCTGAAACTTCTGTCTTTGATAAGAGTCTTGGATAATTTGTAGTAACTGAACAACCTCAACCCTAACCCAGAGCAATAGGCTCAGCGCTGTTTGTGTGTGTATGTGTATGCATATTTTATCATTCTTTGATTATTTTGGAAATTGCTTGTACTCATAACTGTGGATTCTGTATGGGACAAAGCTGTATTTCCCATTTTTAAAAAGTCCTTGAAAACAGCTGAGGTTTAATTATACAAGTAAATATAGGAATAAATATGCATTTCTTTTCAAATACATAATTTAAAATACACAATATGAGTAGCACTATTCATATTATCCTTCTTGCCAAGCAGTCAGAGTAAAATTACTGGATTTATTTATTTTTGGACAGGTCATGCTCATAATTCAGGTCATGCACAGAATTCAAGAGATTCAGGGAAAAGTAAATCTTCCTGTCACCACCTTCTAGCCATGCAGTCCCCTCCTTGGGGGTGACTGCTGTTACCAGCTTTTTACTGGAACCTTTAGAGACAGTTTTTGCACTAGGAGGTTCTATGTGGTCATGGCTATGGAGGTGGCCTCTGGGAACAGGCAGAGTTTGAACCCTGGCCACTAGCTTTGTGACCTTGAGCAAGGTAATGAACCTCATTGTGCCTCAGTTTTCTCATCTGCGAAATGGGAATATTAGAGTTGCTGAGAGGAACAAATGAGATAATTCATATAAAGTGCTAAGAACAATTATTGGCATACAGAATACAGTCAACCAATATTGACTATTAAAATTATATGTGAGCATTTCTTTATGTCTTTATCTTTTCTATACATAAATAGTAGCATACTAAATATATATAAATACCTTGCTTTTTAAAACCTAACAGTGTGAGATTTTTACCTAACAACGTGGAGATTGGTTTATATTATTATGTAAAGAGCTGCCCCGTCCTTTTTAGTGGCTCCTCAGTATTCTGTTTCATGGATATAATTTATTTATTAAGACCCTATTGATGGGCATTCAGGTTGTTTCCATTCTTATGACATTATAAAAAGTCTTGATGAAATGGAATATGTATATATGGTAGTGTGTCTACAGAGTAAATTTCTAGAAATGGAATCTAGAAATGGTCACAGTATAGGTTTTACTTTTGATAGATATTGTTGAATTGCTGTCACCAAATGATATACTCCTACCAGTAAAGTATGAGAGTAGCTGTTTTTAACAGTCAGATTTTAATTTTTAAAAATGCAGTTTTGTTCAATAATAATAAAATTTTGTTCAGGAATAACAAAAATACCCATATCTATTTGTTTTTGTTGCTTATCACAAAATACCTGGAACTGGGTAATTTGTAAAGAAACAGTGTTTATTGCTCACATTTCAGAGGCTGGGAAGTCCAAGGTCCAGGGGACACATCTGGTGAGGGCCTTCTTTGGTGGTAACTTCAGTGACACAGGGTCTCACATTGAAAGACAGGCAGAAGCAAGATGGAGAGCTTCTCATGTGCCCTCTTTTTAAAGCCAACAGAACCACTCCCATGACCACCATCAAACCATCAAATGGATTAATCCATTCACTACAGCATGGTCCTCAGAATCTAATCACATCTTCAAGGCCCCATCTCTCAATGGCCATAATAGGATTTCCCACCCCCAATAGTTATGGTGGGGATTAAGCTTCAGTAGATTTGAGAGGACATTCAATCCACAGCACCATATATATTTGGAAATTTGATTACAGTTGCTAGATTCTTTGGAACAGGTTGGTGGAGGGAGTAGTAGGAAGATGGCTCTTAATTCTTATGTGTTAGAAGGAGGAATGAAGTGGTAGAGTGAGCAGTTTTTAAAGAGGAATTGTATAATATGCAACAAATTGTCATTAAATTCATTAACTCCTAAAATATTCTTAAGATATGGAAACAAAACAGCCAGTTTGGGAAAAAAATCCCAGAACAGCAGTGCATTTTGTTTAGACCTGGCCTGTTGAATGCTCCTGCAAGCATCTTGGCTTGGCAGTGCTGTCGACTGCAGCCAGTTTCTGAGACTAGCACAACAAAGAGAGCCTCTTTCTTTTACTCAAATGTCTCATTATACAAATCCTTGCTGCCAACCGAGCTGACCGTACAGCTTTTGTTTAAGATGTAGGCAAAACAGTTTCTTCTAAATACTTTCAAATAGTAATATAATCTCTGAAGCAAATAAGACCTAAAGCTTGTATCAGCATCTAGTATCCTGTACCAAAGGACCTTCACTCAGTAATTTTTAGGCAATCCAAAGTATTTTCAATCTCCTTCTTATCTGTTTTACATTTTGTAAATAATTCAGCCACTGAATTTTACAGAGCTCGTGATACACTGCTCTCCTGAAACATATAGTCTGTGGCGGGAATTATGATTAGCACCGAGATACACATTTTTAATCCATTTGGCAGATGATCAGTAGGCTCTTTTCGCATATTCAGATGAGCTGAGGAATTGAAAGAGAGAGACAAAGATAACGTTCCAAGAGGCAGATAAACACATGGCCATTTTTAGTCAACGACATCAATCAGGAAGTGCTTGCTGGACAGCAGGTGTGTTGACCATAGCACCTGGTCAAGGTGAAGAGGAGTTGGCTGTCAGCTGGCCCATCCCGACCTGATAGGGACGCCTCAGCTGCTTCGGGACTCCAGGAACTCACCTTCACGGTGGTCTGTGACGCTGCGGTTGGCCGCTGTGGGTTTGTGAGGCCCACAATGGAGTTTGTTCTTGGCCCAGGTGGGCTTCTTATTTAGGGGACCAACAGCCAGGTGGGGTTCACAGATGCTCAGGGGTGAGCTGAATCTCTCAGCCATCTAGCGCTTCCCATGTTCTGAGCTCAAAGGAGATAATGCATACATTCTCTGAGGAGCTGAACACCAAGTGGTATTTATCAACATGCTTGTCATTTTTCTGTGCAACCTGACAAGATTTCGATGTTGAGAAAGTGTGTCTCCTCTCCCCCCGCCCTTTAGAATCTAGCTCAACACAATAGATGCTGTTCAGATTCAAAATAGCTTGTGCTAGGTCTTTTTGTTGATTAGATGTTAATTGCTACAAAACACTAATGAGATAGGTATTTCTATGTCCCTTTTTACAGATCAACGAATAGAGTCTTAGAGAGTTTAAGTGACATGCATGGACTAGTAAGGGGACGCAGCTGAGGCTCGCACCCAGGTCTCCCGGACACTGAAGGTGGTGCCTCCTTATCCACTATCCAGCCAAAGATAAAAGTGCCTTTAACAACATAAGGAGCTGTCACATCCATTGACACAATAAGGACTCATTATTATTCCTAGTTCAACTACCCTTAATGTAATTATGATCAATTTTAATGTTGCTAGTGCTTTTCAGTATCTTTTCAAATTATCTTTATTATGTCCCTGAAAATTGAGGCTTAATTTATTGACAAGTTGTCAGAATTGCCCTTTAACTTATCAGTGATCAACACCATACAGGATTTTTCATCAGCTTCTGGTGATGTCTGGAGCTTTGCTGTTCTCTCTCTCTCTCTCTCTCTCTCTCTCTCTCTCTCTCTCTCTCATCAAGGTCATTGTCTAATTATCTTAGGATCCTGGTGCACACTAGGCAGCATTCTTATTTTATGCACATTTATCTTGTATTTCCAGTATTTTTCTCTCGTCTTTCTACCGAGTAACATTGATTTTTGTCTTCATTAATTCTTCCAGTCACCGCCAATTTTCTTCATCCTTTGTGTTCAGCATCTCCTTTAAAGAGCTGTTCAATAGGCTTATTATAGATCTGTTGATTTCTCACTCTTAATTTCTTTTTTATTTTTTTTAATTATAAGGCTTATTGTAGATTCTATCATGTGCTCCCCCCTATGCTTTTGTGGTTGGATTGCTCCTTCTCTGATGGGATTCTTTTTGCTGTTTTCCCACCCCTTTATCCCAAGTTCTGTCCAGGCTGTGTGGAGTCTGGGGGTGGAGCATGGTGGACAGAGCCTGGCCAGCACTGCCCTGGGGGAACTATCAGGGCCTGGGTTTGGTGTCATCATCCAGGCTGTTGCCATATCCTTCTCTTCCTACCTGTCCCAGTCCCCCTGCTAGTGCCCATCAAGTGGGCTGGGAAAGGTAAAGTGGTGCCCACAGCCTCAGAGACCTGTGACTGTCCTCTGTGGCCCCAGTCTTTACTGACAGAGTGATAGGCCCCATTCATTGCTAGGCATGCTGGGCTTTGAACCTTGCATCTGATATCTACCATCTTAAACCTCACGCCTGCCCTTCTGGGTGAATGGCTAATTATGTTTGACAGCCAGGAAACTGACACTCTGGGAGGTTAAGAATCTTGCTCAGACATGCACAGCTGGTGGGTGGCTGGACTGGGATTCCACCTCCTTTGCCTGACTCCAAAATCAATGTCATTTCCACTATAGCATTTTCTTCTTTGGCAAAAGGAATTTGGTAATTGAATATTTTTTACACCTTTTGTTATCTGCAGTTGGGTTATATCCTTCATGTTCTAATTAGAGGGTGGCCTGGGTTTTCCCCACTGTTGTGTCTTCATACTATTGCATTATGCTGTCCAGAGTTTTCATTATTCCCTATTCGATTTAGTAATAATCCAGCACATCATTTCCTGTTTTCATTGTATTGCAATCAGGTGAATCCTGTTTCCCAGATTCCTGCTACAGTGAGAGCATGCCTAAATTAATTACGATGTTTACTCTGACAATCTAATACTACTGAAATCAAGGCTATTGATTATTTTACGTTTAATGAATTAACCTTTGCCGCTTACAGGTCTGTTGCCGGGATGCTTCCATTTTGATCAAAACTGGATTTTTACTCTTAAACCTGTGTCTTGCCTGTATGGAGCATTCTGCTGATGTTTACCAGGAATATTATTAACACCTGGCTTACTGCATTTGGGATAAGACCATGATAAATTTGGGATATGCCTCATTTTCAGTAAGGTACTTACAATGATTTTTAATCTGCAATACAGAGTCTTAGATTAGATGCCCAAGGTTGTTTTCGGTTCTGTAACTCTGGTTTAGAATAAGTTTTGGCTTGATGAGTATCCACATTTTCTTTCTTAGTGACCCCCCCCCCTTTTTTGGAGGGGTCAAGGGCTGTCTTTCAGGTTTGTTTTTTTCTGATTAGGAAATTAAAATATGCAAATTGTGGAAAATGTAGGAAATGCAGAAATATATAATAAAATAATAGTCACCTATAATCTTAGGTGCTAGTGAGATTATAGTGATAATCACTATTAACCATTTTGGCATATTTCCTTGCAGTCTTTGTGTTTTGTGTGTGTGTGCAGTTTTTACAAATCTGAGATCCTAACACATTTAGCATGTATCAAAATAAATTCTCTATTGTTGAAAACCCTTCATAAGCTAATTTAATGGTGATATACTATTTCATAATATGTCCATACCATAACTTACTATTATATTATATATTATATATAACTAACTATTCCCCAGTGTTAGGCATTTAAATTACTTACAGTTTTATGAATTAACCTCTCAAGCACATCTTAGTCTTACACATCTTTGTTTACACTTAACGATTGTTTCACTTAGACTGATTACTGGAAGTAAAATTACTTGGTCAAAAAGTAGGACTACATTAAAGATACTTGATACATCATGCTTGCCAGAGTGACTGAGCCAAGGTCCACCCAGCCAGCAGCTGCTGGGAGCCTGGACAGGATATTCTCCAACAGGCATTGTGTGCTAACATGGCTAATTTGATCAGCAGAAGCTAATTCTAATTATGTTGTTTCAATTTGCAATTCTTTGATTGCCAGTGAAATTAAACATTTTTATCTATATTTAACTTTTTTACTTCTTCAACAAAACTCTCTACTTTCAATCTATTCAAAATGTCTAGTAAGTTTCCTATAGCTTGTGAGAAATCTTTATATATTAAGGATATTGACACTTTGTCTATTATATTTGCTAAAAATATTTTCCTAATTAGTTGTTGTTGGCTTTTATATTTTTATAATTTTTGATGTTTAATTTACTAAATTTTATTTAATATTTTAATTTACTATGTATATTACTATATAAAAATAAATTTACTAATTTAATACACTAATTTTAATTTTTAAGTAGTCAAATATATCTTGTCTTGTGTGTTTGATTCCTGCCATAGTTTTAGAAAGTCTTTCCCCATATAGAGAGAAGATAAATATTTAACTATATTTTCTTCTAGCTTCTCTAATGGAATTTTTAAACTGTAACTCTGTGATTTACTTGGAATTTATTCTGGAGTGTATTTTGAGATGAAAATAAATCCAACTTGATTTTCCTCCCATGAATAATCAGTTGACCTAGCAATCTTTTTGCTGAATAAGCCTTTGTATCCTCGCAGACGTTTGTCACCCCTTCATCATGTATTGATGTCTTATATATCTTAGGGTCTCTTTCTATGCTATTTTGTTTTATTGATCTGTTTCTTATTTACCCTAGAATTACACTCTTAATTATTGTAGCTTTATAATGTTTTATTTATTAGAGAGCTTGTATTTCTCCTTCTTATGATTATTTTCCAGAACGTAGTTATTTTAACCTCTTATTTTACTTTACATGAATCAGAATCATTTTTCCAAATTCTTTATTCACTACCTCCCTTAACTTCTCCCCTCCTACCCTAAAGCAAAAACAAACAAAATAATAACTAAAAGGAAAAACAAGTGGCTCTGGGATTTCTGAGGGAATTGTGTAAAACCAATAAAATGATTTAGGCAGAATTGAACTCTAGCAAATCACTTTCCTTTGGAACAGAAGCATCTGTGCTTTCTGTATTTTGCCTAATTAATAATTTTGTCTGGTTAGAGATGACCATCATGCATTGCTGTCTGAGCACCAAAGATGTTCTAAGCCTTCTGGGCAGACTACAGCCTGCGGGGAAATCTGCCGCAAATGGCCTTCCAGCTAAGAATGGTAATCCTTTTAAAGGATTGCGAAATGAATTAAAGAAGAATATGGAACAGAAACCTTATGCAGCTCACAAAACATATAAAGTATTTAACTAGCTGGCCTTTTACAGAAAACATTCGCTAAAGGCACTGCCCTGTGCAGCCGCCACTGGAAACAAGCCGCAGGCACTTGGAGTTCACGATTATTCATGAGTCATCCTTTCCTGCGCTTTCTACCTCTTCAGCACATGGTCTAGGAAGAGGGTGTGTGTGTGTGTGTGTGTGTGTGTGTGTGTGTGTGTGTGTGTGTGTTTAATGCACTTAAGGTAATCTTATATGAGTATATGAATAAATACCTACAGGTTTTGTTTCTTACTACTTTGCTTTCTTACTAATATTTCAAAATATGTTTTCACATATTTTAAAAAGTGCCTTGAGTGTGTGTTGTGAAACTTTTTACGTGATTCTTTTGAAGGATCCCATCTGCTCATCTGGGCACCTCATGTAATGCCCTCCTGTGCAGTAGGGGCTGGTGAGGGCAGTGGCTGTTCAGGCAGTAACCTTGGGAGTTCCAAAAGTACAGTCCCCAACTCTGCCCTGTTGCTCCAGATCTCAGCAGCAGTGTTTTTTTTCTAGACATCTGCTTAACTAGATTAAGGCATTTTGTAAACCTGATGTGATCTGGTTTATTATCCAATTAACTTCCGTCTATTACCACTGGAGAAAGCCCAGACTCCCCGGGATGGGACACTGGATGTGGGCGTAGAGGGGTCGCGTGATGGTCACACAGTGCAGAGACTTCTGGGCATCCTGACAGAGCTTGAACACTTTTGCAAAGTCTTGCTGGGAGGGGAAGAGAAGAAGAGAGAGGGGGCTGGAGAAAGAGACAGAAAGGGTCTACTGATCACCATTACAGGTGTTAACACAGGTAGATTCCATGTCCCTGGGAGACCTGAAAACCCCATGGAGGGAGAGACCTAAGAGAAATGAGCCAAAAAGTGACCTGTTCATGTTCAAGTAGCTGGAGTCTCAGAAGATTGGTTCAATCTCTAATTAACGGGGTTCATTGGTATTTCTCTCCTGTGTCTTAGAAACTATGACTTTAGGTATTGAATCTAGCCTTTTTAGTAATCTGAAATAAAAAAAAAAAAACCAAAATTTAAGTCTTAAGCTCCTAAGTTTACTTTCTGAAATATAGAAGGTGTTTGCCGGAGATTTCAACATCTTTTTTTTTTCTCTAAGTGTAGAATTATTCAAGAGTAGTATAAGGCCCTGCAGAGTTTGGTTAATAGAATTTACAGCAGGCAAGTCAGGTAAAGACGAAATTTCATGGAAAAATCTTTTAAAGCAAAGCAAATCTTCTGAAGCACATGTCTAGTGATAGTTAGATGTTTAGTGAAGAATATGCTAGCAACTGAACTCCAAGGAATCTTTGGAGAATTCCCTGCTCAAGAAAAATATAGTTTGAGAAAACAAAAAGATTCAAAAGTTGGGAGATTTACATGTGTGGGATCATGTACTTTAAATGTCTTTCATCTTTAGTCATTTTTCCATACAAATGTAGTGTACATAAATGTATATATTATATATGAGTATATATATTTTCTAAAGCGAGCTAGATATACAAATATGTCGTCACACTGATGCACGGCTGGCAAGTGCTATAGGAGGCGACGTGAGATGTTAATGCTATTAAGATATTTGTTCACTAAAATATCATTGATGGAAATTAAAGATCTTGTATATCTTTGTTATTTCCACCCAGGTGCGTGGAACATTTAAAGCTTTCATCAGCAGTTAGGATTGTTCGGTGAGTCCTGTGCATGGGCAGAGTTGAGGCCTTGGGAGCTTCCAGGATGACTGGGAGAGGTATCTAGACAATTTTTAAAGGTGTCTTTCCAGTCTTGGGGTTGTAGGAGCTACTGGGTCTGTCTTCTTTATCGTTACACGTTCAGCTCCCAGCGTTATGCCTTGCACATCATAGATGCCCAGTAAATGTGTGTTGAAAGAATGAGTGGTCTATAAATTTGGTGTCTTGAGATTAGACTGTATTTCCCAGATTTAGCTGCTGTACAATTATAATAATAGGGACTGACATTTATTGATTGGTGACTATACAAGGTATTATATCAAGAACTTCTTTTATAACTCCATTTTGATCGTCAAAATTCATGAGGAATATTAGTCAGGATGCGCTAAGTTATGCTGTGGTCACAACCCCACGGTTTCAGTGGCAAAGTCCACTGTAGTCTGGGCAGGTAACTGGAGGTGACCCAGCTACTTCTGTCTCAGCATGACTCTGCCATGTCAATCCCAGGCTGGGAAAGATTGAGGATGGAACATCACACATGGACTTTTCATTGTCCGAGCCTGAAGCAACATAACATACATCTGTTCACGTAGTCATTCTTTAGAACTAGACACATGCCACCATCCAACTGCAGGGGGACTGAGCAGTGCAGCCTTCTGTGTGGTGAAAAGGGGAGGAGTACTGAAAGTTGGTATATAATGATGATGGTTATAATAGGCTCATGATGCAGTTATCCCCATTTTACAGATGATAAAAGAGGCCCAGAGAGGAAGGTTACTTGTCCAGAGTCATGGAGCTGATATAGGGCAAAGCAAGGTCTGCAGCTCAGGTTTGTCTGTTGTCAAAGCCGATGCTCTTCACCACTGTGCAGGACTACCTTTCTTAAAGAAATTAATTTCCTTATTAAGAAAGCTTGACCTCAATGAGGGAAGGAATAATAAAATTATTGGCTTAGGAGATTAGGAACCTGGTTGATAAGACTGATTGCATCTCTGACTCACTTGTACAGGTGGCTGAGCCACTGTTTGGGGCTGATTTCCTCACATGGGAATAATAATCCTTATGATGATAATATAAAGTAGGACATATGATAGCGCCTCGTGCGGCCTAAAGTACTGCACAAAGATACGGTAAAAGACCCTCTTTCCAAGTTGTTCATTTGCAGATTTTTATATGTAACAAGCTTAACTATTCTTACAAGAAAGTTTCTTTTCATGTAACAAGCAAACACTTTATCTTCGTACATTTAGTTGCTATCCTTGCAAAAGAATATACTACAAAAATTATAGTGTAAAGCTGGACTTCATTGGTATAATATTTTCAAGCATTTCATTAGACTGAAATGATGTTAAGTTTTGACTAGATTTATTTGCTTTAACCTTCTGTTTTCTCTTCTCCCTGTCTTTTTATCTTTTTTTTTTAAAAAAAGCTGTTCTTAGAAATGAGTGTACCAAAGAGTATTTCTAGATAATGTGAATGGATATATATCACTGTGTGTTCAGGAAACTCTCATACTTTGACATTTGTTTCTGGTGACATGGAGTAGGTAAAAGCAGTGGCGTGTTGTCTGTGGCCTAATAAAGGCAAGCAGCCCTCTGCCCCTGCAGGTGAGGAAAGACAGGGAAACTGTTTTGTCAAATATGTTACATGACCAACCCCAGCTTCCTGACTCTCAAACCTTGGTGTGGTGCTGAAGCTCACCATATCTGTCTCCTGTTCTGAGCAGCTGGCATGCTTGACACTGTGTGTGCGTCTCTCCTCCCCAGTCCCTCCTGGCAGCTCTTTGGGGAACCAGGCCCACCGGGGATACCCGACTTTGGGGCAGTCCTGCCTCTACATTGCTTCAGATGTGATACGACAGATTCTGGCAACCTTTTGACTTCTTCCTGGCAGTGGTTAATAGTGCAATGAATAAATAAGATTTGAAAAGAAAAAAGATTTCTGTGGAAATTTGGGAGCCAAATTCCCATTAGTTAAGAAAAAAATAGCCGGCATATTTTTCTCAGATCCCATCTTATAGACGTGTTTATCCCTCATTGTTTACATATGACCCTTCTTAACACAGGGTGGCCATGCCGTGCCTGGCTCCTCCTAGCCCATGTGGACGGAAAGCCTGGTGGTGTTGGTTGTTCATGGTTGGGTCACTTAAAAATGAAGTTTCATTTAAACAGGACCTCTTTAATTTTGTACTTTTAGAGGAGCTAGGAAAACATTTAAATTTACTGCCAACTTTCCCTTTTCAGAGTCCCGAAGAGACAGAAAGGATTCACTGGAGAATAGACGGTCATGATACTCCTCTTTACTGGTGAGCCATTTAAAAAAAACAAACAAACAAACAAGCAAAAACAGAACAAGAACACAGAAAGCAGGCATTTATAATATTAAAAGCCTCTGAAAAATTGTATATGTGGTGGTTTTAACGGATGGTGGAAGTTACATGTGTCTTTGTGTATTAGTTCGTTTGTGTTGCTATAACAGGATTACCTGAGACTGGGTAATTTATAAAGAAAAGAGGTTTATTTAGCTTATGATTCTGGGACAGCTGCATCTGGCACGGGCCTCAGGCTGCTTCTACTCATGATGGAAAAGGAGCAGGCAGCTGGTGGGTGCAAGCAGATCACATGGCGAGAGGAAGCCGGGGGCGGGGGGAGGTGCCAGGGTCTTTTTAAACAACCAGCTCTTGGCTCTCAAGGGAACTAATAGAGCAAGAACTCACTCATCAGTCCCCACCCACAGGGAGAGCATTAATCCATTCATGAGGGATTCTCCCCCATGACTCAAACAGCTTCCAGCACTGCCCTTTTGGGAATCAAATTTCCACATGAGTTTTGGAGGGACAACACATCCAAACTCCATCACTTTGTATGTGCTTTTATATTAGAATGTGGTCTACGAGAACCACAATAATCTATTGAATTTACAAAATATCTTCCCAGAGGCCTAGTTCGGCTCTTTCACAGTGGTGAGCAGTGAATAGACATTACATCTCCTGGGTTGGAACAGTCACCACTCAGCAACACCTCTTTTCTGTTCCTGCTGTTTTCAATTTGCTTACATCATCCCTTCTTGCAAAGATTTCCTGAAACTATTGAAATTCCAGATGGGTCAGACTTTTGTACATTTACATTTCAAGGACTCCTTTCCCCTTTATTGCTCTTTTTTTCTCTTCTCCCCTTTCCAATTCCTCCCATTTATTTTGCCTTCCTTTTGGATAACATTTTTATGTTGCTGAGAACCGAATTGATTAGAACCATAAGCCAAGTGATATTAACAATCTTACAGGGTGGGAGAAAGAAAGGTAGGTCCAGGGTTAGGTTGAGCCCAAAGACAGGTGGGCTTTAATAGGATGCAGTTGCTTCCTGGGGCCTGCTCATGTCCTTTTCTTCCTTTCAGGTTGTCCTTGTCTATTTTTCATTCTCTGCTCTGCTTTTGGAGCAGTAGATGCAGTTGGGGCAGGGTCTGGACAAGGTTACCTTCTCTCAGGACTGACATTCGAGCTAAGGCTGAAAAGGGACTTGGATGTGGCTGTGCTGAAAGGCAGGAAAGGGAATTTCAGGCACAGGGAAGGGAATTTCAGGCACAGGGAAGGTTTCACCATATGCTAGTGGCTGGGAAGCTGCAGATGAATCTTATGCAGACAGTCTCTGGTTTCAGGGATCTGAGGCTGGTTGTCAAGGTGTTTTTCCTGTACGTTCATCTAAAGCTTCCTCTTACTAGTGGACAAAAGCCGTTAAGCTGATACACTGCCATTTCCTGTAACCCTGTTCTCTGGCTTTGGTTTAACCAGCTGCCTGTTTCAACCTGCAATCTGGTTCTAGATAATCTTGAAGGGAGCTGTTTAACCCATCCTCCAGCCAACCTCCCATTTCTGGTATATTTGTTAAAATAAATAAATAAACAAACAAACAAATAAATAAATAATAACAACAAAAACCTGATCAGGTTAATTTAGAGCAGACTGTCATTCAATGGGTATAATTCTTAGGTTGTAGTTTTCTTTGACAGATATAATTGATACTCAGAAATCAGTTCTGCAACAGCAGTAACAGATTGATTTCCAGTTATTTGCCCCCTCTCTTATTACCGTTCTAAAACTTAGGCTCAGTTTTACAATTAGATTGCTCTGAAGGGAAGCTCCTTACTAGACGTGCTGCATTAGACTTAATTTGCATGGAATAATATTAACAATAACTGTAGGCTTATTTTCCCATATATGTGTATGACCACCTCACTGTTCTGCTAACATTAAGTTTTAAATGCTTTTAGTTTAAATATCAGCCTTGCGGGGGAATAATCAAGACCTAACAGAAGGGAAAAATAGGCTTATGACATTATCATACAAAAAAAGAGAGCATTATCATAAACTGGAAAGAAAAATAGTAAAATAAAAATCTTACCAACTGCATATGGTAAATAAAAAAGAATGATTGCTGCTATTATGAAACACTAAAATCACCAAATTTAAATTGAGAAAATAAAGGCTTTTCATGCTAAGGAAGGGAGTGGTTGGGTTTTTCTATCAACTAGAAAAGGAAGAGCCTTTTTAGGCAGGACGGTTGCCTTAAGACTTTTTAATGAAAATAGATGACACAACATAAGTCATTGCTTCTTTGATGAATGATGCATTTGAAATAATCGTCTCAAGAATTCTGATTAGCCAATGAAAGCGTCCATATTCAGGTCATGTAAAATGATGCATTACATAATCAAGATAAGAAACTTTATAAAACATGTGAGAAGGAAGACTCTCAAGCTATTCATATTAAATAGAGAATTCTAGAAGGATGTTTGGAGGATCTCCCCCAGGTTGGGGAAGGCACTATTGCCTGTGCGGATTGTCACGCCAGTGAACGTCAACTGCTGTGGTTGCTGTCTTTGAAAAGATGGGTTTTGTTGTTCAGGTATATAAAAATAAATAAATCAATTGTTTCTTTGTTAGACCTGTCAGTACCTTTCAGAGACAGAGAAACATGGAGTATAAATAAAGATCAGCTCTTCTCTGTGAAGTGACCCCCAACTATTCAGAAGTGGTGCTGGTTTGGAGGTACGGTTTTCTCTTGGCATCTCTTACATCTAGCTCATGGGAATACCACCATGAAATTTGAGAAACTATGTAGGAAGCCTTTTAAAAGGGTTGCAAGATAAAAAGGACAGTGGAGACCTCTTCAATGCCCCATCTGGATGCTTCGTGTCTGTTCCCTCCTTCCCATGCCTTCTGTGTGAAGTGACCCCAATATGCCAAGAAGGTGGAGCTTGTTTTGGAGATTCAGGGGCAGTGGGGGGAGGAGTAGGGGGTGTCTGATGGTCCCTCAGACAAGGAAGAGGCAACTGGGGAGCTGGGCACAGAAGCAGCCTGGATTCACCCCAAGCCCCCGACTCCCAACAGCAGATGGCACATGCAAGGGCCATCTCAGATCAGCCACTTTTAGAGAGCTCTTTTCCTGGGGGGCAACAGGCCTAGACGAATGCAGAGGAGACATCCCAGTAGGCAAGTAGGACTTGGAATCTGAGGTTGGGGCAGCAGATGACAGAGATGTTATAGGCAAGAACAGGCATGAGGGAAGCTGGACAGACAGGCAGCATGGGCCCACACCTGCTCTTGACTCCAGCAGGCCCGTGTCCTTGCACAGGCATTGCTGACTGAGAGGTTCAGGCAGGTGCCCGGCCACAGGCCAGAGCTTCTCAACCAGCATGTGCTCAGGAGAGGACAGGATAACTCTCTCCTCCCTCCCTGTCCCCCTGTTCTGCCTTGCCTGATAGCCAACCGCAGGGGAGCCAGTGACACACGAGGTAATCAGATCTTCATTGTTGTTGAAAGCAAAGGAGCATAATAACTTAATTTAAACACAATCATTTGAACATTTGTTGTACTTAAAACACCTAAAATTTACAGCGATAGAGTGCTGACCCAGATGGTATCTCATCACCACTTCTGCCTTTAAGGTGTTTCCACCATTTCATTAAATTGTGTTCTCATTTATAAATGACAACTGTTTTAGTCTGGGCTGCCATTACAAATCTCACAGACTGGGTATCCTAAACAGCAGATGTTTATTTTCTCACAGTTCTGGAGGCTGGAAGTCTGAGATCAGGGTGCCTGCATGGTTGGGTTCAGGTGAGGGCTCTCTCCCTGGCTTGCAGACGGCCCCCTTCTCACTGTGTGCTCACATAGGGAGGTGAGGGGGAGAGGGTGACAAAGCTCTCTGGTGTCTCTTCTATTAGGAGGGCCCCACCCTCATGACCTCATATAAACCGAATTACTTCCCAAAGGCCCCATCTCCAAGTACCATCATATCAGGGGTTAGGGCTTCAGCATATAAATTTTGGGAGGACATAATTCAGTCCATAGCAACAACTTTGAAGCTTAAGTTGTTTTATATGTATAAAAGTAATAAAATATATTTCTAGGAATAACAAATGACATAAAGTATCTTAGGCATATTTTAATTTTAAGGTGAAATTATAAATCTCCCAGCTTATTTTTGTGTTTATTAAAAAATAAAACAAACAAACAAAAACAAAACAAACTCAGAAGTTCCTAGAGGGTCTCCATGGGTTCTGCTCACAGACATTCAGTGGTGTCCCGTGAGGCTGTGTCACTGCTAGGGAAGTGTGGGGACAAGCAGGAGGCACTGATCTGGGTCTGGGCCCCAGTCCCAGAGGCGCATTGAATGCTAAGAGAGTTTATCCAGACGGCAGGGCTTGAACCCCTGTCTGACTCAAGAACCCATTTTTCACATGGTGTGTGTATGCGTTTCCCAGGGCTGCCATAACAAATGACCACAAATGGGGTGACATAAAACAATAGGAATGTATTGTCTCACAGATCTGGAAATCAGAGTCTGAAACTGTGAGATGTCGGCAGGGCAATGCTCCCTCTGAAAGCTGCAGGGGACAGTCTTCCCTGCCTCTTCTTGGCTCTGGCTGCTGATCCCTGGCCTTCTTTTGCTTGCAGCAGCATCTCTGTCATGTCTGTCTCTGTTGTCATGTTTTCACATTGTCTTCTTGTAAGGACACCAGCCATATAGGATTAGGGTCCACCCTACTCCAGTATGACCTCATCTTAACCAGTTACATCTGCAATGACCCTATTTCCAAATAAGCTCACATTCTGAAGTCCTGGGGACTAGGACTTCAATTCAGCTCATAACAGTGTGCTAGAAAGTTTTATATCTGTAGTGTGGATGGGAGTAGTACTGTGTGTTTAGGTGAGAAAGGGAAGAAATAGATCACGAAAATCATCCAGTTACTCATGCTGTATTAGATACTTGCAAACTTCTGTCCTGGGGACTCCACAATAAAATTAGTTAAGGATACATGGTCGAACTGGCAAAGACATCTTCAATCCACTGGGCCAGAGGTCTCTCACTGGAGATTTTTAAAAAGTTATGCTATCTTGTAATTATTCTTACCAGCCCCAAAACTCCCTTTAAAAAGCCCTCAGAAAAATGCATAGTCCCTCTGCTTAAATTGACAGAAAAATAAGGGGGAGAATTTTCTTAGCACTGCTGAAGTGTGAGTGTTTCTGCATTTTATATGAACTTTCTTACACTAGAGGATGTTGCCATATGAAATACAGGAATGCCTAGATTGATTCTTGTATGTAGCCAGTGGTTAAGAACACAAGTAATTGAATTTACCCTCCAAAATGCAGTGATACGAACAACAAAAAAACCCCGATATTCCAAATGTTATGCTTATTCCTGGCAAATGCTTTTTTGATGCTTCTTTTAAATGCTTTGCCATTTGGTTTGGAAAGGATTTGATGCATCTTTGCCACCTAATTATGGACTATTTCCAAGGCGTTTGAGGAGCTGGCATAAACAGCCGATACATACTTGAGGAGAAAGCACTTGTTTTATATGGTTTGATCTTGCTTGTTAAGAACGGGAACATAAAATGGACCATTAAAAAATTTAAGGTCCTTGACAATAGTTCCTCAAGGTCGATGTTTTATGTGACTTTTGATTATATTAAGTTTTATAATCATAAGGCCACAACTATGGAAAGTTCACATGGTTGCAAAAAATATGAAATTGAATGACTTTTCTTTTTTCAAGATTTTTTTTTTTTTTTGCACTTTATTGCCTGAATCTCTGTAGAGTTAATGAGCATCAAAACCATTATGTAAACATGCAGGTGTGAAATGCAGCTTTGAAGTCAATATAGTCAGAAAATATCTTTCACTATTTGAAAATTTAAGGCACAGCAGGTGTAATAACATACAGCAAAAACTTTCTTCTCATTTATTCTGTTGCACCAGTTTCCATAAAAAGTGTTAGAGAACATCTGGATAAGCTATAGAAGAAGAAAAACCCAGACCCCTTGCCCTCTGCCCCATCCCATAACTTTTGGTGTCTCAGAAATAGTACAAAGTAATTGAGGACTGAGCAATGTTTGTTTACATTTGCGAAGAGCTTTGTAAAAAACAAAGTCAAATTTATCAGTGACAAAGCAAATGCCTTTACATAGCTGGTGGTCCATAAAAGACAATTTTTATCTCTATACTCCAGGTTTCCTCATGCTGTTGAAAGTTCATTTTAGTATTTTAGTGATGAAGTGATGAACTTTGATTTGGATTTTTCAAGCTCAGTGTATTTCAGGCACTAAGTAATATCAGGCCTGCCATCAGCAATAGGAATTTGTTGCTGGAAAGAATTTTATTCTATCAACACAACCCTCCTGTTTGGACAAAGTTTCTGAGAATGTTATGGGCTGAATCCTGGCAGTTTATTAAGACTTGCTTTTTACTTTAGATAGCTCAACAGTGTGCTTTTAAAAAGATACACTTGGATTTAAAGGAGATATCACTACACACCTACTAGAATGGCTGGAGTCCAAAACACTGACAGTACCAAATGCTGATGAGGATGAGGAGCAACAGGAACTCTCACTCACTGCTGGTAGGAATGCAAAATGGTGCAATGACTTTGCAAAACAGTTTGGCAGTTTCTTATAAAGCTAAACATAGTCCTAGAGTATGAGCCAGCAATTGAAATCCTTGGTATTGACCCAAATAAGTTGATAACTTATGTCCACACAAAAACCTGCTTATGAATGCTTATAGCAGCTTTATTCATAATTGCCAAAATTTGGAAGTCACCAAAATGTCCTTCAGTAGTCAAATGGATAAGCAAACTGTGGTCCATCCATACAATGGACTACTACTCAGTGATAAAAAGAAATGTGCTAATGATGGACACATGTCATTATGCATCTGTCAAAACCCAGTGAGCCCTAATTTAAACTACGTACTTCAGTTAATAATAACGTATTAATACTGGTTTATTCATTATAACAAATATGCCACACTAATGGAAGATATAAATAATAGAGGAAACTGTGTAGGGGGGGAGGGAGGATGTGGAAGTCGGTACTTTCTGTTCAATTTTTCTCTAAACCTAAAACTGCTCTTTAACAAAAACTCAATTATTAAAAAAAAAAGAGAGAGAGAGAACTATGAAGCCATGAGAAGACATGGAGGAACATTAAATGTGTATTGCTGAGTGATAGAAACAGTCTGCAAAAACTCTATACTGTATGATTCCAACTATATGACATTCTGGAAAAGGCAAAACTATAGACAGTAAAATGATCAGTGGTTGCAGGGGTTGGGGGGCAGGGAAGGCTGAATAGGTGAAGCACGGGATTTTTAGAGCAGCAAAACTATTTTGTATGACACTGTAATTGTGGATACATGTCATTAGGCATTTGGCAGAACCCATAGAACTGTACACCACAAGGAGTGAATCCTAGTGTAAAGTATGGACTTTAGTTAATAATAATGCATCCATACTGGTTGACCAGTTGTAGCAAATGTGCCATACCAATCAATGCAAGGTGTTAATGATAGAGGAAACTGAGGGAGGTGGTTGGGAATATATGGGAACTCTGTTCTTGCTGCTCAATTTTTCTGTAAACCTTCAACTGCTTTAAAAAATAAAGTCTATTGCCCCATGTGACCCCAGATGTACTCATCCCAGTCACTCTTACCTGCACTGGCCACAGCCTGTAGTGGGGGGATGCCCTGGAGAGCCAGGAGTGGGGCCGGAACATGGACTCTGTGGCCTTTGGAGATGTGGCTGTGGACTTCACTCTGGAGGGGTGGGCTTTGCTGGATTCTTTCCAGAGGAACCTGTACAGAGATGTGATGCTGGAAACTTTCCAGAACCTGGCCTCAGTAGAAATCATATGGGGGGAAGATTCTGTGAAAATAGTGAAGGTTATCAATGTAGAGAAACTTTTAGTCACATTTCAAATATTCATCTGTACAAGAACGTTTCTGCTGGAAAAAACCCATGTGAATGCACCACATGTGTATGGTCTTCATGCATCTTTCTTCTCTTAGGAGTAACATCAGATCTCATTGTTGACAAAAACTTTACCAGTGTCAGGAATGTGGACAGGCCTGCATTTGTTCCTGACACCCAAGAAGTTATGTAAGAACTCACACTGGAGAAAAACCCTATGGATGTAAATTACATGAGAAAATCTTTCCTTATTTCTGCTCCCTCACTCAACGTATCAGGACTCATACTGTAGAGAAAATCTGTGAATGCAAGCAATGCAGGAAATTCTTCACTGAGTTTTGCATTGTGACTAGACATTTCAGAACTCACACTGGAGAGAAGCCATATAGATGTAAGGAATATGGAAAAGTCTTTATCGCTCAATCTTTTAAAGACATGTGATAACGCACATGGGAGGAAAGCCCTATGAATGTAAACTATGTGGGAAAACCTCTTACCATCCTTATTCCCTCACCGAACATACAAAGATTCACACAGCAGAGAAAACTTAGGAACACAAGTGATATGGGATGGACCTTAACATGTTCTCAACTTTTACTAGGCATGTGAGAACTCACACAAAAGACAAGCCATATAAATGTAAGCAGTGTGGGAAAGTCTTCCTGTAGCCCTCAACCTTTCAAAGACACATGATAACACATACTCAAGAGAAGCCCTATAATTGTAAATAATACAGGAAAACCTATCCCCAATCTTTTCAAAGACATGAGAAGACTCACACTGGAGAGAAACCCTCGGAATGTAAGCAATGGGGAAAGGCATTCAGTTTGCCTGAAACCTTTCAAGAACATGTGAGAATTCACACTGAAGAGCAACTCTATAAATGTGAAAAATGTGGGAAGGCTTTCACTTCTCAGAGATTGTTTCAAGGTCACATGAGAAATCACATTGGAGAGAAAACTTATGAATATAAACAATGTGGGAAGGCATTTGGTTGGTCCTCATCCTTACAAGAACATGTGAGAAGAGAAACCTCATGGATATAAACAATGTGGGAAAGCCTTCAAGTTGCCCTCATCTTTCCAAAACCATGCGAGAATGCACACTGGGTAGAAACTTTATGAATGTATTGACTATTCGAAAGCTTTTAGTTGTCAAGTCATTGACACTAGAAAGAAATTCTAACTAAGTAATGTGGGGAAAGCTCACGATTTCTGCAAGATCTAACATGTCCACCAGGCCACTGACTCAGACTATCACGGTTAGTGATAATCTCTGAGAAGCTCTAACTCCCCCCTTCTCCACATCTTACCTTATTTATATAAGCTATAATTTGCATACTCAACATTTTGTTTTCTTAATACTTCTTGTGGCTTTGTGTTTCTGATTCAACCATGACAGCCTACACAGAAACCAAGGAAGTGTGTGGTACTCAGTTCCTGTACGGTGTTGTTGAATGACTGCTAGTCCTTCCATGTGAAAATAGTCACCTTCGTCACATGTCAGGCAGATTGTGGCAGTGTCCTATTACATAAAGCTGAATGCAACCCCTCATTATGTTTCCAATATTATTTCTGATTGCAAGCTGTTAAAAACAATGTACTTTTTTGGCAAACGAAAGGTTCTATAGGTGTTTCTTAGGAAAATCCTATCAACCGTGTTCAGATAAGTTATACACTAACAAATGTTACTTGCTTTACTTTTCATTTATTTTGAAAGTATATTAAAATATTCCATTACAGTTATGGAGTGTGAATAAAAATAATAGTTTATTAATTTTTTAAAAAATCAGCAAAAAGTGATATGAAATTCAAATTTCAATCTCCACAAATAAAGTTTTATTGACACACACAAACACACAAGTGTGCACTTGGGGAACTTTGGTGGCACACTTTTCTGGCATCTTAACCATGGCTACCTATAACTGTGAGCACAGGCCAGAAGCTGGGCAGCCAGTAACCTCTACTGGGCTCTTGTTGGCCTGGGTGGGAAGAGTCCCTCCCAGTGGGCCATTGGTTCTCTCAGGGCTTTCACTGGGCTGTACTAGTTTTATTTTGAAATCTTCAGGAGGTTGGACTTCCCAGCTCCCTGAGTCTTTTTCCATTCATAAACAATTCTGATTCTATGCCTGGCTTCCTGGGCAACTCAGAGGTTCTTGTCTGTAAAGTGGGAGTCATGTGCTTACTCTTTCCTTCAGTTTCTTCTAATTCAATTTGTCATGCCCCACAGGGATGCTTTAAGAAGAAGCATAGGTTAACATCTTGGATAAAACTGAGTTTCTAAAGGAATGGCTTGATAGAAATGAGTGGAGTTGGAGTTGATGTAAAATTAAGTTAATAGTATTTTGGGTATAGATATTTTTACAGCTGGAAGGGACCGTAATTGATTATTTGATTCAGTTTTATACCAGTAGGTGGGGCTTGTCCAAGTCCTTAAATCTCCAAGTTTAACAGCATGTATAACATAGGGAAGAGAGCTGGGCTGTGTAGGCAGGGACACCTGGGTTTGAGTCTCACATGTCCACCACCAGGCAGCTGCGTGGCCTTAGGCAGGTGCTTAGCCTTTGTGAAGCTCAGTTCCTTATCTGTAAAATTGGAATGGCCACACCTGCTTTATATTTAGCTGTGAGGATTTGAACAGATAACATGTAGAAAGTGCCTTTTATGGGGCCTGGAATTGTCTAGGCTGCTCCTCTGTCCAGGTTAAATTTTGACTAGAATGACCCGCTGGCTTCATTCTTTCCATCCTGAATATTTCACAATAAATAGTCTAATCTGTCCTAGTTTTATCCCTCCTCAGATGGTTGGGAAAACATTTTTAATGTCAAACTAAACTCTTTTTTCAATTTAAGTTCTCCTTGCATTTGTCCTATATCCTCTGGACGTGCTCTCAAAAGCCTTCACGGCAGATGGCAATTAAACCGCCTTCTTGACTTGCTCTAGATTAAATAACTCCAATGACTCTGACCTATCCAAATAGGAGCTGTTTAATATTCCTTTGAAAATGTTCCTTACCTCTCTCGAGCTTCTCCTCAGCCATTTAGAAATATACTGATCAAAATGGAATGTGTAATTAGAAATTGGTTAACGGACACAAGGAATGATTATGTGTGGTAGTGATGATTAATCTATCCTGATCTGACCATCACACATTGTACACAACTATTCATAGTCAGCTTTGTACCCCACAAATATGTATAATCAATTATCTTTCAATAAGAAATAAGTTGGAAAAACAAAATGCAATGTGGAGCTTTCTTATGGGACTGTCTCACACAGGGGGTGCCAGGAAGATCACTCCCAGCGCTCTTGCGGGCTCTGTTCGGTTTACTTTTTCTTGTGTTCCTTATCTTTTCTCCATATTATTGACTCCTCTTCTAACCTTCATTTGTCCTGCTTTTTTTTTCTCCTTAAAAAATATTGCTTGTTGGTTAAGACTGAGAGCTCTGGAACAGCACTCCTTGGGTGTGAGTCCTAATCTTACTTAGCAACTGTGTCCTTGCCCATATTACTTAAGTTTTTTGAAACTTCGTTTCCACATCTATAAAATGTGATGATGTGATGAACACAGTATGTACTGCAAAGACTTAAAGATTTAATGTGTTGAAATATATATATATAAAGTTCTCAGAACAATGTGAGCACATAGAGAGTACTCAACAAGTAATAGCTACTTTTTATCTTTTAATTTTAAAACCATTTTAGACTCACAGGAAGTTGAAAAAGTAGTTATGGAAAGTTCCCAGGTACCCTTCTCCCAGATTTTGCCAATGATCACGTCTTCCATAATTATAGTGATTTACCAAAACTAGGACACAGACATTGGTCTAACACTATTAACTTTATTACCGACCTTATTCAGATTTCACCAATTTTTTTCATGTTCTCGTGTGTGTGTGTGTGTGTGTGTGTGTGTGTGTGTAGTTTTGTGAAATTTTGTTACATGTCTAGATTTGTGTAAACACCACCACAGTCAGGATACAGAATTGTTTCATTTCCACAAAGGAACTTGTGCTAACCCTTTAGAGTCATCCCCTTCCCCCATCCCCACCCCTGGGCAACCACAGATCTGTTGTTCTCCATTACTCTTCGAGAGTACCACATTAGTGGAATCATACCTCTTCAGATTGGTCTTTTTCATTCACTATAATGACCTTGAGATCCATCCAAGTAGTTTGTGTATCCTTTTTATTGCTGATAACATTCGTTTATATGGATGCACTGCAGTGAGGTTATCCATCTACTGGATGAAAGACATTTGTGTTATTGTCAGTGTTCTTAGGGTTATCCCTACTAAATAAAGCTGCTCTGAAAATTCATGTACATTTTGTGTGAACATGTCTTCATTTTTCAAGGATAAAAACCAAAAATATGATTACTGAGTCATAGGCTGTGGTGCTTGTTTAACTTTTGAAAAAGCTGTCAAATTGTTTTCTTTAGTGACTGTACCATTTTACATTCCTACCAGCAATGTATGAAAAACAGAGTTTCTCTGCATCCTTGCCAGAATGTGGTATTATCCCTATTTTTTATTTCTGTCATTCTAATAGGTGTATAGTGGTATCTCATTGTGGCTTTAATTTGCATGTCCCTAATGGCTAATGATGTTGAACTCCTCATGAATTTATTTGCCATTCATATTCTCATTGGTGAAGGTTGGTTCAAGTCTTTGGCCCATTTTAAAATCGGATTGTTTTCTTGCTATTGAGTTTAGAAAGTTCTTTATATATTATGAATACAAGTACTTTGTCTGATATGTGATTTGCAGATATTTTCTCCCTTTCTGTTGCTCATGTTTTCATACTATTCACAGGATCTTTTGTGGAGCCAAGTTTTTAATTTAATGATTTTTTAATTTTATTGATCATACTTTTGGTGTCATTTCTAAGATTTCTTTGCCTGATCCTCACTCACAAAGATTTTCCGAAAAGTTTATATTTTTACATTTCATATTGAGATCTATGATCCATTTTGATTTAGTTTTTGTTTACAGTATGAGGTTTAGATTGAAAAATTCTTTTTTTTTTTTTTCTTTTGGCGTAGGGATATCCACTTGTTCCAACACCGTTTATTGAAAACACTATCCTTCCTTCATTCAGTTGCTTTTGTATCTTTGTAAACAATTCGTTGGCCATACTTATGTAGAGCTATTTTGGTTTTTTGTTTAAACTGATCCATTGATCCGTGTGTCTATCCCTTTGCCAATATCACACTGTCGGGACTACTGTAGTTACATAGAAAGTCTTAAAATTGGGAATTGTAATTCTTCTAACTTTATTATTTTTCAAAATTGCTTTTAGCTACTTTGGTTCCTTTGCCTTTCCATTTATATTTCAGAAGAAGATTGTATATATCCACAAAAAAATCTTGCTGGAATTAGCTATTATTTTTAATGTTATTATTTTCTTCATTCTGTATTTGTTTTATTGTCTCCATTTAAAGGTCTATTTTTTTAAGGTTTATAATGCATATCACATATTTAATTTAAAAAAAGTTATTTTAACATTTGTACATATTTGTGGGGTACAATGTGTCATTTCAATACATGCATGTACTGCACAATGATTCACTTAGGGTGGAGAGCACAGTTTTGAATCCATTAGTCCAACACTTCTTCTCCCCCGACTCCCCTCCTGGCCTCTGGTAACCATTATTCTACTCTCTACTTCTGTAAGAACCACTTTTCTTTTCTTTTTTTAAATTCCACGTATGAGTAATATCATGCAGTCCTTGTCTTTTTGTGCCTCACTTACTTCACTTAACATGATGGTTTACAGTTCCATCCATGTTGCTGCAAATGATAAGATATTATTTTTTTTACAAATGAGTAGTATTCCATTGTGTATATGTACCAGTTTTTTATGCATTCATCTTTTGATGGGGATTTAGGTTGATTCCATCTCTTGGCTAATGTGAATAGCATTGCAGTGAAAGCCAGAGTGCAGGTGTCTTTTTGATATATTGATTTCATTTCCTTTGGGTGTATACCCAGTAGTGGGATAGCTGGGTAGAAAAATAGATGTATTTTTAGTTCTCTGATGAACCTCCATACTGTTTTCCATGTGGCTGTACCAATTTACACTCCTACCAGTAATGTAGAAGAGTTCTTTTTTCTCCCCATCCTTGCTAGCATTTATTTTCTGTCTTGATGGTAGCCATTCCAACTGGAGTAAGATGATATCTCTTTGTGGTTTTACTTTACATTTCCCTGATGATTAGTGATGTTGAGCATTTTTTGATGTGCTTATTGGCCATTTATATTCTTTGCCCATTTTTTAATTGGGTTATTTGTATTTTTGCTGTTGAGTTGTTTGAGTTCCTTGTATATTCTGGATATTAGCCCCTTGTCTGATGTGTAGCTTGAACATACTTTCTCCCATTCTATAGGTTTTTTCACTTCATTGATTGTGTCCCTTGCTGTGCAGAAGCTTTTAAGTTTGATGTAGTCCCAATTGTGAATTTTTGCTTTAGTTGCCTGTACCTTTGCAGTCTTACTCAAAAAAGCATTGCTCACTCCCATTTTGTGTAGCATTTCCCCTATGTTTCCTTCTAGTAGTTTCGTAGTTTTAGGTGTTAAATTTAGGTCTTTAATCCATTTTGAGTTGATTTTTGTGTATGGTGAGAGATAGGGGTCTTGTTTCAATCTTCTGCATGTGGATGTCCAGTTTTCCCAACACCATTTGTAGAAGAGGCTATCTTTTCCCCACTATATATTCTTGGAAACTTTGTCAAAAATCAGTTGGCTTTAAGGTCATGGGTTTATTTCTGGGCTCTATATTCTGTTCAATTGTTCTATTTTTCTATTTTTATAACATTATCATGCTATTTTGGTTATTATGGCTTAATAGTATACTTGAAGTCATGAAGTGTGATGCCTTCAACTTTGTTCTTTTTGTTCGTGATTGCTTTTGCTATACAGTCTTTTGTGGTTCCATAAAAATGTCAAGATCATTTTTTTCTATTTCTGTGAATAATGTCATTGATAGAGATTGCATTGAAGGTATAGATTGCTTTGGGTAGTATGGACATTTTGATTATGTTAATTCTTCTGGCTCAAGAACATGAGATATCTTTCCATTTATTTGTGTCCTCTTTAATTTTTTTCATCAATGTTTTATAGTTTTCATTATAGAGGTCTTTCACCTCCTTAGTTACATTTACTCCTAGGTATGTCATTTTCTCGGTAGCTATTGTGAGTGGATTTACTTTCTTGATTTCTTCCTTGGCCATTTTGTTATTGGCATATAGGAAGAGGATTGATTTTTGTGTGTTGATTTTGTATCCTGCCACTGTACTGAATTCATTTATTATTTCTAGTAATTTTTTGGTGGAGACTTAGGGTTTTCTACATATATGACAGTGTCATCTACAAATAGAGATGGTTTGACTTCCTTCTTTCCAATTTGGTTTCCCTTTACTGCTTTCTCTTGCCTTATTGCACTGGTGAGAACTTCCAGCACTATGTTGAATAAGAGTGGAGAGAGTGGGCATCTTTGTCTTGTTCCACATCTTAGAGGAAAAGCCTCCAATTTTTGTCCATTCAGTATATTAGCTGTAGGTTTGCCATATATTGCTTTTATTGTGTTGTTACATTTCTTCTATACCTAGTTGTTGAGTGTTTTTATCATGAAGAGATGTTGGATTTTATCCAATACTTTTTCTGCATCTCTTGAATGATCATTTTTTTTCCTTTATTTAGTTGATGTGATATATCACATTTATTGATTTGCATATGTTGAACCATCCTTGCATCCCTGGGATGAGTCCCACTTGATCATGGTGAATGATCTTTTTAACCTGCTGTTGCATTCTGTTTGCTAGTATTTTGCTGAGCATCTTTGCATCTGTTTTCATTAGGGATATTGGTCTTTAGTTTCTTTTTCATTGCGTCTTTTTCGAATTTTGGTATGAGGTTAATGTTGGCCTCATAGAATGACTTTGGAAGTATTCCCTCCTCTTCAAGTTTTTGCTAGAGTTTGAGAATAATTGGTATTAGCTCTTCTTGAAATGTGTGGTAGAATTTGGCTGTGAAGCCATCTGGTCCTGGTGTTTTCTTTGTTCGGATACTTTTTATTACTGCTTCAATCTCATTACTTGTTTGTATTTTCTAGTTCTTCATGATTCAACCTTGGTAAGTTGTATGTGTCTATGAATTTACCCATTTCTTCTAGGTTTTCCAGTTTGTTTGCATGTAGTTGTTCATAGTAGCCTCTTATAATCCTTTGTATTTCTGTGCTATCGGTTGTATATCTCCTTTTTCATTTCTCATTTTATTTATTTGAGTCTTGTCTCTTTTTCTTCATTAGTCTACTTAAAGGTTTATCAGTTTATCTATTCAGAAACTGAACTCTGCTTCATCAATCTTTTGTATTTTTTTAAACTTGTAATTCATTCATTTCTTATCTGATCTGTTATTTCTCTCCTTTTACTGATTTGGTGTTTGGTTTGTTCTTGTTTTTCCAGTTCCTTGAGGTGTAATGTTAGATTGTTTATTTGAAGTCTCTCTTCTTTTTCAAAGTAGGCATTTATTGCTATAAACTTCCGTCTTAGAACTGTTTTCACTGTATCCCATAGGTTCTGGTATGTTTTCATTTTCATTTGTCTCCAAGAACTTTTTAATTTTCTTTTTGATTTTCTTCTTTGGCCCATTTGTGCTTAGGAGCATGTTATTTAATTTGCATATATTCGTACACTTTTCAGTGTCCCTTTTGTTGTCGATTTCTAGTCTTATTTCATTATGGGCAAACAAGAAAGTTCATATGTTTTCAAATTTTTAAAATTTGTTGAGACTTGTTTTGTGACCTAACATATGGTGTGTTCTGGAGAATGTTCTATATGCTGCTGAGAAGAATGTGTATTCTGTAGCTGTTGGATGAAATGTTCTATAAATGTCCATTAGATCTAGTCAGCCTAGAGTAGAGATTAATTCTGATGTTTCCAAGTTAATTTTCTGCCTGGATGATCTGTCTTTTGCTGAGAGTTGGGGTATTAAAGTCCCCAAGTATTATTGTGTTGGAGTCTATCTCTCCCATTGGGTCTAGCAGTAATTGCTTTATATTTCTGGATGTTCCAGTACTGGGTGCATATATATTCAGAATTGTTATATTCTCTTGTCAAATTGATACATTTTTCATTAAATAATGACCTTCCTTATCTGTTTTTACTTTCTGTGGCTTGAAGTCTATTTTATCTGATATAAGTATAACTAGTCCTGCTCTTTTTTAGTTTACATTTGCATGAAATATCTTTCTTTTGTCCCTTCACTTTCACTTGATGTGTGTCTTTATAGGTGAAGTGAGTTTCTTTTAGGCAGCATATTTTGGGTTCTTGTATTATAATTTATTCAGCTACTCTGTCTTTTAATTGGGAAATTTAATACATTTACATTTAGAGTTATTATTTATACACAGGGACTTGTTACTGCCATTTTGTTCCTTTTTTTTCTGGTTGTTTTGTAAATCCTTTTTCCCTTTTTTCTGGTCTTATTGTCTTCCTGTATGCTTGAGTGGTTTTTTCTAGCAGTGTATTTTGATTTCTTGCTATTTATTTTTAGTATGTGTCTTACAAGTTTTTGTATTATGGTTACCATGAGGCTTACACAAAACATGTTATAGTTATAGCAGACTATTTAAAACTAATAACTTAACTTTGATATCTAAAAAAAAAGAAAAAAACCCAAACTAACTCTACACTTTGATGTCATTTCCTTCCACTTTTTGATATTTTGCTGTTCCAAGTGACATTTTTTAATATTGCATATATCTTATATAATTTTTGCATTTGGTAGTGTCTTGTTAAGTTTGTCCTTTAGTCTTCATACTAAGATGTAAGTGGTTTGTTCACCACCCTTACAACATTGGAATATTCAGAGGTTGTCTATGAACTTACTATACTAGTGAGTTACGTATCTTTAAATGTTTTCTTGCTACTCCTTAGTGTCATCTACTTTCAGACTGAAGAACTCCCTTTAGCATTTCTCGTAAGGCAGGTCTAGTATTGATGAATTCCCTTAGGTTTTGTTTGTATGGGAAAGACTTTATTTCTCCTTCATATTTAAAGGTTAGTTTTCCTGGATACAGAATTTTTGGTTGACTATCTTTTTTCTTCAGCACTTCGAATATATCACATCATTTTCTTGTGGCCTGTAGGATTTCTACTAAGAAATCTGCTGAGATATGTACTGGGCTCAGTTAAATGTTAAGTGTTTCTTTTCTCTTTCTACTTTCAGTATCCTTTCTTTGTCTTTGGTCTTTAATAATTTGATTATGATGTGCCTTGGGGTGTTCCCTTTTGGATTGAATTTGATTGGTGACCTCTGAGCTTTCTGTATCTGGCTGGTGTCATCTTTCTACATAGTTGGGAAGTTTTCAGTCACTTTTATTTTCTAGAATATGCTTTCTAGGTCTCTTCCTTTTTTGTTTCCTTTGGGTATGCCAATTATGTGAAGGTTATTTTGCTTGAGGGAGTCCCATAATTACTGCATTTGTTTCTTTCTTTCTTATTCTTTTTTGTTGTTGTTCCTCTGATTGGCTAATTTTGTATGTTCTGTCTTTGAGCTCACTGATTCTTTCCTCTGTTTTATCAAGTCTGCTGTTGGAGCTTTGTATTAAGTTTTTCAGTTTAGATAATATATTTTTTATTTGTAGAATTTCATTTTTTTTGTTGTTGATTCTATTCCTTTGTCAAGTTTCTTGTTCTGCTCCTGAAATTTTTGCAGGTATCATTTAAGTTTCTATCTGTATTTTCCTGTGCCTCCATGAACATCCTTAAGAGAGTTATACTGATTTCTCCTACAGGCATTTCATAAATGTGCTGTTCTTATAGTCCATTGCTGGTGTATTATTTTCTTTGGCGGTGTCATATTTCTCTGGTCTTTCTTGGTCTTTGTGTCTTTACATTGATGTCTGGGCATTTGAGGAGATGGTTACCTCTTCCAGGTTTTATAGGTACTCTTTGGTGGTGTTAGATCTTTACTGGTTAATATCAGAGCTTTGTCTCTGGTTTGTGTTTTTTTGTTGTTATTTTTCATTCTGTGATGGATTAATAGCTACCCCACTACCTATACTGCACTGGAACTAATTTGCTGTCCTGTGGCTAATTCTTGAATTGGAGAAACTTTCTGTGAGGACCACAACTTGAGCTCTGTGCCTGAGCTAGATTGCTGTTTTGCTGCTATTTCTGAAAGTGGGGAAAGCTTTTTGTGAGGATTGGATTTTAATTGTTAGACTTTTTGTCACTTCTGGGTCATGTGGAGTCACCACAGTCACAAGTGGGCTATGTGGAAATTCCAGCCTGGGACTGAGTCTTTCCTGCAAACTGCACCCCCTGCAGTTCTGTCACCCTGACCGGCCTCCACTGTGTGCTGATTGGAAAGCAGATCAGTTGCCTACACTGAACCCCAACGCTCCCGTGGTGGGTAAGCCTCCCTCTCAGCACTCCAAACATTTCCTATGGGGCAGGCTGTTCATGAGTCCCCCGCACAGACTCACTGACCTCTGGGTGGTTCCTTTCTCCTGTCGGCTGTGGCCCTCATTGCTATGCAAGGCCAGGGGAAGCTTGTTAGTGGCATTGCTGGCCTGGGAGATGGGATGGTGCACTCTACAGCACCCTTCTCCCTGCAGACTCCAAGCAGTTTCACACAATGGGCTCTGCTGTGGCTTTGCTGTCTTCTGGTAGCTGCTCTGTATGCTGGCAGCTGTTTCTTGCCTTGTATCAAGCTGGCCCCAGAAGTGGTCAGGGCTTGGATGGTCAGAGTGGTCCCTCCTTCCTCTAGCTATGGCTTTTCATGCCTTCATGAGCTCCACAGGTCTCTCCTGCTCTTCCCCCAAGCTCCAGAGAACTGCTCTGGCAGTTTTTGAGTTTTAATAGTTGTAAGTCAATTGGTTGCCAGGGTGAGTGACAGGGAGATAGTCTATTCTACCATCCTGATGGCATCACTCTTTTTCTTAAAGATCTTTAAATCTTTTGAAAAGGCTTTAGAGATGATTTATCCTGATTTCAATAATTTACAGTGTAGAAAATGTTGTCCCTCTTTGGAACAGATTTAGTGAGGTTAGGTGACTTGCCAAGGTTTACTCAGGAGGTTAATTGGTCCAGGACTAGTGTTTATGGCCTCTAACTCCTTGTTCTTCGGGATTTCCAATTTGCATAAGGCCTCCCCTCTGAAACCTACTGACACTTAACTCTTTTCCTTATGTTTTCTAGTTTATTTAATGGGATTACTTAGGATTTCACTGTTGTATTCCAGAGAGAGCCTAGTCAAGTAGTGTGTAAAGTCATTTTCAATCCTTGTTAAAAGTGCAGGTTCCTAAGTGTGGCATGGGGCTTGGGACCTAAATTTGAAGAGACAACTCAGTGACTGATGCAAGTGGGCTGTGGGCCACATCTGAGACAATAAAGGAAGAAACACAAGCCCTGGAGTCAGATAGACCTGAGCTCAACTCCTGACTGTTTTCTTTACTTGTTTAACATCACTGAGCTTCGGTTTCTTCATGTTTAAAATGGGGATAATGACATCTGTTTCATAAGGTGTGTTTTTTTTTTTCTATTTAAACACAGTATGTGCAAAATTCTTAACATTAAACTTGGTACTCCAAATCAGTGAATACTACTTCCTTTCTTTCCTTCCTACTTAATAGACTGTGAGGTTTGATATCTATTTGAGGTAGAGACAGTGTGATGTGTTTCACAGACCATTTCACTTTCCCCCTGATCACTGGGAAGACTATGGTCCAAGCCCCTTTGTGGCTAGGTAAGGTCATGTGACTAGTTCTGGCCAATACAATGAGTGGAACTGAGTGTGAGCGTGGCCAGGCTGAGATGGTGAAGCATCTCATCTGACTTCTCTGCTTTCGCTGGCTGCACGATACCGGGATGACACTGAAGCACGATGGCGCACCTATAAGGTAAAAGCAGCCTAATTCCCTGAGTCACTGTTTGGAGGAGAGCTCCCTCTTAACTCATTAGACTGTAATTCAAAGGAGAACTAAACCTTTGTTGTTTTACACCACCGAGATTTTGGGGGATGTGTTACACAGCACTTAGGATTCATTACTCCAATTAATATACTGTTGACTGTTTTTAAAAACTTAAAATTATCTTTTGAATATTATATTTGTTATAATATTCTAAATACTTTATGATTTACATAAGCTATGATTTACATAAGCTACATTAAGACATGTAAACAATTCAGTAGGAGGCCATAGCATGAGGGCATTGTCATTTGCAGTGAATACAAATGTTTTGGAATCCAGAATATTTTTGTGGATTTTATGTATTTAATCTCAAGCATCAGAGACAGGTCTCTTAACCTGATATTAGTTCCTTGAGGATAAGGTCTGCCAGGAGCCAGTGGTGGAAGAAGATATAGAACTTCAGAGGGTCTACACTGTTGAGGAGGTGGTCTGTCTAGGTGGGAGTGAGCATTCTAGCCCTGGGAGAGTCATGCTGGGCAGTGGAAGTAAAGACAAAGGCTCTTTTGCATACAATTAACTATGCTGTCTCTTACTGTGAAGTAGAAGACTCTTGTGTTCCACAGCATAGCTGCCCAGAGCCAGATACAAAATATTTAACCATCCGTCTCAAATGACCTCCTAGACCTAGGGTCAGGTGGAGGCCCCTTCTTAGACACAGGCCCAGGTATATGGTCCATTAATGAAAGAGAAAGCTATCTCAGGTCAGTGTATCAGTGAAGGGGAGCAGATATGTTTCCACTTTCAATGACTGGATAAAAAGATCCTTCATGGCTTAGAGTTTTCCCCTCTGGATGAATTTATCTTTTTATTATCATTAAGTGTTAAGTAGTTTTTAATTCATGAATTATTTAAGAGTTTGTTGGTTAATATTTAAATACCTAGGGATTTTCTAGTTATCTTTCTGTTATTGATTTCTGGTTTAATTTTACTGAGGTCAGTGAACCCACTCTGTATAATTTCAGTCTTTAGAGATCTGTTGAGACCTGCTTTCTGGCCCAGCATGTAGACAATTGTTATAAACATTCTGTTAACAAAATAATGCATATTCTACAGTTCCTGGGTATAATGTTCAAGAGTGTTCATTATATTGTTTAATAAAAAAAAGTGACAGGCCACCTGTACGCTGCTTATAAGAGACACTTCTGAAGTTAAGGATATAGAGAGGTTAAAAGTGAAAGAGTAGAAAAAAATTTTGTTCAAAACTTCTATATTTTCAGATTTTGTGTGTGAGAGCATCTCACAGTCCTTATTGGAGGGACCTTTGTTCCTAGCATGACCCTGATTGAAACTCAGGAGCATCTGACGATAACTTTAAGTCAATTTCTACCTACCAGGTTGCTGATGCGCTTATTCTCATCTAATTCCCATAACTCAGGATATCTTAAGCTAGTATCTTAAACTTTAAAAAAAAGAGAATTATTCATTTTTAGTCCTAGGAAATTCTCTGTAGTATATGAGGACAGTGATCATTTAATGTGTAGTTTTTGTGGGTCAGACACTGTATTTTGCACTTTCTCCTTCTATCAGCCTCCTGATTAATTTCTTCAGGTCCTATTATTCTCCTCACTTTAGAAATAAGAGAACTGAAATTTGAAAGGATAACGTGCCCCAGGTCTCAAGGGGCCAGACTGGGTTTTGAACCCAAGTCCATGTGGTGCTGTAACCACTGTGTTGTACTGCCTGCCTCTTGTCAATGGGTCTGTGATGTTTTTCTCTTGTAACCTCATTGGCCTCTGCTTCCCTTTTTATTATCAGTATTTAGTCAGTATTTCTTGAAATTTAAAGTATGAAGACTGGGCTATTTTGGTTTTGTGACACGAATGTAGCAAATGATTCAAAAAAAAAATTGTTTTTAAAAAGAAGAAAAGTAAACTTTGAAAAGACTGCTTTTTCTCCCTCACCCCATGTGAGGTACCAGGCCTTACACATAGTAAGCACAAAACTGATCTGTGTTTAAACAGAAAAGAAAAGATCCTAAGGTGATAAAAAAATTCTGTATCTTGATTCGTGTGATGATTGAACAAAGTGTATACATATGTAAATATTCATTGAGCTGTACCTTTACATTTATACCTCAATCAACAGGAAAACTAGAAAACTAAACAAAGAAAAAAAACAAAAGACTAGTAAGATGTTTAAAGGTTGTGTTATGAGGCAGGATGGTATAATGGAGAATCCACAGGAAGTAGGTCGTGAGTTTGAATCCTGATGTCATCAGGTATTAGCCTGGGAATCTTGTGCATATCATATAAACTTTTGAGTCTCAGTTTCATTAGTAAAAGTAAAATTTGTAATGTCTACTCTATGAGGCAGTCAGGAGTTTTGAATGAGTTAAGGCATATAAAGCCCCTGGCATGTAGTAAGCGATCAATACATATTTTTAAAAAGAGACAGTGAGAGTACTACACAAACGTGACAGATTCAAAGAACCAAAAGACTTTGCATCATTCTTTTGAAATCACCCCAAAATAAATAAAGCTCAGAAATCCCAGTGTTAAAGAGACTGTGAAGAAAAAGCTAGGCTCATATTTTGCTGGTGACATTGCAAATTGCTAATTCCTCTTTTAGAGAGCCACCTGGCAATTTATAATAAAAGTCACAGAGCTGATTACGGTCTTTCAACTGTTAATCTCACTTTCCAGATTATAGCCTAAGGAAATAGCTCAAAAAGGAAGAACAAAATATATTTATTTAAAAATGCTTGGCTGGGTTATAACAATGTGAGGAAACAAGTAGCTGAAAGATGGCTAATTAAACTGTGTTTTAGCAATGCAATGGGATGTTACTGCTCCATTTAAAATGACAGATATATGGACTAAGTAGATATATGGAGAAATCAAGCAAAAAATTAGAAAACAGTGTGCACGTAGTGAATGCAACCTCATAAAACCTATGTCTTTGCAATGATAAAGGTTGGAAGTGAATTTTGTAAATCTGTGGTTTTGTGTGGGAAATAGGTGATCTATATTTTAATTCTTGGTTTATTATAGTATAGTAATTGCTAAGTGAGTCAATAGAAATAAAAACATAATTTATATGTTCTGAGATAAATCAAGGTGTTTATGAAAATAGGCAGAGTATATAAAATATAGAATAAAAGCACAGAACACATATATAGGTAGAGTTATAGAAAAATAGACATTATATTGTAACTTTTAAGAGTTTGCCTAACCAAAGCATTGTGAAAGTAGTTATCACATTTGAGAAATGCTTTTCCTGGAAGTAATTTCAATTCAGCTAAAACCCCAAAATATGGAGATGAAAATTCATGAGAGAAGTTGTTCTTGAAGATATCAAGTTCCCTGTCAGCTGGACTTTTTCTTTTTCCCAGCTGCTTTTCCTTCTTTCTTTTCTTTTGTGATAAAGGAGAAGGTTTTATAGATATTGAAATGGTTTACAATTGCCTTATTTAGTCGCTCTTATTTTTTTATGTCTCCCCAAAGGGTCACAAAATCTTTCCATTTAAAAAGAGAAAATGATGTGTTTTTGGTGCAAAGAGAGAATAGTCACTTTAGAGAACCAACAGGAAAGGAAATAAATGGAATCTGGCTATTGGAGCGCCACATACTAAGAATTTTTTATTATTTCCAGTGTTGGAAGCTAGACAGGGAAAATGAGAGGAGCTGCTGGCTGAGTGGTATGCTGCCTCTTCTTCACCCCCTGAAAGCCCAAATCAACTCTTTAGTATTGTTAGAGATCCCAGGAGAGCAGCCGCCCTGGTTGAGAGATCCTCTTCTCTGCCTTGGGCCTTTCTGTGGGGTGTTCCTTGTGAACAGACTTCCTGCAGGAAATAATGAGGAATCTTGCTAGGGGTGTGGATGGGGTCCACATTTCAGGTGATGAAAGAAGCATTTTGACTTAAGTTACAAAATGCAGGGAGTATTCCCCGAAAGAGGACTGCAGAATCACAGAGCTGGAAGGAGTCTTAGAAGTCTGTTAATTTAACCAAAGAGGAAACAGACGCAAGGGGGAGAAATGGCTTGACCACGTTTACAGTCATCAGGGAGGACACGGCCTTGCTACTCTTCTCTGCCTTCTACCATCGCTTCACTGCTGACGTTTGCTGCTGCTCCCATGCAAAAGATCAGGCTTCAGTCTTAGAAATGCAGCTGCTTTTGCACAGAGGGCCTCTTTAAGGCATCAGAGGTGTGAGTCAGCAAGTCATAATAGACAGTATCTCCAGGACGCTGCTGGTCTAGCAGAGGGCGAGTTTAATTTCAGGAGCTCGACTCTGGAATCAGATCACCACTGGGATGGCGGGTGGATCTAAGCAAGTTATTTAGCCTCTCTGAGCTTCGGTATCCTCATCTGTAAAATTGGGCATCATAATTGTACCCATCTCTTGGGTTCCTTAGGTGAGGAGCAAATATGATAATCCATTAGATTGGGGCCTGGTTTGTAGTGAGTGCTCAGTAAATGCTAGCTAGCTATTGTTATTACTACTCTGAGGGCAGTTAGAACTATTTGTCAGAAATCTGAAGGAAATAAGAACTATATTTGGGAGAGGGAGGAGATGGATATTGTCTAGGCACGATCCTTCAGTGCTCAAAAAGACTTTTCTGGGATTATAAAACCTCCTGAGCTGCCAACAGTCAGAAGTCTTTCTCCAGCAGTCTCTTATATGTCTAGTGTAGTTCATTTTTTATGCAGCTTTTCATTCAACAGCTGTCTTAATTGCCCACAAACTTAACTACTCCTGTCTTTAGGTCTTTTTCCTCTACTTTTGTCTTTCTACTCAGTAATTTTTATAGCTTATTTGAAGTATAATTGATATATAACAAACACGTTTAAATCACAATTTTATTAGTTTTGACATATGTATATACACATGAAACTATCATCAAAATCAGGATCATGAACATATACAGCAGCAGAAAAGTTTTCATGCCCCTTGGTAATCCCAGCCTCCTACCCCTCTGGGCTCCTCCCAAATCCTCCCATTCCCCAACACTCAACCCCAGGCAAACACTGAGCTGCTAGAATTTCATATAAATGGATTCATACAGTATGTATTCCATTTGTTTGGCTTCTTTCACTCAGCATAATTATAATCCATGTTGACATGCCTACCAGTAGTTCATTCCTTTTTATTACTGAGCACTCCAATAAATTTTTCTTTGTTTACTCTTTACACCTGTCTTGCTGACCTGGCCATGGTATGGAATGAAAACACTTTTTAATGACTTAAAAATATTTATTGATTAAACATCCGTGTTTCTCATTCTCATTTTTAATTTTATTGTTATCTAGTGTACATAGTAAATAGTGTACAGCTATTGTAGGAGCCCTGAGGGCAGCCCCTATGTACATTCTGTATGCATAGATTTTTTAAATGATGTCTGCAAGCAATATGTCCGTTATTTATTTGAACCCTGAGATTAAAATTTTCTCCTGTCTCCATGGCAGTCAATATAAAAAAAAACTGCTTCTGTTGGCCTAACCCAATGGATTGATTGAATAAATTCAATTACTGAAATATTTACACATAGTTTTCATTTTCATGGTGAAATATTTATTTTGTTAATGTGGACATTATGTTCTCAATTCCCTTGCAGTTGGAGCTTAACATGAAATAAACTAAAAAATTGATATAGCAAAAGGAATACATTTGCAAGATAATGAGAGACCATTTGAGAGGCAAGTCCATTTTTGCAATGACTTTTCACTATTATAATATCTCTCAACTCTTGACATTTCTACATCTGGGAAGGAAGAAGATAAAAATTACCATTCAAAATGCCTGTTCAAGTTTTGTGAAAGATTTAGTTTCTTCATCGGTCACAGTGTCACCAGCCCTATGAATACTATAGATCAAGCCTCAGTGCCAGAAGTACAGAGACTTGGCAGCATAGAGAGCAGAATTTAGCCAGAGGGAGTCATAAAGAAGCCAGAAAAAACAAACTTTACCCATTTTGCATCTCAAACTTGTGTTCTAGGCAGTTGTTCTGAGTGTTCTCTTTGCCTGAGAAGCCTGGGACCGCAGTAATCTAAAAACTGAGCCAGTAATGGAGATGTATAGACTGATATTAAAGATTCTACAAGGATTCTAGTAGCAGATAGATTTTTATGTAGAACAATAAAAAGTAAGTGCAGTTTCTGGAATGGAAGGTAACCTGAAAATTATCTGTTCTAAACTTTTATTTTGCAGGTGATTTGTCCAAGGTCACACACTTAATGGCAGAACTGGGACTAGACGTGGCATTTCTGAACCATGAACCTGTGCTCTCTCCATGTTGCTGTTTCTGTTGTGTTGGGGATAGTGCGTTGGTGTGTAAGGTGCTGGCATGTATAATCTGTCCCTGTTGCCTGGGATATTTCATCCTAGATAAGCTTTTTTCTTGGTTATTGTATCTTCACTGGAGGTGAGTTTACTTTGTTGAATGGGTGGTGCTTGCTTAACGCTGCCAGCCAGCTATGTGAAGGAAAGGCCACATGAGAGGTAACATTTGATTAATGGGTTGTCTAACTACTATTTGTCAGTTAGTGTGATAAAATCTTAATACTCAGAAAGTCCATAACTCTCAGTGTTACAAGAGCTTGAACCCTTTTAAAGTCCCTCTTCCCTAGTCTTGCATCTAAGAGTAAATGCCATCCTGCATCCACATCATTTGTTCCTGCAGCTTGTTCCCACCTGTAACATATCTTCTCATGCACAGGGATTCTCAGCTGGAGGTGGAGTCACCAGACAAGAATCAGCCTCCCTCACTAGGAGTCACTGATTTAGTCCAACCCCTTTATTTTATAGAGCTGGAAACAGAGACTCATAGAAGTTAAGGGCTTGTGTAAGGTAACCCATAGTAACCCATTTAAGATGAAAAGCCAAATCTCTTGTTCTGGACAGGATTAAGTGTAGCAGATCTCCCTGAAACACTGTCATGCTTCATTAGCATCTGCGATGGCATCTGACACCAGCTGAGCAGCTGCAGTATCTAACAGGGGCAGGGCTAGGCCATAAGGATTTATTGGAAGAGGATGTCTAATAAAATGAACAATTGCATGTGAGTGTGACTATGGCATCGCAGACTGTGTGCTGGAAAGTAGCATTTTTGTGGAGGTACATCAACCGTCTGTCTGTATCTTAACTGGTTTAAGAGAAAGATTGTGTTATTGGTCTCACAACCAATGGCAAAGAGAAGCAATTAAGTTTCTTTCCAAAAGACTAGTTAAAACTCTGGTCCTCTCCAGGCTCTAACAGTATATTCTTTGACTCTCTAGTTGGCATGTGAGTCTTTTCATTCTCGGTCATGTTAGCGGTTTACAAATTGACAACATAAAGATGGTTCAGATAGGGAGCTCACAGGGTGCCCATTGCCCAGCTTGGGAGGCACTTAGTAAATCTCAAGAGTATAAGTAAAATATTATTTGATATTCTTTAAGGCAATAATAGACCCGTATTTCCCATCATCTCACCCCAGTTAGACTGGCTATTATCAAAAGACAGAGAATAACAAGTGCTGATGAGGACATGGAGAAAGGGGAACTCTCCTGCACTGTTGGTGGGACTGCAAATTGGTGCAGCCATGATGGAAAACAGTATGGAGGTTCCTCAAACAACTACAGGTAGAACTGCCGTATGGTCCAGCAATCCCACTGCTGGGTATATACCCAAAGGAATGGTCATCGTGTTAAAGGGACACCTGCACTCTCATGTTTATTGCAGCTCTATTTACAATAGCCAAGAGTTGGAACCAGCCTAAATGTCCATCTTCAGATGACTAGATAAGAAAAATGTGGTATATTTACATAATGGAATATTACTCTGCCATAAAAAAGACTGAAATATTCACAGCAACATGGATGAACTTAGAGAAAATTATGTTAAGTGAAATAAGCCAGGCACAGAAAGAGAAATATCTCATGTCCTTACTTGTAAGTGGGAGCTAAAAAAAAAAAAAAAGAAAAAAGGAAAGAAGAAAGACAGAAACAACTATCACAATAATATGCTGAACTTTCAAAAGAAGAGAACAGAACTGAGGTAACCAGAGGTGGGAAAGGGGGAGGGGGAGCAGAGTAAGGGAATAATTGGTAAAGGACCATGAAAATTGATTACATTGTATAATGCTGAATATACTAGTTATTCTGATTTAAACATCACATATTGCACACAGATATGTACAATCAACTATGTTCCAATGATAAATAAATAAATAAAAATATATATATATAAAAAAATAGGCCCATACATTTAAAAAGAAACTTCACATCATTTAATAACATAATTTTGTTTCTGAGATTATCTCCATTTATCATAATGAGAGACTGAAGTGAAGAAAATCAGGGTGGCCTACCTCAGTGGAAGGATTAGGAAAAAGAAATGGGTATCTTCTCATTTAGTCTATGTCTATACCCTCTTGACCAGGATCTCAGATCCTGTTTTTCATTTCACAGAGTAACAGAAGAGCAGCCTTTTGCAGGGAAGAACTTTTAAAGTCAGTTGTACTCTAAAACATACTATTGCAGTAAAATTATTTAATGCAGAAGGAATGTGGTTAAGAATATACTAACATGCAACCTGTAATATGTAGCATCCAAGGGCACTTTCTTTTTAGAAACATAATCTTGTGAAAGACGATAATTTTAGACGTTGGCTGCACAGTTTCTGACCCTCTCCCTGCTCTGCCTTTGAGTACCATAACACCGAGGACTCCATTGTTTTATACCAATGAAAAAAGCTAGCATCAACATTTTAAAAAGGTATATATTATTATCCACATATACACAAAATCTTGCTGCGAAGCTTTAGTTGGCAGACACATATCTTGTCTCTTGGTGCTTTTCATTTGTTATTTTAGACACAGTGGTGGCAAAGAGGCTTTTTTGTCTTCCTGTCTTATTTTTCACATTTCAGGAATCAATGTGTCTGCCACACATGGTTTAGATGGACTAAAGATTTAAGGATATAAATTTGCGAGGATGAAGAAGCTTTGGAACTTATGGCAGCTGGATGGGTATTTTCACACCATTGGGTCAATTGTGTTTTTGAAATTCTTTGGAAACTGAAATGCTGAGATTTTCATTTATTAACTGTACATTAAATAGAATGGGTTCCTAGGTTTTTAAAATATTATTGATCTCAATGTACTCATTTCAACATTTTTGATTGCTGTTTTCAGTAGGTGATTTTTGGTAGTCTTCTTTTAATATGATGGAAATCTGACTTAGTTATAGAGTACAGCTAATTAATGCATGCCAAACTCTATTACTGTGGGGGTGGGGTGGGGCAGACTTCCCAACTGGGAAACTTCCAAAATCCATGTACGTGATTTTCACCATGGATGCTCTCCCAGCTGCTCGCCTGCACATCCTGCCCTCTCTTGCCCACTTCTTCCCATAACTCACACTTGTGAAACCACATAAGCTCTTCCATAATCCTCATTCTTTGCGCCAAACTATGGAGAACACACTGGGCATCAAAGGACAGGGGAAGGGGCTCAGACCTGGACACCACTATTCAGAAAGATGGATGTCATTGTCACTTTCTGAATTGGACAAGGCAAAGTTTCATATCTACTCCATGTCTCTGCAGTGGCTTTCCTGGATTTAGTTTTTATTTTCAGCATATTCTTATGGCTAATTCTTTGATACTCAGAAATACTTGTCCAAGGGTGTGTTTTGGACACTGTCATTTCTTATGAAGGATGATTGGGGATCAGGGGAGGGCTGTGTTCCCAAGGCCTTGGATGCTTGTGGCACTTTCTGCCCTGGCCACCACTTTCATGCAGTTACCCGCCTATAAACCCCATGCTCACTGTTAAACACCGTACACAGAGATTGAGACCTGCAGGTTCTACATGGAACACCTGCAGTTTTCCATAGTGGAAAGAGTGAAGGCTTGCTTTTCTTTTTCTTTGTAGAATTTTGGTTTTGAAAGTCAGCTTTACTATGTCCTAGCCAGGCAGGTTTCTTACCATCTTTGAGCCTCATTTTCCCCATTTGTAAAGTGGGAATATTAATGCACATATCCATAGCACTGTTCCGGGGATTGAATGGTTCACGTGTAATGCAGCTAGCATGGTGGATGGCACACTGTAGGTGTGCTGTTGACATTCCTCCCCTTTCTTCTAATAGGACATTTATCCAGTTGAACACACCCACTTCTCCGCAGCATACCTGTAGTTCGCCTTCTGTAATTTTCCATAATGCTCTTCCCTTTCCAGCCTGATCTCTAAGGGGTCGTGCCCGTGGTTCTGCCTTCCTGTCTCTTCCCTTTTCTATTACTAGCTGGAAATGACTCCCTTCTGGAAGAACGCAATGCTTGGAACTGCTCAGGAGACAGACATGTACTTCCCAGAGCTGAGAAGCAGAGCTTCAATGAGCTCTTTTACTAGGAAAAGAGGAAGCAGCTGGGCTCTCCCGTGGCTCTTTACCTGCAGTTTGGGATTTGCTAGTACCAGACACTCAAAGACTGGGTGAATGTGGATTACTGTGTATAGATGAAAAAACTCTGGAGTGAGAAATTCAAATTAGATTATTAATGATCACATGGAGGTATGAGCTGATGGTCTATTTGTTTTCATTATTAAAACAAGTATGGTTTGGAATTATGTAGATTTCCCCCTTTTCTTCTTGGCTGGCCAAGAATATTCATCAAGGATATCAATAAAGACCATGCCAGTGATTTAGCCTCCAGATCTACCCCTGCATGCTAAAAGACAGAGAAGAAAGTTTAAGTGATTGAGAATGAGAATATGAGATTGATTGGAAGCCAAATTATAAGCTGATTTCAACTCTTGGCTTGCAGGCTCCGAAGTAACATTATTTGTTGTCAAGGACGGAAAACAACTCAGATTCGAGTCCAAGTGATTATTCCACTTGGGCACTGCTGCCTTTCTTCCAACTGCAGTTCCATTTAGAAGTAGATTAATTAGCCAGGCAGAGAAGGAAGTCAGTGCAGAGGAGGCAGCACCGCATAGAGGCAGAGTTGGGCCTAGAGGATTAGCCCCAGGCAGATGGCACCCCACCGCAACATCAGACCCACAGCAAACTGGGATACGAGTGTGTGGATGTAAAAGACTTTTCTATAGTAATGCACCTTACACTTCTGCTGACTTTGTTAATGTCAATGAGTCACAGAAAACCTTCAAAGTTAGTTACCAGGAGGCTATCCCCAGGTAGAAAGAAGGCACCAGCAGTCTGGAGACCTGAGCTACTTATCAAACTTTCCTTTGGCCTCATAGAGGCATTCTGGTCCTTTTTTATTCCTGCTTGTGAAACGGGAACAGTAGGTGTACATATATGTGTGTGTATGTGTATATATGTGTGTGCATGTATATGTGTGTATGTATGTGTACGTGTGTGTATGTGTGTGTACGAGTGTGTATGTATATGTGTGTGTATATATGTGTGCATATGTGTATGTGTGTGTGTGTGCATGTGTATATGTGTGTGTGTGCGTATACGTATATGTGTGTGTATGTGTATATGTATATGTGTGTGTATATACATGAGGTTACTTCAAAATTTTCGTGGAAAGATTCATATTATCTTTTAATTATATTTTTCCACGAACTTTTTGAGGTACCCTCGTGTGTGTACACACTCATATATTGTTGTTACTTGAATTATAAAGGCAGATGGGATAAAAGTCATGACAACTCTTGGGAAAGAGGACGCTGCGTTAGTTAATTGACACTTAACAGTAAGGGCTTAGTCCCTTTCCAGAATATTTTCCCCGCGCCTTTCATTCCAGAGTATTTTGTTTGTACCTCTTTCCCGCTCTGCTTTTATCTTAGTAGACACGTCTGCTTCCTCCAGTGAAATTTCGGAAAGGCAGGGCTGTGGTGGGGCCGGTGGTTGTGCCCCGCACCGTATGTCACTGCGAATGAAATGGGCAGGACCAGGGCTGGGGGGTTCATGCCCCCGGGGAACGTGGCAGCGGTGGCGGCGGGCAGGACACACGCCCCCCTTTCCCTAGTGTTTGTGTGCCTTGGGAGGTGTCCCCGCGGGCGCGGCACGTAGCGGCACGTGGCGCCAGGAGCTGTCCTACCGCGGGGACAGCGCTGCGGGCAGAGGGGCGCGGTCTCCGCCGCTGCGCGTGGCCCTTTCTGGGCGCCCCTCGCTGCCTGCAGCCCTTTCAAAGCGTGTGGATTCATCCCTTCCCTCGGGGAAACTTAGATGAGGATTTCCGGTTATTTAATGTTTCATTTCATGGCACCGTTTTTGTAAGCGGTGGCGCTGAACGAGGCCCCTCGTCCCCCGACCCGCCTGGAGGCCGAGCGTGGCCGAGGCTGGCGAGGCGCAGAGCCCAGGCGCGGTCGGGGGCGCACGCGGGCACCCGGGCACGTCCTGCCAGGTCGGCTTTTCTCCTCTGTCCCTTTTCACGTGAAAGTGCTCTGCTTTGCTTTTACACGCTCTTTGGGCGGTTGTCACTCTTTCAAGCCGTGATCGTTATTTCACAAGTGTTTTGCATGTTACTCATTGAGATAGAGAGGGAAGAATACATCCAGCTTTTTGAGGACGTTACTTTCAGATGAATTGCATTTTATATAACAAATGATTTAAAATTTTACCATTTAGTAATATCACAAAACGGTATTACAAAATGGTAAAATTTTAAATCATATGGTATATAAAATGCAATTCATCTGAAAAATTTAAGATATGGAAGTGTACAAGGATTACGTCCTTTTATTTTATTTTATTTTATTTTTATATATTTTAGATTCCTTTCCATTTCAAGGAGAGAAGCCAAAGTAGCCCAGGAATGATGTAACATGCTCCGTTCTAACCTTCTTGGCTTATATTTCCAGGTAAGTAAGTGTGTTAATCATAAATTACTTAAGAAACAAACCTTTGTGTTTCTGAGTTGTACTCAGTATTCTAGATATGTTTGAAATGTGCTAAATTTTATTTTACTTTCAATAGTATGATTAATAACAAGTTATTATTTCAAGACATTAATAATTCTTCAAAGTAATACAATTGGTTGGCTCATTTGAATCCTTTTTACTCATTTTTTAAAGTCGGTAATCAACATTTAACTTTCCTGACTTTTTAAGGCTTTATCTCTTCTCAGAGTGGCAAGTGGCTTAATCCAGTGATATTGCTATAAGAGCTACATAATTCTTTTAAAAAATTTTCCATTTACATAGGAACATTTGTTCTTTCTTTGGAAATTGGAACGGAACATTAAGCTTTCTAAAATATTCACCCTTTTATCAAATGGGTACCATAATTTTGACTATGCTACAAAACAATTATTTAAATAAAATGGTTTAGGCAATTGAAGAATGATCTTTCTTTCTAACTTATCTTAAGGGCATACTTTCTAGAACTCTGAAAACAGTACGCTAATGGATTATATGGTTGGATTTTGTCTGGGGACAAATGTAAATCTCTGGAACGTTGTTTTAGTTTTGCTCTCATAACGAGTAATTTTGAGTTTCTCTGCAGTAAGGTATGTTGTTACATCTGGCAAGTCTTAACTATTAAAAAAAATTCAAAAACAAAACAGAACATTAAGGACGTTATTGATGTTGAAATGCAACAGTAAGAAATAGGAAATTGTACACATGGTGTCCTGTAGTCATCAGAGCAATCCGTTTTTAGTTTTCTCTGGAAATGATTCAATAGATATAAAAATAGAAACAGGTAAGCTGTGCTCAGCATATACATGTGTTCAAAAAGCCCCTTTTACCTTCGCTCTTCATTAAACAAATTTCTATAGAAGTTTTGTTAATAATTTTGCATTTTTTTGTTTTTAGTTTTGTTACCCTAAGATAAAAGAGTGGAAGTTAAAGCATTTGATTTGATTGAATTTTGCATTAATGAACTGCCTTGTACTAAAACAAGAGAGTGTGTGGAGTTTTCAAACAGACCGTATTTGAGTTACTAATAATAGAAAAAATCAAAACAACCTTGGCCAAAAGTTAATAATACAAACAAAAATAACTGAGGACTAATTCTTCACAGATTCTTTTCTGAGTAGAGAGTCAAGTGGCTAAGAGGCCTCAGTGGTTCAGGGACAACTTGAGGGGCATATGGATTTGTTCTAATCTTGAGTCCTGCCACGTTTAATGCTTTTGAGCATGACTTAGGTGATATAAAAGAGAATAATGTCATTAAAACACCAGGTGGACCATAATTATTAAAACCTTGAGATAATATTCAAAAAGGGTCCAAGCCAGCTTTACAAAATAGAGACACAGTCAGACGCTGATTAAGGTCTACTTGGGGAAATGTAGATGCAGGATGTTTAGGATCCAGAATTAGTCTCTTAGAGTAGCAAGACGGGAATGCTTGGTGGCAAAAGGACAGGGTTGGACAGCGCAAGTTGAGTGTGAATGACAGCCAAGCGCCATTGAGTCCCTGTACAGAGACAGGGTGTTGCCAGGGAGCTGAGAGGCCCCACCAGGGGAACACCAGCTTAGGAAAGTCATCCTTTTCCAGAAACTGCTCCTTCCTTTTATAGACTTGGAGCTTGAACACCCTACAGTGGTGGATGTTCACCAGACCTCAAGAACCAAAGTATGACTTGAGCATGGAGTGATCAGGTTGTCTTCTCCCCTGGTTGGCAGATACACCACCTGGGAGCCTGCTTGGTGGTCATGAGATCCCAGCAAGGGGAGTTAATTGTTTGATTCAAGTATTTAATAGCATAGGTCATAAAAGTCTTGCAGTGGGGATATTCTTGTGTCCTAAATGTGTCCTTCCTAGAGCCTGTCTCGTCATGGTTCCTTCGCAGTGAATTGCTCGCTGCTCCTCATGCTTTTACCCATCCCCCCAAAATGTGTTCCCAGTCTCTGAACCTTAATTCCTTTCCTCCTGTCAAGGAAGAGATGTGCTGCCCCTCCCCCAACCTGCGTTCCTGGTCCCACCCGCTCCTGGCTCCTGCCTTCTGGCCCCTGTCCTGCCTGCTTCTTGCCCACTCTCTGTGACTACTTGGAGCTGTGTGGGTGTCCACACTGCTCTTTCTACCTGGAGTACTTTCTTCTAGACACCCCCAAGAGAACTTCTCTTCCTCCTCCAGAACTCACTTCAGCAGCAATTCCTGCACAGAAATCTTGCTGTGTTGGCATCGTTGGCCCTGAGAACCAGTGTCTGGCTCCTGTGAGGCGCCGCATGAAGGAATGATTCAATGAATGAATGCATGGAAAGGGGAATAAATGGATACCTCCTCCTATCCCCCAGCCCTTCCACATTCTGTGCTGGCGCATGTGGTTGTGTTATCACTAGTATTTGCACTTTGGCTTCCTGACTCATTCCTGAGCAGCATGCAGACCTCCTCTTATTCCAGCTCCTCCTGCAGTGTCCAGAAAGTAGAAACCCTGCTTGTAGACACACAACCTTGTAGGACCACAGCCCATGAAATGTGACTACCAAATAATGTAAAGCTGATCCAATCTGTCTTGGGAATGAAGAGGGCGTTACAAGTAAATAATAATATTAACTTGGAAAGCTGCTCATATTTGAAAAGCCAGAGAGTTATTATTTTTTTCCTAAAAAATTATTTATTTTTGATTATACATATTTATGGGGTACAGAGCTGACTATCAGTATCTGTTCGTAGTATGTGATGATCAAATCAATATTATTAGCATGTTCATCATTACAGATTGTAATTATTCTTTGTGTCCCTTATCTAATCATTCCCTAGCCCCATCCCCCTTTCCCACTTCTAGTAGCTATTGGTCTGTTCTCTCCTTCTGAAAGTTCATCACTTTATTGTGGTCTTTTTCTTCTTCCTTCCTTCCTCCCACTTATGAGTGAGGATGTGCAGTATTTCTCTTGAAAAGCCAGAGAATTAAGTAGAGCAGCTGTATTTTATAAAGTAACCTTCTTTTGGACATGTTTTAGACTTTTAAAATATTTTCATTTAATGGAATAGGTGTGACATAGTCCGTAAGATTTAACGAGTGTCAGCTTTTACTGCTTTGATTTTAATTTCTCCTCCAGAGCCTCAGTTTGTTCTCAGCAGATGGGGCTACTCAAGGAGATGCCCGCTAGCACGGCAGTGGGGTATAGGTGATGCATCCCTTCTGGAAGGTGTTCTGCCTGTTGATTGACACTTAATTAGGTCTTGTTCCTTGTCCTTCCTATTCTGTTTAGGGGCTCTGCTTGCTGGGTTTCCCTTTCTGAGTTAGATCCTCTCCTTCAAGGCTGCACTTCAGCCCTTCACCTCCAGGCCTTGCTGCGCTGTCCCTGTCCCGAGTGCCTTCCCTTCCTCTTTAACCCCCAGATTCTCCTTCCTTCCCTGGGACTCAGCTGGGGAGGGATGGTAGGGGAGACTTTCCTGAGCCCCAGCCCTGGGTGGGCTGGGACACTGTGCCTCTCTCTCTAGCACCTTCCTTTCCTCATCGTTTATAATTATTTACCGGTTAGATGCTTGTCCTTTGGCCACCATCATCCTCTAGGGAGCATGGTCTTTGCATTTTCAGCATCTGGCACATGTGTGTTCATATTCCTATTCACAACAAATGTTTGAAGGAATTTCTGGTACCTAAAGACCCTCACTGGAACCTAGCAATGTCAGTGTTTTCATTTGCAGCGTACCTGCCTTTCCTCTACTGCCTTCTTTCTTTTTAATATTTATATTCTCTCTGCCACCCTGGAGGTGAGGGACGTGAATGCAGCAATCACTCCAGCGCCCATGCCTGCTTAGTTAAATAAGTTGTTTAAAAGTAAGTCAAAGAAGGCAGAAGCGACCCCAGCGTCCACCGATTGACAGATGAATGGATAAACAAGTCATATACGTATACATTATTGTATATGTATCCATTCATTGTGTATGCATACAGTGAGGGATTATTCAGCCTTAAAAAGGAAATAGATCCTGACTCACGCTACAACATGGATGAACCTTGAGGACAACCTGTTAAGTGAAATAAGCCAGTTACAAAAGGACAAACACTGGATGATTCTACTTATATATAAGGTACCCGGAGTATTTATATTCATAGAGACAGAAAGTAGAATGGTGGTTGCCAAAGGCTGGAGTGGGGCAGGGGGAGGAAAGGGAGACCAAGCATGGGCTTTCAGTTTTGCAAGATGAAAAAGTTCTGGAGATTATTTGTACAACAATGAATGTACTCAACACTACAAAATGGTTAAGATGGTAAATCGTATGTGTATTTTACCACCATTAAAAATAAGAAGTAAGTCCGAATGCTTGCTTTTATAAAGGTAGGTAGTCATCCTTTAAAGGTAAAATGTACCTGAAAGGCATTTCTTTGATTTTGAGATTTTTCATTATTTGAGCTTTGTTTTTTCCTTTGCTCGTATTTTTAAATCACTTTTTATTTTAAAAATATGTTATATATAAAACAAACTGTATTTACATTGGTGATATCTTTGGAATTTAATTTTAGACCTTGTTAGCTCTTTTCTTATTATTTTCTGTGTTTGCGGTTAAAATCTGATTCAGAATTACCCATTTCCTTTCCTGATTTTTCTTTAGCAAAGATAATAGGACCAAATTGCTCATCCCAGAAATGCTTGTATGACACTTAAAAAATTACTTTTATGATGAAGAGCAGAAATGTTTGTTCAGCCACAGGCAGAGGGCATGACAAATCCCAGAGTGTGATTTGATTGCCCTAAGAAGCCAGCTACTTCAGTCTCCACGCCCCCCGTCATATTAATGGACCTTTCTTGTGGAAAATCACGGCTCTAAATCTGTAAATAACACTGTGGTGTTCGAAAGAGCATGGTTTCAAAATATTCAGCGGACATTTCGGAAGAAGTTCTCTTTCTACTCAAGGGTTCTAACCCACAATGTAATATCTTTCCCAAAGAATTTAAAATGAAACTCGAATTGCATCAGCCTAGGAACATGTTAGAAGGTAAGAACGTGGTGGAGAAAAGAAGGGAAGAATCTGATGGAGTTGTATATGAAAGTTGGGGTAAGAGTGGGGAGGAAAATTCCAGAGGGAAGGTGGGGAAAGGAAAACATTAGAACTTTCTGGACACTTTCAGCTCAATCGCTACTTAGATTTTTTCATGTTACAAAACATGATCATATCATTAGGGCCCCCAGGAAAAATAAAATTCATCTCTTCTATTGGGCAAATATATAATCCAAGCTGATATTTTAAATTCTTTTCTAAATTTCTTTAAAAATATGTGATAATTAGAAATATTAGTTAATGTTTACACTTAGACATTTTTAATAAAGGGTTGATTTTCAACCCAATGAACAAATATTGAGACTTACTATGTGTTAGGCTTGAAATGCACTTTGAGGTTAGCAGGTGCCAGTTCTTGGGGTGGAGCCCACTCTCTGGTGAAGGTCTCAGTCCTCCACAGAGAAATGAGAAAAATAGGATGTTGTTTTCAGAGAGCTAATATTCACTTTAAAGGCGTAAACTTTCCTTTGAGTTTCTAGTCTCTTTTTCTTATTTACTAAAATTTAAAATATCTTTTCTTTTAAGATGGTTAATTAATTAAAATTAATGACAGAGAATTTTAAACTTTTATTTATTGGCAAAACAAAATGTTGGATATTATTCAGGATTCTTGGTTGCAAGAAACAAATTAACTAGGCTAACTTAAGCAGGAGAGGAATATGTTGGATAAGTGTCCCACAGAATTGATGGGAAGGCCAGAGAACCAAAATCTCATATATAAAGAAAGCTTGCAGCCAGGGCTACTTGTATCATCAAATGTGTTCTAACTTTGTAAAACACGCAGAAGCCTTCAGGGTATGTGCCAAGGAGTAGAGGTCCAGACAGGGGGAAAAAGAAGACGGAAGTCAAATACTATAACGTGATATATAACATTTGGTTTTATGGCAATTCTTTTTTTCAACAAAGTGAAATAAATCTCTTACTTACCGCCTTGGAGATTTCATGTCTGTCCTAATTTGAGTCAGGACCTGAAGTTGGAAGGAGGACTGTACCTGTCAGATTAGCTAGTTGCATGTTGGCAGCTTGAATTACTGTTGTGTCTCATGGCGCCTGACTTTTCTTCCCTTGAAGTCCTTGTTGTGAGTTTCAGTCTCACTGTTATTGTTCATCTCACCATAATTTGATAGAAGGCATTTTAACTGTTATTTTTAGTACTTAGAACTTAGTACCAGATTATAGGTATTGTGTCCCCTGACTTCTATCCAGCATCTGACACTTTGACCACTGTTCTTGAAGCTCTCCCTTCCCTTGGCTCATTTATATAATGTGACAATAAGTTCTCGAGTGTTTTTCATACCTCTTTTGGCCTAGTCTCCTTTCCCATCCCTTAAATATTGATGTTCCCCAGCATTTCATACTCTCTGTTCCTCTCATTCTGTTGCATCCGTGTTGTTTCTTCTGTTCTAAATGGCAAACTTTCTTCCAATTACTGCTCACTTCCAAATTTGTACCCCCAGCCCACACTGCTCTCCTGAGCTGCAGACTCCTGGCCATCTCTACCATATCCCACCAGCACCCTCACCTCCGTATGTCCCTTATGTCACCTGGACTACTGCAGTGCTCTCTTAAACATCCTTCTGCCTTCCCCTCCTCCACCTGCTGTCACAGTGGCCTTCATAGAACGTATCTCTGCTCATGTGCTCCCCAGTTCAGAATCTACTAGGGGCATCCCTGCACCTCCAAGGTAAGCTTTAAGGCCTCTCTGCCAGCCACTTGCTGCGCTCTGGTGTCCCAGCCATCCCAGATCCCATGCAGTTCCCTAACGCTGGTCCCCTACCCTCGGCTGTGACTTTCCTGTGTCCTCTCCCTGGGATGTCCTTCCAAGGTCATTGGCTTGGCCAGTTCCTCCTCATTCTCCAAGTGTTGGCTTAGGCAACTCCTGCTTCCTGGCCCCTTTTCCCTTGGGCTGATTTTCTGGGCTGACTTTCCCCATTTATGGCACTTACCAAGTGGTCCCATCATCACTGGATTTCCCGGTCTTTCTTTCCTATTCGGCTGTAATTTCTTGAGGGTGCTGGACCCTGTTGGGTAAAACTTTACATCCTCAGTGCCTAGCACGATGCCTGCTGCACAGTAGGTGCTCAACACATGCTTAATGAATAAGTGATTAATGGGTAAGTGTGAGTGAGTAGTGAATGGGGACTTCTGCTGTTCCAGTAAGGACGGTGGTAAAATGAACGGTGAAGAAATTGAGCCTTCAGGTGACATGGGACGGTGTCTGTTTCTTCTTACCTCTTTTGCTAGTCTGTACCTACCTCCTCGAGGGAGCCCCTCATTTCTTCCTGAAAAAAATCATGGGAGAAACTTAAGACAAAAAGGGATAGGAATGAAAGAAAATAATTAACTTCGAGAGAGTCAAAATGTCATCCGAAAAATAACTTCTCAGTTATCTATTTACTATACTTCTAATGTCCTGTTAACATATTGTTTCATTTTGGTTTGGGGAACTAAACCCAAGCCACACAGCCACCAGTGTTGTAAGTCTGCATGTCAGTGTCTTTCCAAGATGTATTCAGGTAGTTTATTCCCTTTAGAACCAGGCTAGGATGATATTTATGTAGTCGTTCTCTTTCTACTGAATTTCTGCTTCTTTAATTCAAGGGCACGTGTGATTATGGCCATGGCCTTTTCTCCCTTCTGTTATGAGGCAGTTTGGTGTTGGAGCCATTGCTGCACTGTTGAGAGGTAGTTTGGCTTCACAAGGGCTCTAGAATCAGAGTTGGAACATCGTTGCCTCCTTATTGCCTGTGTGAGCCAGTTCAAGTGACTTCACCCTCTGCACTTTAGTTTCTTTGTCTGGAGAATGAAACAAATGATACCTTTTAGAGTTGTTGTAAGGATTGACATTAATGTTTGTGAAGCACCTGGCACTTAGTAGGTGTGCAATAAATTGTTATCAATATTAATGAACATGATGTAAACTTCACAGTATTCTAACATGGACAGAACATCTCTCTCTGATCATTGCTTCCTGCCTTTTCCTTTTCCAACTTACATAATTGAATGAAATCAATTGCTTGTTAATTAATTAATTAGACAAACATTAGCTTAGTTATCAGCCATGAGTACACATTGTGCTAGATGCTGGAGATTCAGAGAGGAATGTGACAGTTCTTGCCTTTAAGGAGCAACCCAGAGAGAGAGAGAGAGAATTAATAGTTTCAGCACAAGGTTGAGAAAGCTAATGAGACAGATGGGCTTGGGGAGCAGAAAGGGGGGCTTTTCACCCAGCCTTTGGGGAAGGAATGTAGGAATCAGTCCCAAAAAGTAACGCTTGAGCTGAATTCTTGGAGGATGTGTAAGAGTTAGCGAGGCAGGCTTGGAGGAGCTGCAGGTATCATTTAACCCCAGTGTCTTAGTCTGTTTTGTGTTGCAGTAACAGAATACCTGAGACTGGGTAATTTATAAAGAACAGAAATTTATTTCTCACAGTTCTGGAGGCTGGGAAGTCCAAGACCTAGGAGCCCACATCTGGTAAGAGCCTTCGTGCTGTGTTATCCCATGGCAGAAGGCAGAAGGGCAAGAGAGGGTGAGAGCAAGAGAACAAGAGGGGGCCAAACTCACTTTTGTAACTAATCCGTTCCCATGATAATGACATTAATCCATTTACGAGGGCAGAGCCCTCATGACCTAATTACTTTTTGAAGGTCCCACTTCTCAACACTGTTGCGTCGGGGATTATTTCCAACACATGAACTTTGGGGGACACATTCAAACCATAGCACCTAGGTTTTTTTTTCTCTGTACTGGGTCTCCCACTGATTTGATTTATGATGCAAACCATCCTTCTCAACGTTATTCATACTCTGTAAAAAAATCTACAGACTCCTTTAAAAAGAACATTGTCCTTTAAGTATGGCTCTGGGGGCTGGGGGTTCCCAGCATGAGAAGGATCAGCTAGAACCTGTAGCCTCTAGTGTGGTCCTTGGGCATTGTGCAGCAGCCTTTGGGGTGCTTGAGGACAATCAGCATTCCCAGGCTCCACTGCAGATCTGCAGAACAGGATCATTTGCGGAGCCTGATGGTTGTGGTTCTGCCCACAGGAGTGCCAGAGATTGATGCCAACTTCACTTCCAGGTGGCAAACCAGGCTTGACCTCTCATTTCTTTTCAGTGTTCCTGCATGTCATGTTTTATAGAGACTTTAACAAGCTGAAGACAGAGAACCTCTCCTTATGTGCTTTGGTCAATTTGTAGGGAACTTCCTGTCATTAAGACCAAGTATGTCTTTAGCTGTGGTGCAAATATCCTAATTAGTTACTTAAGCAGTTGGCTTCCTATGCTTAATGTGGTACATACCAAATTTTACTTTTTGAAAATATTTTATCTGGAAATAATTTCAAATTATAGAAGAATTGCAAAAATAAGAAGAGTACAAAGAAGATTCATATGACCTTTACCCAGATCGACCTGTTGTTAACATTTGCATAATTTGCATTTTGTTTGTGCTCCTTCTCTCTCCCTCCCCCATATGTATACATATATTAAAAATAAATATGCACAATATTTTTTCTCAACCATTTCAAAATAATTTTATATATCACAGCCCTTTACACCTAAGTAGTTTAGTGTGTATTTCTTAAGAATTGGGATATGTAACAACAGTGCATGTATCAGCATCAGAAAATGTAACATTTATTTAAATTCATCTAATGGACTGTCCTGTCCATGTTCTAATTTTGTAAATTGACTTAATGTTTTTCATGTTTTCCCATCCAGTACTAGGATCACGTGTTGCATTTAGTTGTTAAATCTCTATGTTCCTTAACCTGAAATTTGTTCATAGCTTTTCTTTGTCTTTTGTGCAAATGATGTTTTTGAAGAACGCAGTTCTTTTTCTTTTAAAGAGTATTCCTCATTTGGGGTTGTATGAGTGATTCTCATGATTGGATTCAGGCTATGCATTTCTAGCGGGAATTCTGCATAAGTGATGATGTGTTCTTACTAGGGTGTCACATATGGGGCCACACGATGCTCACCTGTCCCTCACTGGCATCATTAACATAATTTTGATGACCCAGTCAAAGTGATGTCCAATTTCTTTACTATATAGTTGCTATTTTTCTTCTTGCAACCAATAAGAAATAGTTTACTTTTATCCCTTTTTTTGATACTTACCAATTAATAGCCATCAATGAAATCAGCATTCTTAAAGCCTCCATTTGATAATTAAAATGTTCAGCTTATGGCTGAAGCTCCCTCCTAGACTTTATTGTATGGTAAGAGCTTTAGTTAGATAAATTGACAGATGAATATAAAATAAATGCTGAAAGGGAGGTAAGTAACTATGACTGATTTTTTACAGAGTGCTCATGTTTTTTTTATCATGGTGAATTAATTTGGAGAGCTTGCACTTTTAAGTTCATAATGAAACATTGCAGTCTAGTGACTGAAAATATACCTTTAGCTTTTAGGCTGTATTTAATATGTATTTCAGTTATTCTTCCCTTTCATCTTGGAACTTTCCAGAAACAAAGGTGGCAGTAACCATACAATGTGAGGAGCTAATGATCTGGTGGGTCCGGCCCTTCTTGTTGTGGGGCCACCTCAGCTGTTGCTGCTACTGTGGCTTTGGGAGGAGGTAGTCCAGGACCTGATCTCTTTTTCCAAATATCTGCTCTTTGAAAATAAACCTTCCTATTCTCTGCCCTATTTTGGAGCCTGACCAAAATGTTTAGGTCAGAGATTCTTAAACTTTCTTGGTTCATGATGACCCATTAAGTTTTTCGACAATCCTTACAGAAATACTTAACAATTTTTAAAAATTAAGCAGCTAAGTTCATCAGCTGTGTGTATTTATGTCCTATCACCTGAGTAGCTGTTTGAAAAAATAATACAATATATCAAAAGAAAAATAATTTTATCTCATTCCGAAGTAACCACAATTAATAATGGGATGTGTGTATCTCTTGGGCACTGAACATCTTAACCTCAGAATCAAATTAGAAACCACTACCTCATTCTGTGCAGCGGTTGTTTTTCATTACAGCAACCACTGAAAAGGAAGTTTTGCAAAGATGTAATATCATAAGGAACATAGCTCAATCTAACGTTCTAAGTGTGCACTACCCTGAGCCAGTAGTTTGCATGATGTCCAACAGATGTCTAATATCACTATGTTTTGCTTGGAAATTTAAAATATCCTGAGGCATCACTGTGAATTCCTGTTGGTTCCTTGACATACCTCAGTGCACAATTTGGGAATCATCGATTTAGGTAAGAGACTCTTCCTGGGGGTGTTTTGCAATCCTTCTGGAGCCCTCGGCCACCCAAATATGTGTCTCAGGAGAGATTAGGGGTTAAATTACCATAAGGAGAGAGATGATAATGTCACCACACATGGGCAGGAGGCAGAGATAATAGGATGACATTTCAACCTAATGGTAGAAGGTGAAAATTTCTTCTTTCATTTATGATATTTCGCAGCTAGTGGCCTGATTTTAACGTCTTGGACCCTATTGCATTACATTCTGCTTACTGGTGAAAAGAACAATGACTGTTTGCATATTTTATGTGATAAGATTTTCTTACTTGACCTTTTTGTTTTGGTACCCATGTTATTCTCACCACAAGTTGCCTGTTTTCTATGGCTTTATGATTTGTTTGTAAAATAGTTTAGAGTTATCCACTTTAGGCTCTGGAAGTATGCAATACATCTTCTCAAAACCAGGGTGTAATAAGGTTTATATATTTTTGTAACAAGATACAATAGCTGCAAAAATTAGCTAAATCCTAGTAGCTAAATCTTATTGACATGGCAATTTTAATTTTATTTATTTGAATTTCAACTATGAAAAGAATTTCCTAACAGGAATCAGGGGATATTTAGAAAATTTAGGGAGCTTTACAATGATAATGAGAAGCTGCCTGCTTTACCCAGTCTGAGGTCTTCAGAGGAGAGGATCTTGGCCATTGGCTTTCCTGTTAAAGGGACCTTCACTGCCTCACCTGGCCTATTCCAAATGAGCAGAAATCAGGGAGCACAACACCCTAGACAATCCTTAAAAGAATGGAGTGACACAGAGTCCAGGAAAGGGTTCCAGGGTATCAGCAGATCTTGGCTCTCACAAGCTCATGACCCTGGGATAGGCTTGTCCTGTGACCTGCAAGTTACTCAGCGTTCTTGGGCCCACTCAGATATGTCAACCAGAACACCCTTCTTTTTCCATACATTTCCAGACAATTCTCAACTACTGCTCTTGAGCCAGACTTAAATCCAGTTTAACAAATGAGGAAACTGAGGCTCAGAGATGTGAAGAGATCATCTAAGGTCGTGTATACATGTACAGCTAGGGTCTGGGTCCCCTGCCCACCTGTCTTGAACTCATGTCATGCACAGAGCTGCTGAAGTAATTTCTTTCAGCTCTAACATTTCAAAATTTTTGTGATCAAAGGGAGATAGGAATTCAAACAGTGAATAAACCTTGCAAGAACATTAAAACGGCAAACATCCAGTTAACTTGCTGAATATTTGGATTCCTACAACTAGAGAAAAAGCTTCAGGAGGGCAGGGGATTTTCTCTTGCCCATTGCTGTATCTCCAACTCCTAGAATACTATCTGGTGCATAGGAGATGCTCAGCAGATTTGTTGATTGACTGCATGGGCACACTCTAATTTATCGTTAATGTTTATGGGTATTGTTTATATTTAGGTAATCAATATTCTGGTAGGATGTAAGTTACCAGGTTCTTTCTAAGTTTGCTTAGATGACTTCGTTTCATAAGTTACTCAGAATCGAACAATAATCCATAGAAATGATAATGTCTGTAATGAGACCTCACTGTCTAGAATATGATTATTATGATATGAATGGTTTTGTCACTACCAACTGAATACCCTGCCTGTGGCATATTTTGTTGTGTATTCGTAATGCTGGTCTCAGAGAGAGCACACATATGAAACCGAGCATACCTAGAAGCTGATTACTTGTGTTGAGAGTTTAAAATTCTTACTCCCCAGAGGGGAAAAAATAAAGGAAGAAAGCCATGCCCCTTGATAACTGTGGCATTGTAGGACCCCTGCGGTGGGAGGCGCTGTTCTTTTAAGGCTCCCTCTTGTGATGCAGGGCCATTTATGTCTTGGCCACTGACTAGTTGAATAGTAGCCTATGAAGCTCCTCCAGCATTACCTTTAGGTACTGCTGAGGTACACACGGGTTTTCGGTATTGCCGAGAAGATAAATATATCTGGCGACTTTATTCCAAGTAATTCAGGGATGTGTGCACCATCTCATTTTCATTCACAACTTAGTAGTGATTACTCATTTATTACTTATGTTTGTTTATATTGAGACCAAGTTAGCAAAGTGCCGGGGTGTTTAGACTAGAATCCCAGGTGAGGAGCAGCGGGGATCAGGACCCTCACCCCCATTCTAGCTCAGGCTACAGAGAGAGTCGGTTTTCATGATTTCTCTTCCTTGTCCTCCAGCCCCGACTGTGCAGCAGTGCAGAGTCAGTACAGCCCTGAGGGCAAGCACGCAGCACATCTTTAAATGAATATTTTCACCATATTGTCCTTCCGGAAACTACCGGAGATAACTTATGAAGGGCAAGTACACTAGACCAGTATTTCCCAAAGTGGTTTTCAGAAATTACTAGTGCTGCAAGATGCTTTTCAAAATGAGATTTTTGTGATCAAATAAGTTTAGAAAATATAATATAATGTATTTTCTTGCTTGTAGAATACAATGTATCTTAGCCCATGAAGGTTCCAGGAGTTCTAAAGAAAAGATATATATTTTGTTTAACCTTGGGGTTTCCAGATTTCTTTTCTACAGAATCCTCTTCCAGATGACATTTCTTCATATTCCTAGGGACTTCCTAAGCAGTCCCACCCCCAGCCTGTGAGAAACTCTGACCTCAGTGCATTTTGGGAAACCCTGATTCCAAGTTTGATTTATACCTCAAGAGTAGTCATAGACTAAGCCAGCATTTCCCATGTTTGATTTGGAGATTTAAAAAAATACAGCTGCCCAAGCCTATCCCAGAGTTTCTGATCTTGTGTGTCTGGAGTGGTGCTGGTTACCTTCAGTTTTAATAATTGCCGCAGGTGGTCTTCCAGGTTCTAGAGGCTGAGAACCATCAGCTTTGGAAGAAGAATCAAAGTTCTGTTTCCTCTCCATAAGGCTACAGCAATATGTCCATTTTGCAACTCTTTTTGATGTCAAGTGTATTTCCTAAAGGGAATTAGTTTCATGAAGAAAGAACCCTGAGGCGATGGGATGGCTCAGAGGTCCTCAGCCTCCAGGGGACTTGCCCTGCTGGTGCGGCCTGGGCACTAGCACAGTCCCCTAGCAGCTTGGACTTGCAGGTTGCTGGCAGGGCGTAAGGAAGTGGTAAAGAGGGGGAGGACTGTGAGAGTCTTTCCTGAGCTCCTCGAGGTGGGTGCTACTGAGACCTGGACCTCTGCTTAGTCAGTACAAGTGAGAGTTTGGTAATATAGAGATCGATTGGAAGTTCTCTTGGAGAAATGTTCTTTGTTACGGGTTCTTGTCATCTTACACTCCATGGCCGAACACCCTCTAGAATCTCTGCTCCTCGCCATCCTACCATGAGAAGCCAGGCAGGAAATGGCTCCATAGGATTAGCAGGTTTTGATAGTTACCACTCATGGAATTAATGCAGGAGTCACGAGTGGTATGGCACAGCTACAGGCTTCTCTAATGGATTTTTCTAAGGGAGGACCCTGGCGAGAACGTAGGATGCTGAAACCAAGTCAGAGAAATCTACCTCTGCTGAAAAGTTTGTGTCACCAGTTGTGGAAAATGCCTAAGTACCTAAAAGTTTAATCAGAGGCAAGAGTATCAAGCTGATGTGGCCCATGAAGGGCTTCGATGAGGACCTTGTGCCTCTCCATCTTCAGTCACACGTGGCCACTAGCCTGGCCACAGAAATTAAGCCAGTAGTTGCTAGAGAGCATACACTCACATAGAAAGCAGCCCCTTTCCTGCTAATTTATGGTTGGAGGAAAGAGCCTTTGCAGGGCTGCACTCACAGAGTAGTGCTCTGAAGTGACTTGCCTGAGGGTGCGCCAGAAGAAAAGGAAAGGGAGCCAATTTCTGCAGAGTATTCCAAGGCTATGTAATTGATTTTACATGTGTAATTTACTCCTTTATTCTCTTCAACAGCCCTGGGAAGTATTTCTTTTTAGCTCTTTAAAAAAAGATGAGGCAAAAAGGTTCAGGGAGATAAAATAACTTGTCCAAGGAAACACAGCTAGAGAGTGATGGGGCTAGAATTCAATTTAAATCCATTGGATTCCAAAGTCCCCCTGCCCCATCCTGCTGTCTACAACTAGTCCCATGACAGTGTTGCCATTTTTCTTGTGTCAGGACATCTTTGCAGTTGAGCCGAATGGCAAGCTCTTATTTCTGGTAGGAAAAGAGAAAGAGATGTCTTATAATTGATGCTTTCATGCTTATTTTATACTGCCACCAGCCTTGACTGAGACAGCTCTCCATCAGCAGTCATTCTGGGACACACTCTGAAAGAAAAGAATATGGTAGCGAGTCAGAGGATCTATTCATTTGTTCCATTGAGTATATTTAGATTACACTTCTTTGGAATTTGGTTTTTGAATAGGCAATAAATGGTGTTCATTAGCAGTGTCTTAAGTCTAGAATTTAGTGCATTAGTTAAAATTTTCTAATGGCATAAATTTTCTGGTGGAAATAGAATATCACCACATGATCTAAAGCTAACATTAGTAAAATAAGTATTAATCCAAGGAATCCAACATTAACCATTCACTAGCTTAAGGTTTCTATTCATTCAAATTCCAAGCTAAGCCTTACTTGGTCAAAAAAAAAAACAACTTCATTTCAGCTGAGTTTGACATTCTAATATGAAAATCACCATAGGCTTGCAAAAGCACAGTATGAGTTGTCGGGCCTTAAAAACTAACGCCACCTTAAGTGACATTACAAGAGGCGCCATTATGGGCCCACAAGGACGTATTAACGTGGCAGCCTAAGACGGCGCCGAGAGGAAGTAGGGTGGAAGTGTCTGCGGGAACGTTGCCTTAGCCCTTATTGGCCAAATACGTTCTTCTGCGCTCGTGAACACTGCGTTGTTGCAATAGCTAGGCATTGAGACACAATGCATGCCCTTGACCTTTAAGCTGATAGGATTATGTAAAAAACCTCCCTTCCCCATTTGCCTTTAAATAAAGGGCATTCAGATTGGAAAAGATGAAGTCAAACTGTCCCTGTTTGCAGATGACATGATCCTATATATCGAACAGCCTAAAACCTCTACAAAAAAACTCTTGGAATTGATAAATGATTTCAGCACAGTAGCAGGATACAAAATCAACACACAAAAATCAGTAGCATTTCTTTTCTCCAATAGTGAACATGCAGAAAGAGAAATCAAGAAAGCCTACCCATTTACAATAGCCACCAAAAAAATAAAATACTTAGGAATTGAGTTAACCAAGGAGGTGAAAAATCTCTATAATGAGAACTACAAACCACTGCTGAGAGAAATTAGAGAGGATACAAGAAGATGGAAAGATATCCCATACTCTTGGATTGGAAGAATCAACATAGTGAAAATGTCCATACTACCCAAAGTGATATACAAATTCAATGCAATCCCCATCAAAATTCCAAAGACATTTTTCTCAGAAATGGAAAAAACTATCCAGACATTTATATGGAACAATAAAAGACCACGCATAGCCAAAGCAATGCTGAGCAAAAAAAATAAAGCTGGAGGCATAACACTACCTGACTTTAAGCTATACTACAAAGCTATAATAACCAAAACAGTATGGTACTGGCATAAAAACAGACACACTGACCAATGGAATAGAATAGAGAATCCAGAAATCAACCCACACACTTACTGTCAGCTGGTCTTTGACAAAGGCACCAAGCCTATTCACTGGCGAAGGGACTGCCTCTTCAGCAAATGGTGCTGGGACAACTGGATATCCATATGCAGGAGAATGAAACTAGATCCATACCTCTCGCCGTATACTAAAATCAACTCAAAATGGATTAAGGATTTAAATATACACCCTGAAACAATAAAACTTCTTAAAGAAAACATAGGAGAAACACTTCAGGAAATAGGACTGGGCACAGACTTCATGAATACGACCCCAAAAGCACAGGCAACCAAAGAAAAAATAAACAAATGGGATTATATCAAACTAAAAACCTTCTGCACAGCAAAAGAAACAATTAAAAGAGTTAAAAGACAATCAACAGAGTGGGAGAAAATATTTGCAAAATATATATCTGACAAAGGATTAATATCCAGAATATATAAGGAACTCAAACAACTTTACAAGAAGAAAACAAGCAACCCAATTAAAAAATGGGCAAAAGAGCTAAGTAGGCATTTCTCTAAGGAAGATATACAAATGGCCAACAGACATATGAAAAAATGCTCAACATCACTCAGCATCCGGGAAATGCAAATCAAAACCACATTGAGATACCATCTAACCCCAGTTAGGATGGCTAAAATCCAAAAGACTATGAACGATAAATGCTGGCGAGGCTGCGGAGAAAAAGGAACTCTCATACATTGTTGGTGGGACTGCAAAATGGTGCAGCCTCTATGGAAAATGGTATGGAGGTTCCTCAAACAATTGCAGATAGATCTACCATACGACCCAGCTATCCCACTGTTGGGAATATACCCAGAGGAATGGAAATCATCAAGTCGAAGGTATACCTGTTTCCCAATGTTCATCGCAGCCCTCTTTACAATAGCCAAAAGTTGGAACCAGCCCAAATGCCCATCATCGGATGAGTGGATACGGAAAATGTGGTACATCTACACAATGGAATACTACTCAGCTATAAAAACGAATGAAATACTGCCGTTTGCAACAACATGGATGGACCTCGAGAGAATTATATTAAGTGAAACAAGTCAGGCACAGAAAGAGAAATACCACATGTTCTCACTTATTGGTGGGAGCTAAAAATTAATATATAAATTCACACACACACACACACACACACAAACCGGGGGGGGGGAAGAAGATATAACAACCACAATTATTTGAAGTTGATACGACAAGCAAACAGAAAGGACATTGTTGGGGGGGAGGGGGGAGGGAGAAGGGAGGGAGGTTTTGGTGATGGGGAGCAATAATCAGCCACAATGTATATCGACAAAATAAAATTAAAAATAAATAAATAAATAAATAAATAAACAACAATAACAAAAAAAATAAAAGCAAGTGCTTGTGTGATAATAAACAGAACTGCTCCACAGAACCCCCACCACGTCTGAGTGTCCTTTAACCGGGCTGTTTGGGGCCGGCGGCTGTGCTCACCTCTCTTCACGGCTCTCTTCCCCCGTCTCCTTCCAAAGGGGACAGGAGGGAAAGAGGAATCCCGGGCCATTTGCTCGCCCACCAAAGAATGAGGCTAGGGCTGTTCGGGTCGGCCGGCGGCAGACCCGACATGAGTAATATTCACTGGCTTTATACCTTAATTACAGAATACTAAATAACATTGCCTGGGGACTCTAAGCTTCCAGGTTTAGGAATCACAAGACTTCTCAAACTTTAATTGTGAGAGGTGTTCTTTTAGTTAGGCTCTTATGTTCTGTCATTGAAAAAACTGCAGAAGTTAGTGATCTTTCGAAAGTCGCAAGGCTGGTGGGTGGCAGACATGGCTACTTTACTTCTTATTTTGTCATGATAGATAATGTGGTCTTTAGCCGGAGTATTTCTAAGAAGCACTTTAGCCAAGTCTATTGGTGTAGCCGACCATTGGGTTTGACGCAGTCTGTACTGCTTATGTGTCATTCAATCACAAGTGACCTATGTAAACATACCCCAGAAGCTGCAGGCTGCAGAGGGCGGTGGTCATCTCTGTAGTCCTCTCAAACCCAAAGTAAGAGCAGATGGCCAGCAGGTTTTGGAAGCCTTAGAAATATGATGCCAGTTGCTTAGTTACTACAGAACATTCATCAGTTATTTGTTGGCAGTTTCAACCCAAATATGGAAGCTTTGTGGCTACTCTGAGGTAGCAGGGAGGTGACTGAAAAATTTAAATGAGAAGAAACTGAATGTCTGAAAATTAGCATAATCCCAAGCAAAGCCTGTTATCTAAGTAACTAGATTTATAGCAATTGAGAATTTTAATGATAATTCAATGTAGTTCTCTGCTGTTATGTTTGAATTATACCAGCTTATTATTAGCAAAAGGACCGAGAAATTTGATAGCCAGATCAGTTTTGATAAAGGGTCACTCAGAATGGAATCAAATGACCTTACCTTTATTTTAATGCTAGAGACTGGTCTGGTACCATACATAGGCAGTAGTTTTGCATTGAGTCCAGTGTAGCTTAGCCTTTTTTTCCTCCGAAGTCTATGTGTCGGCAGTTGCCCTCTGGGTCTAGTCTGGCTATTTGCCCACTCCGCTTACTGGGACTTCCAGGTGAGAAATCTTTTGAGGCACCTCCAGATGGTGCTTGTTAAGATGCCTGTCTTTCTCCAGAGTGAGCATATTCGTTGGGACTCTTTTCACCACAAGTGGTAGAAAACCCAGCTCATACTGGCTTAAGCAAAAAAAGGAAATGTATTGGTTTATAAATGCAATACAGAGGGAACTGGCTTCTGGGATGCCTTGATCCAGGAACTCAGATTTCTTGGTGCTTCTCTTTATGTTGGCTTTGTTTTTAGGTAGTGGACAGAGGTTATAGCATCTCCAGATTTAAGTCTAGCTGAAGAGTGAGAATGCCTCTCTCTCAACCTTCTCAGCAGATCCCAAGACTGACTGGCTGTGATTGGGTCACACGTCCATCTCTAAACCCATTCCTGTGGCCAGGGGGATTGAATCACTCAATTGACCAGGTTCTGATTGTGTGTATCACTCCTGAAGCTAGATGTTTCTCTTCACACATGAGCTAGAGAAAAATGTTGGTTTTAGTAGATGCTCTCAGGTTCTTAAAATTAAAATGCCAAGATACTGAGTGGAAATAAGCAACAGAAGTTCTTTTCCTAAACCCACACACTACAGTGTTGCTAATGTACATTACAGGTTTCGAACAGTCTAAGTAGTCAATCTTTCAATGGAGGGTTGATTTTTATTTGTTTGTTTGTTTTTTTTGTTTTTACTTCCATAAGGTTCTTCTGTTGGTTTCTCTGAATCATCAGAAAACTTTAATCATATCCTGTATTATATTCTCATTCACTAGGACAGTATCTAAAATTCCAATAAATGGGCATATGGTTACTTGCACCACCTAGTTACAGCCATGGCCTTCTTGAGGAAGGGATAAGCTGTAGGACATTTCAACTTTCAACCCTCATTTTTCTGTCCCAGAATTTCCAGGACTCATTTGGTTAAGAAAGATGGTACAAACAGAGTTTAGGCTGATAGATGACTATTTTAAAGATAAATATCGTTAAGCTTTTGCATCTGAATTCTTTTCCTGTTAACTAATGAATAATTTTCTAAGTTGGGAAAATCAGAATAAAGTTCTGAATCCTTTGAAATTATGATGGGCTCAGCATTCTTAAATATCCGCAGTAGCAGCATTCTTTCCACATGTTCAGAGATCAAGGTAACCACACCAGGATAATAACTCGCTTTTATTCTCTACCCTATGGGCCTGGGGCTCCTAGGAAGTGTAGTCATGAATATGTATTAGTGTGTTGTTGATACTCAGTCGCTGATGTATTTTTCCATGTGCATTTTAAAAGTTAGAGAAACATCAGACTTCAATAAAAATCTTTTCCCCGTACAGTAAGTGACAGGTTTTTAAAGGAAAACAAAACAAAACAAAATGAAAAGATGTTGTATGCCACAATTGACATCTAGCAGAATTCTGCCAAACTAATATGACATTTTAATTTGGGAACTTTAAGAGGGCATTATGTGAAGTTTTATTCATAGTTTACTTAATAGCTCGGTTCACTTGAAGAACTAAAATGCTGGTGAGGTTTTCAGGAGTGTAGAGTATTATGGTGGGTGGGGGCAGACGACAGTGGTGGGAGATAAATGTAGAGCTGGGGCCAAACTGTACAGGGCCTTTCAGACCATGCTAAGGATTTTTTTTAATTGTCAAATTTTATTTATTTATTTATTTATTTATTTATTTTAACGCATAAAGAACTCTTAAAAACGAATTAGAAAAAACTTAACAGAAGTTTGGTGAAGGATATGAGCAGACACGTCACATACCCCAAAGAAACACACATGGCTAATAAACACATGCTAAGATGTTCTTGCAGGCAGGGGCGTCGGCCCACGGCCCCTGCGTCAGGGCGCTGGCTGTGTTCCATTGCTTGCCTGGTTGTGGGCGGGGGCAGGGCAGCCCACGGCCCCTGCCTCAGGACCCTGGCCATGCTAAGGATTTTGAAATTTCTTCTACATGCAGAGGGAAAATGTTGCAGGGCTTGAGTGGGGCAGTTTCATGGTTTAAGACGATCATTCTGGCTGCTGCGTGGATAATGGATTAGAGGTGGAAAGAGCAGAAGCAGGGGCCAGTTAGGAAGCTGTTGCAGTGGTCCAGGCAAAGATGGTGGTGGATTGGACTGGGATGTTGACAGAAGGCAGCAAGTGGGAAGATTTTGGAATTAGAATAAACAGAAGGGAGTGAGAGAGAATGGGCTTCAAGGAAATGCTCTGTTTTCTGGCATGAACACCTGTGTGGCTGCAGGTACCACGTACTGAAGTGGAGAACACAGAGGGAGGAGGAATTCGGCAGGCGCATCAGGCGTTCAGCTTTGGATTTGTTAAACTTATTAAACATCTGACCTCAGAGCTCAAGTAGGAAGTTGGATACATAAGGACTGAAACCCAGAGAAACGTTTAAGCAGGTTTAGGTTTAGGAAGAAGATATGAACGAGCAGGAGATTAGGAGGTCTTGTCTATGACAAGAGGGAGAGAAGAGGAGTAGGTCTTTGAGAACTCCCAACATGTCACCCTCTGGTAGAGGAGTTGGAGCTGGCAGAGGAGAGTGAAAAAGAGCAGCCCAAGGGATCAGGGGTCTCGAGGACACGGTGGTGTGTCATGGAAACCAGGAGAAAGCACAGTGTGGGGAAGATGGCAGTGACTGGTGGTGTCCATGCTATCTTGTGATCAGGTAGGATGAGGACTCAAAAATGTACTTGGGACTTAGCAATATGGAAATCGGAGGTGACCTCAGGAAGGACCATTCGAGTGTAGTGGTGAGTTGGAAGTCGGACTGAAGGATCAAGAGGTGAGAAAATGGAGAGAGCTGGGCCAAGACTGTTTTAAGAAACTCAGCTGTGAAAAGCTAGTGGGAGATATGTAACACGGTTTTCAGTCCGTAAAATACACACACACACACACACACACACACGAATGTCAGTCCATAGGTAATGCGGAGGTAGTAGGATCTGCAGTCCTGCAGCACAGAGTCTGTTCATTTTGCTTGTGTATTAAAGTACAGGTTAAGCTAGTCCTAGATACCGTAACTTAAATCAAAGTTATTTTTTTCATTTAGAGTTCAGAGATGGACCATCACACATGGTACACAACTATTGGTAGTCAACTTTGTATGCCACAAATATGTATAATAAAATAAAATAAAACATGTACATGTACAGAAAAATAAATAAAGTTCAGAGATGATAGCTTACTTAAATGTTGGGAAAATAAATGTCTTCTTCTTTTAGGCAGCAGGATCATAGGTAGTTGATTCCTAAGTATAGACAAGTGTACACAGTGTCCCAGAGCATGACAAAGGCCTATTATGACAGGTTATTCTAAAGTCCTCTCATTTAGCTGTGTGCTGGCCTAGCTCACATAATAGGGCGGGGGTTTTGAGAGTGATAACGTTAGAAATTATGATAAATCATTATTCTAAATGCAAGTGGAATAGTGGCTAGCTAGGGGAATAGAATTTAACAATGGCATCTGTAGCCCACATGTTGGTTTATGCCTCCGGGATGGCCTGTGCCTGCCACCTGGACCTGAACCTGCACCATGAAGGCTGTAGCTGACCTGGAACATGCAGCAGCCCATCTGCTGAGTGAAAGCAGGCTGCGATGGTGCTGTCACTTTTTCCAGGCTCCATTTGGTGCAGCCACACCTGCAGGAGCCACTTATCTTGCGTGCCAAGTTCTTTATTTTACTTTTGAGTTAGCTGGGACAGAGGGCTGGACTCACATCTCATGTGAGTTATTCCTAATAGATTCGTTCAGTCATTGGCCATGAGTGCTCCAGGGGATCTGGGAGTCATCTCAGCCACCTCTCTCACTTTACAGTTAAAGACACAGAGTCTTCATGCCAAGGTCTGCTCCAGCTTCTTAGCAGATGCTGACCCAAACCCATTCTCTGTTATTTCAAACCCAGTGGGGGTGAGTGTGTCTTATGCGCCTGTTTTCTTCCCTGGTATGGTAACATGGTACCTAGTACATGCAATAGGGTGGTGGGAGTTGCTAGTTGAGATGTTTTTATGCCATTCTCCACAGCCGCAACAGTAGAGCTAGTTTCCTGTTGAGAACAAAATTATAAATTCCCCAAGGCCAAATACAGCTCCCTGTCTATTTCCAGGTGGAAGATGGGACACTGGTTTGTCAAACTTTGACTAGCGACAGATAAGAGGAGACCTAGGATAGAGAAAGAAGTGGACTCTTTCTTTGCAAATGCATTCTTTGTAAGTAAAGTTTGCCCCTCTCTTCCTTTCCCAAAGGGGAGCAGAGAAGCTGAGGGGGCTTGGATGTTTCCATGCTTCTGAGATGAGGTAGGGGTGGAGGGCGAGAGGGTTGCTCATATACTTCCTGGGGTCTATAAGAAGGGAGGGCTGCTCTGTGCTCCCTTACTGGTTGTCTACTGAGCGATCCTGCCTGGTGACCTGCCGCAGTGCTAATGGAGCACAGGGGAGAGTGCTGGTGAAAGGAGGTTTGCCAGTCTAATCAGTTAGAGAGGAGACAAGACAGCCCCTTCCAATTCCTGGTCTCTGAGAGATATGCAAGCAGGATGAGCAGCCCAGTATTGGTCGTGGCCCACAGAGGTAAGGTCAGCGTGGGCTATCCCCAGGTGGGGTAAAAAGACTCTTGTATCAAAGCAATGTGGTGTGGTGCTGCCAGCTAGGGGTCAGCTGGAAGATGTAATCAGATCTGACAACAGATCATCGATGACCAGAGGAGCTGCTCGGGATTGAGATCCTTGCCAGCAAGACTTCTGCATCAGCCATGATGACCAACAGAAAAATGACGGCCATCTCGTCACCACTGCAATGGTGCTCAGTCATGTGAAGAGCAGGATACCAACAAAGAACACGGCTGCTGACTACTGAGGGGAAAGTGCCCCCCACCCTTTCTCTTCTCTCTCAGAGACACAAGCATGGAAAAGAGGGAGAGTGTGGAAGCGCCTGCTTCCTTCTGTCTGCTCAGCAGCCTCTTCCTGTATGAGCCGCCACACCACCAGCGAGACCTGCTTTGCAGAAAGGAGGGGAACTTAGAATAGTGCATGAGATTGAAATCTCGACCTTTAAAAAAAACCTTTTTACTATGGAAATCTTTACATATAGACAAAAGTAGAATACAGTGAACTCTCATGAACCCTCACCCAACTTCAACAATTATCAACATTTTTCCAATCTCATTTCATCTCACTCAACTTCTACTTTGTTCATTTAAAAAAATTTTGTGGGAATATATATATATTTTTTAATTTAATTTTATTTTATCAATATACAATGTGGATGATTATTGTGGCCCATTACTGGAACCTGCCTCCTTCCTCCCTCTCCCCCCTCCCTCCCAACAATGTCCTTTCTGTTCCCTTGTTGTGTCAACTACAAGGAATTGTAATTGTTGTGTCTTCTTCCCTCCCACCAAGTTTGTTTGTGTATTTATTTATTTATTTTTAGCTCCCACAAATAAGTGAGAACATGTGGTATTTCTCTTTCTGTGCCTGACTCGTTTCACTTAATATAATTCTCTCAAGGTCCATCCATGTTGTTGCAAATGGCAGTATTTCATTCTTTCTTATAGCAGAGTAGTATTCCATTGTGTAGATATACCACATTTTCCATATCCACTCATCTGATGATGGACATTTGGGCTGTTTCCAACTCTTAGCTATTGTAAAGAGTGCTGCGATGAACATTGGGGAACAGGAATACCTTCGACTTGATGATTTCCATTCCTTTGGGTATTTTCCCAGCAGTGGGATAGCTGGGTCATATGGTAGATCTATCTGCAATTGTTTGAGGAACCTCCATACCATTTTCCATCGATGCTGCACCATTTTGCAGTCCCACCAACAATGTATGAGAGTTCCTTTTTCTCTGCAACCTCTCCAGCATTTATCATTCACAGTCTTTTGGATATTAGCCATCCTAACTGGGGTGAGATGGTATCTCAGTGTGGTTTTGATTTGCATTTCCCTAATGCTGAGTGATGTTGAGCAGTTTTTCATATATTTGTTGGCCATTCATATATCCTCCTTCAAGAAATGCCTATTTAGCTCTTTTGCCCATTTTTTAATTGGGTTACTTGTTTTTTTGTTGTAAAGTTGTTTCAGTTCTTTGTGTATTCTGGATACAATCCAGAGTCAGATCCAATCCTTTGTCAGATGTATATTTTGCAAATATTTTCTCCCCCTCTGTTGGTTGTCTTTTAACTCTGTTAATTGTTCCTTTTGCTGTGCAGAAACTTTTTAGTTTGATATAATCCCATTTGTTTATTTTTCCTTTGGTTGCCCATGCTTTTAGGGTCGTATTCATGAAGTCTGTGCCAAGTCCTACTTCCTGAAGTGTTTCTCCTATCTTTTCTTTAAAAAGTTTTATTGTTTCAAGGTGTATATTTAATTCTTTAATCCATTTTGAGTTGATTTTAGTATATGGTGAGAGGTATGCATCTAGTTTCATTCTCCAGCATATGGATATCCAGTTATCCCAGCACCATTTGCTGAAGAGGCAGTCTCTTCCCCAGTGTATAGGCTTGGTGCCTTTGTCAAAGATCAGATGGCTGTAGGTGTATGGGTTGATTTCTGGATTCTCTATGCTATTCCATTGATCAGTGTGTCTGTTTTTATGCCAGTACCATGCTGTTTTGGTTATTATACCTTTGTAGTATAGTTTAAAGTCAGGTAGTATTATGCCTCCAGCTTTATTTTTTTTTTTTGCTCAGAATTGCTTTGGCTATGTGTGGTCTTTTGTTATTCCATATAAATGTCTGGATAGTTTTTTCCATTTCAGAGAGAGAAAAATGTCATTGGAATTTTGATCGGGATTGCATTGAATTTGTATATCACTTTGGGTAGTATGGACATTTTGACAATGTTGGTTCTTCCAATCCAAGAGCATGGGATATCTTTCCATCTTCTTGTGTGTCCTCTTTAATTTCTCTCAGCAGTGGTTTGTAGTTCTCATTGTAGAGATTTTTCACATCCTTGGCTAACTCAATTCCTAAGTATTTTATTTTTTTGGTGGCTATTGTAGATGGGAAAGTTTTCTTGATTTCTCTTTCTGCATGTTCACTATTGGAGGACAGAAATACTACTGATTTTTGTGTGTTGATTTTGTATCCTGCTACTTTGCTGAAATCATTTATCAACTCCAAGAGTTTTTTTGTAGAGGCTTTAGGCTGTTGGATATATAGGATCATGTCATCTGCAAACAGGGACAGTTTGACTTCATCTTTTCCAATCTGGATGCCCTTTATTTCCTTCTCTTCTCTGATTGCTCTGGCTAGTACTTCCAACACTATGTTGAATAGGAGTGGTGAGAGTGGGCTTCCTTGTCTAGTTCCTGTTCTTAAAGGAAGGCTTTCAGCTTTTCCCCATTCAGGATGATATTGGCAGTGGATTTATCATATATGGCTTTAATTATTTTGAGATACTTTCCATCTATACCTAACTTGTAGAGAGTCTTTATCATGAATGAGTGTTGAATTTTATTGAATGCTTTTTCAGCATCTATAGAGATGATCATATGGTCCTTGTGTTTGATTTTATTGATATGGTGTATCACATTTCTTGATTTGCATATGTTGAACCAACCTTGCATCCCTGGGATGAATCCCACTTGATCATGGTATATAATTTTGCATATGTGTTGCTATATTCTGTTAGCTAGTGTTTTATTGAGGATTTTTGCATCTATATTGATCAAGGATATTGGCCTGTAGTTTTCTTTTTTAGTTGTATCTTTACCTGGTTTTGGTATCAGGATGATGTTTGCTTCATAGAATGAGTTTGGGAGAATTGCCTCTGTTTCAATCTTTTGGAATAGTTTGTAGAGAATTGGTGTCAATTCCTCTTTGAATGTTTGGTAGAATTCTGCTGTGAATCCATTTGGTCCTGGGCTTTTCTTTGTTGGGAGCCTTCTGATCGCAGCTTCAATCTCTTTTATTGTTATTGGTCTGTTCAGGTTTTCTGCATCTTCTTGGCTCAGTTTTGGTAGTTTGTATGTGTCCAGAAATTTATCCATTTCCTCCAGATTTTCAAATTTGTTGGCGTATCACATTTTTTATTTCTAATTTTTGTTATTTGGCCCTTCTCTCTTTTTTTTAAGTTAGCCGTGCTAATGGTTTGTCAATTTTATTTGTCTTTTCCAAAAACCAACTTTTTGATTCATTGATCTTTTGTATCATTTTTCAGTCTTCAGTTTCTTTAAGTTCTGCTCTGATCTTAATGATTTCTTTCCATCTGCTAACTTTGGATTTGCATTGTTTTTGTTTTTCTAGTTCTTTAAGGTGAAGTATTATGTTGTTCACTTGCCATCTTTCCATTCCTCTGCAGTAAGCATTTAATGTGATAAATTTCCCCCTTAGTACTGCTTTTGCAGTTTCCCACAGGTTTTGGTATTATGTATCATTGTTTTCATTAGTTTCAATAAATTTTTTGATTTCCTGCTTGATTTCTTCTTGGGCCCATATGTCATTAAGTAGAATGCTGTTTAATTTCCATGTGTTGGTATAGTTTCCAGAATTTCGTTTGTTATTGATTTCTAATTTTAATCCATTGTGGTCTGAAAAAATACATGGGATAATTCCAGTGTTTTTGAATTTATTGAGATTCGATTTGTGACCTAACATGTGATCTATCCTGGACAATGATCCATGTGCTGATGAGAAGAATGAATATTCTGAGGTTGTTGGATGGAATGTTCTGTAGATACCTGCCAAGTCAAATTGGTCTAGAGTGTTGTTTAGATCTTGTGTTTCTCTGCTGATTCTTTGCCTAGATGATCTGTCCAACATTGATAGTGGGGTGTTCAGGTCCCCTGCTATTATGGTATTAGTGTCTTTTTCCTTCTTTAGGTCTAATAGAGTTTGGTTTATAAATCTGGCTGCTCTGACATTGGGTGCATATATATTTATGATTGTTATGTCTACTTGATGAATCAATCCTTTTATCATTATGTAGTGGCCCTCATTATCTCTTTTTATAGTTTTTAGTTTAAAGTCTATTTTATCAGATATAAGAATAGCTACTCCAGCTCATTTTTCATTTCTGTTTGCATGGTAAATCTTTTTCCATCATTTCACTCTTAGTCTGTGTGAATCTTTATAGGTGAGGTGGGTCTCTTATAGGCAGCATATAGTTGGGTCCTCCTTTTTAATCCAGTCAGCCAGTCTGTGTCTTTTGATTGGGGAATTTAATCCTTTTACATTAAGAGTTGTTATTGAAAAGTGTTGATTGATTCCTAGCATTTTATTGATTTTTGTTTGGATGTTTTAAGTGTCTTTTGTTCCTTTCTTTCGTATTTACTGTTTGTTTTCTATATTTGTTGGTTCCTTGGGTTGTAGATAAACTTTTTTTCTCTCTCTTCATTGTTGGCATTTTTATTTTACTAATGGGTTTTGATTTTTCTTGAGTTTTTATGGCAGTGGTAGTTATTTTTCAGGTACCAAACCCAGTACTCCCTTGAGAATTTCTTGTAAGGGCGGTTATGTGGTAGTGAACTCCCACAGTTTTTGTTTGTCTGAGAAATATACTATTTGCCCTTCATTTTGGAAGCATAGCCTTGTGGGGTAGAGTTTTCTTTGCTGGCAATCTCTGTCTTTTAGTATTTTGAATATATCATCCCATTCTTTTCTGGCTTTTAGGGTTTGTGGTGAAAAGTCTGATGTTAGTCTGATTGGGGCTCCCTTATAGGTGATTTGACACTTCTCTCTTGCAGCTTTTAAGATTCTCTCTTTGTCTTTGAGTTTTGCCAATTTGACTATAACATGTCTTGGAGAAGACCTTTTTGGGTTGAATATGTTTGGGGATCTTTGAGCTTCCTGAATCTGAAGATCTTTTCCTATACCTGGGAGGTTTTCTGCCACTATTTTATTGAATATATTTTCAATGCAATCTCCTTTTTCCTCCCCTTCTGGAATACCCATGACTCAGATATTTGAGCACTTAAGGTTGTCTGATATCTCTCTTAGATTTTTTCCAATGTTTTTAATTCTTTTTTCTTTCTTTTCTTTCTTTTTTTTTTTTTGTCTGCTTGTGTTATTTCAAACAGCCCATCTTCAAGGTCAGAAGTTCTCTCTTCTGCTTCTGCAAGCCTGCTGGTTAAACTCTCTGTTGCGTTTTTTATTTCGTTGAATGAATTCTTCAGCTCAGCAAGCTCTGCTACATTCTTTTTCAGGGCATTGATTTCCTTGTACATTTCTTCTTTCAGGTCCTGTGTACCTTTCCTCATTTCATCATGTTGTCTAGCTGAGTTTTCTTGTATCTCGTTTAGTTTCCTCAGAATTATCACTTGAAATTCCTTGTCAGACATTTCAAGGGCTTCTTGTTCTAAAGGATCTAGAGCTTGAGAGTTATTACCCTTTGGTGGTGTACTTTCTTGATTTTTCATATTTTTGGTATCTTTCCTTTGATGTTTAGTCATTGTGGCAGGGGATTTCGTGGTCCACTGGTTCGACACTATTGTCTGACTAGGATGCTGCTGGGGCTGCCAATTTGGCACAGCTGCCTCAGTGTCTGCTCAGTCACCCACTGGTGCCTTGGGTGCATGATTGCCTCACATCTTGGGCATCTCTGGGGAGGCGCCTCTCTGGTCAGTGCACACTCGGCTGGGCTGGGGATGGAGTTTTGCAGCAGCGAGGCCTACCTGCTGGGTTGCGTCCTGGCACCACAGGGCGTGTGGCCTCCATGGATCTTGGGCCTCTGGCGGGGTGCCTCTCTGATTGGTGCACACTCGGCCAGGCTGGGGATGGATTCCCTTGTGGGAATCTTTTAAAGCAAATCCCAACCATTATATCATTTTATATGTAAATAGTTTATATATATTTCTAACAGATAAGGACTTTATTTTTTTGGCAAAGTCATTATGCTATTATTATTCCTAACAAAATTAATATTAATTCTTTAATATCATATAATACCCAATCCATATTTAAATTTTCCCAATTGTTTCAAAGCTATCTTTTTACAGTAGCTTTTCAAATTTGTGTATAAACAAGGTTTACATTTTGCATTTGATTACTATGCTTCGTAAGTCTCTTTTAAAAATTTTTTTCATTATACTTGTTTATGGAGTATAGCTTGTTCTTTCAATACATGCATATATTGTATAATGATCCAATCAGAATAGTTAGCATATGTATTAGTCCATTTTTGTTGCTTTACAAAATATATGGAACTGGGTAATTTATAAAAAAGCAAAATTTATTGCTTACACTTTCTGAGGCTGGGAAGTCCAAAGTCCAGGGAACATATCTGGTGAGTCTTCTTTGGTGGTGGTTTTACAGCAGTGCAGGGGTCTCACATGCAGAAAATGGCAGAAGAGAGAGAGAGATAAGCTCCTCATTCCCTCTCTTTTTAAAGCCACCAGAACTACTCCCATTATTCCAGGAGTGGATCAATCCATTCGTGAGGGAGCAGTCCTCACAATCCAAAGCCCCACATTTCAACTACCACAATAGGATTTCCCACACTCTTCGAACTGTCACAGTGGGGACTAAGTCTTGGGGGGACATCAATCCACAGCAACATATCACCTAAACATTTATCATTTCTTTGTGGTTATAACATTCAAGATCCTCTTTACCAGCTATCTTGAAATATACAATTTGATATTATTAGATATTGTCACCCTAGAATACCAGAACTTATTCTTACTCTCTAACTGTTCTCTTTTATTATGTAGTGATTCTCTTATTTCTCTGTTTTTTCTTCATGACGTTGATGTGATGGAAAAGCAGTTTTATTTGTCCTGTACAAAGTTTCACCCTCTTAACTGATTGCTTCCTGATGGGGTCATTTAACTTCTTTCTTCATCCCTGGTATTACCTGTAAGTTGTAGGTACATTTAGAAACTTGATTAGATTCATATTTATTTAGTTTTAGACAAGAATACTTCACGGATGGTACTGTAAGTACTGGACTATTTTAATAACCAAAATTGACTAAAATGTGTTGGATGGACTGAGAATTAAGGTTGCTCACTTCCCAGGGGAGAAGGGGACATCCAGCGTGCAGCTGGTGGTAGCAGTCATTGGACAAAATCAAACCACTGTGTTTATTACTCAGTCAATTGAGCCCCTTCAGCTACTCTGGTTATAGAGGAGAGGTGTCTTGGAATTTTAAAACTGCATTTTGCACCAGGGATCCAAATTCAGTAGATGTGCGAGTTGGCAGACAAGCAGTTTTGAAAACCAGCCCTATAGCTCTAAAACGGTCAGAGTATGGAGAGGAGGGAGGATTTTAAAGAGAACATCCCGGACACAGACTGCTCCTGAATCTTGCACAACAGGGGACAATGCATGGCTTGGGTGACTGCAGGGCACCAGGCATGGGGACTCCTGAACCTTGGGCAGGGAGAGAGGGGTGGGCTGCAGTGGCTGCTGCCCTGTTCAGTTCCACCTGCCCTTCCAACGTTTGTTGAGTGAAGTGAGGCTGAGGGATTGTAGTCCGTGCATTAGAGGTGAGCCCCACATGAGAAATCTGCATACCTTTCTGTTTCTGGAGGGATCCCCAGAGCAAGAGGCTGGATGGAATTGGATGCCAGATTCCAAAGGACTGTGAAGTTGTTGCAAGAGACCACGGGTACTGAGAGTCAGGGCACCTGTGGGAGAGGTTTCTAGGACCAAGAATCTCCCAAGGCCCCACTAGAGCAGCTCACGCAAGAATGAATGACCTTTAAATATCTGCGAAGCTCAGAAAACGGGTTACCAGATTATGATGGAACCAGCCCTAGGAAGAACTGTCTTACTCTCTTTTCTCCCTCCTCCTTTGCACCCCAACACACCCCCTTCCCCAGACTTGTCTGAACCAGCCTAGCCCTGGACAAAGAGATGGAACTCTTAAATCAGATTTGGAGTACTGATTATTAAAAACAATTGGGATGTTGTATGACTTTAAGTGACTCTTAGTGACCTAAGTGTGAACAGAAAGGTCCTGGCACCTGGCAAAGTTTTCATTCAGAGCAAGGGAAGGTCACCCCCACTGCTGGTGGATTTTTTAAAAGGCAGAGGGAGAATAAGACGTTTTGTTTTGTTCACATTCCAGTGATTGTGCTTGATCAACATTATGGTTACTCAGATAGTTCATGTTGGAATGAAGAAATGTGTGCAAGCTAGTTTGCTGGATACAGCTAGGTGAGGAGAGGGTAAAACAAGCAGACTTCATCTTTTTCTTGTCTTGGAATCAAAGTGAAACCTCACAATGCTGCAGCCATTGGAGCGTATCCTTTCAAATGGTCTGGTGGTGGCAGGTGCAGAACTCACTTTCAGTTCATTTCATCCTTTGTCCACAATGTATTTATCATTCAGTGTCTTTCCCACCAATTATAACAAGTACAATTTTGATTCTGAATCCCTCATACTGTCTTCTTGCTTTTTAAATATGACTTTTAGGATCGTGACAGTTTTCTAGAGAAAGTACTCAACTGTATCTCGTTATGGGTTGTTTGTCTTCACTGGGACAGAATGAAAATAGTGTCTTTTGTGTTTTAGGAACTTCCATGAAAACCTTTAGTGTGAATTATCATAAGTGACCATGAATAATAAAATATTAAGTGTGTAAACATTTGAGTCCTTATGAAATGCCATTTTAAACATTTGCTATCCATTTTCCATCCATTTGCAGGAAGTGTGCCCTGCAATGTTATCCACCCAAAGGGTAAAATAATACATAATTTTATTTGCAGTCAGTTAAATAGAATTACTTTGAACTGCTGGAATAATTTATAGTATTTGCTGAATTAAAACTTGTTTTTTGTGAGAAGTATGTACACAGAAGGTGAGTCTTTTGCTGGCGAAAGAAGTCTTTGTTTATTGATATTTGAGCCTTAATTACCAGTTAGCGTAGTTTCCTAGTAGAGATTCTGGAATCTTGTTGCTTTTTGCTTTCTTGATTTCCTGTGTTAACTTGTTCTAAAATTACTGTGATTTTTTTCCCCCTAGAATTGGTGTTAAGCCTGATACTGCTCTTTTTTCACTTCATCATATCCATGAAAAATGGTGAGAATAGGAGAAAATTAATGGCATACATTTTGAAGTGTTCATCCCTTTCACCTGGGAAGATGAAATTTTATAAGTGGATGAATATTTAGGTCTTCTGGGAAAGTGGTTTTATGATACTGTGCAGGTGGGGAGAGGGAGCTTTAAAATTATAAAACAATATGGAAACATGGTTATTTTAAGGGGAAGTATTTAATTTTTTTTTTTTATCATTGCCAATGTTTTTCTGGTTGACTGGCATGCCCTCCTGTTTTCAATATGAGAAAAACACTTGATGATGGATGATTTTATCTAGCCATTTAAAACATGAAATAATGATATAAGTATGTTCCCATACATGTGGGAAGTCAGATAAAGTGCCCCCCCACCCCCCAAAAATGTAATGACCTGTTTGTTAGTGAAAATGAGGCAGGCAGTTTTAATCCAAATATTTTGAAATGAATTCAACTTTATCTGTGTAGGCCCCACAGAAAATTTATAGTATTTTCTTTTAAGAAATTCAGGCATATCATAGCATCCATTGGCATTTCAGGTAGCCATGGTCTGGTAGCAGAGAGGGTAATGGTTTCTACTTCCCCTTTCTTTATGGACTGCAGATTTGCTTTAAAGCTCTCTCAACAGTCAGTGGCAAAAATAACTGAGGCCACTTTTCGATGAGCTTTAGCTGTGAAAATTGAAGATATTGCCTTTCTCTGCTACTTTCCAATAGAATTTTTTCATATATTGGCAATTTTCATCTGGGGTTATTTTCAAAAAAAGCTCCTTTCTGTTTTAGTCATTAGCTTAAAATATATTTAGCACCTTTTTAGTGCAAATGCCATATTACCCATATTAGTGACAGTGACTCTTTCCCTGGTTCTGATTTTTGGCTGCCCTCAACTCTCTTTTTACACTCACCATAAAGACACCAGACTTATGTCAGTAGTGATTCTCCAGTGCCTTTCACTCTAGACTTCTACGACGCCCTAAATAATAGGTCTTTAGCTAGGGACTGGCTCTATAAGACAGAGGATTTAGCAGATGAGTGTCTTACACATATCAGATGCAGAGCTTCAGGAGTCAGAGGCCTCTCTATGCATATCTTATTAAATTGGTAGAACCCTCAGGGATAGCATGAGTTACTGCTTTAAGCACCTTGGGGGTCCTTCAGTCATGGAGTTGGAAGTTTTACTCATTTCTCTGCCTGTCCTCATTACCTCTTGCTCTCTATTGGTGTCTGTATTTTGGTTAGAGCTCCTTTTAGATGTTAATGCAGAGCAAAACGTCGAGCCAATTAGAAAGGCTTATATTACCGCAGAGGGTAGCGTACGAGTCCTTATTTGATTGGCTAAAGGGTCCTTTCAAGTGTTCAGACATTCAAATTATAGCCAACAGCAAAAATATGTTTGAAGAAAATTGGTTTCCCATAATTAAAGTGATTAAAACAAATATTAAGCATTGGGAAATAGCCAACATTTTATCTTACTTATCTTTTTAATGGGGTACAACTTATATAAAGTATGCACTTCTTAAGTGTACGGCTTGATGCAGTTTTATGTATGAATATACCTGTGCAATCAACACACAAGTCAAGATGTAGGATATTTCTAGTACCAAAAAAGGCTCTTTATCCACCCCTCCCTCACATTTTATACTCCCTCCCCCAAAGAAAGCCACCATTCTGACCTCTAATCTAATCCGATGTCTTGGCTTAGTTTTGCTTTGTTCTTCACCTTCATACAAATGACATTGTCAGGTGTGTGCTTCTTTGTGTCTGGCTGCTTTCACTGTGTCTGTGAAAGCAATCTGTGTTATTGCATACAGCAGTAGTTTGTTCTTTTTTGTTGCTGTGAAGGATTCCACTGGATAAATGTACCGCAATTTAGTTATCCATTCTACCTTTGATGGATAATTTGTTTTTTTCTAGTTTTTGGCTTTTTCAAATAAAGCTTCTCTGAATATCCTTGTACATGTTTTTTGGTGGGCATGTCTGTTCTTGACATAGTGGGTCATAGAATCGGCCTATGTTTATTTTTAGAACACACTGATAAGCAGTGTTTCAAGTTGGTTGTATCAGTTGAGACGCCACCAGCAATGTGTGAGTTCCAGTTGCTCCATATCCTTGTCAACACTTGGTATTGTCAACAACCAACTTTTAACACTAAAAAAAAAAAATGCTAGCTCTAATGTAAAAATCTAAGTTTTGTATCCCCAAGCTTAGTAACTTGTTTTTAAATGAATTTTTAATTCACTAAGTGGCATTATTGAGCAATAATTGGATTCAAAGTGCTTTATTGTGCACTTTGTATGTTTTATATGCATAAAACATAACCCCAGCTTTGACGAGTTTCCCATATTTCTCTAGGGTGCTACAGAGAGCAGTTGATCAATACTGCAAGTCAGGCTGATAAAGTGCCATAATCAGTAATCTTTCAAACATGTCTGGACAGCAGGACCATGTCCTCAGCTAAATTGTCAAGTACATGGTACTTGACAAATGTCAAAAGTTCAAGTGTCTTTTCACTTTTCCTTTAGCACTGTGATATCATTAACTTCATACTTTCAAGTGTACCTCACTGTGCCAACATGTAGCACCATGTGCTTCAGACCTGTTTTTTTGAAAGTACTCTTCCTTTCTCCTCTACATTATCCTCTCCAAAATCTTGCTTATGAGTCAACTAAATTAAATTGCAGTGTCAAAATTGGATAGTGGCTCATTTATATTACCTCCTCCCATAAGTGTTTTCATTTTAATAATGGATTCTAGGAGACATAATGTCATAGCTCAAAGGAATTAACCATTGGAGGTTGGATTTTTTTATGTTTTCAGGCTAAGGGAGAATTTTGAGAAGTCTTTATAAATATCACCATAATTCTAACAGGGGAATAGCTAAAAAATAAGGTAGAAATTTCAAATTATTCCAATGAAAAGATGAGTTGACACCAACATATGTATGTCTATTGGTTTGGGCCATTTAATTCTGAATGGATTGGCTGAGTAGAATCACAGATGTGTTGAAGTTCATATATATCACCACTTTAGATCTTATATTCCAACAGACTTTTCTGGATACTCAGTATAAAATTAAAGGACTTACATCTGTTTTTCACAGTTAATATAGTACTTAGTTGGAAGTTCAAATGTTTCTTCAATATTTAGTTAAAACATGGGATAATGATACGAATTCTGGTCCACCATCAGATCTGAAGCTACATCACACCCATCTGATCAGAATTCTTGTATAGAAATTGAGATACCTCTAGATTTCAAAAACCAGTGTTTGAGAAGACGTGGTGATAACTCTGTCTGATTTGATTCTTTTTTCATTTGTTAAAACTAAAACCTATGTACACAACTAATTTACTTTTAGAAAACGTAATAAAGCAGATTTTTCTGGTATAGGTTTTGTACATCATTCATTAAATTCATTTCTAGGTACTTTATATTTTTGATGGTATAATAAACAGTATCTTTTTAAAATATTTCATTTTCTCACTCTTCATGATGGCATATTGAAATACAATTGATTTTTCCACATTGAATTTTGTATCTAACAACTTTGTTAAACTCTCTTATTAACTCTAATATTTTATCTGTGCTTTCTTTTGGATATTCTACATATACAATCACACATCAGTAAATAATGACAGTTTTATTTTTTCCATTTCTTACAATTTTTATTTCTTTGACCTGCCTTATTGAATAGGCTCAGATCTTCAGTGCAGTTTGAAGAGACATGGTGGTAATGGGCATTCTTATAATATTCCTGATCCCAAGGGAAGAACTTCTGACATTTCACCAATTATGTATGATGTCTATTGTAGGTTTTCTGTAAATACCCTTCATCAGATTAAGGAAGTTGCCTCCTATACCTAGTTGTTAAGGTTTTCATACTGAGTGGATCGTGAGAGGATGTCTTTGTCTATCACACCATCTCTTAGGTAGGCAGAAGGCAGTACTGTCCCACTCTCATTAAGACACATGATCTTTTGAATTGTTTTTTATTACCTGGGCTGGAGTCCAGGCCAATCCTCTCACTCTCTTTCCTGGCTAATTGATGCTGGAAGAATTGACTAAGTTTGCAATTGCCTATGCCTCCTTTTCCATGCTGGTGGGAATCTAGTCTGAGCCAGATCGCGGTACAGATGAGCCAGATCATCATCATAACAGTAAATTTGGGGGGTTTGTTTTGTCCCTTTTCTCGGGTCTAGGCTTGAGTCTTTTCAGTTGAAACAATCTGTACCCCGACTCTGTATTTTGCCTTTAGCCCTAAAGGTGACCAAGTGTTGGGGTTGAACAAGTGAAAATTCACCCATTACTGGAGGAAGAAACCAGAGTATGAGTGAATTGGGGGTCTCATCCTCACCCTTCTGTAGGCAGTGCAGAGCTGTGCAGAGGGTCTAGCTGGCACTGAGACACCTGGCATTTTCCTGGCTCTCTAACGGCGAGGCTCCCCACTCGTGAGTCTTTTGTTCCCACCTCTGGAATGAGGGTTAACACTTAATACTCTTCAAGGACTGCTTTCGTCTAAGACTCCCTGAATCTTTTAGGGGTAGCCCATTATCATCCTTTTTTACATTATTCCTTCAACCCAGAAGGAGTTGAGAATTTTAATCCATTTTCAGATGGGAACTACCTTTCAGAGGCATCAACAAGTAGCTTTAAATCATAGTGACAATGAGGCACCATGTTTTAAATCTGACTTACAAAGTTTCAATTATTTAAAATGTAAAAAATAAATTTAATTTCATTGAAACAAAAGCCTTTTCTGGTAGCTGTGAGATTTCTTGTACCATGTTTCTCATAATGACTAGCTCATATTAAACAATCTACTAAGTGAGTGTCAGTTTCTTGTGGCTGATGTAACAAATGACCACAAAGTGGGAGGCTTAAGACAACAGAGCTTTATGATCTCACAGTTCTGGAGGCCAGAAGTCCAAAATCAAGGTCAGCAGGGCCGCGCTCCCTCTGAAGATCCCTAGCAGAGAATCCGTTCCTTGTGTCTTGCAGCTTCCAGAGGCTCCAGTACCTCTGTCATGGTCACAATGCTTTTTCCAATTCTGTGACAAAACTCCCTCTGCCCCTCTCTTATAAGAATGTGTGTGATTGCATTTAGGACTCATCCAAATAATCCAGGATGAGATCGTTAACTTAATCACATCTTCTGCCATGTAAGGTAATATTCACTCTTTTGTCAGGTAAAACAGTATTCACAGGTTTTAGGGATTAGGACATGGACATATTTTTTCCAGGGCCACTAGTCAGCCCCCTCCAAAGTAGAAGCTGTTATTTTGATGATGATTTTCTCACTATAACTGGAAATGAGCGCTTAAAGATTGGATCAGGCTTGAATTTCTTTAATGAGTAGAGATGCTTCTACTTTTAGTACTCAAAAAATAGAGGTACAGAAAATAATAATTGAATATCTCTCTCATTCATCCTTTGAAATTCCTGTTCACTAAAATTGATTATTAGACAACCTAGAGTTTGAAAGATATCTCTAACTACCTGACTATATGAATGAATGTTGTAAATATAGGTCAAGAGATTTAATTAAAAAGATGTACATGACATTGAAGAATGTGGCAGTTGTAGCCTGGTAAATCAATAGTTGTGCTATGTTGCCTAGAAGGCGACAGTTTATGCCAGAGGAGACTGAAAAGATCCTTTATTTTACTTTTAGTTACTCACTTTGGGAGTCAGGTATATTGATTATTTTTTAGTATGATGTTTATCAACTTTTAAAACTTTTCTGAAAGTTATATTTCAGTCTTTAAAGTGGTATCCAAATTCTGTTTTCTCTCTATAGGAGAGGAAAAGTATATTTTTCAATAAAAGATGACTATAACCTTTAAGGTTTGGCCAAATTTGTCATATAATGGTTACTTTCAGTTCCTGGAATGGAATGGACTCATTGAGAGGTCCTCATATGTGCAAGGCACAGCATGGCCTGATAGATGGACGTGACCTAGATGTGCTCACGCACTTATCACTCATTTATCCAACAGATAGTCACTGGATTTCTGCTGTGGGCCAGGCCCTGCTCGGGGAGCTTGGGAAACTGCAGGGAACAGCACAGATAAGGGTTTACTTTCATGGAGCTTTTGTTCTGGTGCACAGAGATAGATAATAAACAGACAAATGAGAAATATTAGAGAGTAAATGCTATGCAGAGGATTAAAGTAAGGTAGGCCACATAGTGAGCAGTGACTTCGTTTGGTTGGGTGGTCCAAGAAGGGCTCTTTAAAGGGGCGATATTCAAGGTGACCTTGATTGGACATGAAGGGGTGAGTGCTGGGTGGGCTGGAGAGGGTACAGAACATGCAGGGCCCTGGGGATAGCTCTTCAAAGGCCCCCAAGGCAAGAATGAGCTTCTCATCTTTGAGAAACCAAAAAATGGAGCTTAGTGGCTGAGGGGCTTGTGGTGGAGATGAGGTTAGAGAGGAAGTTAGAGGTGGTCACCTGGTTCTGTGCCTCTCAGCCCATTAGAAACATCTGCAGGAACTTTTTCAAAATACATGGATCTCGCTTAAGACAAATCAGTTGGAATCTCTGAGAGGGGGACCAGGCATCCATTTTTGTTGCTGCTTGGTTTTTATTTTTATTTTGTTTTGTTCCCAAAGGGATCCTAGCCTAATATGAAACTAGCAAGGTAATTCAGGGTTTTGAAAAGGTAAGATGTTTGGGTTTTATTATGAAATCAATGGGATGTCGTTGAAGTCCTTTAACAAAGGGAGTGATATGATTGGATTTGTGTTTTAAAAGTCTCTCTGCTGCCTGTGTAGATGAGGGGAGCCCAGGAGCAGGCTGCGTGAGTGAGGTTGCAGAGAAGTTGTCAGCAGGGCTAAATTTTGGAGGTAGTGCTGACAGCATTGCTGATGGATTGATTATAGGGGGGAGAGAAAAAGAAAGGTATCAGGGATGATTCCTAGCTTTTTGGTCTGAGTAGTTTGGCGGATGGCAGCTCCATTTACTGAGTCCAGGATGCCTGAGCAAGGAGCAGGTTTGGGAAAGAAAATTAGGAGTCTGATTATAGATCTGTTAAGTGAAATAAATGCTTTAACTGAGGCCTAAGCAAAGTCTTGTTGGAGCATGGAAAGCAGAAGGATCATATCAGCATGGGAAGTTCCCAGTGGAAGGAATATTACTTGAAGAAGAGGTATAAGGTGGGTGGGGCAGTGGAGACAGGCCTTCCAGGTGAGTGGTGAGTGTTCGTGAGCCACGCGTGTGCAGGGGCAGGAGGCCAGTGCTGCAGGAGGGGGGTGGGGGGCTGGGCAGGAACGTGGCCCAGGCAGAGGCTGGGATGGAGGTCAAAGGCCTTTGTGGGTTATGCAAGAAGCTTAGCTGTTGCCATGAGGACTCTGAGCCTAGTGGGATCTGAGCAGGCTTTCTGGTAGGAGGCTGGAGCCAGTGACTTTGGAGGGTGGATTAAAGATAGGGGCAGAGGTGGGAGACCGCTTGGGAGGCTACTGTGGTATGTCATGGTGTAGCCCATGAATGGAGTAGGGCCATGGCTGTGGGAATAGGGAAAGCGGGTGGATTCTAGGGACACAATGGTGATAGTTGGGCTGGGCTCTTCTGACATAGGCGTGGAGGGTGCAGGGAGGACATTGACGGAGTAGAGCTCTGTCAGAAGTGACTCCGGGTCAGCTGGGACATGCTGGTTGCTTCTGTATGCTGACAATAATATTCTCTCTTTGTTTCTAAGTCATGACTATCTGTAAACAAGGAATCTTCAAAATAATTTTGTGTGTGTGAGCCTAAAGAATTTGTAGGAAATAAGCAAGTCAACCTAGTAAGAGAACATACTTGAAATGACCGTGAAGGGCCTTTTCAAGGCTGAAGATTCCAGGAGATGTCATAAAGCTTGGGTTCCATTTGATGCTGCTCAGCAGGTCCCAGCCTCTAGTATGTCTGTGGGCAGCGGTGGGCGGTGGCGGGAGGGCCATGCTCAGAGCGGGGCCACAGCGGCTCTTCCCTGAGGCCCTCATCTGTCAGGTGACCTCACCAGGCCCTGCAGGAGTTCCAGCAGTGGGGCGGAGGACATGCGAAGGTCAGGACACTCTAGGGGATCAGGGATGAGAAATGTGGGAATTGAGGGGCCTCGTGCTGGGATAGTGACCCCTCCCCAAGCCATCTGGGCCTCCTTGGGCTGCTGAGTTCTCTTTCCTCCTGCACCCATGACTGGTCACTACCAGGAGAATTAGCTTCACAGCTTATGCCTCTTGCTCTTGGCCTTGTGATGGTTTCTAGGCTTATCTATTTGCCCTTGTAAAGGAAGACAAGGCTTCCACATATGTCCTAATCATGGGACCTCCATCCCAAAAGACTGAAGCAAACTTCAGCGGCAGATTAAGGGAGCACTTGAACTTGAACTTGGGCATAGGATCTGGGGTAGAGTGGGAAGCTCACGAGTGAAGAGCCCAGCAGGGTCAAGGAGAGGGACTAAAACAGAAAATATCCCCCACTATGATTTTTAGTCTATTTCTTATCATTTTTCTATCTTACTGTGCTTGTTTATGGTCATAAATTTATCCAACATATTCCCAAATCAAGCTCTAAAATTTACACATTTATTTTCAGTCATTTTTATTATAAAATGTAGCATATGTACGAAAGTGTCCATAGGGTCCCTTCCTGATGACTCTCTTCCTCTCCCAAAGGCAACCATGCTTCTAAATTTTGCAATAATAATTTTCTTGCTTTAAAAAAATAATCTCACCACTCTTTAAATAATATCATTAAGTTTTGCTTGTTTTTGAATCATGTGTAAGTGGAGTCCGACTGCACATGTGCTTTTGTGTCTCGCTGCATTGTTCTGCATTAAGCTTGTGAGATACATTGATTATGCTGTGTGTCGCTCTAGTTTGCTAGACTTTGCCACCATATGGTTTTCCATCAAATGAAAATATGACATTGTGTTTACCCACCTTAGGGTTTTTAACATTTTATTTGGGGGAATACAGACTTTGCAGCTGTGGACGTTCTTAGGCATGCATGCCAGTATGTTCTAGCATGTGCCTGTCAGCCTGGCAGGGGACTGCTGGCTCGTGCAACGTGCATTAGCATCATTGTACTTTTTTCTTTTTTCGCTAAACAAGGGTGTGTATTTCTATCTCTCTGGTTTCATTTTGCTTTTCTCTGCTTACTAGTGAGGTTGATCACTTTTCCATATGTGTATGGCTATGGGGATTTCCTGTTTTGTTAAGTGGGTAACCTTTCTGTCGTGTTGTCTACCTCTTTTGAATTGTTTGCCCAATTCTTATACATTCCGGAGCCTCATTATACATATGGCTAATCTCTTCTCCTACTCTGAAGCTTGTCAGGTAACTCTCCTTGTGGTGTTTCATGATAAATGGAAAATTTTAATTTCGATATCATATTTATCAATCTTTTCCTTTATGGTTGGTGCTTTTTATACCTTGTTTAAGAAATCCTTCTCTACCCCAGGATCATGAAGATATGTTCTGTTTTAAATTCTAAAAGCTTTAAAGTTCAGCCTTTCAGGCTTTGGGCTTAAAGTTCATCTGAAATTAATTTTAGTGCGTGATGTGATGTAAAGTCCAGATTAATTTTCTTTTATATAGATGTTATCCCAGTGCCACTTATTGAAAATACTGTCTTTTTAACCTGTGTGATATATCACATATCCTTGCAAGTGTGGCTCTGTTTCTGAGCATTCTAGTCTGATCCATTTGCCTATTCTATGCCAATACCATACTGGTTTAATTACTGTCTTTTTAAATGAGTTTTAATATCTTACAGGCATTTTTGTTCTTTAACAGAGTCTTGGTCATTCTTAGACCTTTGCATTTCCATGTAAAATTTTAAAATCCATTTAGTCAAGTTCCAACCCCCCCACATAGAGTTTTGGGATTTTTATTGGGATTGTATTGAATCTATAAATTAATTTAGAGAGAACTGACATCTTTAAAATATTGAGTCTTTCTTTATTTAAATCTTTTTAAATGTCTTAGTAAAGTTTTATAGTTTTTTCCTCAGAGGTTTTGCATATCTTTTGTTAGATTTATTGCTAGGCATTTCATATTTTTTAATACGATTGCAAATGGTATCCTTTTTTAGGATTTAATTTTCTCTTTGCTATTAGATAGATAGAAATTTAGTTGGTTTTTTGTTGTTGTTGTTTTTTTTTTTTACTAATTTATTTTCCTACATTGCTAAGCTCTCCTAACACTTTATCTGTAAATACCTTTGGATATTCTACAAAGGTAATCATATCATTTGTGAACAATGACATTGTTTTCTTCCTTTTCAATCCTTGTACCATTTATCTACCTATGCCTTACTACACGGGCTAGACCCTTATTTTAATGTTGGATAGGAGGGCTGAGGTGGGTGGGCATCCTTGTCTTGCTTCTGATTTCCAAGGGAAATTTTCAGCATTTAAGCATCAAATATAATGTTTACTGTACTATTTGGGGGGGGGAAGATAATTTAATAATGGGGAAAGAAGTGCCTTCTATTCCTTTCTAAGGGTTTTAAATTATGAATATTGAATTTTATCAAATATGTTTTCTGCATTTGCCAAGATGATTATGATTATATGATTTTTCTGTTTTAGACTGTTACTATGAGAAATAAATTTCTGATTTCAGCATGTTAAACCAACTTAGTATCTGAGAAAATCAACTTGGTCATGATGATATTTTACTGGATTCAGTATACTGAAAATTTGAGTGGGGGTTTTTGTATCTATGTTCATGAGAGAGATTAGTTTGTAATTTCCTTTTCTCATAGCATCTCTGTTGTTAAAAGAGGGCATTGCAATGTTTAATTTCATTCTAAAGTTCCCTAAGGAATAAAAATTAAGTTTTGTTTTTTTTTTATGTCAAAGGCACAGTTGCATCGAAATAGAACTATTTACCCATGCATGTAGTTCAAGGAATATCAAATATTTGGAAACCATCTTCCTTTGGAAAACTTCAAATCCTGTTCAAAATGTTTTCAGTTTTGCTAACAGTTAGAAAATTCCTTTATGTGGAATTTTAGAAAATTGTCTCTTGGAACAAGGAGTTCTTTTCAAAATATCTTCGTTAGAACGCTGATGACATGTATTTAATGTCTTCATCCTTTAACGAAACAATTATTTTAGATAACTGGATTTAGAACTTGTTCGATAGTCCATTTCAATCTCTAAATTAAATATCAGTGTGGAAAGAATTTTTCATGTCTTGGGTAACCCATAACAGTAAGAGTTTTAGTGTTGAGTCAGTAATGGAGTAGTGCTTTTTCTAAAAACAGTTTTCATTTTTGGAAGCAAAATACAAGTGTTTTAAGTTAACAAAGTAAGAGTTTAGATAAAATCCACATGACCTAAAATATATAATTTTGATTGATGTTAATTAATTTTCCAGACCATATGTATTGCTTTTTCTGTATGAACATATTCTTTTCAAGAGTCTTCAGGAATTACTTGGAAACCCTGATGGTAAAACTTTCTCAGCTGTAGGACCCTGTGGTCCCTAATTATAAAAACTAATCTGAGATAGTGTTGAGAAGAGCAAAGCCAGGTAGCCAGCCTGAGAAAAGGGTTTGTACCTCAGAGAAGTGGCTGTACAGTTGAGTGTGTGTGTTTGTGTGTGTGTGAGAGAGAGAGAGAGATTGTGTGTGTGTGTGTATATATATGTATTTACATATATATGTAAAATATGATACTGGCAATTGAAATGGATTGGATATGCTAAAGAACCATGAATCCATAAAAAAGGAAAGTTAACATAAAGTGAGCTAAAAGTTTTAATGTCTATTAATATTACACCAAACAGGATGTATACTGATCACATGATAGCTTCCCAACCTGTGGTGGTAGTGATAAGCCGATTAAAGAAATATTAGAATTTTAGAATGAGATGAGACATCATTGTCCAAGGAATGAGACCAGTGATTTTCCTAAGATCAGCTGGAGTTGGGTCTACATTTATTTACTTACTTATTCCTTTCTTCAGCACACATTTATTGAGGCCCGACTGTGCATGAGCTACTCTTCTCCATGCTGGGGATAGAGTAGTGAACAAAGTCCTTGCCTCGTGGGGCTCACACGCCACAGCAGGAGATGGACAATAACCAAAGAATTACATAATAAAGTGACAGGTTTGGGGGAGTAGCAAGAGCAAAAATGAAGCAAGTGAAGGAAATAGAAATGACAGTGAGTGCCATTTCAGGTAGGACAGTCAACAAGAGGTCGGTGAGGCGATGACCTTTGAGAAAAGCCTGGATGAAGACGGAATGAACCCCATGGACATTTTGAGGAAGAATGTACTAGAAAAAAAAGAGGACGCACAGAGGCTTGGTGTGTTCCAGAACAGCAAGGAGGTCCATGTGGCTGATGCAGGGTGAGCCGGGGCAGAGTGCAGACCTGGGGGCAGGAGGCGAGGCACCGTGGCCAGGACTTTGGGGTTATCCTCCGTGTGATGGGAAGACATGGAGAGTTTGCCGCAGGGAAATAGTTTTGGGAGGGTCACTCTGCCTGCTGCCATAGAGTAGCCTGAAGAGAGACGGGACTGGAGGGGATGGCAGTGAGAAGGCTGCTGTGGTGTCCGACAAGAGACCAGGTGGGGTATTCCAGGCAGTGGGTGGGACAAGCCTTCTTTCTCAGGCTGTGAGGGACAGCCTGTGGCTTCCTAATATACCTCAATGGTAGAGGCTACAGGATCCGAAGAAGAATCGGACGTGATGTATGTAGAGAAATTCCAGGCACCTCAATGATTATGCCAATTTCGTATCACCTCACTAAACCATATTAGAATATTTCTCCAGGATTTAATTTTGCTTTTCTTCCCTGATGTTCGAGTCTATGTTTAAGACTTTGTTTGCTGGGCAGATGATCCTTCCATCCGCAGTGGTGTGGTCTGTTTACAGCACACCTGCCCACGGGTGTCACTAGCTTTGTATCTGACTGACTTTAAATATGTGCATCTGGTTCAATTTTGGTTTACCTCTGGAAACTGCATAATGTTTTACTTTAATCTCTGCATTGACCTGAAAATGGCTAAGTCTTTTTGAGGTTAGGTTTGCTGCAAGATAGACGGTACATTAATATGACTGTGGTAGCTCTGGGTGTTGGCATTGCAGAAATTACCCTGGGAAAAAGAAGAGAATCTATTAGCTGTGCCTGCTTGCAGCAGATAGAAGCTTGCATACAGAACAGTCTCAATAATGCTGAGTTCTGATTGTGCCAACTCATTAAATCGACTAGGGAACAGCGCTGTCGGTCAGCAGTCCCCGTTGCCGTGGTGCAGTGACACTGAGTATTGACTCTGAATTGAAGCCACAGGCGAGTCCACTGGATTTCATTAATACTGATTGCTGTTCATTTTTCCCTCTAAAATAAAAAGAATGCATGTTCCAATATAACAGAATATTCCTTTTTGTGCAGTTTGCTAATAATGCAGGATGCCGCTGATGCTTATCTTCGTAGCTTTTAGTGTTGCTATTTTTTCTCGTCTTTGAGGGAAAAATACACCACAGAATACACATTCCAGATGGCAGTTTTTAAAATGGGACTGCAGAGACGAAATGAAGGTGGACGGCTTACTTTTTCCGTGTCTGCGATGCTCTCCCGACTGCTGAGGGATCAAGGTGTGGAGTTGGTGTGTTTCCACAGTTGTATTTTCAGTAGTTTACATACCAGGTTGAACATTTCCTACAAAATCAGGCATAGCATATTTTTAGACAGAGGCTGTGAGGGTGATAATAGATCTCATTTGGTAAGCAAATATGAGTAGAGATAGATCTTCTTAATTCCTCTGGAACCTAACCACTCATAACATGCTAAGTGAAGTGTAGACGTGTGTAGTCAGAGCCCTAAACAGCAGCATCACCGCAGGTGAATTTGAATGCTCATAGATGTTTCCAGTGGAGCCGGGGTCAAGGTCTTGTTTTATTTTTTATTTGTTAGGTTGGACATTATGCTTCAGTATGTTTAATAGCCTTCGATTGCTTAGAGAGAGAGTCCTATGGGCAGCATGTGAAATCTTGAAAGATTTGGGGCTTATGGCCTTTTAAAGTGGACCTTTCCATCACATCTGACAGTTTCTCACTTTTCTTCTTCAAACTCTACCCCTTGGCTTCCATAGCACCAAACCTTCCTGGTGTTCTTTGGCAGGCTGCTCCCTGCATTCGACACTGATGGTCACAGGGGTTTTATCCCTGCCTGCCCACTCCTTTAATCTCCCCACATCTGCAATCTTTTCCTGGACAGTCTCACTCAGACTTGGTTTTAACTAGCCCATGACAGATGACTGTCATGCTAACATCTGCCCAGCCTCTCCCATAAGCTGGTGATCTGTAATCCAGGTGACTGCAGTTAGTCACTTCTTCCTCACTGTGCCACGAGCACTACAGTCTCTGCAGGTTCTAACTTCACTCTTCACTGTCCCCACAGTCGGGTCTTCCCTCCAAGTGCCAACGAGGTGGTGGCCCCAACACCCACTCATCCGGTCACTCACAACCTCCCCGCAACCGCAAGTCAGTAACCAAATCCTTCCTAAATATGTTTTCTCCTAAATATGTTTTATAACAAGGCTTCTTTTTAAATTTTATCAACCTAACTCATGCCTGTGTTTAAAAAGTCAAATAGTGCAGAATGGGGGTTATAATAAAAAACGTGGTTTCCTTGTCTCACCCCTCCCTCTCCTCATTCCTTCCAGCCAAGGGGAACTACTTTTAACTCCTGTAACTGCTTTTTCCTGGTAGTGACTGTCATATCTTGAAGTTCTGGCTTACACCGTTATTTCCTGATTTATCAGTCTTTAGCAGGGTCTGCTGGTTTCCTGCCACACTCTTCCGTCTCTCCTGCAGCCTTCACCCCACACAGTGCACCGCGGTGTTCAGTGCCTCTGGCTGAGTAACGTAAGTGGCACCGTTCTGTTTCAGCTCTTGCTTCATGACCCACAGGTGGCGTTGCTTGGTCCCCAACTTACCGGATGAGGAGCTGGACACCCCATCCTCTCCTCAGCTCCTCCCCCACTTCTCCCCATCTGCTTCTGTCATGTGCACTGACTTTCCAGTTACCTACATGGATAACATGTATTTGATAAATTGACCAATTTGTCTTCCTCAGTGCTTTGAAAATGATTGTCTTTTGGCATCTCATGTTAATAATTAGCCTGATATCAACCTAACTCTCCTTCTTTTGCAGGGGATCTATGCTTTCTCTTTGGAAACCTGTAGGATATTCTATTTTACTTTGGGGTTCTGAAATTTTCCCATGTTGTGTTCAGATATGTGCTATTATTATTATTATTATTATTATTATTATTAATTCTCTATTATTCCCTTACTAATTTTTTTCCCACTTTCTCTCTTTACTTTTTTTCTGTGGCTCCTCTTAGATGTTGCTCAATGGACAAACTGAAAATTATATTTAGATGACTGTATTTTCTCAAAAATCGAGAGGATTTTGGTGGGGGTGGGGGTGGAGAGAAGTGTAGAAGGAAAGAGCTAAATCCTTATCTTCCACAGTAGGAGGCCCATAGATATTAAAAATGGGTAACAAGTAGCAGTTGATATACTATTCAATTTTAAACTTATGTGCGTGTATTATTTCGGTAAAAGTAAAATAAATGCATTTATATAGAAGTGTATTTACACATATAAATTTTAATGTATTTCACAAAAATTTTTTTTAATTAATATTTATTTGAGAAAAACTAATAGCAATGAGTTTTGGAATATACTGAAAAGGTAGCATTTTTTAATTTGTTGTAAATCATGAGTTGAGAGTCATGGTTGGTTTGATATTTGACGTTAGACTTTGCAAGAGCATAGCTTTATTATTTGCATGTGTAGCATGTAGGATCCGAACCCGCCGCGGGAACGCCGCTTCGCTCCCAAGCGCTGCACTCTCCCGAGTGCGCCACGGGGCCGGCCCACCTCTTCTCATTTTAATGATTAATGTTGCGCTGAGATATAACCCAAATGTGGTATTTATTTGAAACATTTAATAGTCAGTCCTATAATAGTTCTACCTCCAGCTTTGGACACTTCCAGACTTTCAGCCTCCCAGAGGTAGTGTGAGCAATATGTTATGTCACCCACATGAATTTCTTTATCCAGCGCTCACAATGTTCTAGAAACTTACTAAGAAGGGAATTGCTGTGCCCTCTTTTCCCTCTGTCACTACCAACCCTCTAACAACACGCCCAGGCTCCAGAGGACCTGGCAATGGCCATCTTGTCCTGACTGCTCTTTGTGTAAATTTTGCTCTTTCCTTCACTTCTCAGTATTACTAACAGAAATTTATTTTATAAATCAATGATCAATCTCCCTTTTTCCAAGGAGTGTTTAATTATTATTCTTGACATGAGTGAAAGTCCCTAGAATACACTGTGCCGTATTCTGCTAAACACTTAAATGCGTTTCTGATTCCAAACGGTGATCAGGCTTGGACCATAAATAAAGAGTTGGAGATTTTATTTCCGTCCCACGTTTGGGGCTGTGTTATGTTACGCTTCAAAAAGACCAACAAGAGATGAACAGATTTTCAGCAAAACAGTGATTTTATTGTCACATCTTCCTTTGGCATTATGGAATCCTTCCTCTTCTGGCTCTTTTTTCTAGCCAATAACACTTGGGATGTCCTTTTATATCTGTTATACGTTTGGGTGTAGAAATACCAGGAGAGTTTACTCTGAGGCCCTGGTAAGTTCTTAAGAAGGTATCTTTGGGAAATCGCTGTTTTGAGAAGAGGCTTCTGATGGTTCAGCTACTTCCTGTCAGCTCTCTCCAAGAAGAACATCTTGACAGTTGATTGATACTGTGAAGCCCTAGGAGCACTTTGCACCAAAGACCTTAGGGGATACTGATCCAGGGACCTCAGTTATAGTAGCAAGATCTCAGCTTGGTCTAGATTCAAAGTTCTTTGCTAAAAACAGTTTCCCAGTCACTTGCGTCTGTATTTTAGTTCCATCTGAGTTTGGATAGAGATTCAAGGCAACTCTTAAGAGATTTTATTAGCAATTTAGAAGGACTATATAAATAATGACATGATGAACAAGGAGTGGATGGAGGAACAGCTAGAGTGTAACATGGAAACTTTGGGCCAGTCCTTTAAACAGCCTGATTCTGGTCATCAGTAATGATCTACTCCATCCAGTAGGGGTCAGTTCATTAAGTACATTGTCCCTGTGGGGAACCTCAGGTGCCAAATGATTGAATTAAATTGAGAATTTGTCACACTGGAAGAGCCAATTTCTTCTTTTTTAAAAATAGCTTTATTGAGAGATAAATTCATCTGAGATATACAATTCAATGGTTTTGGTATGTTACTTTATTAATTTTTTAAAACTGTTGTAGAATATATAATGCCATTTTAACCACTGAAAATTTTTTAATTAAAATATTTTTTAATGTAATTTTATTAATATTATTTTTTACATTTGAGGATATTGTTGCAGAGCAGTTGGGAGGAGGGGGAGAGGGGAAATGGGATGGAAGAAGGAGGCAGGAGGGGGGTAGGATTGAGGCCTGTGCCACCCCCCTCATTCCCACAGGGGACACCAGGGGTCTTCCAGTGGTGGCTTGGCCAGTGCTGGGCTGGGAGCAGATGTCAAGGGGGTGTGGTCAATAACTTCCACAGAAAATGCCTGTTGTAGTGGTAATAAGATGGACATATGAATATTTTGTTGCCATTTTTGAGAAGGGAAAACTCTTAATAGTAAAACACAGCCCCTTAGGCATACATGAAACCCATGTTTAACTCATTTACCAAAATGTGACTGAAGAAATATTTTTGATATATTGATACATTTAATATAAAAATGAGTAAATATAGAAATTAGATAAAGCATACTAAAAGTAAATCTTGTACTCTATGGAATTTATCTACATACACCTATTTGTGCAACTGAATTAAAAATGTAAAATATATTGAGCCTTTACTTGTTTCCTTGTAAAACTTCTTCCTGTATTAAATGAACAGAAAAATGCTCTAGTGATTTGATCCAGTACTGTGGCAACTACATGTGTTGATTTTTTCTGGACTATCTGAATTTCAAATGCTATCACATCCCTTAACTGTGCTTGCAACTTGCAGACTGTATGCCTTGTTTATTTTCTTTTGTGTGTGCTTTTGTTTTGCTGTTTTAGAAAAATAGTTACCATATTCTTTCATTACCAGCTGTTCTCAGAATCTTCCACGCTTAGCTGCTTGAAGACTTTGGGAGGTGTATTAGACCATTTTGTGCTGCTATAACAGAATACCTGAGACTGGGTAATTAATATAGAACAGAGGTTTATTTGACTTATAATTCTGGGACAGCTGCATCTGGTATAGGCCTCAGGCTGTTTCTACTCATGGCGTAACAGCAGGCAGCCGAGAGAGAGAGAGACAGAGAGACAGAGAGACAGAGAGACAGAGAGAGAAGGTGCCAGGGTCTTTTAAACAACCATCTCTTGCAGGAACTAACAGAGTGAGAACTCACTCAGTACCCCACCCCCCCAGGGAGAGCATTAATCCATTCATGAGGGATCTGCCCCCATGACCCAAACAGCTCCCAACACTGCCACGTTGGGGACCAGATTTCTACGTGAGTTCTGGGAGGACAAAACACATACAAACTCCATCAGGAGGAGAAGCGTATTGTAGTTTAGTCTGATAAGTTGATTCATTCACTTCTTCAAAGTTTTTTCTTCTTTATCGTTTTACCATCTTATCTTTTTAATTATATTCATTGCATTCATCCAGAAACATTGAGTGTGTATTATGTTTGAAGCACCGTTCCAGGCATTGAGGAGGAATAAATAAGACAGACAGAGTTCTTGCTGTCAGGAAACTCACCGTCCAGTAATTCATCTGGCAAAGTCAATAATGGAGTTTTATGCTTTCTCAGCATCAGTTATTATGAAAGAAAAAAGGTGTCATAGGCAAGGGACTGCTTTTTCACAGATAAGTCTGTGAGAATACTTTCATTATCTCATTTTCCATGAGAGGCTTATCTGTGAATTTAAATCTTCAATTAAACGTTAATTGTTCTACAGAAAAATCCTTTTTCTAGAATTTCATTCATCTCATCTCTGCTCAGCCAAGAGGACATCCTTCATCCTGCCACAGCAGAGGAGATATCACCCATGTGGCCACTTAACTGCTGTTAACAGGCCGCCTCTCTGGTGACAGGCGAGACTTGGTCAAATCCAGAAATGTGATTTTAACCGTTTTCACTGGAGAAACAGGTACCTTCTAGCCTCAGAAATGACATGGGAGTGGCTTTGCCGTGTTTCAGAGCTACTCACAGGAGTGTCTGGGGTCCTGGGAGCTAAGTTTCGGAACATAGAAAATGTCTGAAAGAATGGACTGGCTTTTCACATGGCTCCCACTCTTTCTTTCTCAAAACTCCTCTTTTTGAAAGAAAAGGATCCTGAAATCCCTTCTATAAACCATAGTCGATTTCTTTGTTGTCTTCTCAGTGGACATTTTTTTCTTTCTTAGCAGCTTTTATTTGGAGGATGAGGTTGTTTGTCCCTAGTTTTCCAGCAAGATGAAAGAAGATTAGATGTATTATATAGTGAAAACTCTATGCAAGAATCCTTTGAACTTTCAGCTGCTAGAGGTTTATTAATTCACCCCTGTCATTTCCCTGGCATAGCTATGGGGCCATATTCCATATTACGTTAAGAAATATAACAAAATATTTGGATAATCCAATTTCAGATTCTCTCTAGAATTTTTAACATCAGAGAGGTTAAAAAGGAAGAAAGTCATCCCATCAGGTGCATATCTATTTAGGATTAGCTTTGGTTTAGTTTTATGTATTTCTAAAGTAGCAAAAAACCAAAACAAATGAACAGGGATTTTTTTCCTTCCAGAATTATATGGGAGCTGTAGAGTTTTTTCCCTTCACCATTGGAGAAAAAATTTTAAATTTCATACTCTTATTGTTTTAAACATCTGAGTTTTCATGTTTAATATGTTTGGTATTTCAGCAATAGAAGTTACACAGTAATAGTTTGTTCCCAGTATCTTTTAAACTATAAATTTAAAAAATAGTTTTTAATTATATATTTAAGCAAATAGTGGAGATGGGTCCTATTAAATTATATTTCCTCACAACTGAGTTAGAGAAATAAGGTCTTTGTCTCCATGGTGGTAGCGCATATTCCAGCTGTCCACTCTGCTGTCTTTTATCGCCTCTGGCAAGGAGCAGATTTATTATTCGGGCTCTGTCTAAATCTATAGTTTGATAGCCATGTCCTTGTCGTCACCAAAATATTCTTTTTCCATAAACTAAACAGCAGCAATGTAACCTGTAAAAAACTTACAGTGTGTCTCCATAACAGAAAACCCATTACACTAGCAGCATCAGATTATAATGTGTTGCGAAGGGAGAACAAGCATCTTTATCTCTCTCCTAAAACACCAGACTAATTATGCAGCACTTAATGCTGGCATTCCCCATTAGAAAAAATAACAAACACATGATATTTACCCAGTAAGAGCTAACATTTTGTTTTCAGCCTTGTCTTGGGGACCCCAGGGCCACCCACATGTTCGGGATTCACTAGAAGGACTCAGAATCAGCATATAGTCACACTTACAGCTAAGATTAATTTTAGTGGGACAGAAAGACACAGGAGAAATCCACATGCAGCTTCATGTGGTCTCCCTGTGCAGGTCAAATAGGGCACACCCTCCCCAGCTGCGAAAAATGCAGCCAGTTGTATGCGGTGTTTCTGCCCAGGGAAGCCCATCTGAGACTCAGAGTTTGGGATTTTTATTGAGGAGATGGTCATGTAGGCATTTTGTGCCTGGCAACCCCTACTACATACCAGATTCTCGGAAAGAAAGCAGGTGTTCGCTGTAAGTCACATTGTTTGTGCAAACATCTTAGCAAAATAACTTTATCCGTTAGGGAACTTCCTATCGCATGGGGAACTTTTTACAAGCTTAGTTCCCATCCACCAGTCAAGGGTTGACCTTGCAAGCAGGCCTCTCCAAGGATAGTCTCAGGCCAGCCCTGTTAACACCTCCCTGCACAGGCCTGCATTTCATCTTTATAAACAGTTTGCAGAAATGCACTGACCCAGAACTGATAGCAATGTGGGATGGTGGTGTGATCTCTTCTCTGAACTACTATCAAGATCAGACACTGTGTTGGAGCCAAAGATGAGAACATTTGAAGATTCTCTGTATAATCTGCTTCTATTTTTAAAAACTCCATGGGGCTAATATTTTTAAATAATATGCATATGCAGGTGACTGCTTCCAGAATTCTCAGACTTGGGTATCATACTGTTTAAATTGGGTATTATTGCCAGTAACTTAGCCTAGACCATGCTATCTGCATGTTGATAGCTCATCCTCTCTGATATTTCATTACTGAAGTATGAAAACCAAATTGGATGTGGGAAAACAATTGGAACCTAGGGAAGGTCTTCTTAAAGTGCTTATAATGTTACTTTTATAAAATTCATCCAACCATTTTAGAGCCATTTAGACAATTAAAGCGATTTAGAAATTGTGGGTTGTTTTCTTATTTTGGATAATACCTACTCCAAAAAATCAAATTAATTAGGAGTTTTTAAGTAAGTAAATTAATAAAAATGTTGGGGTAATAAAAAAGAAATGGCTAGCAGACGTGGCTGCCTATTTTGCTTTCATACTAAAAGACATAAATGTGTTTTGCTCCTCCGCACGGATTCTTAAAACTCCCCCATACAAATTAATCATCATCTCTTGTCTCTGTAACTCCATTAGGATTTCACAGAGTGTCGTTCAGAAGCTGGGAGGTGGAGAGAGGGAGGGCAGGAAGAAAATGGGCTGAGAGATCTGGGACTTGGGAGACTGTCATAAGGAAACCTGCTGTGGAGCCTATTGTTTAAAATGTTTAATGATCCCTTTGCCACTAACACAGTTTCAATCTGCTGTGAAATGAACATTCTTCCCTTCTTATGGCGTAAGTAACACTGCTCTGGTTTGACTGACAGTGTTTTCTTTATAGGGAATTTAAATGGCTTTCCTGTGGGCTTAACTGGTGAGCTCCAGTGAAGAACACTGCGTTGTGCGTGTGTGCCCATGTGTGGGTGAGTGTGTGTTCTTGCGTGAGTGCACGTGTTCGTGCGGGTGTGCATGTTCTTGCGTGAGTGTGCGTGTCTGTGGGTGTGTGTGCATGTGTGTGTGTTCTCTGTACTTTCTCTCTTCTTTCTTGGGTACTTGGAATGCAATTCTTGTCAAAACCAGGTGGCTCACAGAAAAGAGCTTTCAGAAAACAATTTTTTGTCATTTAAATATTCCTTATTCCGCCATCAAAAACTAGATAGTCTTCTTGGATAGGGATTATTTTCCATAGTAAGATCTACCCATGCCAAATTTTCTTCTTCTTTTATATAAACATTTCCTGTCTCCATTCCAGTATTTGTTGGTAACTGAAGACCTTTTCTGCCAAATGCTGTGAGATTCAAATAAGAACTGCCACAAGCAATGCTTGACACAAGCCTACAGGGACTTGTTTAAAAGTGGCCCTCCATTCCTCCATTACAGACACTTATACGGAACAGGAAAATGGAAACATTCAAAATTGCATTTTTTATTACAAAATGCATGTTTATTAAAATAAACATTGAAAACTTACAAGAGCCAAACTAACAACAGTAAAAATTATTTAATAAAGAATTTACCACCCAGAGAAAGTCAGTAAGAATAATTGTGCCTGGGCCCACCACACCTTCCTGGAAGGAGACACCTAAGCTGATGCTGACCTGAAGGGCGCATGGGGGTTATTCAGGCAGAGGGAGAAAAATTATTCAGGTGGAGGGACAGGAAAGGCCTCCCAGGCAGAGGGAACAGGATGAGCAAAGCTGTACAGGCAGGAAGAAAGCGTAACACACTGAGAAACATGCCACAAACCAGCGTGTGGAAGTGAGGGATCCAAGGAGTGAGGGCTGCGAGTGGCAGCGGGATGGGTGAGCAGAGATCAGATCCCGCAGACCCCGGCCCGCCATGTGAAGAAGTAGGAGTTTTGGTATTTTGTTTTTCTTCCAGTGTGTCATGCATGCATAATAGTCTCTCTTTAGTTTTAATCACTGTGCAAACATTTATTCAAAACAAGTATTTATAAGCACGTACTGTGTGCCAGAAACTATGAACTCAAATTTAGTCATTTTTGTATCTGCACAGTGAGCCAGTGTGGCAGGAATCGAGGGAGCAAGGGGAAAGGGGTAGAAGAGCTAATTTTTCTATTTATTTATTCATTCAATTGATCAATTAATTAATTTACATGTAATTGATCAATGAATTAATTTCTAATTGTATTTATTATTTAATTTATTTATTGTTGTTTATTTATTTAAAAAATATTCCATTTTATTCTGTTTATTATTGTTATTTTTTTTTTTACAAACAGTGGATTTGCTGCAACACGTTCTGGCTCCTATTATTGAATTTAAAAATTTAGCACATTTCAAAAATATCAAAAATACACTATGCTGAGTCTTAGGACTACAATAGAACAATGATTGCACAAAACCATAAGATAATTGACACAGTCCTGACCCAGGTAACATTAAAGTATAAATACTGTTTTCCATGTCACCACGCAGTCCTTTTAATAATCATCCTGAATGTCTTTATCATAATCTCACAGGGAGAAGGAGCATAATTCACTAGCTAGGACATGATTTTCTGATTACATATTTAGATTGTTAGACTATGTTAGGGGCAAGGAATAAGCCCCCAGATAATGCGAGGAGCTGGGATATTGCAGGGGAACGCACAAGAGAGGTGGGAATCACACGGGAATCATTTTTCACAATCAGGGACAACCATGTCTTCTAGCATCAGGAATTGTGATCTTTCGTGTTTTGTGGCTCTGCCCCTGTATGTGTCTCTGTGTAACTGCCACCGATCAGCTGAGTACTTCTCTCCGTATTTCTTCACTCATTCAGGAGGCGTCCGATGGGCCCAGCTACTCACCAGCCCTCCTCTTAGACAGGACTTTCTTGCCAGGCTGCCTGACTGGCATCTTCCTTTTCCTCCCCATCCCTCTGAGGCCATCCTCCCGGCCCTCTGTGTTCAACAGCCCAGGACAGTCCCTCAGCAGGGGGTAGGAGAGGCACCACCTTGTGGAAGGGGTCGAGGGAACCACAGTCCTCATGGCTAGCGTTTCCAGGATTTTTTTTCTTGGGGATAAATATTGCATACTCCTAGTAGGTCTGACTAGTGCAGCATTCACTAGGACTCCCACCTCCTTTAATCTGAAATGTACAGGTATGTATTTATCAGGACAGTCTTGGTTGCATTACATTGCTTGGCATTTTTTAGGACGACATTTTTATAATTAACAATCCTCCCCATAGCTGTGATTCATAGAAATCTTGCTTTAAATCCCCTCCCTTTCTCTCCCCTTTCTAGTCAAAAAGTACTTCTTCAGTGCCTCCTATATGTCAGGTCCTGTCCTAAACACTAAGGTTACAGCAGAGAACAAGACACAGAGGATCTCTGTTCTAATGCACTTAACTTTCTTGGGGGGAAGGCAGACAATAAATAAGAAAATTAATAAGATAATGTCAGTTTTTTCTATGAAGGTCAAAGGGTACACTTGTAGTTACATAGGATGGGTAAATCGAGAGATCTAACATACATAAGGACTATAGTTAATAAAATGCATACCAAAAATTTGCTAAGAGAGTAGATTTTAGGTGCTCTTACCATGTGCACAAAAAAAACCCCAGTAATTACGTGAGGTATGTTAATTTGCTTGAATGGAGTAATCATTTCATTCTGTATGTATAGCAAAGCATTATGTCATACACCTTAAATATATACAGTAAAAAATAATTAATTTTAGAAAGAAAATGAAGCAAAATGTAACAGAGAGTGTCTGGGAGTAGAGGGTCTCTAAGGAGAAAGTAGCTGAGACCCAGTTGGTGAGAGGGAGCCAGCGGGGCTGAAATCTGGAACAGTGCTGCAGACAGAAGGAGGAGACATACTGCATAAGCAAGAGTAGAGCTTGGTGGGTTCAGGGAAAACCCATGGAGTGGGGACTTTCAGGGAACAAGGAGGCAAGGGTATATAACCCTGCCATGTCAAGTGATCTTCCCAGTCTTCTCCAGCTTGCCCAAACACACCTCCTCATTGATTTTTTTCCTAGCTTGTATCTCCTCTAGTCTCCCAAGCTCAGGAAGTTACATCATCATGCACCTGCTGGCTCAGGTAACCCTTAACACCTCCTTCTTGTCACTTGTTCCCACCTGCACTTCCCCCATCCTCATTCAGAGCATCAGCATCTTTTGCCTGGATCATTGATTGACCTCCTGGCTGCTTTCACACCAACGCTGAAGTCTGTTTATGTGTTTTGCCCATTTTCTAATCAGAGTATTTATTTGTTGTTTTGTTTTACTGTTGAGTTGCAAGGTTCTTTATATATTGTTTTCTGTTGTTGTTGTTTTGTTTTGTTTTGTTTGTTTGGTGGCTGGCCAATTTGAGGATCTGAACCCATGACCTTAGTGTTACCAGCACCATGCTCTCCCAAGTGAGCTAACTGGCCAGGCCTCTTTGCGTACTCTAGATGTTAGTTCCTTGCTGATATGTGGTTTTCTCCGGTCTGTTGCTTATATTTTCATTCTCTTCACTAGGTCTTTTGCAGAGCAAAAGTTTTTCATTTTGGTGAAGTCCAAGTTTATCAGTTTTTCCTTTGACTGATCATACTTTTGTTGTCAAGTTGAATAACTCTTTCTCTGATGTTAGATCCCAAAGATATTCTCCTATGGTTTTTTTCCTAAAAGTTTTATGAAACTTAGCTTGAGCTTCTCCATGTATATCACTCTGCCAAAACCACACAGTCTTGATTACCTATGTAATAATTCTTGAAATGAATAGGCTGATTTTCCCACTCTATTCTTCTTTTTCAAATTATTTTAGCTGTTCTAGTTCCTTTGCTTTCTCATATAAATTTTAGAATAATTTTGTTTCTATGTACAAGCAGTTTTCAAAAAGTTCATGGAAAGATTTGTATTATCTTTTCATTCAGTTTTTCCACTAACTTTTTGAAGTATCCTGATCTCTTCCTGAGATTTTTATAGTTGTGTTAAATCTGTGTATCAATTTGGGGAGAATTTATATGTTTCTTATGTTGAGTCTTTCAATCATGAACCCATTTATTTAGATCTTTGAATTTTTTTACCACCGTTTTGTTTTAGCACATGTCATGTACGTTTCATTAAATTTACACCTAAGTATTTCAATTTTTTATGATTGTAAATGCTATTGTATTTTTTATTTTAATTTCCATGAGCTCATTGATAGTATGTGAATATGCAATTGCTTTGTTGTTGTTGTTGTTGTTTTTAAGAGCAGGTTTAGGTTCACAGAAAAATTAAGAAGGTGGTACAGAGATTTCCCATCTTCCTCTTGCCCCCACACGTGGAATTTCCCCCACTATCAACATCCCTTACCAGAGTGGTGTGTTTGTTGCAATTGAAAAACTTACATTGACACAAATAACTGCCCAGTCTATAGTTTATATTATGCAATTGATTTTATATATTTATCTTTTATCCTCTAACCTTGCTGAACTCAATCATTTGTTCTAGGAGGTTTTTTTGTAGATTACTTGGGATTGTCTAGACAGATAATCACGTCATCTGCAAATATGGACAGTTTTATTTCTTCATTTCCAATTTGTATGCTTTTTATTTCTTTTTTTCTTAACTTTTGCAGTGGCTAGAATGTTCAGAGGTATATCTAAAAAAAGTTGTGAAAATGGACGTCCTTGCTTTGTTACCAGTCTCATGGGGAAGTATTCGGTATTTCACCATTAAGAATAATGTTAGTTGTAGGGTTTTTTTGTAGGTACTCTGTATTCTTGGTTTTCTGAGAGGTTTTAATCATGCATGAGTGTTGAATTTTGTTAAATCCTTTTTTGCATAAATTGTTAAAGTCATGTGATTTTTCTTTCATAGCCTGTTAATATGGTTTATTATCAGATTAAATGCACAAATTCAATTCACCATCTAGAAGCTGGAATCACGTTTAGTTTTTAAATTTTCGGAAATTGAATTAGAGCAATTACGTTTGCTTCAGTTATAAAAAACAAAGTCTTACTTTTCAGTTGTTAATCTGTATCTATTAATCATTGTTTAACGGATTTTAAATGTTTAAAGTTTTATTGTTATTATTAATGGACATTTCACTGAACTCATGATTTTGAGACTGTGAGTATATATACGTTCTTTTCTAAACCTTCTAATCAGGAGAGTTCAGTTGATGAATCATGCATTACAGAGAGGTCCATTTTCAATAGTAACCAGCCTTTATTCTACTTTTTACTGCTGTCGCTGGAACAGAAGTTGTAAATTACTAAATTATTTTGGACCATTGGTTTGGAAATAGTTTAAGGAACATCTTAGATGATGAAACTTTCTTTGGAATACTGGAAGAACACCCTTAAAATTTTTTCAGGCCTCTGGAGAGCTGGAAAACTTCACTAATTATTTCATAAAATCAAGCATGGGAAACAATGTTTCCTTTTTTTATGTTGTAGTCCACTCACAGATAATAGGCAGGTAATAGGTAGAGTGTCGATAATTTGGAAATAGGTTTTAAGATGTCCAATGTATTAGAAACCAATTTCTTTCTCTTTTTTTATTTTAACATTTATTCATGGGGTACAGTGTGTTTTTTCAATACCTGTATATACCACACGGTGATTCACTTAGGGTAGATAGTATAGTTTTGTACCTGTTAGTCCACCCCTTCTTCTTTCCCCGGCCTCTTTCCCTCCCAGCCTCTGGTAACCATTATTCTACCCTCCACTTCTATGAGAACCACTTTTTTCTTTCTTTTTTTTTTTAGATTCCACATATGAGTGAGATCATGTGATATTTGTCTTTCTATGCCTGACTTACTTCACTTAACGTGATAGAGAAATCTATTTCTTTACTCTTCTTTCCTCTTACTACAGATGGTTTTAAGCCTCTGCTGTCCTTTGTGAACATTCCACTGGTCCTCACTGCTAACTCTGTGCCTTCATCTACTGTACCCCAGCAGCTTCTTTTGGCCATGTCACCCACTACATATATTTTGGCAGCTTTTAGGGGTTTGAAGCTTCTTCTGGGAGAAAATATTGTGAAGTACAACGGACATACACAAAGTATATTATAATAATCACCAAGACTGTTTGGATTACAAACTCTCCACTTGAAGAGGAAAAATATTGCCAAATGCAAGATTAGTCCTAATAAACTGCTGATGATGATTATTAGATTTCTTCCAGGCATTTTTATGCCTTTTTAAAACTGTCATTCCTGTGCACTTTAGACATGTGTGAGAGAGTTTAGGTCACTTAGGGCTTTTCCATTTCTGATTCAATTTTCTAGTCCTTCTGCTTTTAGTCCTGCCAGGAAATAGTTCTTGGTGGATTTCATTTAATCTTCCCTGGCCCCTGGCTAATGGCCTCTGCAGGGCCATGATCGGTGTGTTTTACACCTGCACACCACCATCTGCAGCAACGTGAGGAATGGGTGTTTGATTCCTCAGGAATTTGCTTCTTTATTACACAACTACTCTTAAGCAGCTTAATATTATATCAGATTATGAGCTTGCTAATATTGAATATTTTTTTCAAACATCATTCTATTTTTTACACATCACTGAATATGATATATTTTCAATATTATACTTGTTTTAAATTTAGACCTTTTAAAGGAAAGAAGACCAAATGCTGTGTCTGAGTACCTTAAAATAATTGATTTGTTAGGGGGAGTAAGGTAAGGGAGACTTGCCAGAAAATTTGGGGAGGCTGTATTTTGGCATAATACGAACATTTTTTCCTCCCCTCATGGTTTTAAACATCTTATCATTTTGGTCTTTTTAATAAGTTCTGTCTAATCTTTGTTTTTCTTATATCTAATTTTTTCTCCCCAATTAGATTGCATATTCCTTGAAGGAAAAAGACTTTTAAAAATGTGTTCTATATTCCCACAGCAGGGAGCCTTATGATAAGTGTGTGGTGGGAGCTCGGCCCATTGGAAGTGAGTGTTATTCTGTGCCCTCTGTGCTGTGCAGCTACAGAATGAGCAATATCCATTCCTTGCTCTTGAAGACTTTACAGTCCAGTAGGAGAGTGCAAAGTACATAAAAATATATGATCAAAAATAGACAATATGAGCCATGAGAAAGATAAAACTCACGTGCTTGAAGACTAAGCAGGTTAGAATATAGAGCTGTAAAGAAAAGTTTCATGAACAATTTTCGTATTTAAGATAAGTCCAAAGAAGGAGTAGGATTTGGAAAGAGATAAATTAAAAAGTAGGGAAGGACAAAGAACGCTTTTTGACAAACATTACAATGTGACCGAATGTGCGGTGGTAGGAGAGTATTGAGTGTGAATGACAAGCAGTTAACTGTCTAGTTCAACTGGAGAACAGACAGGTGGAGAATAGGCATAAACATTGTCCCTGGAGCTAGAAGCTTCTGAATCTAGGCATTAGAGGTGGTCCCTAGTGCCCTACAGCTTCTCTGGCAAGGGGTTAGCCAGGCTGAGCATGCACACTGTGCAGATGGGGAGCTTACTCCCTCTCTAGGCACCTTTGGTCACATGAGCACTCCCACTGTTGGATGGAGGAGGCGACACTGGAGAGGCCAAATTAGGGGACTTTGAGGGCCAGCAGGCGGGCTTTCCAGTTATTTATTCTTTAAATTCACAATGGAAGCTGTGGTTTAGTAAAACTCTAATGGCAGCTGTGGAGGAGGATCTGGAGTGGGAAGACCGGTCAGGGAGCTCTTTTGTAGTGATCAGAACCTAAAGCAGAGAGATGTTTAGGGGACTAGAAAGGAGGACAGATACAAAAGGCTTTTGTAGCATGGATAACGTTTTTGAAAATACCACTCTCCTGTGTTCTCCTTCCCAGTCGCTCCTGATCGTTCCTCTCCGCCTTGCAGCTCCCCATCCATTGAAACGGGGATATTTATTGTTTCTGGAGGAGCGTAGCTACAGACTGAATGGAGCAGCCGTGGCTGGCCTTCCAGGATCAAAACGAGAGTTTATTTTAAGGTCTGTAGTGAGACAATAATCTGAAAGCAAGCATTTTATATTTCCTAAAGCTAGCTTGTTGAGAGACACAATAAAGGATCTGTGCTTGTCTACAAGCCAAAGCTGACAATCTAAGCATAATTGCCAGTATTGATGCAGGATGTGATGTCAGAACCGTTTTCCTGAGAAGGGAGAAGAAAAACTCAAGCAGCAGGCAGGAAGTAGAGGGACTCAGAGGGGCCAGGCTCCTCCATTCCCTTGCAGGAGCCTGTGCATCTGGGGAGAAGGGCAGGAGCAGACAGAGACCCAGGGGCACCATCTGTGGGGAGGTATTGTGCACTGGACTGGACAGTGACTGATGCGGTAACACCTGACTCTGACCAAGAAGAATCTCTGGATTGCAGTGAGGATACCAAAGCAGGATACGTGGGTGGTCTGCTCCATGCAGACTGGGGGCGTGAAAGCAAAGTTGAATTCAGTTGTAGAAAATAAAAGTTTTCTTCCAAAAAAGTCATAGTTCATATGAAATGAAGAGGTGAGATGTTCAGCTGCCTTGGGATGGGTGAGGCTTTTCCTCCATTTTACTTACACCTGAGAGATTTAACCCCAGACAATTTCAGTGTTTGCCAAGGTTATTTAGTTGGTTGGCAGTGGATGTGGAGATGCCATTGAATGGTAAATTTTGATCAAGAACCAACGGTACATCAGCAATGATCTAGTCCAACTCTAGAATTTTTCCAAATAAAAGAACTTAAGTAAATGAAGTGATCCACTCAAAGCTGTTTTTCTACTTAGAGCTGAGCTGGGCATCCTGCCTCCTGGCTGGGCATTATTCCACCAGTCCAGGACCCATCTGATAAGCGCAGCAAAGTGAATGGTCCATTCCATTTGACCTACATTTACTTTTTAAATTATGTGTAGATACGAGTGAAAATTCTGGCACACTGATTAATTAATTATTTTACATTAATCTAGAAAGCTTGTGCTTTGGGGATTTGTTTTTCCATCTCTAAAATTAGGATGATAGATATCTGCCTTCCTTAGTGGAATATCATGCGGATTTAGAAAATAACCTTGTCTGGGAAGAGTTTCAAGCTCCCTGCAATTAGTCTAAGGTTTTGGTTTTTTAAAATTTATTTTATTTATTATTTTTTTACTGAAGCATAATTAATTATACATATTTTGGGGGTACATTGTTGACTATCATTATTTCTGTACAATATGTGATGATCAAATCAATATTATTAGCATATTCATTATTACAAGTTGTAATTATTCTTTGTGGCCCTTACCCAACTTCTCCCTAATTCCCTTTACCTTCCCTCTTTCCCACCTCTAGTAACTATAGATCTATTCTCTCCTTCTGAAAGTTCAACATATTATTGTGGTCTTTCTTTCTTTCCTTCTTTCTTTCCTTTTTTCTTAGCATCCACTTATGAGTGAGGACATGCAGTATTTCTCTTTCTGTGTCTGGCTTATTTCATTTAATGTAATTTTCTCCAAGTTCATCCGTGTTGCTGTGAATGGCAGAATTTCATTCTTTTTTGATGGCTGAGTAGTATTCCATTGTGTATATATACCACATTTTCTTTTCTTTTCTTTTCTTTTTTTTTTTTTTCGTGACCGGCACTCAGCCAGTGAGTGCACCGGCCATTCCCGTATAGGATCCGAATTCGCGGCGGGAGCGTCACCGCTCTCCCAGCGCCGCACTCTCCTGAGTGCACCACGGGCTCGGCCCCACATTTTTTTTATCCAGTCATCCATCAATGGACATTTATGTTGGTTCTTCGTCATGTTTTCATTTAATAGGAAATGGCAGCTCTACTAAGTAACCACTGATTCGGATTCCTAGAAGTGCAGGTCTGAAGTGCCAGGCTTGAGGACCAGCTGGTCTCCGCATGAAGTGGGTTGCTGTGGGGAGTGGCAGAGAACATGGCTGTGGTCTCAGCTGTGCCAGAAGCAGGGACTCCACAGAGTCCAGATTGTGGCAAAGTGCTTGTGTTGAACAAAACTGCTCCTGTTGCTCATTCTGTGTGACTCTTTTCTCTTCCCTGACCCCTGTCTCATTAGAATGTCTGCAAGGTGAGACGTAAAGTTTTGCTATTGGTTCCACAGTTTTTTGGAAGCAAGAGTTTAGCAACTGAACTATGGTGAAGTTTACATATCATGATGATAAATTATAAATGTGGAGACCGAATCATAAATGCAAAGTCTATTACTTATCTATGTTAATGAAGGAAAGAGTTACAGATATGAAATCTTATGTGTGCATGTATATATATATATATGTACACACCTGTATATATATATGTACACACATATATATATTTGAAGTTTAGTGCATACGTAACATTTTCCCTTATCATCTTCTCCTTCACTCCTATTCTTGATATTTATTAATAAAGAGGAAGAGGTTGCAGTAATGACCAATTAAATGCTATTAAGACCCAAATCTTAACGTCAAATGAAACAGGAGGAGACAAGGTCCTCTTGTGGATTTAGCTCCCACCCAGGTGCCACCAGTCTGGAGCGGGATGCAGGGTGCCAGTAGGAAGAGCTGACGGCCAATGGTCGCCCACAGGTCTCCTGACTCACACGGGTGTCCCAGCTTCTCCCCATTACACGCCTTTCTCACTATCGCTCGCTCTCTCTCACTCCTCCCTCTTCAGCTAAACTTCTTGAAAAAGGAGTCTCATTCATTGTCTGCGTTTCCTTTCCAGTCACTCTTAATTCTCTCTGATCTGTCTTTCACGCTCACCCACCCACCATAAGAGCCTTTCACTAAGTCACCAATGACCTCCGTGTTGCTCAACCCCGTGGGCATCTTTTCTGTTATTAGCTTACTTGATTTCTCAGCAGCATCTGACATCGTGGTCCAGTGCATCCTTCTTTTTAAAAGTATATTGTTAAAAAACATTCAAGACTCAGGGCCGAGCCCGTGGCGCACTCGGTAGAGTGCTGCGCTGGCAGCGCGGCGACGCTCCTGCCGCGGGTTCGGATCCTATATAGGACTGACCAGTGCACTCACTGGCTGAGTGCCGGTCACGAAAAAACGACAAAAAAAAAAACATTCCAGACTTAAACATTTTATTAAGAACAACAACCCCATATACTCACTACCCAGTTTAAGAAATGAAATCTCAGCATTAACAGCTGTTCCCCTATAGACGTTCCGGAGGCTGTATACCTATCCCCACTGACATTCTACTTCTCTCCTCCTGGGAGATAACCACTATCCTAACCTTGGTGTTTATGGGGGTTTAGGGATTAGTGTTTATCTTCCGTATCTGAGTTCTGTAATTCCCTCCAAAGAATTGTGTTTGGATATGCTGAGTTTATTCCTTGTTTCTGGGAGGGATAATACACACCATGAAAAATCACGAAGCATCTTGGTAAGAGTGTGTAATTGCACAGAAGTATTGATCTTCAATGCTGTACCCCACAGATATGTACAATCAACTATATTCCAATTAAAAATAATAATAAAAGAAAGTGTTAGAGAGAACCTGTTATATGGATTTGGGTTTGGGGCAGATGATTTGGGGGAGGGTGGAAGGAAGAAGAGATTTTCTCTAGAATGGGTGCTGTCAGAAAGCAGGGGTCATTCTCTGATTGGTATCTCAATTAATATTATTTACAGGAGGTGGCCTAATGATGATAAAGTCATAATTCATTAAGAAGTAGCAGTCAGTCATTTTGGCTGAGAGAGAAAATGTTTAGTATTTTGTGGGTGACATACTGACTTTGTTTTTGTCTGTGTTTAGATAAAATTATGAAGTGGCCTTATTTTATCTCTTTTTATCATGGTTTCAGAGTATCCTTGTCTGAGGCTGGTATTCTTTGAGGTGGTTTATGTCTAATAACAGAATAATATGACCTTGCTGTGAATGTCAGGTCAGCTTCTGAATGTCAGAGGTTGCTTTCTTTTTTCTTTCTCTGTTTTGAACAAGACAAGAAACTGTATTTAGGAAGATTGAGACCCAAATATCGGCTAATTTAAAGGACATAACTTGGGTATGTGGCAAAAATGGACTTCTTAATATTGAACCCAGAATTAGGCAGAATTCCCCACTCAGCCATGGATAGCACTGGAAATGCTTAGGTCCAACCTACCTGGCAGGGCCTTTTTCCCAAGTTCGTAACCGTGTAGTACCTCTTTGGAAGTTCCTTCTCCGCCTCCTTTGCAGGTTCATCTCCTTTCCTGGCCATTCCATGTTGGAGTCCTACAGACTCAGAGCATGTTTCCTTCTCACGCTATACTCTCCCTAAGGGATCTCGTTCAGTCCCATGGTCTGATCGCTGTGGTAGCTGATGGCCTGGAATCCATGTCTCTGGCATGTGAATTCACCATCTCTACCTGGATGTGGCAGAGCTGCTTCAACTTCACTCATCCGAGGCCAGACTGGTAGCCTCCTCCCTAAATATGGCATTTCTGGCTCTTTGCCGCCTGATCCACTGCAGCAGGTCAGCACCCCACACTCCAGCCACCCCTGCCTGCTTCACGCCTCCAAGCCACTGCCGGTTATTTCTGTTGGAAATGCTCTTGTGGCCTTGCTCTGCCTAGCTAGACTCCTCCTCTGAGACTTAGCCGAGGCACCATCTCCTGCAGAACGCCTTTCATGGACCCTCTAGGCTGGTTGAAGTCCCTTCTCTGTGTTCCCTTAGCCTTTTTGTTCCTGTACCATAGAAATTAGCTCACTGATGTGTCTGTCCCTTCATAGGTCGGCCTCCTCCACTATCCTCATACTTTAAATTCCTCGAGGTCAGGAACTCTGTCTTTATCCTCATATCTTGAGATCCATCTATTCCTGTACACAGATACAGAGATGTAGGGAGATATATAGAGAGGGATATAGGTAAATATAAATATCTAATATCTTGAATGAGACTTGGCACTTAATAGTTACTCAGCAAATGTTTGTTAAACTGCTTGTTGTCTAAAGATTTCATGAGCATTTTTCTAATTCCTGGAATAGTGAGAGCTTTAGTAATTTTAACTGAAAAAGAGTAAGCCAAGTACTTTATCTGGTTGTATTTTGCTTTACTCATAAGATACATTTCAGAAAGATAGTATTTAGATTAAAGTTTGGTAAAGCATGCAGCTTTTTCCTATTAAATTACATAGTTTCAGAAATGGCTTATTTTCATTTCTGATTGCCATTGGGTCATGACTCCTAATAGTTTAAGTAATATCTTTATCAGTCAATTAAGCATTTTCCGTTATATCTATAATTTTTATCTGTACATCTTAAATTCATCTATAATTCTAAGGTTCAAGGTCCTTACGTAATGGCTGTCCTCTCGCCTGGTTAAAGGAATGCCAGCCTCTGGGGTGGAAACCGGGTTCCTGCCTCCTGATCCCACAGTCTTTTAGCCCAGCTGGAGTTCATGGGAGAGGCGGGTTTGGGTGCAGCAAAGAGAAGGTCGCGTTTGACGGCACTGGGCCTTATAGAGCTGAGCAGCCTTTTTGTTGTTGTTGTTATTGTTGTTGTTGTTTTACTCTTTATTTGGAAATAATTATGGATTTATAGGGAGTTGCAAAGGTCCTATATCTCTCTCACCTAGTTTCCCCATTTCTACCCATATGATAAAATAGAACTGTAAACCCACACTACACCAACATCAGTTTCTTGGTCTTGATGTTGTCCTTTAGTCATATGAGATGGAAGCACTGGAGTGTTATTAATGAGCTCCGACAGTGATCCCTCAGTGGGCAGAAGAGAGGATCCACCTCTGGCCTCAGCTGGCTAGTGCTTGACAAGGTGCTGGTTCCAGGGCCTTGGTGCACAGAGGTTGTGGACCCCTGGGTCTGGGGCATTCATGGGACTCAGCTGTGCTCTGAGGGCAGGCTGCTTTTTCCCTGCTCCCAGCTGGCAGCTGCCCTCTGGGTCATTTACTACAACTTTCCAAGTGAGGCTTATGAGTCCCTGCCTCACAGGCAAGGTGGCCCTCCTGTTCCACATCCTCTGCCACACCCAGCAGGGCCTGGGACCAGTGAGGATTTCTGGGAAGGCCCCTCAGAGCACACCTGGCGTAGCAGGTAAGGGCTGGACAGTGTACAGGGGGCGCTGTGAGGGGAGCCAGCAGTAGAAGAAGGGAGCTGGGTGGGAAGGCAAGTGGTCTGCCATTTAAGAACAGATCATTGTTTAAACTGCAATTCCTGTGTAAGTAAGGATTTTTCCCCCTGATTATCACCTCCTGTTTGGTTTTCTCAAACTATATCCTTTGACATTTCTGCAGGTTCTTAGTGCCAGTCAAATGAAGATAAAAGCAGTAATGATGCCACCCATGGTGAGTGTTTAAATTTGAATTCTGCAAACCATTTTCACATTTATTTAAAGAAAATTGACATGACTTTTTCATCAATTTTGTAACTGGGATTGTGTGCCCTGGGAGGAGACCCTAACCTGGCAAATAAATTGAACAAGGAACACAGTTTCCATACGGAAGGCGGGCGGGGGACATGCTTGCTTGTCTGAATTGCTAGGGATAAAGAAGTCACAAAACAGTAAATTCCATGCAACTCTCAAGCCTGAAGATGTTTCTAGATTTCCTTGGTCACTGCTCAGAGCTAGTGTGCTGGTTTAGAAGTGTCTGAAGTGGAGAGGATCTCCTTTTTGTCTTTTCAGTGTCTTTTGTCTGAAGCTGAGGCTGTGGAATGTTTGACAAAGGTACACTTGACTTTGTTATATTTCTGCTTATGTCAGTCATATTATTGAGCCAGAAAGCTAGACATAAACATCTGCGGAGCTTTGGAAAGCAACAGTGTTAGCCCTCTGTAGCCAAGGAAACTCCTTAAAAACCTTATTTTATTATAGGCTTTTAATGGGAATAAAGCAATGACCATTAAAAGCTGAACCTTCCTTGGACTCGCTACTCCACAGGGTAATTGCATTTACATCAATCATGAGATCCATTAGCTTACATTAAAAAAAAAAATTCAGCCCTTCTTTCTGTATAGAAGGAACTAATATTAAAAATATAAATAAGGACTATGACAAGGCCTCTTGTATTTTCACCTTGCCCTGGGGCGTATGAAAAAGGTTTGAAAACTAACAGACACAGACTAGTAAAAGAAAAATCTAGAAAAAATTAGACACAGTCAATAAAATGGTAAAGTTTTAGAGTTCTCTATTTTTTTTTTTTTCCTTTTTTTATTAAGACAATATGCATCCTTAAGAGTGGAACCGGGATGGGAATGGAAAAATCTTACTTAGATCTACTGCGTATTTTATATTAATGATCATTTAGGTATGTCCCCATCTCTGCATAACAATAATACCTCCCTTGAAAGGCTCAACTGAAACTTCTCCAATACCTCCAACCAGAAACCATCTTTCTCTCCTCTGAACTAAAGCAGCGTTTTGTTTATATCACTAATGATGGATCACATCCCCCTGACAGCGTCGTTATTTTTAGACCTGTTTCTCCCACTGTCCATTACCCTTGTGAAAACACGGACCTCAATTGACCTTTCTCTTTATCCCCTGTGGTAGTTGGCATGGTCCCTTCCACACACTAAGCTTCTAATACCTATATGATAATTAGGTGGATAAAACTCATGTTAGTGGTAACATTGTTAACTGAGTTTCAGAAGTTATTTTCTGTGTTCATGGTACTATGTAGTGTATGCTTCCTAGAATTCCATATGCCACATTTCCAGTAAAGCAGGTGGGTGTGGAAGGAGTGTGACGATTCGGAACCCCTGCTGTCTTCCACAAGTGCCTGCGGCAGTGCAGTGCATGGGAGCAGGGGTGGAACTCTGATTGTCTCGTTCCTTTGAGATTTTTGTAATGCAGCTGTAGTAATTTCAGCAGTTGTTGTGTGTGTAATCAAAAGGATCCTATTCCAATTTATCTTTCAGATGGAGGCATTTTTGCCTGTCCTAGGCAGCTTTGAACTGAGACCTGTTACATATCAGGATAATGATGTGCAGTCAAGAGAGGGGATCAAGGAACTCCTCTCACCAGAGACATCTTGAAGCCTTAATTTGGGAAGCATCTTTTACTGTTAAAAAACATTTCTAAGCCCCAGAAATGTGTCTAGTACCAGCAGCTGAAATCAGAACATTGGTATATTGAATCATATCATTTTGAGCTTCTGAAAGATTGTAATTCAAAAATACCTTAGGGGGGGTTTGAGATTTCTCCCAAATAGTACCTGCTGTCCTTTAAATAGTGACTTTGCAGGTCAGAACATAGTAGAGTTTTGCCCAGCATCCTTCCGGTAAGTCTTCTGGTATGGAAAAAATTTGCCTACTGCATGCAGTCTCGTGTACAACCATGAAATATATTGTCCTGAGACTCAATGCACCCTCCACCATGTGGGGACACTGGGCTGAGCCTTTCACAGACTTTGTTTTTGTAAATCTCCCAGCAACCCTAATGAGATCCATATCACTTTATTTAAATGGCAATTTGGGCAGAACTTTTCAGATTCAGTACAGTTTTCTTTCTTTCCTTTTCTTTTTTTTTTTAAATAAACTGGGCTTTCTGGGGATCGTAAGAATGTGAGATACTTCAACTTAACATTTTGGGAGTGCAATTTAGAGGCAAGGGACAGGCAGTCTTGAGTAGTTCTGGGTTCTAGTTCTGATTGTGCTTTTAACCAGCACTGTAACTTGGTATAAACATCAGCTATTTCTTGGTGGTAATTTTTCCCAGTGGTAAAATGATGTCAGTGTCAGGCTTGTCTCTCTCGTGGCTTTGACTATTTTGGCTCACATTGACTGAATGTTAACCTTGTCCTAGGCACTGTGCTGAGTGCTTCACACACACCATCTCATTTACTCTTCGTGGGGACTGTGCAGTAGGCCCTCTGTGCTCCCTGTGTGTGGGAGACAAAGGCTGGGAGAAACCAAATAACTGCAGGACTCAGAGGGTCTGAACCCCAAAACCTGTGCTCTCAACCATTGGACTTTAACTACTAGGAGAAAAGGACATACAAGATATAAAAGTGCTTTACAGGACAACACAGATAGACCTGTGAAGTCTTACAAGGCCCACAAGTTGTCAGAGCAGGCACCTGCCTGTGCAGAGAATTTGAAGAATGTAGGCAGAGCCCTCCTTCTGGAGTCCTCCCCTCTCCACCTGTCATTCCTACAGGCAGGGCAAAGTCAGCACATCCAAAACCAAACAGGTCTCCTCTGAAATTTCCTCATGAGTGTGTTGTTCTCAGTGGCAGCTCCATCCTCTGAGCCTCACAAGGTAAACCCTGGACCCTGCTCTTGATGGGTGCTCTTCCTCTCTCTCCTTGTGCAATTGGTCCCCAAGTCCTGGGGATGGCATCCAAGAAATAGTTGTGTGCTCCCCCACCCTCTCTATCTTTAGTGCTATGGCCTTGGCCAAGCCCTCCCCGCCCCTTATTTAGAACACCGTAGTGGCCTCATATGGGTGTCCCTAATGCCAGTCTTTCCAGTCCATCACAGCACTGCCCTTGTGCTAAAATTCAATTCTGATCATGTGACTCTCTTCTTTAAAAACTTGGACAGCTGGCTAACCACTGCTTATAGGCCAAAGTTTAAATTCCCTGCTGTGATATAAAGACCCTTTGCTACAAAACCCCTCCCAATGCCCCCTCTGGCCCCTTACGCTCCAGCATTGTTCCATGAATAGGCATTGTGAATTTCCAGGTTAATCCTCTCTGTCTCTGTGCTCTCCCTGTACAATGAACACAGCTCTGTTAAAGCCCATAGTAAATTATAGAGAAGCAGCGTGGCATAGTGGTGAAGAGCACAGACAGAGACACACTCTCTGGATCCGAGACCCAGTTTTGCCACTTAGTTGCTGGGTCACTTGGGCAAGTTGCTAACCTCAATCTCAATGTTCTTATCTGCAAAATGGGTGTGATATTAATAGACCCTGCCTCCTAGGAGACATCAGAGAAGCAGGAGGAAGATGCAGAGAAAGTGGGGTCATAGCTAGGAGGGTGAACGTTTACAGACAGAGCCTGGAATATTTCAAGAGTGATGCAGAGAGAACGTGTTAGTGGAATGTTAAATAGTATCGAACTGTAAAACAAACTTGGATTAAATAAGTGCTCTGTGCCATCTGTATGGAAATAACATTCTTTACAGGCATAATTTCTTGAGATGTTTTTAGCTAATATCTTAATAATTAGTTAGTCCCCTAGCAGGGATAGTTGACTACAAGATAGGACGAGCACCAGGTGTCGAGAGTGGGGACTGAACAAGGTGAGTGAGGTACCCTTAGGTGTGGTGGGTTGGGACCAGAACCTTCAAAATACTGCCTGCAGTGTCACCCGTGGGTCACACTTTTACCAGAAGCAGCAGTGCATCTTGTATTTCTGTTCCTGGGCTTCCTCCTGTTAACTTTTTCCTATATTTTTGGTTCTATTTCCATGCTCAGATAGACAGCACAGAGAGAGAAGGCTCTGTTGATCTAGCTTCTTGGAGTTTCTAAAATAATTCTGACAAGACTTGCTTTCTCTAGTCCTGTCGTATGACGCCACTTTCTCACAGAAAGCCCCTCGTGCGTGTGCTATCGTCTTCCTTTAGGTGGGGAGGGAAGAGGAGAACCAAGAGGAGTTAGGCTGTTTATTTTGTCTGCACTCAAAGCAGCAGTTTCATTCTTAACCCCCCTCACCTGAAACATGCCCGCAAAACACATCAGAGTACTCAGCAGAGTGGGTGTCGACACCCTTCAGTTTAGGGTGTTCCCAGGATTTTCCTGGGGTCTGTGCTGGGACCCACTGTGCTGACTCCCTTCTTCTGTGAGACCTGGGGCAGACCAGGATTAGGGGTGGAGAGGGCAGAATGCCCCCCTGGGGAACGGAGCACACACCAGCCATTAGGGGACCACACTTGCCTGAGAAAACAGGCTTACCCCTTAGGCTGTCACTGTTTGCACCAGAGCAGAGTGTCTCACCTAGGGGAGCCTAAGGTGGAGAGGGAAAAGTGTCCCATGCATCCCCCCAGCTGTTACCTTCAGGTCAAAGTGTGATTTTTGCACTTTTCAGGACTGGTATCTGAGTTGCCAGTTCTCTTTAGAGACTGTATTTTGTCTTATTTCCAGGTTGTGATATTGCAAAATATATACCCTCTCCACTTTTCTGGTGTCCAACTCCTCAAATCCTTAGAATCTCCAAAGTGATGTCTTATTATATGCTAATGATTTGGCCAATGGCTGGCAGCCCCTAGGTAGCTGCAGGATGGGGGCTGGTCACTGGAAAGACCTAGACAGGATTAGAGGGTTGGGACTTCTCAGCCCCACTCCCCATCTCTGGGGAGGGGAGAGGGGCTGAAGGTCGAGTTGATCACCAATGGCCAACGATTCACTCAACCATGCCCACATAAGGAAGCCTCCATGGAAACCCAGAAGGCCAGCATTCTGAGGATTTCCAGATAACTGACCACGTGCAGGTTCCTCGAAGCTCCGGGCCCCTTCCCCATACCTTGTCCTAGGAATCTCTTTGTACCCTTTGTAATATCCTTTATAATAAACCAGTAAGCATAAGCCAGCATTTCCCTGAGTTCTATGAGCCACTCTAGCATAATTAATCGAACCCAATTTATAGCCGTCAGTCCGAAGTACAGGCAAAATAACGTAGGGCTTGTTATTGGCATCGGAACTGGGGCGGTCTGGTGGGACTGAGTCTTCAACCTGTGTGATCCAATGCTACCCGCAGGTAGATAGTATCAGAACTGAGTTGAATTAGAGGACACCCAGCTGGTGTCCACTGCAGAACCAATTGCTTGCTTGCCAGTGGGGAGAAGGCCCCCCACATCTGGTGTCAGAAGCATGCTGTGCAAGTACAGCGTGGGAAACTGGGTGTGTCTTTTCCCCACACACAGGTGTTCCCTGCTGCACGTGTTCAGAACTTTCCTGCTCTTTCCCTTGTGCCCTTCTTGCATGCTTCACCTCCCCCTTTGCTAGTTTAATTCTGTGTATGTTGAGTAGCTGTGTCTGCTTTCTGAAATGTAAGGCTGGTTAAAATAGATAATTGTGGTGGTGTTTTAGGGTGTGGGGGCCTGCTAGCCATGTGGCCAAGTCACCTACTGAACCCCCGTTTCCTAGTCTTGGAGAATGGGGATCAACTTGCCATCAAAGTTATCATGTGACTGCAGACATGGCAGGAGGTCCAGCCAGTCTCCAGTACTCGGTGGAGCCCCCTCTAGAGCTGTCCAGAAGGATGCTGGCTCTCCACCTTAGACTCAAAGTGAGCGCATCTACCTTTATCTGTTAATGAATGGGGTTTTCCAGAATGCTTTGTTCTGGTAGATCTGTGTCTGAAAAAATGTTTTTAAATGGTTGGCTGGTACATGGTAGAGGCATTTGATAGACATTGTTTCTCATCTTCCGCTATGAAACATAGTTTCTCATCTTCTGCTACCCTTCTATGACTTATCAGGAAGGAGAGAGCTTGGTTTTTCTGCTCTCTGTGTCGCTTTTCACTGTAAGTGAAGTTGAGCCCATTTCAGCCGGGAGCCACCTGAGCCATCGCAGCACAGAGTGGTGTGATTCACACTTGCAACCTCCCCCGGTAGCTGATATTTGCCACTTAGCAACTCTGCCTGCAATCTGTCCAGGGCCCTGCACTTATTGCTTAGCTAGAAGGTCCATGGCTGCGGAGCATTGCTCACTTTTAATTAGTCCCCTCCTTGTTAATTAACAGCATGCATTCCCCTGGAAGCTGTGCTGCATGACCTTGGGCCCTGATCTCCCCGGGCGCCTGCTTCCCCGAGTCTCTGCCAGTGCCAGGGCCGACTTTTAGGTGCACAGGAGGATGTTGGTTTGACACAGGGTCATGGCCATTGTATGGGCATCCGCTTTTACAGTACTCCAGAGGAAAGAAGAGAGAACTCGGTGTTGGGTAGGAGAGAATTCCACAGTGATGCCAGCCATCAGTTTAACAAACCTAGAGACGTTCTCTTTTTCTCCTTTCAAAGAAGAACATCTCTCAGTTGATTAAAAATTCCACTTGCCAGGACGCTTTTTAGTTGAGATGTCTTAAACTTGATATATGGCTATAAGCCCCTGGCATCTGCTCAGAAGCACTTGAATGTCCAGGTCCTGGTTGTGGGACCAGAACGCAGCTCACACCAGCACTGCTGGAATAGGTGTATTTATCAGGATATTGTGAGTTTGTGGAGCTGGTAAGAGATGTGGAAATGCAAATCACAGCTAAATGGGGAAGCAAAAAATCATAGCTAGAGAAACAGTCCTTCATGCCATATTTGAGGGGCCAGGCAAGCTCATAAATAGGAAGACTCACCATGAGCTCAGAAGCAAGAATTGGACACGTTGGAACAGGTCCCAGCAAGCAGTTCAGGATTATTAAGGGTGTTGAACAGTATAGGCCAGTAGGTAACAACAGGGTTTTAGAACCAGACGCAGCTGGGCTTGAAGCTGGGCTTGGCCACTCGCCAGCTGTGCATCTTGGCAACTTACTTCGCTGCTCTAAGCCTCCATTTCCTTATCTTTAATGGGGATAATAAGAATGAGCTCATAGGGTTGTTTCGAGGATTAAATGAGATAACGTTTGTAAAGTGCTTAGTGTGATGTCTGGCCCGAAGTAAATGCTCACTAAGTGGCTGTAATTACAAGCAAGAGGAGGGTTCTGGAAGCCTGGTTTCCTGGGGCTCTCACTGTGCACGGTGACTCCACCAGCCTCCAGGAGACCGGTGGAGGGACGGAGACTAGGCAGGACTTCTGCAGGGCTTTGGCAGCTCACTCAGCCCTGTGTATGTGCTTGAGACATCCCACTGCCAGGAACAGCTCCTGTCCTCCACCCGGGGGGGCTTGGTAGTGGGTGTTATGCCAGTGACCTTCTCGCCTTGCTCCCTCTAGGTCTGAGCACCACCACCCGTGCTGACTGATGCCTTAGATCTCCCAAAGCGAGGGTGGAGGTGGCAAGGGGTGGGAACTGGAACACAGACGTGCGGATAGGAAGCCCCGCTATGAAGTCTTCTCTACAAAGGTGTGCCAGCAAATTAAAAACCAAAATCAAGACAAAAGAAAATAGCCAAAAGGGCTTGGATCTATTTCCTGGCTTTTCGGCATGTGAAGTTATGATTGATCTTGGTGTCCTCATTCTCTGATTAGCAGACCCCAATTTCTTTTTGCCACATTTTCCTTTTCCAGCTTTAAAGTGAAGGAAAGGGAATCAGAATGATTCTTTTAGGAGACCTGTGTCAAGTTGAGGGGATAGAGGGCACCTCCCAATTAGGGAATTACTGACTGAGAAGTGATCAGCCAGCCCATTCCATTGGGCCAGGGATGTGCTAAGCTCTCGGAGTTAGGGCAACCTCACAGAGCAGGCTTTTGAGGGGCATCTTGAAGGCCAAGTTCAAGTCCTCTCAGTTAGGAAGGAACGTAAGTGGGTTCCTGACAGAGGCCCAGCAGCAGGTGTGGAGAATCCAGGGATGGAGAAAGTGGGGTCCAGAGGCAGGAAAGTCACCTGAGTCTGGGTCCCCTGAGGAATGGGGGGTCGAGGGAGGAGCCTGGCACTGGGGCCCTGGAATCAGTCGTGGCAGGAGCTCCATCCTGTGGGAACTTGTAATACAGTCGGGAGGTCAGTTACTGGGAACTGAAAGCAGTGTCCCCAGGAGTGCCCAGGATGGTACTTCGGGTGAAAAAATATTATATAAAAATATTTTACACATAATCATTTTAGGGGAATTGTTTTATAAATACAGCAGTATTGTAAAACTTGTATATAATTTATAAATGAATACATTTACACACATAATACTTGTTCAAAAGTTACTTCCTGCCTGGAATGTGTTATTTATGTTGAATAATTCGGAGACAGCCGATCTCGAGGGCCAAAGTCAAAGGAGGAAAAGCATCGAAACTGCTGGGACTGAGGAGGAAGCCACTCACATGGATACCTCTCTGTGTAGGGCCTGAGCCATGGTCCACGCCAAGTCACCTGGTGTCAGGGCTGGAGGGGCCAGAGAAGAAGGCTCAGACTCTTCCATGGCCAGCTGGAAACTCTTGGTATTTGATTGCTGATGGGAACTCTGTTCTCTCACTGTCATGTGGCTTAAGCACCTCTTAGTTTATGCACAGTTGTACCAATCTGCCTCCCTCCTTAACCCAGTCTCTTCAGTTACTATTAGGAACGTGCCGGAAATAAAGCACTTGGCACATATATAGATGCTGATTAAAGACTCGGTGGCAAAAAGAAACCTGCATTCCAGAAAGAGCCGGGACACCTGAGCACCCTGCTCTAAGGCTGCCAGGTGGATGTGGTTTAGGGAGAGTAAGAGGTATTATGCTCATTTGCGGGTCATTTTAACTTCTTTGAAAGTACCTCAGCCCTAAACTAGTTAAGGGCACAAGAGAAAGATTATTGTGAACTCAACATAGCAGTTGCAGAGGTTGGTTGTATATACTTATTTCCTTTCATAGAAGGAACGTGGCAAAAAAAAATAGAGAAGAAAAATCTGTGAAAGGCACGTGCTGGTAGTAGGATCTGGGAGCTTTAAGTTCTTCCAGCAGAATTCAAATTCTGTTGAATTTTGCAGTGTCTTCCTCTGTGTTGAGTCCTTTGCTGTGCTTTGCTGTACTCCATCGGTCCCCTTCTATGTCCACATGCCCTGTCATCCCTCTGATATTCAGTGGCCAGTGCCTCGTCCAGGCAGGGGATGGTGGGGCTGTGATGAGGGTGGGGGTGGAGGTAGAGATATGAGAACTAATGTGAGATGTATTTGGAAGTGGAACCATGATGACTTGGTGGTACATCAATAGCAGAGGATGTTGGAGAAGAAAGGCTTAGGGATGGTTTCATGTTTCTAACCTGCGCAGCTTGGTGGACTGTGGTGCCATGTACTGTAGTGACGTCGACTGGACGAGGGGCAGATTTGATGTGCGTCACCAGTTCTGAGTTACGTCATCTACTGCTAAGCAGCACTCCACTGTTGACTGCAGTCTTTTGGACAGGGTTCTCTTGAAACATGCTTAAATTTTTACTTTAATTTTACTGGTTTCCCAAAGTCCTTGACATTAACAGAAAAAAAAGTGTTTGGATACATGACTGTGGCTCAAGAGTAAAACTTGCAGGGCTTTGGAGGCATGTGCGATGGTGGAAAGCATACTGGGCTTGAGTCAGAGATGGGTTCGAGTCCCAGTTCTACAGCTGACAGGTTGTGTGGCTTTAGGCAAGTCTGTTTCCCAAGTGGTGATGTGATTATCATAACATCTTTCTGACCTCACAAGATTATTATATTATAGAAGATAAAGCATATTAAAACATTTTATACAATGAAAAAATACTGTATGGTTGGGAGGTAGCATTTTATGTGAATCTAAAGTCTGTGACTCTGTGTAGTAATTATTTATTGGTATGTAACAAATCATCCCCAAACTGAACAGCTTAGAGCAACAAACATTTATTGTCTCACAGGGTCTCAGGGTCAGCATCCAGGAGCAACTTGGCTGGCTAGTCCTGATTTAGGATTTGTCCACTGAAGGCTGCAATCGAGTTCCCAGGCTTTGGTCATCTCAGAGCTTGACTGTGGCTTTAGACTCCACTCCCAAGCTCACTCAGGGGGTTGCTGGAAGGCCTGATTCAGATCCTTGCTGGCTGTTGGCTTCCATTCCTTATCACAGGGGCCTCTCCATAGGGCTGCTCACAACATGGCAGCTTGCTAAGAGAGAGAGAAAGAGAGAGAGAGAGGATACCCAGTACAGAAGATGCCATCCTTTAGAACTTAACCCCACAAGTGGCATGCCACCACTCTGTGGGCCCCTCACATCCAGCCCCCAGTGCAGTGTGGGAGCCCACGTGCAGTGGTGCAAACACCAAGAGGCAGGGGTCACTGAGGTCCATCGTGGAAGCTGGTGACCACAGCCTGCAGACATGAATTCACCAGAGGTGGAGGGAATTCTAAGTGAAGCCATATGTTCAAATAAAGTTTTCAGCATTAACTTTATATCCACTTTTGAGAGCATATGAACGCTCTTTGAATAAGATTCTTTGCACGATGCCTTTTCCACACACATTCAGGATGGTGTGTTTAGCCAAGAGATGGGACTTTAGTTTATGTTCTGTGGGTATAGCTAATCCTTTGACTGAAGGTTAGTTTGTGTCCTTGCCATCAAAGAGCTGATTGTAAACACGAGTGTGGACTGGACACCCATGGCGGGGTCAGGGCTTTGGTCTGCCACTTCCTGACCTGGTGGACACTGCCTGTTTCTTGCATCCATCAACCCTTTTGACTGTTGCCTGCACGCGGGTGGAGATATCTTGCAGGATTTATTGCTGCTCCTTGAATGAGTTCCTTTATCACTCACAAGGCCTGTCATTGTGCAGCACAGTGCTGCCCAACCTGGCCTTGCCAGGGAGCCACTGTCCTTTCTGCCTGCTGCTGACCCTGGCAGCATTTCATCCTGGGCCTTGTCCTTGAGTCCTTCACAATTTATGAACTTCTTGTGGACATTAGTAGATACATCTTGGCAAGCTCTCTGTCAAAGTACACAGCTCTCATGACGAGAATGTTCACTGGGATCTGTAAAATGAAATGCTTATGCCCGTCCTAATATTAGCTTCTGTCCTAGTCATAGAAATGCTGATATCACTGACCACACTGGGGTAAGTCTTAGGCTCTGGACCAAACTTAGATTTATCCCAGTTTCACCTTCTAAGAGCTTCCACTAGAAGATGAAATGGTAAACAGTACCTGTACCCACTTGCGTATCTTAACAAATATTGATGATTTATAACATTTATCTTAAGCTTTTGTCATTTTAAAATGTATTTATTTATACTTATCTTCTCAAATGCTCCCCTTCCCCACCCCTCACTCATACATTTAATAGGTGGGAGATTGTATAAATGCTTTTGTCTGTTTGGGGCTCAAATTATATTTATTTGAGGAGGCCTTCATTCCTCTGCAAGCTTGTAAGCTCGCTGGGGTTGGAATTTGCGCTTGGTTTATCTTCTCATCTCTTGTAACTTCTTATGCAGTGCATTGAACACAGTAGGTGCTTAATGCCTATTTGTTACATGGCTGAATAAAGACTGAATCCTACACAGAGTGGACCGTGACTCTGACCCATTGTCGGTCACGGCTGTGGTATTTGGAGATCTGGGGAAGCTCGGGATGTTTCCTGGTCTGGGTGGGATGTCAGGGCTGTTACACAGCTTCCACCTGGAGTCTTGAGAAACTCGCCCCTTGCAGAACCCCTTGGCATAGGCCCATTGTGTCTTTCTGATTCCTTGCCTTAACAGCTCAGGAAGTGCTATACATTTCTCAAGCAAACTTCTGTCTATATACAATAGTGAGAAAGCTCCTAGGTTATTCTGACATGCAGATGATGGACACCAGTCTGCACTGAAAACCCTTTTTCAGTCTGAGAGTTCTTGGAATAACCCAGTTTTAGGCGGGCTCAGACTGGGGTCAGACCAGAAAGCATTGCTGTGCAACAGTGTTTTGCCTTTGCAGGGGACAGTGTAAGGAGCCTTCTACCCAGCGTTTTGTTGCCCAGAAGTTGTAAGAATGGCAGTAAAGCCATTGTGCCTGGATGTCCCCTTCCGTCCAATCAATAACCCCACTGTCCAGACACGGTGCATCACAGAACTGTTGGGGGCTCAGCCAGGGATAGGAAATTTGGGGCAAAGCAATTAGTAAGGATGCACATTTCAAAATGGAAGTGGCAAGAAACCGATGAACACAAAGATTTTCTACAATTTAAAACAACAGGAATATGTGTCTGTCTGCTCCCGAGGATCTAAAATTGGTTATTGACAGGGATTCCTTCTTGTTTTTTACTCCTTCCCTGTCCCCCAACTGCCCCAAGGGACTGAACTACTCTAAAAATCTGTGTGCATTTTCCAGGTTTTTAAAATCGTGGCACAATGCTGTCGTGATCACCTAAAGCTATATTTTGACTGTCATCTCTAACTTGTAATAGTGCTTGGTAACTACATGGTGCTTTCCGTCTGCAAGTCTGTAAACACATTATAAATGTTAACTCTTTTATCCTTCCAACACCTCTGCTGAAAAAGGGAGGAGGTCGCATGGTGCCTTATGGCTTAGGTGTACATTGGATCAGTTACGTCTCGTTGAGGTGTTCTTTCCTGAAGGTGGCAGAGCTGGCAAAGTGACACCTACTCGTAAGAATGACATTCTGTGCTGCCAGATGAAAAACCTGAAGTCTCCATAGATGCAAAACCCAAAGGATAATCTTCTCCTGACTTCAGCAAGGAGATATTCCTAGCCTCTGCAGTATCACCAAGTTGTAATTATTTTTGATTACAGATTAGATTGCTGGAATAATTAGGAAATATTTTGCCGTTAATGGATGCAGAATTTTGCTTCTGACATACGTTATTTGCTCATGACATTTAAAAGGAAAAATTCGTCACTGCTTTTTGACAGCAGTTCTTAGGGCTTTTTGTTATTATTTTTTAATAGTGTATTCTTTTTAAAGATTTATTTTTTCCTCCCTTTTTACTCCTTTTTTCCAAAGAATGGAAAACCAAATAACCTTGAGATTTATATTAGTGAATTTCAAAAGCCAGACTAGATTTTAGAGAGACTAATGGAACAGAATAAAATGACATTCTAGTTTTAAATTTCTTTAACCATAGCCTTAATTCATTGCTTCAGTTAACCAGTATGATTGTAATCTATTATGCAAATATAACAATTATTCCATTTTAAAAATCTGATAAAATGTTGCATTCTTTATTTCCACAGCACAATAAAATGTGTTGTATGTTCCATTTTTGTTTTTTGATTTGCTTATTTTGTCTTTAATGACAACTTATTTAAGTAAAATTCTTTAAAGTGGCAAAATAACATAACATGTCTTCACTGGTAATTTAATACTTGGATATAATGAGCTCATCTGAGAGATTTCATTAAAAACAGCAAGGTGCCTGAACACCAAAGCTGAGATGTTTTTAATCACAGAATTATAGTAATTATACAAATCCCAAGATTTTCATCAGACACAAAAGGCTTCCAGGGCTAACCATGCACTTTAAACTTAGCACTAATAACTGTGTATTGTTCTAAATTATAGTAGAGAAAATCCTCAGGCCAAGGGAAATATTACAGTGTTGTGTGTTAAATTTTTAAGAAAACTTGAGAAATAATCTATTTTAATAGCATAGTGGTATCTATAAGAGGCACATCTCCTGGGTAATAGAAGAGGCCCTCCCATGTGTAGACACAGGACATAGCAGATGAATATTCAGATAAAGTCAATGAGCCTGTTATTTGCAATATCTTCAGAATGTTAGAAGAACATCTCTCTCTCCACCCAGGAGTCCTGAAGTTGCTAATTGACTGGGCTGGCCTCCTCATTCCCATCAGTAAATGAGACAGACCACAAGTAAATGAAGTGATTATGGGCCCAGAATCTGGATTTCTGGGTTGGGTGAAGACTATATAAAGAATAATATAGTTATTGTGGAGAGTATTAAAAAGGACAAGTTTTTATAAAATTGCAAAAGCACTGTAACCTCAGGGAGCTTATGTTTAAGAGAAGTGATAATAGAAAGATGCATTAGGAAGGCTTTATAAAAATGCCCTAAACAAGAAATTTCGTTTGATCTGTTTTCCATTCATCCTTCTTTATTTATTTATTCTGGCTAAGATGGGTAGGGGAAGCCAAGGAAAGGGGATTAGGCAGGGAGAACACTGAAACAGGAGCCTGCCGTGGGATGTGCCGGGCGGGGGAAGGGTGCAAGGGAGGTGGACTCCTCATCTGCTACAAGGGATTTGGAGTTGAGGTGCAGAGCAAGGGAAAGGCCCTGTGATCTAAGTATTTCTGATGAGCAGTCAGCATGCAGCAGAGGCGTGCCTGAGATTTGATTGCCGACAAGACATCATTTCTGATGTAGGTTCTTCTCCCAACCTCATTCCATGCTGTGATAAACTCACCTTCCCTTGTCTGCAAGCAGAATTGGCTAGTCAACTGAAACAAATGTCCCCTGGTCCCTTCTGAACCTGTTACCATCACATTTATTATTTGCTAATTTGAACCCCCAGAGCTTCCCACCTCCTTCTCAGGAAGCGTCTTGGAGGAGCTTTCCACCTGCTCTGAATGAGCGTGCACAGGGTGGCCCTCCGAGAAGGCCCTGCCTGCGATTTCAATGTCATTTAAATGTTTACTTTTTCCCTTCTAACCATCAAAATATGTGCCATTGTGGAGTTTAACAGAAAAAGAAAAATATAGAGAAAGAGAAGAATCACTTTTAATCCTTCTACCCAGAGAGAATTAATGTTCAATTTTGCAATATTTCCTAGCCATCTTTTTTCTGCGTCCTTTGTACTTAATTTGTGTTATACTGCAGATGCACATTTCTGTTCTGATGTTTGAACATTTAGCGACATTTAATCATCTGTCACAGCCTTTTCCATAAACCCCACGGGAGGGCTATTGCATGTTGATTGCCCTGGTGCACAGAACGGTGTTAGTCTCTCGTTAAGTGTCCCTGTCATTTGTGTCCCTTCCCAGGTCCCCTCCACACCAGGAAGGCGATGATGGGCATGAAGGTGCAAAGTCTGAGGCGTCCCTCAACGCATCGCTTCTGCCCGGACGATCACCCTTTCCAAGTGGGACAGCGGTTCCGCGAGGAGGTCGACTCCCGGGGGCAGGACGCGTTCTCGAAGGAAATGGATGCGGTCGGCTCGGGGGCCCCCCGACGCGCGCTTCCCGGGGTCTAGTCCCGGAGCCTCCGCGGGGCTGGCCGCATGGCTGAGTCCTGAGTGAGAATGGTGCGACGGGGGCTGCTGGCGTGGGTGTCGCGCGTGGGGGGGCTGCTGGTGCTGCTGTGCTGTGCCGTGTCGGTGCTCTACATGCTGGCCTGCACCCCGAGGGGCGACCAGGAGCAGCGGGGGCTGCCGCGGGCCCACGGCCCTACGGGCAAGGACGGCTTCCAGGCCGCGCTGCAGGAGCGGGAGGAGCAGCACCGCGACTACGTGAGCAGCCTGAAGCGGCAGATCGCGCAGCTCCAGGAGGAGCTGCAGGAGAGGGGCGAGCAGCTACGGGGCGACCGCGACCCCCCGGCCAGGAGCCAGGCCGACCTGCTGGCCTTCCTGCGCGCACAGGTGGACAGGGCGGAGGTGCACGCCGGGGCCAAGCTGGCCACCGAGTACGCGGCCGTGCCCTTCGACAGCTTCACCCTGCACAAGGTGTACCAGCTGGAGACCGGCCTGACCCGCCACCCCGAGGAGAAGCCGGTGAGGAAGGACAAGCGGGACGAGCTGGTGGAAGCCGTCGAGTCGGCCTTGGAGGCCCTGAACAGCCCTGCGGAGAGCGGCCCCCATCAGCGCCCTTACACGGCCTCGGACTTCATAGAAGGTTGGCATGCTGGTGAATTGGGGGGAAGGCAGAAGAAAAGGTGTCTGGGGTCCCTGCACCCACGCAGGGTGTGGCTGCCGGAGGCCGGCAGCTGGCTCTGGGATAGCTGGTGGAAAGTTTTATGCGAGGGACACCAAAGGTAGAGCACGGATTGTTATTTTGCAGAAACATCTGTTTCCACTTAGTTTCTTATGGAAACCACAATCATGGAGTGGACAGTTTCATGATTCCTTGGCAGGAGAAGGGAGAACTTCTTGCTTTCGTTTCCAAAAAAAAAAAGAAGAAGAAAGAAAAGAAATAAAACCAAATATAAACATAAAACTGAAACCCAAATAGGATAGGACAGGCCATTTTTATTTTAGAAGTGCCTTTGCACAGGTACTTCTAGGAATCAGGCCTGATTAGCAAGCCCACTGATAGCAAACAGGTAGTATAGCCCTTCATGTGCCAGGCACTGTTCTAGAAGGGACACTTGCTAATTCACTTTTTCCTCATAGTGACCCCATTAGGGGATGAGGAAAAGGAGGCATAGATTAATTAAGTGAATACCTACAGTTGCTCAGCTAGCAAGTGGCAGATGGGCACGGATTTGGACCCAGGAAGCATAACTCCAGAGTCCATTACACTGTACATATTGTCAGGGCACATGGAAACTAGCCAGCCCAATGGCTCAGCTTTCATTTATGGGCACAGGACAGCCTAGTATTTGTTTATGTCTAATTTTAGAAGACAGCAGCCTTGTTCAGTTTCTTGAAAGACTCATAAGTATCTTCTTATTACCTATTGTTATGGTTAAAAAATCAAGTAATAATTTGGGAGAAGTGTCTTCAAGGGCATCTAGTTCTTTCCATTGTTTCTGGGTAGGATCTACTTCAACTTGTTTAGAAATATAGCTGCGTCCATCTAACCCTACTCCCTACTTTGGTTATGTAATAACCATCTCATGGGTGTACAGTCAAGTTCTAGTAATATCAAAACCCTCCTGCTATTTCTGCCTGTTCCCTTTGGGCATTTTCCCATCTTATTCTTTCTTCCATTTTATATGTGAACCATAAATTGATGCAATTTTATTATAGAATCATTTTTCAAATACCTAGAGCCAGGCAAAGAAATCTTTTATAAGATCAAGCTTTTGGTATGAGGATTTGAGGGTTTTTTTACTCATTTATATGAAATATTAAAAAGGCCTAGAACATTTGGCAGCTAACCAATATAAGCACATGGCGAGCACTCAGTAACAGTTTAAATATAATGATGCAACATCACATTTTATAGTGCTTTACAGTTTGTGAAGCACTTCAAGATATATTGTCTTACTAGCTGACCTCCAGGGACAATCATTGAACACCTTTTTAAAAAATCCTGGTTGCCACCCTCCCTGGATTATGCTGCATAGAGCTGCCCACATACAAAGCAGTTTCAAAAGAACTTGATTGCAAATCAATGCCTGCAGTTTGGAATGCTTGCCCTGGTGATTTTCAATCTGCATTCATATTTGAAATCTCTGTCTGCTTTTCTATGTACTATGTCTTAATACATAAGGCCTATCTTTCTCAATCAGCAGTAACACCAACCTCTTTTCCCTGAGTTTATTTGCTCTGAGATTTGGCTTTCTACTAGAGACACTGGTGTCATAACTACCCAACATTGCTTTCATGTACAGCACAAAGCTGATATTTTAGGCAGATCAATCCACATGTATCTTACAAATTTGGTGAAAGTCTAATCAACTGTTTTCATATGATAAGTAAATAAAGACAAACGATTTAAATAAATTTATGCAGATTTGACTGTCATAAACAGCACGGTTTATTTCATTTTTAAACATTCTTATCAATAACAAAAATTATGTAGGCGATCTTTTATATTCATAGGAAGCAATGCATTATGAAAGATTCTACTAGGCAGAGGAAGGTTCAGGGAGGTAGAATTAAATGCAATATAAGGAATAACTTTGAAAATACCATAGTAATGTTTCAGAACAAAGTGGGATTCCTGCCACTATAAGAATTCTATCATCAACTGGATGACCATTTGGCCAGCAGATTATAACTCATGATTCTAGCACCAGAGAGGTGGTTGGACTGAATTACATCTGAGGACCTTTTCAATCCTGGTTCATGATTTTTCGATCTATACCTAGTTAAGGAGAAAAAGGAATGGAAAAGGTCTGATTTGAGATCTGTCTTCCATAATGAGTTAGAGCAAGTGGTAGGACCATATAACAGTGAAACTAATCTTTAAAGTAACTTATTTGGGTTTCTAAACATAACTTTAGAGAAAGTGACTTTGTGTCTGAGGTTTTAGTAACCCAAAACTTGGACCAGTTTAGCAAAAAGTTCATGGGAAATTTTTAAGCTAGAAACGGGAGATTTCTAAACAAAGGCAACACATTTTCTGAACCCTGAACTAATAAGATAAAGATGGGGATTCTTTGTGTTTAAAGAAATAATAAGGAAAAACTGTGGAATGTTCCAGATGATAATAGTTATGTTAAACTTAAAGCTAACAGTGAGGTGAGTGGCATGACAACACAAGCATGGGGAGCTATGTGACTTTGACCAAGACCCTTAAGCTCCTTGAGACTCAGTTTCCATGTCTGTCAACAAGAGGCTTGACACAGACATCCCCCATGACCCTACCCAGCCCCAAGCTTTGGACCTATCTCATTTGCAAAATACAAAGCACTGCTCCAGCTTCTTTTCTTTGCAGCTTTGCCAAGCGGCCCTCAGAAATGCCATCAGCCATCAGCCATCTCTGAGGGCTGCTCTGTGATTCCCCCTGCTGGGTGGCCCAGGACAAGCCACCTACCCTTCAGGATACTTCTCTATAAAAGAAGGAATTCAGGTAGATTATTATCTGTCTCTAAAACACAGAGGGAATGATATTTGCCTCCTTTTCTCTTTCCCCAGATGCTTCATTGGCACTGATTTTGGTGTCAGAGCTTACATAATAGCACTATTTTTTTTTACAACCATCTGGAAAAGGAAGTGAAGGTAGAAGGCACAGATCCTGTGCCTTAGGATGCCTGACTGTTTTTCTCCTCAAGTCAACAGAAAATCCCCTTCTTTATGTTCGTGTCTCAGTTATTCCTTCAGTATGGGCTCTAAAGACTAATGTGGAAATCTGAGCAGCACATCTATTGAATTTGATTTCAAATTTTTAAATAGAGCTCTTAGACATAAGTTTGACATCCTTCCATAAGACAGTTTAGCGTTCTGAATTATTATTCTTTTACAGTGCAGACATCTGAGGATGTGATTCCTGTGCGAGACGTATTTTCTACTGTCTCCATGGTGCAGCTCAGTCTCCTCCAGCTTGTACAGGCTTAGTAGTGTGGCAGGAGCCAAAAGACTTGATCCTGGGGTGAGATGGAGCCAGGCTATAATCCCCCAGAAGGTGAAGGTTTTGAGGCTGCTATGGTTTGAATGTGTCCCCTCCAAAATTCAGGTGTTGCCAAGGTGGTGGTATCAAGAGCTGGGGCCTTGAAGAGGCGATTAGGCCATGAGGGCTCCTCCCTTTTGAATGGGATTAAGGCCCTTATTAAAGAGGCCCTTCTGCCCTGTGGGGACACCACTTTCCTCCCCTCCATAGGACGCAGTCCTCACCAGACACCTGAACCTGCTGGCACCTTGAATCTTGATCTTCCAGCCTCCAGAACTGTGAGAAAATAAATTTCTGTTCTTTATTCATTACCCAGTCTGGGGTATTTTGTTGTAGCAGCACAAAGTGGTCTAAGACAGAGAGAACCGTGAGATATGATTTAAAACAAGGAGACATTGAGATAGCTATAAAAACTTTGCAGCAGGTGCACATGACATCCCAGCCTCCCGCACTCCACAACCAGGACCTCATAGGGATGCTGAGTTCTTGGCTTCCAGTTTGTGCAACACCAGGTCACCTCTAAGGGACACTCTGCTACCACTTTCCTGAAGCTTCTCTGGCAAAGTCAGATCCAGGTCTAGGTTCTGGTGCTTGGCGATCCGTGTGCCAGTGTCGTAGCAGACAGGAAACGGGCCCTGTCCTCAGCGTGCATTGCAGCGTCAGGCTGCTCTGTCAACAACTTTGTGACTCAGTGTGGACATGATGAGACAGGCATTCAGGTGCATTTCTGGGCACCTGGGAGCACCTGGGAATTGTGGTGCAGAAGTAAGCAAAAGTGGGAATCCTTCACAGGAGATGGGGCTCTCCTGAGTTTGGGGTGTGGTGGGGAAAGACTCACTGGCAGGCAGGACAGCAAGAGGACATCAGGTCCCGAGTTAGGCAAAATTCTCAAAATTCTCAGCTCTTGTCTCCAGGAATGCGAGTGTGGCAGAACTTGGGACAGTCTTGTGACCAAGCCTCACTTCACTGTGTGCTGGAATGACCATGTTGGTTTCTTGTGAAGTCTGGAGCAGGCCCACGTGATGCTAGCTTCCTCTGTCACCTCACCCATCCCCTCCATCCCACGACCTCTCTCAAATGTCCTCATTTGTTTGCCGATGATTTAAGTTCTATAAAGAAGGAGAAATGCTTTTCATTTGGAAATTAGAGATAAGAGGCTTAAATGCAAATAAATGGTTTGAGGCTACACTTTGTAGAATGGACGCTTCCTGTGGTGATGGTAGTGATGGCAGGAAGCCAACCCTAGGCCCTGCCACCAGGGCCCTGCTACCGGAACAGCCCCATGCTAGCCCAAGTGTTCTGATGGCACAGAACACTTTGAAATTCTTAATAGTTTTTGAATAATGGGCCCCCTATTTTCATTTTGCACCAGGCCCTGCAAACTATGTCGCCAATACTACCGCCAAGGTTGGGGGACAGGAGGGAAAGGTAAAGGAGAAGATGAAATTAGAAGACCAACCGTACTGTCCTGGCACCTTTGCCAAGGATCCGCTCTGCTGACCTTCAGTGGACTGGAGAGAATGGATTCTGTGCATGGAGTATTTTGTCACAAGACCACAGGAGCAGTCTTCTCTGTGACTTTGTGTTACGATGATTTTGTTGTTGGCAGTTTTATTGTCCTTATTCAGAACAGTTTAGTTCCCAGGGGACTTTTTTTTTTTAAAGCGAGGTATCGCTATTGTTCCTGGCTTATGTTTCGTGTTAAGAATACATGAGAGAAGATTTGTGATGCTCTGGGATGTCCGAGGTGGGGGGACTTGGCTTTGGCTGGAGACATCAGGAGAGGCTCAGTGGAGAGAGGGGCTGTGTGCTCTGTGTGAGCTGGGGGTGGGGAGACGGGCAGGCAGAGGCCACCTTCACACAAATGGTGCCACCCTCTTGGCAGGGCAGGTGCTGCAGCTCAGACTTTACCCTTCTCAGCCACGTTGGATAGGAAGCATTGTCCCTGGGAAAGGACCTGTAGCTTTTCAACTAGACCCCCCGCTTTTGCTCAGTTAGGGTCATAAATGGTCCTGCACCAAGGCTTAACTGGCTATGCACGCAGAATGTCCCCAGTTGTTTGGGGGGACAGGAAAGGAGAATAAACCCAGGTCACAGGTCTGAAGCTCTGATAGCTGCCTATGTGGGCAGACGAAGCCCTAAATGATTTCAGGTTCAATGTGGAGAACTGAGTCCTGGTGCAGTGGCTTCAGAATTGGCGGCTGGACGCCCACCAGATGGCCATGAAAGATGTTGGAAGAGGTGAGACCGAGTTGGTCTAGAAGGGTGATGGGGGGAAAGGGTAGGTGGGGAACAGAACGGCAGCAGAGTGTGAGAAGCAGAAAGCAGATTGACTCAGGATAGGACTAGTGTGGGGAGTCAGGAGGGAGTCCATCGTGACCAGCAAGCAGGACCTGAGAGGCACTGGGAATGCAGCTCACGGGACCCTGGGAGCCACACACAGGGGTCCTCTGGATCTGGAGAGTTACCTTAGTTAAAAGATCCTTCCTCCTCCCTAGGAGGCAGGAACTCAGCTCTTGAGTCTCAGATAGCCCTTCTCCATCCACTTGCTCAGTTACTTGGGGCTCAGTTATTGGAGTGTTCCGGAGATCGCGGTGGTCAGAGGTGGGGATTGTTTATTCCAGCTGATCCCATGTCTGTGCATCAGGTGCTATTTCTGACATTTCACAAGAGCTATCTTATGTAATCCCTCTTCTACCAGTGGGATGGGAGCTCTCAGTATGACCATTTTGTCAATGTGAGATCTGAAGTTTAAGGAGGTTTAGTACCATCCCTAAGCCTCTTTGAATCCATGGTGAGTGATAGGGCCAAGATTCAAGAGCCCGTCTGCTCCATCCCTTAGATTTCAGCCTCTCACTCTGCCACCTCGCATGCTCTGAAGGTCTCTGACTGAATACTCTCTTTCTGGGCCCAGAACGATGTAGGGAAATCTTTTAAAAACACACCCAAGGCATGCAAACACCCTTGGGAGGGCCCCACACTAGTGAATTGTACAAACTTTCTTGGGAAGAAATTTTGGTAGGAAGAGAAGGAAAATGTGAGCTCCTTGGGAAGACAAGCACAGGAACAAAATGCAGAGGACAAGTTCATTAACTTACCCCAGGGAAGGACGCACAACACCCAGGAGCCTTAGCAGCAAAAGCTTTCTTCAGACTGCTCAGATGCTGTGTCTCTTTCAGAATGATTAGAGCATTATGGGAAAAGGGCAGGGAGTTGAAAGAGTGAGGAGAAAATACTGAACTCAGAACACCTAGTTGAGTTACATTAAAGAGCTGTTTCGCTTTCTCGTCAGTTCCTTAAGGAAAGAAACAGGGTTTGCATTTCTGTTATATTCTCCAAAGTATAATACTTTACCTAAGTTTGGATTTCATGTAAATCCACAATGTAGACAGTGCTGGAGGACTCCATGATCTCGTCTCACCCTACCTTTCCGATTTCATTTCCTACTGGTCCCTCATCCCTTTCTCCTCCTGCTGCTGAATAACTACTCTTTGCTGTGCATGCCCTGACACTCCTCCTCTGCAGATTCCTTCACTGGAAAAGCCCTGGCTCCCAACCTCTGTACATCCCATATTTTACATTCTGTTTCCTCTCTGCAATATTTTCTGATTCTTCCAGCTGGAAGTCCTCTCTTCCCAAAGGAGTGTCTCATGCTTGAGGGCACATCTTTCTCCATCTATCCTTATAGTTCTTCGTTCAGACTTAACCAGTCTTTATTGATAGGGTCTAGCAACAGTCATTGAAAGGCAGTAGGTTTTCCTATTCGTTAATTGCATAACACTCTCAGCATTCTTTGCATTTAGGATTATCCCATACTGGAGCTGAGCTAAGTGAGGCTTCCAGAAGTATAACACCCCCAAGGTCCTGCTCCTGGTAGGTGGAAGAACCTGGTCTCCAGACTCACTTAATGCCCTCTCTCTGCAGTACCCTCCTGCAGGGCAGGATCCATGTTTCCTTCAGCTGTCAGCTCCTATCCCCCCGCACAATCGATACAAATAGTAAAAACTGCTTGAAACCTTTTGGAAGAAATATTTATATAAAATCCAAGGCATAGACAATACTCCTACAGATCTGCTCTACCCTTACAGGTCTATTGTAAATGAGATGTTTGGACCAGATGACAGTTTCCATAGAAGTCATGTCATAAATAGTACTTGGATTCCTGGGATAGACCACACATGTGATTTAAAATCTAAACTCAGGAACATAAATGCCAGGGTTTGGGGATAAGTGGGTATGGAAAGAAGCTTCTTTAGAAAGTTATTTTCTTTTTCTCCCATTCTAGGTTCTAGTACATTCTTGATGTAGTACCTAACACTAAAACCACTTTTTAAAGACTTTTTATTTTGAAATAATTTTAGGATTATAGGAGACTTGTAAAAATAGTACAGAGCTCCTATATTCCCTTCTCCCAGTTCCCCTAGTGTCCACATTGTACATAATCACAGTACAATTACTAAAACTAGGAAAATAGCATTGGTACAATACTGTTAGCTAAACGATGCCTAGGTTTTGTTTTGGTTTGCTTTTGTACTTCTCCTACTTCATGCTCTCTGAACTTCTTATATCTGTGGTTCCATGTCTGTCATTCATTTGGGGAAATTCTGAGCCAGAATTTCTTCAGGTATTTCTTTGCCCTGCTCCTTCTGTCTCCTGTGGAATTCCAGTCACACTGCTTAATGTCATCTTACAGCTCTTGGATGTTCTGTTTCTTTATTTTCACATTTTTTCTCTTTTGCTTCAGTTTGGGTAATTTTTCATGACCCACCTCAAGTTAATTGATTCCTCAGCAGAGACAAGTCTACTGATGAGCCCATTAAAAGGCATTTTTATCTCCATTACTGTATTTTTTATTTCTAGCATTTCATTCAATTCTTATCATTTCCATCTCACTGCTGAATTGGCCCACCTGATTGTACATGATGTCCACTTTTCTACATATTAATTACAGCTATTTTAAATTCCCTGTGGGTTCCAGCATCTGTGTCATAACTGAGTCTGGTTCTCATGATTGCTTTGTGTCTTGGATTTTATTCTTTCCTTTTCCTATTCCTCATAATTTTTGTTGAAAGTTGCATACTTATGTGGATAGTAGAGACTGTGATAAACAGTGTTTATGCCTGGAAATGGCTTTTCCTTCTCCTAGGCCTTTAGTGGGGGGGGTTGGAGGGAGGAATGAGTTCCCCTCATTCATCTAGTCAGGAGTTGGGCTGGGTTGAAGGCTGTTGTTGCCATGGCTACACTCAGTGCTTCACAGGCTTCAAATTGCTTTAGTGACACTCGGTGTTTAGGGTGGGGTTGTTTTGCCTGAGCACTGTCCGTTCAGCCCTGCAGTCTAGGCCTTCCCTTTGCTCTGTACCTCAAAGAAGTTTTCTTCAGACTTCTCTCTCCTGTCCCACTCCCAGAAATATTCTGCAGTTACTGTTATTCAATGCTCCTTAGCTCAGCCGTACAGGGGAGGAGGGTTGTCTCTGATGTCCTCACTAAATCTCAGTCCTGGACAGGCACCATGTCACTGGGTCTTGAAGTATTCTCCTGTCCCACCCCCAAGAGGAAAGCTTTCCCACCCCTCCCTTCCCCCGCTGCAATAAGTTGTCACCAGCTCCCTGAGGGTGGGAAGGTTTGTGGACCTTTCCCTCACCACTAAGGTTTTTGTTCCCTAGAGGAGAGACAAGAGAGAAAGGTCCAGGAGGGGTTTCTTGCCCCTCCCCCAGGCACATCCTCCAGCGCATGGACACTTTCTTAAGGTTCTTTCTGGTCTTTTGTATGAATGTTCAGTGGGGTTCCTGGAGGAAAAGCCTGCAAGAAGATGCAGACTTTTCCATTTTTCAGAACCCCAAACATCTTCCCTGCACTGCGTCTTCCTCATTTCATTAATGTCTTTTTACCAGTGGCCAGTTGCATCTGCCCCCTGAGCAATGGCTCACATCTCTTCTTTCCCTGCAGGAACCTTTCTCTCCTCAGCTTTGGGGCCAGTTGTTTGCTCAGTGACAGCAGCTCTCCACTAAGTTAAAAAAAAAAAAACTTCCATTTGAGTTAGTTGGGGTCTTTTTCATTGAAAGGGATGCTTTTTCGAGTTCATTATATCCTGGAACAGAAGCAGGAGTTTGAAACTGCTTTTTTAAATAACAACTTAAAACTTATTGATTACTTTGTCTACTTACATTGCTCTACAAATCAATAACCTCTTCTCACAAACTAGTTTAAACTATCATGCACAATCCAACAGTTTAAAACACTGTGTTACATTGATTTTCCTCATGAGTAGGGATGTTGTGGTAATACCCCAAATTGAGAAGTCCATTATTAGAAGATTCAATGAAACCTCAATGAAAACCTTCAATGAAAACCTCAGATCCCATGATCTGCATTCTATGGCGATGAATTAGAGAAATAGCATTGTTTTTAAAATCCCTATCTTGTATCATATTTCTATTCTTTGAGTTTTAATGTTGTGAGCATTGGGCACTTAGATTTATTTTCTCAAGTGCTGAATTATCATAAAAAGTAAAACTATTCTTAGTGTGGCAGTTTATAATTGGCAAGTGCAGTGCCCCAAACTGGTGGTGTCGAGTCAACCCTGTCCTCCTCATTGCCAGAATTTGGGGTCATTATTTTCTGTCTCTTCCCTCCTGTCACCTTAGTCTACCTGGAACGCAGTGTACCTCATTCCAGTGTTTATACAAGTTCTGTGTAAGCTGGATTAGGGAGCCAAAAGGGTTGTGGCAGGACAGGAAAAGCTATTACCTTATTCCCATCTCAGCTGTCCACATTTTGCTTGCATCTCCCCTCTCCGCACAGGCCTGGAGACATATCGCTGGCTGAAGTGTCACCCCCACTGATGTCTCTTAGTCCCCACCCTACACAAACCCAAGATCAGGAAATAAAGCCAAGACTTTAGAGTCTCAGGAGGCTCTTTGCTTCCTTCTCAAGCTAGTTATGCCTTTCCTCTGGGCTTCTGTCACCTCTGTTTCCTTCCCTTTCCTGAGCCCGTCCCCGCTATCTGGAGTCTGTGCCCTAAGGAGCCATCTCCAGTGACCTCTCTCCTCCCCAGTCTCCTGCCTGTCCTGTGGGGGAGGGATAGTCCCTCTCATTGCCCCTTGTGAGACGTTCTGACTTTCTGAAGTTGTAACTGTGATGGATTTCAGCTACAGGCTGGGGTTGACTTACATAGCACTATACCTGCTGTACTGCAGGCACATAACGGGTTAAAGAGGCTGTTGGGAGCTGGTCTGAGGACTTCACCGCAACAGATAATATGGTTTTTGTGCTTTCTGAGTGACTTATGAATGAACTTTGGAACACAACCCATTCATACAGAGGACTGCCTCCTTGCATTGTAATTCTTGCTGTCATCAGCAGCCAATGTTTCTCTGCGCCATAAGTCAGAATCTATCTGATTTACCCAGAGAAAGGGAGCATCTGGATGGCAGCATGAGATTATTTTGACTGGAAGCAAGAGACAGGGCCTGCAAAGCGTCCTTCCTCCCTCTGCATCTGTTTCCGTTGAGGTTGCTTGTCCGAAGTCAGCATCCATTTTGGGCTTTTCCTTCAGAGGAGGTCTGCGGAGCCTCTTGCCCACACGACTTTACTCCCAGTGTGGGACCTGCAGGAGCTCAAGGGAGAGAGAGATAAACACCAAGAAGAGTGGCTCCGTGGTGGAAATGCTTGTTTAGATCTTTCTGCCCTTGGCTTCCTGTTTTCACTGTGGCCAGAAATGAGGGGAAGAAATAGACCTTTCAACCTTGGAGTGCTGCATTTAGTTTATCAATCGGTATGGAAAATGCAATTCTGGGAGGTGACTTCATCTGAAGGTTTTTGTAAGGAGTATACTGACTAGAGAATTGTAGAGAGGAAATTAAATTGCAGGAGGAGGTAATTAGGTTAAGTGCTACTTGAAACTTTGTAGCTAGTTAAACTTAAGAACAGATGTGTAATGGGATACAGTGAGATTTGTGTTTTGAGATTGGTAAAGACTTAGGTACTCAACAATCTCCATTCTTTGGACATGCCTTAGGCATTGTGTGTGCTGGAAATGGACAAAGCTAGACAGTGTGGTCCCTGCCCCCTCACAAGCCTCAGAGCCTAGTGGGAGGGACCCCCAAGTATGCAGGTAATGACAGCACAAGGTCTTACATTAAACAAGTGGTACAGGGAGAGAGAGAATTAGCCATAGGATAGAATGATCAGGAAGGGGCATCACAGGGCGGGCTACCCCTGAGCATGGCTTTGAAAGACAGGTAAGAATTGGTTCAGACCAACAGTGTGTGTGTTGTAGGGGAAGGGAGCTTTGCAGGCAGCAGGAATAACATTCGTAAAACACAGGGGAGTGTAAAAGCTTGGTGCACCCAGAGAACCATAGGTGATCAGATAGTGCTGGAGTATTAAATAGGAGCACAATAGGTTGTGGTGGGAAGAAAGGACATGGCAAGGTGACAACTTAGGAATTAAGCAGGGTCAAGATTATCAAGCATTCTATATGCTATCAAGTGTTTGCAGTTTTATCCTACAGGGCGTGTGGAACTCTTGGCCATTTTAAATGTCATGGTTAGATCTGCTCTCTAGCTGAGTCACTCTGATAGCAGGGTACAGGGTATATTTGAGTGGATTAGAGTAGAGGCAGGTTTGGAAAACAGTTTGGCAGTTTCTCAAAATGTTAAACATAGAGTAACCATATGACTCAGCAGTTTCAGAAATTTACATTCACACAAAAACTTGTACGTGAATGTTCATAGTAACATTATGCATAGTAGCCAAAAGGTGGATATAGCCCCACTGTCCATCAATGGATTGTTAAACAAGTGTGGTATATCTATACGATGGAAAATTGTTTGATCATAGAAGGAAATCAATTACTGATAACATGCTCCAAAGTGTATGGCCTTTGAAAACATTACACTAAGGGAAAGAAACCAGACACAAAAGACCATGTGTCAGATAATTCCATTTATATGGAATGCCCAGAATAGGCAAATCTATAGAGACAGTGGATTAGTGGTTGCCTAGGACTCTAGATAGGTGGGGATGGGGAATGACTGCTAATGGGTACAGAGTTTCTTTTGGGGAAGATAAAATGTTCCAAAATTAGACTGTGGGTGGTTGTACAACTCTTTGAACATACTAAGAAGATTTATTTGTACACGTTAAATGTACATGAGCCCATGGCTCACTTGGGAGAGTGTGGTGCTGACAACACCAAGTCAAGGGTTAAGATCCCCTTACTGGTCATCTTTTAAAAGAAATAATAATAAAATAAATGGTGAATTGTATGGAGTGGAAATTATATCTCATTAAACCAAATAAATACATAAATAAAAATAAGTAAGACACAATCTCTGTCCTCAACGGAAAAGAGTGGAAACTGGGAGACTAATTAAAAGGCTTTAAAAATAGTTGAGGTGACTGAACTGAGGCTTTTGCAGTGAGATAGAAGAGTAGGAGGGATGCAAAATATGTTCAGGAGATTATAATTCTTTAGGTTTAACCTAGTATCCTAGGCTTTTCCATAGCCATTTCTCAAGAGTGTTTAATGAAGAAGCTATTATGAACCTGTTTGTTTATATGATGGCTTTTTCAAAAAAGCATTTAAGGCGCCTGTAATATTTATTGATTTCCAGTCTCCTTCCCACTTGTGTAAGTATTCAGCCTTGTTACGTAAGACATGGCCTACTCTGGGAAGGGGAGTTGGGGCAGAGACTAAAAGAAGGAATCTTATTTTTACTATAAGATTAATTCAGCAGACAAAAATATGAAAAAAAAAAATCTGTTTACATTGATTCTGATCATAGTCAACTGATGACCATAAAGGTGAATTTCCAATTTGGAAATAATTTTCCAAACATGCAATTAACTAGTTCGAGGCTAGACCAAGCATCATAACCAAAAGCATGGATGCCATTGCTAGGCCTGGAGCTGGGCTGGCAGGATAGAACAGTACAATACCACAACACAGCTGGGCCTCCAACTGGTGTGGAAGTCGAGCATACCTTTATCATGACAGCCTTTAGGGCAAAACCCGGGTCAGAGCAGGGCATCAGGCCTGGCACCAGTGAGGCTTGGCCCCAGCCGGTAGGCTGGCCCCAGCAGGGTAGCTGACAGCATTCAAGGGGCTGGACATGGATAAAGGTTTGAGGTTCAAACTAGATACCGGGAAACAGGCAGAATATGTGATCTGACTCAGCAGACCAGGAATAGTGTGCTGTAACCTGAGAAGACAAGTGAATTTACCACCCTGGGATAATTATTTATTCAAAGAACATTTACTGAATGTCTGCTCCCTGCCAGGCATAGCCCAGGGGTATGTTGGTTGATCTCAGGATGAGGGCTGTGTGCTCTTGACCCTAGATATGTGCTTTTCTGACTAGTTCTCATAGTTAATATTTTGTTACTCAATTCCTGTAAATTTCTAGACATTTTATAAAGGATTCTCAGTAGTTACTGATATTCCTGTAAGGCTACAGTGTAAACACATTCATTTCCAAGTTCATGGCTGAACCTCCTTGAATTATGAATATGTTTATGGTCAATAAGTAGTATTTATTAATAGTGGGGTATATACTCTGGCTTTCCCTCTGTGTTTAATGAAATCATTAATCTCTGTAACCTCTACCCACAAACAAAATTGCACTGGGATTCATGAAAAATTGTAGACTCTATGGCCTCATAAAGTGTATAGAATATGAAAGTTTGTCTTAGTACCCTTCAATTATGTAGCAGATTTATTCAGAATCAGCCATGTCCTTTGCAAATTATTGGACAGCACAGAGACACACATAAAATGCTTAGAGTGAAATGTAAAAAGACCTTACTTTCTTTGGTTAAAGATGCACATGCACATGACATAAGTTCTTGCTTAAACTTGAACCCAGACAAATGTCGTGAAAGATAAATGAGCAAAAGAAAAGAACACATCACTAAAGAAGAGAAACAGTATCTGGTATACACATGAAAATGTGTTCAATTTTTCTTACTGGGAAGTAGAGAAAAATTAAAACAAAAGTAGAATATTAAATTGCCCCAATTTTAAAAATGACAACACATATTGGTGAGGGTGGATGAAATGAAAATTTACACTTCGTGGGGGAAGTGTAAATTGGTATAACCGTTCTGTAAGTAATTTGTATCAAGAGCCTTCAGAATGTTTGTACCTAGGGTTGGTCAGTTAGCTCAGTTGGTTAGAGCTCAGTGTTGATAACACCAGCCAGCCACAAAAAAAGAAAAGTGTTTTTGCCTTTTCCCAGTCTTTTCATTTTTGAAAGCTTATTCTCAGAAATGTCCATGAATATTTATATCAAGAATGTTTATTATAGAAATGTTTAGAATAGTGAAAAATTAGAAAAACTCAGTTGTGGAACAGTAGGAGACTGGCAAAATTAGGCAGTATCTATACGGTGGAATATTGTGCAGGAACTAAAAATTATTTATTCAATAAACATTAAGTAACATAAGGAAAAGCCTTGCTATGAGAAAAATTATAATTTTAATTTTGGAAATAATTATAAAGTTTATATCATTCAACGTAAAGAAAAGTGATTGAGAGGATGAAAATCCTATATCAAAGCATTTATAGTTTTTTTTTTAAGTGGTAGAATTATGGGTGGTGGTGTATTTTCCAGACATTCTACTTTGAAAACCTGTTCCTATTATAATTTGCAAAATACAACAATGCTTGAATCATGTTGACATGACTGAAAAAGAAACTTGTGCTTGACTCCCTGAAAGTGACAACATAGGGCAGTTGAAACAGACGCAGGGTTCAAGGTGGTGGTGATTGGGGCATTTCCTACTGCCTAGTCCACAGAAGAATCCAGAAGCAAAAAGTACAATTACAGGTCACTTCTCAGTGTTGATCAATCTTTACCTTAAATACCAAGACTGGAGCAGGCAGCCTGAAAAGGCAAGGTTGTTTATAGGAAGGTGGTTGTCAGCCTGTTGAAGAAGTTTGAGCAAAGCTTCTTTGTGCTCTATGCCCCATCGCCCTTCATCCTGATGGATGCAGGTGTCCATGCTGCAGAGAACTGCTCAGCATCAAACTCTGAGCAGGTGCAGGTTTACCCTCACCAGTTAGCTCTGCAAAAACAGTGGCTTTGTGTCCTGTGGCCTGCTATGTTTTGAATGTTCCCTCCAAAAATCATGTTGAAATTTAATTGCCACCGTGACCATATGGCTGGTGGGGCCTTTAAGAAGTGGTTAGATAATGGGTCCCCACTCTCATGCATGGTTTAATGCCCTTATCCTGAGTTACTTACCGTGAGAGTGGGTCCCCCTTGCTTGGCCTTCTGCTCTTCCACCATGGGATAGCATAGCACCATGCTCTTGGACTTCCCAGCCTCCGGAACTGTAAGAAATAAATTACTTTCCTTTATACCTTACGCAATCTATGGTATTCTCTTACAAGAACAGAAGACAGTTAGGAAACATGGCCCCTAAACAGTAGTTTGGCAGAACCAGCAGTTCTGGCGTCTCCTTTCAGAGTCTCTTTTCTCGAAGCATCTTATGATGCTTTCTAACTTTTTTTTTTTTTCCGGCCCTTCCAGGACTCCTGTGAAATGGATAGGAGTTTTAAATGTCAAGAGGAAAGAGAACAGAACACTTTTTCTTCCTTCCTGTCATAAGTGCCTTTTTTTTTTTTCTCCCAGCCTGTCTCTCCCTTTTCCCTCCTTTCCCAAAAATATGTTTCAGAGTCGGTTTGTGAAAACCAGTGTGAGCTGCAGCCGCAGCCTCTCCTATGTAGCCTTCCATCTGTAGCTTGGTCTGTATTATGTGCCATATATTTAGAATGCCCAAATTAGCAGTGTTCCGTGTGCTATTTTAAGAGAAGCTGGAAAGTCAGATGGAAGAGCAGGGCTATTGATCAGGACTGGCTTCTGAATGTTGCGGGATCTTATCCTCGAATCCCAGAAGTTGGAAATATTTGGGAGACTTTAAGAGAACAGATGGCCCATGAAGGCAGTTGGCCCAGGCGGTAATTAGTCCACGGAGGCAATTGGTCATTTTCAGAGCTTGGAGCAGAATTTTGTTTCTATTTATGCCATTCAGAATGTGAAAAGAGACTTTGACTAGAACATAGAGCTAGAAAATGTGTGGAAATGTGTCATTATAGCTGATAGATATCAGCTCAGCTTGGCTTCCAAAGTTAAAGGGTCCTAACAGAAAGGTCGATGGAGAGTTCTTTGTTTTTAATTTAAAATTGGAGACAGTCAACTTTGTTAAATAGGGCTAGGGAAAGATGCCATTGTAGAGGGAGCCAGTGAAAACACACTCAATGGTGCAAAGACCTCACACACTTCCTTTTCACAGCATCTGCATCAAGTGATGATTATGTTAGTGGGTCCCCCACCAGGCTGAGATGAGAGACCATATCTCACGTTACTTTGTAGCCCTGACACTAAACAGAGTGCCTGGTACATAGACGTTGATTAAATGTTTGTTGAATGAATAAATGAACTCACAGAGGAAATAGGATCAAAGCAGAGGGATTGACCTTGGAAGGGAGGAAGGAGAAAGCTTCCTTTGAGACCCAAGAAAAGGATGGCTCTGCAGAGCAATGAGTGAGTTTTTGTTGATTCGATTTTTTCCTTTGAGAGAGAGACTAGGAATTTAAAGTCTAAGCATGTAAAAATCACCACCATAATAGATATTCAGTAAATGTTTGACAATGATGATTTTATGTGACAATTTTATTCCCCCATATCTGTGTGTATTTGAATTTGACTCTTTAAAGCAGAAAGCTGATTTAATTGTAGGTTTGGTGTTTCTGTTTTAGTGTCATCCTGATTCTCTCACTTATTCCACTGTCCCTCTCCTCTCTCTTCTGAGGACACCCTGCGTCGCACTGTGTACTCCCAATGTTCTCTTTGCAGTTAACCCCTCCTAGGTGACCTGGTCACCCCATGTTTCATCCCCGTTTTCTACCTATAGGACATGCATCTTCTGCCCTTCAGATGGGGGCCATCATTTGTCCTTGGACTTATCTGCACATAATCATAACTGGGTATAATTATAGTTACTTTTCAAGAATCCTGGCCCTGTGTGAAATGAAAACCCTCCAGTTTATTAGACAATCCCATCCCAATGCTGTCTTCTCAAATTTGGCTTTGGGGTCAGGCTGCCAGTATTTAAATCTCGGCTGTGTCACAGGGTGCCTATACTCTCTGCTCCTCAGTTTCTCTGTCTGTGAATCTGACATTATTGACACCTGCCTCATAGGACGCTGTGAGCAGTACGTGTGGTAATACACACAATGCTTTCATAGCAGTGCCCGGTACAGTAAATGTTAGCAATTATTACTACTGCTTTTGCTATTCCTTGGTAGGATTTGGGGAAAAGCACTTTTATATCCCAGAAATTTTTTAAGACTCCCTCCCTGGCCCTTCATACCCTTCAGAATTCATAGTCGATTTTCACTGACACCATTGAGTAGTGGCAGGTTCATTTCCTTTTCTGGAATCATTTTCAAAATATCATTTAACATAAACAAAACTAAACTTTTTCTTTTCTTTTTTTTTTTTTTAGTGAAGAAGTTTTGAGAAGTTCTTTTTCATAGAATTAGGATTCTGATCTAACCCTGTGTTGATTCTATGGTTGTCAGTGGTCATGTTGAAAACATCTCTAGTATATTAACATAACTAGTACATTAATCATGTCTTTCGTGTATATTGTGTCTATTGGGGTAAGAGGGTGTCTCTTGGGAAGCGTGTGATATGGAGAATTTTGGATCTGGGGTGAATATCAGTGCTTATTCACATTTGTTATTTGTTTCAGCATATCTTGGAATGTGAGTTTTCATTTTTTCGCATTTCATTCTTTGGGCTGCCATCGTTTCATGCTAAAACCCCAAGCCTTCTTTGAGCAGAGAGCTCAGTGATTTCATGATCTCTACAGTGTTTTTATCATTAGTGGTGTAGGAAGGGTATCGGTTTGCCTGTGAAAAGACACTTCTGTGCTGAGAACCTCCGGGAATAACAGGCGTGTACCAAGCACCTTAGCTGAAGCAGCATCCTGGCCATTGCTCTTTTCTGGAATTTCACCCATTATTCTTGTTGACTTTCCATCCATCATGTTAATTGCTATTAGATTCTAGTTTCTCAGGCCCAGAGCTCATGTGTCTCACCCTTTGCACGAGGTGCAAGCCCCACCATGGTCTTGACACACGGTGGCCCCTTCTTACAACATGGGCTGTGACCTGAGACCTCCCTGTCATGGAGACTGGGTATCCAGGGCTCTTTGGATCTGGACCCAGTTTGACTAAGCAAGAGAACAACAGCAAAAGAAACTCATCATTTTATTTCCAGATACCGTAGCTACTAGTGGGAGGTGAAATGTTCTTGTTCGGTGTTGGTTGGAGTGAAATTGTTTGTCTTTTTAAAGCAATGCTGTGTTGTAGGATATTAACATGATAAATGAGTCTCTGGGGCAGAACATGAGTAAATGTTAAAGCAGAAGCTTTCAGGAATAAAATTTAAGCTCTTTAGCGTTGTCTGAAGAAAAAAAAATTGAGATAATTCTTCAGAAAAGAAGTGTTGCATAAAAGTGCAAGGTGGCATCTGAATGTAGGTTAACTTTCTTCCCCCAAAATAATGGTTAAAGGATTTCTCTTTGCCTTGGCTTCCTAAGTGGACGTGTCGTAAATCCTGGTATCCATCCATTCACACAGGCATTAAAAAGCAGATAGCCTTTTCAGTTAGCATTCTTTCAACAGCTCATACTGAGCACCTGCTGTGTGCCAGGCACTGTCCCAGGCATTGGGGATCAGGAAGCAATAATCCAGAAGAAAAGCCTGGTTTGCGGAGCTTACATTCTAGTTGAGGAAACAGTACACTCTAAACCTAAATAAGTAAATTACATGGTATGAGAAAGGTGATTCCCTTTACAGAGGGAAAATAAAGGAGTTTAAGGTGGGTAAGGACTGTCGGGGAGGATATGACAGTCTTAAATAAGACAGTCAAACTGGGCTTCATCGAGAAGGTGACATCTGAGCAAAAACTTAAAGGAGGGAAGGAGCAAGCCATTCATCCATCTGGAGGAAGAGGGTTCCCGATGGCAGGAGCAGCTGGTGCCCAAGCTCTGGGCAGGAGCCTGCCTGCCGGGCTGGAGCAGAGCCAGGGGTGAGGGGGGAGAGGAAAGGCGGCTGTGGTCAGAGGAGCAGGGGCAGGCACGCCTGGCCGGTTTTAAGCAGAAGGGTCACATGATCTGACTTGAATGTTTTATTTTATTTATTTTTTTATTTTGTCATTGCACAACATAAACATTTTCTGTGGCCTTTTACTAATTTCTCCCTAGCCCTCCCCACCCCTTTCCTACCTCTGCTGGCCTCAGTTCTGTTCTCTCCTTTTGAAAGTTCAAGGAATTATTGTGATTGCTCTTTCTTTTTTTATTTTTCTGTCAGCTCCCACTTATGAGTGAGGACATGCAGTACTTCTCTTTCTGTATCTGGCTTATTTCACTTAATATAATTTTCTCTAAGTTCATCCATGTTGCTGTGAATGGCAAAATTTCATTCCTTTTTGTGGCATAGCATTCCATGGGGTATGTATACCACAATTTCCTTATCCAGTCATCCATCAATGGACATTTAAGTTGGTTCCAACTCTTAGCTGTTGTACATAGAGCTGTGATAAACATGGGAGTGCAGGTGTCCCTTTGACATATGCCAGGCACAGGAAGAGAAATACCATATGTCCTCACTCATAAATGGGAGCTGAGAGAGAGAGAGAGGACGGAAGCAAGGAAGGAAGGCCGGCCACAATAAAACACGGAACTTTCAGAAGGAGAGAAAAGACCCATAGTTACTAGAGGTGGGAAAGGAGGAGTGGGAGGGGATTAGTAATTGGGTAAAGGACATAAAGAGTAGTTGTGATTTGTCATATGAACATGCTCATAATACTGATTTGATCATCATATGCTGTACACAAATACTGATAGTCAACTCTGTATCCCATAACTATGTATAACCACAAATAAATAAATAAATAAATACTTTTTTAGGGGGGAAAAGAAAACACATTGCTTGAGATATCATCTCACACCAGTTAGACTGGCCATTACCAAGAAAACAGAATAACAAATGCTGGCGAGGATGCGGAGAAAGGAGAACGCTCCTACACTGTTGGTGGGGCTATAAATTAGTGCAGCTGTTATGGAAAATGGTCTGGAGGTTCCTCAAACAACTACAGATAGAACTGCCATACGATCCAGCAATCTCGCTGCTGGATGACTTAAGTTTTATAAGGGTTACTTTGGATGTCTTGTTGAAAACAGACTCTGGGGAGGCAGGTAGAAGCAGGGAGATGGTTAGGTGGCTGCTACACGCACCAGGCAGCAGGTGACAGTGGCTTGGGCCAGGGCGGTAACAGTGGAGGTGGTTAGAAGTGGTCAGAATCTGGTACATGGGGTACTTCAAAAGATCGTGGAAAAATAGAATTGAAAGATAATGCGAGTCTTTCCAGGAGCTTTTTGAAGTATGCTTGTATTTTGAAGATGGAACCAGCATCGTTTGCTATTGGATTGTTGAGAGAAAGAAGAGTTGGAGATGAGTTCGGGGATGTTAGCCTGAGCAACTATAACAGTGAATTGCCTCATTTTAATGTAATCACCCCTTCAAGGACCCTATTGTCAAATACTGTCACGTTCTGAGGTACTGGGGTTAGGCTTTCAACATATGAATTGGGGGGGGGGACACAATTCAGCCCATGACATCGGTCATCTTTGGTGTCTGGGAACCTGGAGGCGTCGTGTGATTAGGCTGCCTTGCAGCCTGGCACATTGACTCCAAAATGAGAAAGTCGGTAACATTCCTTATATTATTTTAAAGTATAAGTAAGTCTATCAAAGGATAATCCATTGAAATAAAGGCTGTTGCTATATATATTCATTTTATTTACTCAACGGTATTGAGTACTTAGTTAGGCATGGTTGAAACAGAGATGAATTAGGAGAGTTTCCCTCCTGTCCGTGGGGTGGGCAGACAAGTAAGCAGGTGATCAGTGACAGTGCTGAGGTGCTACTGAGATGACAGAGCTTACACGTACTGTGTGGGAACACGTGGGAAGAAGGCCATTGAACCCACCTTTGTAAGGTGTGGAAAGGATTGATTCCCAGATGAAGATGTTCTGAGCTGAGTCTTGAGGGATGAATGTGAGCTGGAGAGGGAGGGAAAAGGTAGACTGGGGGTGGGACGTTGTCACAATGGCACTGAACAAAGCCCTGGGGTAAGGCAGAGCAGGGGAATTCAGACGCTGGAATCCACTTTGACTGGAGGTTTAAGTCTGGGGTCAGGGCATGTTGAGATGAGACCAGGGGTGTCACTGAGAACCAGATATAATGAAGTGCCATAACTTTACATGCCTTTGGGCTTTACCTTGATGATAGCGAAGATCCACCAAAAGGGGTTAAACAGAAGGGTAATATTATTAGAATTATATTTAGGAATATTTTTTGACTGCTCTGTGGTGAATTAATTGGAGGGACTCAGCATAGGAGGACAGAGAGCTACTGTAGTGATTCCAGGCTGAGATGATGCCAGCCTGATCTGCAGAGAAGTGGATGATTCTAGAACCCAAAGGGCTTGAAGATTGATCAGATAATACTAGTAGCTGACATTTGTATAAAGCTCGCTGGGTGCTGCACATGGATGGAGAAGGAGGAATAGAAGAGGAAGCTCAGGTGTGGGCAGCTCACTGAATGCTGGTGCCACTCACTGCTCCCCAGAAGAGGAAGAGCTGGACCAGCGTGATGATCAGCCCAGTTCAGTGGGTGATTTTGAGACATCTCTGGGATACATAAGGGGAGATGATCAAGACAGTTGGAATATAAGTTTGGGGCTCAAAACAGACACCAAGTTGGGAGCTATAGAGTTGGGACTTCTCAGGGTACTGATGCAAACTTAAACTGTGGAGGTGGATGAGCTGTCTGTGGAAATGTTCAGAGCGAAAGAGATCTGAGATCAGAACTCTGAGGACCGCCCACAATTAAGTGACAGGCAGAGGATGGGCACCTGTGAAGGCAACTAAAAAGAAAGCCAGAGAGAGGGGCAAAAAACCAGACGAATTTGGCACTTTGAAAGCCAAGGAAAGAAGCGATTTTAGATGCGGAGAGTGAGCATTAGCGTTGAATGCAGAGGAGGTTGGAGCAGGGTGAGAATGGACAGTGTCTATTGGGTTTAGCCACACGAAGCTACTGATGACCCGGATGGGTGAGAACTTCTTCAGTGGAGTGGTGGGGACAGAAAGAAGAATGCAGTGGGATGAGGAAAGGAAGGAGAGGAAACTGAGTCCCTATATAACCGCGTAGACTATATAACTTAAATGTTGCAGTCCAACATGATAGCTACTCTCCACGTGTGGCTATTTAAAATTAATGAAAATCATATAAAATTAAAAGTGCAGATCCTCGATTTCACCAGCCACATTTCAGGTGCTCAATAGCTATTTGACAGCATATTTTAAGAACATTTCCATCATCACAGAAAATTCTAGTTGACAGTGCTAATCTCGATGCTTAGCAGTGCAGGAGAGCAAGGAAATAGAGCAGTAGCTCTTCTAAGCTTTTTGTGGATCTATTTGGAGGTAGGGGTGTGCGTGTGTGCACGTGTGTGTGTATTTAATGAGAGACATGAGATATTTAGAGTGGATGGGAAGAGCTCATATGTGAATGCAGGCACGTTTTTGCCTGTATCCTATCAGGTAGCTGTCATGTATAGAAAAAAAAATCCCCTCTACTCCTGCCAGCCTTGAAATGCTTAAAAATTGTTACATGTACTTCTAGATGCACTCAAAAGTTGCACTCAGTGTGACTTAGGAAGAGAAAATACTGTTTTATTTCTGTATCTCCATCATTTTTAGCTTTGCTCATAAAATGGGGTTGACCCATGTTTGTTGACTTAAGCTCTGAATTACTGTTGGGGATGGACATTCTAGTCACATGATTCGTTGTATACTCACATGGCCACATGTGCTTGGCACTTTTTTCTGTGCTCCAGCTTGAGGATATGGAGGGCGCTGAGGATACAGAAATGAACAGGACATCATTTTGACTGTAAGAATGTAAGTTTGTCCTCAGTTTTGGACTCTCTTTCCCCCGGTGGTTCTAAGGTTCACTTGGGTGTGTCTCAGGCAGTGCATTGGGAGTCAGGAGGAGGTTTGGAAATCCCTTAATGAAGACCCTGGGTCAGGGACAGTTAGCTAGAGATCTTTAGATCCCCAACTACACAGCAGCTCTAAGGTCATACCTGTCCACAGGTGTCTATTGAGCACCCGCTAAGCATCTATTTGTTAGGCCCTAGGGTGTAGCAAAGATTTTAAAAGAAAATGTAATCCCTGCCCTAATTGGGAAACGGATACATTATAGATCCGTGAATATAAAAGCAGGACTGTGACTATTAGTAAGGTGCTGACTGGGAGTAGGGGACACAGAGGCAGGACGGGTATGAGGCATTCAAGAGACAAGTAGAGACCCAGCCGACTGGTGCAGTGACAAACAAGGCTGGACAGAATAAGATGTGACTGGAAAGAGCGCGTGTGATTTTATTAGCCGCACATGAGAATCAGTCTCATTCTAAAGCTAGTACCTGATTAACGATAGCCTTTAAAGCGTGGGAAAAGAATTTCAACGTGATGTTTCTAGCAGGGGAAACACTGTAGGTGTGCATGCAGGCAAATGACCTGATGTGAGTGGAACTTGCTAAGTGCCCAGACCTGAGCTCCCTCCCTCCTGTGGAGACCCCAGCAGCAGAGCGACAGGGTGCACAGCATGGATCTGGACTGCAGGTGACGCTGTGCGAGATCTCAGGGTGACTACTGAGAATGAAGACCCCCCACTTTTCTCCCAGTGATATTGGTGTCGCTCCTCATCTCAAAGATAACTCATGGCTGGGGCAGGTTTGGTGGGGTGCTAGTGAGGAATACTAACAGTCCAGGTTTTCTGCATCTGTGTCTGCGTGAACGTCCCTTAGTTCTAGATATTTACCTGGTTAGAACAGCAGTACTTACACCCTTGTGTGGCACCAGAATTCTTCATAAACCCCCAATACTACGGTTAAGAAGCAGTAAATATATGAAGGAGAATATGATGGAATTAATGAGGAAAATGAGGTGCTGTCCAGATCTTACAATATAATAATGGAAGGAAAAGAATAGTCCAGCTGTACCAAATTATTAACATTGATAAAACCAAAGGCCAGCAGCCTGCAGGTACCTGGACTACTGGCCAGGCACTTTGAGAACCCTGATTCTCCAACACAGATTGTCTTCAGGTCTTTAAGAGACCTTTCCCCATGGTATTCCAGAGAAGAACAGACTGTCATACAAAGGGGGGCCAGAGACTAGAGGGTTTTTTGTTTTTGTTTTATGTGTGTGTGTGTGTGTGTGTGTGTGTTTAAATATATATATAGCTATGGCCCTTGTGGTGTCTTTGTTTGTGTTGATGACAGCTGTAATGATTCTGGCTTTATGTCTAGTCTTGGACCCAGAAGACAAGTTATGCACAAGTTTTACAGATCGATCCCTGCTCTGAAGTATAACACAGTCATTCCTTGGGTATCCATCAGGGATTGGTTTCAGGAACTCCATAGATATCAAAATCTGAGGATGTTCAAGTCCCTTATATAAAATGGTGTAGTATTTGCATATAACCTATGCACATCCTCCTGTATACTTTCAATCATCTCTAGATTACTTTTAATACTTAAAACAATGAAAATGCTGTCTAAATAGTTGTTATACTATATTAGTTTTTATTTGTAATATTTTTTATTGTGGCATTATTTTTCTTCTTAACTTCAAATATTTTTTATGTGAAATCGAGGAGACAGAGGGCTGAATATTTTCTCATCTCTCTTCCAATTCCATTTCCTCATATCATAACAACCTGCATCTCATAATTGCAGTCATTAACATGACGTTTTACCGTTTGAGATTTTACCTTTGCATTCTATGTCTATGACACCATCAGATAAGCCATTCTCTAGGCATTCAAAATTTCTTCATGCTTCCCTAAATTTCCTCTATATGTTCTTCTCATAGAAATGTCCACCATCCAATCATTAACAAACAAAAACAGCATGGATTTTGTATATGCACAGGGAAAACCAGGGCCTGTTTTTGTGACACACAAGGGAAAGATGCAGAACGTTCTCTAAGTTCCTTTTAAAGAGAATAATGACAAAAAGGTCTAGAAGCTCTTCTTGGTTCAGTGTTGTTCACACCTGTTTTTATTTGAATATTAAACCTTCAAGGGATAAATATCTCTGTCACATTAAGTCTCAGCCACATTTAATGCTCCTTTACTGGTGCACTTTATAGAAATAGAGCAATTTGGTGGTAGAGAAAGGGGAAGCGTTACTTTTGTCATTGCTTAACTCCTAGAATTCCTTTGAAGAGTAACCATATGTTAGTGGTCAAGTACCCATGCCCCAAATGTACCCGTGCCTGTGAATGATTTTTGCCTCCATTTGGGAACCTCTAGATTATGGAAGCTTTGAAATCATATTCCCTAGAGCAATCCCTTCCAACCTTGGCTGCACGTTACAGTTTCTTGGGGAGTCCAGGCCACACTACAGAATAATTACGTCAGAATCTCTGGGAGTGGGACCCAGGTGTCAGTATTTTTAAGGCTCCCCTGGTGATTCCACTGTGCAGCTGTAGTTGGAATCACCATATCTAGAGCTGGGACAACCTTATAGCTGATAGTCCTCGAGCCTGCGCCAGTGTAAGGGATAAGGCTTCTGAAAATTATGATGCTCTCTGTGGAACATCATGAAATATATTTGACCCGCTGTAACTAGTACATGGCTTCATACCACTTGGAGAGAAACTGGAGTCGGTCTTCCCACCCCCCAAAATAATATTCTAGCTAATACTTATGAAGTGTTTGGAATATTTTGTGTATTGCTCTAAGTACTACATACATTCTTCAACTGTCACAGCAGCCCTATGAGACAGCTGTTTTATTATGGTCATTCTTATTTTAGGAGTGAGGACACAGAGGCAAAGAAAGTATAAGTACCTTGCCCAAGATGACACAGCTGGGACTTGAACCCAGGTGCCCTGGCTCTAGAGCCTGTGCTTTTAAGTGCTCCTTTTTTACTGCCTCTCCTGTGCACACACAGAGAAAAAGCCACGCTTTGATTCATTCAACAAATATTTACTGAGCACCTCCAGTGTGCCAGGCAGTGCTCTAAGATATTCAGGCATATTTTCTCATACTTCTATTGTTATGAACTTAACAGAAAACAAGCCTGTGTAATCACTGTCAGGAAAAATGATTTAAAATAAATTGTTCCAAAATAATTATCCTTGTTAGATTTCCTATAACACCAACTCTTCTATACTGAACAACCTGATACAGCAAGTTAACTATTGTATGTGTTTTTGAATTTTCTTTTAAGACTCCCTCTTTGACCCATGGCTTATTTAAAAGTATGTTGTTTAATTTCCAAGTGTTTAGTGAGTTTCTTGTTGTCTTTCTGTTACTGGTTTCTGATTTGATTCCGATATGATCAGAGAGACACCCTATAATTTCAGTTACTTTAAAATTGCTGGCTTGTTTTATGGTCCAAGATATAGGCTACCTTGGTGTATGTTCCATGGGTGCTTGAAAAATATGTGTATTATGCTCTTGTTGGGTAGAGTATCTTTATATGTTGATTAGATCCTGTTCATGGTCATGTTGTTCACATCTTCAGTACCCTTCCTGATTTTATGTCCTATAGTTCTATCAGTTGCTGAAAGGGGGACTGAAGTCCCCAGTTATAAAATGCATTTGTCTATTTCTTCTTTCAGCTCTACCAGTTTTTGTTTATGTATTTTGAAGCTCTTTTTATTTGGTATATACACATTTAGGATCATGTCTTCCTGGTGGATTGATCATTTTATAATATCCCTCTTTGTCTCTCATAATTTTATTTGTTTTTAAGTATTTATGTAATACTAATATAGCCACTCCTTTTTAAAAATTGTTGCATGATTAATCTTTGTTGTTGTTTTTTCCTTTGCCTTACCTATGTTGTTGAATTTGAAGTCAGTTTCTTATAAACAGTCTATAGTTGGGTTGTGGGTTTTTTTTAATATCCACTTTGCCAATCTCTTCCTTTTAATTGGTACATTTAGACCATTTAGAATTTCAATAATTATTGATATGTTAGAGTTTATAGCTCCCAAGTTAACTAATTACATAACCAAGGTTCATTTTTATCTTAGAGAGTTCACCAAAAGATTAAATTAAAAATGGCTATCAATGGAGACTTGACCAAGGGATCTTTGTGTATTTGCTTGATTTTATGGCCAAAGTAAGAGTTTGTTATCATCCCCTTGAAAAGTTTTCTGAGCTAAATTTGTGGTAGTCATGCTCAGTTGATTGGGAGTTGGGGGTCTCAGCCACCCATTTGTCTGTGTGTTTGGTGGATCCAGAACTTTTTTCTGAGAAAAATCTTATTCCTACCCAGAGAACTCCCACTGCCCAGCTCCATGTAGAGATGGAGTGACTTTATGTCCCAGCATATGCCTAGTGTGTCATAACAGGATGTCAATAATACTAAAAGCACAGTAACTGATAAGGTTTGCATCTGCCCTTAATGAGCAGCCTAGCATATTTACATGCCATGAATTTGTCAGAGAATATAATATCAAAACCTCTGTCTATCAATAATTATCAGATACTCATGTTCCAGTTATGACCGTTAATGTATAAAAGTGTCTAGAATTTAGTGACTTAGTGGCACCATTTTCATAGGCCATCAGATTCCATGTATCAGTAATTCAGAAAAGGCACAGAAGGGATGGCTTGTCCCTACTCCAGCCTGTCTGGGTCTCATTTGGGCTCATGTCTGGGCTTGAAGGCTGAGTGGTGGACTTAACAGCTGGGGGCCAAAATCATCTGCAGAGCTTGTTCACTGACAGATCTGTCATCTGGACTGTGACGGACATGAGGACCAGGACAGCTAACTGGAATGTCTGTGCATGGCCTGTCCACATGGCGTGGCCTCTTCACAGCATGGCACCCTTGGGGTAGTTGTGCTTCTTACGTAGCAGTCTGGGCTCCAGGAGAAAATGTTCCTGCAAGCAAAGTGGAAGCTGCATCATCTCTCTCTCTTCCCTTAGTCACAGGAGTCGCAAGCCCACTTAGATTTGAGGGGAGGGGACAGAGACCTCCTGGTGATGGGAACCTTGTCAAAGAATTTGGGGGGTCATGACTCATTTGAGAAAAAAATAGTGCTACCTAAATAGGGAAAATATTATCTATTCCTGTAGGTTCTCTGAGTTTCGTTTAAAAACTTCTGTGTATTAAATGATCATCTGAAAACCGTATATCTAACAGATCACATTATATTGACATCCTATGGAATTGTTTCTATTCTTTAGCGGTGCAGCATCAGTCAGTCGTATGCTATGTAATAAAGTTGCCGTAGGAATTATGTAGAGGCAGCAGCTATCATAGTCCTACAATGACAGTTTTCTTTCCTCTGGTTTGTTGCTTTCTCGTGGTAGGTCATGTATTGTTCAGCGCCAGTGTTGTACAGTTGAGTAAACTGAGGCTTTGAGAATTGACTTTGCCCAAAGTCATAGAACAAGTTAATGCTCGAATGGAATTAAGATTCAGGCCTTTCTCCCAAGCCGGGTTGCCTCTGGCAGAGCTTCCCTGGCTTTGTAATCTAAGACGACCCTTTAGGACTTGCCACCTCACAGGTACTTAGCATGACCGAACTGTAGCTTGGCATTCTGAGCAGATTATTATTTATTTGTTTATTTTCAGCAGCTGACCTGCACAAGGATCTGAACGTGTGACCTTGGTGTTCTAAGGCTGTGCACCAGCTAACTGAGCTAACCGGCCAGGCAGATTATTCTGTTTAAAAGGGTGTCCCTGTTGGGTTGACAAACTTCAAAGCTGCCAATATTCAGTATTTAAGTTGTTTCTAGTGTGCTCTTCACCCCAAAGGAAAAGCACTTTTTACTTTCTCGTTGTGTGTCCCGTTGTCCCTTGGTGATCAGTTGAGGTGTGTGCTCGTGTCTGTGTCATTTTCTAAGAATGTGGAGGCAAGTCTGGCACAGGATTCATTTTTCTAATTGAAAGCAAATCTCCAGAGGCTTTTCTTCATAACTTTATGATGACTAGAACATACTTTTTTACAGCTTAAGATTCAGATTGTTATGGGTTGTGTTTTACCTATCTGATTGTCCAAAAATAGAAGAAAACCCCCAAACCAACATCCAAACAAAACCAAAAGCCCACAAGATGGCAAAACAAGGCCTTTCGTGATTTGGAACTTGCCCAGTCCTTCGGCTTCATGTCTGTCTATAACTTCCTCTGACCCCTCTCCCAGCCTTGCTGGACTTCTGTAGTTTTCTGAATTTACCATATTATGTCTCCATACAATTGTATATTTTGGTCAAGCAGCCTAGAATGTCCTCCTTGCCCATCCCGTATTAAGTGTGCCTGCTGCACAGCTTAACTCAAATACTTCCCTGACTGGATGGCCTTCCCGAAATGTCCCCAGAGAGTGAGGGGTTTCTCCCAGCACCCCAGCCCTGAGCACAGAACTGGAGCTGCTCATTTCTGTTTCTGTGCTTGAAATCTGCACCCATCCCGGGCAGGGTGCATGCGAATAAAGCATCTCTGTGTGCTCTAGTCTATTACCAGCAGTGGAAGGTACTTGTTAAGGGATCATTGAGAATGAGTTACTGGCTTAATGGGCTAACAGAGATGTCCCTCCACTCACTGCATCTTGACTTTACCCTACTGTCCTTGGGGCCCTAGAATGTTTTCAAGAAATGATGTGTTGTTCAGATTTCATTTAAAATACTTCCAACGTTTGGGCCATAGCTTCAAACGTTCTTTCTATTAGGAAATAAGGTATTCAACGAGGGGAGAAAAAAAGAATCGGGTCTACAAGTGTGCTTTTCATGTTGACTTTCTGGGTTGGTGTGGGCATCAGGTCCTTTCCCTTTTTGTGACCACATGGAACCAACAGAGATAACAGATCCAGCCTTTCTTATAACACCTGTTTAATGGGCATTTGGTCATTGCTGTTCTATTATCAGAAACTCCGTTCACTTGAACCATTATTTTATTATTTATTACAGTGGCTAATTCTTCATTTTTAGTGTTTACGTTCATTGCAGACTCATAATGGACTAGTTTGGGTAAACCAGTGGTTCCCAAACGCTAGTGTTCAGACCATAATTTAATAGGTCCGGTGTGAAGCCCAAGAATATGTATTTTCTCAAGCTTACCAGTTTCTACTGGCATAGACAAATACAGATCAATAATGTCTATTATGGTAGAAAACTTTGACCTGTTTTCTAGGCTTATGATTCTTTCCTTGATCCATAGTTTAGAAGGTCCATAGAAATACATATATATTTTCCCCAAATGTCCAGTGAGTTCAATCTTGTAACCTATTTGTAAGGTTAAAATGAATTCCTACTTCTGACTCATTAGATGAGTTAGTTAAATAAAATCAATACTTATAAGACACACAACTTATGACTTTTCTTGAAGCACAGAGCAGTTGATGTTGATGCTTTGAATGTCTTTATAACTCATCTTTCTTTTCTGTCCTTCCATTCTTTTTGAGACTGACTTTTGAGAATAGAAAAACATCAGGAAAGATGCTTCAAATAGCTAATCAAATTTCCAAATACACATACACTGTGTACACTGTGATTCAATTTTTAAGACCAGGAAATAGGAACCCTGAGTCATTAAATATCTTATTTAAGGTGATACAAAGTCAGTGATAAAACCAGGATTAGACTGGGAGTCTTTGGCATGAGTGTTGTCCAACCACAGACGCCTGTCTGGAAGACAGACAGAAGGTTCTGTGTGTCTGACAGAGGGAAAGACCCTGTTCTAATCATTTTAGTGATTGTGGATGGGGCTGTAGGTGTGACTGGTACAGAGTTTTGCCAACCAATATGGATGGTTGTGGGGGGAGGCGGGTGGTATAGTCAGATAAAAGGTCCTGGTAAGTGACAAATGGCTTTGGGGTCAATGATTTGAAATTTTCAATTGATATCATACATTAGAAATGGGATTCTGAGGCAGCATCTAAAGAAAAATCCTATTGCACTATTGCTAAAAAAATTACCTTAACCCAAAGTATTACATGATAATTTATATATCATGATGCTTTTTACCAGAATATCAAGAATCCTCACACTTCTGGGTCCACAGTAGCGGTTTAAAAAAAATTAGTAACTGGATTCTGCTTTCAAGAATATTTAATGCCAACATAGCAAGTGGAGGTGTTTGCTCTAGAGTTTTGACCTGTTTGACTGAGAGCAATAATACACTAAATACTGGAGCAACGTGGGGTGATACGGTCATAACAATGGTAATGACAATTACCATCATTACTGCCAGCATCACTGAGTGCTTCCTGTGCTGCCAGCATACATGTGTTCTACATGCATTCGTTTATTTAATCTTCATAGTAGCCTGATGAAGAAGTCGATGTTATTCTTAATCCCATATCTTAAAGATACAGAAATGGACAAATCATTCAATAATACATTACCTTCAAAGGTGAGTTTTAAGACTGACTTTTCTGATATACTTGGGAAAGTTGATTAGCCATTCGAAGCATCTTTCCTGATGTTTTTCTATAATCAAAAGTCAGTCTCAAAAAGAACATAAGGACAGGAAAGAAAGACACATTATAACATCCTTTTCATGGCAAAGCTGATGTCCTTTAAAGAGCTTTACCATGACGTTGCTCTTCAATTCAAGTCGGGTGCCCACCAGTCTGTGAGCATATCATTTGTGACCTTGAACAAGTAACTTAACAGTTGCTGCCTTTGGTTGGCCAAAGACAATAGCTTGGTCACACATTCCTTGGTCTTTGACCTTTTAACTCCCGCTCATGGCTGCTGCCTGTATCTTAAGTTTTCTGCTTTTCCCCAACATCCTGGATACACTGTTCCACTGTGTTTTGAGAGGAAGTCCTGCAGCTGTTCGGAAACTCACCCTGATAATGGCTGCTCTGACTTCACTTCCTCGGATGTTTGTTCTGGAATCCCTGCAGCACTCCCTCTTACCTTTGCCTCTACCACCACCGCCTGGCTTCTTAAACTCCACGTAGTCCAGCGAGGCGTCTAGCATGTGTGATTTCTAACCACTGGCTTCTTAAAGTGAGGTGGTGGAAAGAGATGGATCTGCTGCTTCTCAAAAGAAACCCACAGGCCTTGAAGAGTAAGGCCTGAAGGTGGAAAGAGATCTTGAGGTCTCAAGCAGAGTCTGGGGAAACTCAAGACAGAACTGGGGAAAAGTGCAGAAAGGCCCAGTTTCCAGGGCAGCCACTTCCTGGGCCCATTTGTCACCTGGAACAGGTTAAACTCCAGCATGCTCAGAACCCGTTTTCTTCCTCTTCCTTCTGTTAATATTTCTGACTCAGTCGCTCTATTGTCTGCTCTCACTTTGACCCTCTGCTCTGACTCTTTCTCGTCCCTTAGCTCTACCTTTCCTTTCCAGGTTCCCTCTCCTGCCTGGACCCCAGAATGAATTCCTCCCACTAGGGCCCCCCCAGTGCCCATGTCCTCGCCCTCCACCCCTGTCTTGCAGTGCCCAGTCCTGGCTCAGTGAGTCACCATCTTGTCTCCTCCTTGACCTGCGTTCTCCCTGCTGCAGGAGGAAAGTCACCTAATGCATGTGCTGATGTCAGTGCAAATGCATGAGCAACAGCCCAGCAGCACCTTGGAGATATTTTGTAATTCCTTGCCACCTCCTTACTCAGCTGCATCTCCTGTTCTCCAGTGTCCCCACCCCAGCCCTGCAGCGCTCCTCTCAAGTCATCATCCCACCTTTAATCCCCTCATTCTGTGACCCCAAGAAATTAATAATGCCAGTTCCATTAGCACCTTGGGCTTTCTGCCCGGCGCCTGCACTCTGCACCGCCTGTACCTGCTCTCCTGCTTTCCTGCTCTCCTGCTCTGGGGACGAGGCGACTCTTCCCTGTCTGTTACCATGTCCCTCCCTGGGTTGTAGCTCCCTCTGCTCTCACCTTCTCATTCCATCCATGTGTACTTATTATCTATTTCTATTTGTTTCTTCCTTTCAGCACGTGAAGCGGTTATATTTCTCTTTGCAATTTTTTTTTTAAAAAATATAACACTATGACAACTCTGTAAGTTCCTCCTGCTTCTACTTTATTGTGCTTATTCCCTTTTTAACCAAGCACCTTCCCTTCTCTCCCTCCCTTTCTTCTGTGCAGCACATATTCTTAAGGTTGCAGAAACAGAGTTCTGGTTTTCTGGGAGTTTGCCTTCCAGTGGAGGGTAGGAAAGTTAACACTGATGAAAAACTAGAACAGGGTGATGTGAAGGTGGTGACATGACTGCCGTGGTGGGGGCCTTCAGAGGGGGACTAGGGAGGGTCTCTTTGAGGAGGTAGCATTTGGGTTGAGACCTGAATGGTGAAAAGGATCTAGCCACGCCAGAACCCAGAGGAGAGCCTCCCAGGCAGGGGGCAAAGAAAGGGCAGAGGTCCTGAGGTGGGAATAAGCTTGACAGTTTCAAGGAGATGAAAGAAACATACTCATCTCACTGCTGCAGCTTCGTGTCTCTTCATCTTTCAAATCGACCCCACACTGCCTTGCTGCCCTGTCACGTGTCTGGACCGATGTCACCAATGATCTCCTTCCTGCTTGCTCCGGCGGGCCATGTCATCCTCCTCTTACCTAACCCTGACATAGCGGTTGTCATGCAGCAGTCCCTCACTCGTCCGCTGGGGTCCCTGGCGTGCTCACTTCTGTTTCTCTGAGCTCTCTGTCATTGGGACTGCTCGGTGTCCTTTGTGGATTCGTGTGCTCTGCACCTGAAGCTTGGTATGTCCCAGGCCTGCATCTGGGCTCCCTCTTCTTGCTCCACAGACATGTCCTGGCTGATCTGACTCACACCCACAGCTTCAGCTTATAGAGTTGGGACGCCCAGATCTCTGTGTCTAAAAAAGGCCTATCAGCCGAGTTGCAGACCTGCTCATACAGCTCCTCAAATCAGCATAGCCCATAACGTCTTTCTCTGTAACTGGAGTCACCCTACCGTTCTCCCTCTCCCTCCCCTGCCATCCCATTTTCCAACCAGGTTCTCTCCACTCCTTTCCACTTCTGATTGTCTGCACTGCATCTGTCGTCATTCAGACTCTTGGCGTTTCTTGCCAAACCATTCCTCTTTGTACCCTGATCTCTTCATCGTCATCCATCCATGCTGCACACTGCTATAAGGCGATAGTCCTGGAAAGATCTCATCTCTCCCCTGCTCAAAGGCCAGCCTCACTCCCCTGAGCTCCAGCACAGAGCTTGCACTGTGAGGATGACTTGGCAGCCCATGCATGGTGTGGCCCGACCTGACTCTGCAGCTTCGTCTCCCACCTCTCTCCCACACCTTCCTGTTCGATGCCAGCTTTGCTGAACTGCTTCAAGTTTGCCAAACGTAACAAGTTGTTTTTTATTTGCTTGTTTTGTTTGTTTGTTTGTTTGTTTTTTGGTATCTTTGCTTATGCTATTATTCTTCTTTAGAAAGCCCTCTCTGATTTTGTAGTCTTGACAAACATCACTCAGTCTTCAATTCTGGAGAAACATCTGTCAGACTGTCCATACCCTTCTCCAGGTGGAGACCCCCTCCTTTTTGTCCTCTTAATACCTCAGGCAGATTCATCAGATTTATGCCTGCTTTGTTTACCTGTCTGTCTTCCTCTCTAGAATGTGAATTCTGAAAGCAACAGTGATTTTACCAGATTCATCTTTATATCTCCAATATAGAACACAACCCAGAGTAAATGACAGCCATAAGAAAAATCAATAAGGACAAAACTAACCATGTCATTTGAATATGAATCGTGAGGCTGGCAGGTGACCCGGTAAAGAGCCCCACCTTGCTGCACCGGAATCTTAACATACTTCATTTTCTACCCGTTATCAAATACCCAGGGGCCTTCATGAAGCAACAGGTACTTTATAGTTTGTGGGGGTTAAAAAGGCTCTGGAAAGAAAGTTGACTGCTATGACTAGTGGTGAAATGAGAAGGTGCTCTAAGTGAGGTCCTTAGAAATTTCTGACAGATTAAGAATCAAATATTAGATTTGTCTGCTTGGATCTGTAACATAAACAAATACTCACCAAATGCAATATATAAGAAAAGGTGATTTATGAATTATTTCAGCAGGTACATTAGTCAGTGCAACTATTTCTTATCAAGTGAAAGAAATTTATAGTGAAAGTTGAAACAGTGATAACAGAGGAAGGACCTGTCCAAAAGCTGCTGTAAATGGATGAATGACGATGCAGGAGAAAGTCAGGAGCATTTCTGCAACCCAGCGGATGAGGAAAAGCTTTGAAGTGTGTACTTTCTTGCTGCCTTTTGTCGGGGGGATGACTGACTTTATACAGCATCTGAGCATTTGAGGATTCATGGCAGTCTTAGGACATCTCTTTCACAAATGCTGTGTGTCGACTGCTTTGCCTACACAAATAGAGCCAGGAAGTGACGGCACATAGCACTGTAGTGATGTCTCATTTACCTCATGTGGTCTGGGAGTGAAATATGCCATCTAAGCAGAATTTTCTAGGTAACCAAAGCACCAAAATAGTAAAACAAACAAACAAAAAGTTACTATTTTGGAGTAAAATCTTTCTCAGGTGTTTACCTGCTTCTCGTGTTGAGCAGAGTAAACAGAATATGCTCTTACAGTGATGTCTTCAAAGGCAATGTACATGGGTGGAGTGTTTTTTCTGTATATTAAATGATCCCAGGCAATTACAACTTTTTTAAAACTAATGTTTGGTTTCCTTCCCTGTTGTCAGGAGGTTACCAGACAGTATTACTACTGTCAGCATTTCTGCCCGTTACAGATTTTTCTTTCCCAGATATTCTTTTTTTTCTTGTTGGAAATATCCTTTTTTTCCATTAAAATCTCCCCCTTTCAAAATTGACTACTTTCAATGGGTTATAGATTAGGAATTCAGATAACTGTTATTTAACAACTGTCAAAATTGTGTGGTGAAATAAAGAAAAGCTCTAAGTTAGGTGAACGCAGACAAATCACACGTTCTCTGGGTCTCAGTTTGCTCATCTGTGAAATGAGAAGGTTGGACTAGATGATTTCCAGGGTCCTTTCATGCTCTCATGTGCCAATAAAGTAGTTCAGAAAAGTTTAAAAGCTCTGAGACTGAAGTGTCTGGAGGATGAGTGATCACTGTGGGTTGAGAGTGTCTGGGAATCTTCCCAGAGGAGGAGGGTCAGGTTTAGAAGGGGCAGAAGGCGGAGAGGTGGCTGGTGGATCCCTGTCTGTGAAAAAGTGCAGGACCTTTTCAGAGGAGAGCAGTTACTGTAGTAGAACACACATAACATAAAACTTACTATTTTCACCATTTTTAAGTAGACAGCTAAGTAGCATTAAGTAAGTTAACACTGTTGTGCAAGCATCACCACGACCCATCTCCTGAACTTTTCTTAGCTTCCCTGACAGAAACTCTATCTCAGTTAAACACAACTTCCACACTGCCCCCTCCCACACCCACCGTTTTACTTTCTGCATCTCTGGATTTGACAACTCCAGGTGGCTCACCTAAGTGGAATGGTACAGTATTTGTCATTTTGTGTCTGGCTTATTTCACTTAGCACAGTGTCAGGAAGGCTCATCTACGTAGTAGCTCATGTCTGAATTTCCTTTTTTAAGGTTGAATGATATCCTATTGTATGTATACACCACATTCTGTTTATCCATTCATGTGTTGATGGAGATTTGGGTTCTGTCTTTTGGCTATTGTGAATAACGCTGCTATGCACGTGACTGTGCGAGCACATGTATCTGTTTGGGTGCCTGTTTTTAATTTTCATGGGTATATACCCAGAAGTATATAGTGGAATTTCTGGGTCATATAGTAACTCTGTGTTTAACTTTGAGAAACTGCCAAACTGTTTCTCCCAGTGGCTACACCATTTTACATTTCCACCAGCAGTGCACAAGGGTTCCATTTTCTCTACCTGGGAAGGACAGTTATATGTGCTCAGTATAAACCAGCTCAAGCAGAGCCCAGCTTTCACATGAGGGCAGTAGACTGGGGCCAGATAATGCCTTAAAGGCCAGGCTGTGGCACTGGTACTTTCTTCCGAGGCTATGGGAAGCTGGTAGGGGATTTGAGCCAGGGGAAAAGCAGGACTGGAGTGGAACTATGGGCAGGTGAAGGGCCAAAGGACATGTGCAGGATGGATTGGACCCTGGAGGCTGGGACGTGGGGTGGCAGATGACTGCCATTATGCAGCTGGGAGACCGAGGCTCCATACAGGAAGGTGGCAGAGGCGGGGATGAACGTGGAGACTTGAGAATGAGCGTGGATGGATGGGACTCTTGAGGATGAAGATGATGTTCTGCAGGCTGGAGGTTTGAGGAGAGTCCAGCGTGGGCTCAGCACTGCAGCACGTCACAACCTGTGCACACACATGTTGAGTGAGTGAGGATTGAGAACACGCATGTGAGGACTGCCACCTTCCCTGCCCTTTGGCGTCATGATTCCAAGGTCCCAAGTTGAAGGCAGGGTGTAGACAGGGTGTATCCTGGTTAGCTCCTTGCCAGCTGAAGGAGTAGACATTTGCAGCAGACTAGGAGCTGTACCTTGGATATGTGGAAATGCCCCCACCTCATTGGGTGTCCTAGAGCCTGGCCCCTTGAGTAAGATAAGACAGGCATTGGGGTGCTTGCACAGGGAGCCAAAACACGCAACTGGAAGTGAGCTTAGCACCTATGGAGGGAGGAAAGGAAAGGAGGTGCCAGGTAGGGCACCTAAACAAAGATCTAAGCTAGCTGCAAAGTTCTCATCCTGATCTTTAATTTGCATAATGTGCAAAATGATACTGTCCTATAGAATATTCCAGGGAAGGCTTTTTGGGGGCTAATTTGCTTTGTATTTGTCATTAGCACATGTCAGCCTATTGGCTCCAAAACCATTCCCGCCTCAGAAAGTTCTGCCCCCCTTTCTCAGTTCCTTTGTGTTTCCACCCCTAAAGATTTCCAAGAGGCAAAAGGATTCTTGTAGGTGTTGTCTTCTGTGTTAAAAGAAGATGAACTGAGAATGTTCTCTGTGTGCAGGAGTGGGACTGTGTAGGTGTGGGCGTGGTGGATGGCTGGCTGGGTGTGGGTTTGGTGGACGTAGGTTGCAAGAGAGTTTAAAATAGCCTATATTTAAAACAGATGAAATTAAGGGATCTAACTTCAGATTCATAAGACATAATTAAAATAATTAGACAGTATGGAGAAACATGCCAAAGAGTTCAGGTAATGACTGTTTCAGGGCATAGTATACGGGAGACAATGAGAAAGCAGCTCAAGTTATGAGGTGCCAAGTTAGCCTGGGCACTACAACCTTCCTGACCTCGAACCCCCAGCCCCACTGTGCACATGGGGATCCCTGTCACACTGATGGGGCAGGCACCACAACGGCAGCTACTGTTATATGGTTACAGGCATCATTATTCATAGGAATTATTGCATTCTCTGGGTGCTTTATAAACAGATGTCCTGTCTTAAGACAGGATTAAGTATACTGCTACCTGTATTTTCAACTGTGTGGATTTAGATCTTTAAAAGTTAATGATTCTTATCCCAGTGCAGAGAAAGAAAATGACTCAGTTGAAAAAACAGTCCCCAGCCACGTACATTTTTATCTGTATGTTCAACTGTCAGCAGCCTTTTGTGTGTTTATTGCTGTGTGAAGTTACGTGGCTGACAGTGAATGACAGAAACTTGACAAGATGTAGGCACCAGCCCAGCAGGCCAATGTCAGTGATGCAGACATGCCCTCTGTGACTGAACGTGACTCCTGTCTGCCTCAGCCCGAGCTCACATAGGCCCTGGGAGTCAGTGGCTTACCCAGCTGCTCTAGACCACGTTGGAGGTAGGAAAGAGCCTGTTTCCCCAGCGGGTACTACTTGCCTGAAAGAATTAACAGACTTTGAAGGGAACCACTTAACATCTTCAAAGAAGTCTTTTGAGCTTCCTAGGAAATGAACCTTCTTTCTTCCATGACTGGCTCTGCAGGGACTCTGAATTCTATTCCAATGCGAGCTCAGCAGAACTCTCTCAGCTGCCCTGATTTTGAGGGCAGTTGAGCAGTATGCCTTGTTACCCAAAGGATCAGTGAGGGTTTCCAAAGAGAACTTAGTCCTTGTAACTGTGTGCCTGGGTCCTTTGATCACCTGTGCCCACGCCAGTGGATTGTGCATTTCGGATCTTCAGGGGTGGCTAGGAGAAATGAGGCTACCCTGAAGCTTCCCAGCACAGACTCCGCTCGGTGGTACCTCGAAGAGATCCAGTCTTTGAACAAGATCAAAGAGGCTGTAAAGCCCGGGCCGTAGGATGAAAAGCTCCCATAAGGCAAGGAACAGAGAAGAGAACTTGGCAGAGTTTGTGAAGAAAATGTGTAGTTCCCACAAAAGAAGAGAAGAGGGAAGGAAGAAAGAAACGTGGTTTGTGAGAACTTGAAAAACTGTAACCAACCACAGGCAGACGTTGTCCCTGGGGATTTATTCTGTAGCTTCTCAAAGACTGGAAGGCACGTCCTCAGCTATCGTGGGTATTAAGAGAAAGAAGGAGACGTGGCAGAGAAAACATGGTAAAGTAGTCCCCCTTATCCAAGGGGGATACGTTCTGAGACCCCCAGTGGATGCTCAAACCACAGGTAGTAGCAAACCTATACAAGTATATACCATGATTTTTCCTGCACATACATACATACATACCTATGATAGAGTTTAACTAATCAGGAACAGTAAGATTACAATAATAACTAATAATAAAGTAAAGCAATTATAACAATATACTATAATGAAAGTTATGTGAATGTAGTCTCTCTCTCACACACAAAATATCTCATTGTCCTTATACTGCAGGTAACTGAATCTGTGGAAAGGGGAATCGTGGATAAGGGGGGAACTCCTGTATAAATCAAAATAAAAGGTTACCTGGTGATTTGTTGACTTTTACTGTTTTGTTTTTCTGACTGTACAGAAAACACCCACAATACCAGTGATATTGGGAAAGAAACGGATCTCAGGTGTCAGGGAAATCGTTTGCTCGTTAGATAGGGAAATTCTGTCATATAGGCCCTCGGGAGGCTCATCGTGAGAGTTGAGCTGAGATGCTGAGTTCACATCTTCACCCTGACAGGTGACACCCTGTGGAGTTTCAGCAGCAGTGACACGGGGTAGAGCGCATCGTGAAGGGCACATAAATAGACTTCTCTTCTGCCTCCCCACCTTCTCACAAGAAGGGGGTCGTGATGAAAGCTAATGTTTATTGAGGGCTTAGTTTTCTATGTGCTATGTAGTGTTCTAACCTCTTTAAATATTTTTGAGCGTGTATTCCTCACAGTAACTTGTAGGGAAAAGGAGGCACAGAAAGGCTAAGTAATTTCCCAAAGTGAACCTGTGGGGCCAGCGTTGGAACCCAGGAGTCTGGCCATGCTGCTTAGAGGTTGGAAGGAAGAAATGAAACTGAATATGGTGTGTGCCCACCACCGTACTGGGTATTTTGTTGTCTGTTTTAATGCTTCCAGAAGCTTCCAGGGGGCCACATAACCCAGGTGACTGGCCCTGAGCTACTCCTGGTGCCCCAAATAGATCACTGAGGTCAGTTCATCTGAAATGGCTACAATTTCTAAAAGATCATTTTAACATACACTTTTTTCCCCCAAGTCGTTTTTTATTGAAGCATAATTGATTATACATATTTGTGGGATACAAAGTTGACTATCAGTAGTTGTGTAAGTAACACACACTTTTTAATTCAGTAAAATAAGAATTTTAATAGCCTTCTCATCATATTGCAGAGAATTTGAATAATAGCAGAAAAGAAAAAACAAGGCATCACATCATAGCTAGTCTTATTTTGGCATGTTTCCTAACAGTCCTTTTTTTAAATGCTCAGTACAGGATAAACACAGTTTTGTATCCAACATTACAAGTTTTTTTCCATGTTTTTATTAAGTCTTCATAACTGAGATTTTTAAATTGATGGTATTTTGATTTGTTTTGGTACTTTCAATAGGGAACATTTTGAGTTTTCTAGTAACTTACATGTAGCGATTTAATCTTAATTTTTTAAAAGGCATTTTGTGGTAGATCTCAGTTACGAAACACTCAGCAGCCAGGGTTAATTAAAAACTCTCTCTCCTTGTTTTTCTGGTAACAGGGATCTACCGAACAGAAAAGGATAAAGGCACTTTGTATGAGCTCACCTTCAAAGGAGACCACAAGCACGAGTTCAAACGACTTGTCTTGTTTCGACCGTTTGGCCCTATCATGAAAGTGAAAAAAGAAAAACTCAACATGGCCCACACGCTTATCAACGTTATCGTGCCACTAGCAAAGAGGGTGGACAAGTTTCGGCAGTTCATGCAGAATTTCAGGTTGGTTGGTTCACACGTGTTTATCTTCCTGGGTGTGTGTCCGAATACTGATATTTTCCGTCATCTCCTTCATTTCCCTTTCCAAGTACAAAGGCCTTTTTCTCTTGTTGTTCAACTCTGTTTCCTTCACATAAAGTTTATCATGATATTTGCCTTTCCTTAATGCAATCAGAAAACTCTCGGATAAGCAGATTTACCATCAGAAGTGAAAGCTCAGCAGGACTGGGTTTTCATCGGGATCTGCAAACATGACCTCATGCCCATTGTGTTCAGTTCTGACTTGAGTTTGGGCTCAGGTTTGGCAAGTGAGTGGCGTTGCAAGCCTGGAGGAGTGGGGAGGAGCCCGCGCTGACAATGAACTTGTGCTGCAGCACGCTTCTGCTCAGCTGTGGCCTGTCTCATCCGCTCTCCTGATCTAGCAGCAGCTGCAATGGGTTGGATCAGAATCTGTTTTTTACTCTAACCTACATCTCCCCAGAGATTAAATTTAGAACTCTGCCAAGAAAATTCAGGCACTCATTTTTGTAGCTACTCGGTAAGACTAAGTGGAGTTTTACTTTTCAGATGCAGTAATGTGGCTTCCACACATGTGTCTTGTAGCAATGTTGTGTCTGATAAGCTCTTATGGCTAACATTCCCATATTGGCTGAGGTTAACCAGTTAACTTATTTAGCCAACTTATTTTGAAGATAGAAAGTCATATTATCTAATTATAAATCTTGGAATATAAAGCTTACTTTTAATATTTTGTCATTAAATTCACGCTATTAACAGGCAGTAACGATCAGTACAAGGGTGGGGTTGATACCTCTCAAAATTCTGGTTCTGAGCACAGTCCATTTTTTTTTTTAATTTAAAGGGTAACCCATTTATAATTAAGTTTTGAAATACCAGAATCAAATAGTCTTAGAAGAGATCTTCGAAGTAGTCTGGTCTAATCCTGCCTTAATTCAGAATCCCTCTATATCATCCCCTGACATATGCCATGGTGACACATGTGTACCAGGTAACTATCTGCCTCACAGGTCAGGCTGCTGCTTCGTTGACCAGCTCTAGACAGAAAGCTCTCTATTATTTGGATGAACTCTGCCTCCCTGTCATTTCTGCCCAGTGGGTCTAGTTCTAGCCTCTAGAGAAGAGACTGAACAAACCCATTTCCTCTTAAACCTCATAATCTTTCACGTGTTTGAAGACAGCTCCCACAGCTCCCCCTTGCCTTTCCTGCAGGTGTAGCAGCTCGCATTTCCCTGAGCTTTTTTCATATTCCCTACTTCTTAAACTTTTCTTTTCATTAGCTGGAGTTCTGCTTTAGCTATGATATAATCCAAAGTAGGTGGGCTGATCTGTTCTTCTGTTCCCAGCTTGTAGAATACACCTTTGTGTACAGTTGCTTACCTGTTTGCAGTGTCCCTCTGGCTCCAGTACTGAATTGAGTATTTATGTTGTTTGGGCTTTTTTCAACATTTCTTTGGTGTTTCTCTCTGTATATCTCTCCTCTTTGGAAGAACAAAGTACCGCTGGTTGATTGAACAGTACACCCTGAGAATGAATGAACACACACACAGTGAGCACTAGACATTAAGTCACATCATTACTCTCAGCAGCTGTGTCCCCAGGTCTAGGACTAGGTTATGGCAAGTTCCTTTGGAAGGGAAGCTGCCTATAGCTTGCCAGATCAAGGATCCTGAGCTGTGTTTCATCACAAAAGCTAGTCATGGAATGTGTTGAGCTTGGTAAGGTGGTGCGTAGGGTAAAGGAATGTCTGTCTGCTCAGTGTAGGACTCAGAGGGCCTGGAATAGCAGGATTCTCTTACGTATACATATATATATATGTATTTTATTATTTATACATGTTTATGGGGTACAGAGTTGACTATCAGTATTTGTGGACAGTATGTGATGATCAAATCAATATTATTAGTACATGCATCATTACAAACCGTAATTACTTTTTGTGTCCCTTACCCAATTACTCCCCATCCCCTTCCACCTTTCCCACCTCTAGTAACTATAGGTCTGTTCTCTCCTTCTGAAAGATCAACTTTTTATTATGGTCTTTCGTTCTTTGTTTCTTAGCTCCCACTTATGAGTGAGGACATGAGGTATTTCTCTCGCGTATGTTTGACCAGCTATTTCCTTAATGTCATGAGAATTTTAACTATGTTAATGTCATGAGAATTGTAACAATAGGAATAAAACAAAAAGAGAGGTATATTAAGAAAAGTAAAATTAGGGCATACAAGTCTCCAAAATGGAGATGGTGAAATAAAGTGTAATTCTAGTTAATGTTTACAAAAAACACAGAAGTCCTGAGGCATTTTTTTTCTTGATCTTCACTGTGCAGATGTCCGTTGCTGCATGTGTTAGGAAGGGAGGGGTGGAGAAGGACTTGTTCCTTGGACAGGATGCTTTGAGAGCTTATCGCGTGTGCCAGGCACTCTTTCCAGATGCCCGGGATAAGAAGACAAATTTGAGGTGCAGTACCTACCTTCATGGAAAGTAGAATCTACAAAACCACATGCCACAACAGAGACATAGACAAGGGACAGAGTGACACAAAGAGAGACTCCTCAGAGTAGAGGACACTTGAGCAGAGGGCTAAGTGGGGAGTTTACTCTGTAGCCAGGAGTTTCTGAGTGTGTTGAGGTCTCTGAAACAATGGGGTGTGAGAGGGTAAATACCTGAGGGTATTTAATTCTCTACAAAAAGTAGTAAAGGTGACATTTCCAGTCAGCAAAGAAGGGATTATTCAGAGCATGGTGTTGGGCCAACCAACCAAACATAAAAAATTTAATTCTTATTTCACACCAAAAACAAAAGTAAACTCCAGTCAATTAAATATTTAAATGCAACAAATATGACCGTAAAATTACTGGGAGAAAATATAAGGGTCCGTTTATTAAATAATCAAAGTTGTCTTCTTTATAAAGTTCTTTTCATCCCAAGATTGGAAACTGTTAAATGTGGTTGACACTGAAGATGACACTATGAGTAACTTTTATTTTCTTTTTCTCTGTTTTGTAAATTTCTATGTATAGTAATTACCATATGTTTTATATTTAGTTTAAAAATTCAATGAAAGATTGTTTTTGGCTTTTACAATTTAAACATGACTTTTTACTTTGTAAAAGTGTTACTTGGCTATTATAAGATGTTTAAGCAATATAGAACAGTACAGGGAATAAATTATTTAAAAAATCATTCCAGGTTCCAATTCCCAGAATTATCCATTATTATATCAGTTGAATACCATTTCAGGCATACTTCTTTGCATATAGGCAGATAAAAGAATAGTTCTCTATTTAGCAATAATTTTATGCAACATGAGATATGTTATGCATTCTATTTTAAATTAAAGAACTAAATCTTACCTTTTTTTAATTTATAGAAGAGAATCTGAAGTATAACAAAATAAATTGCTATACTTTAGGAAAATAGCTCTTCACTGTAAAAGATATTAATTCCTAAGAAATTCCTCTAAAGTTAACAAAGTGATTTTGCAAAGCAAAAAATGGTTAGAATCGTTATGTATTTTTTACTACGTATTTTAATTTTAGACTGGATTGATTGAAAAACTGTAGTAGGAAAAGGAAATCAGCCCAGTTATACTATCTCCCTCTTCCATGTCCCATCTTCCAATTTTTGTCAGCTATCTGTTATTTCTACCTTGTCAGGGTTTGCAACTTCTACAGTCTGTCTTGAAACTATGGTTCCTTTAGTCCCAGTTCTGTATTTGAGTGGATTTAGTGCATTTCTCCACAGCCCTCTTCCAGTAGCTTCTCTATTCCTGAGTTCTGAGTTGGCTATATTTCAAGGTCAAGAAAGTTTTTCAAGAAGGCTCATAAGTGCTTGAGACTAGAATATCTACTTGCTATCTTTATAGTATGAGGATTGCTTGGCTGGGCTTAAAATTCTCGGGACACACTTTCTTTCCTTGGGACTTTGTAGACATTCTTCGGGTATTTAATGATACCGTGGAGACATGTTAAGAACACTTCATTTTGTCTCTCCTAAAAATGACTTACTTTTGCCTGAATGCCTGAAGTATTCCTTCTTCAGTCTTGAGTCATAATAACTTAATTAGCATAGTTCTTGTCTCGGTGTCTATGGTTCTCTATCTGATTTTCCTGGAATAGTTTCCTTTTTTGTTGTGTGGGTCCATTCCTTTCAGGGAGATTTTTGGTATTCTCTCTTTGAGTATCTCCTGCTTTATTTTTTTAGATTCTCTGCTTCATGGACACAATTGTATATTTCACAGATCTTTTCCATTTATTATCTTTATTTTTTAATGCCTTTGACTTATATGTGCTTTCACTTAAATCTTTCCTTTATGTCAGTAATTTGATTCTCCAATGTATATTTTGTACCTTGCTATTTCTAATTTATTACCTCTGTTTATTTTGTCTATCGATTTATTTCCTGAGCACATAATGTGCCTATTAATCTTATTGTTCTTTTTTATCATTTCCTCTTTGAACTTTTTTTCATTGAATTCACATGTTTGTTAATAAAAAGCGTGAAACATTTGCAAGAAATGTTTCCTTCTGAGTTGTATTTTCTTTCAGGCTCTTTGCTTTGAATACTATTTCTTTCTTAAATTTCTTTTCTTTTTCCCCTTAATTTTGTTCTTATTCTTGGGATGTGGTTGCTGGGATGTTTCTTCTCTTTTCTCTGCATCACAACAGACCTTCTGTTTGCTCTGACACAGTACAGGTGGATTCTCCTGGGCCCCTCTCCTCATTTTAATTGGGAACTGTTTGGGTCCTACTCCTCATTGTATTTTGAGGACAGGGTATTGTTCCACTCACTTGATTTGGAGTGTGACAGAATTGGGGGAGGAGAGAAAAAACTCAGCTGGAGCTCTGTGCAGCCTTTGTGGAAGTTTCTGGTGCTTGTGGCTCTTCTGAGCCCTGGGATGGATACTGAGCTCACTCAGTCTACTGGGAGGAAAACCTTGTCCTGAGGGCTAGATGTATTTGGCTCTCGGGGAAGGACTGAGGCCTCGAACATCAGGGGAAATCAGCCTATTTGTTTACTTCTCTTGTTTCCAGCAGCTCTTGCCACTCCTACAGGTCAAAAAGGGAAAAAGAAAGCTTTGGCATTGTAGTTAATGGTTCCCTGGGGCGTGGAGCGTTGGGAAGATACCTATAAGGTACTTTCGGGCTCTCAGTATCTCTTATCCCTGCTTCTCTTCCTGCTCAGACAAGGATCTTGACAAAATGCAATTATCTTTTTTCCACTGTTTTTGTCAAATCCACTTTCTTTTGCAGAGGACAGTTTATAAAGTATAATTAGGACAGAACTACCGTCCTTCACTTTGATTGCAATGTGGAAAGACCCTTTGCTGTGGCTCTTCCCAGTGCTGATGCTTTGATGCTAGGGTGGGAGGTTGGGACCCCGAGGTCTTCCCCAGGTGGCCCCTGGTCCACTTCTCATGCACAGCCTCACTCACTAGCTCCACCTCCGCAGGCGGCTGCTAGAGCTGGGAGCCACATAAGGAAAACAGGATGTTCCATTTCTTTCCTTCGCCTCCTCTTTGTGACATTTATGGCAGAAGATTATGTCCCTTTCATTGGTCATTTATTGGTGGCAAGATTTTTGCCATTTTCTACTATTTTTGGCACATGGTTTGCAGTTATTACTATTGGATATCAATTTATTGGCTGAGGAATATTTTACACATATATCTTCATATATCTCAGCTCTAGTATCTTCTACAAAATGAATGAATGGGTCCAGTTGGCCCCTCACAGCTCACACTGATCATTACAGGTAGTTTTAGGTTTTTTCCCTTCAGCATCAATTTGCTAATTATTTACCTAGAAAAGACTCACATGGCTAAGACTTAGAATATATTTGGTTTCTTGGACAGAAAGAATAGATGTGGAACCTGGAATCCCCAGGAGAGAGCAGGCCTGGTCACAAGATACAAAGCGGCCCCTGGGAAATTCTGGGTCTGCAGAAAACAGCTCACCTGGCGTGATGGCCAGCATGGCGTGCAGTCTGCAAAAAGCCAAAGGCCACATTTCCGTGCTCCAGAACTGTGCCTGAGATGGGCCCTGGGGACAAAATCAATTCCTGGGTGCATGAAGTGCATGGGCTAAGGTATTTACTATCATGATTATTTTTCTCATTATTACATAATCATCTCAACTAATCTTAAAAATAGTCTGTTTTTACAAAAAAAAAAAAAAAAAAAAAAAAACCCGAACCGAATAAAAGCATTTTTGCAATTCAAGGAGCAAGGACTCACTAACAGTGTGGGAAGGGAGATTCGAGTACCTGGAAGCTGGGACTGCCGGAAACCATCGAAACTCGTCAGAAACGCCAGATTTCTGAACTTCTGGGCAGATAAGCAGAAACGGGAAAAACAAAGGTTGGCTTACTTCGGCCCTTAGTGTTGAAAAGAAGCCTGCCGTTTTGGGGGGTGAGACCAGCTTTTTCCTAGCACTAGCCCCGAAGTGCCTTTGTTTAGGGGGCAGTGAACACCAAATGAATGACATTGCTAGGATTTACAAGAAATCGTGATGCTAATGCTCAAGTGTTGTCACCTCCCTGGGTGACAATAACAAGCCAGCTGCCCCTGGAGAGCAGTGTAGACAGCTGTGTTCCTGGTGGGGCCCAGCTGCACATGCGCTGCGTGCAAAATTGTGCTGCGGTTTGTTCCTGGGGATCGGGTGGCTGGTTACTCCAACAGGCTCCCCCTCCCTGGGTGTCCTCGTCCTGGCCATTGGGACCCTCCGAGGCTTCACGTGCTGTTTCCTGTCCTGTGATTGTCCCACCACGTGCTTCGCTTGGGTCCCTGCAGACTCCATCGTGGCTGGGAGTAGAGAAGCTCACCCAAGAGAATTGCTTCAATCCAGTTCCTGTTTTGATGTCTCCCTTTTGCCCAGTAGTGTATTTCCCTAATCCCACCTGCTCTTCTTCTGTTTTGTTTATTTGTTGTTGTTTTTTTTTAAATCACGTCATTTCACCTCAGCTATTCTTGCATTTGTTTTTTGGCTGCTTAGCTTCTCTTAGCTTCCATGTTATAGATTTTAAGCTCGTCTGTGATTTCTTTGTGTGTGTTGTTTGTGACAGCAGGAAGAAACTCATAGTAACAAAGCTATAGATTTTCTTTAGGTCTTTATCTGTGAGCCTCTCACAGAAAAAAAAAAACAAAAAAAGAAAAGAATTTTTATGAAAAATATTCTTCATGACTTAAAAAAAAGTCTTTCTCAATTCATTTTGAGTTTTCTTGATTTTTATGTTGAATACTGCCAGCTGGACTGAGAACCTTTTTTCATGTCACTGTGTTTCTCCTCGGACTTGACTGATTATTTTTGTCTTAATGTTCTCTCTTTTCTCCTTCTGCCTCTTCGGTCATCCCTCTCAAGGCATTTATGATACTTTAAAGCAGTATCAAGGAAATCATTCACCTGACTCTTCTTTAACAACTCTCTCTTTTTTTTCCTTTTTGTTCTAGATGGTGCTGGAAATGTCTAAAAAGGAATTTTAAATCCATGACTGTAGAGTCTCTGAAGTTGAAATGAGCCTGAACTTTATGGATAGGCTGGCATAGATGACAAAAAGGCCTTGGGCCATCAGATGTTGGATTGTGATAGAGATCTGTGCCTCCTGTTCTTTGTGTCCCTCAAAATGAAAATGTATTAGTCTTTTTCTGTTGCTTATAACAAAATATGTGGAACTGGGTGATTTATAAAGAAAATGAAATTTATTGCTTACAGTTTCAGAGGCTGGGGAATCCAAAGTCCAGGGAACACATCTGGCGAGGGTCTTCTTGTTGGCAACAGTGACCCAGGGGTCTCACATGGCAGAAAATGGCAGAGCAGAGAGAGAGAGACTCTCAAGTGTTGTCTTTTTAAATCTCTGAGAACGACAGCTCTGACCACCATTATTAATCCATTCACTACAGCATGGTCCTATAATCTAATCACCTCTTCAAGGCCCCACCTTTCAATTACCGTAATAGGATTTCCCACCCTCGACAGTTACAGTGGGAATTAAGCTTCTAATATATGGACTTTGGGGACACAATTCAGCCAATCCACAGCAGAAAATAATATATTTTGTATGTATAGTCCTCCCAAGCCCCTCACCTCTTTGTGGGCCATTTCACTCTTTGTACACCAGTGCTGCACCAAGAAAGTTTTATGGCTAATATGTTTGAGAAACACTACTGTATCATTCACCTTAACTGGATAAAGGTTTCTCTTTGGGGGCTTAATAGAAGTTGGTTGTTATTTCTTTTGAGCTACAGGTTATTTAGGTACATTTATCCAAGAGTAAATAATGATCAACTGGAAAATGATCTCCTTTTCTGTTCTGAAATGGGCAGTAAGGAAAGTAGGCCTGAATTGCTTGGAGGAGAGTCAAAATTCACTTTCATTTCTTAACACTTACTAGATTACTCAAATAATGGAATAGAAGAATTATGAATTAATTCAACTTGACATGGGAAGAGGATAGGGGACCCACCAAACCAAAGGAAGAATATTGTTTTTTAAAGCCAGATTTCAGAAGGCCCACAATAGCTCTATTCCCTCTCCAGAACAGTGCCTATTCCTTATTTCCAATCCCTTTGTGGCTAAGCACTTTTCTTCCTGTTGTCAGAGCAGACCATAGGTAGAGTTTCAGAACTGATGGGCTATTGATTATCATTTCATGTGCACAGGACACTACTTACAGCCTTAATAGCTTTCTTCTTATACCTGATACATGTGAGTACAAAATTGACTTGAGAGAAAAACTGATGTGATCTTCTTGCATCTGTGCCTTTTCTCAGCTGTGAAAGTCCACTCTCTGCTCCTCTCCACCTGTGTGTAGCAGGTGAGTTCCTGTCAAGACTCAGCCCGGATGCCCCATCTTCTTAATCCCCTTTCCCTAGCACCCATTAGAAATGAACCACGCTCACCTCTGCATCCTCTTGGCTCATTATACGTCTGTTACTGTACTTATTCTGTCCTGCATTATGTTATAGCTCTTCAGCTGTCGGTTTCTGTTGCTTTGCCTCCCACGGATTTGTCACCCCACTTACCCTGGGTGATAGAGCCAGAAAAGATTACTCAAAGCCCATCTCTTCTGAGCAGTGAGAAGCCCCAAAGGGGTTAATCTCCTGGAACCCTCAAGAGAGAGGCATTCCTTCCTTTTGGGAGATTAACCAAGAACTGGGGTTTTCACCCCACATTTATTCTCCAGACCAGGAAGTTGCAGGAAAAGAACATAGGTGGAGTCATAGTTTAACAATATAGGCTGGCAACATCAGTCAAACAAGCAAAGTTACATTCCATAATGCAATTTGCAAGAGGTTAAGTCAATCCACCAACAAAAATAAAAAACCTTGATCTTAGCAAACATTCCCTCTCCCTACATAAGTTCCCAGTATCTTTATATATAAATCAGTAACTTATCTGTCCTTGAGCCAGTAACCTTTTATTTTTTGTAAAGATACAATTTTTGTAAAGATACAATTCTTTATCTTACAACAGAGACTTTTAGCCTGGGGAAAATTTCCCGTTGTTTTGCAAGATCAACATTTTTATATGTACTTTTTAAAGAAGTTAGGCTAAACCTGAAACTACAAGAAACTAAGCCCTGTGAAATATATTTGCTTTATAAATATTGGTATATTCCACACATTTCTTCCAGTAAACTATTAAGTTCCTGAGGTGGATGGGTGACCAGTTGTCCCAGTTTGCCTGAGACTGAAGGGTTTCCTAAAATATGGGATTTTCGGTACTGTTACCTGGAGAATCCCAGGCAAACCTGGATAGTTGGTCCCCTGCAAGGACCACACATAATTATCCTTTGTGAATCTTACTCCAGCAAGAATAATGCATTGCACATGGAGGTGCTCCTTAAATGTCTGCCCCTCGCAGTCTTTCTGGGTGTCCTCAGTGAGGTCTGGCGTGTATCCAGATGTAAGTTCTGCCTCCACTGACTGCACAGGCATCAGCTGCATCAAGCAAACCTGCTGCCTCTGGTGAGGTACTGGCACTCATGAGTGCCTTGGAGGCTGCTGCTGCTGCCATACCCACCCCTGGCATCCCCACCATGCCAACACTGCTACATGAATTCCCCAAAAGTCCTGGCTTGAGGTCCCAACACCCGTCATAATTTCATTTTCTGTAAAGAAAGCCTTTCAGGTTTGGGGGGGTTTTTTTGGCAGGTACATCTCTCCCTAAGACTCACACATTGGTCCACAAGAGCTGGGCGGAAAGCAGGACAAACCCCAGGGATGTGCACTGTTCTGACAATCACGCCATCCCTCTGGCAAATCAGGTGTTGTTACTGAACCTGATTCTTTCTTAAGATGGTGGTTCAGAAGTGAGGCAATTGTGCACCCTCCCCTCCCCCACCCTGGGACATCTGACAAGGTCAGGAGGCATATTTGGTTGTCACAACTGGGGTAGGGGAGATGCTACTGGCATCCAGTTGGCAGAGGCCAGGGATGCTGCTAAACACCCTCCAGTGCCCAGGCCAGCTCCTCCCACAATAGGGAATTAGCAGGTCCCAACTGTCAACAGTGCCAAGGCTGAGAAACCCTACCTACCTCAGGATGAGTTCTCTCCGTAAGGGTACAACCCCTCCTCCAAAACAGGCCTCCGACCAGCCTGTCTCCAGCCCACCAGATCTGCCCAGACATGTCGGACTGGTTCCCATCAGGAACTCAAGTTGAACAGTCCACTCCGCTTTGTGGTGGGGTCCTAGAGAGTTAGAGCAAATCTGTAAGACCCTTAGGTGCATCCTTATGCTGGTGGGGTGACCTGCTGAGATGAGCCCCAGGCTTCACCGCCTCCAAAGTTCGGCCATGTCCTGTAACCCGTTTCTGCTCACCTGTACACTGAGGGGGTGAGTCATGGTCACGCGCCTCGCTCACAGGGCAGCTCGTACAGATTAATAACAGAACTCAAAGACTATCGAGTGCCTCAGGCCTAGTGGGAAACAGAAATATAGATGTTTACGTGACTGTGATGCATGTTTTCTGACTAAAAACACAGGAGGGTACTACAAAAAAAGTTTATGGAAAAATGGGATTAAAAGAGAGTGTGAATCTTTCCATGAACTTATATCTTAATCAGTCTCAGTGCTCTGTGTTACAGTATCATGGGGGAGAAGAAACTGTTATTTCCCGGAAAAAATGTTCTAAAAGGATAAGGACTTTGTGAGGTAGAGTTTTCAGGCTTCCAGGTATAGGTAGAAGAATGACCAGGTGGGGCTGGGAGCTGACGCCAAGCAACTGGGGGAAAAGACGAGCTCCCCAGAGGTTCCTGGGGATTGGAGCTTCCCGAGACGTGCCCGTGTACCCAGCCCCCCACATACACACTCTTCTCACACACGTCTTCCCAGGAGATGGAGTCCCATGAGATCATTTTGGAAAATACGAAGATCATTCAGACAGATGGAGGTGGTGTTTCCATCGCACTGTGCTCATCCTCCCATAGAGCATCCATTCATAACGTGATGGATAGTTTGAGTTTCCTACAGTAGACAGAAGACTTCTCAAGGGCAGATGTGACTTTCTCATTTTTTAAGATCCCCTGGTAGAGTGTCTGGTGCATGGCATGCTGTCCGCAATGTTTGTTGGATGAATGAAGGAAAGAGTAAATAAATAATGGGTGGAGCCCTGCAGGTGGACCTCAGAGCAAATTCTGCTTTGCTGTTTTGGGAAGTCTCACCTGGTCACAAAGAGTAAAGGTCCAATGCATCTCTGTTTTATTTCTTAAAATCAGGTAGTGCTTTGAATGAGTTTAAAAATACCAGGGGAAGACAGCAAAGATGTCGTTAGAGAAATGAGAATGCTTTTTATTCAGGCTTAGCAGGTGTCCCTCTCCTGATTCTGGGATGCATTTTTTCCAAGTACGTGTACAATTTTAAAGCCTGGTTCTTCCAGCACTTGACCCTGTGTGTGTGCTTTTATCCTACCCTGGTGAAGGAAGTTAAAGCATTATCTGTCAAGTCTGTGGAAGGGACCTTTTACAGACAGAGAATTTTGTTGTCAGGAGTCAATGGCATTGGGGCTGCGAGTGTGCTCTGGTGTGGTTACACCCCAGGCCTCTGTCCCCAGTCCCTTGACGACTTCTACGAGCTCCACCATCACTCTGGGTTCCTGAGACAGCTCTGATTTTTCTTCCATAGGAGAGAAGCAGAATTCTCAGAACCAAGCCCACAGCCAGGGGGAGCCCTGCAAGCCTCCCGCGCAGCATCAGTATAACCTTCTCTGAGATTTCTTCCTTCTGAAATTCTCCTTTCTACCTTCTAAGCCCTGTCTATCCTTTCCAGTTCCAACCATTCCAGCCCACAGGATTTGCCGTGCTTTCTGAATTCTGTATACTTTTATCTGTGCCATGAGGTGTCTGATTATTTTATTTGAGCTCATTTTATTTCCCAACTAAGTTTTTGGAGGATAAGAACCGTGTCTTCTATTGCTTTGTATTTCTCCCAGCAACCCCGGGAAAGCATCCAATAAACTGGCCTCTGTAATTGGAGCTCAGAGATTTCTAGAAAGCTGTGATGTGGACTGCGATTGTTTGGAAATTAAGGAAAGTAGTCAACACAGGGACAAAAGGAGCAAAATGGAAGGCTATGCAGAATGTCAAAATATCACGAATATCATCTCGCCGGTAGAATCTCTCCATTAACTTGCTTCCTGAAAACTCCTGTGAAAGTAATGCATATATACATACATACATACATGTACATTTAAACATATTTATCGACATACATGCATATATTTGCACATATATTCATACACACATTTACACATACACACCCATATATCTTTTTTTTTTCTTTTGGCTGCTGGCTGGTACAGGGATCTGAACCCATGACCTTGTGGTTATAAGGCTGCACTCTAACCTACTGAGCTAACCAGTCAGCTCCCCACCCCATATGTATCTTAAACACACACACACACGAAGTACACCCTCAACAGAGGGTTTTAGCAGATTAGCCAGGGGTCACTGTGGAGAGAACAGGACATGGGCACACAGCAGGTCAGCTTTGAAGGGAAGCAGGTCAAGACCAGTCCAGAGCCAGAGGCCTGGCCTTGGGAGGGCTGGGCCAAGTGGTTGCTTTGTCAGGACGCTGGAGCTTGAGGGGTCAGGTGCCCAGGATGAGCAGAGTCACAGAGAGGAAACGTCGGAAGTAGTGACGGTTATTGCATCTGCTTGGGGAGGGGAGGCACGGTGACTGCATTTCTGCCTGGTCATCCCCTCAGACAGTCGTAACACCAGATGTTTCTGAGAGTCTCTAGAGTACTGCCAAAGGAGTGACTTTTCACCTTTGTTCATTCAGTCCTTAATACTATTGGTATGTGGCACGCACAAGAAAAGAGAGTCGTAGGCAGGGATTCCAGTCTTACCCTCTCTGGACTTTAGCTTTCTCACCTGCAAAATGGAATCTGTATCTATGGTATTTCATAGACTTCTTATGGGAGTGAGAATCTGGTGTCATTTCCATGACACTGCAGGGCCCCAATGAATCAAGGGTGCCTTGCCTCTGAGTTGTAACCAACCAGATCAGCATGTTTAAATTTCACTGTTCTCCTGATAAGATAAATACAGGTACAGGCCATTGGGATGGCCAACCAGAAATGTCTTAGATCCCATCTCTGCTCTCCTGGCAGTTTACTTGGTTCACTGCAAGTCCCTTTTCTACTTTACAGGAAAGATGTGTGTTTGTACCTTGCCTGTTAACATGAAAATAGGAACCAGACGTACATGTGCTTTGTTTTCCAGAGAGATGTGCATCCAACAGGACGGGAGGATTCATCTCACTGTTGTTTACTTTGGGAAAGAAGAAATGAATGAAGTCAAAGGAATACTTGAAAACACTTCCAGGTGAGTACAGAATGGAGCCGTAATAAGGCATCATGGTAACTGGACTCACAAGTGCACATCCAAGTCAGAAACATCTTAGTTTTATTTTCCTTAACACTGTGGGCAGACTGGGAGATTGACTGATTGCTGGCTGTGTGTATGGGGAAGTTTATGCCCTCCGTCCCCAGGAGACCACCTTGTCTGACACTGGTCTTCATTGTGCAGGGTGATAACTTTGACAATGGAGAGAAACTGCCCCGAGCAGCAAGGACGGGGATCATGGGCTTTTCTGAGCTTCTGCACGACTGGATGTAAACACTCTAGCACTGTGGCATCTGGGACTGCGTCGCAGGATGGGAGTTAGGGACAGCACAGCTGTACAGTAAGCTCTGGCTCGCCACAGCTTGAGGGCCAAGAGTGACATTCGTGCTCAGATCTCATCCACTTAGCAAACAGTCTCAGCCTTTTGGCTTTCGGTCATTATGCATTCGAGACATTGGGGGAAGTCAGAAGTGATGGCTGAGACAAGATCGTTGATTCAACCTACCCAGTTGAACAGAAATGATTTAATCAAAAACTGTAGACCTAAGATGGTATATTTATACCTAGCTGATCAGTTGCGTGGAGAATACATGTACTCAAAAGCAGCATAGACAGTTTATTTTTTCCTATCAAAATAAATTTTAAACCCACCCCTATGACATCTTCTACCAATGAAGAAACCAGAATGGTACTGCCAAGCTCCTCTTAGGTGGCCAGGGCTTCAGCTGAGTAATCAGGTGGGTAGTTTCCACCTAAGCGACGCTTTGAAGGTGCTCAATAGTGCTCAGTGGCAGATACAGTCTGAATAAGGTCAGACGTCTTAGATATAAATACGGCTGTCTGCATTGAGTGTCTGGCAAATGATAATAGGATGATAGCTGAAGGATAAGATTCCAAGACTGAGCAGCTTTTGTATTTATTTTCACACTTTGCTCTAGTTTTGTATTAATGACACAAGATCAGAATGCTAGTTGTAATTATTCCGACATTGTACAGTAGGAGTCAGTGAACAGCTCACTGGCCAAATCGTGTCTGCCCTCTGTGTTTGTAAATAAAGTTTTATTGGAATGCAGGCACACCTGTTTGTTTACATGTTGTCTATGGCTGCTTTTGTGCTACAGCGGCAGAGTTGAATAGTTTCGACAAAGACTGTGTGACTCACAAGGCCTAAGCTACTTACCATCTGGCCCTCTATGGGAAAAGTCTGCTCCATTCCTGGACATAGGTTTGTGTAAGTTTCCCCAGTGATTCCACGAGGCAGTCAGGACTGAGAACCATTGCACGAGAGGGTGGTGGTTGATTCAGGAGCTGCTCCCTCGACAGCAGCCCCATTCCAGGGTATTTTAAGCTGCTCTCCAGGTGACTCTAAAGTGCAACCAGGATTGACAGTCTCCATTCTATTGGGCCTGGCATCTTTCCAACATATCAAAGAATGACCAGACATTTGCTGATGGTTACACATAATCAAATTTTTACCAGTCTGATGGATAAGTAAGCAGCTAGTTTTTAGTGACCAGAATGCTTAAGTACTTTTATCAGGGCATCCTTCTCCATATCAAGTTAGCTGGCAAGCTGAATTCTCAACCAGAAGGTGGCCTGGTGAGCAAAAATGCATAGAATCTGAACAAAGAAAGTAAAATAATTTGAATAGTAGGGATGGTTTGCCTAAAACCTTGGAAAACATCAGAGATCAGTCTATACCATACAGAGAAATTCATGCTAGAGACTGAGTTGATTGGTGCTTTCATGTAATGCCACGTACACTTTGACAAAGTTCATTGGAACCCCATTTTTCTGTGTTGATATCCTCATTCTGTTTACTTGTGATATCTGTAGTGTTCATGTCACTGATGCTTGAGGACATCTCCTGGCCCCTCTCATGATGTTGCTTTGGTCAGGCCACCTCTCATAGGAATGCCCAGACCTCTGCAGCCAGCCTGAGTTGACTCCAGATGAATCTGTCTGCATCACCGTTGCCATAGCCTGGTACCCAAACTGGCTCCTCCTTCGAAGCTTGTCCTTGTGACTTACTGCCTCCCAGCCAGACCAGGGCATGGTTTACCCCTTTGTCTTCATTCCCCCTTACTCTCCTCTTCTTGGGATTCCCTTCCAGCTTCCACACCTCCCCACTCTTCCCTCTCCACCCAAGTCCCCACCTCAGGAGCTCTTCCTGACACTGGTCCTTTCCTCTCTGAGCTCTGACTATGCTCACTTTCAGCACCTCTTGTATTTAGCACTTGGCATGTGATTTGGTGATTCATATGTCTTCCTGTTGTCCTAACTTTGCAACTGGATTGTAAGCTGCTCAGTAAGTGGTACTAAGTCTCATGCTTCCAGCACTTAGCACAGCACCTTACAGAGAAAATGGCCAAAGTTTGTTCATAAAGAGAAAGACAATGCCAAGTGAATAGTACATTTATGCAGGTAGTAATTTACATGTATATTTCTATATGAGACTTTATTTAAATATCTTTTTTTGCATTATTTTAAGGTGCTAAAACTTTTGTTTAAAGGCATCTTATTCTTGAACAATAATAATAACCGCTATTATTATTTGCATGAATTATCTTATTTAGTGTTTACAACAACCTTTTACAATATATGCTATTATTATCCCCATTTCAAGGGCAAGGAGACTGAGGCTTAGGGGGTTGTTCCTCGGGCTGTCATCTCTGGTGCATGGGAGAGCCAGGATCTGAACCTCATCTGTTAAGTTCCAGGACTCACAGTCTTAACATAGCACCCAATTTTCATTTCAATTTGCCCCCTCCCAAAACCCTTAATTACTAGTTGATGTTAATAAGATTTGTAATAAGACTAAATGAAATTTATTTCATTTGGAGATTAGTATTGTGATTAAACTGATCTAAATTCAGCTAAATGCATATATTTTAAGAATATCTAAAAAACATCTTATTTAATAACTAGTGTTTTATACTCTCTCTGCCTAGGTTTATGCTTACTCAATGGAGCTTTATACTGCAGTTGATTTCTATAGATTATTCTTTTGCAAGCTCGTTAGTGATTCATTAGTGTGTTGTGAAATCAATTTAGTGGGTTATGGCCAGTGTTTTTAAAAAATGAAATAGAAACAGTAGAAAATATCAGAGTGAATCACAGGTATAAGAATAAATATTGTTTCACAAAGCTTTAATTTCAGTGTGTGTGTGTGTGTGCACGTGCACACCCATGTGTGTACTACATCATGATGTGTAATATATTTCTTTGTAAAGATTATGGTCAGAATGTTTACAGGCCACTGCCATAGATAACGTACAAGTCAGTTCTTGATATTTGATTCTCGTTCTACAGATTTTTTCCAAGTTTTAGTTAATCTCAGATTGAAGCCTAGCTCAGTGGTTCTCAATGATAAATGTGCTTTGGAATAACCTGGGTGCTTTTAAAAATTCAGATTCCTAGGCCTCAACCCCAGAAATCCTGAGTCAGTAGGCCCAAGATGAAGCCTGGGGACTGACACTTCAAACTATTTCCACACCTGATGCTGACATGTGTTATCTATGGACCACATTCTGAGAAACACTGGCCCAAGCAGATACTTACTTGGAGCTGTGTAATAGGAAACCTTTTAAAAAATTGTAACTGGTAGATGAATTGGCATGAGTTGACATTTACATTAGAAGTTCATCTTTGTCCAGTCATGAGGGCACAAAGGCGTCTTTCAAAGGCACCATCTCTGAGACAGAGATCCTAGAGGTGAGTCACTGCCCTGCCAGTGGGCTGGGCAGGGAGTGGGTGGGTGTGTCTAGGGACCTGCCTTTCCCTAATTTGCTTGACAAATACCCTCAGGAAGATTTTATCAGGACATCCTAGAAGAAAATTTGGGGGAAAGGTTGTGTTCTGTGTTTCTGTGTTGTTTTTTTCCCTTAAATTTGAGCAGCATTGTTGTTTGTTACTATTTTTTTCTTAAGCCGTGGATTTTTAGATAAGCATCTCATCTCTCAAACGGAATGAGCTGCGTACTGAATCCTTCCCAAGTAGATAGGGCATCTTGGACCCTGGGACAGAGGCAGGGGACAGCATCGCGCAGAGTAAGACATCTCAGGCCTGTGGCTGTCTCACCTGGTGTTTGCCAGAGATGCGGCTAAGCATGACTGTGCTTGGTGTACCAGCTCTTTGGGGAGATGTGTCTGCATTCTGAATTGTTCTTTGGAGGATTTGACCATGTCATATAGATTACAGTCTTGTGATAATGTTAAATTTCCTGAGTGCAATTATTCTATTTTTATAATGTTATGAAGCAGAGTGTCCTGGTTCTTCAGAGGGACATGTCTTCAAGATGAAGTTGTCATGATGTCTACAGACAACTCACAAATGGTCCAGAGAGTGAAAGAAAGCAAATATGGCACCATGTTAATATTTGGTGAATCTAGGTGAAGAGTACATTGGTACTTCTTATACTATTCTTACAACTTTTCTGAAGGTTTAGAATTTTTCCAAATAAAAATTGGGGAAAAATTTATTATGAAAAAAATTAAATGATATTAAGCTCATACAATGGAATGTAATACAACCATTAAAAGAAAGAGAAAGGCTGATAGCAATGAAAATGGAGTAAAGACCTCCACAAAGAAAGCGAAACTCTTACACATTGTTGGTGAGAATGTGAATTAATACAGCCATTCCAGAAAACAGGATGGAGCTTCCTCCAAAAACTAAAAGTAGTGCTACTATATGATTCAGAAATCCCGCCACTGGATATACAAGGAAAGTAAATCAGTATAGCAAAGAGACATCTGCACTCCCAGGGTTATTGCAGCACTATTCACAGTAACCAAGATATGGAATCAGTGTAGGTGCCCATCAACAGACAAATGGATAATACAAATGTGGTATACATACATACAATAGAATACTGCTCAGCCATGATAAAGAATGAAATCCTGGCGCTCACGGTGACATGGATGAGCTTGCAGGACATCGTTAAGTGGAGTAAGTCAAGCACAGAAAGATAAATACCCACATGTTCTCACACATAGATGAAGCTAGAAAACAGTTGATCTCATAGAAGTAAAGAGTGGAATGGTGGTTACTAGAGGCTGGGAAGAGGAGTGGGATAGTGAGAGGCTGATCATTGAATACAAACTTAAAACTAGACAGAAGGAATAGGTCCTAGTGTTCTATAGCACTGTAGGGAAACCATAACAACAATTTATTTTCAGAAAGCTAGAAGAGGGGATTTTGAATGTTCCCAACACAAAGAAATGATAAATATTTCAGGCAATGGAAATGCTAATTAGTCTGATGTGATCATTACACATGGTATACATGTATGGAAATATCACACTGTACCCCATAAATATGTACAATTATTGTGTATCAGTTAAAAATGATGATGAAAGCGAAAAAAAAAGACCTCCACAAACACTCATTTCCATAAATGCAATGAGAAAACTGGTAAAAAACAGACAGAATCGATTTTTCACAACTCTGGAAGTTAACCAAAGCTTGCAACAGCAAGCAATGCTCTGGAGAGCATTTATCCAAGGAAAATGGCTGAATTTCATTGTGAAAGGGAGCTTTGTGGAGCTTTAACTTGTCCTATTCCTATCCCCCCCTCCAGATCTGTGGTAACTTTGAAATTTTGCAGCCCTCAAGCACAGAGAGTGCCACATCCTGGCAGCCACCAGAGGGAAAAGCAGAATGGGGTTGGAGGCCCTTTAAACCATCCTCATCAGAGAATTGTTATTATTTGAACTGTCTGGGTTCTCTGGAAGACTCCAATCACAAGGTTGTCTTTATTTGACCTGATTCAGAGCTCTTCCAGGGCAAAAAGCCTTTGAGAGGGTGATGGGAATGTATTTGTCAAAAGCAATTATAGGAAGTGTTTAAGTGCATCTGCCTGAGGCAGTAGATAGAGTTGGGGCAAACAATAGGCTAACCAAAAAGCTTAAAAGGTAAATCTGGGGAATGAGAGTCGCAGGGGCTTTGAAAAGCTCCAACTCATTCCTGGGAATCTGAAGGCCACGCAGATACCTAGGGTTGTGCTCAGACTTAGGAAAACCTAAATAGGTCATAAGCTCTCACTAGTGGGGTACCTCAAGGCTCTGTGCAAGCAGGGAGTAAAGGCAAAGGTAAGTTGTCAGCTGCCTGGCTGAGTGTTGAAAATGTACCCTGATTATGTACCCAGAGTCCCTCAGCAAAGACTGGGAGACATATCGGTTCCAGGCATGTAAGGAGATCTTTGTCCAGTCATTAGCTGACCATAAAGTAGTCACACACAACAAAGAATACTGATTTTACAGAATTAGTTCAGGGAAGTCACTAACCAAACAAATGAACAGCAGCAAACTTGGGGGAAGGGAGAGATGCTGATTTTCAAGGTTGCCACATTACTTTATTTAAAATGTCCAGCCTTTAACAAAAAGTATGAGGCATGTAAAGAAACATGAAGCTATGAATCATGCACAGGGAAAAAAAAATCAATCATTAGAAACTGTTCATGAGGAAGCTCAGACACTGGACTTATTAGACAGACTTAAAATCAGCTATATTCAATATATTCAAAGAAGTAACAGAAATCACTTTTAAAGAACTAAGGAAAAGTATGAAAACCATGTTTTACCAAATAGAGAATATCAATAAAGAAGTAGATATCATAAAAAGAATCAAATAGAAATTATGGAGTTGAAAAATACAGTGACTAAAATGAAAAAATCACTAAGGAGAGCTCAACAGTAGGTTTGAAGAAGCAGAAGAATCAGTCAGCTCTAAGCTAGGTCAACTCAGATGACCCAATCTAAGAAACAGAAAAAAGAATGAAGAAAATGCATGAGCCTCAGAGATTCATCGTATACCATCGAGCATACCAACATATGCATAATGGGAGTTTAAGAAGGAGAGGAGAGAGAGAAAGGGGTATAAAAATATTTGAAGAAATAATAGCCAACAGTTTCTCAAATTTGATGAAAACCATTAATCTACACTGCACATTCAAGATCTCAACAAACTCCAAACAGAATAAATCACACTACACATGTCCTAATCAGACTATTGAAAGTCAAAGACAAAGGGAAAGAATCTTGAAAGCAGCAAGAGAAAAACAACTCATCATGTACAAGGGACTCTCAATAAGATTAATAGCTGATTTCTCATCAGAAACAATGGAGACCAGGAATTGGAATGGCATTTCAAACTCCTAAAAGAAAAAGACTGTTGACCAATAATTCTATAATCAGCAAAACCATCCTTCAAAAATGAAGGAAAAATTAAGACATTTCCACATAAACAGAAACTGAGAGACTTCATCACTAGCAAACATGATCTGTAAGAAATACTAAAAATGAGTCCTTGGGGCTAAAAAGGAAAGGCACTAGACAGTAATTCAAATCCACATGAAGACATAAAAAGTGCCAGTAAAAGTAACTATATAGGTATATATAAAAGACAGTATAAATGTATTGTTTTGTTTGTGACTATTTTCTGCTGATTTAAAAGGCAATTTCAGAAAGCAATAATTATAAATCTTGATGAATACACAGTGCACAAAGTTGTAATTTTTAATGCAATAACAGCACAGAGTAGGGGAAAGGGAACAGAGGAAAAAAATTTTTGTATTCTATTAAGTGAAATTAAGTATTTCTTCAAGAAAAAAATAGGAAATCTGACTAGACCTATTACAAGTAAACAGACTGATTTAATCAAAAAACTTCCCACAAAGAAAAGCCCAGGCCCAAATTGCTTCACTAATGATTTCTACCAACTGTTTAAAGAATTAACACCAATTCTTCACAAACTCTTCCAAAAAAAAATGGAAGAAGAGAGAACACTTCACAACTTATGCTGTGAGGCTAGTATTACCCCCAATATCCCAACCAGACAAAGATATCACAAGGAAAGAAAACTACAGGCCAATATTCATTATGAACAAAATGCAAAAATTCTCAATAAAATACTAATAAACTGAATCCAGCAACATATAAAAGGGATTATATATACTGTGACCAGGTGGGTTGTATCAAGGAATGCAAGGTTGGCTCAATTTTTTTTTTTTAAAGTCAACCAATATAATACACTATATTAATAGACTATGGGACAAAAACCATGCAAAAGCATTTAACAAAAATCCAACACCCTTTCATGATAAAAACACTCAGCAAACTAGGAATACAAGAGAACTTCTCCAACTTGATAATGAGCATTGTACAAAAAAAACCACCTATGAAAAATAGCATGTGTACTTAATGGTGAAATATGGAAAGCTTTCTCCATAAGATCAGGAACAAGACAAGAATGTCTGTTCCCATTACTATTCAACATTACACTGCAAGTTCTAGCCAGAACAACTGGGGAAGAAATGACATGACGCCCTATACAGAAAATTATAAGGAATCCACCAAGGAAAAAAAAAAGAAAGAAAGAAACCAGTAAGAGCTAATAAACACATGCAGTGAACTTGTGGGATACAAGATTGATATACAAAAGTTAATTGTCTTTCTATATACTAGTAGTGAACAATCTGAAAATGCAAGTAAGAAAACAATTCTAATTATAATAGCATCAAGAAGAATAAAACACTTAGGAATAAATTTAACAAAAGACATGCAAGACTTACAATGAAAACCACAACACATCACTGAAAGAATTAAAGAAGGCCTAAATAAATGGAAAGACATCCAATCTACGTTCCATGGATTGGAACACTTAATATTTTTCAGATAACAGTACTAATGGAATTGGTCTATAGGTTGAATACAATCCCTGTTAATTCAAGCTGGATTTTTTTTGTAGAAATGAACAAGCTGATCCCAAAATTCACATGGAAATACAAGGAATCCAAAATAGCCAAAAGCATCTTGAGACAGAGAACAAAGTTGGAGCACTCACTCCTAATTTCAAAACTTAATATAAAATTACAGTAATCAAGACTGTGGTATGGGCATAAGGATAGACATATAGATCAATGGAATAGAATTGAGAGTATAAAAACAAAACCATGTATTTATGGTCAATAGATTTTCAACAAGGATGCCAGATAACTATATGGGGGAAAGAACAGGCTTTTCAAGAATGGTTCTGGGACAACCAACAGGATAGCCATGCCTGTTGCCTGCACCTGCAATGAGACTGCCTTCCTCACTGGGGGGGAGGAGACACTCATCACGAAGGAAGCTCCACTTCCTCACTTGCCCTGTTCACAATCACTCACACTGCCCTGAAGCAAAGTGCTGCAGCAAAAGGGCATGGCATGGGGTTCAGGTGGCCACCCTCCAGTTTTTAATGAAAATTCCATAATGGAGCCTTCATACCAGACTTTCAAATCTTATGGTTTTTTGGTGCATTGGCAAATTTGTTTGGTACTGCCAAAGCTGGCTTTGATTTCCCATTTAAAACAAAACTAAACAAAATTATATGCATACATTGAAAAAGAAAAGGTGATCTGAGCATTTAGCCTGGAAGATGGTAAATTGTAATTAGCTGAGGACTGTGTTGCAAGCACTCTGAGGTTCAGACACATCCATTTTCTCTTCATGGACCGTGCCTCATTATCACATGAAACTTTAGAACCAATGGAGAGGCAAAAGAAGTTCACTAAAGAAATGTGCTAAAACAGGCTTGTATATGCTCAGAATCTAGGAAATTCTAAATTGTTTGAAATGCCTACTATGAAAAACTAGATGATAATATGTTTCGTTTTAAATTCTTCACTGTATTCAAATGTCTTCAGTAAGCAGAACTCATAAGCGATTTTGATAGTTTGGGCTATAAGATTTAAAATTTAAAATTATACATCAGATATAATACTAGTTCCTATGAAAATTTTTTAAGATTTTTTTTTTTTTAAGTAATGAGCTTTTGTGGGAAGTCTCACATTAAGAGAATTTCCTCACAGTTGTGGGAAAAAATCTGTATTAGAGTAAATCATATTAGACAGTAAGAATCATTTATCATTTTAATCCAGCGATTCCGGGAAATGCAAGTCAATTAGGGAAATTAAATCTCCAGTAGAAACAGTAGCTTTCTCAGGTCACTATAACCTCTATAAAGATGACTATGTGTAACTTGGAGGAGCCCCTTTGCACCAGATTTATTATATAAAAAAAGGAGTTGAGTGGCAAATTCAGGAGTTTCATTGTTGATAATACAATTCAAGAAGAAATGCAGAAGAAATAATTATGAGTAAATCATTCAGTCTTTTGGAACTGGATACTCAGATTCATAACAGGAGATCACATAATATAAAATACAGTGCTCCCATTCTACCATGATAAAATGCCCTTTTCTTACTATGCCATTCTTTGAGGCTTGGCACTAAATATTACACTTCTTTCTTTATATGGGTAAATTAAATATTTTGAGCCAAATCGCATCTTATTTTCCTCAGCTCTTTTTTTGGTTATTTACATATTTGTCATCTTCATCAAAGCTTGGATTTGTGACTGTCCTTCAGAATCTGTTGGATTCGGCCTCTTTCTGACGTGGGAGGTGGGCTTCTGCAAAGGGTAGGCGCCTCTCTGGAGCCCACTTGAGTGGGCTGTGCTTTCCTGGGAAGGGAAGGCATCTCTGGGCAGCACCCCCCATCTGAACAGATCTGAAATGTGCCTCAGTGTTTGTCATTTATCCATCTCTTCATTCATGTAGTGTTTATTGATCACCCCCTGTGACACTGTGTGTCACTCACTGCGCAGAGCTGGATAATATCTGAAGACAGAAAAAAAGCAAGTAAGGCAGTCGCTGTCCCCAAAGGGTTCAGAGCCTGTTAGAGCATCTTGTGCATTTCTGTGAGCAAAGGCGCTGGGACCCAGCAGGGACAGAGGCAGGAATGGATCAAATGCCTGGGCACTTTGGTTTGCAGTGAGGCATGCCAGAGGAAGGGACACTTGACATGGCCTTGAGGAATGAGTGGGATTTTCACAGGAGTGGACGAAGAAAGCTTATTCTTGTAATGGAGAGAACATCAAGCACAGACAGGAGGCCCCAGCCATGTCCACACCGTGGTGACAGTCCATCAGTCCATCGTGAGCACCGACTCCTGGCTGGTCACTTGTGGGGGGCCATTTAGAGACATAAGACAGAACAGGTGCCTGCCTGTGCACCTCTGTGGTCTGCATTTGGGCACTTAGCCTCGTGGCCATGTTGTGCACATGCCCACACCCACACCAGCACGTCCCTTGGCAAATCAGTGTTTTGAGTTGAAATGCGTCATTGCTTTGGGGTGGCTTTGCTGCCTTTTGATACACTGTTGAGTAAGGGGCACCCGGGTTTAGCAGTCAAGCCCCCTGCCCAATGAGCAGCGTTTCAAAATGAAGATAAGGGTGTGCTGACTGTCCTGCAGAAGCCAAGTCCTCTTCATCTTGTTGAATCCTATGTCCTGGAGCCCACATGGCTGGAACTGATATGCTTGAGAAGAGGTGGGGTTCCCAGTCCCAGGCCCCGAAAGTTTGACAATGTATTAATCCCTCTGTTCTGGAAAAGAGAGGAAGCGAAGTTGTCCTGACTGTTTTCTGGGTGTTCGTGCTCAGTCCTCTTTCTTAGTGGAGGGCACTTGTTACTTATCAGAGGCCCTACCTGATGGCAAGAGAGGAGGAGGACTTCTTCCAGACTACTGGCAAATTCCAAGAAGCCTTGGGTTGAGGATTCAGGAGGAGAAATAGTACCAGTATCCCTCCCAGAATGACTTGTCACTGAGGGCAATGACCTGGCAGCTACACTGGAACCACCGGTGGATGACAAGATCAGCACGTGGCCCTCCCCAATGCCCGGGACTGGCTAGTGGTGCTTCCCTGGCTGGCGATGACTCTGTCCCCACCCTGCCTTCCGCATGCTCTTGTCCAGCTCCCTAGTCAGGACAGGGTGAGTGTCGGGGCTTCAGAGCAGAGCCAGTGCCTGTCCAGGCTGTTAGGCCTGCAGTAATGCCACATGTGGCCTTCTGCCCAGTGATGCTTGGACGAACACGCTGGAGAATGGGCTTGGAATGCTATTCAGGTTATGGAGTGCCACGGGCGTAACACGCATAGTCTCATCCTTGGAGTGAGGCTGGGGGAAGAGAAAGGACATTGCCTTTTGAACAGAGCCACAGAAATAGAGCAGAGAATAGCGTTTATTAGCAATAGCTCAAGCCAGGGTTTGGGGGATTTTTGTGCAGGACAAACTAGATTAATTTATGTATTGGGTAAGCATACACACCAAATTACCACTCTCCCCTCTAAGTTTGCAGCACTAACTGTCAATCATTTACTCAGCAGTTAATCCCCTACAGGCTTATCATATCTTTAATGCTGTCACCTAAGTTTCTAACACTGCCTTGTATACTTATTTAACTCTTCAGTATGATTTAATCTTTGTAAATATTTGACATATCTATGCACATGGACTGTAGGTTCTTCAAAGGGGAAAATCCTGGTGTCATGATTCCTTTGATGCGGCATATTAAGGAACTACCTTCCTGCAAAAGTTGCTTGCTGATGTTCAAATATAAAATATTTTTGTATTGGAAATCTTTGATGATAAGCCCTGAAAACCCTCTTGGAGGAGGGACCTGCATTGTGGCTCAAATACAGCCTGCATGAGGAAAGACTTATCCACTCATTGTGTTGGGAATGTCAGTTCTCTCTGCTCTGCAGATTAGCTAACAGAGATCCCTGCAGTCCAGGGGGCAGAGAAAGGGGCATTCCAGTGGGTATAAACCTTGAAACAAGTGAAGGAAGAGACCTGCTTCTGGCTCTATCAGCAAGATGGGCCCCAGGATGGTGGACAAGTATCTGTGAGACCTGGCTGGAAACTCCCTTAGATAAACAGCTAAAAATCCAGACGTCTCCCACAGGTGTAATACTTTCCTGTAAACTGACCAAACCAGGCAGGGAGGAATGGAGCAAGCTGACTTATAGGAGACGGAGCTGTGGACATTGACTGCAAGGGACTCCCACCCCCGAGTGTCTTTGCAGATGGGAGATAGTGCTGTCGGTCCCTGGTACTGCACCTAACACTGAAAAGGCTTTGGAGCATAACTTCCATGCCAGTCACAGAAAATATGAATTGGGGCCACCCACCCAGAGAAAAGATTCCAGATAAAGTTTGAAAGAGGAGGAGAATCCCTCCAAATGAAGAGCAGTGCTGAAGTGAAGGCAGAATCCATGGAAAAATAGAATCTCAGTGTGTAAAGGGAGCCTTGAGCTCCGTAACCACTGGATTTTGCAGTAAGGAACCTGAGACGTAAGAGGAGAAGTGACTTGTCTCCACTAAATAAGAGGCAGAGCTAAGGTTAGAATCATTCATATATGTTCATGCACTTATTCACGAACATCAGTTGAGCATCTAGTGGGGACCAGGCACAGCTCTAGGCCCTGGATCTGGGCTTCCTGACTCACAAACAGGCATTCATCCCATCACGAGGCCTTCTACCTTGATCTCAATCCAAAAGGCATGTCTGGCATCGGACTCAGACAGGATTCCCAAGATAAATAACCAAGCTCACTCCCAGATCTGAAAGAAGATAAGTCAAAAAAGGGGTAGCAGAACTAGTTTCACTGATTAAAATACCAGATACAAGCCCAGTGTATCAGTCCATTTTGTGTTGCTATAAACAGAATAGTTGGAACTGGGTAATTTATAAAGAAAAACAAAATTTATTGCTTACAGTTTCTGATGCTGGGAAGTCCAAAGTCCATCTGGTGGTGGCAGGAGTGACCCAGGGTTCTCACAGTGCAAGATGGTGGAAGCAGAGAGAGCGAGAGCAAGAGAAAGACAGAATCTCATCCTCTTTTAAAGCCCTCAGAAACATGCCCTTGACCACCATTTTTAATCCATTCACTAGGCAGGGTCCTACAATCCAATCACCTCTTCAAGGCCCCACCTTTCAATTACCATAATAGGATTTCCCATTCGTAACAGTCACAGTGGGGGCCAAGTTTCTAATACATAAAACTTAGGAACCCAATTCAAGCCTCGGTGAGTTTTGGGGGGACATAATTCAATCCACTACACCCAGCATAGCGTTTTAAATGTTTATGACTCTATATTTGTGTTGACCTTTACCCAAGATAGTTATTTGGAATACAGACTTTTAGAAATGGAAATGGGTTTCTGTGCCTTTTGAATACAATCCCCTCCCACTAGGCACTGAATGAATTTCTTGAACTTTTGCTCAGGGATATGCCCCATTAGAAAGTTCTCTATTCCTGAGAAAGAACAGCCGTCTGAAGAAGCCATCCTGGCTTCACTACCCCAGGCCTGGGAATCCACACCTGTGCTGATAAGAGTGATAGCTGATGCTTACATAGTGCCTTGTGCTCTAAGCACTGTTTACCTCACTAATAACCCTGAGAAATAGTCAAGGAACATGTTGTCATTCCTGTTTTGCAGATGAGGCAACTGAGCTTTAGTGAGATTAATGGGTCTACCTAGATCACAGAGCTAATGTATAGGACAGCCAGGCCTGAGACAGTCCTAGTCTTCTGACTCCGAGTTGGTCATTTTCCTACCGTGCTGTGCTGCTTTCCATGAGGGTGGGGAAGGAATCCATGTTTCAGTCCGTTTGGGGACAGATACATATCAAGAGCATTGTGCCTGGCTCCTGGATTTGAATGCAGATGAGAAGACGGTAGCTGGGGCCATTCCATTGTGATTTCACATGGGTGGCTCAGGAAACATGAAGATTTCCTGCGTTCCATTCCTAGTCTTCACTGGTTCAAGTTTTCTCCATCACAGGTATTCATTGGTGATGACAACACAGTTTTCTGTATGGGGAAATTGCCAGGGAAATAAGAAATAAATCGATGTTAAAACTTCCCAAGGTGTCCTTGGTACCTTTAATCCCAGTGAGTTTCCAGTGAGTCTGGCTCATCCTGTAACCACGGGGGTGGTCCCAGTGCCCCAGGGTTACAAACAAAATGTGGCAAGAGGCAGACGGCCTGGGTCATGTGTTTTCCGGGGGAGTCTGTCCCCAGGACATGTGGGCGTGTGAGTGACTGTCCCCGGTGTTCTCTTTCAGAGCTGCCAACTTCAGGAACTTCACCTTCATCCAACTGAATGGAGAGTTCTCTCGGGGAAAGGGACTTGATGTCGGAGCCCGGTTCTGGAAGGGAAGCAACGTCCTCCTCTTTTTCTGTGACGTTGACATCTACTTCACCTCTGAGTTCCTCAATACGTGTAGGCTAAACACACAGCCAGGTAGGGGTCTCTTCTTTCTCGCGTCCGGGTGGCGTTGAGCTCTCACACTCAAGCCCATGCTCTGCACAGATCTCTCTCTCCTGTCCTGCTTCTGCATCGGCCTTATTGACCCCCATGGCAAAGAAAGGGGAAGTCATCTGGCTTGATTTCTCCTTTGGTGCCGCATTGTGGGCCTGTCAGCCCTGTAGTTGTGGGACTCTGTCTGAAGTTCGCATTTCTAACCCCTTTTCCATTTTCAACTGGGAGGTCAGCTTTAGTGACCATCCACAGGAGGAAGGTGGTGGGGAGGACATGGACCTGGAAAAGCTGCCCGAATCGAAGGAGAAAGGAGTAGCTGTGGGCAGGTACCAAGGCAGGAAGGGCTGTGAGCAGAAAGATCCCTCATCGTGAAAACCACTTTCATGGGCTTGACTCCCAGGCAGTGCTGGTCATTACAGGCATGGCCATGTCAGTTGTTAAAATACAGAAATTCTTCTGTGTCAGTTGGTAAAGAGCACTGCCCGGGCTCTCTAAGTCTACCCATGTTGCCCAAAGTCACCCCGGCCCCTCTGGCCACCCTAGAGACTGCCCAAGAGCCAGCAACGAGAGGGTTAAGTTTGACAGCAGGGAATAGACAGCAGGACTCTCTTTCATCCGCATTCCATTCCCTTCAGTTGACACTCAGTGCCAGAGCCACTGACTGTCAGTAGTTTGAATATTATTCCTGTACTAGGAGGTCAGAAATATTTGGGAATCTGACTATCTGTTCTAACTGGTGCTGCACTTCTAAAATTAGCTTTAGAGCTGAGTGAAGAGGAAAGGCGGAGTGGATGTAAAAACCAGGGATGATTCAGAGGGCTGAACATAAATGTTTGTTTTCTGGTTTGCAGGGAAGAAAGTATTTTATCCAGTCCTTTTCAGCCAGTACAATCCCGGCATAATATACGGCCACCATGATGCAGTCCCGCCTTTAGAACAGCAGCTGGTGAGTAACTGTCCCGCAGATGCCTCTGTTTCATTACCAGGGGCACCTGACCTGAGTCAAGGTGAATGGAAATCTGTGGATTGATTCCCTTAGTAGTTTTTAAGGTTGGCAGACGTTCTGGCCTTTGCTCCCAGCACCTTGTTGACTAAAAGTGCTTGCAATATTTAAAAGTGGGAAATATATAGGAACAGTAGCTTACAGAAAGGCAATTTCACACCTTTCTAGTTTTCTTCTACGGTTTTTGGAAACTAGTATTACTGCATTTCAGATGCAGCACGTGTTGTCTTTATTATTACAAAATTCTACGAGGTAAGAAAGGTGAGATTTATGGGCCCATTTGTCAGATGGAGAGCAGAGGTCAGAAACGGGTGGCTGACCCCAGGGCACAAAGTGAGTGAGTGGGGAATGAGGGCCAGACCCAGTTCCCTGGACTCGAGTTCTCAGTGCCCTTCTCAATATGCCAGCATTGCTATGCGTCACAGTGCCCAGGTGGATGATAGCATCGGAGGTGTCACTGGCAAGGTGGCTTTCACAGAAATGTTAGAGGGATTTCTCTGCTAATATCCTGGTTGCATAGGTGATGGATAGTGGAACCACACAGTCCCCAATGGCCTCTGTAAGCTGAGATGTCCCCATGGTTGCAGGCAGTTAGTCTGTTCCACAGAGAAGCAAGCCAAAGGAGGATCTCTGTACTTCGCACAGGCATGCCTCTCGGAGACTCAATTTCCCGTTATTGTTGCCAGCATTCACAGAGAGAAGAAAAGACCCTTCTCCTCCCTAAGCCAGGCTGTGATCTTTTCCTGCAGGGAGCTCAGCTGGGTTTATCTAAAGCCATGTTCTTGCTTAGGCTGCATCTCAGGGGGGTGCTCTGATCTGCGGGGCTGTCTGTTCTTCGGTGCTTTCGGCAGCTCTGCCTCCTGAGGAGGCAAAGCCAGGCTGTCTCTTATTGAGTACCTCTCAGGGTGCAGGAAAGAAATCTGCTGCGTGAATGTAAAGATGTGGTAGGACCAAGTCTGTCATGCTTCTGTGCATTGGGACAGTACACTGATTTCCACTGAAAACATGTGTTCTGTGACATTCCTTTAGAGGGCTGACTTTGTGTTTAAGCTTCCAGAAGGGGCTATTTTCTCCAGCCCTGTCCCATGTCCTTTGCACCCCTCCCCCCAGTTCACTTCTGGAAGCTGATGTAATAATGATCTTTTCCAGAAAGTTTCAGCTTTGGGTGCCTTCGGTTGGACAAGATTCATCTCTAACCCACGTGGTAACATGGTTTTACTTTGGGCTCATACCAGACAGCACACTAATAATATCGTTTCATTATATAATATAATGTAGGCTTACTACCGCAGATGTACTGTATCTCTGTTTATGTACTATATAGAGATATATATGTAGATCTATCTTTCTATCTATCTATCTATCTATCTATCTATCTATATATATATCTGTGCTTTATGCATAAAAATAGTAAGAGTTTTTCACTCCCCAGGAACCAATTTTTACCGACTTAAGAGCAGTACCACACACATTGAAACAGAAACTTGTTTCCTTTCTCCAAGAGTTTTAAGCTTCTAACAGTGTCTGAGGGTAAAATAGGGTACAAGATACATTTTCTTTCAACCAATCAGAATAAAAGTTCCTCTGGCTTTAAATAAAGTACTGTTTTACATTTGACATCGAACGTGATTAATGTTTCCACGCCAAACTCATAAAGACCTTATTTGTTTATAAGGAATTCCTTCATTTCACAATCTAAAATTTTTATCCTTTTATTATTATTCCTGCCGAACAGCAGGTGCAAAGGGAAGCTAGAGGAACGGTACAGTTAAGTTTCTCAGAATTAGTGGTCAAAGCAGAAACAACTCAGATTCCCTGTGTGCTAGAGGCTCTGAATTGTCCTGCAACCTTTGCCATGTCAAATATACCTTTGAGTATATTTAGATATTTTGGAGTTTAGTATTTATGACTATTTACCTGGTAAAATAGCAATTCTTCTGTCTGAGACTAAGGGCTCCCCATATCCAAAAGAAAAGTATGATTACGTTCTTACTGGACAGTTTCCTGAGCACTTGCTGCCTGCAGAGGACTACATGCTCATGGAGGAGTCAGAACTGAAACAGCTTCATATACTTGGAAATGATTTGGAAAGTATTTCACACACCCCTTATTTTTATAGAGGTGGAATGTCTTGTCCGAGATCACACAGCCAGCTAGTGACAGAGCTCAGGCCAAAACTAGGATTTCCTTACTCTGGTACAATGGAAATAGATTTGCTTAGGAACTAGATGAGAGCTGATGTATAAAGAGAGTCGCCTGACAGAAATTCCGAAGGAGAACATCAAATATAGAAATTCATATAATGGAGATAGGATGTGTAGGTGGTGAAAGGTATAAAATAAAAAGTAATGACTGGAGATGGATAAATTAGGAAAGACTTCCAACTGAGGGTACATTTTGGCTCAGTCTTGAAAGATATGCTGCATATACATTAATAAATCTTTGACAGCCTTCCCTGGGATGCATCGGTATCAGACGTGAAGGGCGAACACAGATCCAGACTGCAGGCATAAGAAAAGTTATTTACTTATGCAAACAGAAGACAGCCTTTTCCAGCAGCCCTGCAGATACCACCTCATTAGTCAGTGTGCTGGTTATTACTTCTCGTGGCTATTGCCCCTGTCATTTGATAATATTTTACCTGCAGACATAAGCCGGCAACCAAATTTATGATTTTTTTGTGTGTTCAGACCACTTGTTTCTTTAACTTTGAGTCCAGACCATTAGTAATAAGTGAAATCATGAGATTTTATACTAATATTTCATTTTTTGACTTTTAAACCGTGAGATGAAACTTGCTGATGCTTTAATGTAAAAACAGCTCTCTGAGAAAGGAATGATGGTAATTTAAATAAATATTAACTTTAGACATTCTGCTTTCCTGGTTCAAGCTTTGTTGCTTCTTGCTTAGGTCACTGCAGAGGAGGCTCCCACCACTTCTATCTTTAGTCTGCTCTGTCCCCTACACTCCAGTCTTTCCTTCACCCTCTGCAGGGATATGTTTCTAAAACACAGATTAATTCCACTTTAAAAGAGTTTTTATGGCATAAAGCCAGTGGTGTGCTGGTAAATGTTTAAAACCCACTCTCTGAAGGCGGGAGGTTGGGGGAGGCCTGATTTGTAGCATTTGCCAATTTCCATGGTGTAAACACTCCCACCACGGCCTATTTCAGCCTGCCAACGTGAGGTTGCTGAACACAGGGTTGGGAAGAGATTTGCACCATCCTGGTGAGCTGGTGCTTGCTGGTTCCAGCACAGCCACAGCACTGCAAGCCCTGATTCCTTGTCAAGATTAATTGCCCTCCACAAACGACCCTCACATTGACTACAGAGAGAATGTCTGTACACCCCAGCACCTGGTGCACAGTACCAGCTCAATGGACACCAAGGCCAGCCTCACTGCCAGCTGGGCACACCTGCTCAGAGTATCCTCAGGCAGTCATTCCACCAAGGGCCACCCCCTTACCTTTCTAATGCCCTTGGTGTCTAATGCGCACATCTCACCTGCTGTGTGGTCTCATCCATCCTTTCAATCTGCTGACTCTGCCCCACTCTGTTCAGTGTGCCCGTGGTAAGCTGGTGCCTGTCCTCCCCCCTCTCCGATTGCTCCTCTCTACCCACTTCACAAAGTATTTTACCTCTGACCCGTGTTTCAGCATACACTTTTTTAAATTGCCACCTGTGCATAGCATCCTGTGCCTCTTTGTGGTCTGTGTTCATTTATCCAGGAAGCTTATACTCAGTACCAAAAATAATATCCACACATCCCATTTACGGAGCCTTTCCGTAAGCTGGCACTGTGGCCTGCATTGTCTTGTGGATACTGAACAAGGAGAAGAGACATTATTATTCTCATCTCACACATGAGGAATTTGAGGCTCAGACAGCATAAGTCACTTGCTCAGACTCTCAAAGCTGATGAGTGGCAGAGGGGGAACCTCAGCTCCACCATGTGACTGGGCCTAGGCTGGGGATGTCCCCTGTCCTTTGGTCTCAAATACTTCAAGGAGAGCAGAGAGCCTAGTTTTAAGTTCCCGGAAGTGAGAGAATTTGGATAACTCCTTGTCCAACATGACACCCTTAGAACACAAAATAATTTATTTTCTGTGCAGATACCATGAAAGACAACTTGTAGAAAAATGTGAGTTACTACAAATCTGGGAGGAGATAGCATAAATTATTTGAAAGCTGGGGCTCCAGAATACCTTATTTCTCAAGAAATGGAGCTGTCACAGCAATCCTGGGGTTAGTCTGGGCCTGGCTACAACTGACTGAGTGATCTTGGGCAAGTCATTCTGCCTCCATGCCAAGAAAAGGACACACAGCCCTCCTGGGATCCTCTGCAGTATGATCTTGAGCCCTCAGAGACATGCAACGCAGGGTTGGGGCACCCAACCCAGACACAGAGGCTGCCACAGCTCAGGGCCTGCTGAGTGATTGGCAGGGCCCAGTTCAAAATGCAAAGGCAGGCCCTATTTCAAGGAGTACTAAGAATTTTAAGAGGGCGACAGATGCAGGGGTCCTTCTACGCACAGGCCCTGTGAGACTGCTCAGGTCGTATGCCATTAGCCTGTCCTGCTCACAGGCATTTCTGGTGAACACAAGGCTGGGCAGACACAGCCTCGGTTCCTGGAAGACTCTCTTTGATTTAGAGGAAATACTCTGCCTGAGTATTTGTCATTTATTTTCTTTTAGGGTCCAGTTTGCTTCACAGGCCGTTGTCCGAGTCGGCAGGGTTAGAGCACACAAGTGTGGACAGCCTCGCAGCTCCCCGCAGCACCAGGGCGGCCCTGCCCACCTCTTTGGAGAGAGATGCTGACATGTGCTTTGTGTTTTTGTCCTAATAGAAAATAACACTCCAGTCACATGACTCACCCACAGATCTGTGGCTATGGAAACTTCCTGCCAGAGACCAGACCCCACAACTGTCCTTTGTGGTCCCTTTGTGCCCTGCAGTGCTCTCTGAGCTCTTAGGCGGGGACAGAAAGGTGTTGCAGAGAGAGCAGTGACAGAAGACATTTATAAAAATGCAGGACAGGAGAAAGCAATGTTTTTCTTTATCTCAGGCCTTTCTCCTCCTTTTTTGCAGCAGATATCATTAGTGCATAGCTTTTCAATGCTTGAACAAAGCAGTGGAGCTCCTTGTGCCTGGGGCAAGTTTCTAAGAAGTCAAGCCCTCAGCCTTAGGCGCCAGGCAGATGGAAACATCCAGAGCCATAGGAAGCTGAGGATTTCCACCCCGGCCTTCCTAGGCCTCTGCCAAACCCCTTGCTGGTGGCTGTCTCCTACTTGAATTGTGTCTTTTTCCACTACATGGAACTACCTCTGTCCTAGGACTGTTCCCCATTCATTCATTGAAGTAATTATTGAGTGCCTGCGGCGTGCTAGACAGTGTCGAACCATGACCAAGGCCCTAAGTTTATATTCACCGTGGCAGTGGGTGAAGACAGCAGCACACTGAGAAAGACAAGCCTTGACAGGATCATTCCAGAAGCCGTAGTGTTGCAGAGAAAATACACCAGAGAGATGGTATAGAAAGCGACATGGGGTGGCAGATGTGGGGCCACTCACCGGGGGGTCAGGACAACCACTGTGAGCAGGTGGCACTAGAGCAGGGCTGCACGGTAAGCAGGGAAGGGTGCCCAGCCATGGAGACCTGCAGGCTGAAGAGTTGGAGGGGTGGAGATGGAGATGGCCAAGGCAGGCAGGGGCCAGTGGTTCCTCATGGTTGTCGTTGTAATTGGCACTAGGGAGCCACTGCAGGGCCTGACGGGAACGTGCAGTGATGGCGCATACACCTGGGAGTGCTCACTCTTGCAGGGCCACTTGTGGAGGGCGTCACTCCAGTAGCAACTCAGCTCAGCTGAGTGTGGGGAGCCTCTGAGAACCGAGCCCCGTCTCGCCTGGACATTGTGTGCCGTGGGCATGACTGCATCAGCCTCCACAAAGGGCTACATTTCAGTGAGCTCTTCAGAGAGTGGCTTTTTGTGGCTTGCCAGCTTTAGAAGCAACTTTAATAAGCATTTATAAAGCTCACTCCACAGGTCATAAGACGGTTTTTCTCTGCTGCGCTGTCCCAGGGGAGGGTCACCCTGCTTTGGTCAACCTTGTCATGCACTACGTGGATTCTGTCCAGAGTCTCAGGGTGCCTGCTGCTTGCTGTCCCTCTTGCCTTTCTGCCCAGGCCCTGGCCAATTGCTTTTCCCATTTGGCACTTTCTTTTTTAGATTTCATGTAGACCTCAGCCAGATATTTGAAGTTGCGATATTGGCACTTCTCTTGGACTCCGTTTTTATCACAAGCTACAACAGAGACGGTGCACCTGCTACACAGGGATGCAACAAAATCTGCTTTTACAAAAGGACTCAGTGGAGGTTTTCCCAGATTTTCCTGCCTTTCAAAATCTTTCCGGTTGATACTAATGAAATTGTCTTGTCCTTTGGGAGATATTGTATAACGGCCCTTTGTAGTGACGTACAATTGGAGAACCTCTGCTGGGGACAACTTGAGCCCATTCCTGGTCCTTATTTTCCTCGGGCAGTCCCGATGCGTGTTAACAGCAGAGTGTTGGTTGTAGTGAAAACAGGACGGTTTAGTAGGTTACAGACGAAAAGAAAGTTGAAGACTCATCAGCCCTTCTGCAAGCCATTTGTCAAATACAATTTAGCCTGTGGTGAAACTTCAGGGAGGTGGAATAACAGTGATATGATAAGTGTTTGGATGTTAGAGCAGGAAGGGACCTTAGGGGCGATTTAGCTCAACCCCCTCACTTTATAGGAAAGAAAATAGAAGCACAAAGAAGCCAAGGGACCTTCCTGAGGTGAAAAAGCCAGCCGTGGTCAAGTTGGGACAGGACTCTGGTGCTCCTATCCCTTGCCCACTGTTTCTGATTAGCAGCATGACCAGAGCCAGATGTCCCAAACAGAAAGTGCAGAAAGCCCAGCGACAGGGGACCTCCATAGCCTCCCTTCCCCATCCCAGGGGAGGAGAAGTCCTTTTGTCTAAGCACCTATATAACTCCAAGAATGAATCATGAAAAATGATTATTAAGATCTCAAAACCATTCCCAGAACTACCTCTACCGACAAAAAAATATAAATACATTCTTTAGGAAGTCTTGCTGCTTCAGCAAATCTGTAGGAAATGTACTTGCAAAGTGGGAGGCGGAGCAGGGCTAGGTCTCGCTTTTTGAAGGATAGTCACAGTTGGATGGCCTCTCGACAGCCCCGCCAAGTGCCACCACTGCATCTGCTTTTTGGAGCAGTTTGGTTTTAAAATAGTATAAAGATGAATGGACAGAGTCTTTCTTCAGAACTGGGACTTTTAGTGTCCTTCCCCTCAGCCAGCAAGAGTGAGCAGATTTGGAGAGCTGGTAACGTACTGAAGTCACTCAGATATTTCTCTTTATTCCCTGAGGGAGTCCTGTTTGTGGGCTGTGCCAGGGCTGCTGAATTCCGAGTTGTTCTCCATCCTTTTGCTCAACTTCCTGAGCCCTTTGCTGGCCCCCTGCCTGGGCCTGTGTGCGGGGCCCTGGCCTCAGATTCTCGCTGGCAGTGGTCTTGGGCCAGACACGTAGGTGGCTTTTTCATGGCCCTGCTCAAAAACTCACTCTCCTGGTTTGTTTTTGATTGTGTATATGTGTGTGTGTGTTCTTGCCTGCACCCTAGAAACATTCCAGCCAGAGGTGCCAAAAATCACAAGGCCCCGTTTTGGGACTGGTGAGTTTACTGTATTCCTGACTATCTGTGAGGACTCAGATCCATCTGCATGTCACACACAGGGCTGCCCGTGGCTTATTTATCAGTGATGGAATGGGCTCCACATTTAACACTGCTCACATGAGTTTGGGAATACCCTCTATTTTTACCCACCTTCTCCTTCCCCCTCAAATGACAGCACTTTCCTTGCAGGTCATAAAGAAGGAGACTGGATTTTGGAGAGACTTTGGATTTGGGATGACATGTCAGTATCGGTCAGACTTCATCAATATAGGTAAGACAAATCTGCATCTCTACTGCCACCCAGAGGCCACTGGCCTGCACAGGCCTTGAGGGAGTCAAGTCCAGTCAGGTTTCCAGAGAGAGTAGGTGGAAAAGATGGTGCCATTTCCTTTAAAAATGCTGATGTTCCTCCTTTAATGGCCTCGGGGCTGGACCATGAAAGGGCCTGGAGTGGTGGCACTTCAGCCTCTGTCATTTCCACTGGCACCTCTCAGACAGCCCACGTGAGACACACAGTCTGACAGCTGAGGTGCAGAAGGCAACTTTAAAGCAAGTCCTCCGTGCCCCCTTCAGCCGGGTCTGGCTCTGAGCCCTCTTGTGTAGAACATCCTGAGTCTCCCAGTAAGAGCATGAAAGAAACATGGGGAATTTGGAAAGACACATACCAGAAAAGACCCAAATTTCTCTCTACTGAGCCTTCAAAATTGCAGATGTCGCTTCAGTCTCTGACTCAGTGTGCATCTGCCATCAACACATGTGCACGTGCGCACGCGCACACACACACCTGTGCACATGCCTGTGGGTTTCCAGAGCACAGAGGGGAAAGGCTCTTAGTTTCAGATGACAAGACCGAGGGTCTCAGAGGTAAAGCAACCTCCCTAGGCCTCACAGCAGGTGACGGGCATTGTCAGGAGGAGAACAGAGGGTCTCCTTCCCCCCTTGAAAATACTACATGACCTCCCCACAGCAGTGCTTACTCGTGTACCTCTGAAGGGAATAGAATTGTGGATTAAATGTGACTAGGGTATGAACAAACAGACCAGAACCTTGATCTTGGGTTCAGGGTGGACCCAGAGCCGGATGGAGTCAGGCGGCCCTGCCCTCGGAGCGGTGTAGGTTTTCCATCTCCAGGAACTGTTCTGTGCTCTCTCCCAGTCTACTGCCCCTTAGGCCCAAGACCTAAAGCTCTCGTTTTAAAATCAGGGAGTAGGTGCATCCCCAGGTTTGTTTTGTTCAGAGATGATGCGGACTGAAGATACTTTGGAACCCTCAAAGAGATCACTGGGTTAAAAAGAAAAAACAAAAAACAAAAAACTAGAGATCAGGTCCCATAAGAAAGAACAGAGGGCCCAGGATGTCAGCCTCTGCAGACACTCAGCAACTAACTGCAGTGTTCCTTTCTTTAAGAGAAATATTCCTAAATGGTTATGTGCAAATCGGATTTCCAAAAATGACAATAAAATTTCTAAGGACTTCCATTTAAAGAAACTCTATGTTTCCTTGCTCTTTGAACAGAGAAAGATTATTTTGTGATGATGTATACATTTATCAAATTTGGATTTATAATATACTGGATTCTCCTAAAGATGGCTGTAGCTGTCATTGAAAAGGGTGGGCACAGCAGGCTGGAGGTGCTTTTCTTCAGCAAGTCATGGCCATAAGCTCAGAACATTTGGGTCATGTTTCGACCCCATTCTTTGCAATCTCATACCTATTTGCAGGTGTCTTATTTCTGCACCATGTATTTGATAAGTTACAATGGTAACAATGAGAGTAATATCAATTGCTGCTAACAAAGCACTGCCCTAAGAGAACCAGGAAACAACACATAGACCCCTGGCTCATAATCATACACCTTTCCTTGTCTGCCCACCACCAAAGGGTCCTGATCACTGGTACATACAGCCTGGGGTTTGATTGGGTGTGGTTTTCTCTGCCTGAGAAAACCCCATTTGGGTTCTAGATAGCCCTCGTCAGAGCAGCACAGCTTGGGGTGTTCAGGGACTAGTGAGGCTGCGTGAGAACACAAGGTCTAGAAAAAGATGTTGAGAATCACTTCACTGTTTCCTGTAAGAGTTGGATAAATCTCCTAGGTGACAAAGGACAAAAAGAGGGCCATGCTGCTTTGATTTTGTTTGGGACCTGGTGGGCTTTAGGTTAAGGAAAGAAGCACGGGATGTCAGTTCACAAAGGTGAGTCTTCAGCAGACCATACTGACTTTATGAAAGAGTTTATCACAAAGTGAAACAAGATTTTTCTTTGAGTAGAACTTCAGTACTGACTGAAAGGCCAATCCCTTTAAAATAGCTGATTTCACCAGCCTGTGGTGAAATCACACACAGCTTTTCAGGACCACTTTAATCTATAAAAGGAAGACAGTGCTTTTGTGGGACTTGATTTTTTTAACCTGAGATGCTGGTCCCTCCTTCACACTGCAAGCCTCTGGTTTAGCCTCTGTTTCTAATGGCAGGAGGAGGTTCCATCAAAACAGAAACACCAGATTTGCATTGGGAGGTTTCCAGTTGAAAAGTTGGGAAGGCTGGGGCTGTTCATTAGCAGTGCTGATGGCATTTAAAGCATACAAATGCTTGGAATTCTGTTTGCGGTCTTGTTATCTCTAGAAGTTGGTGCTATCTGCCATGAAGGTCATCTCTGATCTGGATTTCCAGGGCCCCTGACCTGGATGGGCAGGCCCGTAACTTGCAGGGATGGCAAAGCATGCAACATCTCCCCTAAAGGCCTCTTCGGGCAAAGTTCTGTGCTTGTGCAGCTCAGGAGAGCAGAGGCAGAGCAGGAGATGCCTGTGCAGCAGGACTCACCAGTGTGTTCTCTCCTGACAGGTGGGTTTGATTTGGACATCAAGGGCTGGGGCGGGGAGGACGTGCACCTCTACCGCAAGTATCTCCACAGCAACCTCATAGTGGTGCGGACGCCCGTGCGGGGACTCTTCCACCTCTGGCACGAGAAGCGCTGTGTGGACGAGCTGACCCCGGAGCAGTACAAGATGTGCATGCAGTCCAAGGCCATGAATGAGGCATCCCACGGGCAGCTGGGGATGCTGGTCTTCAGGCACGAGATAGAGGCTCACCTTCGCAAACAGAAACAGAAGACGAATAGCAAAAAAACATGAACTCCCAGGGATGGATTTAGGGAGACACTGAATATTTTTTCCTTTTGCAATTACTGAAAAAGTGGCTGCAATGAGGAAAAGACTTCCATAAAGAGTGAAAGAAAGAATTTGACTGATTACTAACGGACAGAGGAAAGAGCCTCCAATTTCTCTTTGTCTACATAGCTTATGGAACAGAAATGAAAATCTCCACTTTGTCTCCAAAAGTAGCCCAGATGCACCCTGTACAGTGTCTGACAAAGACAGAATGATTGTAAGATTATAAGCCTCATGGCGTGGAGGTTTTGATTGTGTTTACAACAAAATGAGATCTATTGTTTCCTATGCTCGTTGAAATATTCATGAATTGAGACCAGTTTTGTAAAAAGTTTATTAGAATGAAAAGCACATTTCTCCCCATATGAATGATTCTGTCAGTAGGGCTCTAGTTCCTAGGAATGCTAAAACATCAGAAGGCAGGAGAGGGGAATATGTGAAATGCAGAGACGCTCTCATCATGATCCTTGTGAGCACATTAAGCAAAACCAAGCAGACCAGAAAAGGAAAAAAAACAGCCATAAATATTGTATCAATTTCCCCCAAGATTAACCAAAAATAATCTCATCTTTTTGGTTGTCATTTTAGCCATCTCCATTTGTTTATTTTATTTAAAAATGCACTTTTACTTTGCTTGTGAGTTATATTCTGCTTATTTAATTACTAATTTGCAAGCCTTACTAAGAGAGCACAAGTTAGCATAATTTTTATAGTTTTAAGAAGATGCTTCTGGATGCATTATGAGAACTTTCAGTTCAGAGCATCGAATTGATGCCATATCCAAGGACATGCCAAGTGCTGACCCTATCGGGCACGGAATGTCGATGACAGAACTTTACACATGTGGAAGGCATGGTTTGCGGCTGCTGATAGAGACATATAGACACTTTATCTGAAGAGTATTTCTGAAGAGGAGCATCTGAACACTGGAGGGAAAGAAAAAGATACTTTTCACCTTAACAGAAAAGGAAACTCATTCAGACTGGTGATAGCTTGATACATGTAAAAGTCAGAAAACACATTTTCTCCTCTGGAGAAATGAGGACCACTTTTTCTTACTTGTTTAAATAAACCAAAGTATACTGTGTGAACCAAACAATCTCTTTTCAAAGCAGGGTGCTCTTCCTGGCTTCTGATTTCCATAAGAAGAAATGCAGAAAAATATATTTTGTGAAAGATCAATCCATCTGCCAGACTAGTGGGATGGAAGTTTTTGCTATGTGATCACCCACCCAAGGCTAGGTGGATATAACTTAATTATTTTTAAAATTAAGCAGTTCTACTTAATCACCAATAAAGTTGCAGTTTATTACAGTTTCGAACTATTTTTTAAAAAATAAAGACAGTTAACATTGAGTGGTTTCTACATTCATGACAAAATTATTTATTATCCAGCACCACCAGATGCATGAGCTAATTATTTCTATGATTCCTTGCCTTCTGTTTGCCCACAGTAAACTCATTGTTTAAAAGCTTCAAGAAATTCAAGCTGTTGTGGGGGTTTTTTTGTTTGTTTTTGTTTTTAATGCATTGTATTGATCTGTACTGGTAGTTCATAAAATTTTATTAAAACACAGGACATGAATGGAAGGTGGTATTGCACAGCTAATAAAATATGATTTGTGGGTATGATTTTTTCTTGGAGTAAGAATGCCATGTCTTTAGTTTTTAGAAAGCAGTATTTTGTGCATAGGCCAGGCTTTCTCAGCCTGGCATTACTTGCATTTGGGCTGGATGACTCTGCTGTGGGGACTGTCCAGTGCACTGTAGGATGTTTAGCAGCATCCCTGACCTCTGCCCTCTAGATGCCAAGAGCATCTCCCACCCACCTGTGACAACCAAAGTGTCTCCGGTCATTGCCCAGTGTCCCCAGGAGTGAAGTCACTCTGGGTTGAGAACTGCTGGGCTGGAGGAAGAAGAGAACCATAATGAAAACCTGAACTGTTTGTACATTTTACTTGTCCTTTTTAACTAGAGGAAATAGAGAAATGATTTCCAAGGCCCCTTTCAACTGTGCCCTTAATATTTCCACATGCTATGGTGACACTAGAAACTTCAGGGCACTTGTCTGGCTTGTGTCTCCAGTGGTGCTGTTGGATTTGTGGCGACTGGCCTGCACGCTCTTGTCCATCTCCTCCCAGGGTCAGGAGGCTGCAATTTCAACAAGGCTTGTGGTGGCTGTCAAGTATTGCAGCCATGGGATCAGGCAGGCGTACGCGTCTCACAGGTGGTCAGCCCCAGGCTGTGCTCTGTGGGCCAATCAGCCATTTGTACGTGTCTAAATTGCATATGGCAGATACCCAAGGCAGTGGTTAAGAACTGGGTTTTAAAAGTTGCCAAGGATAGCTGAAGAGGAGCTGAGATGGCGTAATATTAAACTATGTCTGTCTTTTTAAAGCTTAGTCAGGTACAATAGTTTTATCGAAGGGTAGAGGTGCTCTTAAAGCACATGCAAGAGGGGTCCGTCCCCACTGCCTGCCCAGGACACCTGTAAGACAAGAGTTGGGGAAGTCCCCACTGAAACACTAATTAAGGGCTGCAGTTGAAACACAGACAGCAAAGGAAAGCAGTAGTGAAACTTGTTTGAAGGACCCAGTCACATTACAGCTTCCAAAGGAAGGATGTTGCCAAGGAAGCACTGAGTCTCGGGCTTGTCCGAGGCCTCGTCCAACTCTGCATACTCTGTCCTGACTCCCTGTAAATTGCCTAGGAACTAGCTCTGGTCATCTGACTGAGCTGGGGTGTCCTCCAGCCCATGGCGTGCTGGTGCGACCTGGTGAGAGCCAGTTTTCAGCACCTCTTCCTGACTCTTCACTCAGTGACAGGTCAGTAGCTTAAAATCTAGCATGGTGGGAGTATTTACAGCATGACAATTGGCAAACACCACAAATCAGACCTGCCCCTCCTACACACCCCCCACCCATAGCCGAGCCCATTGTTAAATCTTTATCAACACTCCATTGCCCTCAAAACACCCTTACCTCTTGTGCTCAATTTCCATCCAGTCACCTACTTCTAGCCCTTCTTTGTGTCCACAGGTGTGGTCACCTACCTCTTTCCACACATCAGTGGTGCAGAGAGAATCAGGCCTGGGAAAATAGCTACCCAGAACCTAATCTTACTAATTTTTGTTTCAGAAAAAAATCCTCTGTTATGTAATTTAACCTTATCAGGGTTCAGTACAGAGTGGTAGCTAATGTCACGGCTGCTCCAGCCAGACAACCTGGGTTCAAATTCCAGTTCTTTCATTTGCAACTTACATGAGCTTAAGTGAGTCAGTATTTTTGTACCTCAGTTTCCTCGTTCAGGGTGATGAATGTAATCAAATCTATATCATATGATGGTTGTAAATATGAGTTAATATACATGAAGTAATTAGGACATCTCAGCCACATAGCAGCTATTTATGTCTAGTTATTCATGTAGGGACCAAGAGAAGACATCCCTTTCAATGCCCTGGAGGTTCTCTGAAAAATAAACTGATAAACGCAGATTAATATGAAGAAAATTCAAAACAAATTCCATTTGATCATAGTTTTACATGATACGGGAGCCTTCAGAATGAGGACCCAAAGATATAGGGAACACAGTCCATTTTTATGTTTAGGTTTTATGAAGCAGGCACAGTTGTGTAGAAATGTGATTGGAGAAAAAAAGTATGATCTAATGCTAATAGACAGAGTGGGGAAACCCCGCAAGGCTGTCTGCTCAGATTCTTCTTGGCCTCTCTGTGCAGTATTTATTCCTCCTGGGTATGGGGCAGGACCTTTCTAGAATGGGGGTCTTGTGACCTGCGATCAGACAAAGTAAGGACAGAGAATTTCTTCATGACCAGCTCCAAGACAGAAAGGCAGGGGCCGGGGGCAGATTGGAGTTTGTCTGTGACCTGCCCTGGGGAAGAGAGAGTCTAGATTCTACGGCTTGCCTCAGGGGAGAATGAGATGAGATGAGGCTGAGACATGGGAGGGCAGGAGCAGGTCAGAGGAAAACTTTGCTTTTGAGGCTGTTTCTGAGCTCATCACTTTGGGGTGTTGCTCTCTGAGTTCCTACACAAGAAGTCGACACACAGCTCCTCGTTTACGACTGTATTTCTGGCAGTGTCTGCTGAACGTTATGGGCCATCCATTGGAGATTATGAAACCCTCATGTTCACTGTCATTCCTTTGTTTTTGTCCAAGTGGAGGGCTCCAGGGTTCACACATCGTTGTCCTGTCACACAGCTAGCTCCAGATGAGCTTTAAGGTCTGGGGAAAGAGCTTGAGCCTGCGATGAGTCCAGAGCCTGTCCTCTTTGTGCCTCAGTTTCCCACCATTTTTCTGCTCTCTGGCCCCTCCTGAGGAATCCCGACAAGGAGTGAGGCCTTGTTAACACAGTGATCCAGAACAGTTAAGCACCTCACCGCCTGTGTCTCCCTCTAGCCGCTGTGTGACTATGGGCAGCATTAGGGCTCCATTTGGGATCGAAGCCCCAGAATCCAGTGCTCACACAGGATTCCAAGACGTTAAATTTAAAGACTGTCTTGAGTGGGAGGGGAGAACAGGTGGGAATACTTGCTTTTAAAAGACTTACTATTGTTTCTGAGAATTGCTGATTAAAGATAATGACCTTGGGAGTTCCTTAGGAGAGTAGGTGTGTTTTACTCCCAACACACATCAAATAACTGGCAGCTTTGTGTGATCCATATTCTGATTAGCTTTATATTTTAATTCAAAGCTGTTTCTTCTGGCAGGGTTCAGTGCTTTGCTGTTGCTGCCAAAAACTATGCCAGTGGTTGAGGGGTTTGGCTGGTGGTTTTTTCCCAACACCCAGAATTTGTTCTTTCCTGCCAGCACAGGTGCTTTTTAAAATGTCTCTGCATTACTGATGCTTTGAACACTGATGAAATCAACACCAGTGTCTCGTCGGCTATGTTTGGTTCATCTGTTGTTCTAGCAAGAAGGGGGACAGAATCATAAGGGAGGAGGGACAGGGGAGGGTGGCTGTGGCAATACCGTGGGGACAGAAGCCAGCTCTGCTCCTTCTCCAGCCTCCTGTCACCCCTTTACCTCAGCTGTTATTCTAACTCCAGTGTTTAAAACACTACGACTGAAAACCCCACCAGGGGCTGGCCTGTTAGCTCACTTGGTTAGAGCATGGCCTTACAACACCAAGGTCAAGGGTTCGATTCCCCACACTGGCCAACTGCCAAGAAAAAAAAGAAAAGAAAACACCAGTGGCCTGCTGGGACTTAATCCCTTTGAAAAGGCTAAAAAAAGGAGGAAAATGCTCAAATTAAATTCAAAGAAAGGCCAGAGAAGTCTAACTACCTAACTTGTTCTTTCTTCCAGTTACTAGCCCCGAGTGGAACCACATAAAAATCACACCCATAGTGCGTGGGGCTCTCAGCAATAGTAGGGAGGGGGCTGGTTGGGAAGTCTTTTCTGGAACTCTGCCCACCACTGAGAGAGCATCCCCAAAAGAGAAGGCATTTGCCTTTTGGTTGGGTTATTGAGGCACAGTGCTGTGGAGGGTTTCCAGAATCTCGACTCTGCTGCTGGGAAGACTCCACAGCAGAACATCCTTCCAGTTGCAGGCAAGCAGAGCTGACTTAGTCCAACCGGGCAGGCGGGGGCTTGCCCCTCCCTAGCAATGTGGCGCAGCGCTGACACTGCCTGACCTTTTCAGGAGATGGGCGGCGTTAACCCCAAAGGTAGCTGGGCTTGTACTATTCTGGTCTAAAACAGAGGCAAGTACCTGGGGATGTGCAATCAGGAATCCCGGGACAACTGAGTTTGTCAATGGCCTATTTGGGGGTAAAAACTGGTTTCTGCTAATTTGGAGGTTGTCAAAATCAGACATTAGCAAATGCCCCGTCCATGCCACTTCAAATCCAAACTAAGTGAGCCATTTCTCTGCAGGTCAACTGGCTAATGCATGGTGTGGTTCATCACATCCCTGACAGTTTAAAAGTTTCCCTTCCTTCCCCTGTTAAAAGTCTAGGAAACTCTGGGAAATGGGCCATTAGGATAGACAGCCTCTGGGTTACATAAACTGAGCTGATGAAGAGGAAGCCTGGAATGACGTGCCCTGACTCTAGTGGGCCCATGATTCACTGGGAGTGATTACCATCTATGGAGAGCTTTCTATATAACAGGCACTTATATTTCTTTTCTAATCCACAGAACCCAGGTGACTAACTCCTTTTTTGGGAGATGAAGAAACTGAAGCTCAGAAAGGCTTAATTTTTTTTTTTTTTTCTTTTAAGATTCCACACAGTTAGTTAATGGTATAACCAGGCCCTGCTGGTCTTTCTCTCTACTGTCGAACTACCTCATTAGCAAATGATGTGTTTTTACCACACATTAAAATGAGGGTGCTTTTATCATTTAAGCGTCCTGATAGTTTTCAATCTGGGGTAGCCATGAAGTCTAAAGATCCTTGGATGGGGACAGAAGGAAGGATGGCAAGTAACTGAGAACAGAGGTTGAACAGCCCTAATCTGAAAACCTGAAACTGAAATGCTCCAATATCCAAAACTTTTTGAGCAGTGACATGATGCCACAAGTGGAAAATTCCACACCTGACCTCAGGTGATGGGTCACAGTCAAAAAGCAGGTGCATAAAAAGATGTTCTCGTGATGCTTAGTTATCCTGAATACATTGGTTTTTTCACTGTATTAATCGTATGTCGTATTTTTTACTGTTAAATACTCACATGTGAATAAGTATAAGAAAATGATTGCTTATCGGTAGCATATAAATTGAGTCAGGAATGATAGTGATGCCAAACAACCGCAGACTGACCACAGGGGTGGCTGAGAGAGTGACGCCTCTGCTTTCTGATGGTTCATTGCCCACAAACTTTGTTTCATGCAAATTATTAAAAATATTGTATAGAATTACCTTCAGGCTTTGTATAAGGTGTATATGAAACATAAATGAATTTCATGTTTAGACTTAGGTCCCATCACCAAGATATCTCATTACATATATGCAAATATTCCAAAATCTGGAAAAAATCCAAAACACTTCTGGTCCCGAGCATTTGGGATAAAGGATACTCATCCTGTAGTAGCACTAAAATCCACACTGGAGTCAGTAAAGCAGAATTAACATTGCAGAAAATGTAATCTCTGATGTGCAAAGGATGGAGAGTAGAAACTTTCCTAAAATACAACAGGAAAGACTGGAGAGCTGAAAACAATGAGGATGAGATACAGAAGTGGAAGGCAAAGAAGAGAAAACTAAGAGGAAGAAAAAAGAACAAATCAAACAGAAACATTGCTAAGAGATATACTTGTAGAAGACATGTTCTAACAAAGACCTGTGCATTTGCAGCCAGAAGTGAAGCATTTACCACATTCTTAACAAAAATGACAGCAAAGAGGCCCGATGGAAACCTAGCCATGCATCTCCTATAAATAATTCCTGTGTCCTCTCTGTGCACCAAATGGCAGAATCTCCAAGATATCTATGTGTGAGTGTCATAGACATGTTTGGATTCCATGTTTGCATTAAGAAAGCTGCCTTTACGAAGGTGCCATTGCAAAAATTTAAGCCATGACTTCTTTTTCTTTTTATCCAAAAGCAGAGCTCATGCCATAGTAGGGCATGCTGTTACACTAAAAGAATGGCTAATTCCAAAGCACTGGCTTGAATAGGCAATTTTTGGTATAAATGCCCTTGAGATATTTTTGGCAACTCATCTTTCTCTTGATCCTTTTTCTTAACTGTCCCTGTGCTTTTCCTCTTCTTAAGGTAAGGTTTGAGCCAAATAACACTTCATGACATTGCTTAACACTGCTGGTGCCACTGAGGGACAAACTAACTTTCCTGTGCATCCTACTGCAGCAGGATAGGGCAGGAGACCAGAACCAGGGGCTTTCCAGGTGACCTGATTGAGGTCTGCAGTGGTATGGGAGGTGGAAGCCAGAAAATCTGAGATGACTATAAGAGGAAGAGTTGAGAATCTTACTGAAGGGGTTAAGAGAGAGAAGAATCAACATGGGCAGGGAGTGGCATATGGGCACAGTCCCAAAGAATCAGAGTCTGCCGCTCAGAGTTCCTGGGGTCGGAAACCTGGACAGTAACATGAGGGCAACATCCCAGACCATGAAACCTTGGGTAGGCAGCAGAAGGAGGGGAGCAGGGCCAGGCTTTGGACATCTTTAACTTAGACCATAACTAGGGTCAGACACAAGCAGGACGGAGTCTGTAGCAGAGCTAGGATGAGAACTCAGGCCTCCTCAACCCCATTTATTTGTAATCAATTTCTGAATTCTGTAAACCATTCTCCTTCCTGAAGAATTTCAAGTCTTACTCCTGGACATCATATCATGGAACACAGGGCAGTTTATTCCTCTGAATATCAGTAACCAACAGGATAACATAGTATAGAACTCAATCTTCTCCCCCGTATAAGGCTAATTCAGTTGGGTCCTGTTTTCTAAATATTCCTCCAGTAGGACGCTGCTTAGTGTAATTATATCTGAATATGGTCACACTTATTTTCTACAATATAATTTCAGGCAGAGGGTGATGCTGGAATCTTAGGTGTCTGCATAACTATTAGTGACTATAAGGTACTTTGTATCAACTCCAGTAAGTAACAGAACCAGAGCCTTAAGATTTCAGAGCTGGACAAAAGCAATAAAGATCACCCAGCGAAAACAACTTATTTTCTTCTGAAGGAAAAACAAGATCAGAGAAGTAAAGGGACCTGTCCAAGACTATAGAAAATGGTGGGAGAGAATATGAACGGAACAGAAGTTTCTGAATCAGTTAGAAACAAAAGCTAAGAGACGGGTTTTTACGATAGTTTAACAATATAAACCACATGGAACATTTCAAGAAAGAGTTAACAATGACCCATATTTAAAAGCATTCTTCTTAAAACATACACACACAACATGCGGTATTTCTCTGTCTGTGCCTGACTTGTTTCACTTAACATGACGACTTCCAGGCTCATCCATGTTGCTGTGAATGACAGGATTTTAGTTTTCGTTTTTATGGCTGAGTAGCATCCACTTGTGTATACAGGCCACATTTCTTTTGGTGGATACATAGGTTGATACGAAGTCTTGGCTATTGTGAATAGTGCTGCAATAAGCATGCGGGGTGCAGGTATCGCTTTGGGATGCTAGCTCCTTTCCTCTGGATAAATGTGGAAGCTACTAAAGTGGAGCTCATAGAGGTAGAGAGTAGACTGTGGTTACTAGGGATTGGGAAGGTAGTGGGGAGGGAGGGAGGGAGAGGTTGGTTAACAGATACAAGCAACAGCTAGATGGAAAGAATAAGTTCCATAGCACTGCTAGGTGTCTGTAATTAACAATAATTTATTGTATAATTTCAAATGGCTAAAAGAGAGCAGTTCAAGTAATCTCAACACAAAGAAAATGGTGTTTGTGATGACGAATGTACTAATTGTTCTGATTTGAACATCACACATTGTATACATGTACCAAAATATCACTCTTTGCCCAGTAAATATGTACAATAAAAATAATAAAAACACACGCACCCACCTCTTCTCTGGTTACACTTTACACTGTCAATGAGTGTTTTACACAACCAAGCTCATGAACAAACTGTGATATCATTCAGCTTTCATTAAAAGGTAATTTAAAAGAATGCCAACACACAGGGTTAGGCTTTGGCTACACGCATCTCCATCCTCCCAGAAAAAAACAATCTCCGGTGGCTCAGAGCCTCCTTGGTTCCTGTCCAAGATGTAATGACTACATCTGCAAAGATCCTATTTCCAAATAAGGTCACATGCACAGGTCCGGGGGTTAAGACTTCAACATATCTTTTAGGAGAAGACAATTCAACCCACAGGTAGTGACCCAACAGCTCGCCTTCTCTGCTCTGTTCTACGCACCTCTAATAAATGACACCTGACATGTGCACGTGCTTCATTCTTTGGGGGACACTATGGGATAGAGCAGGTAGGGCACACGCTGTCCTCATTCTCCAGAATGAGGAAACAAACTCATAGATCTTTGCCCACTGTCCTCCCATCCATATGTATTTTTATACACAAGTCTATCATCGTACATTTTTAAAAGTCTTATTCCATTTACATTCACAACTTCTGCTTTTCTATGTCTCTCACATCCTGGCAGCACCATGCACAAGAAATGAGGTGTGTTCTGAGGACAATCTCAGCCACAATAAAGGCTTTTTTGCCAGCGTGCCAAGGCCAATGTGCAACTTCATACAAACAGGAGCCTGACACAATTTGAGATGATGTAAAGAGAGAGTGTAGTGGTCATAAAATACTCCACACAAGCAGCTGGTTTTTGAAGTACACCTTAATTCCTAAAAAGTTTCCATTTCTTCTTTGTTAGTTTTGTCTTAAATATATCATTAAGGTCATATCCTTCATGTTAGGTAGTTGCTGAAACTGGGACCCTTCTCCCTTTATTTTTGGAGTGCATATGAGATACAGGTCATTTTCTCCCAACATGAAACTCCAGCGTTTGTGCAGAAGAGAGATTTCAATGAGGACTCCATGGACACTTTTGCTTGATCAGCACTGGCTCTGCTGCAGGGGGATTTTGGCTTCACACACAAATGTCCATTTCAGCACTGTTTGTCCAGAGGATAGCTCAGCCAGAGGCTGGAGGATGACCCAGATGGAGACAGTCACTCAAAGAGCTCCAGGTAATCAGGCATGTCGTCCTGCTGACCACAGGGATAGAGAAGGAGCTCTTTCCCCAGGGATGTTATGGGCTCCTCCTGTTAATCAGAAGGCACAGGTCAGGCTGGGCTGTGGGGTGTGCATGTTGTTGAGACAGTATGAGTCACAGTGATGTGCCCTTCCTGCCCACTCCAAAGATGTCACTCCCCACCTACCCTTGATTTACACAAAGCTTTATTGGCTGATGACCATCTTAAAGGAGGTTTTTCTCACCCACTACTGCCATGACCTCTCTTTCCCTCCAGGGCTCAAGTTCTAACTCGAGATTGTTTTCAGATGTGATCAGTGTGGGCACAGTTCTATTAGCATCTACTCTATTCTCTGCCCCAGTGGGGTCTCCCTGAGTACTTGAGGAAGAACTAGGTTCTATGATGAAGGAAATGCAATTAAGAATCCTGATTATCAGGAGGAATTATCAAAGACTAATCCCCCCGCTACTTGTCTCAATCTTTTTTCCTGTAATTGCCTTTCATTGCTATAGGACAACAATTCACAAAGCAAATTAAATTTATAACTGTTTTCACCTTGTGATATTCCACCAAATCTGCCAGGGTGGCGTGCTGCAGCTGGTCCACGCCCAGGAAGCTGTATGAGTCTGCAGAAGCATCGATTAGGAAATGTTTGCAGCCTTCCTCCGACAGATAGGACAAGGCATAGCCTCTCATCCTTTCACTGACTCGGATCAGAAAACTGCCCGGCACGCCTGTCATGCTCAGGAGTTCATTTGCTCTCTTTAGTGTGAGAATTCCTGTGGGAAAGAAAAAAAAGCAGGTATTACAGCCAAATCATTTCCAAAACTTGCCTCTGTTAGTTCCATTTATAAGAACAGAGGTGTCATACAGCCTATGAGGGTCTGTAGGACTCCTTGATGGTCATACTGGGAGTGTTAGATCTGGAAGGAGACTTAAAGATGCTCTCTCCTCAGGCACCTCAGTTTACACATGAGGACTCGATGACCTGGCCTGGGGAATGAGTTGACTTGGTCTAGAACAGTGGTTCCCAACCAGGACAAAGTCAGGCAATGTCAGAGACATTTTTGGTTGTCATTGGATGGAGGGTGCTACTGGCATCTAGTGGGCAGAATCTTTCCATGAATTCTTTGCAGTACCTGCATTGGTATTATCTTTTAATTCTATTTTTCCACAAATTTTTGAAGTAACCCCGTGTATGTGTGTCTTTATACGTGTGTGTATGTCTTTATGCGTATGTTTATGTTTTCTTATATATGCCTATGTCAAAGGCATATATGCCCATATGCCTATGCCTGTATATGTTCAAAGGAATAAGTTCTTCAAATGTATATATCAAGTTTTATATACACAGATATAGTTTAGATGCCTCATGGGTTCACGCTTTTATTTCAGACCAGCCTTTTCCCCGATTAGTCCAAATTCATGAGATCTGACTCGTGTTCCAAACTTCTCTTCTTATTCCTGCTGCAATTCTTCAGATGAAGAGATAATGTTAACACAGGTAGAAAGAGCACAAACATCTTGGAAAGATGGAGAAGCTGTTGGATTATTCAGTGAGCTCTGGTGTTGCGAGGAGCAGCATTCTCCTCGTATTTTTTTTGCATTTCAGCAGACAGAAGCTCCTGCCTTCTACTCCACAAGCAGGTCCCTGTTGATACTCAGTACCTTGTTATTATGGAATAAAAAAACCTTCCTCGTGAAATGGCAGTGGGTTACCATAGCCCTTTAGTCTTATTAGTAGTAAAGTTAATTAAGAAGTGAACCCTAATTATCCAGAGTAAACTATAAATTTGAACCATTTCTATTCTCTTTTCTGCAAACAGACCTTTAATAAGGCAGGATTTTAAACACTGCCTGTTCTGTCACAGCCGAGATCCCCCCACCATCCAGCCCTCTCCTGCCCCTTCTTCTCCCACTCACCCTTCAGGCCCTGCTGCAGAGCCCAGAGCATGAGGGTCACCCCAGTGTGGGACTTTGGAATAGAACTAGAGGTGGGTGAAAGGCCTGGCAGTCCTTTCCACTCACGGATTGTTAAGTGTCCCCAAAATGGAAGAAGACCCGTGGCCTCTCTTCCAGGGGCTCCAGCTCCACTGCTCTGATTCCAGCAGGAGCAACGATGGCACATGTATCAAACACATCGTGTCCAGTCATCTTTCTGCCCTTTCCCTGATGAGATTCATCCACTAGAAAATGCAGGCACCTCTGATACTGAGTGAGCCTCTGGTTCAGATGGCATGCCACCCACTATAGGTGCTACATGATGGCAGGTAAGTCCCAACGGACAGGGGCTCCCGCTTGTGTTTGTCTGTTTCACCTTTCTAAACATACCTGTTCCCACTGATAAATTACAAAGGACAACCCTAAGTTGAAACGAGGCAACAGGTAACCAGCCTGTGCAGGGACTGCACACAACAGACATCTGAAGACACTGTATTAGACTGTCTGTGAAACCAGGGATAGTTTTCACTGACACTGAAAAGTCTCCTTCAGAACCAAGGGGCTGATAAACTATGATTAGAGAAGTGTTCTGGAAAAGACTTCTCTCTCCTCCAAGACTTACTGACAAGCTAACTCTGAAATTCCAAGTTACTTCAACAGATGGGGCAGACGTTATCATTTTATAACATCTGGGTGTTATCCAGATGCGTTTGGATTCCTAAAATGAAAGCTATTCTGGAAAATTATAACCAGGCCTGGCCTAAGGTCAAATTTCTCCTAAAATCAGGTCACATAGTAACTGTAAATCAAACTGCCCGAAAGCCTCTTAATCTCTATAATCATTACCCATTACACACAGATCTTGGCGCTATCTAATCTCCTGAGACGCCAGAGCACAATTAAATGATTCTGTGGCAAATGACACATCATAAGGGTGACTCCTTGCACACAGTGGGGCTGAGGGCAGATCCAAAGATAAGTGCCATGGAGACTAGGCTTTGACAATGCCGGAAGTGGCTTCTTTATTTGTTCTTTTTGCTTTAAAAGAGGATTATTATCCCTTAAGAACACATTGTCTTGGTGCATCTAATGATACAGGTCAATGTACAATTTGTCACGAATCCATCAAGGGCAGTGATGCCTTCAGCGTGTCCTGGCTGTGATCACTGCCAAGCAAAGCCTAAACCCAATGTCACACATTGATCACTGTGGGCTCGGGCAATCTCTTCACAGAATTTCACATCCCCGGTTTGCCCCTTGCACAACTCTACGAATGCTGAAGCTGTGGTCTTTGCCCCAGCTCCTAAAGGATGTGACACTTTGGTGCTACCCCCCTCTGACCAGCTGTCTTCACACATATTAAAAGAAGCTGAGGTTACAGGAGGATTTCTAGTGAAAGGAGTAAATAAAGGGATTTATTTTATTCCATGCATTTAAATGAACCAGATTTTCACCTGGGCAGTGGTCTGTCTATTTTAGAGCTGCATCCAGGCAGGGAGTGGCAGGACTGGGGCAGGCCAGGGTAAAGCAGATGCCACTGTGCTAGGTCTTATGGCCAGCTGAGGACCCCAGGGCAGAGCTGGAGCTGAAACTCCAGACAGGCTGAACACCCAGCAGGGAGGTTCACAACAGCTGGAGTGGAGGGCAAGCAAGGAAAACGCCCCACTCCTCCCTCTGCGTGATGCCAGGGCTCCCTGGAGAACTGCGCTGTTCAATAGAACTTTCTGTGATGATAGAATTTTTGTCTGTGCTGGCCATGTAGTAGCTGCTAGCCACATGTGGCTATTGAGTACCTGAAATGGGGCTAGTGAGACTGAGGGATACAACTTTTGATTTTATTTAATTTTAGGAGATGGCTGGTTAGCTCATCATTGGTTAGAGTGCAGCCTTATAACTCCAAGGTCATGGGTTTAGACCTCCATGCTGGCCAGGTACCAAAAACAAAAATTTTTTTTAATTAATTTAAGTGTCAAGATGGCCATATGTGGCTTCTGGCTACCACACTGGACAGCATAGCTCTAAACCTCTCTGGAGTAAAGGTTTTGCCCATGAAAGGCCCAGGAGAACTACATTTTGCATAGGAGAGGGTAAACAGACCCCAAGAGACCCGAGACCTGAAAGTAACTCAGAAACCCTCACAGGGCCCCAGCTGGAAACCCAGTGGCAACGACTGCCTTACAGGACGGGCAGTTCAATGGATGCCCTTCCCCACAGCTCTTCCTGGAAAATGCCTACCCATTCTGCAAGATTCAAACTACAGCACATAGCATTCTGACTTCCCCCTGAACAGCAAGTCACTGTTTCCCCTAGGCCTGCTGAGCACCTGGCTCGCACTTCCACATGAGCACTCACCTGGTCTATCCAAGGCCCCACCTGGCTCCCACCTCCACCTGAGCACCCACCTGGTCTAGCTGAGCTCTTACCTGCCTCCCACCTCCATCTGCGCACTCAGCTAGTTCTCTCCTCTACAGAAGCACATTCTGCCATGCCCCTCGCCACTTCTTTCTTTGTGAGCTCCTAGAGGGCAACTGCCACATCTTATTTATTTTTATACTCTCAGCACCTGCCACTTAGAAGATGCCCAGAAAAGGTCTAATGAATGCTTTTGTCTTACAATCAAGTCAGAAACCTCCTTCTCCAGCATGCTTCTATGCAGCCACTGCCTGCAGTCTGAGAGCCATAATCACAAGGACAAGGGATGCACTTCATGTTTCTCTGAAGTGCCACCAGGCCTAATTTTGTTTATATGTGTACATCTGCACAACCTACTCCTTGCATGCAGAAAATATGTGTTTAAGAATCCAATGAAAGATAACTGAATGATAACTCAAGTGTGCATTACTTCACTGAATCCTCCTACTACAGAGAAGTACTGTTACTATCCTCAAGTAGCGGATGAGAAAACCTGGGTTACAGACAGCTGCGTACCTTGCTCAAGGTCACTCAGGTAGGTCAGGAGAAGCACTGGGACTGAACCAAGGCAGTCTGGCCCCAGAGCCCCCGGCCTCACCCATGCAACCAGAACACCTACCCCTGTGCTAACACGTCACACTGTTCAGCATGCTGCCGTTTCCTTTTTTATTTTTCCCTTAATCCTCGAACAACTCTAAAGTAAACAGAGCTGATACTATCACCACCTCCACTGTACAGATGAGAAAAGCAAGGTAGAAAAGGTAATGCCTGAGGTTGCAGGATTAGTTTATGCTGGCTCCAGGTCTCATCTCCCACTCTAGTGTTTTGCTTTTTAACTCACTGAGTTCATGACATATTCTAGAATGGGCTGAAAAGAAAATATAATTGTTTATTTCACAAAGACGTGTTCATTTCTCACCTGGGCAGCTTAAAGAAGATGTATGTGTCAGTGGTTAAGTGCAATCTGCCTGGCTGTGGGGACGAGGCAGCATCAGTGACCTTTCCCACCTCCCCTAAGCTGAAGATTCACGTTGCTGAGGACTAGGAGCTCCAGAGCTCTTCAAGCTGCAGGTCATTCTCCTGGACTGCACATCAGGTACGCTGGAGAGCAGCTGCGCCCTTGTGCTCCCTCGAGAGCTTACCTGGAACCTCTCCTTTCCTCTCTTTTCACCTGTCCTATATTCTCTGCATCTCAGGCTGCCCCCAGAGGGTGGCAAGAGGAGGGGACAGTACTAAGACAACACCCACGAAGGAACAGTCTCTGCTGTTAAGGTGACCTCAGAGTCCTACACTATAATCTGCCTAGAGAAGGGGACGAATACAAGAAAAACTAACTTTTAGTAAGACCTCACTTCCAAGTGCATCCCTGCCAGACTCAAAGTGTACACACTATCCACTGGAAATCTTAAACTTGGAGGAGAGCTCTCTACCTTCAAACTTTAGGTCTCTTCTCCTTTATGCTTTCTTTAACCTTTTCAGTATTCAAGGGGAGTATTTTTGGAGAGGCTCTGGGACCTCCCCTAGGTGTTCTATGTAGAAGAAGAGTGTATTAGTCTGTTTTCTGTTGCTTATAACAGAATGCCTGAAACTGGGTCATTTATAAAGAAACAAACTATTTCTTTCAGTTTTAGAGGCTGAGAAGTGCATGGTCCAGGGGGTGCATCTGATGAAAGCCTTCTTCTGGGTGGGAACTGTCTACAGGGTCCTGTGGCGATGCAGGCAATCACATGGCGAGCATCGCATGAGCAAGAGAGCTAACCTGTTCACTCTCTCTCCTTATAAAACCATCGGAACCACGCCCATGACAACCCATTAAACCATCAACCCATCACTCCATGAATGGATCAATCCATTCATGAGGGCACAGTCCTCACAATCCAATCACCTCTTAAAGGCCCCACCTTTCAAATACCACAATCAGATTTCCCACCCTCTTACACGGTTACAATGAGGGTCAAGTGTCAATGAGTTGTGGAGAGACATTCAACCCACAGTGGAGATGCATCATGATAGTGAGTTTTCACCCTTGAGGTCTTGGGCCTTGCTCACTTTAAGGATGAGGAAAAGTGGCCAGAGCTCTTAAAATATTATTCAAAATGTTTCCTTAATAATTCAGAGATTAGAGTCATTAGTATCATCTGTTCTCACTACATTACTTAAGTGGCTAACACTTAGTAACTAGGGCTTACTACATACCACACACAGTTCTAAGTGCTTTATATATATATATATAGATATATATATATTAGCTCATTTAATCCTCAGAACAATCCTTGGAGGCAGGAACATCATAATCTGTTATACAGATGAGAGACAGAGTACAGAAGTCACGTGACTTGCCTGAGGCCACACAGCTAGTTTGTGGGAAACTTGCATTTGAGGCCAGGCCGCATGGCCCCGGAGATGTACTCTGAACTATCGCTACCTCCTTTACCACCTCCCTTCCCCTGGCACAAAGCAATATAGTGTCCACCACTGTCTGGTGATGGCAGGGAAAACTGTCCAGAAAGCACGTGATCACAAAGAACAGTCTGATGACAAAAGCACTGTTGTTGTTAAAATATTTCTCTGAACAATAGACTCCCCCTTTCCATACAAAATCCTAAATAAAACCCCCAAAACAGAGTCACTCTCCCTTGCCTCTCACACACTCACTCCTCCTGTCCCTTGCCTCTTAGGTCCCTCGAGGTGACCTCAGGACTCCAAGAGCATGACAGGGAACTACAAGTCTGGAGTCAGGGGCGTTTGCAACAGGAGGCTCATGGCTCCAGGCACAGATCACTGACACCCTGTGGCACAGGGTCAGGCTGAGGGCACAGGGTCATGCACAGGGTCAGGCACAGGGTCATGCACTCAAGTGCATCATTTACAAGAACTCCACTGAGAGAAGGACTTGAGGCTCAAGGACTATCCTCAACATTAATGGAAAATCATCATAACATCTCTGCAGGAAGTTTGCTGCACTGAGTAATTTGAGAAAAGTCAGGGTCTCCCAGAAAAAAAAAAAATAAATAATTATGCATAGTATTTTCTGCAGAAAAGCTAGCTATTTCCAAATTTGAATAAACGTGTGTATCTTTATCCTCTTATGTTTCACCTTGTCCAGTTAATTCAGAAATCTGAACAAATACTAGGCAGTTACATAGAAGAGCTACAGAGAATAGTTCACACAAAGTGCCTTGATGCCACAAATGTAGGCTAAGGCTTCCTGCGAACAGGAGCCCTGCTGCTCTCTTGCAAGCTCAGGACACTGACCACAGGGAATGGACTTCCAGCTGCCCTTCCCTGCCACAACAGCAGTGACATATCCTTGGTGCTGACCACAGCCTATCCGCTCCATGAAATGTATGAGCCATGTATGTAAATGAGGCAGGATATACACAGCACCTGAAGCTTAGGAACAAAAAGGCTTTGAGAAGTCACATAAAGCAGTAATGTGTGCTTGGTGAAAACTGAAGCTTGAAAACCCCTTTGTGAGAGGTGGGCAGAATTCTGATGGCCTCATGGTTAAGAAATCTCCACTTTTCAGCAAAATAGGTTATCATTTATGGGCATCGATTCACAGGTTCACTAAGATTTCAGCCTGAAAGAAACTTTGGGAAGTCTCCATGAGCTTTTCTTAACACAATTTATTCAGTTATATACGTTCAGTCTTTAGTGGTATCTTGTCCCCCTGTTGCAGTAGCTGTGATATGACAAACCGCCAGGAAGGGAGGCAGGAGGGACAGAGGACTCCAGCTCCACAATCCTCTCTATGGAAATTGAGTGCCAGAGACCACTCTGCAGAAATGAATAAAATTTACCCCCCAAGGAGAACGAGACAGCAGGAGGTGTCAAAACAGAAGAAATCAAGACAGCTGAAGTATGAACTATGTTGGTATCTTCCAGAAGTTAAAGGGATTTGTTTTTTAAGTAGCTTAAAATATAAAATATTGAGACTAAAGCATTTAGAGGGCAGATTCAATTATGTGCCATGACAACAAAGATGGAAATATTTCATCAACAGCCTAATTATATCCATATTTGAATAAGAACGTGTTAATTACATTTCAGAGGAATAATGATCAACTATTAATGCATAAAGCAAATATTCTCAGAAACAATTAGAAAATTCCTAACTCAGGAATTTGTTTATACATTTATTGTTATCTTTTTATCTACCTTCCCACTCCCAGTCCCTGCCATTTTCTTAGCAGGAGAAGGAAAATGTTGATAGAGAGAATGAAGAGATGAATCAGTGGGTTTCTAGACAGATCTTCAAACTTCAATTTTGTTTATTCTTTGGCTATTTCTCTAGGAAGCTTAAAAGCATGTTAGTGGGTATAACTAATTATATACCTATACACTCGGAGACTCATAATCAGGAGCTAGAACAAGTAGGATGACTTTGTTCAGTCAGCAGGACATTAAATTTAGGCAGGAGGACATTCTGACATTAATCACTTACTTTACAGACATCAAAAACTACAAGGCCTGTCTAAAAGATTGTTGTAACATGGCAAACAGAATAAAATGAATAAAAACAAAGATTGTATCTAAGGGTCAAGACAGTCCTGAACCAAAAAATGGAGTTCAGGACAACAGGATGAGAAAAGATAAAGAGCAGAAATCAATCCTTTCTAAGGAAACAAAACCAAACAGACTTAATCAATTACAGTATTCAGAGGATTATAAATCTAGAAAATAGAAGCTATTACTTTATCAACTCTGACTCTCTCCCATCTCTTTGCACCATCCCTCCCAACCCCAAGCTCAACCTTAACCTGCAGTGTCCTGCCAAACCTTTCCAAACAACTCCCTTCTGTTAGTGGGGTTGTTGTCGTTGTGTCTTTCTGAATCACTGTTGCCTTCTGAGTTGACCTCCTGGCTTTTTAAGGATAGAACTTAAATAAATAAGTACTTGTGAAAATAGCATTGAACAGTTTTTGCAACAGTTGCTGAAATAAGTTAAAGAAGACATAAATAAATGGAAACACATCCCATGTTCATGGATTCAAAGACTTAACATCATTACAGTGTCAATGCTTTCTACAGATTCAATGCAATCCCTCTCAAAATCCCAACGTTTTTCTCAGAAATAGAAAAACTCATCTTAAAACTCACGTGGAATCTCAAGAAACCCCAAATAGCCAAAACAATCTTGAAAAAGAAGAGCAAAGCTGGAGGATTCACATGTCCTGATTTCAAAACTTCCTACAAAGCTACAGTACAGTGTGGTACTGGCATAGAGACAGACATATTAACCAATGGAATATAATAGAGATCCCAGAAATAAACCCTCACATATACAGTCAAATGATTTTTGACAAGATTGCCGAGACCATTCAATATGGAAAAGACAGTCTTTTCAACAAATAGTGCTGGGGAAACTGGATATCCACATGCAGAAGAATGAAGTTGGACCGTGACCTGACACCATATATAAAAACTAACCCAAAATGGATCGAAGGCTTAAATATAACACCTAAAACTGGAAAACTCTTAGACAGAAACATAGGACAAAATGTTCATAACAGTAGATTTGCCAGTGACTTCTTGGATCTAACACCAAAGGTACAAGTAACACAAGAAAATATCAACAAACTGGACTTCATAATTTTTTTTTTAATTTTATACATCAAAAGATACTATCAATAGAGTAAAAAAGTAACCCATAGAATGGGATAAATGCAAATCATTGATCTGATCAATATCCAGAATATAGTATATCCTCCTAAAACTCAACAACAAAAAACCCAATTCAGAAATGGGCAGAAGACTTGAATAGACATTTCTCCATAGAAGGTATACAAATGGCCAATAAGTACATGCAAAGCTGCTCAACATCACTAATCATTAGGGAAATGAAACTATAATAAAATACCACCTCACACCTATTAGGATGGGGGCTATATAAAAAAAAAACACCACAACAGAGAAAGTAACAAGTTTGTGAGGTGTGCAGAAGTTGGAAACTTTGCGCTGTGTTGGTGGGAATGTAAAATAGTGCAGCCGCTGTGGATAACAGTATGGCCAGTTCCTCAAAAACTTAAACCACAGAATTACCATATGATCCAGAAATTCCACTTGTAGTTAAATACTCAAAAGAACTGAAAGCGGGAACTTGAAGAGATATCTGAACACCCGTATTCATAGAAGCACATCCACAACAGTCAAAACACGGAAGCAACCCAAGTGTCTGTCGACGGACGAATGAATCAACCAAATGGTTTACACATACAGTGGAATATTACACAGCCTTGAAAAGGAAGGATATTCTCCCATGTGCTACAACATGAGTGAACTTGAGGACATTATGCCAAGTGAAATAAGCCAGTCACAAAAAGACAAACACTGTATGATTCCACTTATATGAGGTACTTGGAGTAGTCAAAATCATACAGAAAGAAAGTACCATGGAGGTCGCCAGGGACTTGGGGGAGCGGCTAATGACGGGTTATTATGAAACGGGTACAGAGTGTCAGTTTTACAAGATGAAGAGAGTTCTGGAGCTGGATGGTGAGGATGGTTACACAACATCATAAATCGTATTTAATACCAACTAAACTGTACATTTAAAAGTGGTCAAGATGTTAAATTTTATATAATATGTGTTTTAACAAAATAACAAATAAATGAGTCTCCATGCCACATATTATGCAAAAATAAATTACAGGTGAATAGACAAAGCAAAAACTATAAAGGAAAAATAGCAAAACTCAACCTCACCGAATGAAAAACTTCTGTGCCTCAAAATAGGCCATAAATTTAAAAGAAAAATCACAGACTAGGAAAAGATACATGTATCCAATATATTTGAAAAGGGTTAGTATCCAGAATATATAAAATCTTATACGTTAGTATAAAAAAACAGGTCAGTGGAAAAATGGTCAAAAGATCTATACAAGTAATTAAAGAAGAAGACACCCATCTAGCCAATAAACATAGAGAGGCTCTGCCTCAGGAAAAATCCATGCAAATTAAAATAAGAAGATTCCACCATGTACCCATATGATTAATGGAAAATAAAAGTGGCAATACCAAGTACTGGCAAGGATGTAGGAAAACAGGGACTCTAAAGTACAGCAGGTAGGAGTATATATTGTTATAATCATTTTGGAGGACATCTGGCAATATTTAGTATAATTAAAAATGTATATACCCTTCCAGCAATTCCACTTCTGGGTATATACTCTGAATAAATTATCATATATGTGTACAGTGAGACATAATCTGGGGTGTATAATTCATCATTTTCTGTAATAGCAAAAAAAATTGTACAAATTATAGGAAAAGGGATGACCAAATAATGATACGTGTGTGTGTGTGTGTGTGTGTGTGTGTGTGTGTGTATAAAACACTGCACAACAGGTAAAAGGAAGGAGCCAGTCCACATTTATAAACAAGGACAAATCCAGACAACACATGTTGAGAGAAAACATTATGTGTAACATGATACCATGTAAATGTTAAACACAATACTGTATATTTTATACATACACAGAAACATACATACATGTTTATAATAAAAAAAATAGAGATGGAAAGTATAGCTTCAAAGGAGTGGTTCACCCTTGGAGAAAAAGAGAAGGGAAGGAAATGGGATCAGAAAGGAGTAAAAAAGGGGGCCTTAATTCTCTATGTCAGGTTTTACTTCTTAAGAAAAATAGATGTGAAGTAGATATGGTTGTTAACATTCGTTTTACCTGGAGAGTAGATATAACTATTTTCTCTGTACTTTCTTAGTGTTTTAAGTATTTCATAGGAAAAATCATTTTTTAAATGAGGGAAGGAGGAAAAAACAAAATTTGTACCATCTTTTTTATGCCTGTTGTTTTGAGGATTTCTTGGGTGACATTACCTGATTGGACTCAGAGAATTTAAATCTAGCTTCTAGTAGAGAGATGACTCCAAATCTAAATGTTGTCTATTGCATGCAGGCCAACAAAATCTTACAAAGAAGGTTGCTCTGATGATTAATTTTACCTGTTGACTTGGCTGGGCCAAAAATCTTCTGGCTGTCTCTGTGAAGTTGTTTTTTGGATGAGATTAACATTTAAATGGGTGGACTTTCAAGTAAGCAGGCCCTCCGGAATGCGGTGGGCCTCACCCGATCAGATGAAGGACTTAACAGAACAAAGGCTGGCCTCTCCTGAGCAAGAGGAATCCTGCAGCAGCCTGCCTTTGGACTCAAACTGCCCTTCTCTGCATCTCCAGCCTGCCCTCCTACCCCATCAGATGTTAGACTCGCCAAGCCTCCACAGTCCTGTGGGCCAGTTCCTTAAGAGGTCAGCCATGGGAGGATCTGCACAAAGGGCACTGCAAAAGCCCTACAGCAGGGCCACCGGCAGTGTGTCGAGGCACAAAGGGACACATGTAGCAGAGAGCAGCAGGCGAGGCAGAGAAAGCGGTTTGAGATGCATCTGGAGCAACAGACCAGGGCGGATCAAGTGGCTTTTGCAAAGAGAGGAGTTCTGGGGTTTTTAATTGTAAATTGACAATTTATAATTGTATAAACTTATGGGATACAAAAGGATGTGATGAGTTATGATCACAGCGTGGAATAATTACATCAAGCCAGTTAACGTATCTGTATTAGTCTGTTTCTGTTGCTTATAGCATAAATACCTGAAACTGGATGATTTATAAAGAAAACAAAATTTATCCCTTGCAGTTTCAGAGGCTGGGAAGTCCAACGTTCAGGGAAACATCTGGTGAGGGTCTTCTCTGGTGGTGGCTTTACAGCAATGCTGGGGTCTCATACGGCAGAAAATGGCAGAGGAGAGAGAGAGAGACTCATGTACTCTCCTTTCAAAACCCTCAGAACCAGGCCTGTGACTGCCATTATTAATCCATTCTCTATGCATGGTCCTCACAATCTAATCACCTCTTCAACGCCCCACCTTTCAATTACCATAATAGGACGTCCCACCCTCTTAACACTGTCACAGTGGAGATCAAGTTACTAATACATAAAACCTGGGGGGACACAATTCATATCAATATCCATTATCTAAAATGCTTAACATCTTTGGTGGTGAGAACATCAGAAATTGACTTTCTGGGCAATTTTGAAACGTATAATACTCTGCTATTAACTATGTTCACCACGCTGTGCAATAGAACCCCTTCTTCTCGTCTCCCCCTCCCTAAATCTCCTCATTCTCCTCTGCTCTTTCTCTCAGCTGATAGCACAGCCACCTTTCACCCAGCCACAAAAGCCAGAAATCCAACAATCTTCGTCTCCTTTGTCCTCTCCTACCTACTCCCATCTGTACCTAAAGCTTAATTAAGAGAAAAGAAAAGAAGTACAAACTTGTGTGGGATGAAAAATTAGGAGGCCAAAGTAATATCTTAAGAAAGGTAATTCACGGAGTCTATGACAGAGAAAGGAAGGTGGGAAATCAATAAAAAGCAACCATCCTAATACTTTGAAACGGGGCTCTTGGTGAACAGACAGCTATGTTTCAAAATGATACAACGTGATGCATCTTCTCTTCATGATGAAAATGTGAAATTCTGTCTTCCTGAAACTGAAAAAGATGATTTACATTGACTACATGACTGTGTGTTTATTATCACATTATTATATGGTATTATTTATTTTGCTTATGGCCAGGATAAGTATTTGTATACTGTAAATGAAAATAAATCAATAACAACGGCACATTAGTAAATTAGTATATGTAAAACACAAGAGGCATATTTTTAACCAGAGCTCCAGTTGGATTTTTAGTCCAACTGTGTCTTCTTAGCTTTCAGCAGCTATTTCAAACAGAACTGCCTGTTAAAGAACCCGAATTTTTAATAATGCCAATCAGCATTTTCAATTTCTTACTCCCTGCTGTTAAAAAAACCTACCACCCTTGTACTTGGGGATAACAGCATCTTCCGCCCAATGACACAGAAACTACAAAGTGACTGATTTCCTTAGTGCTTATCTTAAAAAGACAAAAGAGGCGATATCAGACAGCAGAGATGATCACGGCTAGCGAGGAACTGGCCCCTGTTCTTTTTGTTCATCTTTGACATGGCTGTCACTCTTTCTCCCAATGTCTTCAAGCAGAACAGAACGGAAGGAGGCTCGCGACCTGGTCCTGGGAGGCCGAGGCACTTCTCTGGGAATGTGCAGTGACCAAAGTCTGAATTGCCAAAGAACAAATATTTACAAGGGAAACCAGACAGTTCTGCTGCAACATTATGACCACAAAAGCAGCCCTTTAGGAGAAAGCCTCTCATAAATAATGTTCTTTTTAGAAGAGTTTGCCATGCGACGTATTTGGGAGCTTCTTTGTGTGGTATATTGACGTGTGACATAATGCTGCTTAGAAGAGAGATGCCTTAAACATAACTCAAACCAAGACTCCCTTAGGACAAGCCTGCTCTTTGAGAAAACTTTGTTTTTGTTTTAAAGCACTTGTTGTTGTACATACAAGGGTGGAAAAGCTTGTGGAAAAATGGAATTAAAAGACAATCTGCATCCTTCCATGAGCTTTTCGAAACACCCTTGTGTAGCCAGTTAGTCCAATTCAACCACAGACCTTACGAAAAGGTGAGGCAGGAAGCCACTGCCTTTTCTTGAAATCCAAGAAACTGAGAGGTCAGCCAACTGTGAGCTGGGCAGAGAGAGGGGTTCAAATTCATCAGGCTTCTTGGGTCAAATACAGAAATGATTTATTAGCTAACATCTGCTCAGGGTCCAACAAATCCATCTTGCAGCCTTCACTACATAGTGGAAATGAGGGACCAAAACTACAGAATTTTAAAATTAAGGATCATGACGTTCAACTCCTTCCTTCCTTAATAGATGAGGAAAATGAGGCTCAGATAAATTGATTTGCCACAGAGAAAGAAAACAATTTGTTGAAGGTCACTCAACTCGTGAACGGCAGCTGGGTCTGAAGCCTACTAACCAGCACCCGGTCCAGCACATCTGGCAACTGCAACTGACCCTCCCTCAGGGAAGGAGGCCATTACCATTTGAAGAAAGTCACAATCAAGTGACCAGGGGGGAAGTCTGTAGGAAGGACTGCTTTTCCCACCCACCCCGGAGCCTCTTACTGGCGGTGATAAAGGAACCCACAGTGCACACAGTGACCATGAACGCCGACTGCTTTCTAAAGAGCGGCAGAATGTAGCACACTGAGGAGCCTTTGACAACTGCTCTGTGAAAGTGATTTGAAAGACTCTTTCTGGGCAGCCCGAATAAAAGGAAGCTTTTTATGCTTCCTGCCCTCCTGGTGGATTAGCAGTTTCATGCACAGTTAGATGAGGGTCCCTTGAGGGAATCTCTGCACTCACCATGGAACCAGGGAGCTATGGTGTCGCAGGTCTTCTGGTAACCTGCTCGGAGTGGCACCTGCTCCTCCTTAAACCAGCGGATGATGTCTTCCTGGGCATAGGTGGATGCCATCCTCGACACTCCCTGATTTCTGTTATTTATCAAACAGGTTTTCAAGTTAGATTTAATAAGTTTCAAAATAATGTTTGAGAACATACATATATATATATATATATATATATGCTGTTATATACATGCTGTGTATACATACATTTATATTCTGTGTATATATGTGTTTATGTGTATATATGTGTATATACAGTATAGATAAACGCATGTGTGTGTGCATACATATATATACATAAAGAGAGAATTATATATATTTCAAGATCTAGTTACATGGGCTGAGCTAATGGGACGCCAGACCCCTGCACACCCCCATTACAGCATTCTTCAAGGTCAGAAGAGGAAGGAACATAAATCTGTCACTTGTCCTTCCAGTCCTAAAGGGCTAGCATGGGAATGAGCCACTGCTGTGCTAAAACATAGATTTAAATTCATTTTTAATAGGAGTTAGAAGTTCCATTAACTCCCAATTAAAATTTGAGAAAATAAGCATTAAAAAGTAAAATACACCCCCAGGACTATTTTCCTGGACAGCTTATAAATAAAAGAAATCAAATCAAATTTTCCTGGACAGCTTGGCAAATAAAAGAAATCGAATGTACTGAGATAAATTTCTTTCCTAACATTTTCATTATTTAACTTTCTCTTCTTTCTCCACTAACCTCCCCGACTTGCCTTCTTCTCTCCCACACTTTGAAGAGGTTTGGTTCTGCTAAAAGATAGTCTTCGAAGTGAAATAGTGTTTGAAGATGGGTAAGAGAAAGATATAGGCCGCGGAATCATTTTGAAATAAATTCAGTAGCAGACTTAAGTTCTAGGATATAAGTCAATTTCCACTACAAAGAGTAACACTGCCATGTAATAAACGTATTTCCAAGCCCTACTCAACAGCCCAATAATTTTGAGCAGAATTCAATTTAAAAACAACAACAAAGAATTTGGATGAGTTACTGGAGTTTCCTGTAATGCAAATTAACTTACGCTTGAGGCTTTTTATGATCACACATGCACATACACGTACATATTATCCTTCATGATTTTAAGAGCTTTTGGAGGAAATATCCTATAATATTTGACGTTCCTGGGAAGCAGACACTGCACACACATGAGATCATATGATAAGTTCTACTGGCTTCTAAATTAGGTTCTTTTTCTTAGACAAATTAGGAAGTCCTTGGAGATCAAGCAGAACTCCAAACATGCTGAAGGAACCAGTCTCTGCCTTCTCTTGGGCTGGTCCTAGCTGACCTCTGCATCACCATGTAAAGTCCCAGCCCTAAACCCATCCGGTCTGACTCACAGAAACACTTCGTGCATTGTCTTAAGTTGGGAAAAAATTCGCTAACAGAGCACAGCTTAAAATAAGAATTTCCCCTTTTTAAGGCCACCTTCATTGCTGTCAATCAAACACACTGTGCTCTAAAAATACTGTGGAAGAAACACCTTGCAAGCCATATTCCCATGCTACCCTGGAGGAGACAGAGGACAGGAGTGGGCTGCCCAGACGGCCCTGCCCAGGCTTCCTGGCCGCATGCACAGCCAAGCTCCAGCTCTGGAGAGACCGTGTGCAGGGGCCCCCCACCTGTGTAACCTGTCACAAAACTAAGGGACTACTTTTCTTGACTTTTCCTGACTACTTTTCTTGTTTTGTTGTCCATATGAAAAAAAAAAATCATTCCCCAAACTGTCACTGTCTGTGTAGAACGCGATCGTTGGGTGTTGGTCCCCGTATCCCAAATCATTGGGTGTTGGTCCCCATATCCCAAAATGGAAACTTTCAGTTGAGTAAGAAGAAATAATTACAGTAGAGAAAAATGTCCACCTTCCTATTTCCTCTGAGGTCATTATCCCTGTTAAAAAAAAAAAAAAAAAAAAAAACCTTGAAGGTAACGACTGACTCCAAGCAAAGGGACATTTTTGTTTGTTTGTTTTTCATTTCTCCATCCTCTTAACAGAGAAGTATTTCTCATTTTTATTTCAGAAGGCAAGGCATTAGACAGTCCTGTTTCATTCAACTGATATTTGATTTTAAATATTTCTTTCTAAATATTAGGATATTTAAAAATAAAGTCATCTCAACAACCAGGAAAAATTGATTTAAGTATCAATAAACATAAGGCATCATTGTACTTTTCTTCAGGGATATTTCAAAACAAATTGTTCTTCCTAATTCCCCCACAGCCTACAAGGCAAATCATCACCAAATAAAGAGTTCATTCAAATAAGGAGCATTTGCAAATTCTCAAGATATACAGTTGACTATAAACCCCAGAATAAGAATTACCATCAAACCTTTACTCCTCAGCAGTGGAAACGTAGTCCAACTGATGACGTGAAAGTCAGCAAGCCTGTTAAGTTCCTACTTTGATATTCTTTTACTACTAAGAGTGATCTGGGGCACAGATGGAGCCTGGTTGTTTCCTTTCTCCCCTCCCTGGCTCGTCTGCTGTCCTGGGTGGGGTGGGGTTGCAGAGGAAGTCATCCAACTCCGTGTGCATCTTCCCTGTGTCACTGGGTGTACTAATTGTAACAACTGGCTATTTTACAGATAAGAAGGGGAGGGATGCCAGACCAGGTTAGAGGGAAGGCTGAATGACACAAGGGTCCAGCTCGTCCTCCACTCCCCAGAGCAGGTCATACAATTTGCCTTTAATCAGCCCATTTCAAGGTTTACGCTTAAAGCCATCTGTGCAGCTTCTTACCTAAGAGGTTTCTGAGGATGTCTCGCGGGGCTTAGGAATTGAGGCTTGGGTGGAAGGGGAGGTCTTTTCGATTTCTGCGGAACAGTCAGGGGTTCCCCGCTTCTCCCTCTCTGGGCACCCAGGGACAGCCTCTTGTAGTCTTCTCGTGCTTGTTTAGCCAAGGAGCGCCTCTTCTCATCAGCAGCTTTGGATTTTCGCACTAGAAAAACAGTGGGGTTTGAGAAAGGCCCTCATCAGCCTGCAGAGACGGTGGGAAGACTCAGGACTGCACAGTGGGAACAGAGCAGGCTCGCTCACAGCAGGAGTCTGCCATGTGCTTATATCATAACAGTGAACCATCACTGCCAATGCTTGCTGCCCGGGGTTTATGGCAGAGGCTGGGGGTTTTCTGAGAGGGAGAGAGAAGGAAGAGGAGGAGGAAGGGATGTGACAAAAGTGGAAAATGTGTGCAAGAACTTCTTGCAGTTGGCAACACTAAGTCATGAGTCTCAGCCTGAGCTCAAGTTGGCAGGGGCGCTGGATAACCTGGCAGCTGTCGCTCACCCGCTCACACTGGATCTGCTCAGGAGCCTTGAGCAGAGAGCAGGCATCAGGACCACACAGCAGCACGTGGCTGTGCAGAGGGGCACACTTAGAGTTCACAGGGGCTGGATCATAGGTGAATTGGACCAACACAGAGAAAAATAAAGGGATGCTTAACCACAGATAATTGCAAAGCATGTTGATACACATAAAAGCACCCCATGGCTGCCTTTGTGTATTACTTTGTAAAACAAAGGGGTTTGTGTTTGCGTTTTAGCAACATAGTGTTAAAAACCCTAAAGCTAAATGTGAGAATAATTTTTACTGAGTGTATTTCCACTTCAGGCATGATTGGTCAAGTCCTGTTATGTTTCACTTCAAGGAGATACCAAACATATTCCATTATACTAGGATTTTACTGCATAGCACAAGAAGGCCACTGATTGGATCGTGCAAATATTTTCATTTCACAAAAATGGTCATTTTAATGGCATTTGTTGTGATGGAGCTGCAGGGCAATTTAGGATTCTTAACATCCTGCAAATATCGCCACACCTGTTCTCTCCTCGAGCTGCCTCGAGGCATGATCTGCCAGTTTGTCGTCCTTGTCCAAGTCAGGAGGACACCCTAATCCTTTCCCAAGCCTGAATTCTTCTAGCATTCTGAGCATCCTCTGCTCCACCGCCATCTGCACGGACTTCTCTCCTAGAAGGTGTGTTTCTGGCAGTGCTAACTCAAAAGGGAGTCAGGGCGGGTCCCAGGCATGCGAGGGATGCTGATATATCCAACCCATTATTCCTGAGCTCTTCTGATTACTAAGTTAAATTGTGTTCATTGTTGAAAACTGGGGGAGAGGGGGAAGCAGAATAACAAGAAGAAAAGTTCAAATAAATAATCTTAAATCCCACCTCTACAAGAAAACTAATGTTAATATATTAATAACCTTCCTGTTCTCTTTCTTCATCTACCTGGACATTTTTACATTGTGATATTTTTATGTTATTTTTATAATGTCTTTTCTTCTTCAAGCTAAGAGATATAAACATATTCCAAGGTCATTAAGCACTCTCCCAAAACGTGTTTTTCACGGCTATATACCATTCCATCATATAGATACATCCTAACTGTGATGGTATGAGATTAATGAGAACAACTTTGCTATTCAAAAGTAGCTCATAAGCACTTGAGTAATAATTTAGTGTTAAGACATCTCCCAACAACCCACTTTAATTGCTTCCTAGATGTATCCTTGTATTAAAGAATCAGCTGAGAGACTCCAACGTGCTACTGAGGTCTCTAGGTACTCACAAGATGCCTGCCACTCTGAATCCTCTTTCCAGTTTTTATAAATCTGCTTGGTTCTCTCTTCATCTATTTGTTTCATTTCTTCATCTTGTTTTTTCTTCACAGATTCTTCCTTCTGTTCAAAGAAACAGAAACAAACACTGGTGAGCAAATCCAGCAGTTTTCTGTGAGGACGAGGGTCCTAGGCACACTGCTTTCTGTCCACCTTTCTCTGTCCTGCTAGGGAGGTGAGCTGGTGTTGTGGGTAAAGCATGCATCTGGGGTCGGCAGTGCCCAAGGCTGGCTCCACTGCTACCCGGCTGGATAACCCCAGGCCTGATTACCGAAACTCTTTCAGGCTGTTTCCCCGTAAGTGAAATGCCAAGAAACTTTGACCCCTATGGGGTCATAGTGAGGTTAAATAACTTTAAAAAGTGCCTAGTATAGTGTGTAACATGTAGTAAGAACTCAATAAATACTCCTTACCTGCTCCAAATTTGCTTTCCTAAAGTCCAGTGTAAATGCACTATTTCATGGAGCCAGTGTAAACACTACTTCACAATAGCTGACAGCTTCCACAGGAAACATATACACCCCCAGAGCAATCTCAGCTGGAAATCTGCATGCCCTCAAATGGTATGTCCAAAAATGAGGTACTTACACATGAATTCAGGTCATTCAACAAGAATATTTTTGTTAAGGAAAAGAAAAATATTTTTTAAAAGCATCCTTTGAAAAGGAAGAATCTACAACAAGAAATGTGAGTGTTCCTTTAAAAACAAGAAAAGTTTTTTTTTTTTTTTAATTGGGGTAAAATACACATAAAATTTTTCATCTTAACCATTTTTAAGTGTGATGTTTTGTGGCATTAAGCACATTCATGAAAATTCATTTCCTTCACAAACTAAAGATAAATGAACAAAACAAATCACTTAGACCTAAAAAGTACTTTGTTTATTTGGACATAGTCTTCTGAGTGCACATAAGAAAACGGAATTTATAACTTGGTGAACTCATAAAAGCCTTGGTTAGCCAAGTACTAAAACAAGCTGAAAGGCCCCAAAAAGACTAACTGTACTTTCTTCTCTTCCACGAGTGACAGCTTTTTATCTTTTGTGTTTTCTTATAGAAAGATAAAGACATCCTTGCTGTTAAATTATTTCACTACAACTAAAATATAAAACCTAATGTAGTGAAACTTGTTTTTGATCACCGTGAGTAGTCATAAATCACAGTCAATGTAGTGATAGTTCATAAACTATACTTCACTTCTGATGTAACCAAACTTTTGTGCTTTAACTGTTTTCTTCTTCTTCTTTTTTTTTTTTTTCTTACATTGTTTTCGTGCCTGGAGCTAAGCTCCCTTTGTTTGCTGATAATTATAAAAACCAAAGAACAGGTTATGGTGTTTAAAATGACTATTAAAATTTGCCATCTCTTTACGGAAGCTGTTTACAAGCCCAAAATACATAAAAGAGCTGCTAGCAATTTCTAAATTTAAACAGAAAAAAAAGTAAAAGTGAAGCTTTGTTCATCTCCCACATGCATATGTATTTATGTTTAAATGATTAGAAAACATATAACATCAAATTGTGACTATCATGGATATTGTTGCTTAGAAGTTTAAAAAGTGAGTCTACTTAAGGAAAAATAAGTAAATAATAACACACGTTAATACTTGGTTGTTAAGAGGATACTCAAATGTCTGAGAGTGCTATATTTAGTAAATCTACTCCTTCTTATTTATTTTTTTAATTTTTTTTATTTTAACTTCTCGGGATACATTGTAGTTGATTTTCGTGACCCTTTACCCATTCCTCTTCTCCCCTCTCCCCCCTCCCATCATATCTGTTCACTTAATCTACTCCTTTTTAATCTGCAGTGTAATTGTGTATGGGCTCAGTGGGAAACGAAATCAAATTAATGAGTTTCACAGATTAATAGCAGATGAGATCGGTCCTTGCCCCTCTGTATTTATTCAAGGCAGCTAGAAAATTTAAGAACTTATCTTGAGTTTCTCTAAGAATTCCTCCAGGAAATTGACTTTGAGCAAAATCTTTAAAAGTTTATCTTTACTTTCTCTATGCAGAAAACCATCATGTCCTCCTTAGGACTGTTTTGCTGGAAGCATGTCAGTCAAGGACTCAGGACTGTGAGCCAAGCGTGGGGAAGTCCAGGGGAAGGCTGAGGAGTGAATGGCAGAATGGCGGAGGCTGGACGCTGGCTCGGGTGCCCAGGGTTCCAGGCAGGGAGACCCAGATGGGCAGTGCGAGCTGCCAGCACGTGCGCAGCTGCAGATGCAGAAAATGAGGCCACGTCAGTCCTCGACAGAAAGTCTCTGTCCCAGCCTTTGTCAGGAATACTTACAGAGCATCTTCCCACCACTTCGTTCATCAGACCCTCACAACTGCCCCCAAAGTAGGAAGGCTCCATTTTATTACCTTGTCCTACAGAGAAGCTTGGCGAGTGATTTGCTCATTCATTGCTCGAGTTATCTGCCGCTCCTTGACCACGTCAATTAAGCTCTTGCCTCAGTGCCCTTACACCTGACGTTCCCGCTGCCTGGAACACACTTTCCCCCAGACATCCACAGGGTTCTCTCCCCCATTCCTTCACGTCTCTTCCATGATGTCACCTTCTCAGAGCTGCCTTCTCTGATCACCATTCGAAAATACTGGCTCCCATCCTCCAGCATCCCTCACCTGCTTTATTCTCCTCCACAGCCCTTACAATCACCAACTTCATAGATGTACATATTTATCAGCTGTCTCTCCCATCCAGAATTCCTGAGGGCAGGAACGTTATCTAATTTGTTCATAAAATGTGTCTCCAATTCCAATAACAGTGCCTAGCACATAGCAGACACTCAATAAACATTGGTTGAATGAATACAGGCACCCTCTGTCTTTCTCAACAGTCATCATTTAAAATGACATAATGTCATCTGGGCAATGTTACTGGAAACTCCCTTTCGATTCTCCACTCCTGCTGAGATCTGAGTGGCTGAGGCATTCCTGGCACAGTGGCCGTGATGGCAACAAAGCAATGAGCTCATGATTTCTGCCAAGTGCAATCCTCCCTTTATCGCTCTCTGGACTCAGTCTTCCCTCAGTGTCTGCAACAGTCTGGAATATTGCCTCCACTTGGGATCTTCAGTGAGGAGTTTAGCAGCTCCATCTCTGCATCTGTTCTTTCCATGGCATTTAAGACTTTCTTAGCTCCACACAAACAGGTTTCCAGCTCTTAAGCCGGATTTCACATTCTGCTGCTTAATTTCATGTCTGCATGAGACGAATTAACTAATTTGTGAAACACTGGTGCAAATGGCCTTGCATTTAGCCTCCTGAAGACAGAATGTAAGTCTTTTACCTGGTGAAATCCATATGCCTTCATACGACTGATAGAGTCTGCCAACATTTGTTCAATATTTCTTGAAGAACTGCAGGATGACTAAAAATTAAATGAAACACATTTTGTAGCACTAACAGCTGCAATGAAATTTCAGAAGATCAGCTGTCAAGGCTTCCCTTGTTTCAACATTCCCTAATGCTGCCCCGACCCCCAAGCTGGACCCACCCAAGTTTCCCACAGCACCTGAGTTCCTGAGCCAACCCTGACTAAGGTAGCAGCATGTGGAGCCTCAGTATTCCCACTTGGACATGAATCATGGCCCAACAGCCAGGAGCTGGTGGTTTGGTGTGTCTTGCTCCCATCTGTCCCCAGGGACCCTGGGATCACTTCTAAACATCAACATTACTCTTAACTTAAATTCTCTTCTTGCTTGATCTCTGCATCCACAGTTCTATCTCAGGCCAGAGAAATATCTTAGTCCCTACATTCAACTACATTAACACCTCGCTTCCCCTTTAGGAGGGGAGACATGCCTGCAATACCAGTTGGGTGCCTGGGACCCCTGCCCACTTCCCCTGCCTGGGTCACATTCCTCCCTCTCCCTGCCCTTGTTATCCAGTATCTAGATTTCTGCTGCTCTAGATGGATTTTCCAGGAAGCAACTCCCCCCCCATGAGGTCCCAAGATCTATTGCTTGGATTCCAGGTGTCATTCCTGCCTGCCACATGCCAATCCCCCCAGCATTGTGACTGAGCTGGTAAATCACAAAGGGTGTCTTTAAGATCAGGTCAGTGGCACTGACTCCCATCACCCTATTCCTAATCTAAGTGCAGACCCCAAATCCCAGTGTGCATAGCCATATGCTCTGTATAGCCCAATATATACACCCACAACCCACATGACCATGACTTATATTCTCTGTGCCTGAGTTTGGGCATAGATCAGAAATTGTTAGCAAATTTTCAGCAAAAGGTCAGTACTAATATTCAGTGAGGAGCACAGAGGGTACTCTAAGGTCATTACTACCCCTTGTAATAAAGCAGTGTGGCAGAGACTGCCAGCTGTCTCAGTCGTGCCCTCTTTTCACAGTAGCTGGCATGTGGCTACTCAGCCACAGTGAATTTCCCAGTGGCCCAGCAGTTAGGTGCGCCCATGTGAATATGTTATCGCAACATAACGCAGGTGAAACTAGCATTTGCTGCTTCCATCCAGGCTCTTAAAACGTTCTTCACACCCTCCTCCAGGCCACTCTCCCCTTTTAGGCTGGCAATAGTGACAGTGGCCACGCTACTACTAGAGACAGACAGCAGAGCCACCAAACAGCTGCGGTCCCTGAGGGACCATGTGGATCTGAGCCCACCTGGACCAGGACACCCATCCTGGACTATTTTAAGAGGGAAAAATTTACTTCTGTTGAGGTCTGGCCATTGAATTTTAGGTCTATTTGTTTCAAAAGTTTACTCCACTTTTGCTGGTAAAACTGGCCACAGTAGTTGCTGGTGACACATTTCAAGAGTTTTTTTACTCATCATGGGTAATGCAATGAATGCCAATTCCACGAATGGATACTAGTCACCAAATGACCCTCTCTCATCTCTATGAGATCCATGTTTTTAACTTCCACATACGAGTGAGAACATGCAGTACTTCTCTTTCTGTGCCTGATTTATTTCACTTAACATAATTATTTCCAAGCTCATCCGTGCTGCTGCAAGTGGTAGCATTTCATCCTTTTTCACGGCTGAGTAGTATTCCATGGTGTACACACCACATTCTCCTTATCCAGTCATCCACTGATGGACATTTAGGTTGGTTCCAAATCTTGGCTATTGTGAACAGAGCCAGAATAAACAATAGTATTATCTTTTAATTCCATTTTCCATGAACTTTATGAAGTACCCCTGTATGTTTCCCTCAGTGATGTTGTAAGAGTGGACTTTGAAATTCTTTCACATCTGAAATGCTTTGCCCCAGCAACCCTTACTAACTCTGCATTATTCATTTTCTGAGGCTGTTACTGCCTAGTTCTGCTGTTTGCACATTGCTTTATGGAATTGTAGGGGGAAGGTGGGACAGGATTGGACTAATGTTCATCTAATAGGACAGTGTGATGTTCTAATATGCTCAAAATAAACTCAGGCACTTAAGACAATGTGTATTTAAAGATATGCCAAAAAATCACACATTGTATTAGAGTTTGCTGTACTTTTAAGTCAGAGTATCCAGTAGCCTCTGCTCTGCTAAGAACAATATTAGAGAAATGGGGGAAAGATTTCCTAGGATCTTCATTGTCCTAATTCACGTTTCAGTGAAATCACTCTACGGGGAGCACGTACCATATTTTCAGCAATAAAATTATTTTCAAGAAAATTTGTTTTCATTTTGTCCATCTAGTTGGCCTCAGGAAAATATCTCCATTCTCCATTATTACTCTTTGTAACTTTATCAAAGCACATTTCTATTATTCTGCCTCTCCCGTTATTTTAGAAGCAAGAATCCAAATTGCAATATTCTCAAAAGCTCAATATTATAGTCACCATGGGGAAATTCCTTTTTTAATTTAAAATGGCTGGGAAGAGGATGATCTAATTATTTCAGTAAAATGGGTGAATTATAGACCACTGATTTTCAGAGTATTTGAATTTAAACTATCCTGATTAACAGTAACACTAGACTGAATATCTTTTAAAGATTGCGAACGTATTTCATGCATTTATTGTGGGTTCATTCACTCACCAAATATTTCTATGGCCCTACTAAGTGGCAGAGACTGTTGTTTTTTGAGGATCCAGATGGCAGATAATTGAGCTGATCTTTGCCCTCATCGAGGTTATTATTCTGACCATTATTTTATTCATGGACACCATGGATTTAAGGGGTAAAAGAGAACAGAATGAGTAAAACTTGATGCATTTCTTTTCCAAAATAGACTTTTGATTTTATCCTGTTAATTTCATCATTTTTTACTTTTACTCTAAAAATTGAGTACTAAAAATGTTCTTTTTATTAGAGTTTCTGTTTTATTCAGAATTAAAGGCACTAAAGTTGTTAGATTGCATAACACTACTTTTAAACAAAGTCAATATGAACTTAGGCTAGAGGCCAGAATGAACTCTTTTTCAAACCAGTTTTAAAAGTGAACATAATTGAAATAATCTTTCTCATGTGTCACATAGTCTGTGGGGGAAATATAATTTGTAGAATAAAATTTTACATAAGATAGAATCACAAAATGCTAGTAGTAAGGCACGGGGTCTCTCCTCTGGGTGGGGCGCGGGCTTCTCAAGCCTGCCTTGCTTGCCCGGTTTTAGGACTTTCCTCCCCTGAAGTCACCTGAAGGAGCTGTGATCCTGACACCACTTTTCACCCTTTAGGAAGCCCAAGCTACGTAAAACCCAAAACTTTGGTTGCTAGGCCATAGCACTTTGAGATGAGTAAGAATTCAAAAAACAAGCATATCCTTTTCTACTCTTTCAAAGAAGTGGTCTGATCTTAGTACCTCACTTCTGAGTCTCTCCTTCCTAAAGTTTTAGAAAACTGCCAATTTCAGAGGAGACAGCAAACTTGACTTTAGTTTGGAAGGGAAGTATGGAAAAAGAAAAACATTAAGTAGGAGTTTTTCATTATGTCTTAAAATCATTTTACAGGTTGCTCCTTAACTTCTCTCTACTAATGGGAACATAATGCTATGAATTAGAATAACACATAAAAATTTAACTGAAAACCACCCCGGTTTCAATGTCAAGTTTACAATTAAAGTGTACATTTTCATGGAGTGTTTTCATTATCATTAGTCATTGTAATAAAAAGACAGATTTAAAAGCAAGTACCAGAGCCTCTGGGTAGTGTGGAAAGTGTGCGTGTGTGTGTTGTGTGCATGCATGTACATGATGTATGTGTTCATGCATGTGTCTGTGTGCGTGTGCATGTGCAGTAGGTGTGGAGAGGCATGAGAAAAGATATGGTGGGGACACTCTTGCTCAAGCCTTTTTAATCTGCTAGCTGCTAAGTCTTTCTTTGTAATGCTTTGAGTCCCAGATGTGTATGTTCTAATTTTTTTAGTCGCCTGTTCTGCAGCGTGGCCCACTCTGAAGGCCACTTCTGTAAAAACAATGAATAATTCTCCAGAGATAAAATTTAAAAGTGAGCAGACATAGTTTTTTTCAAGGTCCCCTTCACGGGCAAGGACAGTCAGTGTACTGATTAATGAGTTTCCGGTCCACAAATTACACAGAAGCAGAGAGACACAAAGGGGCTTATCTTTGAATCAGCATACTCTGCCACTCTGCCCTTCTCCCAGCCACACTCAGAATGCTCAGATCTGTCCCAAGTTCTCTTGCAGGAGAGGGTAAAACACTGACTGCATTCAGATGGCTGTCCGTGCTGAGGGTCCCTAAGGATCTGCACTCCCATGCCGGATGCTCCTAGTTCTCACCAAACGCCCACAGGTTGGGTGGGTCCCATTAACTTCCCAAGACACTTGTCTTTGTCCGGGAATGGCATCCTCTTCCCAATCTGCATGTCTCAGCAGCTGGCTGGATGACAGCTAAGTCCTGCTATGGACCATCCCTTCCAGGTCAGTGATGGGCATCCAGTAACACTGAGTATGCACTGTGAGCCACTGAGAGCCACACGCTCTCACTAAATATTAAGCAAAGCATCATTTCTGAGTTTCCTCAGCTGCATCACCAACACCAAAAACAAGGACAAGGCAGACATTTAGAAGGCAACAGTTTTGCAGTCTAAAAAGCAGACTCGGTTCTAATCTAGATGTCATTTCAGCCTCCTCCTCAGGTTGCACAAACCAGCCAGCTTCCCTTTGTCTCCAACACTTCATCTGAAAAATGAGAAGGACCAAGGCGGGATCATGGTAAGACTAGCACCTTATAATTGAAGGACTTCAGAGGACATTTCTTGTTGCTTCCATCAGATAATATGGGGCAAGCTTCCTCATATTTATAAATAGTCTCAGCGTCCTTTGTAAAGAAACAGTGTTGCTAAATCGAAGTTCTATTTTATAGAGGAAATTTATCCCTTACAGTACGCTCCCACCTGTAAGAACCAAACCTTCCTCCCTCAGACTAGAAGTCTTCTACGGCATTAGCAGTATGGTTTCCAGGTATCTGGTACTTAATCAGGCAGTCTTAATTTTAGATATTTATTTGGTAAAATGAAGATTTTAAGCCAACATAAATATATCCTTAAAAAAAATCAAAAACCTCTTGTAAAGATTATCTTGAGTATTATGTGTAAAGATTATCTTTTGAGTAAAGATTATCTTTTGTAAAGATTATTTTGGAAGGATGATCTGAGACTAAACCTCAAGTTTTCTAAATCCTGAAGCAGGGATCAAACAACTCACATTAGAACCCCAAGATTTGCTTCTTGTGTCTTTAAAGGTGAAGCAGAAATTTGTCACCCTTAGAATTGGCACAAATCTTTCATTGTTCTGCAAGGGATCTCCTCGGATGAAGCCATTTGCTGGTGAATATATAACTCAACTTACAATGGTATAAAATAATCCAACACAAATCTACAGATTGGGCTGTTTAGTGTGCTGGTTACAACTGCAGACACTCTTCCATGGAGGGAGGGTTCAGCTGCCTACATTTTGTTTTATATGTGAGAAGATTAACTTTTTCCCAGGTGGGCCAAGCAAGATGTTTTGAATCTGGGTGTGTAGGGCTGTGCTGAACAGCAGCTCGGGATAGGACTGCCACTTGACTGAAGAATACATCCTTGCTGTTTTAATTTGCAGAAATGAGTTTGTGCTAACCTCGACCACACACTGCTGGGCTTGCACATCACACCTTTGCCAACTGCTGCTTGAATGTGAAAGTCGAGACCTCACAGCATGGCTTATCCATTAGAACTGTATGGAAATCCTCAACAACCAGCAGTTATATGAGTAAGTATTCTTCTTGAGGCCATGCTGGCATGGGTGTTGGTTTAGGATCTCAGCGTTTAGGGCTATAAGGAAACTTATGAGGAATCATCTCAGCGAACAGATTCCATCCCTGCAGCTAACTCCTAAGAATTCCTATTCTGCCCAGAGCGCTGTTGACAAGGACGTGAAGTCATTCCCTGGTTCATCAGGAAAGAGTGTTGCAATTGATTAGTGATGTCTGCCCTAGGTGCAGGCATGGAAGGTTTCTGCACTTGTGCCATGTGGTTGCTAAGCAGTTTAATAGTCTCTCATTTCATAGACAGGGGAAATGAAGTCCTGCAGAGACAGCAGAATGAAAATCCTATTCTTCCAACTACATTTTCTCATACTTGCTCCATTATGTTACCACAACTTAAAACCTGACTACAGGCCCACAATCCTTATCAACAATTCTGAAAACCGAAAAGCTCTGAAAATATATAATTCATGTTGAGGGGAAAACCTGAGGCTTTTTATAGTATTTATAGCATTTGATTACAGACTATTGTCCCAAACCTTGTTGGGGGGTGGGGGAGGGATTATATATTACACAAGGGTATTTCAAAAAGTCTGCAGGAAAATAGAATTAAAAGACAATACAAATATTTCCACGAACTTTTTGAAGTATGCTTGTATACTACACGGACAGCATTTCTTTTATAAAATCTGAAATCTGAAACAGAGGTAGGCCCAGATGTTTCAGATAAGAGATGGCAGGACTGTACCACTGAGCCCTCTGCCCACAGGGGTGTGGCAGGCATAATGGCTCCCTCCCAGAGATGTCCACACCCAAATCCCTGGAATCTGTGAATATGTCATGTTACATGGCAAAAAGAACTTTGCAGATGATACTTACAAACTGTGGACCTTAAAATTGGGAGATTATCCTGGATTATCCGATGGACCCAATCTAATCACATGAGCCCTTAAAGCAGAGAACTTCCTCCAGCTGGAGTCAGAGAGAGCAGAAGGGAAGTCAGAGAGCTCCTACGCAGGAGAGGGACTCAACCTGCCATTGCTGGAGGGGCCACAGGAAAGCGAAAGAAAGAATGTGGGCAGCCTCCAGGAGCAAAGCCTGTCCCCTGTTTAGCAGCCAGCCAGCAAACAGGCCAGCAGTTTGCTCATTTGGCCAATAAGCTGAGTAAACTTGGAAGCTGATTCTTCTCCAGAGCCTTCAGGTCACAGCCCATCTTGGCCAACACCTGGAGTCAGCCTTGTAAGACCCTAAACAGAGGGCCCAACCATGCCATGCCCGACTTCCGACCTAAGGAGCTATGAAATAATGAATGGGCGCTACTTTAAGCCGTTAAGTTTATGGTATCTTGTTATGTCAGCCATAGAAAACTAAGACATAGGACAAGCCCGATTCCTTTTCCATCCATGGCCCCTCAACATCTGCTCAAGCTGACCACCCCTGAGTCTCAGTGGAAGTGTTTTACCCCAGTCAGGCTGCCCCTCCTGATGTCCCCACACGCATGAAGTTCTGCACTTTCTTACCACTGACACTTTGCTTGCCAGGATGACAGATTCCTTCTCCCCCAGGCCGCTGTGCCTTTCTGTCATGGCCACCCCTCTATCCCTGCCTTCCACAAACCAGCCACCCCAGCCACTCTCCACCCAGAACGTGATTAAACCCCGCCTTATTCAGTGCTTTCTAACAGCTTCTCTTCTTTCCAGTGGGATTAAAACTCCTGGAAGGTAAAGACCTTGTCTTATGCCTTTCTTGTGGCTCCGTAATACATATCATTACATTTATTAGACCTTTGATGAATATTTGCTCAGGGATTGAGTGATTCAGTCAAACCAGCCCAACTGTGCACAGTACTGAAGTGAGCAGCTCTGGATAGGAGATCGTCACACAAAGGAGGCGAGGCTTCTAGTCCTTCTAGTTGAAACAATCCCTAAGATTTGTACTGCCATTCGCAGTTTTCAAAGCATTTTCAAATGTATTATCTCATGTAATTTTTACCAAAAAACCATGAGATAAGGCAGGTGGGTTTTTTTTCTTTTATTTATTGAAACATAATTGATTGTACTTATCTGTGGGGTACACAGTTGAATATCCAAACCTGTGTGCAATATGTGATGTTCAATTCAGGCTAATTAGTATATTCGACATTACACAATGTAATCATTTTTTTGTGGACCTTTATCAATTTTTGGCTAACCCCCATTTTCCCACCTCTGGTGGCCTCAGTTCTGTTTCCTCCTTTTGATAGTTAAATGAATTATTGTTGTGGTATCTTTCATTTTTTTTGTTTATTTATCTTTTTTAGCTCCTACTTATGAGTGAGGACATGCAGTATTTCTCTTTCTGTGCCTGGCTTATTTCACTCAACATAATTTTCTCTAAGTTCATCCATGTTACTGTGAATGACAGGATTTCATTCTTTTTTATGGCAGAGTAGTATTCCATTGTGTAAATATACCACATTTTCCTTATCCAGTCATCAGTCGATGGACATTTACCTTGGCTCCAACTCTTGGCTATTGTATATACAGCTGCAATAAACACGGGAGTGCAGGTATCCCTTCAACATGATGATTTCCATTCCTTTGGGTATATACCCAGAAGTGGGATTGCTAGATCATAGGCAGTTCTATCTGTAGTTGTTTTAGGAACCTCTGTACTGTTTTCCACCATGGGTGCACTAGTTTACAGCCCAACCAACAGTGTAGGAGGGTTCCCCTTTATCCACATCCTCACCAGCATTCGTTATTCTTTGTCTTTTTGATACTGGCCAGTCTAACTGGAGTGAGATGATACCTTGACGTAGTTTTGATTTGCATTTCCCTGATGCCTAGAGATGTTGAGCATTTTTTCATGTGTCTGTTGGCCATTTCTATATCTTCCCTTGAGAAATGCCTATTCAGCTCCTCTGTTCATTTTTTAATCAGGTTTTTTTTTTTTTTTTTTTTTTTTTTTTACTGTTATGTTGTTTGAGTTCCTTGTATGTTCTGGATATTAATCCCATGTCAGATGCGTAGTTTGCAAATATTTTCTACCACTCTGTAGGTTATCTTTTTGCTCTGTTAATTGTTTCTTTTTGCTGTGCAGAAGCTTTTTAGTTTGATATAATACCATTTGTTTATTTTTCTTTTTGTTGTCTACGCTTTTGAGGTCTTATTCATAAGGTCTTTGCCCAGTCCTACTTCCTGAAGTGTTTCCCCTCTGTTTTTTTCTAGGAGTTTTATAGTTTCAGGCCTTATATTTAAGTCTTTAATCCTTTTTAAGTTGATTTTGGTATATGACAAGAGGTATGGGTCTAGTTTCATTCTCCTACATATGATTGTTCAGTTCTCCCAGCACCATTTATTGAAGAGGCTTTTCTCCAGTGGGTGTTCTTGGTGCCTTTGTCAAAAGATCAGTTGGCTGTAAGTACCTGGGTTGGTTTCTGGGTTTTCTCTTCTCTTCCATTGGTCCATATGTCTGTTTTTATGCTAATACCATGCTGTTTTGGTTACTATAGCTTTGTAGTATAGTTTGAAGTCAGGTAGTGCAATGCCTCTGGTTTTATCTTTTTTGCTCAGAATTGCAAAGAAGCTCACATTCTGAGGTTCTGGGTGGACATGAATTTGGGGGGGGATACTACTCAATACACTTCAGTAACACATACAAAGCTTATAATAAAAATATAAATCTACCATTAAGTCAATTGTACAAGTGACAGAAGATGACCTGCTGTTTAAGTGCACTTACTAGCTGTGGAGATCATCTGCCTCCCTGTACACTTTGAGGTCAGAGTGAACTTCAGCAAACATCAGGGGAGACCCTGACAGCATCTTCTCTGACATGGGGAAAGATGGAAAGCAGAGATGTGAAAACCCTCACCCACTTATTTCCATATTCCTTGTACCTAAATATTTCCTTCTTCCTTGCCCCCAATCTCTTTCCACATGACTGTTTAGCAGACATCTAAGAAATGGAACAATGCTACTCTCGCTATAATGTCTATGAGATGGTTAAAGACTAACAGCCATGCTATCTATTTTAATTTCTATTATAGTATTCTGTCCTACATTTGAAAATTTTTTTCCGGGAAAATGTTGTAATTCAAGTGCAGAGATAAGCATGCATACTTAATGCTCTTGAAAGAGGTTTTTTGTTGTTGCTGTTGTTATTCATTCTAGAGGTGTTAGAAAGGGAGCTGTTTGGAGGAAATCTGGTGTTAAACACGTGACTACAAAGCAGGTCTGGGAAACTTGGGTGCCTCAGTGTAGGAAAGTACCCAAGGCTGACCCTTGGATGTAAAACAAGTTTTAGAATTTTGTGCCCCTAAATATTTTGAGCTTCATATTTGTAGCCCTTTATAAAGCTTCTTCACATTCCTCTTATTAATGATGCAATCAAGTACGAGAGCTAATAGTTAAGGAGTTAATAGTTTAGGAGTGACCTAGGGGTCCTGCCGACCTGGGTTTGAGTAAGACCTTCGGCACGTTGCTTGACCATAGCTAGCCTCAGTTTCCTCACCTGTAAAATGGACAAATACAAACAGTCTCTAGTTCATAATGTTATTGTGAGGATTAAATGAGACATTCAGCAGTGAGCTTTGTCCTGTAATAACCCTTGACCCATGTTAGTTATTAGAGTATTACCAGGCCCATGACACAGGCAGGACAGATATCTGTATCCCCATTTGACAGCTTTAAAGAGATCAAGAGCACGCACAACCAGTGGTGTAGGGATGGAGATCTGAATGGAAGTCAAACAACTTCAAATCCCCTGTTAATTCTCAATGTAATTAAATTTCTGACAGAGGAAGGTACTTTATAATATAGTTGTATTGTTCTTTCAAACTATAATCCAAGCAGCAAATTACGTTTGCGCTTTTTAAACCACCTTACGAGAATTCATACCAGTTCTAAGTATAAAATTCTCCTGTATTTGGGAAACAACTGTCCCCACAATCACAGGCAGAATCTATAAAGCCAAAGAGGTTCTGATGTTTAGAGTTCTCAACAGAAAGAAGACTTGATTGAAAATAATGTAAATCATGAATGTACCAAATCCGGCCCTCTGCCTGTCTTTGTTAAGTAAAGTTCTATTGGAACACAGTCATGCTCATTCATTTGTGTATAGTTGTGACAGAGACCATATGGTCCACAAAGACCACACTGTTTATTATGTGGCCCTTTACAGAAAACATCTGCCAACCCCTGTTATTATAAAAGACATGTAACAGGGGGAAAAAACGTGAAAATATCTTAAATTGCCAAATTTTATTCCTAGAATTCTCTCTTAGTATCTTCAGTCCCACGAAAAAAGCACTTTATCTTTTTCATGAAGTAGGAGGTGAGCCAGACCCCCTAAAATGAAGTGAACAGCAAGACCTTAAAGTTGGGAGGTATTTTTCCCAGGAAAGCCACCTTAAGATCCTGATGTTTGGCTACATTCGTCTCAGGCTTCCATATCTTTATCTTCCCCATTTCTGAAATTCTGCCCATTGGCAGAAATGAAAGACTCACCTGGATTTTCCGTTCTTCGGGGGCTGGTGCTCGTCTTGACACTTGTCCCACTTCCTCCTCTCCTGCTGTTTCCTTACAGATGTTCCAAGTCTCCTGATTATTTGGTGCATGCAGATCATAGTACTGTGATTTTGTTTTCAGGCTATCGGTGAAGTCTTCAGAGGGGATTTTTCTGAAGAGAAACAAAAGTGAAATTATCAAAAACATTCTTCAGCATGACAGTTTTTCCAAACCGGATGTCTCCATCTAAATTATATGAAAAACAGCAATGGATACATTTCCCAAGCGCTTGTAATATGCCAGGCTCTTTGCTACGTACTTTAAAGAAATTAACTTGATTCTCACAACAACCCTATGAGAGAGGCATTGTTAGTTTTGTTTTGTTATAGGAGGCTAGAAGAAATTTAATAATTTGTCTGAGACCCTCTAGTGGCACAGTCAGGATTTGAACCCAGGTCTGCTCAAGTCCTGGTTCAGAAGCTAAACTGATAGAGCACACTGCCTTCTTATGACCCGTCAGCAAATAATTCCTTTATCTTCACATGTCCACAAATAGTTTTAAAGTTACAGGGTGATGGGAAGCATCACCAGCCCTTAGGAATCAAACTGAGGTCCTCATGTCTGTCCCAACCTCCATTTCACCAAAGTAGGGCTGTCACCACCACTGTGCAGAGCCACAGCAGACACCCAAGAGACTGCAGGTTTCACAGAGACCACCCTGGGCACTCAGCAGAGAGGACTCATCACTGGCCTCACTGTTCTCACCAATTTACCTTGCTATATCTCCAGTTGATTATGTCACTTCCCTATTCAAAAACCTCCTCATTGCCCACAGAATGAGGTCCAAACTCCTAAACTCGCCTTCGGGGCACTTGAGAGCATGGCCTCTGCCTCCAGCCACTTGCCCACGTACACCCCAAACATTGGGAGGAACTCATCATTCCCCCAAAGAACATTCATGTTCAGTCGAGGGGGCTCAATTATGCCCTCTGCCCACACCTCCCCTCCTGACCTCTGCAGCTGGAAAGTTCCACTATCTCGCAAGGTTTAAGGCAGATTCCACCTCTCCCATGGACCGGAATGATAGGCTCCTCCCTGTGCATTCTTTTCCGACCTTAATCACAGCACATGTCACAGCCTGCAGTGGCTGCAGTTAGTTGTGTGTCTGCCTGTTTCTCCTCCTACACTGGAAGCTCCTGATCGTCTTTGAATTCCCAGTGCCCAGCACAGCATAAGTACCTGAAGGACCTGCTTATGCAACTGCCTGTATCTAAGCAATCTTCTTCTTCGAAGTCCTGAAGTTTGAATAATTGCTGCATTTCTCATATACGGGGGTACTTCAAAATGTTCATGGAAAGAGGCATATTATCTTTTAATTCTATTTTTCTGCATTTTGAAGTGCCCTCTTACATCCCAATGCTCAGTTGTTGGTCTGTGTCAATTCCAGTGATGCCAGCGATGAGCACTGGGAAACTCGCACACTAACACAGATCAAAACCAAAGAACTGGGGAAATAAAGCAGCTGATTGACAGCACTGTGGGAGTGAGGGTCTTTACACCAAAAGTCTAAAGAAACTATCTAGAGAGATCTAAAATGATTCTTCAAAGCCTCAAATGCCACCCCATTCTCCCACCAGACACTGTGAGCAAGGGGCATTTTTGCAGTGATTTTTAACGTCTGGAGGGTTTTTAAAGTCTCTCGCTGATTTGCAGATCTCATACCTGAGCTCCTCTGTTTTGGGCACTGCCTTCAGCCGGTTCCTCTCCGCGATGATTTCATCACAGAGCATGTCGTAGGGTTTATCCAGGTGGTGCTCACCCATCACCCAGACCCAGACTTCCTTGTCGGCTCCCAGCTTCCAATGGACTGATTTGCCATTCTCTGAAGACAAAATAAAATTCGGATTAAATATATCTTTAGACATGGATTACTATGTTTCTCGTCAGTATTTAGGGTCTTTGGGAAAAAAAATTAAATGAGGCAAAGTACTTTCAAGCTGTTTAGGAACAAGCAGCATTCACAGGTAGCACTGGCAGTGGGGGCAGTGGGCAGCAGCTGCAGGAATAATATTTGTTTGAAAAAATATTATGGGTATGGTTTTTGCATGTGCCCATTTTGCAAAGGAAGAAATTGAAATGGGACGTTCATTCAAAGGCACTCATTGTTTGCATTATCATTAGGGTAAAAGAGCTGGCATCAGACACCATAAACTCATAAGTCTAAGTCTAAGAATCTCTCCATAGCCCAGAACTATGCAGCTGCTCAAGGGTTTGGTGTTTCCACTACCTTTCCAGGCTCCATTGGTGGGTAACAAGCATGCATGTTAGAGTTAGACCAGCTTGCGTTCACATCCTAGCCCTGCCACTTACTAGCTGTGTGACTTGAACAAATCTCTTTAAGACTCAATTTCTTCATCTGCAAAACGGGAATACTAATGTTTACTACACAAGATTGCTGTGAGCAGTAGGCAGGACATGCAGGCCTAGTGCTTCCCCAAGTGCCTGTCATGGAACAGGAGTTCAACAGAGGTTAACTGCTGTCACCACTATCCTATCATTTACTTATACGGCTGCCTCAGAAGTTCACACCAGCTTGTGAGGAGATAATACTACCAGGTAGTATGATACTTGGTGAAGCTACTTAAATAACGCTTGTTTACAATGGGCCTCCCAGGTCGTATAACCTTTGAGTGCTCCTGAAACACAGCCACACAGGTGATGCTCCCTGAAACTGGGGGAAGTTGGAGCACACCTAGGAGAGACCAAGAGGCACAGTCCCTAAAGCTGAAGGCCCCAGAGCAGACCTGCTCAGCGTCACTGTGATCCAAAATTGGTTCTAGCCCAGACCTCAAACTAGCCTGTGGTGCTAAGTTCAGGGCTCCTGGCTGCACATTAGGCTGGGACATGTGCACAGGTCAGAGACGCATGCTGGCATTGTGTCTTTGCAGTTAAAGTGCCTTCTGCCCAGAGTGCTGTTGACCTACTTCAAACGGCTGCCTCCGGAGACATCACAAAAGCAGCTGCCGGGGCCGGACTTGCTTTTTGGCAGCGCTGCTTTTCTCAGGGCCGTGGACACTTCCCGCAGTATAACAAAGTTCTAAACTGAGATACTTGGGGCAGGAGAAGGAAAGCAGCCTCATCCTCACTGCAAAAGGATGCAAATGTATCCTGCAGGAGGAAACTGACCTGACGCCATTTTCACAAGGAGAGACAGCAAAAGTGGCACCCAGGAAAGAAGGGAAGACAACTCCATGTGCCCTGCTGGGGACCGACAGGGGGGACAGCCCAGGTGTGCTCTGGCTCTTTGATGAAATGACGAAGGGTTCATTAAGTTTAGAAAGCTGTCGTACCTCATAAAGCTTCCTTTATTACACTCTCTCAGGGCAGCTAATAATATGTTTATTAAGTCCCTCTCTCAACCTTCACTTAAGTAACTCCACCAACATTTTTTTGACATCAGGAGGAAGACACCAGAGAGATGGCAGAGTGCCAGGGAGGCCAGGAGGAGGTGCCGGGAGACCCAGCAGCTCAGCCAAGGACAGTCCTCCAAGCCCTCCCCAGACACTGTCCCCAGAGCGCATCACAGATTCAGAAAATGGGGACAGAAAGCAAAGAGAGCGGAAGGCTTCCAGTGTCCCACACAGCCCCCTGATGCTGCGGGAGGGGGGACAAGTCATTCTGACACCCTTGGCTTCATACCCCCGGGAGGGAAGTTCACCCCACACAGTACAAATTGGGTTTCTACTATGGATGAGATGCAGAGCCAGAGGTGCCACCCATGATTCAGATGTGGCCATTCCCCTGCCAGTAACCTGGAGTCTAGGAGAGAAGGAGCAATGCATCAGGTATTTACTTGATGAATTTTTCTTACACGTCTACTATGCGTCAGGCACTGAAGTAGATGCAGGTAAAGACAATGAGACAGACCAGACCCCTCCCACCCCGCCCACCAGGGAACTTGCATTCTATAAAAGCAATATAACATGGAAGCGGGGGAGGGGTGTTAACGGATGCTATGGGGATGCTTGGGAAGAACTAACCTAGTTTGGAGGGCCGGGGGCACATACATTATAACTACAATAGATTTTCTGTGAAGTCCAGTGAGGATCCAGAATGGAGAAGTTGCTTTATAAGGACAGAGGAGAAATCAGAAGAGAAGGTCTTTCTATTGAGTATTGGAGGATAGATATGGAATTTATTCAGACAGAGGGCAGGGGTGGGTTCAATGCTGGACACAAAGAACGGCATGACCAAAGATCAGGGAAGGGAATCGAGTGGGGCCATGGGGAATGAGAAGTTAGGGGCTCAGCCAGAGCCAAAGAGGTGTCAGAAGTCACCTAGACATGTGTGGCATGTCTGGCCCTCCCAACTAAGTTGGTTCCTCTTCTAATCATTCCAGCAGCATCCTTTAACTCCCAGCCCTTTCCAAGTTTTATTACTCCCAGGGCCACATTGCACAGGTCCCAGACACCTGGCTAAAGGATTTAAATGTAGGCTGAACAGCAGTTCAGCCAGAAAGCCGTATTCAAATCCCAGCTTTAACACTAACTTGTTATGTGACTATTTATACATCACATTATGTGTCTGAGCCTGAGTTCCCTCTATAATAAAACAGAGGTAATAAAGTCACAGGCCCGCCACACGATGACTGTTCGGAAAGTATTAGTTCCATGTGCTTTATCTGAGTAGCCAAGAAAGAGCCCATGAATATTTCTGAGCTGGTGGCGCTGGGATCGGAAAAGTGATTTAGGAAGCTCTGTCGCACATCATTATGTAGGGTGGATCAAGACAGCATGAGGCGGGTGTTCAGTAAATATGTGGGGAGAGAATGAGATAGACTAGGGGTGAAAAGACCAGGAGTGAGGTAACCAAGTTCTAATAGGGCAGCCGTACAGAAAAGGACAATGTTAAAAAAGATAGCAAGGTCCATGTGACTGAATTCAAGGATAATGCCAAAATTTTGAAACTCACTAACTGGGAGGATCGTGGGGTTATAGAGATAGTGACATCGAAATAATAATAATAATAATAAATTTGCTTGAGTAAGACAGAGCTGCTATGGAAATGTAGAATAAATTCTTTTTCGTTTAACTAGTAATCCACATAGGGATATTCACAGATATCTGAAATACAGAACTGGAGTTCAGAAGTGAGGTCAAGGTCGGCAGTGTGGATTGGGGAGTGACTTTACAGATGTAATTGTTGAAGCCCCCAGTGTAGATGAGCTCACGAAGGGAACGAAGCCAAGCAGGGAAACTTGGAAAAGCACGTGCCGCATTCAGGAGGCGGAGGCGGGGGGCCGGGGGGCAGTTACATATAAATAAACGAACGAACAAACACACAAATAAACAAGGCAGAAGATTCTGATTCCCAAAATAAATAAATAATGTAGGAGACAGGAGAATGCACTGCCACGCAGCCAAGAGGAAAAACGGCAACGGACCACGTTGAGCACTGCTGAGATGGGGGGAAGGATGATAAAGACTGAGAAGACCTCAGGCATCTCTGACCTCAGAGAGTCATTTTAGGCAGACAGGCTACAAAGGTGGCACAGCAAGTAAGAACTGGTGCATGCAGTAAAGATGAACTTCTGAACAGGGAAATGAGGATTCTGTCATCTGTTTAGCAAATATTTACTGCGCCTCTGCTGGGTTCCAGGCACTGCTCTGCAGGACTCAGGACAGCAAGAGCAGCAGAAGGACATGGGCGGGTGAAAGATTTCTTTACGTAGGAGACATGGGACAGGCTTATACCTGTGTCATTGGAAGGGGAGACAGGGAGGATGCCCCCCGTCCAGATTAAGCCAGGGAATGCCGGACAGAGCAGGTGCAGAGAACGGGTAAAGAAGAAAGTGTTGACAAGGAGGTGAGGAAAGACTCAGTCTGGAGGAGAAAAGTTGAAAGCGAATATGCACAGAGCCAGGCTTCTGTCCCTGATGCACCCCTTTAAGGTAAAGGTACAAACTTAAGGGATCTTAATGGGGCGTGCATGGTTCCTCTTCATAATTTGATACTGTCCAGGCACTCTGGATTTTCTGTCTGCTTCACCTTGAGATCACATGCACTCTTTAATCAGAGGACAATGAGCAAGGGACTTTTTTTAGAGCACTTCCACTTAATTACAAGGTTTTTTGTCCAGTCCCTGAATCGTGTTTACAAACTGCAGTGCTCTTCATGTTTGCTATCTCAGGGATTCTTGAAAAGTTCTCCTGAAACCATCTCTTCTAGAACAGTGGGTCAGTCCTGCTTGGTGCCACTGCACAAAGAACCGCTGGACAGAGCCACATGTCCACACCACATTCTGCAGAGAAGTTTTCTCTTAAGTCTGACAGATTTCCCCGCTGGGGGCCACATATAAAGCCTCTAACTGGGTGGTATTGTCCAGTGGGGTGGCACACGCCCTTGGCGAGGAAGTGACCAGGCTTATTCCAGTGTTACTACAGCATGGTGCTGCTCACAACACTGTGCGTCTGATTTAGCCCTCATGGCAGGTCCATCGGGGACGTATGAGGGAAAGACCTGAGGCCTCAGTGTGGATCGTCCCCTCAGGTGCAGTGAATGACAACCTCAGGCCCTCAGGGAGTCAGCACCTGGTCTCCATCTCGGCTGGATCCAACCACAGCAAAAGATGTGTGTGTGAGAGGGGGTAGTGAGGTGTGCACACAAATGCACGTGGGAAAGAGAGAGAATTGTGTGCGCCGTCCCCACAAAGAGAAATCCAAGGACTGAGTGAACAGAAGCCAGAAGACGAGCAACACCAGGAGCCTTCTACGACATGCCAGGGACTGGTAACAAATTTACATACTCGAGAGAAAACTTCTCTGCAGAAGTTAGAGGCTTTATATGCGGCCCCAAGTGGGGAAATCTCTCAGATTCGAGAGAAAACTTCTCTGCAGAATGTGGTGTGGTCATGTGGCTCTGTCCATACTAAACCAACGGGGGTCTCATCAGGGCTGATGTAAGCAGGGGACCTACAAATGCCAAGGCTGTTGAAACAGTAATATACTTACATAAACTACTGCTTCACTGTCCCACGTAGAATCTTCCATCACTCTGGCTGTTCCTCTAGTATACCCACTCCCCCAGCCTGTCTAGAAACCAAAAGAAGAAGGCTTGGCTGGCAGGGGCCTCTAGGACTCAGGTGCTATGGCCATGTCCCTCCTGACTGGTTGATGCCTGTGTCTGTCATTAAATATCACCCTAGGCTACTACCAGCCCTATTTTACGGTAAGGAATCGAGGCTCAGGGAAGTTAAGTAACTTGGCCAAGATCACACTTTTGAATATTGAGCCCAGAATTCAAAACGCAGTCTGCATGACTGCAAAACCTGTGCTGAGGGCGGACTTATAATAGATGTTCCAAATAGAAACACTTTGGGGAGCAAAAAGAGAACCACCCCAAGGAATTCTGGGATAATGAACGTAAGTAGGACCCTACTGGGCAAGCTGGGATGCAGGGCCACGTTCCTGTTCTTCCCATCCCTGCAGAGGAGCCCGGGGTAGAAAAGGCTCGATCTAGCCCCACGGTCACACTAATGAAGGCCATGGCCAATTCCTATCAGGACTTCCCGAAATTTCTTACCACGGTTGCTTCCCCCATAGTTTGCTATTCCTGCTAACCTGGGTAATAATCCTGGAGTTATTAATACCAAAGTCATTTATTTTTTAAATTCTAATAGATTGTCATTCTTATTTTAAAGACAAAATGACAGGAAAGTGGGGAACCTGCATGGCACTGCAGCCCTGGGAAGCAGGTGGGGGTACAGGTAAGTGAGAAGTCAGGGAAGTGGATGGAAGCACTAAACAAAGATATGAGACCAGCCAGATCCATGGGGCCCAGGACAGGTGACAGGGACGAGTAGCTCAGTTATTACCCATAAGTGGTGCTCACTGTGTAGCTAAGAAGCCAAGCCCAGTTAAATCATAAAGCTCAGAGTTAAGGAGGCAGACGCCAAGACAGGAGAGGAGGGACCAGTGGTTCAGGACAGACTTGGAATTGAGCTGGCCCTGAGTTCAAATCCTGACTCCACTGCTGACTCACACACACCACACCTCTAAGTTTGTTTCCTTAATTGTAAGAATGAGGGGGACAATGTTTACCTCCTTGGATTTTGTGAGGATTAAATGAAATGAAATAAATACAGTGCTTATGCCTGGCACATACTAACAGAGCATTACCAGTTGGGAGAAAGCTCTATGGCATGGGACAGATGAAGTAAAATCTCTAGGATTCAGTGACTGGGTGGGGGCTGAGGGTCAGAAAGTAAACAGGGTGGCTTCCAGGTTTCTGGCTTCAGTGATCAGGGACAGAGCACAAAAGAGGGTGAGAAGCAGCGTGGGGGTAGGGAGGGAAGATGGGGTGATGCTGGTGAATTCAGTTTTGCATCAAGCTCGCAGGCTTGTGGGTCCTGAGTAGAGACAGACACCCACTAGGTAGCTGACACTAAGACCGGAGCTCAGACAAAAGGTCTGGCTTGGCAACATGGGTGACAGTATTGGTATATAGGTAGCACTAGGCATATAGGTGGTGTTTAACTTTTAAAGGTAGAAGAGTTGCCCCAGGCAGATCGTACAACAGGTTTTCGAAAAGTTCACAGAAATTTTGATATTACTTTTTAATTCCATTTTCCACAAACTTTTTGAAGTACCCTCATGCAGAGTCTCTTAACCTTAACCTAGGGTCTTTGAACCCCTGGGAGTCTGTGAACACTGCAATTATACACAAGGTGTTGTCTGTGTGCAGTTTCCGAGGTCCAAGCTTGCAGTAAAATTCAAAGGTGTTTCTGACCAGCACCCCCCATCTCAAAGTTACAAATTACTAGTGCAGAGTGAGGCACCCCCTGGGGAAAGCAGGTATTCAGGGGCAGGCAAAGATGAAAGAGAAACAGGGGGACAGCAGAGACCCATGAGAGGTTGGCGACACCAAGAGGTGACTCTTAATAGAGTCAGATGTGGCCGAGATAAGCCCTGAATCCAGCAATGGGCTCACGGCCGGGCTTACCGCACAGTGGGCTCGGGAGGGAAGGGAAGTGGAGACAGACCCCACCAGTGACACAGACCAACAGCTTTATCGATATGTCACGAAAAGGGAAGGCTCTGCACACGGGAACTTGTCTTTGGTAACAATGAAAATCCAGAAAATGAAGTTTCATGAGTCCCCGTCTACTTCTGGGGCACCACGCGCAGTGACCAGAACCAGCCTGTTGCCTTAGGTTTCCATCAGCTTGACAGCGACCCCATAAAACAAGTGTGGGGCAACCCTCTTCTAAGTGAAGACCTTCTCTGTTTGTGTTACCAGAAAAAAATCATACAGAATGAAAGCTCCAGGAAGGTCCCCAGGGCAAGCATGTGTTACAGAGGTGGGCAAGACAACAGGAACTGTCCCTAAGCTCCAGTTAAGCTGGGCATGTCGCATAATTGTTAACAGTACCAGCTTGGGGAGAATCCGGCTCAGAGTCTGCTCCTCCTCTGTCACTTACTAGCCATCTGTCCTGGGAAATTTGATTAATGCTCCTGAGCTTCACTTTCCTTATCTGTAAAATGTGAATAGCAATTCATACACCACGCTTGGTTGTGATGATTATTTAATGAGATCATATATTTAAGCCCTTAGCTTAGGGTCTGATATGCTGTCGGTCAGCTTAATAAATACTGGCTGCTGCTACTTTTATAGTCTACAGCAGGACTGTCCAAATATAAGCCACATCCACAAGTATAGATTTTCTAGTAGCCACATTAAAACAGTCAAAAGAAACAGTTGAAGTTAGTTTTAATAATACACTTTATTTTACCCAAGATATTCAAAATATTGTCATTTCAATATTTTTTGAATATACAATTCTTAATGCGGTATTTTATTTTCTTCCTATGAGGTCTTTGAAGCCTGGTAGTTAACTTCTAGCACACCTCAATTCAGGCTAGCTTCATTTCCTGCACTCAATAGCCACATGTGGCTAGTGGCTACTGTTCCGGACAATGCAGCTCTAGACCTCTAGTTATACCCCAGCAAGTAGAGTAGGTCCATAATTCTCTCCCTGTCGAAGAATCGCACTTTCCCACTACAGAAATCAGAAATGATCTTCTGATACTTCTGATTGTTTTTCAGCCCCTCCTACTTTAGCTTTAAGACTACTAAACGGTAGTCAAGTTCCTGTGATACACAATACACAAACGTTTAGTGATGCTCCCTAAAAATTCACCACAGTGGTTTGGATACTGATAGAGAAGAAATGACCAGATGATAATGAAAGCACTTCTAAGTGATGAGCTAGGAGGGTGTGAAGAAATGGGGAGTGGGCATGCGATATATCGAATGGAAAGGACAACCTCCAAAGCCACAGCCTGGCTAAGAAACGCTAAGAAAAAGCAGCACTTAGCCCAGCACAAGCCAGGGGGCAGCAGCGACGGGAGGCAGGAAGCACAGAGCTGAAAGGAGCAGGTGCACACAGTGAGGTCTCGACACATGGTGGCCACAGGCTTAGCAGGTCTGCAGCACAGATTGCACCTGTAAGCAGCACCAGCCAGGATAACACTGCCTTGGACTGCCTGTGGCTTTATCTTCAAAGACAGAGCAAGATGAAAGAGAGAGAAGTAATATGGTTTTAGGAGAAGTGGGAGAAACCTTTTCATTTTCTGTAGTCAGAAGAGGAACTCATTTAACACATAGTATATTTTTCCACGAGGTAAATTTAAGGAGGTAACGAACTTTTGACATGACCTATTGACAGAACTTCCACTGTGTATATTAACATACTTTTTTTCATGATCATTTAACTAATGAAGTAATACAGGTTTTCTGAGAGGTAGATTCAAAACTCTACAAAGGAAGAAATTTAAGCAAAGAAAGTAAAATTTCTGTCTTAAGTTGTCATAAGGAGACCAATTCAGCAAATAAGAGAAGCCCAAAGTCTAACAGGGTTTGGGCCATTACCTCAAGGGGCAAGACCCTTCAGCTCTCACCAGTCCCCCAAGTCACTCCCCCACACCAGTTATGGTCACAATGGACATGGTGCCCAGGAGAAGCTTCTGACTAAAGAACGCAAGGGGATGTGTAAGCCAGTTCAGAAAGTCAAAAGTGTTATGTGCCAGTTAGGATATGTCACTGATTGAAGAAAAAATTCTATTTTGGATAGTGTAAGGTGAAATCCGAGAGATCTGGGCATCCATCAGTGGTGTGACCTCACGTGTACTATTTAACTTCTCTAAGTTTCTTCATCTACAAAATAGATATGCAATACTGACTTTGCATGAGTTTTATGAAGATTAGACATGATGGATGTAAAAGTGCTTCATATAGTGTCTGACGTAGCAGGTATTTAATAAATAGCTGAAATATGCATATTTATTTCCTTACCATTACAAAAGCTTCACTGAAAAAAGTTTTAATAAAAGGCAGGGGAAGGTAAAGGTCACTGAACTGACTTCTTTTTTGAATTTTCTTTTTGTGTGAGATTCATTTTCTCAATCTTTAAAACCCTGAATGATTTTATCAAATTTTATTTTTCCTGACTTAATGAAAAATGAGAAGATGGTCTTGAATGCCTCTATGAGTGACCTTGAAAACTGTGTTCTTTTTTAACCACTTAGGTACTCATCCATGACAGAACATGTTTGTGTGTGTATGTGCGTGTGTGTGTAGGGGAAATGGGGGGTGATAAATGTGTGTTTTTCTGTACCCGTGTGTATACGAGGGTACTTCAAAATAGTTAATGGAAGGATTCATATTATCTTTTAATTCTATTTTTCCACAAACTTTTTGAAGTACCTCACATATGCTTCAAGTCTTAATGTACTAAAAATTCCTTCCTCCCCATGGTCTCAAAAGACCATCTCAAACTACCAAGGATCCCTTTGGAAATGAAAAAGTACATCTGAAAAATTCACTCACACTAAAAATTAGCATTATTATTTTTTCCTTTAGCAGTTCCTTACATTTTTAAGAAGGGGGGTCGGGGTGTCCCAAAAAAAGATAACTCAAAGAAAATTCTCCTGAGGTCTAAGAAATTAACACACAATTGCTATAAAGATGATGTTATAAGAACTTTGTAATCTGATAGTAGAATACTAGGCATCTGTAACAATAAGGCAGATAGAAATCTTCCTTAAAACCCCTCAAATCAAACCCCATAGGTGACTTTTTAACTTCAGATTAAGGTCAGTCTGGTTTCAAGTAAGAGATATGCTTAGGGCTATAAAACTCTACAGTAAATGCTGTGTGTGTGTGTGTGTGTGTGTGTGTGTGTGTGTGTGTGTGTGTGTGTGCAGACTTCTCGTTGATAAACTGCTCTCTTAGAACCTCGATAACATTTAGGATCCATCTACAAAATTGGAACTTGCGCCTGGCTAGTGTGCGACTAGTGTGAAATGTACATACAAGCCAGGAGCTTTCTACCCGACACGTTCCCAGCAGAGACGTGGTTGAGCTCACCTTTCTTTGGTCTGGATTTCACTGGCAGGGACTCCTTTTTTTCCATGGCTGCTTCTCTTTCTTTCCATCGTCGGATCTGTTCCTCCCTCATCTTGAAGAACAGGATCTGTTTCTGTTCTTCACTGAGCTCTGCCAATAGATCAGGATCTATGTACATCTCCGCTAGTATCTGTTTCAGCATCTTTGCAGTTCTGGAGTCCTTTACACCCGTGGCAAAAGTTCCTGAGAATGACTTGCTGACGTGCCTCCACCTGGGCTGGCACTTAGGCGTCACCACAAACCTTCCTGGGGACTCCCACAGCCCAGCAATCCCAATGGATTGGGACAAAAATTTAGCAAACTGGCTCCTGGGATCTGGCACCAAACTTCCTGTCCAAAATGCTGTTCACCGAGCCTGCAAAAAGCACCAGCCCAAAATCAGGGAGTATCAAAATGTGTAAACACTGGGCAAGGATAGGCTTATAAATAAAGCTTGGAGGAAATACAGTATCACTTTTCATTCCAGGGGAAAAAAGAAAGAAGGAAGCTGAGGCATGCTTTGTTAAGACTTTGTGTAACCTCTATCCTGTAATTTCCAAAGATACTTTATCAAAAAAAAAATAAAACAAACCTTAACTTTATACAGGTCAATCTCAGGGGAACAAAAAAAAAAATTAACAGAGGTTTGGGCTTTCTCCCAACTAAGCAAACATATTATTACCTCAGAGCCAATTCTATATAGCTGAAAAAAGAATTAAAGAAGAAAAAAAAAAAGATCACAGGAAGAAATTAAAAGTCTCTCTACAAACAATTTATTTCAGAAGAAAATACCATTTTTGAGGTTTCACAGCTACTCACCCCAAACCAAACCAAAACAGAGTCATGCTCAAGGAAGAAAAGAGAATAAATAAAACTAAGACCACTATGCAATTTTTGCATTTTCCCTGAAAGCAGCACTAAATAAACACCATTGTGTACTTTCATCTTCACAAAAGGACAGTATAATTTCTAGACAACCTCCTAGAGCTATGAAAACAGAGCAGGTGCAGGAGAGAACACTCTTGCACATTCTGGAAGGTCACCAGGTTTTAGGTGTATCATTTCCAAATAACCTAATTGAATAAAATCTAAATTTACAGACCAGATAAACTCGGGCAATGAAGAGATCACTAGGTTCGTAACAAAGGATCCTTGACTCATAAGAGTTTATTAGAAGTCTCCTTTAAAATGAAGCTGTGGACTCAAGCATGCAGAGTGATTTCACAGAGACAGAGGTTCTGCTGGCGGGGTGGGGAGAGAACGGAAGTCCACTGAGGTTTCATTCTACTTTACACATTTTTATTTGGTTGAATTTTTTTAAAGAAATACCAAATCTCCATACTATTATAATCAAAAGGAAATTATGTCTATGTTTCCCTTCTGGGGGAAAAAAAGACTTTTCATTTGTTTAAAGTAACAGGATATATAAAAATCTTACTATGACTTTTCAGGATCACGTATGTTTTAAGCAACTGACTAATAATTTGCCAATTATTAGCCAATGATTGCCTCAATAATCTCATCACCTAGTCATGTCCTCTCAAATATCTTGTTTATCCACAGTAAGTTCAAAGGCTCGCATAAACATCACACTAGTCACTTAGCCATGACAGGATCATAATGTTCTGGGCCCCTCCTAGTTCCTGCACCTTGTCATTGACACAGCTAGATCTGTAATGCTCCTCTCACCGCCTGGGAATCCCCTTCAGCTTCTGTTAATGCTCTTCTTCCCTGAAAAGTTGTTCTTGACTTACACTGGTCTCCTGAGACAAGGAAGTTCAACTGCCTCGGTAGCAGTCATCTGCGTATACAGCACTTAGGGTCACTAGCCATTCACTGTGTTGTGGAAGGGGATTTTACTGTAGCTACACCTGTTCTTACTAACTATAACCTAAAACTTCCCGCAGCATTCCACGACCAGAATTCGAACAGAACAAAATATTAAGAGGAAATAAGAAGAATTAAAAATATAGTGTCACTGACTCTAAATCAGTCAGGCATGCCCCTTCCAGGCCCCCTTGCAAACTCTGCATTTTGCTTTGGTTCCTCGGCACATTTGACTCCAGTGCTCTGAGATAAAGTGGTAAGAAACCAAACTGAATGACTCCTTGACATTCCAATAAATGTTCTCGTGTTGGCACGTTCCAGGACTGCAGTGGTTGACTTTCAGAGAAAGAAAACGTGGTAGAAAACAAGCAGCCTGATGAGGTTTGAGGTTTCTGCTCTGTTCCCTCTTGCAAGTGGGGTGAATCCTATTCAAGGGGTGGGTAAAGCCTAAAAAACTAAAACACTTTCCATGCTAAATTCACATTCCTCCCCTCCCCTCCCCCACCCAGAGTCTTCCTGAGAACAGACCTAACACCCTGTGCCAGCACTACAATAAGCTCTTTGCATGCCTTAACCCACTGGATCTTCATAGTAGTCCCCTGAGTTCAGTCCATCACATCCCCATTCCACAGATTAAGAAGATGGAGCACAGAAGGTCGGTAGAGAGGAGGTGGTGGGGCAGCCTGGATCTGGGCCTGCTCTACTGTACTCCACCCCACAGAAGCCTTCTGTGTGAGTTTCTACGTGAGCCCAGAATCAGAACAGCATCACAATGTGGTACCACATGTGACATTTCAGAACAAAAACCAGCAAATTCCTGTGGCAACAGGAATACTGATCTGAACATGCATGAGAGTGGTTCCTCTCCCGGGAAGGACAGCGAGGAACTGACCGTCACACTGGCCCAGGTGTGCATCTTGGTTGCAGTCCGTAGTCATCCCTTAGTCTTTGCAATCTCCCCTTCCAAACCACCACTAGAAAGCCACAGCATACATAGCGCAGCATCTCATGTGTGAAGAGTTCCATGGCACCTCTGTGATGACATGCCCCCAGCTCTCTCAGCTTTAATTTTGTTTTGCTTTGCCTTTTGTAGCAAATGTGGATTTCTAGCATTAAAGTGAACTAGTCAATCTTGAAGGAAAGACACTGACTTCCTTGGGTCCTCAAAAAATACGTGGGGACCCAGCTGATAACTACCTATGGTCAGGCTATGGAATGTGGGTGTCACTCTGTGGCTGTTGATTCCCACTGGTGCGAATGAACTCTCCTCCCACCCGCCACCCGGCACCCCAAGGCTTTCAGAGGCAAATTCAAGCCTGTCACAGTGTGCTCACAGGACAACCAGCAGCTCTGCCTCTCACCAGCTGTGTGGCTCTGGGCCGTCACTTCATGTCCTTGGACTCAGTTTCCTCATCTGTGAAATGGGGGCCAGTTCAGCCTGTGAATCTTCATAATTTGTGGACTATGCGATATAATCTGCATTTTGTGAAGTTGTGGAGACAAGCGAAGCCAGGGTACAGGAAATGGAAATGAGGAAATTAACTAACCAGGGTTTTTCCCACTTTCAGTCCTGGGCAGGTCAAACAATCATACTGATTCAAACTCAAATGACTTTCCCACATCTAATATACTGAGTACAGCAATCTTCCAGTTATTCAAAATCCAATAAAAGGAAAAGTTCAGCTAACTCGGTTTTCTTCTCGTAAAGCACCATTCTCACAAGACAGAAATGACAAGCAACAGGCCCAAACCAGCTATTTATCCCCAAAACCAATTTCTAAAGGGTCATAGGATCAGTTAAGTTTTCCATGATAACCCATAGATTCAGTCTAATTCTCACACCTTCCACAGTTACTGTTCTACATTACAATTGGGTTTTTCATGACTCTGAGACCTAAAAATAAAATGAAATAAAATAGAATAAAGGCTTGAGATACAGCTTAAATCACAAAAATATTGTGGTATAGACAATATAACTTTAAAGTTAAGAATATAGCTTAAGGATAAACATGCACTATCAGCTGGTTAATTTCAGTGAATTACACTTAATTTTGAAATAGGAATGATGTATTTTTGTCTCTTACCTAAGTTTATACTGATGTTTATGAACCATTTATCTCATACTACTTTTCAATGTTTTCATGAATGCATTTTTAAAAAGAATTTGAACAATGTCGATAAAAGATGCTCTTTGAGCTGCTTTATTTCAGTAAATTATACTTAATTCTGAATTAGAAATGATGTTTTATTGACTTAAAATTGGGTCTATACTAATGTTTTTTACAATTTATTCAGTGCTGGTTTTCAATGGGTTTACTTACATGCATTTAAAATCAGAATTTTGGAAAGGTGGAAAAAGATACACTTTCAGCTGTTAGATTTTAGTGAGTTAAACTTAATTCTAAATTAAGAAAGATATATCATTGTCTTTTATTTAACTTTTATATTGATGTTTCTGAATCATTTCTAATACTGGTTTTCAATGGGTTTTCAGGTATTTAAAACCAGAATTTCTACAGGGTAGATACAAGATATACTTTCAATTGCTTCATTTTAGTGAATTAAACTTAATTCTAAACTTAATTTAAAATGGTGTATTATTCTTTCTTACTGAGTTTCATAAAGAAGTTACTGATCCACTTATGCAAAGCTTGTTTTCAATGAGTTTTCATATAAGCATTTAAGAGCAAAATTTCAGCGTGGTAGGTAAAAGATGCACCTACAGCTGCTTCATTGCAATGAATAAAACTTAATTCTGATTTTTTAAAAAAAGAATTCTAATTCTTTTAAAAACAACCAGCTCTGTTTTCAAACTTCCACTTATTCAACTTTATCTTATTAATCTAACTGCAAAAGGGCTGTTTTTGAAAGGATAAAGTAAATTACTAGAGATGACAGCAATTTGGTAAGTTCTATAAATATACACCATTCGCCAGAAATTTGAAATTACTGCGCACACGGATTTACCCAGAAAATTCCACTCACTTGACAAATCTATGCCCACGCATGCCTTCCACTTACGCATCCACTTTTCAAGTCGTTGTTTCTATTAAACAAGCAATCAAATAAAAGCCTTTCGGGAGGTGAGGAGAATCTAAGTTGAGAAAGAGGGAGAGACACGCCTGCTGCTTCTCTGAGACCCTCGGGAGGGAGACGGCTCTGAGAACACCTGCACACGGTGACTCCTCCGGGCGCCCACGTGGCTCGGGGAGGAAACAGCCGAGCTGGCTAGGGCCGCCTCCGTCGGGGTCAGCCCTCCAGCGCCTGGCCCTGCGTGGGGACGCCCCCGGGGGCGGTGCGCGGGGACAGGGGCCCAGTGGCCAGGACAGGCGCGCAGGGGCCCGCGGTGAACGAGCCAGCCGGGGAGAGGAGAGGCACACACGCGCGCGCACACATGCACACACGCACACACACACAGACACACAGACACACGCACACACGCACGCAACCGCCAGCCTCGGACCCGGCGCCCTGAGGGGTGTCACCACGCGCACCCCTCGGCTCGGGCACATGCGTCCCCGCCCAGCTCCCTGAACTTCCCGAGGGCCTCCGCGTCCCCTCAGTTGCCCCCACTCGGGGCTCCCCCCGCCCCCGCCACCGCCCCCGGGCCTCGCGGGCCGCCGCTCACCCCGCCGGCAGCTCCAGACACCGGACACCCCGACACCGGACACCCACTGCCCGCCGCCACCGCGCACCTGAGCCCGCCCGCGAGGGGCGCGGGGAGGCTCGAGGGAGGGCCTTCCCACCTGCGCAGGGCCAGGCTCGCCGGGCAGGTGACCCGCGCACGGCCACGGCCGGGCGGGCCGCGGGAGCTGTCGGGGAGGGCGGCGGGGAAGGCAGAGGCGCCCGCGCGCGCACAGGCTGGCCGGACACGCCGCGCCCACATGCCCGGGCGACCGACGGGGCGCTCGCCGCGGCCACACCCGGGCGCCTGGACACGCCCCGAGGCCGCTGCGTCCCACGCCCGCCCGCCCTCCACCCCTCCGCGATCAGTGGGCCGGAGAAGGGTGCAGGCTGTGACGGCTGTCCCGTCCCGCCACCTCCGGGGTCCCCTTCCCCACTGCACTGCTCGGGCGTCTCGCTGCGGCCTGCCGCCTCTCCGGGTCTGCTCTTGAGTCCTCTCCGGAGCTTCCTACTTGCTTCTTTTGTTGACATTAAGTAAATCATCAAACTCTCGGGCCCTTCTCAGTACAGGTGTGGCTTTGCAGGACAGGATGAAGGAGAAAGGCTAGAAAGATGGAGACTGCAGGCCACAGAGACAGGGAGAGAAAATGAAAACCAGAGAAAAGGAAAGGCAAGCAACCAATCGAGTGAGTGGCAGCAGGAACCGGTTGGGGTTGGGCACCGAGAGCCCGGGAGGGGCTGACAGTCGACAGTGAAAGGAAATCTTGGAGGACAGTTCAGTAGAAGAGCTAGGATCGCAGAGGCACACTCGCAATGTGTGCAGGACAGCAGCCTGCTTTGGTGACCCCGACTGCAAGCGTGGGAGATGTGTAACAAACACAACACCAGTCCTCCGCACAGCCCACCTGATCTCATCAGGAGCCCCGTGGGCTGCCTTCAGAAATAAAACACTGTCATTCCTAGCCTGTCCAGACTGCAGAAGGTAATCAAAATTAGAGGAGCCTTGGGGCAGAGATCAGACCTGAGCCTTGTCAGGGAACCAGACCCAGATGTTTAGGAACCATTCCAGAATTCTTATCAAGGAAGAATTTCTGGTCTAAGGTTTAGTTCCTGCTGTTTAAATGAATGGCCTGTGGGGTCCTTTAGGCTGGAGTGTGATTTACCCCTGGTTAGCTGCTGTGGACTTTCATGGGCCCACAATGACTCCTTCATAGACAGGACAGGTGAAGAACTGTCCAGATGCTTCATCAGCTTGTAAAAATTCCACAGGACACTGCTAACAGCCCCTGACCTTCCTCCACATGGTCTCTCCCCACGTCCTGACAAGGCCTTCTTGAGAACAGTTCACTCACTGTGCTACTAACCTCTCTGTACCTCAGTTTCCCCCTCTGGATAATAGCAGTGCCTACCTCATTAAGTTGTGAGAGTTAAATGAGATAACACATGTAAAGGGCTTAGAACACTTCCTGGCAAATGGTAAGTGTTTAAACACATATTAAACCTCATTCATTTAAACCTCATATTATCTCACACCACATACTGTAATTTTAGGTTCTTACCAATTCACACCTGGGCTATGGGTTTTGTCCCCCTCCCCCATGTTACCTAGACTCCAAGTTCTCCCCAACAATCCCAGCCTCCTGATATTCACACCCTTGTGTAGCTCCCTCCTGTGTCATAGCAGGGTTGGTCTGTGTGACCAACAGAATATGGCAGCAGTGATGGTATGTCACTTCTGAGATTAGGTTAATAAATACCTTGTAGCTTCTGTCTTGGTCTCTCTCTCTCTCTCTATCTATCTGTGTGTGTGTGTGTGTGTGTGTGTGTGTGTGTGTGTGTGTGTGTGTGTGTGTGTGTGTGTGTGTATCCCTCTCTGTCTGTCTCCCCACCCCCACCTCCACCGTTGGGTTATTCACTCTGAGGGAAGCCGACTGCCCTGTCATGAGCAGCCCTATGGAGAGGCCCACATGGCAAGGAACTGAGACCTCCTGCCAACAGCCACATGGATGAGCTTGAAAGTGGGTCCTCCATCCCCAGGTAAGCCTTCAGATGACTGTAGCATTGGCCTATAGCTTCAATGCAAATTTGGGAGACCACTCAACTAAGCCACTCTCAAAATCCTTGCCTGCAAACTTTGAGATAGTACATCTGTGCTGTATTAAGCGACTAAGTTTGGGGTAATTTGTTACACAGCAATAGCTAAGTAATACACCTCCAAACTGGTCTTGTTTCTAAGCCAATTTTAGCTAGCTTTTGTGTACTGGAAAATTACCTGGATTGTTTATTTAAACACAGATCCTGGGCCCCACCCCAGAGCTAAGAAATAAAAATATCTGCAGGGCCCAGACATCTGCATTTTGAACAAGCACTCCAGGGGATCAGGTCAGGATGGGCATCAGGCTTTCAGAAACTCTACTCCAGCATCTCCAGGTCAGACATTTCTGAATGCAGTTGTCGAATTAATCTTTTTCAACATTAACTCTGATCCACCATTCAGTTGTTAAAAAACCTTTAATGCCCATCCTCCCTCTTGCCCAAAGAATTAAGACTAAACTGCTTGCCAACTTTCAAGGACCAGGACAATCTGACATTAATCTCCCTCAGCGTTTTTATCTTCCTAATACAAATGCTACATTCAGATAATCGGGCATTTTCCAAGCCCTAAACCTTCAGAGGCTCTGCAGCTTCACACTGAGTCCTTTGTCTAAAATGTCTCACCTCTCAGCTTGGCTTATGACACCCCCACCTATTCCTCAAGTATCAGTCTTTAGGAAGCCTTTCCTGCCGATTCTCTCCCCAGCCAGAAACAACCCCTGCCTTGTCCACGCTTAGAGCTCTTGTATCACAACTTAGCACTTAACACATCCAAGAAGCAGCTAGTGAACACCTGCCAGGGGCCAGGCCCTGTGGTGACACTAGGGGAAGGCAGAGAGTGGACAGCTAGGGTCCCTGCTGCCATCTTCAGTGCAGCCCTGCTGTGTGCAGCAGCTATGTGTCTATTTTATGCTCCCTTTGAAAGTAAATGCTTTGATGGCAAGGACTATGTCCTGTGCAGGCTTGCATCCTGCCCCGCACCTAGCTGCATGATAGGTACTCAGCAAATATTAGCTGAATGAATGTCAGTGGTCATATGAAAATAAACTGTGCAAAAAAGGTGCAATCATTCACTCGACTTGGATCCCATACTCTTCCCTTTTCTCCCGTCGTTTTTTTTCATCTTTCTTGTCATGTGCTTCTTTCCTATCCTTGTAACCATCTCTCTTCTTTTTCTCTTATTTCTTTGGATTTTTCCTCATCCTCTTCACTTTGTCTCCTCTTTCCTTTACCACCTTCCCTTTTTGTTTCCTTTCTCTCATCTTCTAGTATTTCCCCTTTCAATTGGAATGATTTGGAACAGAAAATATATATCTTTTCCTTAATTTCCAAAGGAGGCAGTTAGAATGTTTCATATTACTCTAAAAAAAACATGAAGTGGCTTTGTTACTTCCTTATGAGACCCTCAATTTGGGCAGTACTCTTGGGAGAAAACTTTTCCCCACTGCATGATTTAGGATGCACTGTGGGAGGGACGTGGGGAGGGTTGCTGACGGGTGCTGGCCATGGCAAGTCAGGGACATGGACGGTGGGTATGACAAGCACGTGCGTCCCACAGGGCTTCACTGTCCGTCTACTGCCAGTGCTCAAAGAGAATAGCTAGACATCTATTAACTATGTACTAACATTTTCAATTTGTCATTTATTTGTAGCAATGGATGCCGTGAAAAAAAAAAATAGCCTACATTTTAAGGGGCGTGTTTCCTGGCCTTCCTTTTAGAATGTGGCTTAGAGACCCGGCTGCCCAGGGCTGTCACGTACAATCCCATGGCATGGCACTTGAACAACCGTGGGGGGGCCATGCATAGACACTGCCATGTGTAAGGCATCCCTGCAGCTGTATGACACAGCAGCCCTATTGCTGCCAGAAAGACGAGAGGCCATTTTCACTTTTTCTAAGTTAAAGGTCAATTTGTGTTTAAGTTATACAGAAAATGAAAGCTGCCTTCAGATTTTTTCTTTATAAAAAATTAGGATAAGCACCAATAATACTTTTCCTGTCAAAATATGATAACATTTTATTTATCAGCATCAGAAACCCCAACAACTTTTTTAACTCTTAAAGAAGTTATACATTTGTTCCACAGTGAACGTGAGGTAGATACAAAAGAAAAATATAAAACATTGAAACTTTACTAAAAACTGATCACATCTCAAAATCTTAGTAAATTCATCAATCGTAAAAAAATGCATTGGGGGTCTACTATGTTTCAGCTTTCTGCCAGCAGTTAATGTGATTTTGGACTATTTTCAATCCTGTGCAACTCTGTGTGGCCCTGTATTTCTTCATCTTCAAAAACACCCAGATAAGTTATTGGTCTTTACGTTCACCTTTAAATCAATTAGATTACTCTAAACTTTTACGTTCTTTCATGAGTTACCTTTATGGACTTGTTTCCTGAAAATCCATGCTCTGGGTTGCTAATAAGACATTTCTGGTTTCTTGTGTTTGTGTAATGCAGTAGTAAGCAGCCTGTGGCCAGAGGAACTGCTGGTCTGATGCTTGTAGATGGAATTGGACAACCCCTTACCCAGGTGATACAGGACACCTGTGAACAGCCTGTGGTACTCAGTGCTTTTTTAGGTCAAACCTATGAGAAAGGAGTGGAAGCAAGCTCTTCCTACTATTCTGGAATTCCTCGGATCTTCCCAGGCAACTTTGACTAGGTCTACTAATGCTACTAAAATTAAAGTCTCATCTCTTCCTTGGTCCAGAATCAGAACTGGGTTTGGATTTCCTAACTTCTCTCTTACGTGCAATCTTTGAGAAAAGTGCACAAATTCATTTTAGTTTTACAAGGGGTTTACTGCAAGTGAGCACAGCAGTCATGCTCAAGCACATATTAAAATAACCGAGGGAGATTTTTATTTTTTAAGATTGTCTCTTTACCCATTCCCCCAAGGGGATCTTATTTGATTGGGTTGGGATAGAGCACAGACATCAGCATCTTTTCGAAGCATCCAAGAAGATCCTAATGTGTGGCCAAGGTTGAGAACCCCTAGAATATATGGAAACAAAGTTGATTGGTTATGAGAAATCTTAAAGGAGTCATAACAGCAGTCCCTGGACTTTACTAAAATATGCTTGAGGCTAGATGTTCATCTTCTTGGTTCTGGTCTTCACGTAAACCCCGCAATCTAGACTGGGGTGGACGTTCCACCAAAACCAGCCCATCATTTAATAAGGTGGGAATGAAATGAGATGCAGCCTCATTATGGATGCCTCATAGACATTCCTTTTGTTTGCTTCCTTCCTTCCTTTCAATGCTTCCTGGTTATGAAACCCGATGCTCCCTCTGGCCCTTTAAGTTTAGGAAAGCACTTCCCTTTCTGGCCCCAAAGACTTCCCACCCACGGTGCATGGCTCCAGGTGTCCCAGTCACTTCTCTGTCTTTCCTAGAAGCAGCTCTAGTTCTGCCTTGAGAACCACCCCCCAAACCATTTCCCCAGCTATGCTCTCTTTGCCCTAAAACACTTCTCTAACCAGAAACTGAAGTTCATTCTGCCCTTGGGTGAAGTTGGGCACTTTTGCCTCTTCCTTTAAGTGTGTGTTTGAATAAGAGCCAGCTTCTGGCCTTAACAGTAAGTGCCATTGTTTAAGTTTGAGACAGAGAGTTGGCGTGTTGGTATTTTAAGGACAGGGAAATGTATACTACACCCAGTAGAGCTTCTAGTGGAAGGATGTGGCCAGTAAATGACAGATCGTGACATGCAAATATGGAAATATGAAAGAGGGCAGACTCCCTGAACCCTTTGGAGAAAAGTGTCTATATGCACGTAGAATGTATATACTCACCAATCCTCACTGGGAATGAGCTGTACATCTTTCTAAGTCCTCAGGAAAAGACAATAAACATACAAGTTTTAGGGTTAAGAAGAATCTAGATGTTATCTGGACTTATTTTGTGGCTCAAAAAAAAAAAAAGAAAAAAGAAGAAAAGGGAGGTTAAACATCACAGAGAGAATTATGGCATATGCAAAATTAAAACAGAGAGATCCTGACACATAATCTTCATGTAGTTATTACACTGCATTAAGTTATCTAGCTCATTTATCTTACTGAGTTCAGGAATAAAAGTGAAGAAAGCCACCATCTGGTTCCTCTCCTTACACGCAGCATCTCCGTCTCTTGATGAAGAGGCAGATGGGCGCTGCCTTCAGGGCTGCGCTAGCTCCAGGCCAGCTGTGGGTGTGCAGGGCTCCACTCCAGTGTCCACTTGCAGCCCTTGGCTCACGGTGGAAGACCTGCAGGTCATACACCAACCTTTGTCTGGAGAAAACAAAGCCAAGGCTGTGACTCCTCTTAAGCATAATAAGCAGGTATTGATACAGCAACCAATCAATTCCAGGTGTTTCCTCAGGTTGAATTCTGACCAAGGGAGGAAGCATACAAAAAAGAGAGCAGAGGAGAAAATGAGGTGGAACAGAGGAATCAACACTAGAAGAATAAGGAGAGTGGAGGAGATTTTTACAAATAAATACGTAACGTAGTCAATTTTTTGAGTCAGCTTCTGTTACTTTCCTGGGGAGCCTCAAATCCACACTCCTTTCTTGTAGGGGAGTGGTTCATCCAAGAGAGGAAGGACAACGCATCTGACATCCATAAATTATTCTGAGAGTCTTTAATGGAAGAAGAGGAATTTCTGTTTAATACTGGGCTTAAATGCATGAATGTTATCGTTAGTTTTGCTACATGGTGAGCATTTCTCCTAAATTGGCTGAATAAAAAGTCTAATTAAATGGCCAGGAACAAAAGATTCAAATATTACTGCTTTTAAAAATAATATTTCCTAGTCTATGAGGAAGTAACATGTTACTAAAGAGATGACACTTAACTGTCAGATATAGTACCCAGTGCTCTGAGTGTGCTGTAAATGACAACACCATAAATCTGTACAGATTAACTCTGCAAAGCACTTTCAAGCTTTTATCTCATTCGGTCCTCACAATGTTTGGCAAGGTAGGACTTTTGATCTTAATTGACGAATGAGGACACTAGGGTACAGGGCAATTCAATGACTTGCCTAGTAAGAGGATATAGGAAAAGAACTCAGTTTCCCCTCCTGTACTTTCACAACACTGAGCAAGCCATCATCAGTTCTGCAGCAGACACCAGTTGAGTGTCCTCCAATTCAATTCAATTGTGACATTACCTACCTGGAGATAGCTCCACCCCCCACCCCCACTTCCAATGCCAATCACAAGCCCTGGTTGTTTTACCTGTGCTTCTGACCAGTGGGCTATAAATCAGGGCTCCCACAACCCCCCTCTTGGGTTCGATTAATTTGCTAGAGCAGCTCACAGAACTCAGGGAGACACTAACTTACATTTACTGGTTTGTTATAAAGAATATTACAAAAGATGCAGATGAAGAGATACATAAGGCAAGGGTCTGGAAAGGGGCGTGGAGCTTCGGTGCCCTCCCTGGGCGCACCACCCTCCAGGAACTTCCATGTGTTAAGATATCTGGAAGCAATCTGAACCCAGTCCTTTTGAGTTTTTATGGAGGCTTCATTATGTAGGCACAATTGATTAAATCACTGGTCCTGGAGGCTGGGAGGTGGAGCTGAAAAGTCCCAACCCTCTAATTCCAACTCAGTCTTTCCAGTTGACCAGTCCCTAACCCCCACACTCCCCCACCCCCACCCCTGCCATGCTACCTTGGGCCTTCCAGCATCTGTCAACTCATTAGCATACAAAAAGACACTTATTACTTTGAAGATTCCAAGGATTTTAGGAGTCATATGCCAGGAGACAGGAGGAAGACCAGCTATTTATTTACATTTCACATATATAAATATATATTTCATAATATTACACCTAGGTTTACACAGTGATGGGACCAGGGCTGGGAACTCAAGATGTCTCACATCTAGTCCAAGGCTCTTTCTGCTCTGTCTCCAGCATTTAGATGTGTTAGACTGCACACAGCAAGAAGCCTGGAACTTTACCTCATTATATTTGTATCCCCAGAGCCTAGCTCAGTACACAGGATATAGTAAGTAAGTAATACATGATTGTCAAATAAATGAATGAATCTAAACTTGGGATAGCCCAGAGAAAATTATTGCTTCCCTGAAAGGTCTGGGTAAGCTCATTTTTGGAAATTAAACCTAAGTGGCTTTGTAGCTTAAGAAATTATCAATTCATTTTGTGGAATTATTTTAACTCCAGGAATGGCTCTTGTAACTTGAATGTTCTGAGATAAGATGTCATTCTGTATGAAAGGAAGGGTTGAGCTCATGGGGGTTATGTTATTATCCATAGCAGAATCAGATACTTCTATTTTATTTTTGTTTTGAAGTTTTATTATTTTTCAAATTATCATTCATTTCATGTAATGATATAAATCTTTTATCCCTAAGATGTGAGTGGCACACATTTGAGTAACTATCATTTTGAAATATAGAATTTCTAGAACTCTGACCCAGAATAATTGTTATCTACATGATAGGACTTGCAATTTTAGTAATATACCATCTTGAATTATTATTCAACAGTTTCAGTGTTCTTGGTTTTCCAGCCAGATTGTAAATTACATGAGCTCAAGACTTGCGTGTTTTGATTATTTTATATCCCCTCATGCCTAAGGAAGAACCAACAGCGCAAAGATGAGTTTCTGAGTGTACGAATCAAGGCAGAAAATGTAGCATTGCCGTGACGTGGCTCTTAGTGTGGTTTGAAAACGTTTGTGAGAGTTTTCTCTTTAATTTATCTTGATCCAACTTAACAGATATTGTGGTTGGCATGGAATTCTGTTTTATTAAACTCCTCATAGTCTTTCCTAAGAGGTTCTATATTTTTATAATGAAACTTTTTGTTGGTGGGGCAAAAAATATAGACAGAGCAGAGGGAGTTACTTTAGGATATTTGAGTTAAGAGAACCCACACACGGCTCTTTCTTCTCTTTCTACTCAAATAACATGCTTAAAACCTACAGGTGTGTAGTTTCCATTGCTCAAGTGAAAGGGAAATGAATGATTGCTTCTGCTCCTTGTCAAATGTGTAGTAAATGCCTGCAATTGCTGGAAGGTAATGGAAAGCAACAGTCCTGAGGGCATTGAGCATAGTATCTAAAAGGAATAAATATCACGAATAAAAATAATTATAATGATTTTAATAAAGGAGAAGAAAGTATAAATATCACTAAGGCCACAGAGACAAAGCTGTGGGTGTTCAGGAGATCGATTACATCAGCTTGGGGGGGATCAGCAGACTTTTCATGGAGGACGTGTGTTTGCGCAGATATAAGAAGCAAGGGTGTTCCAGGCAAAGAGGTTCTAAAAGCAAAGTCCTGGAGGTGAGAAAGATGACTTTACACAGAGAATGTGACTCCAGTGTGATGAAGGGGAGATAGGATGGTATGGCCAGTGGGGTACTTGGGGACTAGACTGAGATAAGCCAAGAATGGAAGACAAAAATCATGGACTTTTTAAATTAACTATTGCTGAGTTTTTAGTAGGGACTGTTGTGTTTTAGGAAGATTAAGCTGGCAGTTTACAGACAAGGAGAGAGACTGAGGCAGGGTGAATGGTTCACAGCAAGTGGCAGTAATTGCTGAGAGTGGGGTAGCAGGAACGGAGAGGAGGGAAGAATGCACGAGACGTTGATGGATAGAAACGCTCTGCTTCGGTGCTGGTTAGAAATGGGGAGGAGGGCCACTGCAAGAAACGCAGAAACAGTGTCAGCTCATGCGTTGTAGATTAACATGGCAGATGACTCTACCACCACACCACACAATCTCCGCTTTATCCCACCTTTCAGGCTGAAGGGAACCACAGAAGGCAACACACACAGGTGACATGGCCCATGACCAACTACAATTATTTCTCCTTTTTTTTGCTTGAATTTCTGACTTTCTTGTTGGTTTGTGAAATCATCTCTCTCCAGAATGTTAGGGGTCTCTCACCAAGAAGGGTGACCCTGTGTTAATGCTACTGCTAGATTTGTTATGCAATTATGTGACCCTGTTGTCATGCAACTCAGCCATCCCACTTGTCCAAGCATAGAAAAGCCTCCTAAGTCCTAGAAAATCCCAGGCTGAGTTGAGTCAAACAGCACAGAGACCATTGCGGTGACAGACTGACAGAGACATGTGGAGACTCAGCAATTCTTCACCCTCAATTAGAAGGCCATTTTATGTGTCTGCCTGTGCTCATCTTCTTTGAGAGCCTGTGACTAAAACCTCAACGTCAACTCTCCACACAGGGAATGCCCTGGAAGGAAATCTAACCTGAGCACCAAAATGTGTCCTAACAATGTATTTTATTGTCCCCTCATTTTATACATGGTAAACCCAAATGGTTATCATAAAATTTACTTGAAATTTCCCTTCTTTCTATACCTCATTGGTAAGGGAATGCTAGAAATTCATGGGGCAGAGTCATAGAAGCAGTTGGGATTGTCTGTGAGGCTGAACGAAGAAAATTTTAAAGCTCTATAATGTTAGAAACATTGTTTTAATTAGAAATTTTTAGTTTCCTGGTCTAATCTTTCCAGCTTATACCAGTTACCTTTGCTGTGTAACAAACACGCTCCGAATTAGTAGCTTTAACAATAACACTTTAATATTTCTTACTGTGGGTCAGCTCTGGGGTTATTCTGTTGGTCTTACCTGGGCTCACTCACATGGGTCAGCTAGAACTAGGGACAGGCTGGGATGCCTGGGCCTCTCCCTGAGGGTGGTCTTTCATTCTGAAGAAGTCCAGACTGGCTTCTTTTCAAAGTAGTGGCAGCATTTTAAGAAGACAACCTCCAATGCAGCACATGTGCCAAGGTCCACATTGCCTGGTCCAGAGTCAGTGTAGGAGGGGACCATACAATGGCACGGATCCTGGGAGGTGTGATTCCCTGAGACCCTTTAGTGTGACAGTCTACCACACAGTCCAGGACAGCACTCTCCAGAATATGAACAGTATGCCCAGGGAAACTCAAGGCTGTATAAGAATGTATTCCTCTGTGGCCTGGAATGATCCATTTCTACAGATGTGGAGTGACTGGACAGCTCATAAATTATGCTAAACCACTGTGGTGCTTTCTACAGGGACCTCTCTTTTATTTCCTTTCTTCTTTCCTTCCTTTCTCCCTCCTACTTTCCTTTCTGTTGCTTTTTTTCATAGAATCATTTCAATAAATAAGCCAAGTTATCAGGATTAGTCCCTCCAAACCCTTTACTTGATAAATGTAGAAACTGAGAACTAAGAAGAGCAATGACTTGCCCATGATAACTTAGGGGACATGAAAGCCTAGAATTCTGACTTCCTAAGTGTCATTCTAGTGAACTTTGCACAAATAAATTACCTCCCTGTTCATTCCCTGTGGATATGTGATCTCCAGTTATCTTTTGCTTATTTTAAACCACACACTTGAGAGCTGCTTGTCTCATGTTTCATGTGGTTTTTTATGTTTCTAACTATTTTATTTGGCACTTCTACTTCTCAAGGCTACAAATGATCCTTCGTTCCTTCATAATTTCTAAATAAGCTCATTTTTTGCCATGTGTAACATCATATTAACTAGTAGAGACACTAAAGAGAAATGGCCCCAAACCAGATCTTGTAGCACTGAACCAGTCATGTTCACAAAACTATGTACCCTTCTGTTTATTATTAACTTTTGCCTTGTTCTCGCTGGTATTCTGACTACAAGACTATGGTCTGATACAGAATGATTTAGATTGTTTTTCAGAAATCAGGAGACCAGTTTGCATCAAACAAAACTCAAATTGTAACTATACGTGAATTCAAAGTACATTTTTTATAGATTTTATTTTTCATTAAGCCTAAGGGTATAATTTTAAAAACAATAGAATGTCAAATAGGAGCAGGACGCTGAGTACTCTTCTCTGCTGCGTCTAGTGAGTCACAATTTCCCAGCATGTATGCCATTATGAGCACGAGGCATCTCTGGAAGCCACATCAATACTCCTAGCTTGTGCTACCTGATTCAAACCAGGAAGTGACTTGGGCATTGGGATAGTAAGTCCCTGAGCAAGTCATATATTCTTTGATATATAAGGTTCAGGTTAAAAACAAATACAAAGACAAAACTAAAACCATTACCTACCTCACGAGCACCTATGCTGGTCCCATGAGGTACCACGAGATACCACGGATTGCTTTGCGTATCATCATCATCATCAACATCATCATCATCATCATCATCATCATCATCATCATCATCATCTGTGTTGTTCTCCTGTCATCAATAACCAAATTTGTGTCCAGGCATGCGTACATCCGAAGGGAACAGAGAGAAGGGAGGCTACACAGAGAATGATGCAGGGTCTTTTCTTGGCTCACCTGAGGCAGTTTCAAGCTGTAGGAAAGAAAGACAGGATATGCCACCGTAGTCTCCTCAGGTCTGGTTGCCTTTGCAGAACTGTGTTTGATCTCGAGTACCACACTTTAAGGGGACCTCAATCACTACCATGTTTTCCAGAAAAGAGTGAATAAGTGAAGTGAGGGATAGTTAAAGAAACTGAGGATGTTTAACGTGAACAAAAGAAGGCTTGTGGGAAAGTGGGAAGCTCTTCACCTGGTGTGGGTGTGTCTTACTTAGTTTTTACTCTCGAAATATCTTGGACAAAGTTAGAATACTGGAGACATGAGACCATTTATTGCTCACTAACCCTCTCTTCCCTCCTTGTGAGAATCGTCACTGACCAAATGCTGTGGATTGAACATTCCCCTCAAACTCATTGAAGCCCAGATCATGTCCCCCAAAGTTCCAGGTATTGGAAACTTGGCCCCCACTGTAACAGTGCTGAGAGACTGGGAAATCCTATTGTGATGATTGAAAGGTGGGGCCTTGAAGAGGTGATTAGGGTGGTCAAGGGTGTGTTCTGAGGGCTTTAAAACGAGAGCACATGAGAAGCTCTCTCTCTCTCTCTCTGTTCCACCATTTTCTGCCATGTGAGACCCTGGGTCGCTATGGCCACCATCAAGGCTTTCACCAGATGTGTTCCCTGGACTTTGGACCTCCCAGCCTCTGAAACTTTAAGCAATACATTTCATTTTCTTATAAATCACCCGGTTCCAGGTAATGTTGTTATATGCAGCGGAAACGGACCAATACACCAAATGAAGGATGAGGACCTCATCGTCACCCTCACCTCTCCTGGCCCATCGCCTCATTATGTGACTGCACTGGGTTTCCTCTTCCTCAGCTCTGGCTGTGTCTCCTTCCTGAATCTTTTCACCCTCCATGACCTGCTGCTGCTTCCAGTCTATTACCATTCAACTCTCATATTAAAACCCATTCCATGTTGACTTTGAGACCATCAGGCTACATCACTAATCTCCTTCACCACTGTCACATACTCAGCTCTCAAGGACTGTCCCTCACTCACAGACTTTGGAATCTGACACAAAGTCTTCCTTTCCATTCCAACTCCTGCCGGCATGCTAGGAAGTTTCACCATCTATGTAGGGGAAGGTCCCATCCTGCCACAGAGCTTACAGATTCCTGGGTCTCTTTAATTCCAGAGACATTCTCTGCTCTGTTGGATCTCTCTGTGACCTGGATCTTCTCTACCTATGAAGTCTAATATTTGAACATTGCAACTTCTGGAGACGATTTCCTATTCTCCCAGCTTCTCATGAACTCACTCATACTCTATACCTGCTCTTTTAGCTCAAAGGAACTCTTATTCCCTTGATTCCTCTCATTGTATTGGCCTATTGGCTACCTTCTGGCCTTTCCTTCTTTTCTCCCCAGCATAGCTCTCCATGGTTGATTTCTTACTGCCACTTTCAGTGCTCTTCCTCCTCCACCTAATTCTTCTGGAAAAAAAGAAAGTCATACAATCATGAAAATAAAGGCTACTACAAATTCATAGCTTGTACCTCAATGCTGGACCATCAGGGTTTTCATCAACTCTTCAGTTATCTCTGGGTCAGCTTCCTCCCCCGGTGACTCATCAGCTTCTCTGAACTATTACCACCCTCTGCAAGCCCCTTGCCTCTCAATTTCAGCAGAAGGCTTTGTCTCTTCTCTTGAGAAAATTGATGCTTTCAGACACGGTTGCTGTATCAGTCAGGGTACTCTGTAAAAAACAACAGAATCCAGTCGACTGATTGAATGCCACATTAGTTAAAGAAATTTCCGGGAGGCCCAGAAAGCCAGTTTGGAAGCTGCCCAGCTCCACCCATGCCATGAGGGTTGCTATGGTAAACACCATGTCAGAGCACAGACTTCGTTGGCACCAGGCATTGATGACGCTCAGAACTGGAAACTGAAAGCTCTGGCCCTACTGTGTCTGAAGAGCTAAACACTTCTCCACTTCACTTGCCAAAATATGGAGTCCTCAAGTGCCTCGCTCTCACACTGCTCCCTTCCAAGTCGGCATCTCATGCAGAAGCATCTGACAGGTGGAAGCGAGGTCACAGGCCTGCGCTTCAGCGACAAGGGCTGCAGGGGGAATGAGTTCTGGTTTCTACCTTGGAAAAGTTGGATTCATAATGCGGGAAACCCTCCAAATACAGGAGAGCTGTTCAAAAGATGCTTGGCAGCTACGAACATGAGAAACATCCTCTATAATTTCCTTAGCTCCCCATCCTCCTACTTAAAATTTCATCTACTTCCATGAACAACCTACCCTGTCTCCTTTCCTCCAGTCACAGCGCCTTCTACTTCTGAAGGTCGTCCTCATTATTTCTACACTTATCTCCACCCCTTTCTGCGTCTTCTATGTCCTCCATCTATGACATCCTCTCTTTTCTATATTCTGCACCCTTCTCTATTTTGACATTGCTCCTCGGTCGATGAATATACACAAGCTTCTACCATCCTAAAAATCCTTCCCTAGACTCCTTTGATTCACTCTCATCAGTTTCTCAAGCTAACTTTTAAGATAATAAATTAAACCAATCATCCCCATTTCTTCATCTGCTATTTACCACCAGCCTATTGTTACCAGGCTCTGACCCAGGACTCAATGCCCCCAACCCTGTCCTCCAGTGAGACTGCTCTTACTATCCCAAACAAATGACCACTGACCTGTCAAATCCAATGAACAGGGACTCATCTCCAACTCACAGTGCCTGTCTGCTGTTTTTTAACTCTGGAGATGTCTTTTTTGTCTCAAAACTTGCTACTCCTCTAGCTCCTGGGAGTGCCAACTCTCCTGGTCTTGTTTACGTTTTGTGATCAGTCCTTCTCTGCTTCTTAATGGGCTGCTCATCTTCCAATTTCCCTTTAAATATTGGGCTTCATAAGAAAACCACCTTTCAGTCTATGACTCCTCCAATTCTAACAAGTCTATGACCCCTGCCTGGGTGGCTTCACCTACTTGCAGTTTTCAAACCCACACATAGGTCGATGCCTCCTAAATCTGCATCTCTAGTCCAGACCTCTTCTTCCCTGCCATTATTAAGTGTGATTAAGACTTACAAGGCCACAGAAACACATTTCTAATAGCACTCTAAAAGCTGTTTACATAGTTGTACCATCAGTATTGGAAGCATGGCAGAATAAAGACTACCCTTGTCTAAAATGAGGAAGCAACTCTAACACGGACCCATACGCCTCACTGGATAATCAGGGCACGTCCAACGTTGGAAGGTGAAATAAGAAGGAAGACTACGCGCAAGGAAAGTCAAATATCCAATATGTTGCAATCTTTGGGCTGAAATTAGAGGTGGTGAGAGTTTAAAGATCAGTTATTAGACTATAAGATAGGTGAGTCATTAGGAAGAGAAAGTGAAATAAATAGTACAGTGTGGTAAATGTTTCCTTTGGACACTTGAAAAGGAAATGAATTCGTATCTCATGCAATGACGATGGTACAACTTTTAAAGGTTTCTAGGTTCCTTTAATTGACCTGCTCAGTCTGAGCCTTAGTTGGGGTGCTATTCTGAAATCCTCTTGAGGCAATCAGGAAGCAGAGCTAAAGACCACAACACAAGTTACCAGAACACTAGTATACCAGGTAGGATTCACAGGGACCCACGTGCTCTATCCTTTGTGAAAATGAATCTGTGAAGACCACTTTAACCTGCCACCAAACAAAATGACCATCAGACCTCCAGAATGGCCAAATAGTCAGAAATTTTAGAAAGCTATTTGTTTAACTAAGGAAAATGTTGAGTTGTTCATTTTCATTAATTGCTGGTATTAGTGTGGGTCCCTAGGGGAAGTTTTCCCCTTGGTGGAATCCGGGCTCGCAAAGCAAAAGTTACCAGGTGAAATGACTTTTTCTCTTCGCTTAATAAATTGTCTCCTTTTATAAGCTGCAGCCTATAGATATTACAATATAATAAAGTTGACAAAAATATGTTGCAGTAATATAAATATTTTTAGGCACAGATGTTAGGTTTGAATTGCAAGCATGTGATTGGCTTTTGTAAGCTAAGATAGAAAGGTTGGTAGGTTGTTTTCATCGAGGAGCTGTGTAGCTCATGATAAACTGGTCACTCTCAGTAAGAGGCAGGACTGCATCCATTAGCCACTTAATTGAGGGAGGGCTTTGGTTCTCTTTCCGGGGCAGCCTGTGGGATGATGTACACTCTGGTTCCTGCTGTCCTGTCACTTGCTCTTCCTGAGGCATGCCAGCTGTTGGCTGAGGCCACCATGCTGTCCTTCCGGCCCTGTCAGCACATGCCACCCTCTGTCCAGCATGGGGGGAACTGCGATGCCAGCTGGGGAGCCTCCCGTTTTCCCCAAGAAGTTCTCAGTGTGACAACAGGCAGCACTGGGACGAGCTTTTGTTTTCCCACATCTGGGATGGCTGGGTTCTTTGGCAGGGAACTAACTTCATTCAAGGACAGAAGAATCTTTTTGCAGCTCCACTTTTAGTGGTGTTACTGAATATTACTAATCTTTAGTTATTATTTTTGTTTTTTGCCATTTCTTTCATAAAAAGTACTGTGCCATTGTTTAAATTTCTATTTCTCTAGTCTCTGTTGAGGCCAGGCATCTTTCCATCTGTTAAATCAGTTGTTTCTTATGGGATTTGCCAGCTTCTGTGTTCATTTTTCTTTAATTTTTTTTTTCAATAACTTGAATAGTTCTCTGTGTTTCAAGTGTATGCAACTCCTGTTGTTTGCAACTGTTGCATTTAACTTTATGCTCTCTTCTCCCTGTTAGAACATTTTTATGAAGTCAGATTTGTTGACTTTTATTGGCTTTTGAATATCATATCATGCTTTGGAAGAACTCTCCCATCCCAAGATCATGCAGATATATTTCTGTATTATCTTCCAGTGTTTTTAATTTTTATATCCACATTCTTACCTGGAATTTATCTTTTTCTTCTTAAACATAAAATTATGAATGGCATTGTCTTTTATATGAGTTTTCTTATTAATGCATATCTTTTAAGCCAATAAGAAACTGATGGTTTTTCAAAAAAGAAAAAAGAAGCAGTGTTAGTTGTTAACTAGAACACCTATGCTTCTGGAACTGGGTGCCTATGAGCTGAGCACTACTCTCTTGCAGAGACGGCCTATAATTGAAACACAGATGATGATTCAACAGAATAAAGAACAATTAAAGGGTGGGAAGAGGAGTGGGGATACCTGGAGGCTTATCTTGGCTCTGACATAACGAACAGGGGGATCGTGGCTCAGATATTCCTCTCTCGAACCCCAGTTTCCTTATCTCCATAATGGGAAACTTGAAAGGAGTTTAAATCCAAAACTCTACAGTTTCATGAATTTGGAAAAGTCAAAAACTAATTAGCCTGAGAATCTGAGTTAAATGCGATTAAAAACATATGCAATAAATTTCTAACAAATAGTTTATACATATTTGTAATATAGAATAAATGGAGAAGATTTTGAAAATGCCAATAGCCTGGTTTTTCCAGGCCGTGACAAGATTTTTTTTTTCCTCTCACAAATCAGTCACCTGATGGTTTGAGGTTTAAGTGTAGAATGACTCAACACTAGACATTCTGGTTGTGTCAGTAGAAGTAGAGGTGTGTCTATATAATCATTTATCCTCTGTTTTTTCATTCTTAAAGATCAATCTGAAATGCAAAGCCAAGCCTGTTATGTTTAGAATTGCTGTGTCACAGTAATGGCAGTTTGCTGGAGCCTCACTAGGCACAAGGTTTGAGGCGATAAATAAAAGTGTTCCTGGTGTTTATGATGACACACCTAGATGAATTTTCAAAAAACTCTGCCATCTGCCAAAGATCAGGTGAGGTCAGATCATCTTCCCATCATACTGTGGTGATTAGGGAGAGACAGGTGACATGGAGGGCTTTGGAGACTAGAGTCCCTGATGGATTCAACGCCGGGACAGCCCTTCCAAATCCATTTTACATTCCCAACTTGTCCCCCAGCACTTCCAAAATAAGTGGTATAAATGCAGGGTACCCACGTTGAGTTCAATTATTTGAATTATTCTCAGTTACAAGTTTCTAGGATCCAATTCGGCAGTAAAAAAGAAAAAATGTGCTGAGTGCTAGTATGTGAATGTTCTGAGTCCAGTGTTTGGTGGGGGGTCCTGCAAATAAGCCAGGTGGACAAGTCTTGTGCCCTCAGGTTGTTAGTCCAGTGAGGAAGGGCAGCATTCTCCAGATGGACCTAGCAAAGAAAGGGTAAGTTCTATCAGGCTCCTGTAGCACAGAAGACCAGGATTAATTGGGCAAAAACTTTCAATGTACTGCTTGCTACCTACTCTCCTAGAAGTGGCTATCTGAAAGGCCCATAGGCCACAGAAGGCCATAGGTCAAAAGTACTCAAAAGATAAATGAGGTAGCACCTCTCCTCATCTGCTCGGGAGTCTGCCCCTCCTTTCCCTCTCTGTCTGGCTCTATTTTTGTCCTCTGCCTACTGAATACCTTAAGATGGAGCAAACAGACTAAATGGCCACAATTTAATATCTCTATCCTGGAGGTGATCCGCGTGGTTCTAGATCACATGGCATGAATAGACAACAGAATGTGATTTATATGAAGACAGAAATGATACGTGAAGTGGCTGCAGCACCTGGTCACCTGGACTTTGTCCTTCCTCCCCCTTTCTTTGCTCCACCTGATTCATACAACCGGATGTGGTCCTGACGAAAAGAGTTCAGAGATCACTGCTCTGTGTGGCCTGGTGTATCTTTTAAAAAACAATTCAAATAGCCTTCAGTTACAAAATAGCTTACATTGATTAAGCATCTACTATGTGCCAGACACCAAGTGTCTTACATATTTTAATTCATTTAACCATCATGGTAAACCTTTTGTTATCTACATTCCAGATGAGGAAACGGAGGCAGAGAATTTACTCACCCGAGATTACACTGAGGAAGAATGGTAGAGCTTGGATACCAATCCAGGTTGTGTGTTTAGCCATTATACATTGTGCCTCCCTGGAGAAAAGAAAAATAGTTTGGGAGTTTTCCTTATGACATTTGACATTCCTCCAGAATCTGTGTCAAACAAGTTGCCATACTAAAGCATGCTTGGTGTCCAGAGAATCTAATCTAGCTGCAGTGCCAGCCTCCCTCCCACAAAGCAACAAGTGTGTCCCTGAGTCACCCATGGTGTGAGCATCTGGCTGGAGCTTACCCCTCCCGGGCCAGCGTGCCTGTCTGGTAGTGAAGCTGCCCGACTGGCTTTTCTACCAACATCACACAGGGAAATAATTTTGTGAGGTGTCTTTGTACTTTTCTAACTTCCTTGAATAATGGTGTTACTTAAATGGTTATGAAACATGACTTGAAAATTATTCTTCTTTGATTTAAATAGAGGTGCAGTTAATGAAACATATCAACTTTGAGAGTCACTGTGTAATGTCTCACCTTCGTTAAGTGTACTTCATAATTTGGATTGTTGAATAGTCAATCAATACAATGCTTTTAAGAGAAAACCATCCCTGAAAATCATAAACAAATCATAAACATAGAATCTTCTTCCACTTCTTGACCTCCATGGATGTAAACCCATTCTGTCTTAGGTTGTGCTTTCATTGCTTTACATGCATAAATCTCGCCTCTACATCTAGATCTTAAATTCCTTAAGGACTATCAAGACAGCTGGGTACACAAAACCTAATAAATATTGTTGCTAAACTGAGTTGAAAATATACAGGTGTTGTAGTGAGCAGGACTGAAGTTATGTAGGGACCTAAAACTGCCTGGGCTGCAGGGCAAAGGGGAGTTAGATATTAAAAAGAGCAGTTGTTTTTTTTTCTTCACTCTTTCCTCCCGCCCTCTGACTTCCTTATCTTGCTTGCTAAATAGGAAAACAAGGCTGAGAAGCTAATAGGCATTTTGCAAAGCTAACAATTCTTTCTTGGGGGTTTGTAGGATTTTGAGAAGTGATCAAGGCCAAATGACTAGAAGCTGATCTTGGGCACCAGCCAAGTAAACAGAGCTCTGCTAAGCGAAACTATGCAAAAGACTTTGCAGGGGAATTGATTTTACTCTGGAGCAAATCAAAATCTTACAGGGTCCTGAGATAACAGCGAAGATGAGAACAGAAACCAGACGAGGCCGTGGCAAGACCTCATACCTGACTCCTAGCCCTGAACCCCTCACTGCTCACGTGCACCACCCTCCTGCTTTTCATTTTCCCACGTTCCATTCCCTCAGCTCCCTCTTTTAAAACCCCTCTGTTAACCTGAGTCTTTGAGATGGCTTTAGCCTGGCCATTCGCCTTTGGGTTTACCGGAGAGAAGGGTGAGTCCAGCATCTCTCCTCAGGTCACTGTGTTCATGAATAAAAGCTGACTTCCATTTTCACCAACATTTGACTTTTGAGTGGTTTGCTTTTGTCTGGGGGCAGGCAGCTAGACCTGGAGTTCACTTTCAATTTTGCAGAGCCTCAGCCAGGAGCTGAGTATGTCCTGTAACACAGGTGCTACATTATCACTAGGTACTAAAAATCGAGTCTTAAATGATGGGCAAGACTTCGGAATTCATTTTGGAGAAGAATACTTCTCCTTTATTCATCAAGAGAGCACATGTCTGCTTGTTAATTTCTGTTTTAAAGTTAAAATTAAATGGCCCATCTTTGTAAATGTAAAGGAATAGTTATTTTTAAAAGGCACCTTTAAAAAGATCAAAGGATAACATGAGTTTCTGAAAGACATTTTATCTCATAAACAAATATACAAGCTTTTCTCACAGTGGAATTTAAGACAAAGTACTCAGAGATTATATATTTATTTATTTCATCGTTTTTATAAAGGGGGCTGTTTCCATCCCCATGCACACTGCACCCTGGGTGCCAGCCTTGGTGGAGCTGGGAGCTTTGAGAGTGCACGGAAAGGAGGGCTGCCTAACTGCAATCCAGCTCCTGTCCACAGTCTTCCAAGAAGGCAGAGCTGCAAATAAAATCTAAATCTTTGCACTGGAACCATCAATGATCACCTTCTATTGTTAATAGATACAGAATGCAGGTTTTAATTCTTGGAACGTAGGTGTGATATGTGGCAAAATGCATGCAGATTATCAGCAGTGTCTTGCTCTTAAATAGAGCTCTTCACATAACTGGCCCTCAATTTGGAGGCTAGTAAACACACAACATTAATGAATGACCGGTGATGGATGGCTGTGGGAGAACAAGGACGAAAAGGCCATAAAGGCACCTCCTGTTTTGTAAAACTCCCCATTTGAAACAGGTGGGGCCAGGAGTGATGGAGCATTCCATGCTGAAAGGGAATCCAGGCTGGTGGTGAGGAGTGCTGGCTCACCTGTGGGCAAGCAAGAGGTGGGGCTGCAGGCAAGGAGAGAGACAGAAAAGATCAAACAACAAGCTAGTGGCAGAGAAAGCACAGACACATCCAGGAAGGCCTACAGAAAACTGTCATCATCCTTTCTGGGCAAGCTGCTATGATTTGGATGTGGTCTATCCCCACCAAAACTGATGTTGAAATTTAATCCACAGTGTGGTAGTGGTGGGAAGTGGGGCCCAGGGGAGGTGTTTGGGTCCTGGGTGGATCCTTCACGGATAGATTAATACCCTCCTTCCAGGGTGAGCGAGTTCTCCCTCTATCGTTTCCCTTGAGAGCTCTTTGTATTGGATCAGAAAGATGTGGCATATATACACAATGGAATACTACTCAGCCATAAAAAAGAGTGAAATTCTGCCATTCGCAGCAGCATGGAAGAACCTGGAGAAAATTATGTTGAATAAAATAAGCCAGGCACAAAAAGAGGAACACCACATGTTCTCACTCATACATGGGAACCAAATAATAATAATAATAATAATAATAATAATTTGAACTTTAGAAGTAAAGAGTAGAGGCAGGAGGGGGGAGGGGCATAAGGAGAGGCTGGTTAATGGACACAAAATTACAGCTGGATGGGAAAAATAAGTTCTAGTGGGTACGGTAGTGCTAGGCATCTATAGTTAACAATAACTTACTGTATGCTGAAAAATGGCTAAAAGACAGGAGCTTAAATATTCTCATCACAAGAAACAATAAATTTTTGTGATGATGAGTCTGCTAACTACCCTGATTTGATCACTACACATTGTATACATGTCTTGAAATATAACTCTGTACCCCATAAATATGTACGATCAATACGTTTCAATTAAATTTTTTTGAAAAGAGCTGGTCCCTTCCTCCCTCTCCCCTGCTTTCTCACCTGCCATGTGACTTTGTTGCATTTGGCAGCTCCCCTTCCATTTTCTGCCAAGAGTGGAAGCAGCCTGAGGCCCTCACCAGATGCAATGCCCAATCTTGAACTTTCCAGCCACCAGAATCACTAAACCAAATAAACCTCTTTTCTTTATAAAATGCCCCATCTCAGGTATTCTGTTATAGCAACACTAAATGGACTAAGACACAAGTCATATTCAGGTTTTCTTAGCTTAAAAATGAGGAGATTAGACTATGTCCTAGTTTGATAGCAACTCATAGAAACTAACTCTAGCTATTGCAAAAGCAGGAATATACTGGAAGAATGCTGGCATGTGTAGAATCTAAAGAAGGGTGGAAAATCCAGGTCTTGAAAAAAATGGGGACCAGGAAGCTCAGTAGCTGACTTTGTGGATTTTCTTCCAAGAATGTTGCTATGCACAAGATTCAGCTCCTGGCCCCTTTCTCCCCACAAAGCTCTGTGTCTCTCAAATTTCCAATTTCTGAAAGGCACTCCGGTTAGTTCAGGTTGGATCAGCTGTTTGGATCTTGGAGAATCAACGTAGCTGTTGGGGCTCACCCTGTGTTTTGAGAACTGGGCTGGAGGGTGGCAACTTCCAGAGAAAGGCAGATAGATGAGAGCTGGGAACCCAAGCCAATATTTCTCATTTTTACAAAGGGTCTTGGCTTGGAGAGGCTCTGCCTATTCTAGGTAGTGGGGAGAGCATGCACAGAGGTGCAGAGTGTGAATAAGTCACGTTCTGGGGAGAATGGGCACTTTGCTTGACTAGCCAAAAAAATTAAAGTCAGAGATTAAAGAGCGGTAGCTAGGAGAAATAACTTGTCAAGGGCTTGTCGTTGAGAGAGAGCCTAGAGGAGAGGGAGGCAACGTGCAACGGAGAGGGCATTGTAGTGGGGCCAGGGAGCCAGGATTCTGCGACAAATTAGCAGTTTCTCCTTGTAATCAAGTTCTCTTGGCTTTAGTGTAGTCGCCTGTAAAAATAGTCTATGATTCTACCACTGGCAATTGTGTTTCATTTATTCATTCCAAAAATATTTGTTGAATAACTACTATGTGCCAGGCAGAGCTCTAAGTGCTGAAGATTCAGCATAAACCAAATGAGGTTCTTTTCCTCATGCAGCTACGTTCCTAATCGATAAAGTAACAATCAAAACAATGTTTGATTCAGGTACACGATGACAGTAGGTCTTGTCTTGCTTTCTTACTCCTACCTTTCCTGTACATGCTTCCTTTCCCAGGGCCTCCTCTTGGGGCTACACTGTCCCCTAGATAGCTGTCCCCTGCCATATCACATGGCATTGTCATCATCAGAAAACATTTGCCAAACTCTTAAGTTGAAGTGGTCGAAGAGTCCCAATAAATAGCACCACTCTTTCTTTGCCGCATCTGAACCAATTAAGGAATAAGACAAGAGTAAGAAGGCGTATGGGAGACCTAAATGGCTCCTTTATTGCTGATCAGTGCTAGGGCACAGTTTATATCATTCTGACACTGAGCCACAGAATTAGACTGACATTCCCATTGGGTCAGTTCAGGCTCTCCCCCGCAGCAGCCTTCCCTGTATGCTTCTCTGATGGAGATGATGCCAGAGGAAGGGATCTGGGAGGCCCAATAGTCAGCTTCAACCCACCCCATCCTCTTACCAGGTTCTTGACTGTCATAGGAAAGAATTCAAGAGCAGAGTCACAGTAGAAAGTGAGAACAGGTTTAATGTAACAAATAAGAGATACCAATGTCACAGAGAAGGTGCAGCCTAGCTCCAGAGACTGAGCAGGGCCCACACCAAGTTTAATACAAAAGTAAGAAATACATGAAGTTCAGTACAGACTGCAGGCTGGCTCTAGAGAGTGAGCAGCTGCTTGGTGAAAGTAAGTTTGATACAAAAAGAAAGAAACACACACTCCGCAGGCAGAGGGCCCATTAGGTCTATGAGAGTGAATGACAGCCCTGACATGTGCTGGGATTCAGCTTTTATAGTTTTGCTATCTCATACATATTCATGATATCTAATGAATATTCAACGAAGGGGTGGTTCCCAGTTATGTAACATAGTCTTGCACATGCTCAGTTGGTCTCTTTTAGAGCATGCTCACTGGTCAAATTCTATCGCATGCACTGAACATATTCAAGAATATTCTGTGCTTTTTAGTAACTCTAATGGAAGGTCATTCAAAGGATAAACTCCCTTCCGCGGAGCGTGCTTGGTCACTGGGGTCATATAAGCCCATATAAATTCCTTTTACTGAGCGCACTGAGCTACCGGATATGCATAAGTCCTCCCCTTGCAGTCCCAGTTGCCCACTGTTGGTGCTAAAAATAGGTCCAATAAGCAACAGTAACTCTCCTCTAGGGGAAGGTCTAAAGGAGGGACCTGAGACCTTGGGGAGTGGCTTGAAACTCAGACATGTGTCCTGAAACCTGATGCCCCAGGGAAACTGAGCACCTCCTATCTCAGAGGTGCAGAGAGAATGCATGCTTCCTGCAGGCAGCTGGTTCCTAAGAAAAAGAGAAAGCCTGGCGGGTGCATGTCCAGTTCCTCTTCCCAATTGACTATCAGTAAGTCACTTTTCCACCATGAACTTACTTGCTATTGTATATTATTATCTTATTGCTGAATCCTTTGCTACAGGAATGAAGGAAGAAAGTTTTGTCCCACTTCCCCAACAGAAACAAGGCAGAAACAGTGACCCCCATCCCCGCATCAAACAACTTCCTGTGTAACTCTGTTAAGCTTCCCCCTACTGCAGGAAGTCCAGGGTTCCCTTGTTTAACAATTTCATAACTACCGCCAATGCACCCCACTTTGGCAATGCACCCCACTTCCCGGGATAATATTGTTGTAAGTCCTGAGGGCTATGGTAAGTTTTTCACCAAAAAGTTGGAAATAGGAAGACTGCTCCCATAAGAGATGAGACACAGGTATGTCACATGAAGGACGTATCTTATCTACTTGCCTTTCTCTGGAAATTGTCATCCTCCAGCCCCATTGCCACCCAAAATACAGGGTGGGCCCCAACTGCTATGTTTGTGCTTTAAGATACAACTGACTAACATGACATAACTAACTACCAGACCAGCAGTATTTGACTGATGAAGTGGCTAGACCTGCACTGTCCAATATGGAGGCCACATGTGGCTATTTAAATTTAAATTAACTAAATTAACTAAAATTAAAAATTCAGTTTCCCAGTATCACTAGTCACAACGTCAAGTGTCAATAGCACAATGTGGTTAGTGGCTACTGTGCTGGACAGTACAGGTAAGGACATTTCCATCATCACAGAAAGCTCTACTGGATGGCACTCGTTCGGAAAAGCGCCAGTTAGTTGGTAGAAGAGTAAATTACTTGATTAAGTTTTGAAGTACAGATGATGGCGAGCCCCCAAGTCAAAACTTGGCGGTGACTGGCATCAGTCTGGGTCCTGGCAGAAAACAGATGACACACTTAAAGGGTTAGTTTAAGAAAGTTTAATGAAGAGATTATTTACAAAGGTGTGGATAGGGCTAAGGGAACCAGCAGATGGTAAAGCATCTGGGGACTTTACACAGTGGGGAGCTAGCGCCACCCACAGGCTTGGAGAGAGAATGACGTCCCTGGGCCTGGCCAGAGCTTGGCTGTAGAGGAGAGTAGCCACTGCCAAAGTGATGGTCCTGCAGTGGGCAGTTTGGGGAAGCCCTTCCTCTTTCTCTTCCCATCCATCACTGTCCTGCCAACGCCTCCCACTGGCATCTAACTGAAAGTCGAGGGCTGGAGAACCCAGGGATGCAGGCTGTACCTGCCAGCCTCCTGGGGCACAGAGCAGGACAGAGAAGGATGGAGAACGGAGGCAGAGGGCAAAGGCGAGGGACCAGCTCTGTTCCACATGCTGTCTGGGGCAGAGGGACACTTGACCTGGGCTGAGTGTGGTGCACCTTTTGGATGGGTGTCCATCATGCAAAGATGGACAGCCTGGAGGCTTGATGCTAACAACAGTTTGGCTTCCCATGTGGGTCTAGTTAATGAAGAGAATATTCTCAGCACGTGGTGATCTCGCTTATTCATGGGACAGTTTTCTCTCTCACTGTAAATGAATACATGGACAGTTTGAAAAGTGTCTTTGAGCCTGCAAGGCCAAAGACCACCCTCCTTTGTTCAGAGTAAATTTACCAAAGGGATGAGCACTACTCTGTGAAACTTTTGGGGAAATGTCCAGCTGGCCGTGCTTTAATGATAGCTCCAAAACATCACCATGGGCTTAAGGACAAAGATTTTAAGTCCTGCAAATGATATCTGCCTCATGGAGTTGCAGAGGGTGTTCATGTGTATGACTTACATAAAGTACCCGGCACAGTGCGAGGAACACAGGAGGCAGTTTGTTCATTCATCTGATAAATATTTAGGAATGCCTATCACATGTTGGCCACTGATCTAGGCTCTGCGGCAACAAGACAGACAAAATTTCCTGCCCTTGTGGAGCTTTTATTGTAGTGGAGAAGCAGGATAAGAAGCAGTGTAGATAAGTAGCAATGTGGATAAGTGACATATTATGTTAGACAGTAGTATGGGCTGACGACAGAAATAAAGCAGGAACTAGATCAGGAAGGGGGGGGTGCTAATGTAGATAGGATAGCCTTCCTCAGAAACATGGGCAAAAGCCAAGAGGAAATGAGAGACCCAGCCAGATGGACATCTGGGGAAGAACATTTCAGACAGAGGCGCTTAGGTGGGAGAGCGCCCCACACGCTCAGGCAACAAACAGGTGGCCAGAGCGAGTGAGCAGAGGAGGGGAAGGCAGAACTAGACCAGCTGAAGTCAGAGAGCTGATGTGGGGGCTGAGAGGAAGATCAGGAAGGACTTCCAATCAAGATACTTTAATGGCTTTCCTTCTCTGCAGCCTTAAATTGTTCACATTGTCTTCTCACACTGTTATTGAAATCTTTTGTTCTTACGTGCATGTTCTGTTTCATCTCTCTGAGACGCTCATTCTGAAAAGCAGGGATGATGTCATATATATAGATATATATATATAATTTTTTTTAGCTTGCCTTAGCTAGCATAGGGCCTTACACCAAGTTGATTCTCAACAGATGTTGATTGACCGATGCAAAAATTCCCATTTGGTCTTCAATTTGCTGCAAAAACCTCCGGTAATGTCCCTGTCCCAGCATCATGTGAACTGTTGGAAAAGAGAACACAGCTTTCTAATTTGACAGCCGAGTGAAATAACCTTAGCTTATCTGCATAGTAATGAAAACTCAGGCAATACCCTTCAGGAATAATATCTTACTTCATCATTCAAGCAATGAAAAACAGAATAAGTTCAGTGTCTGTTTAAGCTTTCAAATAATCTCTTGACCACGACCAAAGCCATATTCAGCAGTCTAACAAGAGGGGCTGAATGTGCCAGTCAAGGGCCAAGACGGATGGGCCCCGAGCTGGCAGGCAGCGGCACAGCTCAGCGTGCAGAGCAGCCTGAGTCACTGTGCTCATGCATCACCTATCTCTTCCAAAGAAATGACAGCCTGAGTACCATGCTGTGCTAAGAGACTTGATTGAAATTTCTCAAATAAATCAAAATGAACAAGATGTGTTTGCACCTGAATTGAAATGAGGTTTCCCGGTACCTCAAATAGAAAGCAGGAATTCAAGGCCAAACCAAAACTCAATGTATTTTATAGTGGTTCTGTTATGTCTTACGTGTCCTGTGGTCCGCAGGGCAGCCTGTCTTCCTCAGTATGTCTTTTTTACTTTGGTGTCACTCCCAGACCTACAGTTTCCTTCTTTTCTCTTCTCTTAGAATTTCCTTCTCCTTCATCTTGTAGACTTTGGACATCATTTTTTCATCTCTTGATTTACCTTCATATCCCCACTTTCATATACCCATTTCCCCACAAATCTCCCCCACCGGATGCTTGGCCCCCCATGCAGGAGGGCACCGTGAGTGAGAGATCTAACCACCCACCCCTGTCCCAGGACGCCTTCGACACTGCTGGGCATAGAGTGGATTCTGATTGTTGTTGCTGTTCTTTTAACCTGGCTGTATTATTTATGTAGATAATCAGGAATTTTAGATGGCTTCTAGGAATACACATAGTTCATTAGGATATTGAACCAATGTCCCACTAGAGACATTACAGTGAGGGACTGAAAACACTGGTCTTTGTCCCATTTATTTACTTCTTCTTTGGATCCTTTGCACACAGTGTCCCCTCATGGCCTCAGACTCCAGGAGCCAGGACCCCCAGTGAGCAGGGCCCTCCGCCACGTCCCCTGAGGGGAGAGTCAGTGCAGCCGTGGCCTGACTTCATGTGGGTGTCCTGAGGCCCAGAGTGATCGACACAGTGCTGCTTTGAGATGGAAGATTTGCTGTCATTTGATTAGTTTGGTTTCCGAGACGATATTCCAGAAATGTTTTTTTCTTCTTAGGCACTGTTTCTGCAATGAAAGAAAAAAGCTACCAGGTGACCAGTGGTATCTGGCGGGCCAAAACTTCTCGCATTTCACTGGGATGTGGTTAGTTGAGTCGTAAAGAATAAAGTACACTTTTCTAATTCAATTATGGCCTACTGTTTATTTTTATAACAGGAAAATTGCAGAACATTTAGAAAGGGGCCTACTATCCTAACTTACAAAGAGTAATTCTTTTTAACATGCACTTCTGACCTTTTTACTCGTTGTAGCAATAGAGCCCTGTACGGTGCTTTATTCCTTAGCATGATTTCCTGTGCAGTAATTTTAATATCTGCATAATATTCCTTCTATGATTTTCATAACCATGCTCCATTAGTTAGCATTTAAATTGCTTCCAATTCTTCATCATCGTAAGTACTGCAGTGTGCATCTGTGAGCATATGGTTTTTCTTATATTTTTGATTATTTCTTTAGGATAGATTCCCAGAGATAGAATTATGGACTAAAGGGCTTTAATATTTTGTGATGCTCTACACACATTGCCTACTTGCTTTCCAAAGGGTTGTTCTGATTTGCAAAGCCACCACAAATGTAGGAGATAGTCTGCTTCATAGTGCCTCTGCCAGCTCTGGAATTGTATTAAACCTATAAATTAACTTGGGGAGAAAAAAAAGTTACTTCATCCAGTCTTACAATTAAGAAATAACTATTGCTCCATTTGTTCTTGCTGCAGTTGTTGCAATTTGCAGTTGTTGTTATGTACATATATGGATTATATGTATTTTATATGCATACTTATATACATATATATATATATACATTTCATGCGGACAATAAGAGGAGGCTTTGGGCCACAGATTCATTCCTTTCTCTGTGTTTTCTATGCACTGCTTTAGCTGCCCTCCTGTCTTCTCCCAACCCTGCACTGCCTACTTGCCTAGTCTGCATGCATACCCACAGAGTATCTTAACACTTTACAAAGGTAATGATTTAAACACTCAGTTATTACTGAGTGGCAGGTAGCAAGTACATCCAGGCATACAGAAAGCTCTGTGCTAGAACCCGAGGAACTGCTCTCACAGGTGAGTTGATAGGGTTATGTGCACCCTGGAATCAGATGCACAGGGCTGTAGACTCCCAGTCCACTGGCTGGTGGTGAGAATGCAGAGCATCCTTAATCAGGGTGGCACATAGTACCTGAAAAGAGTCTCGGTCCTCTAACTGTGTGTGTGTGTGTGTGTGTGTGTGTGTGTGTCTGTGTGTGTGTGTGTGTCTGTGCACATGTTTCTGTGCCTGGTGCATGAGTGTGAACTGATGAGAGCTGGGCTCACTGTTCTTTGGCACCATTCTCTGGTCTTAGGGGATGACTGTATACTGTTTGCAGATGGCACTTCACTGCTCCATCGCCACATGATATGAGAGGTAAAGTTTGTAATGCTTCAACACCTGCCCTCACTTCCCTTTCAGAGTGTCCTGCCTCATCCCTCTTGCTCACAGCCAGGGGTAAATGTACCACCTGCACCTGGCCTGGTCCCAAGGTCTGAGCTGTAGAATGTCAGAGCTGGAAGGCATCTTGAAAGTCACCTGGTCCAACCCTTTCCTTTTGCATAGATGAGAAAACTGAGGTTGAGAAAAGGAAAGTGACTTGACTTGGTTTGTGGCAAGACTGGAGCTAGAACCAAGACATCCAGAGAGAAAGAACTTGGGAGAAAGGGTTAAAAGAAGGCTACTAGGTAGTGCTCTGTAGGTAGTGCAGGCTTTGGGTAAATCAGTCACAGAAGCTCGATCACTTACATAGTTGTTTTAACTGTACCTGCCTATCTGAAGGGCTGTTGCAGGGACCAAATTAAACCACAGATGTGAGAGAGGGCTTTAGAAACTGCAAAACATTCTGTTAATGTAGGATTTTTCGTGGCCATGGTCACTGGTGCACCGAGGGCAGGGTAACTATGTGACCAGCTTCCCATGCAGGCAAGTATTGTCTGTAGAGGACTTAAAAACAATTTTAACACTGACTAAAAGTTAAATGGCTTTCTGTTATCTCTGTGTTCAGTTTTAAATTATGTCAGTGATAAAATACTCTTCCCTGAAAAATTCTTTTGTAGGTCTGAATTCCAAACAATTGTTGTGTTTACTACTGAATTTTAATACTATGTATGAAAGCTTCAACTTAGCACATTTTTGTTTCTTAACCTTTAATAAGCCTTGTACTGTATATCAGCAGTCTCCCAGTGAAGGCTGTCAGATTTATCAAATAAAAATATAGGATACCCAGTTAAATTTAAATTCCAAGCAGAAAATCAATAGTTTTTAGTATAAATATTCCTCATGCTTATTTGGGACATACTTATATTTTTAAAAATTGTTGTTTACCTGAAATTCACATTTAACCGGTGCCTGTGTTTCATCTGGCAACCCTGGCAATTACACCTGAGAATGCAGCTAAATGCGTTCATTCAATAAATTCATCATGGTTTTGAATAATCTGAACTTATTTGAGGCAGTTTGTGTCTCCAACACTGGTAGTAACACAAATTTGAATTTAAATAGTAGATTTGAAATGAAGATAGCATAGGAATTGTAAAGACAAAGAAACAGAATGTGAGTCCTTTAATTCTCTCACTTTTCTAAGTGGCCACTTGGAGTTTTTATATGTGTTTTTTTTAAATTCAAGAATGAAGCAGAGTATGAACTGCAAGGTATAATAATTTTGTTTGGCAAGTGCGACTGCAGTTCACATGACACATGAAATATTTTACCAAATGCGATGGGTTGAATTGTAGTTCAGTTGTGGTTCTTCAGAAAGATAAGTTGAAGTCCTAACCTGCAGTAGCTTAGAATGTGACTTTATTTGGAAATAGGGTCATTGCAGATGTAATTAGTTACACTGAGATGAGATCATATAGGACTAGGGTGGGTCCTTAATCCGATATCACCAGTGTCCTTAAAGGAAGAGGAGAGAGACACACACAGGCAGGAGAATGCCTGGTGAAAACAGACATAGAGACACTGCATGTGTGGTGACAGATGCAAGGATTGGAGTGACAATTGATTGGAGCGACAATTGATTGGAGCAAGCCTAGGGATGCCAAGGACTGCAAACCATCACCAGAAGCTAGGGAGAAGCAGGGGAGGATTCCAGAACTGTCAGACAATAAATTTCCATTGTTTTAATCCACCCAGTTTCTGGTACTTTGTTACGGTGGCCCCAGGGAACTAGTACACTGAATCCAAATAATATCCTTAAAGTGAAAATGTATTCCTCTTTTTAAAAATTGCTATTTTTCCTTATTTGTTATTTAACTTCAATATTTTTATTTATTATATAAGTTTGTTCCCCACTTAAAAGCCCATTAATATAATTAGAATTGATTTATTGCTTTTTCCTTTTTTTGTGCTGTAATATTCATCTCATTTTTAAATTTATTTAGAAACTTTTTATCAGCATCAATATATACATATGGGATTAAATGAGAAGTTTCACTGTCTATTTCTTTCCTGGCTAGTATAATTGTTTCTTTCACTTTGTAATTATAACATAATTTTGTCATTTGGAGGAGGGGATGTTAAAAATGACCCACTGAGGGTGTCAAGTATGCCCTGTACACATGTGCCCAGCTCTGCCATCTGCACATTGGATGGCTCTGAACGTGTTTCTTAATCTCCCTGAAACACAGTTTCCTTACATATAAAAATGGGGCTAGTAATACGTACCTCCAAAGTTGTTAGAATTAAACAAGGTGATGCACTCACGGGCTCAGCACCACACGTGGCATAGCTAGGAGAGCAAGTGATATTAACTGCTCTTACCAGGCTGCTGCTGCTTTAGTGGCTGAAGGTGTGATTTATCTAGGAGTTCTGCTAGACCACATTCTCAAGATGCAGAAGGAGTGACTCCGCGGGCTGAATTTTAGGCACATTTGAACACTTCTACATGGGGGAGCCTCTTTTCAGAAGGTGTACTTAAATCTCAGCCCCCTTTCAGCCACCCTGATTGTACACATAGTAGCTTCAGTACATTCAGCCCCCAAGACCCAGATGGTGCATGAGACACCCACAGATGGACAATAAGGAAGACACGACCTTGAATGAACACAGTATTACGGAAGGAGGGACGTTGCCTGAAGAGGGCGCTCTCTGACCGCAGACTTCTTTCTGTGCTTCATACCGGCAGACAGTGGGATATATAAATATATATATTGATCCTGTCAATATATAAATATATATAATTTGATCCTGCCGACAGCTCTGTGAAATCATTATCCTTACTTTACAAGTGAGCAAAGAGCCTGAGATGGGGTGAGGAATCTCCTCAGGGTCCCAGGGCTGATAAGTGTCTGGGCCAGGGCACAGACAGCCTCAGAAGCCATCGCCATCCTGAGTGGCCACACAAAATGGAAGCATCAGAGTCGCCAGGGTCTGGCTCTCTCTGCTCACCCATGTGCCTGGAACCAGAGGACCCATTCAGCAAATATGCACTGAATGTCTACCAGGCCCATGCATGCATGAGGTGCCTGACAGGACAGCGAGGAGGCAGCTGGCAAAGTGCAGACTGCCCAGGCCCCACCCTTCATCACCATTGTCCTGGGCCCTTCCAACAATTTACTTTTGGAATCTCAGTCTTTCTTCCTACCTCCTGAGCCCCTGGTCTGGTGAGCCCATGCAGGCAGGGTGAAAGCCAGCCTTTGGGACATGGTGGAAGCTGTTGCTTCTAATGAGACACCTCAAGGAGTCTCAGGGACAGAACTGGAGAGGGACAATGTACCTGCTAGAGTCTCACTGCCCATGAGCAACTTGCAAAGTGACTGCTGCTTTGGGTCTGTGTAGGTCCACCGTCCCAGCACGTCCTCTACTATCCCGGTTCCTTGGCATGTCCACTCTTGGAAGGCAGGAGAAGAGCATCGCCAGGTCCTCCCTCCTTCCCCCCATGAACACCCACCCCTCAGGCCCAATGTCACCCTCGCTCTGAGAGAATCGCTTGCTTTCTCAGTTACTTTCCACAACTTTATCCTCACTTTACAGATGAGCAAGCTGAGCCTCAGATGGGATGAGGAATCTGCCCAGAGAAGGAAGAATGTATGAGGAGAGGCAATTTTAAGTCCCTTTTCCCCATGAGGAGCCCAGTGTTCAGAAAGGTTAAGTACATTTGCCTAAGTGGCTCCAGCTGATAAATGGCAGAGCTGGGATTTGAACCCAAGTCTCCCTGACTTCAAAGCTCGTGTCCTTTATATCACCCCACACTGACATTTAGAACCATTTAGGCTGAGAGTGGCAGAGGAGGAAAATAAAAGCAATTATACATTGATCTGACTTAAAGTTGATTTCAGCAGTCTGCCCTGGCCTTCTCTTTCAAAGCTACAATCGCTGGAGCGATGGGACTGAATATCCTAAGTTGCTGCGCCATGCTGAAGAACCCAAGGAACCTTCCAGCTCCTTCTAGACAAATGACGTGGCCCAGTCTGAAAGGCAGAGGAAGCTGCAGAGACGAAAGGGACTTGGAAGGGATCTCAGCCCCTGACTCTCTTTCTAAATTACTCTTCCTCTGTGAGACATTTAAATACTCGTTGAAGAACCATAGACTTTCCTGGCATGCAATTGAGAGCCAAAGATCCTTTGTTTTGAAAAATTCTAACATTTCTTCCTCCCCAAACCCCTCTGTTCTCAATGGCATTATCGGCCTTGTCTTTAGTAATGTTGTTACTGTTTTGTACTTGGGAAATCTGTGCTATTGAAAACAGTAAACAGAATGAGTGACTTTCTAGCTGTGGAGTGAGGAAGTAAAACACTTTCACTTTGTACAGCTAGGTTTTACGTTCCAACACTGACACCTACACACGGCACCACCACTGCCAAAATGTCCTTGCTGTGGGTGACGATGGTGGTGATGGTGGTGCCCAGTGGCCAGAGGCCCCACACCAGGGCCTGTGCCGACATCTACTTAGGTCCATAGAACTAAAAAATTGCAGATCAAAATACGCAGGATCTTTATGTGTGTTTTATGTAAGGTTTCTGGCTTATCTCAAGATTAAAATTTTCCTAAGTGTAAAATAGCTGTCACCAGGCCACGTCCCTGAAATAGTGCCTTTTCAACTTGTTAGAGCTTCATTTTTGCTCCTAGCTGGAGTAGTGCCTAGGGCCATATAACTTCCTTGTAGTTATTTTAAGCAAGACTTACTGAGTGGACAGCTGTTTTGATTGGCTTAGAGCCTGCTGTTGGCATATATGTAACTTATTCATTGTGGCCAGGTCCGTGGATTCTAATATCTGGCTTTTGCTGTTTTTGTTTAATGGGAATATATTTTTTATATAATATTGGTATTGCTATTTCTAGGTATCCCATAAAGGTGCCCAGCTGTGCACCAGCTTTAGAGACAGAATGTGCAGGACACCTAACACAGTGACTGCCTAGCTGATTTACATCCATTGATTTTTACTTTCCTACCTTTCTCTCTTCATCCCTCTCATCCCCCTTTACAGACTGGCCTCTATATTCCTCCAATATTTGGGCACAAATTGGATGGCTGATGGCTTTTGAATTTTTGTGTGAGTATCCAAGTTTTTCAGATTCACCACATTCAATTTACTAAAGTTGCATGAAATTAAACATTCTTCCAGCAGGCGGCACTGTAGGCCTGGAGGCTCTGGAAGCCGCTGGCTCCAGGATGACCCACAAGTCCTCTGCGGGCTGCAGTCAGAAAGGAATCTCCACTCTCTAGGTTTGCTTAAGGACAGAGTTGCATGCCTAGGATTTCATCCTGGAATCCAACAGTGTTGTCATACGATCCTTTTGCAGACAAGACCTTCAGGTGAGGCCCTGCAAGAAATTGGTGAATACACCCTTCCTAAGCATTGAGATCTGGAGCAATAAGGACGGGTTAGCCCAATGCATGCATTGCAAAAAATCCTGATGAGGCATCAAATGCTGGCCTCAGATATGCTGTGTTAACGGAAACTGGACTGACTAAAGGGGGGAAACAAACCAACAAACGAAGTAAACCAAACAACTTAAGTATAAATAGAGCATATGATAACATAGGGCTTCTTAATCCGAGGTACTCATCAGAATCGCCCTTAGAGTTTAAAGCAAGAAAAAATTCCTTGATCCCACTCCTAAATATTCAGATTGAATGAGTCTTGGTACGATCTGGGAGCCTGTATTTTCTGAAGTTCCATAGATGATTCTGATGCACACACCTAGCATCTAGTAGAGTGCTGCAAAGGCCCTCTGTATTACTCTTTACCCTCCAATTTGTGTGATGTAATGGGAAGAACAGGTCGCATCTATGCAAATTTTCACATTTCTGAATCATCTGTTTTGCTCATCTGTAAAATGGGCTGAGTTGCAGAGATGGATTAGTTCCTCAAAGCCAGAGTCCAGACTTCAGCTACAATCGGATGCTCAGACCTCCCTACACCCACATATCCACCCTCCACAAAAAAAGCACTGTGACTGCGCTGAGTGGAGGGACACCACTGTTATTAAGATCCTTGCCTTCCTTAGTAATCGATTATAATATAGTGATGTCCTTAACAGGATTAATTTGGTGCTTTCCTAAGGTTTGTAAGTAGTAGGAAATTGAGTGTCTTTCATCTTATAGTCTAAGACGTAGGAAATGAGTCTGAGAACAGTGCTCGTTGAGGTCACTAATTATTTAGTGATTTGGGATTCAGAGACCCCTCGAAGGAATAATTAAATCTGTTTACAGTAGGAGGAAAGTAATACATGAACATAAGTGATTTCGTTTACTTTTATTAAGGGAAAAGCCTAGAAGAAAGACTCCCTGAAAGAGGCACCGAGCCTCTGAATGCTCAGGGCAGACAAGACTCCCTTAGGCACCATCCAGCTGACATCTGCTAAAATATGACAGCTCACCCCTCTGCTGAAACTGGTACCTTTGTAAAGCTCTGCTAGTTCCCTACCCTTCCTCCGCTCCTCTCACCTGCCACCCTTCAAGAAGTCAAAGGTCAGCTTCTCCAAGTGCCTTCTGCCTCCCCAGAGTGTTGTGATCCTACCTCTCATGTGCATTTATGCTGTAAATATTTCTCTCTCCCTTGGACTTCCAGCTCCCTGGGGGTAAGGACTCTGACTAGCTCAAAGTAGCTGGAATGTCTGAACGAATTAGTTAGTGATGCAAGATTAAGACGCGGGTAGGATTTTCCTTTTCTGCAGGGAATATGGAGGTCATTTAACAAGTACATCTTGCAATACCTCCCACCTCCCAATATCCCGTAAATCAGCCAAGTAGGTATTTAATTTTACCAATAATTTATTTCATCAGCTTAAACATTGCTCATACCTAAGGGTCTCTTTGAAAATGTAAACATCCCTGGGAAGGGTGGACCATTCCCCTTGGAATAAGTGTGATTACCAAATCTTTTCTTCTCAGGCAGGAAGAATTCAGAGTGGCTTATGGAACCATGCCGAGGGAGCACAGGGTATGAAAGACAGTGTCACTTCACCATTCTGCAGAGAACCAGCCCCTTTGCCCAGGTACAAGGGAGAATTGCAGCTGGATTTTGAATGATAGAATGTCCAAGTTGGAAAAGAATCCAAACCTCCATTTCATAGAAGCAGCAGCTGAGGCCCAGGGACGGGAAGGGTCAGCGTGAGGCCTTCATGATCCACATGCAAAACAATTTTAATAATGACATCAACAGTGCCCTTGTGCAGTCCCACGTGCAGCTGGCAAGGCCACATTCCCCATTGCCAGAGCTTTGCTCAGCACTCAGCTGGTTGCACTTCAGAATCCTCCAGGGCTCTTTTTCCAAAACCAACGGACCGTATTTTTAACATGAACCTACGTTTCTAACAAGTGCTTGTGGGTGATATTGATGCACAGGCAGGTTTGGGAACTGCCTGTCTCTGTTATCAGGACTGTGCATATAGATCATCACAGAGGGAGTTTTTAAGTGTTCAAAAGGACCTTAAAGGTAGCCTGAATCCTCTTTTTTTCCTTTTTAACTTCAGCATAGTTATACATAACTAACCACAGTCTGTTTTCTGAAACAAATATGAAGCAAAAATAAATGGACTATGTAATAAAATATAAGCTTATTAATTCCATACCTCAGTATTTCCTTGATCTCTTCAATTTTCAAAGGATAAAACTAGACCAACAGAAGTCCATGATTTTTCTCAGAGTTAAACAGGTGGTTTGTGACAGAGCTGGGACTGAATCTGGGCCTTTGTCACCACTTCCGCAAACACACAGGTCTGTGTAAGCTTAGGGGAAATTCTGATGGGAAAGAGACCACACTGTTCACAGTGATGAGCGCTCAAGACTGAGATGACGGCCCTGGAGATGAGTGGATTTTCTGTCATTTATGCCCTTCTGAACTGCTGGAATTTGTCCCAGTTATATGCAAAACAAAAGACTAGATTACCTGGAAATCCTCCTACTTCAAACCTTTTACAATGCTGTGTTGTGTATTATAAACACCCCTTTTAATGCAGAACCGAGCTTGCAGAAAAGCGGGAAATGCTCAGGTACTAAGTATGAAAGGGGTGCCTGGTCTGGTGCTGGCAACTGGGTGTTGGCCTGGGACAGGAGACGAAGCTGCTGGCTCCACGAGGTGCAGAGGAATAAGTGAGCTTCCTCGGGCAAGCCGGGCCTGGAAAGCACTAAACCCAGGAAAGGAACGGGAAATGCTTTTTTTTTGCTCAGGCTCTGGGTAGGAAACCTGAGAACTTGCAGTTTATGATTTATTCAAGTAGAAATTGTAGTTTATTCGTTAAAATTAGAAATCAGTAGCAAAGGTATAACTATTTAAAAACCCCAGTGTTTGGAAATTAAAACCTTACTAAGTAAGCCTTAGCTTTAAGAGGAAATAAAGTAAATTAGTAAATGCTTATAATGAGAAGAGATCGAAACACTACATGTTAAAATGGGTGGAGCAGCTAAAGAAGTAATTTTAGGTAAAATTATAACTATGTTTAACAGGAAATTTTAAAATGTTAAAAAATTACAAGTGAACTGTTCAATGCAAGAATTTGGAAAAGAGCAACAGAACAAACACAAAGAAACATCATGAAAGGAAGCAAATTAAGGACAGAAATTAATTAGACAGAGGAGAAAAAAGGCCAAGAGAGATTAACAAAACCAGCTGCTGGTTTGTTTAAAAGATTAGTCAGAGAGATACAACAGGGGCAGAACAGAGAAGGTGCAAATATACAAAATACATAATAAAAAAGGGAAATAACTACAGACACACACTTTAAAATGTTTTAGAGGTCATTATGAATGAATATATACTGATGAACTTGAAAACCTGCATGAATCAGATAAATTCCAAGAAAATGTAAAATGTGTAAAAATTGGTACAAAGAATTTTTAAAATTAAACAGGCTACTAAGTACACAAGATTTTTAAATGGAATCCACAAGTTGTTCTTCTCATAGCAACACACACACACACACACACACACGCACGCAGTGGTAGGTGGCTTCTGAAATGGCTGTCATTTTCTCTGTCTCCTGGTATTCATGACCTAGTGGCATCCCCTCCCCAGGAATGTGGGCTGGACCTATTAAGTTGCTTCTAACAAATAGAACATGGCCAAGTGATTGGACATCACTTCTGACACTGGGTTACAGATAGATTGTGACTTCCATCTTGCTCTTTCTCATTCTCCTTTCTTTTCTTCTCTCTCATAGCCCTGGCTCTGGGGAAAATGTGATGCCCTGTTGTGAGTAGCCCTGTGGAGAGGCCCATAGCTAAGGAACTGTCTTCTCTGGCCAACAGCCAGTGAGACCTAAGGCTTGCCAACAGCTAATGGATTGAGTGTGGGAAAGGATTTCTGAGGCCTGCCAAGAGCCACGTGAGTGAGCCTAGGAGCAGTTTCTCCCTCAGAAGAGTCCTGCCACGTTGATTACCACATAGTGAGAGACCCTGAGTCAGAGGCTTCCAGCTAAGCCAGGCCTACAAAAACTGTGAGATAATAAATGTGTGTTATCTGAAGCCGCTAAGTTTTGGGTAGTTTGTTACATGGCAGTAGATTACTGATACACACACAACAAACACCCAGTTGGTCTTACTTGTGAATTCAACTATTTTTCAATGGGTGTTTATTTCCTATCCTATAACAGTTGCTCCAAAAAATTGAGAGTGAAAGCTGCCCAACTTATTTTTGCAGTTAATGTCATCATTTTATGATAATGATGATGACAAAATTAAATACATACACAGATCTTAAGTGTACAATTAGATAAGTTTTGACAAATTTATACTCCCTTGTAACCAACACAAAATCAAGATAGAACTTTTTTTTTTTCTTTTTTTTTTTTTTTATTTTCTTTTGTCGATATACATTGTGGCTGATTATTGCTCCCCATCACCAAAACCTCCCTCCCTCCTCCCTCCCCCCTCCCCCCCAACAATGTCCTTTCTGTTTGCTTGTCGTATCAATTTCAAGTAATTGTGGTTGTTATATCTTCTTCCCCCCCCCAGGTTTGTGTGTGTGTGTGTGTGTGTGTGTGTGTGTGTGTGTGTGTGAAGAGATAGAACATTTTTATTACCCCAGAAAGAGCCCCCAAACCTCCTTCCAGTCAATTTCCCTTCTCATAGACAATCACAATTCTGATTCTGTTACCATAGGTTATGTTTGACTGTTCCTCCAAAGGAATCATCTAGACATTCTTTTGTGTTTGACTTATTCTGCTCAACATAAGGTTTCTAAGATTGAGTTATATATGTTGTGTGTACAAATAGTTTATTGTTTTTTATTGCTATAGTCCAAACAATTTGTTTATCCAGTTTGCCTTTTGATGGACATTTGCATTGTTTTCATATTTTGGTTATGATGCATAAAGTTTCACTAGACATCTGTACAAATCTTTTTGTATGCATGTTTTCATTTCTCTTGAATAAGTTCCTGGGAGTGGAATGGCTGGGTTACAGGGTAGGTGTCTATTTTACTTTATAAGAAACTGCCAAAACTGTCAGTTTTTTAAAGTGGTTAAGCCATGGAAAACAGGAGAAAGTTTGTTTCCTAATTCCACCAACATTTGGTGTCATCAGTCTTTTAAATTTTTGCTGTAATAGTGGATGAGAAGTGGTACCTCTTTGTGGTTATACTTTTCATTTCCTTATGACTAATGATATTTAGCGTCTTTTGTGTGTTCATTTGCCATCCATAAATCTGCCAATATGAAGCTATATTCAAGTTATTTTCCCATGTTTTAAATTTGGGTCATTTTCTTTTTATTGTTGGTTTATGAGCTCTTTACATATCCTGGATTCACGTCTTTTGGCAGACATAAATATCTATCTATCTATATATATCTCTCTCTATATATATACTTTCAGTCTGTGGTTTGCTTTTTCATTTTCCTAATGGAAAGCTAAATTTAAACATTTTTATAAGTCCAATTTATTTGTAAAGGTCAATACTTACTTATAATTCAAACTCTTTTTTTTTCCCATAAATTATGAGTACAACAGAACTTCCTTCACTTGGTAAAGGTTATATATCCAAAACCTATAGCAAGCATTATACTTAATGGAGAAACTTTGAAAAAACTCTCTTTAAGATAAAGTCTAAAATCTCCAGGATATTTCTGGCCAATACTAGAAGGAGGAAAAGAGGAGATGTGAAGAATGAAAGGAAAAGAGATAAATTGTTACATTTAAAGATTGTATGATCATTACCTATCTATAAAAACCAACAGAATCAATATACTAGTTATTAGGATTAAGAAGAAAATTGCCAAGCAATGGTCAATGTACAACAACAATAGCATTTTTATACCCTCAATACAAAACTATAAAAATATAATAAAAATAAATTGTCATTCACATAGTAACAAAAACGTATAAGGTGTCTGAAAATTAACCAGGTTTATTCAGGCAAGGTCCCAGTAGAAAATGGATGGTACACTCACATTTGACTATTAGAAATGAGTGAAGCAATTATTTGTCAAGGTTGGAGCAGAGTGTAGGGAGCCCCCAAGCACTAGTGAAATACCTTGGCGCTTGTAATAGCAGAGGCATTACTACTTCTAGGCTGGTGGTTTTTGAAGTTTTAATTCTGCATTTTGTGGCTAATGTCATTCAAGGCGGCTTATTTCCTTGTATGCTTTGTGAGTACATATTCCTTAGAACTCTATTTGTAAAAATTCTAAAATAGCAGGATTTTAAATGCGTTCCTTCAGTTTGTTTTTGACAGGTGCCTGTCAAACTGGGACTACTTTAAACTAAATTTTAACTTTTTTTCTCCATGACCAGTGTGAATTCTAGTCCCAAACCCATGTGTGAGCCATATGCGTTAGAAATTCAGAGAGGAAAATTGTTTTTTTTGTTGTTGTTGTTGTTTTCTCTTTCCACTTAGAGCTGAAGCATACCCAGGCAAATACTCTTATCATCTCCCTCTGCACGACAGATTGTTGTTGTCGTTGCTGTTGGTTTGCTTTTGTTTTATAGTTTACCTGCTGAGGGCATCACCATTTGGGTGGAGGTCTCCAGGGAGAGCTTTCTGACCTGGTCTTGCACCTGGGGAGGGCTCAGGCTTGCCTGTTGTGTCCAGTAGGCACAGGCCATCACAATGAGTGGACATGTCTCCTCTTCCATGCAGCCCTCCTGGCTGCTCCAGCACACAGAGCTCTCTTCTCTGTGCTCCTTTGACAATTTGACCCTTTGCAAAGCCTGGCACTCAAATCTGGCTCAAATCCAGCAGCAAATTTTCTTCCTAGCCTTATCCATGTACAAAAGATATTGATTAAATAGTTTATTTACTTATTCAATAAATATCTGTTGAGTACCATTCTGGGGATACGATAGTGAAGATTATAGAGAAAAATTTCTGAACTCGTATTCCAGTGAGAACAGACAATAAATACATTAAAAATATCTAAATGAAATAATTTTAGATACTGATAAATGCTTAATAGATATAAAACTGGATAATGGGATGTATCAGTCTGTTTTCTGTAGCTTATAACAGAATACTGGAAACTGGGCAGTTTATAAAGAAACAAAATTTATTTCTTACAGTTTTGGAGGCTGGGAAGTCTGAGGTCCAGGGGGCGCATCTGGAGAGAACCTTGTTTTGGTGGTGACTCTCTACCACATTCCCATGGCAACCAGGACATCACAGGGTGAGAATGGCAAGAGCTCTTTCATGCAATCTCCTTATAAAGCCACCAGTCCACATTCATGAAAACCCACTAAACCATACAATCTATTCATGAGGATCTAGTCATCTCTCAAAGGCCCCACCTTTCACATACCTACCCTCTTAACACTATTATGATGGGGATCAAGTTTTCAACACATGAACTTTTGGGGAACACATGCCATAGCATGGGATAAAGAGTGACTGGACAGGGATGGGGTTACTTTAGCTAGAATATTCAGAAAAGTTCTTTCTGGGAAGATGACATTTTATTTGAGTCCTAAATCATGAGGAAGAGCCAGGCATGAGATAATCTGAGGGAAAAGCTTTCCAGAGGGAGAGAAGAGCAAAAGTCCTGGGGTAAGAAAGATCTTGGGGTGAAGAACAGAATGGAGGCAGGTGCAGCAGGATCCTAGTGAATAAGAGTTTGAGATAAGGATGTGATGATTCGTAGGCAGTTGCAAGCCACAGTGAGGAGTTTGGACTTTTGCAGTAATAAGATATAAAGAGTTTTAAGAAAGGGTGTGGCATGATCTGATTCATGCTTAATAAAATCCCTCTCCCTGCTATGTGGAGAATATTCAGATTGTGGCAAAAATAGAGGATCCATCCATTAAAATTTCAAAGACAGCTTCCAAGTGGCACAATAACAGGTATGCTGACTGAAGAGAGTTGGGGAATGGAGAGGACAGAGACAGGGAGGGTTTGTGCTATTTGTTGGCAATTAGGTTTGCACGGAGCCCTTAGAAGACTAAAGGAAAAATGCAGCTCTTTGACCATCTGGAAGTCTATAGGAATGTGGAAGTCATTAGGGCCATCACTGATATTCTGGATCTCCTTCTTTCGGCCACATGAGAGGACTGCATTTCCTAGCTGCCTTGAGCAGCTGTGGCCATGTGACTCTCTCCAATGAGTGGAAGTATGGGACTTGCCATGGGTCCTTCCCCCACTGTGGTGAGGGAAGACCTACCAGGTGGTGGAAGCTCTGTCACCCTGGGTCCCTGAGTGATGACAACATGGAGCAGAGACTCCAGCTGACCCAAGATGGACGTATAGCATGAGCAAGAAACAAAACTCTGTGGTTTTAAGCCATGGAGATTTTAGGGTTATTTGCTGCTGCAGTATAACCCATCCTGTCCTGATCACCTAGAGAATGATAGTGATGGGAACTTATGTTGCAGCTTGGACTAGGTTCAAAACTGAAGTTCAACAAACCCTTCTCGAGAGACTTCTGTGCACCAGACACAAAATACATGAGTCTAGACTATACTCATGGTGCTTGCAGTCTACAGTGGGAGAAAGACATGCAAGCACAGTACGTTGTGTTAAGAGGAAAGGTTTAGAACATACCACTGTCCCTCTCATCTTAAAAAACAAATGCCTACCTCCAATTCCACTTCACCCACTATGTCTTACTGTCCTTCTAGGGGTCTCCACAGCCAGATTTCTTGAGTTGTCTTCCCTTCCTCTCCTCCCCCTCTCTCTTTATCCCACCACACTCTGCCTTCTGAAGCTGCTCCTCTCAAAGTCATTGCCTTGGTTGAATGCCCCCCAAACTTAGTCTCCACTGTGACAGTGTAAAGGGGGTGGGAAATCCTATTGTGGTAATTGAAAGGTGGGGCCTTGAAGAGGTGATTGGATTGTAGGACCGTGTCTTAGTGAATGGATTAATAATGGTGATCAGGTGTGTGGTGCTGAGGGCTTTAAAAGGAGAGCATGTGAGAGTATCTCTGTCTGCTCCATCACTTTCTGCCATGTGAGACCCCTGTATTACTATATAGCCACCATCAAGGAAGACCTTCACCAAATGTGTTCCCTGGACTTTGGACTTCCCAGCCTCTGAAACTGTAAGCAATAAATTTCATTTACTTAAAAATTACCCAGTTTTAGGTATTTGGTTATAAGCAACAGAAACATACTAATACAGTTATCAATGACAGACATGTTGCTAAGTCCAATGGCATCATTTTTTCAATTTTCATCTCATCTGAGCTTGTGGCAGAGGTTAGCACTGTTGCTTATCTCCTTCTTGAAACACTTTCTCCTGTACCACAGGCCTTTCCTTCTTTGTCTCTTTCTGCCTGGCTGCTCCTTCTCAGGATCCTCGGTCTGCATCTTACACACTGAGGCTCCTCAGGAGTCTGTCCTTGGTTCACCATCATTTCTTCCCAATCTGCACATCTCCTTGGGGAACCTCACCCATTCCTACATCTTCCGTGACATTTATATGTTGGCGCCACCCACATTTTTACCCCCATCCTAGACCTTTCTTATGAGCTCCAGACCCCACACACCGACTTTTACACAGGTATTCAGCAGCTATCCCAAACTCAGTATGTCCCTAACTCATCCCATCACAGCCCAACCCTGCCTGGACACTATTTCCACCTTCTGCAGGCCCCGTCTCAGCAGACAGCAGCCTCCTCTATCTTATCACTCTGCCGTGAAGATCCGTGTCACCCTCCTTCCTTCATGGCATCCAGTTCTTATTTCGTAGATGCAACAGTTTCTCTATTCCTGGGGATATTAATTCTTATTTTATTTTTAAATGTTCTTTTATCCTGTGCGTTGGGTCCTTAGCTCCAGATTATTTTCTTTGGTTTCTTTGCTTTGTCTTTTTCATCTGTGTTGGGGAATTTTCTCAAGTCCCTTGCTGCCCATGCATATTTAAGAATAAGCACGAAACTCTGAAACTCTGACTGTTCTGTGTGCAGGGGGGGGCTTGTGTCCTGGTGGGCTTCACTGTAGAGTGACTGTGTCTAAGCCAGTTGTTTCACTAAGGGGACCCTCCGCCAAACACCAGAATGTGGAGCCCTTTTCTCTGGGATGTTTAGTTCTCCAGTGAAGAACCCCCTCAGCCTCTCCCAGTTGAGGTGCTCAGGGTTCTTGAGGCAGATGTTGGTGGGAGAATGACGTTCCTAACATTCGATATGCAGAATTTAACTGAATCCCTCTGTACTTAGCTCTAAAGCTGACACTCATCCTCCTGTGTTTCTGATATTCTTGAGCATTGTCCTGTGCAGGCCTTTGCTCCTCATGTCAATGCCCAGCAGAAAGTGTCCATCACAGAGGAAGCACTGAAGAGCCAGCGGTGGGGATGGCTCATCCCATGGAGGTCACCTAGGATTGTCTTTGGCCTCCCTAGTGCTTACAGGTTGGACCCATAAAAGAGTAGCCATTGCTGCAGGGATGAAGACTGTTCATGAGGCCAACAGCATGGGCTCCCCTCACCAAGGCTGATCAAGTTGCCCATGCTGCTAAAAGTCTGATATGTCAGTAACATATTCAATATGCTGATCCCACAGTGCCTACAGTATGGATTTATCACTCAAAGTGACCAATCAGCCACTTGATGGCAGGTTGATTACATTGGACTATTTCTTCCTCCTTGGAGGATGCACCAATTCTTCCTTATTGATATTGACATGTTTTCCAATTATGAGTTTCCCTTTCCTGGTCACAGTGTCTTGACCAGCACTACTCTATGAGGGCTCACAAAGGGTCTGATTTATTGTAATGGGTCCCACCTGACATTGCCTCAGACTGAGGGACCCACTTCATGGCAAATGAGTTGTGATAATGGATGCCTGTGGAGAGAATCCACTGGACTGTCATAAGCCACCTTACTCAGAGCTGCTGTCCTGATGGAGTGTGAGAATGTTCTCTTAAAGGCATAGCTAATGTATTAGGCTGGGGTTAGGGATCTGTCCTGCTAGATGAGGTATTCATTTTGAACCAAAGACCGTTATACATGACATGGTGTGATTCCCTCAGTTAGCCAGAATGAATGGATCTGTATTAGGCTGGGGTTAGGGATCTGTCCTGCTAGATGAGGTATTCATTTTGAACCAAAGACCATTATACATGACATGGTGTGATTCCCTCAGTTAGCCAGAATGAATGGATCTGTATTAGGCTGGGGTTAGGGATCTGTCCTGCTAGATGAGGTATTCATTTTGAACCAAAGACCATTATACATGACATGGTGTGATTCCCTCAGTTAGCCAGAATGAATGGATCTGAGAACCAAGGAGCAGAAGTAAGAGTAGCCCCTCTTCTCAAAACCATCATTTCTGGTGTCCAGATTGAAGAATTTATACCTCCTGTCCCTGGAACTTTGGGCTCTGCTGGGCTAGCAGTCCTTATTGCCTGAAAGGAGGTGAAAGACAGGGAGATCCCTCTAACATGAAACATTGAAAAGTTTCTCTAAACCTAAGCTATAGCTTCCACCCGATGGTTTTAGATTTCTCATACCAGTAGACCATCTGGCAGAGAAAGGAATTACTATTGAGACAACTGTAATTTGCTCTGCTTATTGGGAGGGGATAGAATGGCTGCTTTGTAACAGGACGGAAAGAAGTACATTTGAAACTCAAAGGATTCACAAGGATGTGTCGTGATCCCTGCATACCTAGTGAGAACCATAAATGTGCAACTATAACTAACCTCCTATGACAAAGGATGGTAACCAGGGGCTCAGACTCCTCAGGAATGAAGGTCTGGGTTATCCTTTCAGGCGGGCAACCTAGACCAGAGGAACTGCTGGCCAAGGATGAGCAGTCTAGAGTGTGTGAGAGGAAAGGGTTAAATATAAACGATGGCTTTGGGGCCAACTGAAAAGCAGGGTCTAAGAAAACCTATTTATTTATTTAAAAACTGTGAATCTTCACCACCTTGAAGGATCAGTGGCAGAACAGGGTGAACTTAATGTGGGGCACACGTGGATCTGTGTGGTGCAAGGGATAGACTGCAACAGACACTGTAGGATCTGCACCCATCGTCCCAACCCTCCATGACACACTGCTTCTATCAGCAAGCACCTATGACTCAATGATTGAGGGCTTTCTCTGGGGCTGGAGCATAACTGATCCGCATGAGGTCAGGCCTAAATGTTGGGGGAATTAATGCTTCCTAGGGTCAGCCCTCAACCAATAACTGATGGGAGTTAGTGGATACACACGTATGAAGCGTCCTTGCACCTCGGTTGGGTTAACTGTGAGGTGTGTTTGGCAGGACTGCACCCCAGTCTCTCACAGCAGTGACTTGCTTGATTTCACAATCTCAATTCACTCCGTTCCTTTCCCTCTCCTCCACGGGTGCTTCTTGTGATCAGCGCCCAGATTAGTTATCTGCATTCATATCTTTGTCTCAGGGTCTGCCTTTGGAATAACCCAATCTAAAATAAGTTCCTTGAGATATTCCTCTTGGCTTCTACTCATTTTCCTTCTTATTATTTGGATGGATTTCTGTTTTTACAACAAACAATCCCCATCCAAGGGGTCCTTGACCTAAATTACCACCTCATCCGGGAAGCCACATCAGACACTCCCACCAGACCATGGAAATGACCTCGCAACGCACTTCCATAGACCTTGTCATTTTCTTTTCGTAGCTCTTAATCTTATTGTATTATAATCAATTATTTAATTGTCCGACTCTTCTGCTAGACTGATATTCCATTGAGGCCAGGAACTATTACTTTTACCATTGTGTTCAAGCACCCTAACCCAGCAATTGGCATGTAATAATTTCTCAAAAAAAAAAAAAAATCTTTGGAATAAATTAATGAAACAAAGGAGAATAAAGCTTGAGTGGGAGAAAACGAGAGCTCAGTTTTGGACATATTGGATCTAGGGGCTACTAGGAACATCCCTTGAAGAAGGAGTTGGATGTATGAGTATGGAGCTCAGGTGAGAAGTGAGGGCTAAAGGCATAGATTTTGATTTGGGAGATTTATCATTTATTTGATAGTTGAAAGAAGAAGTGTATGAAGAGTGCAAAGGTTATTGACTTACATAGAACCCAGGGAACATCATTAATTACAGAGTCGATGGCGGGTGAGAGGCGCATAGCAGAAAAGAGGCGTGGTCAGGGAGGATTACCAGGACACTGGCTATCCTGGACGTGAGGGAAGTTGGGTCCTCAAGAAGCAGGGAGTGGCCAGTAGTGTCCGCTGTGGCAGAGGGACCAATTAAAATAAGGACACTAAAATAGGTCTGTCTGATTTAACAAGATCATTGATGGCCATGGCAAGAGTAATTTCTTTCTTCGATAATATTTTATTTGAAACATACCATATTATGCCAGGCCTTGGTCTTGGCACAGAGGAAGATACTCATGGAACGTAGTAGCATAAGGTGGAAGCCAGATGGCAGCGATCTGAGCAGAGGCTACGGGAGGAAGATGTGGAAACAGGGGAGGGAGAGTGTTCTTTAAAAAGTTTAGATGGGAAGGGGAGGAGAGATTACATAGTGACTATAAAATATTCTAAAGACTTCTTCAATTATTTATTTTCTTCTGTTGTCTTTTAATTTATAGTTTTATTTAATTTATCATTCTTTTAATTTATAATTCATCATAATATCTAGGAGGACAGCAGTTTTGACGGCAACATTTGCCGATTTGGCACTAAGGTGGGCTTATCTACAACACCTCAAGGAAGAGGTTTCCTGGCTGCAAGAAAAGGATTCACCTGCCGTAGATGAACGAGGTGATCGCACTGAATGGGAAGGAGACTCTGAGCCTTTGTTTCAATAAAGGTAGCATTCTAGGGGGGCTTCAAGTGCCGAGAGTCGAGGGAAACCTGGGCTTTGATTTCCACTGGATGGCGTATACGATTCTAAGAAGTTTATATTTTTTTCTCTTGTTTTTATTGAAATGGGATTCTGCCATTTCTAGCATTAAAAATTAATGGAGCCGGGCAGAGCCCATGGCGCACTCGGGAGAGTGCGGCGCTGGGAGCGCGGTGACGCTCCCGCCGTGGGTTCGGATCCTATATAGGAATGGCCGGTACACTCACTGGCTGAGTGTCGGTCACGAAAAAGACAAAAAAAAAAAATTAATGGAGCCAATTAAAATAATTTTAATGTAACATGTAAGTTATCTATATATAATTCACCTATTACATAAGATAAAAGTGATACACGTTTACATTAGTCATCTGTGAATTTCATTGTCTAATCCAGTTCCTCTTCTGTGAATAATATTAATGCTTTTTAAAATTAACAGCTTGTTTTTTTATATTTGTTCCAAGGACTGATCATAAGTCTGAAAAGCTGCATGCTGCTCCAGAGTTGATAAACTGGCAATCCCTGAAACAAGACACTACACTGATGAAATGAATAAAATACTGTCAATTTTTTTTTACTTTTCTTGGACACTACAATTTTTTCCTTAAGGGACGCTTTTAAAAATTATGATAAAATACTCATAACATAAATTTTACATCTTAAGTATTTTTAAGTGTGCAGCTCAGTTGTGTTAAGCATATTCGCAGTGTTGTGTAACCAATCTGCAGAATTATTTTCATCTCGCAATATTGACACTCTATACCCATTAAACAGCTCCCCAGTTTTCCCTACCCTTAACCCCTAGCAACCACCATTCCACTTTTGTCATTGTGAATTTGACTACTCTAAGTATCTCATATCATTGGAATCATATAGTATCTGTCCTTTTGTGACTGACTTCATTTAGCATACTGTCCTCAACATTCGTCCACGCCGTAGCATACGTCAGAATATCCTTACTTTAAGGCTGAGCAATATTTTATTGCTTGTATATGCCATATTTTGCTTGTCCAGCCATCAGTTGATGGACACTTGGGTTGCTTGTATCTTTTGGCTATTGTGAATGATGTTGCTATGAACATGGGTGTGCAAATATCTCTTCAAGACCATGCTTTCAACTCTTATATTTGTTACTTGGGTCTTCTCTCTTCATTTTTTAGTCTTTCCAGTGGTTTGTCTATTTTGATTATCTTCTAATAAAACCACTTTTGTGTTTTGTGGACCTTTTGTATCTTTTTTTTGGGTCTCTATTTCATTTAATTCTTCTCTGATCTTAATTATTTCTGTCTACTAATTTTGGGATTGGGTTGTTTTTGTTCTTCTAGTTCTTTGAGGTATATTGTTAGGTTGTTTATTTGAAGTCTTTCTGTTCTTTTGATGTAAGCATTTATTGCAATAAACTTACCTCTTAGTAATGCTTTTGCAGTATCCCACAGGTTTTGGTAAGTTGTGCTTGTATTTTCTTTTGTTTCTAGAAGTTTTTTGATTTCTTGCTTTATTTCTTCTTTGACCCATTGGTCATTCAGTAGCATGTTGTTTAATTTCCATGTATTTGTATAGTTTCCAAAGTTTTGTTTGTTGTTAATTTCTAATTTTATTTCATTGTGGTCTGAGAATATACTTGATATGATTTCAGTCTTTAAATCCGTTGAGACAATTTGTGACCTAATACATGAGGTCTGTTCTGGAGAATGATCTGTGTGCTGATGTGAAGAGTGTACATTCTGCAGTTGTTGGATGAAATGTTCTGTGTATGTCTGTCAAGTTTAATTGGTCTGAAGTGCTGTTTAAATCCAATATTTCTCTGCTAATTCTTTGTCTAGATGATCCGTCCAGAGCTGAAAGCAGCATGTTAAAGTCCCCGACTATTACTGTATTGGGGTTTATTTCTCCCTATACTTCCAATAACAGTTGCTTTATATATCTGGATGCTCTGATGTTGGTTGTATATATATTTATGATTGTTATATCTCCTTGCTGCATTGATCCTTTTATCATTATATAATGTCTTTCTTTGTCTCTTTTTATACTTCTTGGTTTGAATTCTAATATAAATATGGCAACTTCTGCTCACTTTTGGTTTCCATTTGCGTGGAATGTCTTCACTGTTAGTCTATGTGACTTTATTGGTGAAGTGAGTTTCTTGCAGGAGCATATAATTGGGTCTAGTTTTTAATCCATTCAGCCAGTCTGTATCATTTAAGTAGGGAATTTAATTCATTTACATTCAGATGTTATTCAAAGGTATTGCCTTATTCCTGCCATTTTATTCATTTTTTTATGCTTATTTTACATGTCTTTTGTTCCTTTCTTTCTCTTTTATTGTTTACCTTTGCTGTTTGGTGGTTTTTGTTTTTCTGTTTTGTTTTTGTTTTTTGTAGTGATGAGATACATTTTCTTTCTCTTTTCATTTGTGTATCTGTTCTTCTGCAGTTTTTCATCTTTTTCATGCATTTATGGTGATATATATCACTTTTTTAATTCCACATGTAGGACTCCCTTGACAATTTGTTGAAAGTCTGGTCTTATGATGGTGAATTCCTGCAGTTTTTGTTTGTCTGAGAAAGATACTATTTCTCCTTCATGTCTGAAGGAAAGATTTGCTGGATATAATATTCTTGGTTAGCATTATTTTTCTTTTAGCACTTTGAATATGTCATCTCACTCTCTCCTGGCCTAAGGTTTTTGTTGAAAAGTCTGCTGTTAGCCTGGTGGGAATTCCCTTATAGGTGATTTGATGCTTTTCTCTTGCTGTGTTTAGAGTTTTTTCTTTTTCTTTGACTTTTGAGAATTTGACTATAATGTGTCCTGGGTAGGTCCTTTTTGGGTTGAATATGTTTGGGATCTTTGAGCTTCTTGGATCTGTAAGACCATATCTCTTCTAAAACTTGGGAAATTTGGGGCTATTGTTTCATTAAATAGTCTTCAATGCCTTTCCCTTTCTCTTCCCCTTCCAATACACCTATAATACAGATGTATGCCACAGTTATCAGAAAGATCTCATAGGTTTTCTTCATTTTTTTCAAATCCTTTTATCTTTTTCTTTATGGTCCAACTGTGTTAATCCAAAAAGCCTGTCTTCTAGTTTAGAAATTCTTTCTTCTACCTGTTCTAGCCTGCTGTTTATGCTCTCAGTTTATGCTGTTTATTTTGTTGACTAAATTCTTCAGTTCCAGGATTTCTGCTTGGTTCTTTTTTATTGTCTCTATCTCTTTGTTGAACTTCCCATATATGTCCTGGATTGTTTTTGTTGTTGTTGTTTTGTTTTTTTTTTTTTTGTTTTACTTCATCGTGATTTCTCTCTGTTTTTTCATCCATCATGTTGAGTTTCCTTAGTATTGCCATTTGGGATCCAGTTCGGGTGATTCGACAGTTTCATGTTGTTTGGGGTCTGGTATTGGACGATTGTAGTCTCCTTTTGGGAGAGTCATGTTTCCCAGTTTTTTCATGCTTCCTGTATCTCCGCTTTGATGTCTGAGCATGTGGTGGTACAGTTGCTTCTTTTAATTTTAGTGGTGGTTTTTGAAGGGAGAGACTCTTTCATGTAGAAATGTTCTATAATGACAAGTGAGTCGGGCACATTAAGTTTGCATCTCGATGAGTGCGGTAGTGCAGACCTCGTGCAACTTCTTTACTGTATTCAGTCTTGGATTTGTCTGCATGTGCCTTCGTGGCCTAGGCTATGGGGCCCCTGCAGTTTCTCATTGTAGTGGGTGTCCCTGGGGAGGGTTGTGGCTGTGGGTCCTGCAGTTCTGCAGAGGCCTGCTTTAGAGGGTCAGAGACCTTGTCTGATCCACTGTCGGTCATTGAGCAGGTGTACACTGGTGCAGCAGGTCCTGGCAGCTCTACAGAGGGCCACCAGACCAGCTCTTGAGCCTATAACAAACTGCTAGGAAGCAGTAGGCCCCAAGTCCTCCGTGGAGGACTATGTTTGGAGGAGGGGCTCCACTGGGCTGGCTGCTGGTGCGGGCACCTGTGGGTTCAGCAGGTCCGCAGGCCATGTGGGGCAGGTATGAGCGAATGTGGGGAACATGCACACCTTGGTGGCTTTTGCACTCAGCTGGTCTGCCTGCTCACTTGGGGACAGAGGGGGTGCTGGTCAGATTCAGATTCTGGGGTCTCAGTCTTTCTGTCTGTGCTGGGCTCCAGGAAGCTGGGGCCATGATCCCACCAGTGCCCATGTGAACACAATAGAATGCAGGCAGGGTCTCCAGGCAAAAGCAGTCCGTCGGTCTCACTGCGTTCAGGAAAGAGCGCACTGCAGCCGCAGGTTTGGCTCCAAGACAGCTGCATCAAAGCCACTGAGGGCAGGAGGGGGTTTCCTCTCCTTGGACTTCAACTATGAGACTGTGATTACACTGACACCAAGCTACTCTCCAGCTAGGCCTGGGTCCTGAAAAGACTGGGGGACTCTCTTGTGGCGGGGAATGCTGGCATTTATGGTGGCGGTGGAAATAGATGTGGTCTTTCCTAGCTTACCTTCTCTCTGCCTGATTCCAAGCCAGTCTCCGCGATGGGACAGAGGCTGGATGCCTTGCTCTGCTCTCCGTGGTGCCGTTTCCATCTTTTGCACTTCACACAGACCTTGTCACTCTCCTGGTGCTATGCAGCATATTTCCTTAGTTGCTCTGGTCAAAGTATATTTGATTTTCTGTTATTTTGGTCTCTATTTGTGAGGGGAACTAGCGTCAGACCTCTCTAGCTGACCATCTTGGGAGGAAAAAAGTCTTTCTTTTTAACTAAGCAGCGGGTACAAATCTGAGTCCACAACTTAGGCATGTAAGAAATATAACTTTTTAAATGTCAACATAATTTCCATACCAAGCCCTCATTCTAGTTGACAGCAGAATCTTAGTCTGTTTTAATTTGGGGTCTTTCTCTTCCTTGGGTTGTCTAAATTCTAAGTCTTCCATCATTGGAGTTGATGAGCATGCAGCTCTTGGTGGAATCTTACCCTGTAGGCATCGCTGGGTGTAGAATTCCAGGCTGACTGTTATTTTATTTTAGCATATTGGAGACCGCCAATTCAAGTCTCAAATCATGTGACAGCTGGCTTGCAGTTATGAATTGCCAGGAAAAATATTTTTGCTTCCAATAAGTATCAAGATCAAGGCAGGTGAGTCCCTTGCGCTTGCTGACTGTGCAATAGGTTTATTCCTTGACCTTTACACAGAGGATATAGCCTTTGGGGGTCCCTGGTCCTTGCCTTATATAGGAGTCTCCTTAAAAACTTCCAGTCTCAGGGAGGCTGTGGGCTTTTTCTGGCCTCAGCAGCACTCATAGAGTCCTTCAAGATCTCCAGGGTTCAGCACTACTGCCCCGGGCTCCTGTTTTCACTCTGTTCTGGGTCTTTGTCGAGCTCTTACTTTCACACTCTGAGATGCATATAAAAACATACATTTTTTGTTATTTTCATCAGGAGGGTTTTCCTGGGAACCCAGTCCATCGTAACGCCAGAAGTAAAAATCTCACCCATCCCTTTTGTTTTTTCTGTCTTTTGTAAACAACCGCTGGATTTCGTTTCTTTTCCCTCCCAATCAGAGACCCCATGTTTTAATTGAGAGATGTACCCCATTAATATTTTTTAGTAAAACCAGTTCAATTTGGTTATATTTCGTGTTTATTACTTATAATTTTTAGTTCCTCTTTTCTTCTTGCCTTACTTTTGCTAGCATGATCCAGTTTCTTCACACCCTTCTACCTCCCACCAGTTATCGGTGCTACCATGACTCTGGGTGGGTTATTCTCAACTCCCAGCTCTCTCTGCTGGACCCATGCTCCCTCCCCACCCCCCACACACCCCCCATTGCAAGAGTTTTCTGAGGGTTTTATTAGTTTAAAGATATTTTTTGTTTGTTTCAGTCTGTATTTTTTATCATCCAAAGTTCATAGGTTACATTCAGGCTCATTCTTGGCATTATGCTTTCTACCAGTTTTAACAAATGTGGAATGACCTATATCCATCACTAAAGTATCATAGCAAGTAGTTTCACTGCCCTAAAAATCCCCTTTGCTCTGCCTGTTCACCCCTCCATCCTCCCTACCCCCTGGAAACTACTGATCCTTTTACTGTCTCCATTGTTTTGCCTTTCCCAGAATGTCATAAATTTGCAATCATACAGTACATTACCTTTCTAGATTGTCTTCTTTCACTTAGTAATATGCATTGTTTCCTCCATGTCTTTCCACAGCTTGGCACTCATTCCTTCTTTTTAGTAGACTTACTTTTTTAGAGCAGTTTTAGAGTCACAGCAAAATTGGGTAGAAAGTACAGAGATTTCCCATAGAACCACTGCCCTCACATACATGCACCCTCCCCCACCATCAAAATCTAACACAAGAGTGCCATTATGTTACAACTGATACACCTCCACTGACACATTAGTATCAGCCAAAGTTCATAGTTTACGTTAGGGTTTATTCTTGGTGGTGGCATTCTGTGGGTTTTGACAAATGTATAATGACATGTAAAATGACACCATTTTAGTGGATACAAAGTAGCGTCACTGCCTAAAAATCCTCTGTGCGCCACCTATTTGTCTCTTCCTCCTGTTCAACCCTGGGAAGCCACGGATCCTTTTACTGTCTTCATAGTTTTGCCTTCTCCAGAATGTCATGTAGTTGGAATCGTGCAGTATGAACCCTTCCCATGTGGACTTCCTTCACTTAGCAATATGCCTTTAAGGTATTTCCATGTCTTTTCATGGCTCGATGGCTCATTTCTTTTTAGGGCTGAATACTATTCCATTGATGTACCACAGTTTAATTACCCATTCACCTACTGAAAGACATCTTTGGTACTTCCAAATTTGGGCCATTACGAATAAAGCTGCTGTAAACATTCATGTGCAAGTTTTTGGGTGGACATAAGTTTTCAACTCATTTGGTTAAATACCAAGGAGCACAATTGCTAGCTCATATGGTAAGAGTATGTTTAGTTTTGAAAGAAACTTCCAAACTGTCTTCCAAAGAGGCTATCCCCTTCTGCATTCCCACCAGCAAGGAATGAAAGTTCCTGTTGCTCCACGTTCTCACCAGCATTTGTCGTTGTCAGTGTTTGGGGTTTTGGCCATTACAGTAGGCGTGTATTGATAACTCACTGTTTTAATTTGTGATTCCCTGTTGACATATGATGTGAGCATCTTTTCATATGCTTATTTACTACTTTTATGTTGTTTTCTTGTGAGATGTCTGTTTGGGTCTTTTTTTCAATTGAGTTGTTCGTTTTTTTTATAGTTGAGTTTTTAGAGTTATTTGTACATTTTCGATAACAGTCCTTTATCAGATATGTCTTTTGCAAATATTTTCTCTGCCTTTAGTTTCTCTTCTTATTCTCTTGACAGTTTCTTTCACAGAGCAGAAGTTTCTCATGTCAATGAAGTCTAGCTTATCAATTATTTCTTTTGTGGATTATGCCTTTAGTGTTGTTTCTAAAAAGTCATTGTAATACCCAAGGTCATCTAGGTATTTTCCTTTGTTATCACCTTGGAATTTTTTGGTTTTGCATTTTACATTTAGGTCTGTGATCTATTTTGAGTTAATATTGAAAGTTGTAAGGTCTGTGCCTAGATTAATTTTTTACAGGTTGGTGTCCAGTTGTTTCAGCACCGTTTGTTAAAAAGATTATATTTTCTCCATTATATTGCCTTTTCTCCTTTGTCAAAAATCGGTTGACTATTTTTATGTAGGTCTGTTTCTGGGCTTTCTGTTCTGTTCCATTGTTCTTTGGCCAATACCACACTATCTTAATTACTATAGTTTTTTATAGTTGTAAGGTTGGGTAGTGTCAACTTTACAACTTTGTTCTTCAATATTGTGTGGGCTATGTTGGGTCTTTTGCTTCTTCTTATAAACTTTAGAATCAATTTGCCAGTATCCACAAAATAATTTGCTGGACTTTATAGATCAAGTTGAGAGGAACTGACATCATGATAATATTAAGTCTTCCTACTCATAAACATAGAATATCTCTTCACTTATTTAGCTCTTCTTTCGTTTCTTTCATCAGAGTTTTGTAGTTTTCCTCAATTTTACATATATCTTGTTAGATTTAAGCTGAAGTATTTTATTTTTGTTAGGGTGCTAATGTAAGTAGTAATGTGCTGTGTTTTTGAAAAATTATTATTTCAAATTCCAATTGTTCATTGCTGGTATATAGAAAAGTTATTGACTAACCTTGAATTCTACAACCTTGCTATAATTGCTTATCAGTTCCAGGACTTTATTTTGTTGATTCTTTCAGATTTTTTACATAGACAGTTATGTCATCTATGAACAAGGACAGGTTTATTTTTTCCTTCCTAATATCTATACCTTTTATTTCCTTTTCTTATTTTATTGCGTTAGCTGGGATTTCCAGTATGATATTAAAACATAATGGTGAGAGAGGACATCTTTGCCTTATTTTCGATCTTGGCAAGAAATCTTCTGGTCTCTCAGCATTAACAATGATGTTGGCCATAGGATTGTTTGTAGATGGTATTTATTATGTTGAGGAATTTCTACTCTATGCCTACTTTGCTGAGAATTTTTATTATGAATGGGTGTTCGATTTTGTTTAGTGCATTTTCTGCATCTATTGATATGATTATGTGATTTTCCTTCTTTAGCCTATTGATACTGTAGATTGTATTAATTGATTTTCAAATGTTGAGCCACCCTTCCATACCTGGGGTAAGTCTCACTGGGTTCTGGTGTATAATTCTTTTTACACATTGCTGAATTTGACCTGCTAAAATTTTGTTGAAAATTTTTACATCTATGTTTATAAGAGATATTGGTCTATAGTCTTCTTTTCTTATAAAGTCTTTTTCTGGCTTTTGTATTAGAATAATGCTGGCCTCATAGAATTAATTAGAAAATATTCTCTCTGCTTCTATATTCTGAAATAGATTGTAGAAAATTGGTATACATATATTTTTAATGCATGGTAGAATTTACCAATAAACACATCTGATCCTAGTGCTTTCTGTTTTGAAAGGTTGTTAATTTTTTATTAAATTTCTTTAATAGTTATAGACCTATGCAGATGGTCTATTTCCTATTGTGTGAATTTTGACAGATTATGTCTTTCAAGTAGTTGGTCCATTTCATCTATGTTATCAAATTTGTGGATATAGGGCACTTCATAGTATTTCTTTATTATCCTTTTAATGTCCATGAGATTTGTAGTGGTGTCTTCTCTTCTATTTCTTGTATAGTAATTTGTGTTTCCTCTCTTTTTTTCCTGGTTAGCCTGGTTAGAGGCTTATCAATTTTATTGATCTTTTCAAAGAACCAGTGTTAGGTTTTAGTGATTTTCTATATTAATTTCCTGTTTTCAATTTTATTGATTTCTGCTCTAATTTTTTATTATTTATCTTCTGCTGCTTATTTCGGATTTAATTTGCTCTTCTTTTGTTAGTTTCCTAAGGTGGAGGCTTGGATAATTGATTTTAGAGCTTTCTTATTTTCTAATATATGCATTCAATGATAAAAATATTCCTCTACACACTGTTTTCACTGCATCCCACACATTTTGATAACTTGTATTTTCAATTTGAAGTGTTTCAAACTATTTTAAAATTTCTCTTGGTATATCTTATTTGACCTGTGTGTTATTTAGAAATGTGTTGTTAAAGTATTTGGGGATCTGTAGCTGCCTTCCTGTTATTGATTTATAGTTGTGGTCTTAGAGCAAGTGTTGTAAGATTTATTCTTTTGATAATTTGTGTTTTATGGCTCATTATGTGATCTGCCTACCTTGGTGAATATCCCATGTGAACTGGAGAAAATGTGCATTCTGCTTTGTTGGAAGAAGTAGTTGATAGATATCCCTTACATCCGGTTAATTGATGGTACTGTTGAATTCAACTGTGTTCTTATTGATTTTCTACCTGCTGGGTCTGGCCATTTCTGAGAAAGGATGTTAAAATCTCCAACTATAAGTGTGGCTCCATCTATTTCCCCTCGAAGTTTTATCATTAGGTTAGGCTTTGGTAAAACAATTTCTCTTGAAGGTAAGTAAGACTTGTTAAGAAAGACAGTGCGCCGGTGGATTTCAACATGACTACCCTACACTTCCTACTGGAAGTGTGAAAGATTTCTCTCTGATCTTCACTTTGAGAACCTGGTAGAGATTGTGAGGGAAAAGTCACAAAAGTGAAAATACCCCTCCTATGACTGGGTCCCTCTGGAGTTTTAACTATCAGCCTTGTCCACACTGAGCCTCCAGCAATTTGTCAATTATGGTTCTGGTTTTCCTACCCTGGTACTGGTTCCAACAGAGGTTTCCACTTATGGGTTTCTGCTATAGTAAATTGTGGTTTTCTGTACCAGCCTGTCTGTCTCTCCAATTTTGGGGGCAGTGGTTGGCCCTGTGAGCTCACTTTTCTGATGGATCTAAGAAGAGTTGTGAATTTTTCAGTTTGTTGAGCTTTTTACCTGTTAAGCAGAGTGGTAACTTCCATGCTCCTTATATCCCCAGAACTGGAAGTCTCCTGTTCTTACTTTCTTAATACATGCATTTAATGTCAAGAAATGTCATAGTTATTTCTTTAGATTTAACCCAAGTACTACAAAGTTCGTTGCTCACCACTGTTTCTTGTACTCTTCAGCTTCCCTATCTTAAGATCTTTCTTCTGATTTCTTTTTCCTTTGGCTAGGTTACTTCCTGGAGTGTTTTCCTTGGACATGTGTAAATGGTATGCTTTCTGAGGACGTGCAAATGTGTAAATGTCAAGAATATTATCTTCACTGGGTATAGGATTTTTGGACTTAACCCCAGTTCCCTTGGGAGCCCAAATTGAGTGTCCATTATCTTTTAGCTTCCAATACTGCAGAGAAGTTGAATTCACTTTTCTTTAGAGTGTCCTGGTCTCTCTGGCTGGAAGCTTATACAATTTTATTCTTTATCACTGAAGTTCAGAAATATTACCAGGATATGTCTAGGTATTTACCTTTTGGGGGGGACCCTGCTTTCTTTCAATATAACAATTCTAATACTTCATCACTTTAGAATTTGAAAACTATTTTTTCCTTTATCATCATTTCTTTGTTTGTGCTGTTTTCTCCTGAAAATCTTATTATTTGTATAATAGATTTCCTAGGTTTGCCTTCCAAGTGTTTTATTGTTTCCCTCATGATTTGTAGTTCTGTTTGGTTTTGTTTTGTGCTGAGAGTTGTGAATTATTTATCCCCTTTGGTCTTGTACCCACTATTTTAGTTCTCACAACAATCATAAAGACTTTTGGTTTCTCATGAACTTTTAAATCCAAAATCATGTTTTGTACTTACAATGAATCTTCTTTAAAATTTGTCCAATTGCATCTATTTGAGATTCTTGTTAAATTTTATTAAATTTTCTTCAGTCTCTTTCAGTACTTTTGCCTCAGTAAGACACACACCCCCGTTAGACTTTGTGTTAATCATCTATTATTGCATAACAAGTTACCCAGAAGGTAGTGGTTGGAAATACAAACATTTATTATCTCACAGTTTTTGCTGGTCGGGAATCTGAGAATGGCTTAGCTGGGTAGTTTTGGTTCAAAGTCTCTCACAGGCTGTTATCAAGATGTGGCCAGGGGGTCGGGAGATAGGGGGAGTTGGTTAATGGACACAAAAATCACAGCTAGATAGAGAAAATAAGTTCTAGTGGTGTACAGTACTGCTAGGCATCTATAATAATAATTTATTGTAAGTGTTCAAATGGCTAGGAGAGATCAAATGTTTTCATCACAAAGAAATGATAAATTTTTGCAATGGTGAATTTGCTGACTACCCTGATTTGATCACTACACATTGTATTCATGAATTAAAATATAACCCCACACCTCATAAATATGTACAATCAATACATTTCCATTAAAAAATAGATTCTTTAAAAAAAAAGCTGGCCAGGGTTCCAGTCCTCTCAAAGCCACAGAAGGATCTGCTCCCAAGCTCACTCAAGTGGCCTCCTCTGCAAGGCTGTCTTTATGACATGGCACCAACGTCTCCCAGAATGAGTGATCCAAAAGAGTGTGAGAAAGAAAACCCAAGACAGAGGCTGAAATCCATTTGTATCCTCATCTCAGAAGTGACATCCCATTCTCTTTGTCATATCCTACTCATTACAGGGGAGTCAGTAAGTCCAGCCCATGCTCAAGGCAAGGGGATTACACAAGGATGTGAGTGCCATGAGGTAAAGACTCTCCTCCCTTGAGTTACTGAGACCCATTTAATAGAGCCGGAACTTTCCCTGCATATTTGTGAATGTGGTTCCTCTGAGTCTGTTTATGTCAGGTGTGTGGAGGTCTCCTGGGCATTGACAGAAGTGAAGAGGTAGAAGATATGACAGTCTTTGTTCTAGAGGCTGGAGGCAAACAAGCTGTCCTTTGAATTAGGTCAGCCAGAATACCTGGCCTCCTATTCCGTCCAAAAATATGACCAGGACTGCCCTGAAAGCCATGGGGAGCCACTAGAGAACAATGTGATCAAATTTACATTTCAGGAAAAAGTTGCATTATTACAGATACAGAGGATGGTTTGCAGGAGAGGTAAGAGGGCTTAGTTATGGATCTTTGGCAATAATTCAGGCAAGAGATGATTTGGGCTGAATCAGAGCAGTGGCATTGGAAGTGGGAGGATTTGATACCTAGAAGAGAAAATTTACTAAATTTGTATCAGGATGTTGTGGGTGAGAGAAAAGGAATAAAGGATAATTCCCAATCATTTGGCTTCAGCAGTTAGGTATATGAAGGAGCCACTCTCTAGAATAAGAAAATACAATTAGGAGAACTTATTCTTTTGGTGTGGGCTGGGGGGATAATTGATTCAGCTTTTCAAATGCTTTGCTTCAGGTGCCTGTGGGACATACCAAGGGAATTTTTCAATAGGAAGCTGTGTTAGAGCCGCAGCTCAGTGTGGAGGTCAGGCTGATGGTGGAAATGATGAGTCATGTTAATAGCGAAGTCGGAAAGGACACATTCAGGAAGAGGAGAATAAGGCTAAGGGGGGAAACCCTCTGAAAAGAATTACGAAACAAAGAGAGGAGAGTCACAAGAAGAAGGAAATGGTTGATAACATCAAATATTGAAGGTGTTGAGTGAAATAAAACTGGGAGAGGATCCATCTGATGTGAGACTAAGACTACTGGTGATGTCTCAGTGGAGCAGTGCGGATGCGTGACCGATCACAGCAAGTTGAGGCAGTGGATAAACGAGGAGGTACAGAGAGTGACGCTGCTCTGGTCTGGATATCTGTGTCCCCTCAAAAATTTATGTTCAGACTTAATCTTCAGTGCTACAGTATTAAGAGGAAGAGCCTTTAGGAGGTGATTAGGCCCTGAGGTCTCAGCCCTCACGGATAGGATTCATGCCCTTATAAAAGGACTTGAGGGAGGAAGTCTGGTCCCCTTTTATGCCTTCTGTCCCTTCCACCGTATGAGCATATGATGCTCGTCCCCTCTGGGGGACACAGCAACAAGGCTTCATCTTGGAACTGGAGAAGTGCAGACTGGACCCTCGCCAGACACCGAACCTGCTGATGCCTTGATCTTGGATTTGTCAGCCTCCAGAACTGTGAGAAGTAAATGTGTGTTGTTTATAAACTACTCATTCTGTGATATTTTATTATAGCAGCTCTAATGAACTCAGACAGATGCTTAGCTCGGAAAGGGGGAAAGAGGTAGAGGGAAGCCAGAGGAAGAAACTGACACTTTGGCTTAAAATGGAACAGTTGTTGCAGTTGTTGTTATTATTATTCCTACTCTTGACGTTTATTGAACACATGTGCCAGGCATTTGTTTTCAGTGTTTTTATCATTATTGTATAATGCTTGGCAATGTGTCAGTAGAGGAGTGTGAAGATACAGGAAAGACAGGGAATGCTTCATGGATTCAACTCCTAGGAAGGCCGGGAGGGGATATGTAGTGTATATCTAATAACTTTTTGTTTATCGAACATATTTCTGTTTATGAAATGCCACTTGCCCACCTGGTAAGGCTGTCGATCACATGTCCCCACTTTCCACCCCAGTTTCTGCTGAACACTGGAATGAGCACTTGACCCAGAGGGGCTGATCATTTCCTTGCTTCAGAGATGGATATTTTGGAAACAAGTTTGGCAATCAGAGTCCTTCCTTGTACTTTTAAGTTACCAAGAAAATAAATTTTTCTTTCCTGTGGTGTCATTATTTGTAAGGGCAATGAAAGCTAGAATTGCTGGTGGTGATCTTTGCCACCCACATGGAGGTAGCCTTTCTGGGACAGAGGAACAGAGGAAAGAAGAGCTCAAAGGGGGCCAAGAGAAAGGCAACGTCCTGAAAAATTATTTTGAACTCTTGGAACTATCTGTGGTTAAAGCCAGCCCTATTCTTGGGATTCATTTGCTTAAGTTAACTTAAATAGGGTGTTTGTCACAACCAAAACCATCAAGGCTAATACAGGTGAGGTAAAGTATGCAAGAAGGAGAGATTAAAATAGTGCAGGAGTTAAGATGCCACCTCTACTGAGCCAGAAGGGAAACAATTAGAGTATAGTAGAGTTAATGAGGGGACAACAATTTATGAAAGTTCTCTTCTGATGACTTCCTTTTTCTCTCTCATAAATGAAACTGTTACCTTTAAATTGTGATGGAGGAAGCGGCAGAACTTCAGAAAAGCGATGAGAATGTAGCCGCTGAGGGGGAATAGGAGAAACGCATCAAGGGCGTGCTCTAGGATGTCGTGAGCACTGAGAAACCATGGGTGTGTGCCGCTACATCCGTACAGTTTTCTATTTTATTTTCTTTTTTCCTCTAGCCTTGCCCTACAGCTGAAATGTAAGAATAGAAAAGGCAGATCATCGGGCTGATCTTCAATTTTAGAGAATGTGCACAATGAACAAACAATAGGTTAAGGGAATTAGCATTGAAGACAGAGAGAAAATGACTGAGGTCCTGGGCTGTGGGATTCAGGCGACACGCAGAGCAAAATGAAGCCTGAACGACAGAGCCAACCACCCAAGGGAAGTGGAGATGCCAAGGTCATTGTGACGTGGCATAGAGACACGGAGTACCGGTAGCACATGGACGAAAACCGGAATGATAGAAGGTTGCGGCCGGGGAGTGGAGTATTGGGGTTTAAATTACAAAGGAGGAATGGATTTAGGGAACAGCATGATATCGGTTTAGGAAATGAGTGACTGAGAACGAGGCATGGAGCTCTCCTTCATAATACCTCAATTGTTTCTAGTTTAAATCCACAAATACCAAACGGGCACTTAACGCTGCCGAGCAATCCTCCTCCTCTGCTGTAGTAAAGTTGCTCTTTCACTCTTCAAAATGACTATGTGATGTCTTCTCCTCCTCAAGTCTCTGTCATCTCCTCTTTTCATCATCCTCAGGGTAATGACCTTGCCTCGTAGATTAAATGAAAAGTATCGTAGTTGCAAATAACTAATCCATTTTCTAAATGATCGAACCCAGTAACCTACTTGTAACTTAACCCACCATGTTCTGCTTTCCCTCTTGTTTCAATACGCGGGAACATGATGGTGGTTTGGACTAGGGCTGTACATATTTTGGAAACAAAACAAATGTGGGATGTGAGTGAGAGGAATCAAGGGTGAGGCATAGTTGTTTTGCCACAGCAAGTAGGTGGGAGCAAGAAATGTTCCTGCTTCTCTCCAAGCCAACCTCTCCTTTAGAATTCTGTGTTCCGTCCTCTTGGTCCTCCCCAAGACCATGCTTCTTCAAGTATTCCGTTTTTCTCTGGCACCACCAGTTTCCATTTACGGGGCCACTCTAATCTGCATATGCACGTGCTTTAATATCACCCGTCACTGAAAAACATCCTCTGTGACCTCATGTCCCTCTCCAGCTCCCACACACACCTCCCTAGGAGACTTGTGTCCCTCACTAGCTGCACCTCCACACCCCTCATTTTCTCCTCCACCCACACCTTCTGGGCTTTCATTCCTACCACTCCTCTAATACTCCAATCAAGACCACTAATAACCCACATCTCTTCAAAGCCAAGGCTCAGTGCTCTGTCCCTGATTCACTCATCCACTCGGCGATGTTTTGTGTGATAAACCAATACCTCCTTCTTGAAGGACTTTTTTCTCTAGGCTCTGTGACACTGGTTTTCCATTGACCCCACCGGGAAATCTCAAAGCCCTTCTTCTTGTCTGGTATTCCTCCCGTCTCCCTGAATCCTCTGTCTTAGTGTTTTGTGGTCTGCTCTTCTGCCAGTCTTTCAGATGATCTTTTCCAGTCTCGGAGCTTCTGTATGTATGCCCTGAAGAAGCCCAAATGTACGGACTGTCCAAAAATGAGGAAACGGGAAATATTTATTTCCTGTACTTTTTTCTTCCAGATCATGAATAGAGTTGTGGTTTTAGATAGAGGGGGACTTTGTCTGCAAAGCTAAAAGAACACAAAGTTTCATTAGAAAATGTAACTAGCATATTTTTAAAATGTATCCTTTGTATTTCAGATCTTTTTGGATACCCGTTAATCTTCAGTTTGTTAATCACCTTCAGTTTGTATCTTTCTGCCTTGAGCTCCAGACTTCTCTATCCAGCTGCCACTTGGACACCTAGTAGTCATCTCAGACTTAACTTGGTCAAAAGAGAACTACTGGTTCCCTGCTCCAGCTTTCTGTGTCTTTCCTGTCTCAGAAAACGGCACGTCATCCACTTGCTTGCTGTGGCAAACCAACTATGTGTCATCCTTGACTGTCTTCATTCATACCCCACATTTGTTTTATTTCCAAAATGTGTGTAACCTTAGTCCCAACCACCAGCATGTTCCCTGGACTCCTGAAGCAGCCTCCCAGCTGGTATTCCTGCCGCCGTTCTTCTCGCTCAATGCCCATGTGCCATCCTGCACATTTCAGCCAGAGTGGCCTTTCACAATGTAAACCACATCAAGTCAACTTCCAGCTTAAAACCCTCCGTCAGCTTTCATTGAACGTACAGTAAAATCCACCTTGTTTTCTGCCTTTACAATTTGCTCCTCTTTCTGTCTGGATGTTTATTTGGCTGCCTCTTGAAGGTTCCAGCTTAAGCAGTGCCCCCCTCCCCAGTTACTTTACTTTACCCTCCTTTCTGCATCATGATTATCAGCACTCATGTAAAATTACTTTCTTACTTGTTTCTGTATTTATTGTTCTACTTCCCACCCTCCCTACACCCACACACTAGAATGTAAAATCCTTGAGGACTGGGATTGTGTCCTTTTCACTGTCCCAGAACCTTATCAGGCCTGACACATAGCAGACACTCAGTAAAGGTTTGCTCCCCAGCTGACTTTCATGCCCTCCCTCGCTCCTGACACATGCATACAAGGGAAATCACACTGAAATGAATACCGTGTTGTTTCTTCTCCTTGAATGCCTTTATTCTGCTTCCCAGCCTAGAAAAATCCTCATTTTTCTAGACTCAACTCAAAATCTTAACACCAGAAGACTCAGAATTTAGACAGTAGTGTTTTGAATGGACTTATCTTTGCCAAGTAAAATTTATGCAATATCCTTGGCTTTTATCAACAAGCGCTGTAAGAAACTGCCATATAAAACCTTCTATTACATTTGTTAGAGGAGCACTGTAGGGGACATTGTTTCTACTATAGTTCTGAGCAACCCATAAAACTCCCTCTGGTAAATTTTATTTTAGAACATAGTACTAAGAAAGGCTTGTTTTCTCCCCTGATGAACTGGTTTGCCTTTTTCCTTGATGACAACTAACATTATGCAACTGATAATGACTCTTTTTTCTCTTTACTACCAGAAAGCTCATAGTAAAATTAGATGCTAAAATATGCTGTAACTAAGCTATTCTTTTAGAACTAAATTTATTTTTCCTCTGGTCTTGATTTCCTTACGATATTTTGTTTTTCCCTGGTCCTGATTCCCTTTTTCAATTTTATCATCACTTTAGTGTATGCATTTTTTGGTGTAAGCAAACCCAAATTTTTTCCAGAAGGAGGTAGAGGTATGCATAAATAAGTAGAGTGATATTGTCTCTGTGATACCGTTTCCCATGTCTTTAAGTTGTATGAATTACTCTGTGCCTTACGCTCCCATATGCTCTGTTCACATCTCTAGTACAGCTCTATTCATATTATCTGTATAATGGAGAGGTTAAGGAAGTGGGTTCTGTAGCTAGTTGGTCTGGATTCATGTACTGGTCTATAAACTGCGTAATAGAATAATGACCTCTCCGTGGTTCAGCTACAAAAGCTGACAATACCTACTTCATAGGTTTGTTAGGAGAATTAAGTACATTGATGTTAAATGCTTAGCATGGTGCCTGGACTATACAAAGTGCTCAGCAAAGTTAGTGATTATTCTTTTTGCTATTACATTATAGTTACATATATGTTTGACTCTTCTGATACATGCTCAACTCCTTTAGGGCAGGGATGTTGTCTTATATATTTGTAGTACGTAGTACAGTGTCTGGGATCAACTAGATACTCAATGAATACTTATGGAAATTATTTAGCTTGAAATGAAAATCCACTTAAGGACTATGGCATAGTAGGAGTAAATTCAGAAAGGCATGGTAGGGCTGGATTGTGGAAAGCTTTAAAAGTCAAGTCATGTTTACATTTAATGTTATAGCAGACAAGATCCACCAATGGTTTTTGAATAACAGGTAGGGAAAAGCAACTTATTAAGGAACATTAATCTAATAACTAATTATTAGATTATCTGAGTCCATATCTGAGTACACATGGGGTGGGATAGGGTCACTAAGCTAGCTATATTCCAGTTCTCAAAGTCCCCACTAGTTCCACTGCTGGTATTTCTGCAGCTCACTTTTCTCTTGTCCTAACCTTATTTCAGAGACTTGGCTATGGTATAATGTAACAAAAGTGATGCCAGTATGAAAAAATGCTCAACATCACTCAGCATCCGGGAAATGCAAATCAAAACCACACTGAGATACCATCTAACTCCAGTTAGGATGGCTAAAATCCAAAAGACTCTGAACGATAAATGCTGGCGAGGTTGCAGAGAAAAAGGAACTCTCATACATTGTTGGTGGGACTGCAAAATGGTGCAGCCTCTATGAAAAATGGTATGGAGATTCCTCAAACAGTTGCAGATAGATCTACCATATGACCCAGCTATCCCACTGTTGGGAATATACCCAGAGGAATGGAAATCATCAAGTCGAAGGTATACCTGTTCCCCAATGTTCATTGCAGCACTCTTTACAATAGCCAAGAGTTGGAACCAGCCCAAATGTCCATCATTGGATGAGTGGATACGGAAAATGTGGTACATCTACACAATGGAATACTACTCAGCTATAAAAACGAATGAAATACTGCCATTTGCAACAACATGGATGGACCTTGAGAGAATTATATTAAGTGAAACGAGTCAAGCACAGAAAGGGAAATACCACATGTTCTCACTTATTGGTGGGAGCTAAAAATTAATATATAAATTCACACACACACACACACACACACACACACATACAAAAAAAAAAAAACCGGGGGGCGGGGGAGAAGGTATAACAACCACAATTACTTGAAGTTGATACAACAAGCAAACAGAAAGGACATTGTTGGGGCAGGGGGGGAGAGGGCGGAGGGAGAGAGGTTTTGGTGAGGGGCAACAATAATCAACCACAATGTATATCGACAAAATAAAAGTTAAAAAAAAAAAAGTGATGCCAGTAAGTTCTTTCACCATTGGCAACCAGCAGAGCTTCAGCAGAAGACTGACTGGAGGGGATGAGTCAGGGGCAAGGGAGAGTTCACAGATCCTGCACAAAGGCCTGTGAACGAGTTCTCTCCCCCAAGACAATTGTATGCTGGTGGGGAAAAAAAATCAGATTAAATCATCACCTAGGGCAATCCTGAAGGAGAAAAGAAGTCCTGGAAGGGGGTGGGTGAAAAGAGGACAGCCCCATACTCTTTGTGATCATGAGGATTGCCCTCATGCAGATGGGAGCCTGAGGCCTTTAGCACCAGCTAAAATTCTTCTGTCCTGAAACTAGTTCCTTTGAGTCACTGCCAGGCCACTGGAGAGCTGACTCCTGCACCTGGAAGGTGAGGAGAGGGTATGCACAGATAAGCCAAGGGCCTTTGTGCTTAGCAGGCTAACATCCCGGCTCTCTGGGCTGTTGACAGGAATTCTCCCCTCTGACAGTAGACTCTGGACTGTTTAGAGAAAGAAGTGAAGAGCTAACAGTCATAGAGTCAGGATGAGAAGTCCTTCCTCCTGGCTCAGAAGGACGTCCTGTTAGCAACCTCTTTGGACACAAGGAGGAAAATTATGAAGCATGATGACTGTTGATATAACCTTCCCCCCCGCCCCAGAATATTAACAGAAATAGAGGAAGGGATAGACTCAACTGAACTGTTTTGCTAGAAGACTTCTTGTTTTATCTGTTTTCCCATTCTTTCACAAGCATCCAAATGTCTAAGTTATTATCTTTCATCTTTTTCTTTACAGAATAAGCCAAGGAAAGAGAAACTGTAAACAGAAGGCTTTCAGGGATAGTCACCACCAGGAATATTATACAATAACGAAAAACTGAGCAACATATTCTGTACAAACTACAATGCAATCTAAAGTTCATTCATGCTCGCCAATCCCAAAAGTTCACATTACAAGATTTGTCATTGAGGAGACAAAGTGAGAATAGCTGTGAGCCAACCACACCTGCCAACCATGTGCATAACTTGTACGTTCATCTTGCAGAATTGCCTTTCTTTGGCGACAGTAATGTTTAAATTGGCAGTATTTTGCCTTTACTTCTTGGGCCGTTTTGTCCCTGCTGATCCTATGAGAATCTGTTTCCTTTAAAACCTCTTTGCTGATTATTCCAGAAATCAGCACGATGAGGCCTCTCCCTTGTGAGTAAAACCAATGGAAACCACCAGCATCTTGCGGGAGCCCTCCCTACCTAGGACAAGGACAGCAGGATGGGGCGGCGTCAGTGTCCTCCCACTGTCGCCAGCAGCCCGTGCACGTGACCCTAGGGGATCTATGCCAAATCGCCTGCCACCAAGTGCACCAGGGATCTCCTCCACCTGCCCACCGTGCAGCTCAGCCACCATCTTCTGGTCCTTGCAGACGTGCTTCTCCAGGCTGCAGAGCTGTGCCTCCTTGCTCCTGTTGTTGAAGCTGTCACATGCCACCATCCCCAGCAGGATGATGCCTCTGGCCAGGGCAAGGCTCCTGTTCAACCTTGGCATTCCAGACCAGCTTCAGGCCAGTCTCCCGAGCTGTGCTCAGGCTTGTAGAAGGGCAAGACCTAGAAGGATAAGACGGGGGAGATGAGGGCGGCCACCCCAGGATGTGAGTGTCTGTTCCTGCAGTGTCAGCCCACAGCTCCATGACCCTCTTGGGTTCCCCGACGCCACTGCACTGCCTGTGGGGCACATTTCTTTGCCTCCTTCCACTTTGTCCAGGGGCCCCCAGGCCCCGGCCTGAGGAGTCACCCGGTGCCCTTTACCTGCACCCCGACTAGTCCCACTGAACCAGAAAGTGCCCCCCTTGCAATTCCAGTTCCCACCTTTCCCTGCAATTCCAAGGCTTCCTTCCATCACAGATAGGCAGGCTTCTGGGATGCTTCAAAGACAACCCGGGTGGAAATCCTTGAAGACCACCCACATGAGAACAAGCAGAGACCATTCGTTCAGCTCTTGCTGTGGCAAAGGAGTCAGCCACCAGCACTTCATGGGACAGAGACTCAAAGGCAGGCAGGGGAGCGGGAGGCTCTAGAGTGGGAGAAAGGGAAGGCTACACATGTGCCCTGAATGGAGACTGTTGTCATGGGGGAGCATCCTATGAGACTGTTTTGGGGAATACATTTTGCTTTCTCTGGTTTGTCCTGAGTTGGAAGCATGGGGGTGAGAGGGGCAGACGTTAGGGAGGCTTGCAGTTATTGGTCAAATCCTGACTCCTTTGGTCAGGTTGCTGCAGGGGTCATGGTCAGAGTTCTATTTTTATATATGGTCAGGCCATGATTCTTTTGTATATTCTCTCACCAGTCATCCCCTTGTTTCCTCTGGCCACATGCACCTTTCCAGGAGAATGCTGCCAATAGGAGTTCTTAACAGGACTGATGCTTCCAAGGTGCTGGGTTTTCACATTATTTCTGAGAGAAATGCTTCAAGTGGAAGGCATCTGCTTAGGTAGCCTGAGCCCAAAGGTCTGCCTCGTAGACCTTCAGCTCTGTAGTGAAGATGCGTAGCTGAGCTCTTTGATTTTAAAATTGTGAAGCCAGCTACCCCAGCCTCCCCCAACTCCCCTTAGCTCTACCATAGTGCAGACAGCTGGTGGTTAGAGAGAACCATATATTGTCTAGAGAGTCACCACATATTTTCATGAATAGTAACTTAAAAACTGAGTAAACACCACATGCAAGCCTCTGTGTTACACAGAGGGATGAGGTGGGGTGTAGTGGGCATTCTGTAGCCACAAATTTTGTATTAATCCGGTTTCCCTATTCATATGATCTCCCAAATCCATTTTTGCTATGGCCTTTGTATTAGTCTGTTTCTGTTGCTTATAACAAAATACTTGGACCTGGGTAAGTTATAGGAAAATTAAATTTATTGCTTACAGTTTCAGAGGCTGGGAAGTCCAAAGTCCAAGGAACACATCTGGTGAGAGTTTTCTTTGGTGGCTTCACAGCAATGCAGAGAGTGGCAGAGCAGAGAGAGAGAGAGAGAGAGAGAGAGAGAGAGGGAGAGAGAGAGAGAGACTGACTCTCACGTGCTCTCCTTTTAAAGCCCTCAGAACCACACTCCTGACCACCATTATTAATCCATTCTACTGCATGGTCCTACAATCCTACAATCTAATCACCTCTTCAATGCCCCACCTTTTAATTACCATAATAGGATTTCCAGCCTCATGAGTTACAGTGGGAATTAAGCTTCTAATATATGAACTTTGAGGGACACAATTCAATCAATCCACAGCAGCCTTTTTTTTGTTTCTAAATTTTCACCACAGTGTAGGGAAATAGGCAATGTCCTGATACCCAGAGCTTTTGCACATCTTTGCAAAATCTTCCATCAATTGAGAATGACGTTTTGTCCCCATCTTCTGTCTCTCCCTGAGTCTACTCAGCAGCAATTGAACAGTCCACTGGTGATTCACCGGATGCTATTCAGTGTGTTCTGTCAGCTGTTTAGTAATCTGTAACTTCCTGTTAAGATGCAGGGTGTGCTTTTTAAAGAAACCTTACACAGCATAAATTTTATTTTGGAACCGGACACACTGATACGTAAAGAGGATCTGTGAGTTACTTAGTCCTGTAAGCTGTTTTCTTTCAGCAGAATTTTGTGAGCATTCCCTGACTGCCAGGCACTGTTCAGTGAACTGGTGGTACAGGAATGAGTGAGATAATCTCAACTCTGAGAAGTTTACCATCTACTCCAGAGAAACAAGTGTAATAAACTGTGGTAAGTGCAACATAGATGTCCAAGGTATGGCGGGGTGTAAAGGAGGAACTGAGAAGTTCTTGGGACACAGGGGAGCAAGAATGTTTTCTTAAAAGAGACTCTAGAATGGAGCCTAGGCAGGATTTTCAACTAGTGAATGACATAACAAAGATGCCACATTTTGGTAACAGCATGGGGAGGACAGTTTGGACAAAGAAGAGCTTGAAGGTAGGAAAGTTATTTGAAAGTTACTTAAGAAGCCATGGCAAATAGTTTAAGCAAGAGATAATAAGCGCCTCATTGAAGGCAGAAAAGAGGGAATGGGGAGGAGATTTGAGATAATTTTTACAACCGAGGGGGCAGTGGGAGGTGAGAACGGAGTAGAGGAAGAAGTTCCTGGTCAATGGTGCCACCATTAAATAAATGGAAGAAAAGAAGGGGAAGCAGGAATGTTGAGTGAGGGCCGTGGAGATCACAGGTTCACTTTTAGACCTGTTGAAGTGGGGACATCAGTTAGTCACTGCACATCCAAGTTTGTACTTTGAGAAAGAGGTCTGGCCTGGGAATGCATGTTTGAGTGACACCTAACAATTTGGAAGCGTTATTAAACATTGTATTTCCTGTTTACGATGCTTGACAAATGACTGGTGCTTCAAAAGCATATATCGTTTTTACTAAAAAAAAAAAATATATTTTTCAGGTAAAATGTAAGTACATTCCAGATCATGGCTTTTTGTTTTAATAGTATCAACTTTTATGTTGGGGGCTGGGGATGGCAGAAGAAGACAGCAGGACAAACATTTCCGGAGTTACCTGCCTTTTTAGTACTAGAGGTTTAAAAAAATACGCTGACAGATTATAGAAAACTGTATAGTTGCCTTGAATCTCGGTGCGCTATAAAATGAGGTTCTTCCCAATGCTTTTACTTCTGCCAAGGAAATGAGTAAAAATGCGAAAAGTGAGCTTTTTTTGTCACACAAAGTGAAATAATCAAGAACATCTTTTTGTAAAAGTGTCCTTTGTGTCCAGGAATCTAACCTAACCCTAACCTTAACTCTAACCCTAAACTGTAGCTCCACGCCTAAACCTGTCTGTAACACTAACACTAACTCAAACATGAATCCTAACCCTAAGCCTAGTGCAAGTCTTATTTGATTTATGAAATGGTCTGTCATCCTCCTCGTCTAAAGACAAGTCTACATAATGATGCTTGGGGGCAGACTCGGGAACATTGTGTTAGGAGGACATGGCATCTGTAAAGCATTCTTTATCTCCTTAATATGAATGCACCTGTTGGGAAAATAGAATAATTTAATCAGGCCCCCTCACCTGCCTGTCCAGTTGGGGGTGGTGTGGCACGGTGCATTCTTTGTAAATAAGTTGTGTGTGGTTGGAGTTAGTGTGCATGCGTGGTGCCACCACTTGGCTGGTGTCTGCCTCAGGTGTCCACCACACGCGGCCATGCTCTCAAACCTACAGCTTCCAAGGAACTGTTTGCTGGTTACCTAGCTCATAGACCTGCGTGTGAGGGGTCTGGTGACCCAGCCTGGCATGTGAGTGGTCTGGGAACCCAGCCTGGCATGTGGAGGGTTTTTGACCCAGCCTGGACAATGGGCTCGAGGGGTCTGTGAGCTCCAGACCCAGCCCTAGCTTGACAATTGGCCCAGTTGACAGGATTATAGACAGGTAAAAGAGCTTTACAATTGGTGTAGTCTGTGACAGGATTCTGAGCAGGTACAAGAGCCAAAAGCCCTTGGAAGAAGGAGGAAATGTGGCTACTTTTGAATATGCTCTGCCCTATGGCCACCTTCCTATTGACCAGGTTGCTGCACACTGTACTGCAAGGAGCATAGACCAGGTACTACAATGCAAAATCTCTTGGGAGGGGGAGGAAATGCGGCTGTCCTTGAGCATGTGGTGCCCGGTGGCCACTCTTCCACTGACCAGAGCCTGGCTATTGCTCACTATACTGCAAACTGATGGAGGTTTGTGGCAGAAATCAGAGTTGTTGGAAGCATGGATAAATGTCCTGGAGGATGACGTGCAGCGACTGGCCACTCCTGCCTCTCACACCAGGTAAGACGACCAACCCAGTGGTGAGTTGGGGGAAAACGTGCGTCTCCAGGCATGACCTGCTGTGCATGAGAAATTGAGACACAAGCAGCCTATGCAACCACATGGACAACTGGTGGGTGATCCACAGGTGACCCGGTTCACCACCTATGTCCCATATACCAAGGTTGAACTGGTTGACTTAGGGAGACAGTTCAGGCAGAAACATGGGGAGACCCTGACTGCTTGGCTGTTGTAGTTATGGGACCTAGGGGTGGATAGTGTGATGTGCTCTGGTGAGGAGATGGAGAAATTGGCCTCCATTACCATACACCTGTCCCTGAGGCAGCGGCTGCAGAATAGCCGCAGGTATGCACAAGGTCCAGGTAATCACTCCTTGATGGAATGGGTGAATGCAGCTGCCTGAACCATGTGGGCAAATGCTGGAGAACTGCCCAGAATTGTTAGTAAATGGTAAACATACACTGAGTTAGTTCAAATCATTTGAGAGCTGAGGATGCAGCAGTCCATGTTTAATGTGAACACTTGTGGTCCGGATGATAAAAATTTTACAGGCAGCATGACAGACATAGTGCTGCAGAATGCCCCGTCAATGCCCTTCCGGTCACTGATGGCCATACTGACCCCTTACATTGGTCATCCTAGACATGAGGTAACGACCATGATAGCTAGCCTGGGTGAAGTAGAAGAGAAAAGACAAGCAAAAGGGATCTGAAAGGTGGCTAAAACCAAACCCCCAAGAAATACTCAGGATTTTATACCAAAGGGACCAAGCAGCTGTAAGCAGATGTGGCTTGACTTGCTTGCAGCAGGGGTTGATAAAAAGAAAATTGACCAGCAGCCAAATGCAGTTCTGTTTGCCTTGTGGCAGCAATTGCACCCTGAACAGCCTTTTACCAAACATCCAGAAACAGGTGGCAAGGTATGCTCAATGGATTTAAAGGACTTTTTGGTTGCTCCCGAGGAGGCAGATGAACTGTTCCATTTCAATTAGGGAGCAGGCCAAGGTGCTTGTCTTTTGCTGCAACCATCCTTTCTTAGGATGGCAAACTGGCATGTATCTTACCAGAGGGGCAAGAACTTCCCCTTTTGGTACCGATAACTCTTCTGTCTTTTCGCCCATAGTGTTCTGGCTGCAGGCACTGCACCAGAGTCGCGTGATCAATGTGTTGGCCTATTGAATACGCACTGAACTTCCTATCGGTATGACTGCAGGATTCCCATGGAGAATCACACTGATGACAACAACTAACCAGATATAAGTGGCTAATAGTTAAAAGGACAGAACTACAAGCCTTAAGGCATATTAAATGGACAATAGGTTATGTAAACTTAAGGATCATTTATCCTCACTAAGCGAACATTGTGGAAGATTCTGAACATGTAGATTGTATGGCAAGAGACCCTGAAGGGGTGAATTGTTGTGAAAATAGAATAATCAGGCCCCCTCACCTGCCCATCTGGTTGGGGGTGGTACAGCACATTCTTTGTAAATAAGTTGTGTCTGGGTGGAGTTAGTGCACATGCGCAGTGCTGCCACTTGGCTGGCATCTGCCTTGGCTGTCCACCGAGTGTGGCCATGCTCTTGACCCTATGGCTTCCAAGGACCCATTTGCTGATTGCCTAGCTCATAGACCTGTGTGTGAGGGGTCTGGTGACCCAGCCTGGATAACGGGCTTGAGGGGTCTGTGAGCTCCAGACCCAGCCCTAGCTCGACAATTGGCCCAGTCGGCAGGATTATGGGCAGGTAAAAAGAGTGCGACAATTGGTGTAGTTGGCAGGATTACAGGGAGGTAAAAGAGCATGACAGCACCCCAGTCACACAGGTATCCCAGATATACCCATCATCTGACTGTATTTACATGTTAATTTCGAGAGGCAAATAAGCCAAGTATTTCTGCCTCCATTCATCATTAAAGAAGCTTAGTCTGTGGTGGCATGTGGGTAGCAAACGTGAAGCTAAACCAGTTATTATCCCAGCTCAATTAGGGTGAATAGGGGAAAATCTTGTTCCAGATTTACTGGACAAAAATACTCTTGAAAAAGTAAACCTATCTTCTGTATTATTACTAGGATATTTTGAAATAGTTTATGTTTATAATTCTAAAAAGGCAAGCTGGATTTTATTTATTTATTAATTTTAATTTTCTCTTCCAATAAAAGTTTATTTTTAATAACCATTTATATGACACTTAATATGTGCCAGTCACCATCTTAAGTGCCTAAGGCTAATCCTAAATCTCAACCTTATCCTAAACTGAGCCCTAACCCTAACACTAACCACAAACCTAAACATAACCCTAACTCTAAACCTAAGTATATCACCTACCCTAACTGTAGCTTTAACCCTATCTCTAGTCACTAACCCTAACCTTAACCCTAGAACTGGCTTTTTTTAGGAGTAGACCTATTAGGGGAAAATGTTCTTTAAGACTCTAGTAACTAGATAATCAAAGCTGAGAAATGAATTTGAGATTAAATGAATAAATTATAAGGAGATTACCAGCAGACCATCTTTATCATGATTAGATAACCCAGTCTTTCTGGTAGAGATAACTGAAATCCTGGTTAAATGTCCACAGGACATTCTTGCTTCTGCTCTCTGACTTCTGAAAGCATACCCAATGAGGGTTGCTGTAAAAATCCAGTGAACATCTCCGACAGGCAAGGTTCGAATTGAGAGTACATTTTCATAGACTGCACATATATGCCAACCTAAATCCCAGTCTACCAAGACTCCCCAAAGTGTAAGATGCTTCTACTCCAGAACACTTGCAGAAGACTGGGGCCTCAATGGCTCTTTCACCTTGTATCTAAATCCCAGTGTGACCCCACCCAGACCTCACCAGCTTGGACTTGGCTAGATTAAGATTAGCAGTCATCAGGACAATGTGCAGTGTTGGGCCCTGGGGGTTAAGGAAGTAACATATGATACTGTATTATATTCAGAGACTTCACAGCCAAGCCAAGGAATAATGATTAACATACATAAGACAATGAAGGAAGATGATAGGACAGAATGTAATTCAGTGCTACATTATGTGGTACAGACCTGAATATTGAAATGGTTCAAAGTGACAGATATTAGTGGACGTAGTGGACGCTATTTTCTCTCATTTGTATAGCATTTAGCAGCTTACCAAAACTTTGCAACACATATTTGATCCTTCCTAGGATCCTGGGAGGCGGATAGGGCAGGTATTAGTATAATTATTCTTATTTGCATGTGCAGAAATAGGCTCTGCCGAGTTAATTATTTGCCCTTAAGTCTCCCAGCAGAAGTGGCGAAACAGAGATTTGAATGCAAGTCAAACAATTTTAAATACAATGGGAAACTCATTCTATTTCATGGAATAAATGAGACTGGATCTGGGCCTCAGAGGGTTGAGTAAAAGTTGAAGAGCTGAGAGGAAACAAGCGTGTTCTGAGTCGGGTACAGAATAAAAGGAGGAGGCGAGAGGACAGGACAAGGTGGTGAGCAGACGGACAGAGGCGGAGTGGATGCAGAAAGGTTGGGTGGGAAGAGTGGGGCTTCGAGAACCAGATAGAGGGGTTTATATTCCACACAGGGCTTCACTAAGAAGTCAGTGAAACTTCTGAACCACATAGTGACACATAAAGAAAGATCAATCTGCTCGTGGTGTGCAGGGAGCTTTAGAACAAGAAAGTCCTAGAGGACAGCTGGGTGGCTTCTGGGTGTGGCTGCAGGGAGTGGTATAAAATAGAACTAATTTTTTTTTAACGTGCAATTAAAAATGATAGACTAGTATTTGATTAAGCATGAGAGATGAAGAAATTGAAAAAACTCAAAGAATTCCAAATTTCAAATAAGTGGTTAAATGTCTTTAAGCAAATCACAGTCTCTGGGCCCTTCATCTGAAAAAAAAATGCAATGGTAACACCTCACCTCACAGGCAAGTGAACTTGTGTGTGCATGGGATTAATCTATTGCTCCTAATGAAAAAGAGCAATTTTATTTTTTATTTAAAAAGTTGTTTTTGGTGGCTGGCTGGTATAGGGTGACTTTGGTATCATAAGTCTGTGCCCTAACCAACTGAGCTAACCAGCCAGCCCCAAGAGGGAAAATTTTAAAATGGCAAGAAAGGTGTTCTCAATAACATTATTTAAAATAATGAAAAATTGGGATATATCTAAATGCTCTACAATGGGGAAAAATTGAGAAAATTATTAATTTTAAAAATTATTAATTATTCATAATTATTATTTATAATTATTAATTATTTTCACTCTGGTGTGGAGTCCACTGAAATAACTAAGGCCAAGCAGCTTAACTGACTGCATTTTACATTTTAAGTTTCAGACATTGTTATTAATTTGTAATTAACCATTTTAAAATTAATAATTTTGAGTATCATGTAGAAATTAAAATCACATTTGAAGAACATGGGGGCATAAATTCTCATAATATAGTGGTAGGTGGAAAAAACAAGACACAATACTATCTTGCTACTATTAAAAATAAATATACAAATGGAAGAAAGAGTAGTTATCTCTGGCTGATGGTAATGTGACTTATAAAAATGATTTGTATTATTTTTGTATTTTGTACTTTTCTGGAATTTCCAACTTTTGTACAATGAGCCTTTATTACTTTTAAAATGAGAAAAAACATTTAGAAAAAAAAGAAAAAGAAATGAGATCAACTACTAGTGTTTAAAATCTTTCGGTGTGTTGTGTCTCATAACTGTTTCGAAATAAAATAGCACATAATGAATACAGATGTAGCATCTTTCTGTATCTGACTTAGAAAATACTGGCAGAGTGGAATAGATTCTGGGACATGGCACAGAGGTAGAGGCGACCTTCAGAGGAGAAAGAGAATAGAGCTAAAGAAGATAAAATACCACAATAACAGAGCAGAGATATGTGCCTTAACTGAAAGGAAATCAGAGTACTCGTGGGTGAGGTAGTCTGACCTTTGGGAGCTGGTTACAGCTCAGGTAAACACAAAATCAACTCCAGAAGTAGGTAAGAATGCAGACATGTCACGATTGCAAACAATGCTTCATTGTACAAAGTATTTCATTAGGTTTGCTAACCTCAAGGAGACCTTTGCCAGGATTCCTCTTGCTTTTCCATTAGGACTAAAATGTTTCCAATGAAAGTGCATTGAGGCATACATGAAAAATCAACAGTCCAATGACAATTATGTAACATCTAGGTGGTGAAAATTTGTTATGAATTTATATATAACTAAACAAGATATTCCTAGGAAATAGGACCACAAAAGTGCCCTTGAGGAAAATAATAATTGAAAACCAATCGAATAATTATCTTAGAATTTTAATATTGATCTATGGTGATTCCTGTTTTTGTGCCTAGTAAACAGGTATTATAACTCAGCAGGGCTACTCATTTGAGGTAACATGGATCAGTAAAACTGTCTTTGACTCAAAGTTTTCTGCTCTGTGTGTTACTTCACATGATCTGGTACTATTGTGTCATTTAAAATGAAAACCATGGGAACTCTTTCTGACAAATAGAGGTTTCCTTTTGACTTATCTTTGATTTGATTTTACTTTTACCTTCGTATTATTGTTTTTTCACCAAATATATGCTGCTCAAAGTTCAGGGCACTCTCCTCAAATATTTTTTTCACTCCCTTACAATTTACATTGTCCTTGCCCATGTTTACCATCACTGTCTGTTCTGGATGTCACTCCAAAGGTCCCTGAAACCCCAGTAAATACAAAATCTGGAAAGAGCCAGGAGGCAGCATCTTTGTTTGGTTTTCCTTAGGGTCAGCTTGTTATTAGACTTTGGAAATACCCCCATGTACTAATTTTCTTATCTGTGCTCACATTTGTAAAAATGGCATAAAAGAAAATAAGAGAACATAATGATTAGTGCAAGAACCTGAATTTCTCACCACCCAGTGTCTGTGATTCTTGCCTATATTTTATGAGCCAACTGGGCAAGATGCTCCATACAGAGAAGGAGGATTTTTCCCAATTCTAAGATATTTTTTTTCAACATAAATTGTCAAAATAAACACTGTAAGCCTGTTTGCTTATATCACCATAGAAGTCAGAAACATAAGGAAAACAGAAATTTACATGTCAATACTAATTCTCTTTAAGATGAACCTCGCTAGGGTATGTTCTCATCTTTACAACAGGAGGAGGAAGGTAAACATTGCTGGAAAGGAAGGACAGAGGGTAACAACAGAATGAGACCTTTTTGACTTTATTTATAGAAATGAAATCATTAGGACAAAGATGGCTTCTCTATTGCAGCCTTCCAACTGACTGTCAAAATAAACTACAAGTTACCACACCATATATAATTGGTGTGACATCTGGAGCTCCATGAAAGGCCACTGTTTCTCTAACTTTAGCTAACCGGTGCAATTCCTGTAGCATGCTTAGGATTAGCTGTCAGAGCCAGAGGGTCCAATTACCCTGCGGCTTGTTTTAGAATCCTCTCCCTTTCTCTCTGGCTGGCTAGCAGAGATTTTCCCTCACTGCACTCATATCATTCCTACATTGAAAAAAACCTACTCTCCTGCCAAATACATACAGGCAGAGAGGTAATAGAGGTAGTTATATATCTATTTGAAGGAACTTTCAAATCATTTTGCAATTGATAATTCCTAATTTGCTTGATTGCATGTACATTTCACATCTTTTCCTGGACAAGGGAGCCAAGATTGTGTGTTTTTTATTTATGGCTTGAAGTTTAGGAGAGAAGGAGGATGAGGAGGAAAATAATTTGGAGATTTTATGGAGAGAAGGGATTGGGATTTTCACTCTGGTGTGGAGTCCACTGGAATCACTGAGGCCAGGCAGCTCTACTGACTGCATTTCACATTTTAAGTTTCAGACACAACTTCAAAACCAGAGAGGAGCCTCTCCAAGGAACTGACAGATGCAAGCCTGGTAAGTCACTGCTTAGGATTTAAACTTTCATCTGAAGCAAAACACTAGCAAGAATATACTTTAGGAAGAAATGTTTGAGTCCTTAAAAATTCTATTCTTTCTATATCTATTGTGTGAAAATAATAATTCTTACATGGTAGCAAAGGTGATTTGGGCTATTTATTTGCTAGGCTGCTTTGGGACATGTTTTCCTTCTGGAGGAAAGAAAATCAGAAAAATATTCTCAGTTTTACCATCTAAATCTACTCAGCACAAAATCAAATTGCCAGTGGCATGGTATTTGAGGATTTAGGCAGGTTAATGACCTGTGAATTATGCTTTTCTTTCAGTATGTTCTGAAATAGTGACTGATTTGGATCATGTAGGGTTTTAGTGAACATACACTGAGGGATGATTTTTTTAATTAGAAAACTGAAGTCTATCTTGATTCACAAGATCTAGTTCCATTTTTAAAAATAGAATGGAAAGTTTGCTTTTTGTCCTTTATTTAATAATATCTTTAGTGTTAAAGAGATGAAATCACGGCAAAAATGTAGAGTAAATGACAGAAAAGTTACAAAGGAAACTGTAAAAATTGTTAGAATAACATGCCATATATTTCCAAAGAAAAGTTGGACGTTTAAACTTTAAAACACAGAGTTAGAAACAATTCCTTTTACTTTCTACTTACTTATAAAAATTTTCTTTATCTTTGTAATCAAACTCATTAAGTTGGCTAGTTTATGGCTTTCATCAACTGAGTGGGGAAATACCTAAATACGAAATTATTGCAATTTATTAAATGTCAAAGAGAAACTTGTTAACTAGCACATCAGACAACCAGTCACCAGGCACAGCAGGTGCTAACAGCAGAAAGTATCAGTGTTCCCCTTCAGACAACTAAGGACCACACAAAATGAGTAAGTTTATAAATAATTAGAAAAAAAAAAGATTAGAAAGCATGCAACCTCATGTGATGCTATATGTTCCTAAGAAGAATAAATATCATGATTAAGGTCATTAATAACAATGACAGAGTATCAGTGTGATGGAAACTGTGTAAAATGGAGATGCAATTTCAGCCTGCTTTCCTAATCACAATTGAATAAATGGAAAGGACATAAGACAGGAGTGAGATTTAAAGGACGAATGTGGGCTGGCAAAGGAGGGGGTGAGGGGCTAGCAGCACTGTCTTGGGAGTGTTTGATGTACTTTCTTGGCTCTGAACTGAAAAGACAGACTTCTCAGGAAGAACTCTTTCAGTCATGAGCTGTGATTTCTTTCCCCTCTCTGTCCTGGTAATTTTATTTCCCTGAGATGTGGGGAGGAATGGAGTCTCTTCTGGATGCTCTTTTTCCTTCGAAAAGGAGGAAATGAGATTTTCAGGATGGAATTCCAGCCAAGTTAGGGAAACCCTAAGGGACTCCATGGGATTCTAGAGGGTCCATGCTTGGGTAGAACTAAGAAAGCCTGTGAACTCCCTGCAATTTTATGAGCAATTGTTAGTTGGGAATCACTGCTGTGCATATGTGAAATTTTTGAAGGAAAAGCACTCACTCAAGTGGAGGAGAGAGAAGTTTTTGAACTAAGGCTGCCTCTGAAGCCAGGACTTTCACTGCTCCAGCACTTACACCCTATATCTCAGGATATTCATGAAAACAACAGGCCAGCACGAGACCTCTCTGCTTGTGCTTTGTAGGGTGTCTGCATGGAGAGAGAGAGGCGAAAAGCCTTCCTGCCCTTTGTCAGTAAATACCAGACAGCCAGGGAGATTTAAGAGTGCTATAATTCGGTTAGTCTGGACCACGTGATGGCAGAGAGGGTCTTGGCCACGAGAGGAACTGAGGCTGTCTGCAGTGGCACTGAGTTGGATCCAGGGATGAGATGAAGATGCAGGTGGAGAATCAGAATCCTTGCACATTAAGATCATAGTAAGGAAGAGAGTGATGCACAGGAAACCTGAGGATCAAGGCAAGGAGCAAAGTTGGAAGCTAGCAGGGAGGTCGGTGCTGAGATCCAGAAGCTGCATGGGGCGGGTGGAAGGGAGGGAATGGCGGTGAGTGATTCTGCACTGGTTCTGCTAACACAGTGTGCGCCTCCGCATACCAGGTGCACGAGATGGGGCCGATCGTGTCTCAATACTGTGGCTAGGAGAACTCTGCCTAAAATCTTATATTATTAGCTGAAAGTTACCTAAGAAATCTATTCCAACTCCCTCATTTCATATGCATGGAAAGTGAAGCCCAGATATTTATTCAAGATTTCATAAATAATAACTAGCAGAGCCAGGCCAGAGCCTGTCTGCTCTTCCCTAGTCCACTGAGTGGTCAGCTTTGCCACCACTATCTGCCTCAAGATCTCCACGTTCAATCCTTGATTATGTCTGTCACCACAAGAGGCCCCAGACCCCTGGGTCCCCAGTAATCTCCCGTGTCTATTCATACAATTCTGTACATCCCTCTTCTTCCCCATCATTCACTCCTCCCAAACTCCTGGAATCCTCCCACCATGCCCTAGAACTCATGAGCCATCACCAGGTCATTCCCCCACAGCCTCAAGCTTTTTTTCTCAATGTTTCTTTCACTGCCTAACAGAAACCCAAGTCTCCTCTGAGGACCCTGCTTCTCCCGCAGCTCTCTTAGGCAGTAGGTAGGAAGGATGTCCTCTCTTCTCCTTATTACTCCTTGCACACTCTTTCTTCCTTATCCTAAAATCTCCCAGCTTTGAAACCCATGCCATCAGACTATGTCACCCACTCCTGCTCACTTTGAAGCCATCAACTTGGGTCAAGTTGTATTGTAAGGCCTCTAATTTCAAGGGTTACCTTGACATCTTTGAGCCTCCTGGGGTTCCGAAGCCCTAACCATGAGTTACCGTGCTCTTACCAGCCATCCCCCAACCCAGCAGTAGAGATTCCCCATCCAACTAGTTCTCTTATCAGCTGGACCAGCTGCACTCCACCTGGTCCTCAACCTTATGGGTTTCTCTTCCCTGCCAGCCTGTGAAATGATCCGAACAAGCCAATCGCATTCTCCTGTGAGAACCAGGGGGCACCTCCTCCCCTTGTTACTACAAAGTTTCCTCCCACAGTCTCTGCTGGTTCACTCCATTCCTGAGTGGAACCCCCACATGGCCCTGTTCCATATGGCATGCAGTGTCCTCCTCCACCTGGGCTGTGAGTTTGTGATGAATAAGCTGCTGCTAATCCCATCTGTCCAACGTTGGGTGTCTTGCGTTCAGCCACCTTGTGCTATTTAAGGCAGGAGAGCCCCTCTTCACCAATGGGGTGCATAGGAGGTTATCAGAACAGTCAAGCACTCTCATTTCTGGATCCCTTTCAGCTCCTGAATCACTATCAGTCACTGTAAACACAGTTAGAGGATGCAAAAACTCATCTCTGCTACCTTTTTTTTAAAAAAAAACTTCTTTTATAACCTCCGTGCTGGGCCCCAGGACTCAGTCCTGGGCACCCATTCAGTATCTCATCTTCTTAGATGTCCTTACCCTCAGCAGTCATCATTCCACTGTTCAACTTCTCAGGGTTTCAGTCCAGACATCTGGAAAATGGAAATATATGCCCCTCATGGATTCATTGTGAAGATTAAGTAAGAATAATAGCTAACATTTATTGATGCTATATACCAGACACTGCCATATACCAAACACTGTTCCGTGCACCTTATATGTATTAATTTCTTTAATCCTCACAACACTATGAGTAGGGATAATTACTGCCATGATCACCTAATGAGAGAGATGAATGTCAGAGATTAAGTGATCTGTCCCAGGCTGCCCAGTGAGCAGAGCAAATTTCAAACCTGGGTAATCTGTCTCCATGGGTCATTATGACATTTCATCTCTGCTATACTAATTAAAAAACTATTCTGTCTCTCAAAGATAGCCTAATAAAATAATAATAAAAATAGCTACATTTATTAAATGCCAGCTCTTGCAAAACACTGTGATTGCTACCTACACTGGCCTCACTATAGGCTCGCAGTACCTCACAGAGTTATTATGAGGGTTAAATGACATGCAAAGTGACCACATATAATAGAAAAGGTATGGTTTCCACCCAGAGAAAATCAGTATTAATACCTTTAAATAGAAACTTCTATAAGTTTTCTTATACCTACTCCCAAATAAGTAAGTAAATATGGGTTATATTGTACATCCCATTTTTTTTTTAACTTTCCAAATTATCATGAATGTCTTTCCATGTCAATAGTCATTAACAGCATGCATTCCCGATGGTTTTAGTATTGTCCCCAAGTTGGCAAAAATTGGTTAAGGTGAAAACGCTTAGGTAATTACAATGGTTTGTGGCCCTCCAAAGAGCTTCGGTTGCAAACAGATATATATCTATGGTTTTAAAATTTCATGGGGAGGAGAGAATGGGTGGGAGACAGAAAAAAAAAAAAAGTCTAAGAAGGCTCCAAAGAGGGGCAATAATGAATGAAGTCTGAGAGACACTGATCTACGACATCATTTCACGTAACAGGACAGTATTCCCTGGTATGAATATACGATAATTTAACTGACATTCTGTTATTGAAAACTAAAGAGGTTTCCAGTTTTTAGCACCATAAACAATGCTGCAATGAACACCGTACAATGAATATTTTGTGCATCTTTTAAATTATTTTATTAAGAACCGTTGCCAGAAGAGGAATTAAAGGTAAAAGGACGTTTCACGGCTTCTGATATAGTCAGGCCTCCACGTTAGACAGTTTTCAGGGATATTTTCAATTCAAGCGATACACAAAATGAGAGAAGAGAGAAGGCTTTTCTTCATACAGCTAAGGTTAATAAATTCACTACTAGTGTGAGATTGTACTTTAAAAAGTCAAAGCAAATATCTGTTTGTCAAGATGTCTTTTGTCCAGAATGATCTGAAACATTTTCACTTTAAACTTTGTATTGTCAATAAAAAGAACTTCCTTCCTCAAGTAACTTGATGGTAATATTTTTGCACATTTTTATTATGTAAACAGAACATTAAATAAGTTGAACTCAACATGATTTAAGCTGAAAAGACCTTGATCTTCCCATCTACTGGAACTTCAAATGCACTGTTTCTTCCCACAAACTTGCGGACTCACAGGTGGATCCTATAGCTTTTCCAGGCTCTCTTACTCTTAAAGAGCAAAAAGTTTTCTATAATTATTAGTATCAAGAAGAGTCTCATTTCAGTAATTAAATGTCCAATCTAGCAAAATAATAAAATCTCAAGCTTTATTCAAAGGGAAAGCTTCTCTTTCCCCTGGGCCTGTTTCATGCTGGGAAGTCTACCACGGGGTGGCTTCCTGTTTGCAGGGTACCAGGATTTTGTACTCTGGAATGATAAGATATGCAGATGCAGAAATGACAGTCATGAAGGAAGACATTATTACTCACAGTTCCCTTGAGGCAGGAGGCATGGCAGGCCACGCAGGGCCACATGAGAAGCACCGGGGTCGGTTGGCAGCAGGAGGAGGAAGGGAAAGCACGGGCCAGAGCCTTTGTTGTGGTTTCAGTGGGAATGGGCAAGGCAGGGCAAGCAGGCTTAAAATTCTCTTGTTTGAATAACTTCAGCAGGCACTGGGGTGCAGTAAAGAACTGTCTCTAGTTTTCTGGTATCTGGCCAGGGGTAACCAGGGTAGGGTGATAGTGACCCAGAGTATAAGAGTCTGATAAAGGAGGTGGCAGGGGGTGAGGGCTTTGGAGTGGCTGGTTTGCACATGAAAGGTGCTCACAAAAGAGTCATTTACTGTCTGTAGGAACTGGCTAGCCCTGGAAGGGGCAGTATCTCCAGGTTGACAAGGCCCTAGGTGTCAAAGCATCAGAAATATAGAAAATAAAAGGCAAGATTAATGCACTTCTGTTCTCTGTTTCCACTGTGCTCTCCTGCTTGGCCTCTACCCAGACCCTGACCACCCACCACCCACAGATAGCTGGGCTGCTTTCAACCAGGAAGGAAGGCAAGGCCTGGCTAGTCTGTCGGGAGTGCACTCTGCATGTGGGGGATTCCCACAGCCGATTCCTTTTCTGGGAAATGAAGGAACTTTTTTGAGTTTTTAAAGAATCCCCTTTGGGTACCTCCCACTGAGTTCTAGTGAGGTGGATCCTGACTTTGCTAGCTGGCCACATTCAACCTCTTCAAACCCTCAGCCTCTTTGACTGAGGTCTACCTGCAACTTCTTCCTGCTGAGGTGAGGTGGGCTTGCCCTGGGAGAAGGTCTCTGAGAAACATCCCCTTTTGTAAATAACCCTCTCCAGCTGCCACTGTGGGCTGCCCCACTTACCCAAGTGAAGAAAGGTGCACTGTGTTTAGGCACTGGGGGAAGGTGATGTGCTCCCAACTCAGCCTCTTTCTTTCTGTAGGGTTACGTGACTATGCCAATTGTAAAGCTAGGCAATTGTATTGTTAAAACAAGTCATAACTAAAGCCAAAACATTTCATTATTTTAGTTATACTAAGTTTCCATTTGTATTGTCAGGGCTAGGGCTCAGATGCTTCAAACCCATTGCACAGACTGGGTCACCAGACCCCTCACACACAGGTCCATGCTAGGTAATTGGGAAAGATCCTGGGAGCCATTGGCAGATGACACGAGCTCAGTCCTCAGCAGTAGCAGCAGCAGAAGCAGCAGCAGCGGTGGCCTCTCATCCTGGGGGCACTGGCAGCAACAGCCTCCAACAGCAGTAGCAGCCTCCCCCTGGTTCCCCCCGCCCCCCGGCGACATCCCGGGGTCGGGGGTGGGGACAGCCGCGTGGATCAGAGCCACTCATCCTTTATACTTAAGTCCATAACCCAGGACACCTGGGTGCACATGTGCAATTACATTAGACAATAACCAAGGAACACCTGGGAGCATGTGCATATTTACAACAAATGCTCGGCAAGATTCTTAACATCTGAGGGGTCCTGACCATTTTCCTATGTTTTCCCTACACTTTCTCTTTCTCCTCTGTCACGTCAGACTGGTCTAGCAACACCATCTCCGACCACCCTTAATGCGTGTGCCAAGCTCTCCGTGTGGTTCTGCCGAAGCTCTCCTCCCGATCAGCTTCTAGTGGGCGTGAAGCATCCGCTCCTGCACAGAACCCATAACTTGATCCAAAGAACTGCCCCCTCCTCCACTCTTCCTCTTTGCTTTCATTCCTTTTACAGCTCCAGTTGGCTGATGGGCCAAGCTTTGTAAAAACATTTCACCTCTTCCATGCCTTGCCTGGTGGTCTTTACAGTTTAATAGTATCTGGAACGTATTATTTCTCAGCCTCTGAGTCAAAACCTGAAACAAAACAAGTCACATCCTGATATCCTGTTAAAATTAAAAATAAAAACCACTAAAGAAAAAGGGGAAACATCCATTAAATATGGTGAAATGTGCTGATACTTCAAAAACTTTCAGAGGAAATAAACCACATTAACCATCTAAAAAGTGAGTCAAACACTAGTTTTGTCATAACGTAATTACCGCAGCAGTTGCACCTTGTCGGCTTGGAATTTAACTCCATATTTATACTTACAAGTCAGCTCAGATATTTCTTCTGTATCAAAAGCATATAACCTGATTTTTTATTATTGGTTGCTACTACATCAAGGCAAGAGTTTGGTGCTATTTTTAAAATAACATATTCTAAATTATTGGAAATTATATCCAGTGGCTATGCTTTGCCCTTGGCCATATCAAATAATAGAAATTAGGGTTTTCAAAACTTCTTTCAAGTCCCAGCTTTCTCTAGATAAATTTAGTGGCCAGTTATGCTTAAAAGAGATATTATTTTGACTCAGAATAAGTTTCTATCCAATGGCTTCTTTGACCTTTTTGTTCAGAGCAAAGCTTACAAGAACTGATGAAGATCTGAGAATAGTGGTGCCAATTTTATTCCTAGAGTGTGTTTGCTTTTGGGGGTATTGTCCTTATTATTGATTATTTTATTTGTACACACTAGATTATTTTAAACTTAGCTTCATTTTATGGCACAATTAAAATCTCATAGCAATTAAATAAATGGTGGCTGGAAAATTCAGGCATTATATCTCACTGTTGCAAATTAGAGTGTAAGGCAGCCAGGTAACTTTAAGTTACAGATTATATGTATTAAGTGAACCAACACCTCCTGAGTTTCAGAGTTAATTTCTAAAACTTAAGCTGTTTTTCAGCCACCATTCCGGAGTTTCTTCTTGAGTTTAAATTCAGTAGGAAATTGAATTTTTTCTTACTTTGTAAGAATCAGAATCTGTTCCAGTTATCTATTGCTGCATAACAAATAACCCCAAAACTTAGTGTCTCAAAGCAATGACTACCATTTAGTATTTCTCATGGTTTTCATGGGTCAGGAGCTTGGGAGTGGCTCAGCTGAGTAGCTCTGCTGCACGGCTGCCCATGTGGCTGGGGTCTGCTGGTGGCTGCAGTGGGATCGACAGTGAGCTGGAGCCTCTGGGGACTGGCTACACATCTCTCTTCATGTGCTCTCTCCTCATGACTAGCTCCTGCTTCCTCATTGCATGGCAGCCTCAGACTTCTTACACGGTGGCTCAGAGCTTCAAAGTCTAGTGTCCCAAGAAAGAAAGCCAGGAGGAGATTGTATTGCCTATAATGACTTTGCCTTGGAAGTCTTCCTGCATTATTTCTGCCGTATTCTCTTCATTGAGGCAGTCATCAAGTTCCACCCAAGTTTAAGGGGAGGGGATAGAGACTCCACCTCTTGATGAGAGAATTGCAAAGTTCTGAAAGGACATGTGGGATCAGGAATATTATTGTGGCCACTTTGGGAAAATAAAATATGTCACAGTTCCTTCTCCAGCTACGGTAATCTACATCCCTCCCATATGCAAGATGCATTCGTCCCCTTTCTTCTGACACTCAAAATATCATGCATTAAGGCATCAAGCTCAGGCTTGAGGTCCAGAATCAAGTTATCCAAATTAGGTATAGGTGCAGCTGAGTCCTCTCAAAGTGTGGTTCTTCAGGTAAAACTCCTTAAGTAATGTTTCTCCCAATCTCAAGACTTGCAAGGGACAATTTATCTGCCATCTACATGTGCAACCTACAATAGGTGGCACAATGTAGGATAACTGCCATAGATGCCCATTCAAAAGTGGGGGAACAGGATGCATGCAGCAGTCACTGGTTGATGGCAGTTCTGAAAAACAATCAGGCACTTGTTCCCAGGTTCTTGATTAGGGCTTACACCTATTACCCTAGGAATAGTTCTCTACAGCTCTTGTCTCTGCCCTCTAGGCTCTTAATTCCCCCCTTTCAATAAAATATAGCCCATGTTTGCAGCCATGTTCTTTTTCCATCCTGCTTTCTGTCTGTAGAAGTTTGCAGATATAAAGATTGTTTTATATTTTATAATGTTTCCATCTTTTCCTATCCCAGTTGATGTTGTTTCTGCTTATACGATTCTCCTAAAAACTCTCTAGGTTTCCTATAAATCATAATAGCATTTTCAGTATGAAAATGGCAAAATATTTAAACAGATAATTTCACAGAAAAAAACGCAAATGGCTCTTAATGCTCAAAGTAAGAGAAAAACATTAAAATTCACTGAGTATTGGTGGGGGGGCTTCTAGAGTGCTGGCAATCTTCTGTTTCCTAATTGGTGTACAAGTTACACAGGTGTGTTCAATTTGAGAAAATTCACTGTCTGTACACTTATGTACACTTTCCTGTATGTATTCCATACTTCAATAGCAAGTTAATAAGCAAACTACACTGAGATACCACATCTCACTTATCAGCTAGGCACACATCACAAAGTTAGAAAAAATATCCTCTAGAGGAGGCAATAGGAAAATAGGACCTTTTGTACATTGCTGGTGAACATGCAAACTGGTACAAACCTCAGAGTGGGACATTTTTGCAATATTTAACGAAATTCTTTATGCATTTATCCTTTGACCTGCAGCCCTACTTCTAGAAATCTATCCCAAAGACTCATGGGCAAAACTATGAAATGACAGTATGTACAAGGCTACTCACTGCTGTGTTAATTCGAAATAGCAAGGCACTGTAAACAACCCAAATGTCTTCAGTAGGAGTCTGATTGCTATAAATTTCACACGAAGCATTATTATGTAGCTGTAAAAAAAAAAAAAATGAGAATGATCTCTATACACTATTATGGAATTATCTCCCTATATATTGTAAAGTTTTAAAAGGTGGGCTATGGAATAGTGTTAAAAGCTGGAGCAAGTGAAACAGTACACGAGTGTACCAATAGTTTCAAAAAGAAACAGATGAAACATAAAGTGAATACAAAATTGCTACTGATAGAGAGGGAAGGAACAGGGTGGGAGGAACAAGAATGAATCTTGTTTTATATTTCCTTCAGAAACGTGAAAATGTTTTACATAATTTTTAAAAAGCATAAAAGTACATTTAAAATTGAATGCAAACCAAGACAAATGTCCCTAACTGCACATCACGTTCATGAAGTTTAGATTGAGGGTGAGTACAGTGACCATAAAATTTGTCATCCTAATTGGGAGACTTTTGAGAGCGAAAAAGAGTGCTGTTAATAATTATTCCAGGATAACAGGTATAAACCAAACTGACCTTGGCCAATTAGGACCCATGGCTACTCTAGGTTGGACATTATTAAGGAATTACTCTTAATTTTGTTACATGTAGTAATATCAGTTATAGATGCATATTGAAGTTATTACAGACGACATAACATAATGTGTGAGATTTGCTTTTAGATGCTGCTTCTTAAACTTGCATGCATCAGAATCACTTCGAGAACGTGTTCAAACACAGAAGACTGAGCCTCAAGCCCAGAGATTCTGATTTGCTGGGTCTCAAGTGGACCTGAGAATTTGCCTTTCCAAAAGGTTCCTGATAATGCCAGTGTTGCTGGTTTTTAGACCCCACCTTCAGTAGCTCTGTTTTAAAACACTTCACTTCAGCTATGTGTGTGTGTGTGTGTCCTCATATAAAAACTACATATATATAAAAAATATACATATATATATAGACACACACAGACATACATAGACACGTATAGTCATCCTCTCTGCCTCCATCCAAGTGTGTGTTATGTGTGTGTGTGTGTGAGAGAGAGAGAGAGAGAGAGAGAGAGAGCTGCAATGAGATTGGCAACACACTGATTGATCATTATTAAGTCGGGTGATGAGTATACAAAATTATTTTACTATTCTCTCCATCTTTGTGTGTGTTTGAAATTTTCCTTAATAATGAATTAGTTCTGTTTTCTTTTGTTTCACCAATTCAGAAGTTTGAGGTCCAACTCAAATGGAGCCTCGTATATTTCCTTGATCCCCTTAATTAGAACACACTGATTTTTCTTTATTTTCATAAGAATTGTATTTATACTTGCCACAGTGAAAGCCAGTAAAAATGAAACATACAGAAAAATTCACCCTACATGCTGTCATCTGTGATCCACATTTTATGATTATGCGTGCTAGTGCAACGAAAATTCTACAGAATGTGACCAGAGAATGAGTCCTTATCTAAAACACATGCTGAAATTTGAAAACAGATGTAGAACAGCATTTTTTTTTCTTCTTTTTCTTTAACGTTGAAGTTCTTTTAATTGTTCCCCTGTATCACTTTGCCTCTGTTACAACTTTCCTAAAGTTATTCTCTTGCCTTTTCTGTGCGCTATTTCTGTTCCTACATCTCTTCCTACCTCTGCTTCTCCCATTTCTTTTCTTGATTCACCCCCACCCCCCCCCCATATCCTTTCCTCTATTCTCTCTGCCTTTCTAAATATATTTTAGATTATTTTTGGTTTTGAGACGGGTTTTGCATTTTCTGTTCTTAGTTTGCAATGTGATTGGGATATTTTATATTTCTTCTCTCAAAAATTGAATTGCCTTGAATTTATGTAAAAAGCTCTTAGATGATCTTTTTAAACACCTGAGTATAAGATCTTCACAGGAAAAAATATCCCCACCATTAAAGGGACAGACCACATTTCTGGGCTTCTGTAAGGTTTTTGGCTTCTTCCTAGACATACCCCTGAAGACAGCCTGCAGTTTGACTGAAAGGTGAAGTTTTACATAAACCATGCAATCCCCATCTATGAAGGTGGGGATTTCATTCCTCAGTCCCCACATTCTGAAGACCATTTAACTTAGCACAGTACGGTAAAATGCTGCTATACTTTACAATTTTTACAGAACTTTATGTTTTGTGACAGTTACAAATGAGCGGACTATGACTGACAGTTTTACTGGAGCCATACTTCAAGGGAATTCATAAGTAATATGAACTGAACAATATTTTGTCAGACAAAGCCTTGACTGAAGCTGATAATTTAGAGTTTGAGAAATCTATTTAGGAAATGACAGCAAACAGAAAGCCCTCTAGATTGCACACCTCACGCTCAGCTTTGCAGTTCATTCTATTCTGTATACATACATGTGCCTAAAGTTTTAACAGGAAATTTTTGGTTAACCACCATCCCTGATCACTGTTAAATAAAAAGTTTAGTATCTTTAAAAATTTGACTTTCAAATGACTCCTCTGAAAAAAAAAAATCCACAAGTGACTTGCTTTCTAATAGGCACTTCGCTAAGTGTTTTACATTACATGTAATTAACTTACATTAATCATGTAATTTTCACAACCCTCTGTTGAGGTGAAGTCATCAAATGATGACTGGAAATAAAAATAAATTTACCTCACTACATAAATAAATTTGGAGAGAAATAAATCTGCCTTAATAAATGAGGGTACTTCAAAAAGTTCATGGGAAAAAAATCACATTATCTTTTAATGCTATTTTTCCATGAACTTTTTGAAGTACCCTCATACTTATGTGTAAAATGAATATATTCAGTAAATTTGATGGTGGGAAAATAATGGGAAGTATAACAAAATATCTTTAAATTATTTTTTTCTAAACAGATATGTTAAGAAACTACTGGATAACTTGGCTAAAAATACTCTTTTGGGTGTGATTTGATCTGAAAATGTTCAGGAAAAAATGGTTTGACCCATTTAACAAGTCTCTTAAGACTAAATGTTACGAGGTTAAGCAAACGAATTATTTGATTCAACATACAAATTGAAATTAAAGAAGGAAGGTATTTAAAGGAAGTTAGCAATTTAGTTGCCAGGGCAACTTTTTCATGAACAAAAGGAAAACACAGGAAAATATAGCGTGCGCCATGGTTTTTCTTTGTTTCTCTTTTTTCTTCTGCTAGTCCGAAAGGAAGAGGGCACTCAGGGTCTTGGAGCGGGCAGGAAGAAAAGTAGCATTCTCCTAAAAAAAGAAGACTCAGGGAATTTAGATTCCTGGGATAATTGGGAAATAGAGAAAATCCTAGTAATTTGAGTAAGGAGGTAATTAAAGGTCTGACAGCTAAAGCAATAAGCTTTCTTGTCAAACCAGATTATTCTGTATGTATAATATGTACGTCTAGGCAATTTCTGATTTTAAGAAAAGTCTCAGGGAGTCTTAAAGTCAGAAATATTAAATGTGAATCTAGATCATTCAGTACCAAAATAGACCTGGGTGTTTGAGTTTCTTCAAATCTTCCTCTGTATCAGCTTATGTTGGTTATGCAAGAGCTGGTAAATAGTTTTTCCTTTCTTAAGAAAAAGAATAATTCATTTTAGACAAGAACAATTAGCTGAACTATGACTAGGTGTGTTACTTCTTAGCTGGAAACTATACACAGTTCACCTGCGTATACAACCTTGGAAGCATCACTCTCTACCTGGCAGCTTCTCTATTAGGAACATAATCAATGTTTAGGCTAGTACTGTAGTTGTGTATTCAAACTTTTTGTGATATTACATATTTTAAGCTTACTACTTTATAAGGAATTATTACACACACTAGGTCAGCGTCTACATGGTAACCTGAGTATTTTCCCATTTCCAATAAAACTCTAGTTTCTTAGAGCTCGATATTTTCTGAGCTTTGCAGGAAGCAGTCAGAAAGCAGTGTCTGTTACCCAGTGCTCTGCAAAGACGTTTCCTTCAGCTCGCAGTTTAGCTTGGTGTCGTTTTCCTCCTGCCTTGGCCAAGCTGACAATTAGAGCTTAGAAAGGTTATAAAGCAGCACTTGGCCATTTGTATATCTTCCTTAGAGAAATGCCTACTTAGCTCTTTTGCCCATTTTTTAATTGGGTTGCTTGTTTTCTTCTTGTATTGTTGTTTGAGTTCCTTATATATTGATGGGTGGATACGGAAAATGTGGTACATCTACACAATGGAATACTACTCAGCTATAAAAACGAATGAAATACTGCCATTTGCAACAACATGGATGGACCTTGAGAGAATTATATTAAATGAAACAAGTCAGGCACAGAAAGAGAAATACCACATGTTCTCACTTATTGGAGGGAGCTAAAAATTAATATATAAATTCACACACACACACACACACACACAAAAAAAAAAAAAACCGGGGGGGGGGAAGAAGATATAACAACCACAATTACTTGAAGTTGATACGACAAGCAAACAGAAGGGACATTGTTGGGGGGGAGGGGGGAGGGAGGAGGGAGGGAGGTTTTGGTGATGGGGAGCAATAATCAGCCACAATGTATATCGACAAAATAAAATTTTAAAAAATAAATAAATAAATAAATAAAATAAATAATAAATTTATATGTACTAATGTAAAAAAATAAAAATAAAAAATAAAGCAGCACTTGGGTAGCACTCTGCTTCCCCCTCTTGGGGCAAGCAAGCAGGTCAGGGACACCTGAGGTGAGGTTATGACAGGGCTTCTCAACAGTTCTGGCTCAAAGAGGCCAAGACTAAAGGTAATAATTACTTTGCCCTGGGCTGATGCTACTTTTGTACACTATGAGAGCAACTGAGATGACCATGTCCCATGTTCAGATCTAAGGTCCCGATCAGCTGTAGTTTCTCTTTCAGACAAAAGTGATGCCGATGAATGTTACTTCTGCTTGGACATCACTTTTCTCCTCATTTTAAAATGCCGTCTTACCAGGCGGTGCATTGATTAGAGGAAGACGCTTTAAATAAATAGGACTTGGTTTTTTTCTTTCTTTCTAAGCATTGGTCCCTAGAGATCGGTTTTCATAACATCTCTGGAGCTTTCTCTGTTTTCTTTTATTCCATCGCCATCAGCTATGTCTGTTCTTGGCAGAGAGTCTTGGCAGAGAGCCTTGGCTTTCTAGGCTATTCGGAAGCTATGACATATCTTCATGCCTCAATTTCCCTTTTGTCCCCTTCCAATGTTACTATGTATTTATAGATCCTTTCCTCCTTTCCTTCTAAGGGAAATGGAATCCTTAATTTATTTCTAAAACTAATTTTTTTCAACTTTGCTAATCATCTTTCTCCTTTCCCACCTTCTCTGGAGATTTATTTCATTGATTTTTCTACTCATTTATCTTTTCTATTTTTTCCTTCCTCCCTGCACAGATGTTACCCTTGTACAAAAATCTCCCCTAAGGTCACACTCTCCACCAAGTGACTTCCTTTTTCCTGTCCTTTGTTTCACTGCCAAACTTCTTGGAAGAGCTTTCTCATCTCATTTATTTCTCAATCCTGAGAAACTTGGTTTCAGTCCTTGCCACTCAACTGAAATTGGCATAGCAAAGGTCACCCATGACCTCCCAAGTGCCCCATCCAATGTACTTCTGAGTGGTCACCTCCCTGGACCTCACTCCAGGCCTCCCTTCTGGAACTCCTCCTTGAGCACATGAAGCAGATCTCGTCTCTTCCTTTTCCTCTCTCTCTTCCTATTCTCTCTTTCACCCTGAAATGTCTCCCAGGATTCTGTCCTGGGGCTGATTTTAATTGGGGCTGAGGAGATGGCCGTGGTGATGGCTCCTACCATATTCTCTCTAATGATGCTTCTAGGCGTGGGTCATCTCTTGGTTTCCATTTTCCCCTTTTCCCTAGGGTATTAAAGAAACTAGAATGCTTCAAAATATTTGAAACTGAAACCCAGAAATGACCCATTTTTTTTTCTCTTCTTGCCTTGTGTTAATAAAGAAAGGAAGTTACTTTTAGTGACAAGGACCTTGGTCATTCTCTTTGTCGTGTGCTGGCTAATGGAATGGGTCAGGACAGAAGAGGGATTTTATGAGGATATGTACAAACTTGGAGCAGTTCTTGATTCTGGGCCCTTTAGATGAACTTGAAATGACAATTTGAGCTACATTGTGCTGCATAAAGTCTACGTGCCTCCCTGTGTCCAATGTGTCATAAGGGGACATGGCCGCATATGCCACTCGCGTGAAGATTCATTGTACAGAATACTTGTAAGGCACGAGTCCTGCGTCTTTTATTTAGAAAATTGTGATATTTATTACAGGGTACACAGTAAATATTCTTTGCCACATCATTGAGAAATGTCCAGGAAATCACCCAGACAACCTTCCCTGCAGTCTCTGAGTACACTCCCTGAAAGGAGTCCCCGGAGTTAGATGATTCATTTGCGCTACAGATTTGTGTGTGGAGACTGTAGTTGCTCTCCCACTCTCATTTCAGCAAAATCTTCCTTCCTTCCTCTTCTTCTTCTTTTTTTCCCCCTTTTCTTTCCTTCCTTCTTGCTCAGGGGACTATTTTACAGGAAACCATTATTGACTCCTGAAAATTGCATTTTTCAACTTTCTTCCGAAGAACAAAAGACAGTTATGCAAATACTGAACTGAAAGGGGAAAACTTCTTGAAAAGCAGCAAAGAAGACTGAAATGAGATGTAAGATTTGTGTACATCTCAAGACCCTGAGTGAAAAGGAAAGCAGAAAGGCTATCAAGAAAGCACTGGTAACTCTAATGGCCTTTCCAGCCCCTGTGATACCTGTAAAGAAAGAAACCCAATAACCCCAGATGTGTAGCTGAGAGTTTTAGCATCTTAAAATGTACTTAATGTTACACTGATCACCTGTCTTAGTAAAATTTATTTCCAGCACTCATTAAAAGCCCAAAGAACTGTGGTTTTTCTAAGAAGAAGTAAAGATACTGATTATATCAGCTTTGGTTTTCCTTTTTGCAGACTTCGTTTTTAGAGGAATGTGAACACTCGATAATTTCCAAGGAGCATTTACTTACAGTTATGCTTTCAGGTTGTAAAAGAGTTATCTGAAGACTTTTCCCTTATTTTACCTTATTTTCTACCTTGTGTATTCTAGTTCATCTCAAAGGTTTACCCTGGAATAAAACACAGCTCTAATTTAAAATGAAAGTGCATTGGATGGGAAGGGGTTGATTATGATAATGGTATTGTATATTGTTTATTCTTTCCTTCAACCTCCCAAGTATTTCCACTCGTTTGTATCCCAACAAAAAGTTGCTATTTATTCTTCTGTTTAGCTTTGCTTCACATCTCTTTTTCAAGCGGGAGTTGCCCATTCTAACCAAATGTCATCCAGAGTCTGAAACTACATAACATCCATCCTTCAGAATAGTCTACATTGTCAACAACACAGATGCAACACCTTTTTTTCAGCATCTAAAGTTTCTTCAAAGTTGAATGGCAAACAGCAGAGAGCCTATTCTTCCAGAATTCCATTTTCTGTGGAAATGAATCTAGGCTGTATGTTTTAGATACCTGCGGACACAATATTCCAAAATTATCCATCTTGCTCAATAACAGGCCTGAGAACAAACCCCAAAAATGTGAAATTCAGTGGTTTACTTTTGCTTATTTTATAATGATGCTACTATAATCAGTAATAAATAATGACAGTATTTTTCTCAAAGTTTGCCTTGATCAGAATCGCCTGGAAAGTGGTTAAAATATAGATTGCTAAGACTCACCTTCAGAGTTTCTGATTCAGTGGTTCTAGGGAAGCCGGATAATTTGCATTTCTAACAAGTTCCTGGGTGGTGCTGAAGAGGCTGGTACAGAGATTGCACTTTGAGAACCACTGTTCTAATTGCAGTGTTGCAGTGTGATCTTTATACAAGGTGTGATTTAAGTCACTATTTTCACCCTCTGCTCATGCAAGAGAAACTGAAAAAATAATGTGGGAATTTACAATTTGGATGAAGTACACATATTGAGAAAAATTATATTTTTAAAAATTTAGTAACTCATGACTTCAAACGTACATCATAGAAGATTTTAGTAATCTTATAGTACTTTTATAAAAAGTATAATTTTTAGGAAAAAATTATATTTTAAAAACCTGTGATCTCCTATGATTTCAGCACATATAAAACACCTGAGCTTAAGAAGCCACATCATCTCTTGCTCAGTGATATGCTGCTATGGGGACCTTTCTCTCTGGATTCACCTTTGCAAGAGACTGTAAGATTTTGTGCCAGATGGCTATTGCAGAGGCTGGATCCATTAACACACAAAACCTGTCTAAACAGCTTCAGTCTGGTTGGTCTTTTTAACATCACAATATTTAATTAACTGTCATGCACCCAGCTGAAAGGATTGAATCAGTAGGTCCTCCTAACAGCCAAGGCACAGATCAGTGTCTTTCTCTGAAACTTTTACCTTTTGGATTCCAGCACAGCTAGGACTTCCTGCGTCGCTATTCAAAGAAATGATGCAAGAGTAACCCTGAAAGCGTTTTTCTTGGTTTAGCTTCACTTTTTGTTTTCAAGTTTTAGATAATTATGGCTTTTGAAGCATCCTCAGGGTATAGTCTCCTCTTTTAGTATTTCCTACCCCATGTTTCAGCTTTTTCTAAAGCCCAAGTATCAGAAGAACTAAGAGACGGAGGAGCTGTCCCAAGCGCAAGCTCGAACACTAGACATCAGGGGGCAGCATCACTGCGACTGCACCCGTGGGTGTGGCTGGGGTCGCCGTGGTCAGACACTGCAGCGGCCATGGGAGGACGAGCCACACAGCGCACGGGTTAAGGAACAAAGGACTATTGTCTGCGGCACCTGCTGTCCGGGGCTCATAGAGAACGACGGGACTGGTTTGAATACGAAATGCACACAGCGACAGAAGTGCCTAAATATTTTTCTTTGCAGTCATTTGGTGTCGTGTAACGTGTGGCGGGAGTCCGCAGACCTGGGTCCATCGTGCAGACCTGGGTCCATGTGAGCAAAGTGACCCGAGGCTAAGACGTGGGGAACAGACGAGCTGTGTGACATTTGGTGACGATTGCCAAATGCTTTCCTTCCCTGACCTGCCGCATCTGGGTCGCTACCTTCATTTTTCAAGTGGGAAGTGGTCAACGGTGACAAATGTCCTCAGAAAGAGACAAAAACAATGCCAAGGAAGCCCTTTTAACATCAGGCTCTTTTCTTTCCTTCATTTTTTGTCTCTTCTGCTCTGCCTTCTAATTCTCCCTGTCACCGTCCCCTTCCTCTTCTAATGTATAAAATGACAGTGAGGTCATACTTTTCAAACTGCACACGAGAAATAGTCCTCTAACTTTATAGCTATGACAAGACTAGACCTATTCCCAATTACATTTTCCAGGTTATTCAGTCTCATCTCTCTCTCTCTCTCTCTCTCTCTCTCTCGTCTCTCTCATCTCTCTCTCTCTCGTCTCTCTCGTCTCTCTCGTCTCTGTCTCAAACTGAAGTCTCTGGTTTTCCAACAAACTCCCAGGTTACTTTCTTTATTGCCCAACTGTGTGTGCTCAAATAATATAACTCCTACCACTAGCCTCTCCAAAATACAACGTAAAAGATAAATTATCTGCACACATCACATGCAAAAACCAATAAGTACATATGATTTTTAATATTATCTGTGGCTTTAGATTACAAGTAGCTGTTCCCCATGATAATGGATAATACACTGTATTGCCTCATCTTTTTAAGAGGCACTAAATTGTTGATTGATTGACTGTCCCTCTCTCCTCCTAGTTTAATGATGCAAAAACTTAAAGACGGTGAGTGTATTTTCACATTTGTTCTCGACTCAATGGTTTATTGAGTAAACCACATTTTAACAGAATTTCTTGAGCTTGACAAAGCGATAAATTATTTTTCTTTACAAGCTCCTAAAGCTACAGTTTTATAGTTGTTTAAAAACAGCATCCTTTGGGGGACTAGTTAGCAAGTCAAGTAGAAAACAGAAATAACAGATTTAATCTATTAATAAGTTATCAATGAATAGGTAATAGCTACCTTTTCATATATATGGGCTTGAGGTAGAAAAGCCAAGGCAAGGAATTATCTTTCTTAAGCATTTATATCTGGAACCACATAAACATCCCATAACAAATTCCCACAACTTGCAGCCTTGTTCTGGCATGACATCATGCTAAATCGTGACTTTGAAGAAGTAATTACCCAGGAAGGAGACCAGCTGTGACATTCTGTACTGTCCTGAAAATGGAGCTGAACAGACACTGTCGAGCGGAATGTTCCTGACTCACTGTGGTGTGGTGTGGCCTGGTGCCTTCCTTGAGGACCATTCAGATTCAGGTTACACGTGCCAACGTGGTAAGGACATCCCTCACCCTTCATTGAAAAGGGGCTCTGATTTAAGCACAGAATTTCAGGGAAAGCCTCGTTGGGAAAGATCCCCTAAATTCCAAGAGCTGTCAAAGGTGAAAAACAGCAATGGAGGAATAGGCTGGAATTTTACAAAAGAGATATTTTAGAGAAATGGGCTTCAGGTAAGGACTCAGGTGCTGAATCCTTTGGGCAAGACTTTCTCAGATCTTGGTGGCTTGACTTGGAAAACAGTGCTTGTCATGCCAAGCCTTTCAGGACAGTGGCTTGTGATTTTCACAACTTTGGGGTATTTTCCCTCTCTTTTTTAAAATTCTGTTTTTTTATTTATCCAGAATAATTAGTATATTCAACACTACACAATGTAATCATTTTTTGTGGCCCTTTACCAATTTCTCGCAACTTTGACTATAACTTGTCAGAATGAATGAGACAGGGCAGTAATATAGCAACACAGGTTTTCCAACAGAAAGGAAAATGAGAGGAGCATGAAATCTTGATAATGGGAGCAGGGGGGCTGGCACTTACAGTCAGTCAGCACTACATATTGATTGATTTAAATGTACCTTTTCCTTCAGATTTTTTTGATTTTATTATTATTATTTTTAACTGACACAATAATTGCACATATTTATGGGGAATGGTGTGATATTTCAATACATGTACTCATATACATTACACATTAATGATCAAATCAGGGTAATTAGCATATCCATTCCCTCAAACATTTACCCTTTTTGTGTGTTGGGAACATTCAAAATCCTCTCTTCTAGCTATTTGAAAAAATACGGTAAATTGTTATAGTCACCCTACAGTACTATAGGACACTAGTTTCCTGTCTACCTGTAATTTTATATCAATTAACCAACCTCTCCCCAATCCCCTGAGGCATCAGATTTTTTATTTTTTATTTTTTTATTAATTTTAATGTCAATTGATAAGGAACAAATTTAACACAAAGATTAACATCCTTAATGAAAAAAGAACTCCCAAAAATGAACTAGAAAAATTCAAGCAGAAACTTGGTGAAGAACATGAGCAGACAAGCCTTACACCCCATAGAAACACTCATCTAACAAGTACACTCAAGATGTTGTTGCGGAGGAGGGGGAAAGGGGCGGGGCCCGGGGAAAAGGGCAGGGCCCAGGGGTGGGGGGGGCCATTTCAGGACCTGGGGGCTTTCAGGACCAGGGTTGGGCCTGGGTGTGCAGAAGGCGGTGGTGGTGGGCAGGGGCCGGGGCCTGCCTGGCTCCCACCAAAGTAGTCTTCAGGGCCCCAGGGGTGAGTGGCTAAACATACCTTTTTAGTCCAGAAATAAATCTGGTGTTCACTGATTTGATGGCAACTTCAAAAGAGGGAAATTAGACCTGTTGTTTTTTCTCCGGACTTCAGGCTAGGGCAGGCTGGTGGGAAAGGACCAGGTAACCAAGGAACACTAGCTCCTGCAGAACATGCACATTCTGTTTTTATTTTCCGGCAATGCACTGAGAAATACTGAGGGTAGAAAGGAAAGAGCTGATTTTACATGCTTGTCATTAGAGAATGCCACAAACGCAGAAGTTATGATGCCTCTTATCACACAGGAAAGAGGCAGAAGATGTAGACTCCAGGGTAAGGAGAGCCAGTCACTCATCTTAGGTGCAAACTTCACCAGGATACCCAGAAGTTCAGTCACTGGAGAAAAGACATTTTGATAGATGGGAAATTGTGACCATAACCTCGGTCGTCATTATGGTTTGTCTTCATGACTGCAGTTTGGGGCACTCCCTAAAATTTTGTGCCTGAAACGAGTACCTCACTCGCCTCACACTGTCCAATGGGTGGACTCACTAAAGGAATTGGACTAATGACAAGAGAAATAATGTGCCGTGAAGAGGGTTCTAGAGAGCAGAGTCCCAGAGCAGGCATCAGGGAAGTTGTCCTGAATTGGTTTTTGTTTTGTGCTGGGGACATCTGAGGTATAATTATGTCAAGTACAAGTGACTCACGGCATCTTTGAAAATGTAAAACAGAAACCCCATACTTTCAGAAACATGGTTAGAAAATGTAAGCTTGACTTTAATATGGGTTGAATAGTAGGTCCCCCAAATACATTTCTGTGTCCTAAACCCTGGAACCTGTGAATGTGGCCTCATTTTAAAAAGCAATCTTTACTAATGTGATTGAGTGAAGCATCTTGAGATGAGGAGACCATCCTGTATTGTGTGAGTGGGACCTACACCTAATGCCAAGTGTCCTTATAAGGGTGAGGCAGAGGGAGATTACACAGACAGAGAGGAGAAGACGCACAGGACAGGAGGAGGCAGTGGGACCAAGGAGGCAGAGATCGGAAGGATGCTGCTACAAGCCAAGGAGCTCAGGCAGTCCCAGGAACTGGAAGGTGCAAAGAGTAGACTCTGCCCCGGAGCCTCCAGAGGAAATGCAGACCAGCTCACACCTCGATTCCGGATAGCTGGCCTCCAGAACTGTGAGCGGATAAATTTCCACTGCGTTAAGCCACCAAGTTTGTGTTCATTTGTTACAGCAGCCTTGGGAAACTAATGCAATATGGCGATGAACTGACAAGCAATGGCATCGATATTGCAATGTTAATGTTAGTGAAGATGCTCCTTGAGGAGTGCTGTCATCTGTATATTTAAAAAGTCCTGAAGATGAGACTGAGGTTGACCACATCAGGACCCTTGAGAAAAGAAGCAGGTACAAGCAATGATTACACCTGGGCGACAGGCACAAACCAGGACTCTCCTGGACCAACTGCCTTGTGTGATTAATGGCTTAAGCCATTAATTTTCAGAAAATTCATGTTCATAGTGAGTTTGTTATTGGAGCCACAATCTCAGTTTATTAATTATAGATGCTTAAGGAGTCGGAGTGTATGATGCAGACATTTCAGGATGTTTTTGTTAAAAGGATCAATGAGAAAAATGAATACTTGGTGGCCTTTGAAGCACGGATTTTGTGTTACAAACATCACCATGCAGATATTTCTATAAAAGCAGAAATCAGACTGTTTTGGAACTTTGGCAGTCACTGTGGAGGCTCGGGAGCCAACTCTCCAGTTTCTTCAGAGACGGCGTAACTGATACATTTGTGCGTGTTTATTGTTAGCTGCAGTATTTGCCATTCCCTCCAAGCTTCGTGGTATTTTAATGATTAAACATACGAAGAGCTTCAGCATTTGAGTAAGAAAAGTAGGACAAAAATATATTTTTCTAATATTAACAAGTATGCAAGATGTTTAACTGAATTCATTTAGAAAGGAGGAGTTATAACTTCATACTCATACAGCACTGTATACTTTGGCTGTGACATTCCTAAATAGAGCAATTAGCTTTATGTTTTGGTTTAGAAATCTGAGTTCACCATGACAACGTAACACTCGAAACTTTAATAATATGTTTGGTATTTATCTGGTTTAAACTGTTCTAAACATGCTGTAGCAATATTAAAAACAAAAAACAACAGCAAAAAAAAAGGTTTTTTGTATTTCTAAAGTATCTCCATGAGCAATATCTAAGATTCAGCAGCTCAATTAAGATGTTTCTGTGCACCAGTTATGTGCTGGGCACTCTGCAACATGCTGGGGATGCAAAGATGTGGGCACATTTTCCACAGGAATCACTTTCTGCCTGTCCCCGCTTTGCGCCCTAGGAGGCTGGCCTCCACACTTGGGCTCCGTTGCCTTCTAGCATCTGCTTAGGATCGGCCTGCTGACAAGAGCTTGTTGAGGGATCTTGTGACCTGTCTGCACCCTCTAAGCAGGGCTCATCTGCTGTCAGGGGCCCTGTCTGTATGGCTTTCTGTGATTCCAGAAGTTTCCAGTAACTGCTCAGGCGTAGGGCTGGTAAATAGGTGGGGGACAGCAAGGGTGGGGAGGAGAGAGGGAGGGAAATGAGTGCCATATGATCACTTTCATTTTCCTAAACCCTGTTCAATCTTTGTAAATAGTCCCTTTGTTAAACTCTCTCCAAATTACTAATCTGACAGTTCCCACATCTTAATAGATTAAGAAGATACAGACTCGCCATCTGGAAAGAGAGACATAGAGCAAACTATAACAAGAAGTGATAACTTTACATAGAGGCCCATGTGAAGAAATGTTGGAGCACCAAGGAAAGAATGATCTTCCTTGCAAAGGCAGAGGTGACAAGACAGGAGACAGAGCAGTCTCCACCCAGAAGGCAGCATTTGGCTGTTGCGGATGTTGGAAGTGTTGGGATTTGCTCCCATCTTTGCAGACCTCAAGAACTCCGAGATCTTAGGCTGTTTAGGTGCAGATGGTAGCTCAGGCTCAGGAAGGAAGAGAAAACTCCTGGGTGCCCATCATGCTGGGGTTCTCTCTGTGACTATTTTGGAATAATGTTATTCAGTGAAATAAGCCATGAACCCGAGTCAGAAAGCTGGGGTTTGAGTCCTGAAGTTCTCACCAACTGACCATGAATGCAGGCAAGTTTCCTAACCTTCTCAGTCTCAACTGCCTCATCTACCTAATGGGGAGAACAATCCTTACCCTTCCTCTTCTAGGATTGATGTGAGGCTCAAAATGAAACAGTGTTTGTGAAAATATTATAGGACTAAGGCGCTGTACCAATGCGGAGCATGTGGGTGGAGGCAGAGACGGGACAAGGTTAGCCATGAGTTGCTAATAATTGGAGCTAGATGATGGGCACATGGGGGGGTCATTACACTATTTGCTCTACTTTGTGTGTAAAATGTTTTATTTTGAAATAACTGACTTACAGAAAAGTATCAAAAAAAATAAACTAAAAAATAACTGTATACCATTTACCCAGTTTCTCCAAATGGGCAAGTGTTCTCCAAACATAAACTTTCTGCTTTACTGTTTTCTGTATATGTATATAGATGCATGTATGTGTGTGTGCGTTCACATATGTATGTGTATATTGTATTTTTACTAAACTATTTGAGAATTAGTTGCAGACATGAGGACCTTTACCCCATGAATGTATATTTCCTAGAAACAAATTCATTCTCTTACATACACACATAGCCCAGTGATCAAAACCAGGAAATTAACACTGATGTAATAATATTATCTAATCTACATATCTTATTCAAATGTCACCAAATGTCTAACTAATATCCTTTATAGCTAAAGAAAAATATCTTTTTTCTGGTCCAGGATCCAATCCAAGACCACACATTGCATTTAGCAGTTTTCTGTTTAATTGCTTTAGTTTCCTTAAATCTGGAACAGATCCTAAGTATTACCTTGTCTTTCATGACTTAATTTTTTTTTAAAGTTAATTATAGGGCAAGTTAGTTTTTAAAGCATCCCTCAATTCAGGTTTGTTTGATGTTTCCTTTGATTAGATTCAAGCTATGCATTTTCGGCAGGACCACAGAAGTGACGTGTGTCCTTCAAAATGCATCATATCAAGAATAACACAGTATCTATTTGTCACCTTATTGGTGATTAACTTGACTTGATTAAGGTAATTTATGCCCGTAAAGTTACATTTTGTCTTTATTGTTAATAAGCATCTTGTGGGGAGATAATTTACTTTCATATATTTTTTACACTTTTATAATATAAGTGGGGAAGATGGAGATCAAGAGTTTAGTTTTACATAAGTTAAAATTGGAATCCAAATAGGCAGTCACATATATGAACCACATATATGAATATGAAGCTCAGAAAAGGTGTCTAAGATAGTGTAGTGTAATATAGATGATAGACTGAATGGCTTGAAGAGAAAATAGTAGGTAAGGAAGTCAAGACATCCTATGTAGAAAACTTTTATGAATTTTGCTTGTGATAAACAGTAGAATAATGGAATTGGTAATTGACAGAGAATATATAAGGCAACAAAGGGTTTTTTTCTTTATGTTGGGAAATACCAGAACATTATTCCGTGGCAATAGGAATGATCCAGCAGAGAGCGGGAGGTGGGTAATGCAGAGACAGGACACCAGAAGCAGGGACATCTGAGGGTGGTTGTACCATAGTCAGAAAGTGTGAATCATCTGGGTCCCAACCCAAGCTCTGCCACTTACAAGCTGTGTGACTTTGGCAAGTAAATCAAACTCTTCGTACTTCAGTTACATTTGAAAACTAGGATCGTTAGGAGGATAAGCTAGCTGATATTTATATGAGCACAGTAAGTGCCATGAAAGTGTAAAAGTGAAATATGATCTTGAACTCATTGTCATTTAATATCTTATAATCGTTTTATCTCTTTGAGCTAAATTTTGGGAAGTTTCTTCACGTCTTTCTTCTCTTTAATTGTATCCGGATCTGCTATTTATCCCATCTTTTGAGTGCTTAACTTCAGTAACTATATATTTAATTTTAATTGTGTTTAGATTCTCCTTTCTTTAGTGTCTTGATCATTCATGTGATTTCTGTTCCCTATTTTAACTTTTTAATTATGCAGACATAGTTATTCTGTAAGCTCCTCCTCATGTTTCAGTGTGGTGGGGGCACATATCTTCCTGTATGTTTATATCTGCTAACTTTCCCTTATGTCCCAGGAGCCTTGGGAGGAGAAATGTTCCTAGGATTTCTTTTGCATTTTATTTTGCCAGGTGCTCCATGGGTTTCACAGGTCTGGGAACCCTTTTTATGTTAATATTGCAGCTATGATTCTGTAAATTAGGACTCCACACTTACAAGAGGCTCAAGATTGGGGTTTAATTTCTTATAGGAGGATTTGTTTGTTTGTTTGTTTGATTTTTACTTTTAAATCAGAGCCCTAATCAGAGACAAACTAATAGTAGAGATTTTTTTGGTGCTTCTTCCCCAGAACTTAGCTATATACAGTAATTCCTTGTTTCAGAATCCTACTTTGCAGAGGCCTAAGACCAGACCAAAATGTTCTTCTTGAGGCATTAAAATTTCACCCTTTGGATAAATATTGAGGTACGCTGTCCTCCTGGGTCACCAAAGGTAGCTTGTAAGCCCGAGACCCTTCTTGTTGTTGCTAATACCCAGAGACAATCCATTTGCTCTTTCAGCTTTGGCTATGTGTTTACAGTTTTCTGTAATATTTTATGTTTGTAGAAGGTATGGAGTTTATTTTAGTTCAAATGACTATGTTGCTGGAACCAGAGCTCTGCCACTTAATACAGGTAGATTTAGGTATATAGATATTGTAAAGAGACCTAGCATGGAGATTTTCCTGGAGAATATGCAAACCACTCTTTTCTCTACAGTCTGAATTCCACTCCTTGGTTAAGCCGGATCAAGATCTGTTTACCAAGAATGTACCTCATCAGGCCCCCAGTAGAATTGCTTTTCCTGATTTGCAAACTGAATTCAAACTGAATTGCAGTTTGGCACAATGTTCTCAGTTTGTATAGGCATATTTTATAAGATACAATCCTGTGAACTTTCTCTCCACCTTGACCGTAAGGATATTGTTGAAGACCGCGTTATGTTTTACTGTCAGGACTACTGCCAAGTAACTGGATTGTTTCTATTTTATGGAAACTGATTGAGTAACTACTCATGTTCTCTTCTTTAGATGGACTGTTAGCAAGCTAAGAGCCAAGTCTGTGGCCAGTTTCTAACAAAAGTATAGGATTCTTGATATGCATTATTGGATTTTAACCTCACTCTTGTCTCCTTCTTATTGGGCTGTGCTTATGCTTATATTCTCCTTCGTTCTCATATTTTAAATGTACATTCTCCTGCTATATTTTATTTATCCCTGTAAACTACTTAACATCTTCGACAGTGTGAAGTGATTGATGTGGCCATGAATGAGTAACATTAACATGCAAGCTACCAAGCTAGTTGAATGACACAGTAAATTGACCTCTATGAGCTTCTTCTAAGCGCGGAAAAGAGTTTTTAATCCAAGTGCCACAAGAGAATTACAAATACCACAGAATAATAGGCAGCCATTAAAAATTACATTCTTAAAGAAAATTTAAAGAAATGGACACCTACAGCAAGAGCAAGCTATTTAGACAATATTCCCCTGCTCACACACATCATTAGGAGATATACAAACAACAGGTCAATAATGCCTATCTCCTTTTGGCAGGATTCTGGTTGTTTTTATTTCTTCATGCATTTTTTATTTTCTAATGTTTCCACAATAAACATATATTCCTATTGTAATTATAAAATGGAGAGAAAGATGAATGTTGCTCTATCTTTGAGTCCCAGGAGGAAACAACATCCACCTCAAAAGTTTCAAATGAAGAGACTTGCAGGATGGGATCACCCAGGTGTGTGCCAGGTTAAAGGGATCAGCAAAAGTTATTCAGCCTCCCAAAGACTAAAAACAAAGGGACCCCCAGGGGAGCTGGAGGATCAGGGGAGAAAATAAACAGAGTTGGAGCCTGGAGTGGAGGCTGTTCCACTGCAGTTACAGTCACAGAGAGACACAGACACTTTCAGAGACATGTGCCAAAGCAGGGAGGCAGCAGGAAAGAAGTACTCTGACATTTCTTTACTCTACCTTCCGTAATGGTTAATTTTATGTGTCAACTTGACTGGACCACAGGGTGCCCGGATATTTGGTCAAACATTTTTCTAGGTATTTCTGTGAGAGTGTTTTTTCTTTTTTTGATCATAACATAGTTGATGGTTCATATCTGTGGGGTACAGAGTCAAATATCAATACCTGTGTGCAACATGTCATGTTCAAATTAGGATAATTAGTATATTCAGTGATATGCAATTTAATCGTTCTTCATGGCCCTTTACCAATTCCTCCCTGAACCTCCTTCTCCCTCCTCCTTTCCCACGTCTAGTTCTGTTCTGTAAGATTGTTTTTGAATACAGTTAACATTTACATCAGTAACTGAGTAAAAGCAAATTGTCCTCCCTTAGTGGGTGAGCCTCATTTCAGTTAAAGGCCTGAAAAGAAGAAAAAGGTTGACCCTCCCTTGAGTAAAAGAATATTCTTCTGCCTGACAGCCTCTGAACTGAAACATCAGCTTTTTTCCTGCCTTTGGACTTGAACTGAAATATCAGCTCTTCCTGGCACTCAAGCCTGCTAGATCTCAGACTGGAACTACCCATCAGCTCTCCTGGGTCCCAGCTTGCTGACTCACCCTGCAGATCTTGGGATTTGTCAGCCTCCATAATTGCATGAGCTAATTGTTTACAATAAATTGCTCTTTATTGCTTCTGTTTCTCTGGAGAACCCTGACTGCTACACTCCCTGCTCTCCTGCTCATGCCTCCCATTGGCCAAACCCAGACAACAGGGGAGCCTGCATGATGTCACCTGGTGGGGCTCACAGCAGAGCAGAGGACAGTGCACAGTTCCCAGGGGTGTGTGTGTTGAGGGGGTAGGGGGGAAAATAGAGGCAAAGTAGGTGCTATCGTGGTTCAGAGATGGGAGATATTAAAACCAATGAAGAAAATTGTATGTAAAGTTGGATTTTAGGCTATTTTTCTGAGAGCCAAAAGAGATTATGCCTGAAAATTAGTAAATAGCTGTAAAGTTCTATAATATGCCAGCTGTTATTAAGATTAAGATATATAGGACTATACACGAGAGGATGGTGCTACTTACACAATAAAAATTATAATAATAATAGGAATAGTTAACTGTACTGAGCACTTACCATGTGCCGGGCACTATAATAAATGCTTTACATGAGAAGTTGGATATTTCCTTTCTCAGTGTTAGATAACGACGCAGTAACCTGGACCCCTTCACAGATGTCTAGGTGTGCATATGCGAATCTAACACGCAGTTGGAGGAATAGCTGCTCTGGCACTCTGAAAATAAGAGGTAGTAAGGATTGGGGAGGTCATGCTGCCATGTTGGATGTCGTGTTCATTTCATTACAATCCCAGTTATTCCTAGAGCAACACTGGCCTTGTGGTCAAGCCAAAGCCACTTTATGTATAAAGAAAACACATGCTGGGAGCCCCGCACCAGGAATGGTTTATGTCCTCACAGGAAGACAGAAGTCTGGTCATGTCAAGCTCCTTCCACATGGAAGAGCAGCCTAGGCTGGCCCAGGGCCAAGCCCAGGAAGTAAGTAAAATAAAGAAGAAAGCTCAGAAGGGCATATGACTAAACATGTCAGTCCTGGAAAGGAGACGGCAGGCGCTCCACTTTCTGCTGATGTGAAATTCTATTTCCACCTGTTTTATCTGTGTCTTGCTGAGCCTTTGGAAGAATGAGGTGGCTGTCATCACACTGTCAGGTGTCCTTAGATGCCTTCATAGGAAGAGAAGAAAGCATAAGTGAAAAGAAGCCAATTGAAATGGATTAGACTGTCCTCTGCAAGGTGACGATGCCCCTGGCGAGGCAGCATGAGCTTCTCCTCACCGCCCCTGGGCTTCCTCCAGGAGCATATTAGGGTCAGCCTGGGCATAGCCTGACATCAGTGTCTGACTCAGATCTGCCCCGTGGCAGGCTCTTGCCACGAACAGGCAGAGAGAAATGTTGGAGCTTGTTCAGGGTTCTCTAGACACAGGTCAAGAACACTCAGTTTTATGGCTTACAGTATGAAGGACGCTGTATTCCAGCCTGAGCTTTGACAGAGCATGTAGGAGCCACCACTGTTGCTGTCTCCTGAATCAAAGTGCACAGTGAACCACTGGATCTTGAAGAACAAGAAAAGGCTGATCCTGTGACACCAAAAGGAAACAGGAACAGAGCCTGTGAATGAAGATGGCCAACAGGTCAGAGATTGACAAGTACCTACATAGCTTTAAGACTAATCTCATATGGCTACCCAGGACCTGGGGCCAGTGTCGCAGAATGGGAGCAGGGGAGGTGCATTCCTTTCCCACTGAAATTCAGGTCACAGGTCTGGAATCCAGGGGTCTAGTCCCAACTCTGCCAATAAGTTGTGTTATGGCCACAAGTGGGTGAAATAGCTTCTCTGGCCTTAGCTTTCTCATAATTTAAATGACAACGGTTATGCAAAATGCCCCTACAAACACTCACTTAATCCATTCGTGAGTCCCAGAGCCTAAGATAGTGGTACCTAAAGCATGGGTCCCTGGTCTCTTTGCTGCTGCTGGCATCCTTTATGGGAGGAGCAGAGACCTTCAGTTCCAGAGCTCCAGGGCAGTGCCCATACAACCTGGGGCATCGTGGATTCTCATGAGGCTGTTGGTCTAAGAGACTTTTGCAAATGGCAGACAAGCTGTCTCTGGCTTATCCCATCCCGAGGCAGACATCACTAATGGGTCATGATATTATTTTGTCAAAACCCATCCCAACCCATAGCTCCAAGCAAACACTACTAATACATGAAAGTAGGCTTGCTAGATGAAACTTGTCATCCCTGAACCCATACCCTTCTTTTCAGTTTGACCTTGTTCATTGCAAAGCATCCAAATTAATTGGCTTTCATGAAACATTCAGCTATTATATGAGATGATTACATTTTAATTAGGACTTTAAGTAACTGAATTATTTAGGCCACAGTCTTTCTATTTAAGTATTATATGAATGAAGAAATTTGTTCTCATAATTTAGCCCTGGGTAAACAAAGATGCGGTTACCACAGAAGCATGGCATTTGGAGAAGAGAAAAAGTAAACAATGTGTCTGGGCATCCCTTCAGTCTCCTGGAAGAAACACTGTGCAGTAACTAGTAACACATTCAGGGATAATGTTGTTTTCTCAGTTCTGAGTAATGGTGTTACTCGCGTCTCCTTTGGGAGATTTCCATAACCTAATGGAGTTTCACAATATTTGGCCCTAATTATCTTTTACTTAATTTAATTCATTTGGTTTAGTTTAGATTGCTTTGCACCAAGCTAAGTTATCCACTCCTTTCCTTGTAAATACACATAGCAATTATTGGAAGGCAGCCATCACATCCCCATCCCCTCTTCTGGATTTGTATGTTACATCTGGGTTAAAAATTATTTTGGGTTTGTACTAAGTCTTCTATGCTGATGTTTTGATACTCTCCCCAGAATCATTTCCAAGTAATCTACACTGTGATAACTATAATAGCACCATATACTGGCTGATTTTCTTCTGTCACTGCCAACATATGAAGTTTGTTTAGGTTCTTGATTCTCATTCTTTGCCACTTTGAAGTTTGCCTGATAAAACTTGTGTTGAACTTTTTATGTTCTTAACCCACTCAAAGATAGTTTCTTCCATAACTCATAGTGGAGATCAGAGCAGATCAGAAGTAGGGAGCGCCATTGAGGGTGCCTGGGTTATCGGAACAAGCCAGGACAAGGAAAGTTTTCTTCCAGATGCACCAGGCCATCTGGGAGAAACTAAGAACACTGAAGGACATGGTAATAGGGCTTCTGAAGTCCATGAACACTCCTGAATAAAGAGGAGGCAACAGGTGTCCGCATCTGGGTAAGGGGCCCAGTGGGTGGGCCTGGAATGTGCCTTTACATAGGAGGCAGTTGAGGTACCTGGGCCACGTCCTGGAACACTGGCCCAGATTGACATGAAGCAGAGGTTGATGACTGTGAAGCTGATCAAGCTTACACTTCAGGGCCCTTTTCCAAGGTCCCGAGAGGGGCCTTGCAATGTGTGTAAATAGCCAGATGTTCTTGTAGGACATACAGCCAATTTTTGTTAAGATATTTTAACGCTATTGGTCGAGACCTCTGTCTCTGCCCACTCCCACTTTCCCTCCATCCTCCTTTCTCTCATGTTGAGAGGGCTCAGGGGAGTTGTGTGGTTCCATTCAATGGACAGTGGAATTGGGAATACATTTGGTTGGGCTTAGTGGGACATATTGGAGGTTCACAGTCATTTTTGTGTGGGTTTAAGTTATTGCTAGGTGTCCCAGTATGGGGGCAGTTTCCAGGAATACTCCTGTGCCCCCGCCCCCATGCCAGCTTGCCCTGCTGTGATGTGATGGTGCAGGGTCAGAGGTCATACTGTGATGGAGATATGTCCTACAACCTGGCATTGGTATAGCTGGATAGTGGAGGAGAAACTAGGATTCAACAAGCAGAGACAGAAACTGATCTGTGGAAAATTCTACCTATTATCAGATGTGTAAAACCATAGGCAGAGGATTCTATTTTCAATATGCCTGGTCAAAATGGAAGTGCTCTTCTGTCTGGAATAGACTCAATAATCCAGCGTAAAAAATAATAAAAGCCACGTTCAATATTTTTCTTTGTTGATGGAACTCGGTGGAATAAATTGATCACACTTCTTGTGTAGGGTACAGACCTATAGCAGCACTACAAACAGAAGGTATGCCTGTGTGCAAAATATGCTTTATGAGCCTTAACATCATGCATTGTGTCTCACGTTATCTTAATATATCTTGTCCTAACCAAGTCTGGTGTTTCCAGAGGAAACAACATGCAAAATAGTCATTGACACAAGTGATACAGTAGCAAAACTCCTGAACTCAATCTCTTGCCATATACAAAAATCAACTCAAAATGTTTTAAAGACTTAAATGTAAGTCTTGGAACAATAAAACTACTAGAAGAAAACATAGAAAAAACACCTGAAGACATTGGTCTGGGAAAAAATGTATGGAGAAGACTTAAAGTACAGGCAACAAAAGCAAAAATAGACAAATGGGGTTACATTAAACTAAAAACCTCCTGCAAAGCAAAGCAAACAATCAACAGAGTGAAGAGACAACCTGCAGAATAGGATAAAATATTTCCAAACTATTCATTTGACAAGGGATTAATATCTAGTATATGCACGGAATTTAAACAACTCAAGAGTAAAAAAACCATTTGACTTAAAAATAACTTGAATAGAAATTTCTCAAAAGAAGGCATGTAAATGGACAACAAGTATATGAAAAAATGCTCACCATGACTAATTATCAAGGAAATGCAAATCAAAACCACAATGAGATATCATCCCACCCTAGTTAGAATGGCTATTATCAAAAAGACAAAAAATTTTTAAAAATGCTGGCAAGGATGGGAAAGAAAGGGAATTCTTACACTGTTGGTGGGAACGCAAATTAATATAGCCATTATGGAAAACATTATGGAGATTCCTCAGAAAACTAAAAACAGGACTACCCTATGATCCAAGAATCCCTCTAATAGGTATTTATCCAAAGGAAAGGAAATTAGGATACCAAAGAGATATCTGCACCCCCATGTTTTTTGCAGCACTACTCACAATAGCCAAGAATATGGAATCAACCTAAGTGTCCATCAGTCGATGAATAGATAAGGAAAATATGGTATACATACACAATGGAATACTATTTAGCCATGAAAAAGAAATGAAATCATATCACTCATGGCAACATGAATGAGCCTGTAAGTCATTATGTTAAGTGAAATTAGTCAGGCACAGCAAGATAAATAACACATGTTCTCACTTATATGTGGGAGCTAAGAAAAGTGAGCTCATAGAAGGAGGGAGATAGGGAGAGGCTGTTTAATGGACACAGAACTACAGCTAGACAGAAATGAGTTCTAAGGCATCACACTACCTGACTTCAATATATACTATAAAGCTATAGTAAACAAAACAGCATGGTATTTGCATATAGTATTCTATAGTAGTGCTAGGTATCTATAATTAACAATAATGTATATTTTCAAATGGCTAGAAGAGAGGAGTTCAGATGTTCTCATCACAAAGAAATGATAAATGTTTGCAGGGATGAATGTGCTAATTAGCCTGATTTGATCATCACACAGAGTAAACATGTATCGAAATATAACTCTGTACCCCCTAAATATGTACAATTATTACATGTCAATTAAAAAAGAAAATTACACAGAAGAATTTTTAAAAGTAATGAAGGTCAAGACACTATTAAATGGGAAAGGAAAAAAACTAAAGGAGGATTAAAATAAGAGTGGAGTGAAACACAGTTTGTACAATCAAACACAGTACACAAAGGCCAGCAGCTGCTTCATTTGGATGAATTTGCTGGCTTTGATAAATACTGTGATCTCTCTTTAGAGCAATGAAAATGTAGTGTTTTTTTCCCAAAAAATTTTCATCTCAATAATATTTACAGAAAATCAAACAGAACATACAAGCGCATAAAAAAATTTTTTAAAGATGTTTTGAAAATAGGTATTCTGGAAAAAAAAAATTTAAATGATCAAACCATCATGAGATTCTGGCCAGCTATCCCAAGACTGCATCTATTGTTTTGTTTATAAGCTGCTTTCAACAAGACAGAATTCCTATGTCAGACCAGTTTTTGGACTAGATAAATATGGTGAGAACCTTCAAAAGTCATAAAGCACAGGAAGGCGATGTTTAGTTGGATCACATCAGATGAAAATGTACTAGGCCAATGTCTTGAAGAACAAAGAAATACAAGTATAGTATTATTTTGATTCTAAATCGAATTGTACTTACTAATCTTTTTAATGGAAAATTTGTCCTCACCACGTCATGATGAAAAGTGGCTTTCTTTAAACAGTAGAACTTTCATGGGAAACATTGAGCTATTACTGGATTTGATTCATTCTTGAATGAGCAATTGGAAATTTTAAAACAAAGTGATTTACTTGTCCAAAATAGTTTACAAATAGTAACCCATATAATTGGAAAATGTATACAAGATGAGTTATGCAATCAAATATGTAAATCAGATACTACTCCATTATTATAAGTTCTACATTGGATATGATAAATATTTATCAGTTGGCAATTATTGCGAATTACTCTTATAACAGAAAACTCTCTGTGTGATTTCTAACTTTTTTTTTTGCCAATTGAAAACAATCTATCTGTGACTTTATTCAATAAAAGAGAACAAGCGGTCAATCGTATGACAACAGTTATTATGAAAAGCGAACACAAAAAGCTGCTAGCCCTTTTTCAAAACATGAGTAATTACATCCCTAATCTCCTCCAAGAACAAGCTGCCTTAACAGTACTGAAGCTGTTGATTGCTGCGGTATTTCTACAATAGTTAATATGTTTGCTTTTCAGGTTTGTCTAGTATGATAGAAATCTAATGCGAGCCACATTAAAGTTTTAAATTTTTGTAGTCAGATTCAGACAAGTAAAAAGAAACAGCCAAAATTAATTTTAATGAAATACTTTAGGGAATCAATAAAATGTATTTAAATACATAAAATTTTTTCTGTATGAAGTCTTCAAAATCCGATGTGCATTTTACTTCACAGCACACCGATTCCTACCAGCCACGTTCCAAGTGTTCAGAAGCCACACGTGGCTAGTGGCCACCATCTTGAGCAATGCAGGTATGTAGTTAGTTTTAAACACGTACTCCAACTCGGGTTTTCCTTAATAGATTTAAACGCAATGAACATTTGCCCATTATGACACCGTTCAAGCCTTGCAACAGAGGGGCGAGCTAGTCATGGGCCAAACTAACTGCGGGGCCAGGTCACCAGAGGCTGACATCTGGGCCTGAGCCTCTCCCAGGTGATGAAAATAAAGCAGGGCAGGTCATTGGCATCCTCAAGGGAGGGGCAGGGCAGGAGCAGCACCAGTGGGTCACCAGTGAGAACTGGTGAGCAAGCTCCTGGGCCTCTGGGTCTCAGGCGTATCCTAGCAAAGCTTGCAAGGCTATCGAGGAGGTGCCCAAAGCTCATGGGGAAAGGAGGGGACGCTGGAGATCATTAACTCTACTGAATGCCAAGGAGGGTATGCCAGGGCCCGCCTGGTGCTCTGAATACACATGACAGCTTACTGAGCACCAGAACAAGCTACAGATTAGGTTTCATTACCCTGACTTCACAAACAACGGCAGTAAAGCTCAGAGAAGTGAGCAGTCTGTCTGACAATCACACAGTGAGGAACGGAATCAGAATTTGAGCGCAGGTCTGCGTTGCTTCCTAGCATCCGCCCTCCACACTGCCGTAACACCACCTTTAGGGAGAATAGTATCCCCAAGAGTGGGCTGGGGGTTTCAGGAATCAAAAACACAAAAATTACTTCCACACCAAAACTAGCACATCCTGAGCGTGGAGACAATTATTTTAAGTGAAATAAGCCAGGCACAAAAAGAGAAATACCACTCACTCCTAAGCAGGAGCTAAGAAAGAAGAAAAGAGAAAGAGAGAGAGAGAAAGCACAATAAAACGCTGAACTTTCAGAAGGAGAGAACAGACCTATAGTTACTAGAGGTAGGTAAGGGGGAGGCAGATGGGGTAACCAGTGATTGGGTAATGGACATAAGAATAATTACGATCTGTAATGATGAACATGCTAATATTGATTTGATCATCACATTCATATACTGTGCACAAATACTTATAGTCTACTCTGTACCTTACAGATATGTATAATCAAAAATAAATAAATAATTAGCACATCCCCCATTCTGGCATTGCTTGCAAAATCCAGGGTTTTCTTATTACCCCCGTGCCTTTGACCAAGAGTGGCCTGTGGAACAAGGACTAGCCAGTGGCCAGGGGCAGACAGATGCAGCTGCTTGGAGGGCATTATAAAGACCCCTCCTATGCACTGGTTTCTAGAAACACACTACCTCATAGGGGCAGGGACCACCCACATTGTTCAGTATTTCTAAATTCCATTTGAACTAGTACAGCTCTTATTTCCTTCAGACTTTCTATTCCTGAGAGCTATTCTGAAGAACTGAGTGGGTGGAGTTCATTCCTTTAGCTTACCTTCTCTGTCTCTCTTGTGGATGTGTGCTTTAAGGAGGAAAATGCTTCTAAAGGAAGGGAGACTAAACACATAGGAAATGAATCTCGATCTGAACGAACTGCCTCCAAGTAAATAAAAGTTGACTGTCTCCTCCTAAACCCTTCAGTTTCTGAACATCTTGAACATTTTTCCTTATCATTTAAATGTTGATTTGCTTTAAACATTATATCAATTTATCATTAAAAATACTTCATTCATTTTCCACACAGCCTTCGTTATTATAATACAGTTTATATTCCTTAGTAGGTGACACTTGGTTACATGTTTTTTTCTTTTACTCAAACTGCACTGTTTAACCAAACAACTTCCACCTCTATTTTCTTTATACACCTAATTTAAAAATAAAGTCAGACATCTTAGCATGGCCATTAAGCTGGAATTGACTGGGACATCACTATCTGCATCGTCCAGACACTGAGGCACAGGCCCCGAGAGCTCAGGCTATTTTGCTCAAGGCCTCTTGTCAATGAATAGCACAGCCAAGAATAAACTTGGATGTGGACACCTAAGTGAGTTACCTTCACTGAGCACAGCTCAGTTCTCTGTGCGCTGAGGGGAGTGCTGGGCTCACAGGCACTCAGACACGATAGCTGGTACGGACAATGAGCTTTCTCCTGTTACAGCGAGGACGCCTGATAGTCACAGGCAACTTCTACTGAGGAGTGATAATCCACCAGGTCCCCTGTTGGGTGTCTGGTGTGCATCACCGCATACGACCCTCACAAACACCCTGTGAGGTAGGAATAGTGTTTTCCCCAATTTTCTCCTGAGGGAATGGGAGAAGAAAGAGGTTCAATAACTCAGCCAAGTTCACTCAACTAGTGAGTAAAACCAGGACCAGATCCAGTTCTATGGGTGACAGAGCTTTAACCACTGTGGCCATGAGTGACAGTGCCAGGCAGAAAATGCAACACACTAACACCACGTTGGCCATTTTATAATGGCAAACATGTCCGTTACAGAAAATGATCTATCTTAGAACCATCTCACCACCTTTAGAGACACGACTCTCAAGTACATTTTTTTCCCAGGAGGTGATTTTTATAGTTTGTGATAATAAGAATCAACTTTGAGCATTCCTTAATGAATCAATGCAAGGGCTCTGGAGTTGGAGAGCTGGGTTGAGATCTTAGCTCTGCAAATTACCAGCTCATCAACCTAGGCATACTTAACAGTTCTGAAACATAGTTTCTTCAGCTATAACATGAAGATTTTAATAATGTCCACCTCCTAGGGTTTTCATAAGAATTGAAGAAAATATGAATGTAAATGTTTAATTTATTGCCTAGCACATAGTAAGTGCCCCATGACCATTAAGTATTATTCTTTTTATCAACACATGTTTGTTGAGCAACTATTATGTCAGGCATTGTTAGGGGTACTCAGTGTTGGCTCTAAAATTTTGATATAGGAGAGGTGCGGGAGTAGCACTCTGGTTATGGAAAGAAGAGTAGGCAGGAGACTTGTCTTAAAGCTGTTTACATAACATTCTGCTTGAGAAACATCGATTGTACATACCAGGGGCTTGTGAAGGTGAAGGTGAACCGATGGAAACCACAGAGAGGCTGGAGTCACTCCTAAACCACCCCTCATAGGCTCCATAGGGAATACATATAGGTACCTGTGTACCTGGCATTGTGCTAGAAAAGAATATGGCATGACAACACCTTTAAGAACCTAAGCATCTAATTGGAAAAGTGGACATGTAAATGAATCATGTGGTAGGAGACATTCTAAAGAGACCTCACCAAGCACTGTGGTTGTGTGAAAGGGGGAGATAATGTTTTGTGGAGTTGGGCATGTCTTCACAGGTACCATATTTGAGCTGGGTCTTGTAGGATATGTACCACTCTGCCAAGCAGAGAAAGGCAGCCAGGGCTGTCTAAGCAGAGAGGGTAGCATGAACAAAGGCGTGTAGCATTTAAAGGACTGGGATATTCAGGAAATGATGTTTGCAGAATGGCCTAGGAGTCAGTGTGGCTGTGATCTGGGTATAGGATGGGGTGGAACACCAGGATATTAGCCCATAATGGTAGGTTGGACCAGATTATATGCAAGAGTAAGGCATTTGGAGCTCATCGTTTAGATAATGGCTAGCCCTTGATGATTTTTAAAAAAGGAAATAATGTGGTCAAATCCTTATTTTAGGGAGATAAAAAGATTATAGTGATAGCTACGAGAGCCTCTCCAGTTGTATTAGTCAGAATATGCTAATTTATGCTGCAATAACAAGCCAAAGCCCCTCTCTCTCCACTGCATGTCCCCCTGGGTCAGCAGGGGTTTTGCTCCACATAGTCTCTCAACAGCCCATCTTGTAGCTGTGCCCTCTGGATGGAACACAGACCTGTCGTCAGGAAGGAGGAGTTTATGAGTCACATGGCCTTGCCTAGTGGAAGAAGATTGTTGACAAGCAATTGGAAGGCTTGGTGAGGCCTCTCTCTGCTACACCAGGAGAAAAAGAATTTTCGCACTGTCTAGATAGGGCTGTAGAAGAGACATTAGTGGGGTGGGGGTGGGGTTGGATGCAGCATCTAGAAGATGTGGAGCTCAGGCAGGGCCCCCTGGCCATGGGAGACTGGTGATGCTCGTGAGATGTGTCCTTCTGAACCCCACCCATGTGCTGCTTCTCCTGATCCCACCGCCGCTCACAAGATGATGGTCAACCAACCTCCATCTAGACAGTTGTGGATAATTAAGAAGTAAAACAATGAATATTCGAGGTCTAGGGGGTCTGGAAGGGCCCGGCATGTGCAGATTCAAGGTCACAGTGAGGCATCAACCTCAACGAATTTTCAGGAGTAAGGATCCTTCCTTTTTTGCCTCTGTCCTACCTGTACGGGAAGATTAGCCAGGTGACCTCTGGTTTAGAGAGGGAGAAAGAAAGGGACAAAGAGAAACAGGAGACAGAGACAGAATGAACTACTTTATACTGGGATAAAACATGACAATATGTCGATAGTGGTTGTTTGGAGGTAGCAGGGTTATAAATTAACTTTTCCCTCTCTTTTCCCTCCTTTCTTCTCTATTTTCACATTTTAAAATTAAGCAGTATTAGTTTTAACATTTAAAGGCAACTTGTTTTATTTGAAACTCAAGTCAGAAGTTCTACTGTTTATTACAACAACTCTGTGTGGTTGACACCTAGAGTTTTAATTACTTTAATTGTTTACACTATACAAGGGAAGAACAGAAAAGGTTAGCAAAGAATTTTCTCAACTTCTCTGCAAAACTAATACGAGGCTCCGTCAAGGATCTGAGGTCAGGGTTTGGACAACTGCCTGGGCAGGCCTGGAGGTGGACCTCCAGAGGGTGGGCGGGGCCTGGTGTGGGGTGGGAGGCAGACCTGAGGGTGGGGCTCCAGGGAGTAGGTGGGGCCTGGGGGGGGGAGGCAGGCCCAGCTCACTGCCCCCAGGGCGGAGCCTGATTTGGGATCCAGCACTGGTCTTGCTCTACCAGGCACACATTTCTTCCTGTTTCTCCAGGGCTGTGTCAACACCTGACTCCTCCAGTTCTCTAGAGAAACTTCTCACTCATCCACCCATGACTTAATAATGAAAAGAATTGTTTTTGTTTGTCAAGAATCTTATATTGATATGAATACTTTTTAAAACCCTTTGTAAAGGCAAAAGGGATGTTAATGATGTAATAATATTTAGCACCGGGACGTATTAGCAGCAGGGGGCAAAGATTATCTGAATAGATGTAAAGGTGAGCACTGAAAGGACCAGAAGTTTGGGTCTTACAATTTAATTAATGCAAGTTATTTCCCTGTGTGAAACAAGCCAGAATGGTCTTTGTGGTTATGTCACCATGAACATTCTTTCCCTCTGCATCATGGGAGAGGTTACTCAATCGTGCTGACTTTCCAGCTGTTTCTAATCAAGTTAAATGAAAACTTTTTAACGTGCTCTGAACTGAATCCAACATCATCTCCGGACAGTTGTTCTTGCTTCAAGCAGCCTGAGGGAGTGGAATCTTCTTATCACCTGTTTACAGTGCATGTTCCTGAGAGAGAGGGAAACTGCTAAGGGCTGTTTATTAAACCGATCTTCTATTCTCCCTCCAGCTCCACGTCCTTGGTAGGTCTCGCTAGAGAGATTGTGTACCAAGCCTGGCCATTTAGTCCAGTCTGGTGTTTGAAACAGACCAAATATGATAACTAAGGCCCAAGATGACATCAGAGGTTCTGAATACCAGCCAGAGCCAAGAGGCAGTTCAAACACCAAGGTTAGAAAGCATTTCTGTAAGACAAACTGCACTACATTCTCACTGTTGACTGTAGATACAAACATCCCAAGTAAAATGCTAGCAAAACTTATTCTACAATATAGTAAAGGAATAAAATAATGTCCCATGATACAGCATAAGTGTAACTGGTAAGAGCACAGGCTCTAAAAACAGGCCAACCAGAGTCCAATTCCAGCTCCCCCTTTTTCTGGATGCCTCTGCCCAAGTAATTTCACATCTGTCAATATCAGTTTTTGCATCTGCGTAAGGGAGAGTGCTGAGCGGCTCTGCTGAGGCTTGGATCTGAATCCCAGCTGTGTGAGGGTGACGATCCCCGAGTCATTTAGCTGGTGAGTGAGCCTAGCTGACAGTTTAACATTCCCAATTAACTGTGCTTTATTGTTCCATGTTCATTGTTAAGGTATTTTCATAAAGCAGTAAAAACTGCTTATGCACAGTGACTGTAAAAGAAATAAAGTGGCTTGATGGTAGTAGCTAACGCAAAGTGGGGAGGTCTTAGAAAGTTTGGGTTCTTGGTCAGAAGAAAGAAACCTTGGGTATGAAGTGTGCCATTCCTCAGCACAATATTCACAAGCAATATTCTAGCAGGCCTTCAGACTTACTCCTTCTGCATGTTAAGGACTCTACTGCATGGCCCTTCTCTGCATGCGTGTTCCTTTAGGCTTTGGAGGCTTTGCTCCTGTTTTTCATTCTGCTTCCCTTTTCCAGCTCCAAGACCAAATCCTCACAGCACTTCCTCTGAGAAGCCTGCTCTGCAAACGGGCAGAGGGGGTCACTCCATCCATGTTGCCTTCATACTTTGTATGTGAAGCAGGTGAAGAGCGTGGACTTGAGAGCCAGACTGCCTGGCTTCAGTCCCAGCTCTGCCACTTATCAGCTGTGTGATCTCGAACCAGTTGCTTAACCTCTCTGCACTTCATCTGCAGAATGGTGATAACAACACCTCACAGGGCTGTTGTAAGCCCGAAATGAGTTGAGATGTAAAGTGCTTAGGACAGTGTCTGACACGTGGTAAGTAAGCAGTGTTGTATTATTCTATTACAAGACTTCCCATACTCTTATCGTAGTTAACAGTTTATATGCAGAGCACAATTTATTAAAAAATACTACCTGTACTAGTCCATTTTGTGTTGCTATAACAGAATACCTGAAACTGGGTGATTTATAAAGAACACAAAATTTATTGCTTATGGTTTCTGTGGCTGAGAAGTCCAAAGGTCATCTGGTGGTGGCAGCAGTGACCCAGCAGTCTCACATTGCAAGATGGTGAAAGCAGAGAGAGCAGAGAGAGAAGACAGACTCTTCTCTTCTTTTAAAGCCCTCAGAACCACACCCCTAACCATCATTTTTAATCCATTCCCTACTGTGCAGTCCTACAATCCAATCACCTCTTCAAGGCTGCACCTTTCAATTACCATAATAGGATTTCCCACCCTCTTAGCAATCACAATGGGGGCTAAGTTTCTAATACATAAAGTTTGGGAAACATAATTCAAGCTTCAGTGAGTTTTGGGGGGATATAATTCAGTCCACTACACTATCATAACTCAGTTGTGCAGGAAAGTATATTTCTTTAACTTGCTTATGTCTGTTGTGGACTTCCTCATGAATTGATGACTGCCACGTCCACCGCACTTGCTCCGGGAGAGAAAGCAACCACATTTACTCTAGATTTGTAAACTGAGGTCAATCCAATAATTTAAACCTCTCATCAATAATGCTCAGTCTTTGGGATAATTGCTTCTCTGCCTGCCCCCCAACTCCACCTCTGGGGTTTATGGAGGCGGGGAGGGTGGCCTGCCTCTGATGGGAGAGAGCGAACTCCTGCTGCACTGAACTCTCTGACCCTCTCTTTCCCCAGCTGAGAGGGGTTGTTTCTGCCTTCCATGCAGCTTATTACTACTGAACTGGCGCCGAGCTCTTTCCCAACTCAGGAAAAGCTAGTGGCCTCTTCCTACTGATTTATTTCCCCCAGTGTGGATTCCTCCAAGGCACTGTCTGTCTCCTGTTCAGCCCCCTACTCCAGGGGGTGTACCCCCAGCTCTCAGCTAAGCATCCCCACCATGTGTGGTGTCTGGGAAGCTCAGGAGCACAAACTAGAAGAACCTTTCTCTGCCTGAACACGCTGCTCTGCCCTTTGATTTATACTGGCACATCAGTTTGTCACAGGACCACCTGCCAGACCCCTGAATTCTCCAGCCCCTACTATTTCCAAGATCCATGACACACACAACTACCTCTGTCGGCCATCTTATTCCCACAATCCCTTGGAGTAGGAAGGGGATTTTCCTCCACTTCTTCCGGATTGGCCGTGTTGCCTTCCTTACATGACACTGTGGTCTGGACAGCCAAGCCTGGTGCCTGATATAGCTTTTTCCCTCCCAACATATCTCAACAGTACCTGCCTTTCAAGCCTATTCTGTAATTGAAAAATCCTGTTCTGAATGTCAGAATCAGAATGCTAATGTTTTCTTTTCTTTGGCATTGATGCTAGAACAATTTAAACACCCCCAAGGCAAATGAGCAAAGTAGGTTAAATACAGTAAAGTCCCACGTGCACCCACACATGGATATAAAACATCAGCCTTATTGTGTGAGTTCGTCTCCCACTCAGTGCTCGAGCTTCACAGGGGTGGGACTTTGTCCCATTCATTGAGCTGGGCCTCTGCCTAGGTTTGAATCCTGACTCGACCAAGTCACTTAGCTTGTCCGTGCCTATTTTTCATGTGTAAAATGCAGATAAGAGGATTACCTCAAGGGGTTGTTTTGAAGGTTAAATGAGCTAATGCGTGGAAAGTGAGTATTCAACAAATGAGAACCATTAATATTATCAGCTCAACACTTGTCCAGAGTAGTTGCTCAATAAATGCTAGTTGAAAGATCACACAGTGAGGCACTGATAAAACATGGGGTGTATATTAGGAGGTTTGATTGTCAGCACAGAAATATGAGTTTAATTGCATTGTATCCTAAAAAGAAGCCTCTTGTAAGGAAAAGCAAGACTGCATACCTGTTGCAATCCTATGTCCAGCCCTTACACATGTGAGAAGTAAGATTAGCCTTTCACCTAATGCCGTACATTTAAGATATTTAACACTTCTTCCCAGAGCTACTTTTTAAAGGGCTAAGAAAAAGTGAAATTGCCATAACAATAACACAGGGAGGTGACAAGGGTACAGTCCTGAGAATCAAAAGCTGTGTATGCGTGCAGCTCTGCCCTCTATGGGACCTTTGACCCTGGGTAAGCATGTCACCTTCCCAGTCCTCTCACCGCTGTACGAGACGTTCCTTCCAGTAAATGATTATATTCCTTATTTCTCTGAAGAAAGAGCACATCGCATTATGACCTAGATTTTTAAGGCTGAATTTGCTTATGTGGCCCTTCAGTTTGGGTCAGGATCCTATTAAAGCCTCCTGCAAAGTAAGGCACTAGGTAGCATCTGCCTATAACCCCCTGAGTGACAAGCATCCTGCTTTATTTGTTTGTGTCTTTTTGTGACCGGCCGCACTGCGCTCAGCCAGTGAGCGCCCCGGCCATCCTTATATAGTATCCGAACCCGCGGCAGGAGCGCTGCTGCGCTCCCAGCACCACACTCTCCCGAGTGCGCCACGGGGCCCGGCCCACAAGCATCCTGCTTTAAATGGGCCTCTTCCACAACAAGGAAAATTAAGGTGGTCTCAATGCATCCACTTTGAACTCATCTCAAATTATTTTACGTAAATATGAAAGTCTTTGTGAATAAATCAATACCAGCAAAGGTTTGAGCGCTCTTTGAGAAAGAACTTCCTAAAAATATATTCAAACATTAAATTCATTTCTGTTACTCTGTTCACCCATCATAATGAAGATGTATCTAGTGGTACTTCTCAAATTTTCTTCAAACTATGTAATGTGGCCTCAATTTTAATGCTATAAGGATCTTGGCATAATTGTTTAACTATCGTTTTAAAAATATTTTATAACTATAAATGCTGATAGGTGATCTTTAATGTTCATGAGAGTTTGTTTATACTTAATATGTATATTCTATTTGAGTGGACCTAAGAAAAATAATGTCTTGGAGAAAAGTTCAAGAATTGTCTTTAGTTCCATTTCATATTATCTTAACCTTCTGTTAATTTATACAGGTATATGTTGTCTAATGACTGATCACTTGTTTATTTCTGTCTGCCATTTTAGAGTATATTAACAAATTATTTAAATACTGTAACAACATAGTCCTAGATTAAACAAACCACCAAAACAAGAATACAAATATGTAGTGTAATAGGCTTAAGTCAACTATGCTGATGAAAGGGATATTCGTATTTATAAATTTCTTCACCTTATTTTTCTTCAGTACAATCTCTTCATTCAGACTGGGATTTTGTCATTTTCCTTTGTTGATTTCTAGTTTTCCAGATTCATCCTAATTCACTCCTTTCTTCTTATTTTGTTTTATTTTAACTTATCAATATACAATGTAGTTGTTTTTCATGTCCCTTACCAGTTCCACTTCCCCATCCCTCTGCTCCCCTCCCCCATCTACATCATATCTGTTCACTTGTCCTAAGATCAAGGAGTTGTTGTGATTGTTGTGTCTTCTTCCCCCCCACACCCACTGTTTATTTGTTTGTATATTTATTTAAGTGTTCATTTTTAGCTCCCACAAATAAGTGAGAACATGTGGTATTTCTCTTTCTGTGCCTGACTTGTTTCACTTAATAAAATTTTCTCAAAGTCCATCCATGTTGCTGCAAATGGTAGTATTCCATTCTTTTTTATAGCAGAGTAGTATTCCATTGTGTAGATGTACCACAGTTTCCATATCCACTCATCTGATGATGGACATTTGGGCTCATTCCAACTCTTGGCTATTGTAAATAGTACTGCAGTAAACATGAGAATACAGGTATCCCTTCGACATGATGATTTCCATTCATTTGTGTATATTCCCAGCAGTGGAATATCTGGGTCATATGGTAGATCTATCTGCAATTGTTTGAGGAACCTCCATACCATTTTCCATAAAGCCTGCACCATTTTGCAGTCCCACCAACAGTATATGAGAGTTCCTTTTTCTCTACAACCTCACCATCATTTATCACTCTCAGTTTTTTGGATATTAGCCATCCTAACTGGAGTGAGATGGTATCTCAAAGAGGTCTTGATTTGCATTTCCTGGATGCTGAGTGAGGTTGAGCATTTTTTCATGTGTTTGTTGGCCATTCATATATCTTCCTTTGAGAAATGCCTATTCAGCTCCTTTGCCCATTTTTTAATTGGGTTATTTGTTTCTTTACTGTGAAGTTGTTTGAGTTCCTTATATATTCTGTATATTAATCCTTTGTCAGAAGTATATTTTGCAAATATTTTCTCCCATTCTGTTGGTTGTCTTTTCACTCTGTTAATTATTTTTTGTGCTATGCAGAAGCTTTTTACTTTGTTATAATCCCATTTGTTTATTTTTCCTTTGGTTGCCTATGCTTTTGGGGTTGTATTCATGAAGTCTATACCCAATCCTATTTCCTGGAGTGTTTCCCCTGTTTTCTTTAAGGAGTTTTCTTGTTTCAGTATGTATATTTAATTTTTTAATACATTTTGAGTTGATTTTGGTATATGGTGAGACGTATGGGTCTAGTTTCATTCTCCTACATATGGATATCCAGTATTTCCACCACTGTTTGCTGAAGAAGCAGTTTCTTCCCCAGTGTGTAGACTTAGTGCCTTTGTCAAAGATCAGATGGCTGTAAGTGTATGGGTTGATTTCTAGATTCTCTATTCTGTTCCATTGATCCGTATGTCTGTTTTTATGCCAGTACTCTGCTGTTTGGATTATTATAGCTTTGTAATATAGTTTAAAACCAGGTAGTGTTATGCCTCCAGCTTTATTCTTTTTTTTGCTCAGGATTGCTTTGGCTATTCACGGTCTTTTGTTATTCCATATAAATGTCAGGATAGTTTTTTCCATTTCTGAGAAAAATGTCATTGGAATTTTGATGGGGATTGCATTGAATCTGTAGATCACTTTGGATAATATGGACATTTTTGGGCCGAGCCCGTGGCACACTCGGGAGAGTGCAGCTCTGGGAGCGCGGCGACATTCCCGCCGCGGGTTCGGATCCTATATGGGAATGGCCGGTGCACTCACTGGCTGAGTGCCGGTCACGAAAAAGACAAAAAATAAAAAATAAAAATAAAAATAAAAACTTAAAAAAAAAAAAATATGGACATTTTCACAATGTTGATTCTTCCAATCCAAGAGCATGGGATATCTTTCCACCTTCTTGTGTCCTCTTTAATTTCTCTCAAAAGTGGTTTGTAGTTCTCATTATAGAGATTTTTCACATCCTTGGTTAACTTTATTCCTAAGTATTTAATTTTTTTGGTGCCTATTGTAAATGGGCTAGCTTTCTTGATTTCTTTTTCTGCATGTTCACTGTAGAAGTATAGAAATGCTACTGATTTTTGTGTGTTGATTTTGTATCTTGCAACTTTGCTGAAATCATTTATCAACTCTAAGAGTTCTTTTGTAGAGGCTTTAGGCTGTTCGATATATAGGATCATGTCATCTGCAAACAGGGACAGTTTGACTTCATCTTTTCCAATCTGGATGCCCTTTATTTCCTTCTCTTCTCTGATTTCTCTGGCTAGTACTTCCAACACTGTGTTGAATAGGAGTGGTGAGAGTGGGCATCCTTGTCTAGTTCCTGTTCTTAAGGGAAAAGCTGAAAGCTTTTATCATCTGTTCAGGATGATATTGGCAGTGGGCTTATCATATATGGCTTTAATTATGTTGAGATGCTTTGCATCTACACCTAACTTGTAGAGAGTCTTTACCATGAATGAACATTGAATTTTGTCAAATGCCTTTTCGGTGTCTATAGATTTGATCATATGGGTTTTGTCCTTGATTTTATTGATGTGGTGTATCACATATATTGATTTGCATATGTTGAACTAACCCTGCATCCCTGGGATGAATCCCACTTGATCATGGTGTATAATCTTGTGTATGTGTTGCTGTATTCTGTTAGCTAGTGTTTTATTGAGGATTTTCACATCTATATTCATCAAGGATATTGGCCTGTAGTTTTCTTTTGTTGTTGTTGTATCTTTGTCTGGTTTTGGTATCAGGGTGATTTTTGCCTCATAGAATGAGTTTGGGAGAATGGCCTCTGTTTCAATCTTTTGGAATAGTTTGTAGAGAATTGGTATCAATGCCTCTTGAAGGTTTGGTAGAATTTTGCAGTGAACCCATCTGGTCCTGGGCTTTTCTTCGTTGGGAAACTTCTGATAGCAGCTTCAATCTCTTTTATTGTTATTGATCTGCTCAGATTTTCTTTATCTTCTTGACTCAGTTTTAGTAGTTTGTATGTCTCCAGAAATTTATCCATTTCCTCCAGATTTTCAAATTTGTTGGCATATAGTTGTTTATAGTAGTCTCTAATGATTTCTTGTATTTCTGAGGTATCAGTTGTAATATCACCTTTTTATTTTAAATTTTTATTTGGGTCTTCTCTCTTCTTTTTTTAGTTAGGCTTGCTAAATGTTTGTCAATTTGATTTATTTTTTCAAAAAACCAACTTTTTGTTTCATTGATCTTTTGTATCATTTTGGAGGTTTCTATTTCATCTAGTTCTGCTCTAATCTTAATGATTTCTTTCTGTCTGCTAACTTTGGGTTTGGATTGTTCTTGTTTTTCTAGATCTTTAAGGTGAAGTGTCAGGTTGTTCACTTGCCATCTTTCCTTTCTTCTGAAGTAAGCATTTGCTGCAATAAATTTCCCCCTTAGTACTGTTTTTCAGTATCCCACAGGTTTTGGTATGATGTATCATTATTTTTATTAGTTTCAGTAATTTTTTTGATTTTCTGTTTAATTTCTTCTTGGACCCATATGTCGTTAAGTAGAATGCTGTTTAATTTCCATGTGTTTGTATAATTTCCAGAGTTTCTTTTGTTATTGATTTCTAATTTTAATCCATTGTGATCTGAGAAAAATACATGGAATAATTCCAATTTTTTTGAATTTGTTGAGACTTGATTTGTGACCTAACATGTGGTCTATCCTGGAGAATGTTCCATGAGCTAGATGAAAAGAATGAATATTCTGAGGTTGTTGGATGGAATGTTCTGTAGATATCTGCCAAGTCCAATTGGTCTAAAGGATTGTTCAAATCTTATGTTTCTCCATTGATTTTTTGCCTAGATGATCTGTCCAATGTTGAGAGTGGGGTGTTCAGGTTCCCTGCTATTATGGTGTTAGTCTATCTCATTCTTTAGTCTAATAGTGTTTGCTTTATAAATCTGGCTGTTCCAATGTTGGGTGAGTATATATTTATGATTGTTATGTCTTCTTGATGGATAGATCCTTTTATCATTATATGGTGGCTTTATTTATCTCTTTATGGTTTTGGTTTAAGGCCTTTTTTTCTGATATAAGAATAGCTACTCTGTCTCATTTTTCATTTCTATTTGCATGGTATATCTTTTTCCATCCTTTCACTCTTAGCCTATGTGTGTCTTTAAAGGTGAGGTGAGTCTCTTGAAAGGAGCATATTGTTGGGTCCATCTTTTTAATCCAGTCAGTCAGTCTGTGTCTTTTGAGTGGGATTTTTAATCCTTTTATATTTAAAGTTATTATTTAAAGGTGTTGATTTACTCCTAGTATTTTATTGATTTTTATTTAGATGTCTTAAGTATCTTTTGTTCCTTTCTTTCTGATTTTCTGTTTGTCTTCTGTGTTTGTTGATTTCTTGGGGTGGTAGATAAACTATTTTTTCTCTTTATTGTTAGCATTTTTATTTTACTGGTGGGTTTTGTTCTTTCTTGAGTATTCATGGCAGTGATAGTTGTTTTTCAGGTATCAAACCCAGTACTTCCTTGAGAATTTCTTGCAAGGCTAGTGGTATGCAAAAACTCCTGCAGTTTTCGTTTGTCTGAGAAATATACTATTTGTCCTTCATTTCAGAAAGATAGCCTTGCTGGGTAAAGTATTCTTGGATGGCAATTTTTATTTTTTAGTATTTTGAATATATCATCCCATTCTTTTCTGGCTTTTAGGGTTTCTTATGAAAAGTCTGATGTTAGTCTGATTGGGGCTCCTTTATAAGTGACTTGCTGATTCTCTCGCAGCTTTTAAGATTCTCTCTTTGTCTTTGAGTTTTCTTCTTATTTTCTATTTACTTTTTATTTTTATATCATGTTGTACTGCTAACTGAATACCTTTCTCCATTCGAACTTTAGATGCTGTTAAATTTCTCTTCCAGGATCTTTTTAAATCTTCTTATTTTTCTTTCTAGTTCTTTCTTTCTTCTCTGTAATATTTTCCACTCCCTCAATTTAACTGATTGCAATTATTTCATGAGCTCTATATTTAGCAAGATTGTGCTTGAAAACAAACTACCAATACTGTGAACAGGCCTCGAACACAATGCTACCTCAGCAAATCTGCTGGTAAAGCTGTATGGGAATAGACATTAGGCAATGGTTTGTATTGAACAGTCTCTGCTGGAATTTGCCTGCTTCTCTTCCAAATGGAAAATCACTCTAACTTTCTTCTACAGGATAATATGTTTCCTTACTGAATAATCCGCAGTCCCTTGCAATCAACAAGGCAAACTTACCTGAGCTTAGCCAAAAGGCTGCATGAGATGATAATTTCTCAAGCATTAGCACCCCTTCATACTCATATGTATAAATATAAAGAAAAATTCTGATTCAACTTTTAGGAAGATAAATTAAAGTTAGGTCCAGTGGACTTTGGTCAAAACACATGCTCTTAGAAGAAAAAATTTTGCACTGATATGATCATTGTGCACAGTATGAATGTACCCAAATATCATATTGTACTCCATAAATATATACAATTATCATGGGTCATTTAAGAAAAATAAATTAAAAAGAGAGGAAAAAAAGAGAAATAGAGAGTAGAATAGCGGTTACCAGAGGCAAGGAAAGGGAGGGGGTAGGAGGAGGCAGGGAAAGGTTGGTAGACAGGTACAAAGTTACAAAGTTATGTTGGATAGGAAGAATAAGTTATGGTGCCCTAGGGTGACATTAGCTAACAATATTGTATCATATATTTCAAGATAGGTGGCAAAGAGGATTGACTGTCATAACCACAAAAAAATGATAAATGTTTAGGTAGCAGAAATGCTAACTATTCTGATTGAATTTTATACAACATATGCATGTAGTGAAACAATAAACGGTACCCCATAAACATGTACAATGAAAAAAATAAATTTAAAAAGATCTTTAAAATAAAGGATTTAATTGGCAAGCTGTGAATCTAGAAGGTTCATTTAAAAAATTAGAATCAAAGACTGTGACAGCTGGAAAGGTCCTAGGGGTCATCTAGGGGCCCTCTCATTTTAAAGATGATGAAATGAGGTCCAGTGGCCAGAGGGGACTTGCCCAAGCCTCACCAGGATTTACTGGTAGAGCCGGTAATACACCTGGCCCACCCCAATGCTACCAGTGGAATTTGTCGGAGATATGCCAAAATCAGTCTCTTTAAACCTGCTGATGTGATATAATGTGCTATATAACCTTCTGGAGACCCTGTGTTTGTCCTAAAATTGAGCTGAAAGAAATTGGAGGATGTATTTGCCTATTGTTTTGATTTCGTAACTGTCCTTCATTAGAAGTTGAATTCGGACTGTCACAACTGCCTAAGTAACTTTACTGTGGTTTTGAGTCTTTTCAGTGTATTGAAGGTCTGTTTTTAGTATATTGTGGTAAAGGTACATTCATGTTTCCCTTATTATAAATGTACTTTTTAAACAAAGTGGAATTCATGGGTAGGGATGTTTTAATAGAAATATTTGGGAGAAAATTCTTCATTTCCTAAGCGTACCTTCCATATATTGAAAAACAAGTGTGCTAATTTTACATTTGGGTTTGACACTTCTGCTCAGGTCTTAGTCATAGCACAACGTATGGAAAACCCATAGGACCTCAGTTTAGCAAATGGAATGAAATGAAAGAGTTATCTAAAGAAACAAAGCATCTGGGCAAGAACCCAAGCACCTGGCTTTCTAAGATATATAGCGTCGTTTGGAATAGCTGCTCCGTTCCTGTGCGTGTAGTGAGTATGACTTTTATAAGCACAGAAATCTAACTGCCTATACAGAAAATGAACTGCCTATATTTTCCCATAACTAAACCTAAAGCTTATCTTAAGCCCTCATTATTCTTAAAGATAGAATTAGTCAATTCCAAGTACACCTGTCACTGCAAAGATTTTACAGTCACTTTAGGATTTGTCCTGCCCCTTTCTTCCTCTCCCTGAGGGGGGCTGTTAATTCCAGAGGCTGCCTAGCATCGTAGCCAGGGCAGGGGTGGCGCCCAGGGAAAGCAGGCATTCTCTGTCCTACAGTGGCATCCAGTGACAACAATCCCACCTAGCCCTTGGGGATGGACCTCTCTCGTACCTACTGGGGTGAATTCATCCCTCTTTCCCCACGGGCTGCCAGATGCACACCCTCATGTTGACTAAAAGAGACCTCTTATGTCACCGAATCAGACCACTGGCTTTTCTCTAAGTGCGTATTCCCATTGCTCTGTCTGTAGCCACATGGTTCTCTCCATTTGTAAAAATCTTCCCCACCATGATAATCTTGTCTCAAAACATTATTCAGTCTTGAAAAAATTTGTCGGTTCTGGCCACGATGGGCTCTCCTGCCTACACTCCTGCAGACCACCCCCATAGAGTGGCAGCTGGGGTCTTTGGTCCAGGCTCACGTGACTGTCAAGACCCTGTAGATGCTTCTGACTTGGGCCCTAAACTACTGTTTTACATTCAGTATTTAAATTCAACTCACCAAAAGGCAAGGCAGAAAAAAATATGACTAGAGTTATAATTATTAGAAATAAAAGAATAGTAAGAAAGGATGGAGAATCAAGAGGCCTGCCCCCAAGCCCCGGAGCTGCCACTAATCGGCTGTGTGACTTTAGGTGAGTCCTCAGCTTCTTTGTGCCTCTGTTTCTCACCAGGACAGTAACGGGCTGGGATTAGGGTAGGTGAAGGCCTCTTTCAATACTGAAATCAGGTGACACAGCTTTCTTTCTTTTTTTTTTTTTTGTGACTGGTAAGGGGATCGCAACCCTTGGCTTGGTGTCGACCGCACCGTGCTCAGCCAGTGAGCGCACCGGCCATCCCTATATAGGATCTGAACCCGCGGCCTCGGCGCTCCCAGTGCCACTGCGCTCCCAGCGCTGCACTCTCCCGAGTGAGCCACAGGGCCGGCCCCTGACACAGCTTTCTTACGAGCCAGCCTCCCCTCTGAAATCTTCTCTCAGACAAGATTGCCTTCCCCATGCAAGTGGACTTGATTTATCTACTCACCACGAAGTGCCTCTGTGCTCAAGGTGAAGTAATTCCCTATCCCTTTGCAAAATTGCTGCTGTGAGCTTGCCTTAAAAAAAAAAAAAAAAAAGAAGTAAGAAAGCAGAGAGAGTACATTGAGCTCCATAGAAACAGCACCGGGGCAAATGAGAGCCGGACATGCACTGGGCAACTCTGTGCCCTGCTGAGGAAAAATAACTAAACATGAGCAAAGGAGATCCTAAGAAGCCGAGAGGCAAAACGTCGTCATGTGCACTCTTTGTGCAAACTTGCTGGGAGGAGCACAAGAAGAACCACCCAGAAGCTGCAGTCACCTTCTCAGAGTTTTCTAAGAAGTGCTCAGGAGGTGGGAGACCGTGCTGCTAAAGAGAAGGGGCAATCTAAAGACATGGCAAAGGCGGACAAGGCCTGTTACGAAGGAGAAATGAAAACCTATGTCCCTCCGAATGGGGAAGCGAGAAAAGGTTTGGGGATCCCAATGCACCCAAGAGGCCTCCTTCAGCCTTTTTCTTGTTCTGTTCTGAGTATCGCCCCCAAATCAAAGGAGGACATCCTGACCCATCCATTGGTGACGTTGCAGAGACACCGGGAGAGAGGTGGAGCACGAACACTGCTGCAGAGGACAAGCGGCCTCAGGAGAAGGCTGCCGAGCTGGAGGAAAAATACAAAACAACGTTGCTGTGCACTGAGCTAAAGGAAGCCTGATGTGGTGAAACGGAGTCGTCAGGGCTGGAAAAAGCAAGAAAAAGAAGAGGAAGATGAGGAAGATGATGATGATGATGATGATGATGATGATGAATAAGTTGGTTCTAATGCATTTTTTTCTTTCCTATAAAGCATCTAACTTCCTGTGCACAACTCTCCTTTTATTTGTTTTAATTTTTTAGTGTTTTATAAATTTTATTTATTTATTTAATGTTTAGATAGAAAATTATTTTCTCAACATACAAATGAAGGAAAACATCACAAATTGAACTTAGAGTCAATTGATAAGGAACAAATTTAATACAGAAAGATTAACATCCCTAATGCATAAAGAACTCTTAAAAAGTAATTAGAAAAAATCTTAGAAATTTGGTGAAGGACATGAGCAGACAAGTCACATACCCCAAAGAAACACAAGTGGCTAATAAATGTACTCTAAGATACTCATAGAAATGGAAAATTAAAATGGAAAAAATGACATTTTTCATTTCTTAAACTGAAAAAATACGATACTATGTAATACTGGTGTTATGAGAGAAACGATGCCAACAAAATAGCTACAACTTCTTTTTGCAATTACAGAGTGGTCTTCAGTTAACAGTTGTATTCTATAAGCTGTGTCAGAGACAACTGAAGAAGAAAAAACAACAATCCCCATATATCACTAATTTGTGCTGTGTACCCGCAAGCACCTGCTTTAAATCCCCGTGCCAATTTACAACTCCCACACTGTGCCAGGTGAGGTTAGCGGCTACTGAAAATACCACCAAGACAGGGCTATTTAGGCACATTCAATAGTTTGTTGACTATACAAAAAAGACATTGCACAATTTAAAATCAAATCTTACACAGCCTTACCCTTTAATTTTTTTCTTTCTAAGGTGAGTTGGGCAGGCAAGCGCAGACTCAGAGGGGAGTATAAATATACATTGGCAAAACTTTTTGAAGAACAGATTGGGTTCATAAATAGAAGCCTTTAAAGTGTTCATACACTTTCAACTAATTATCTTACTTATTAAAACCATAAGCAAATAATCAAAGAAAAAAACATATATATTTTTTTTTGAAATGTACAAGGCAGTTATATAAAGGTAAAAAAAATGGGAATAAACTGAACACCAACAATATGAGAATGGCTAAATAAATTATGGACCTCCATATAATGTAATATAATACAGTTGTTAAAATCATAATTTTGAAGAGTATTCACAATGACTTTTCAAGATGTAGTGTTAAGTGAAAAAGCAGGATGAAAAAACTGCACTAAAAATAACTATGTATGTTTAAACTCCAGATATACCTCCAAAAAAATGACTGAAAAAAAATTTTTATGCATTTACTTGATAAAATGCATCCCAAAGAAAATAAAGACTATGAAATAGAAGAGAAGCAGATCTGCAGAGGAGATTTCAGTGCCGTTAGCAAAGGTACCATCATGCTAAGTAACTACTCTCAAGAACCTATCCCATTAATTGTCCATCCTTATAAATTTTCTGGTTGGGAAGTTGTCATACATGTAGCTCTAGCCTGCATGAAAAATATACACAGGTGGAGTAGAATACAGATCAGCTAGAGATGAACGTGCAGGCTTTCCCCAGGGGACTAAGAATTAGCACCTCCTTTCCATGTCTGACCCAGGCTTAGAGAAGAAGTTGAGGGAGCAGAAATTCAGTAATTAAGAAATTAATGGAATGAAGTTTTTTCTTAAAAAGTTTTTAACATCTTTATTGAGATATAACTCACATATCATAAAATTCACTCATTTAAAGTGTACAATTTAGTGGCTTTAATATATTCACAGAATTGTGCAGCCATCACCATGATCTAAATTTAGAACATTTCATCACCTCAAAAAAAAACCCAAACCCATTAGCAGGCTCTCCCTATTAACTAACCCCTTACCCTAAGCAACCGCTAATCTACTTTGCATCTCTACAGATTGGCCTGCTCTGGACATTTCATAGAAATAAAATCATACGATGTGTGGTGTTTTGTGGCTTCCTTCACCTAGCCTGTGTTTTCAAGACTCATCAGTGTTGTAGCATGTATCAGTACTTCATCAATTTTTATGGCTAAACAATATTCCATTGTTTGTATCAACCACATTTTGTTTATCCATTCATCAGTTGATGGACATTCGGGTTGTTTCCACTTTGGGGTTATTATGAATAATGCTATCTATGAACATTCACGTACAAGATTTTGTGTGAACATATGTTTTCCTTTCTCTTGGACACATACCTAAGAGCAGAATTGATGGGGCATATGCTAACTGTATGTTTAACCTTTTGAAGAACTGCCAAACTGTTTTCCAAAGCAGCTGAATCATTTTACGTTCCCATCAGCAGTGTACAGGGTTCCCAATTTCTCCACATCCTCATCAGCATTTATTATTATCAGACTTCTTTATTCTAGCCCTTCTGGAGGTATCTCTTTGTGGTTTTGATTCGCATTTTCCTAATGACTAATGTGTCGAGCATCTTCTTATGTGCTTATTGGCCACTTGTATATTTTCTTTGGAGAAATTTCTACTCAAAGACTTTGCTTATTTGTAATTAGGTTATTTGTTTTCTTTATTATTGAGTTGTAAGAGTTCCTTATGCAGTCTAGAAGCCAGTCCCTCATCAGATAAGTAATTGGCAAATATTTCCTCACTTTCTGAGGGTTATTTTTTCACTTTCTTGAGGGTATCATAGAATGAAATTCTTTTCCCTTAGCTGTTAGGTTTTTCCTCTTTCATGCTACCATCTCTGTTTTACTTCAACTGCAATAAGATACTGGGACTAGGGATACGGAAAGCTCTGGCCTCATGGACATTTGAATCTTGACTTTTCTGTTTAGTTTGTCAGTATGAAGTAAGTTAAATTAGCCCTGTGACTGCACCTCCATAAAAAGCAACAACCATCACACTTTCTCTACTTGTAGACGAGCCACACTGGACAAGTTACTGCTCAGTGAGCCAGCTCAGGTGTAGCTTGGCCAGCAGCCCTTGGAGAAATACCCACTGTCACTTAGAGACGCCCTCTTTACCCCAGCTGGAGTCAGGTTGCCAAAGTCTTGCAGATTAAAGTAAAGCACAACTGCTAGTCCTCCTCTGGGTCACATCACCATGAGAATTTGTTTTGTGTTGTGTTGAGATTATTTAGCAGTTCACATTTAGTCCTAGATAATCTAATCAGAGAGTGTCAGCTAGCGCAGTGCACATTGCACAGACCTTAAATCCAGTCCCTGCCTTCTAGTAGTTTCAGAGGTACCCGAGGAACCTTCATTGTTTCCAATTAATGTTCCATGACCATACCTGTGTATCCTCAGTCCTCCAATCTAAAACCTTAAAGATATGAAATGACCTGAGAATGCTAGACCTATAAGTTTCTCAGCATGAATGTGCCTTTGTAAAACTGAAATCTCTTGAGAGCCCTTTGTTTCTGACATGTGACAGGGCTTCAGAGTGCAAAGCATGCTTTTAGTTTCAGGTAGTCTTTCAATTAGCAAATATAAGCATGTGTGGAGCTGTGAACGGTTAGATGTTCTTAAATTCATGATTAAAATTGACTCAAAGCACACAGAAATTAGGAGCAGTCAATGGAGCTCTCGGAATTGTTGGGTCTGCCATGAACAGATTTACAAATATTAGTTTCTCCACTCTTGCAACTCTATGCAAATAGCCCACCTCCATGGGATGGTGACAAGACTTAATGTCTTAGGGAGGTTTCTGGAACAGTTCCTGAGAAAGAGACTGGCTCTCAGGAGGTTTACTGATAGTGCTCTCAGGAAACACGCCTGCAAGGCAGTGCAGGATGAAGGACTGGGTGCAGTGTGGGTGGGGGGAGTTGAACTGGGACTGGATGCAGGGGGGGAATTGAACTGTGGTGCAGGTGTGCAGGGGCCTCAGCCAACCCTGCGGGGAACATGGAGCTGGAAAGGTCCTTCAGGTTTGTCCTGAATGGGCCATCCCTGGAGTAGGGGCTTGACCTTGGGCAAGGCGGCAGCTAAGCATTTCCTGGGGAGAGACTCAGTTGTGAGCTGGCAGCTAACACTTCTGGCAGCTGGAGGGATGAGCCTTCATCTTGAAGGGGACCCCTGGGCTGCACACTGTGCACAGCACACTTCACCTCTGCCTCAGACTGTAGCCTGTGCTGCCAGAAAGAGAGTGGAGTGCACCAGCTCCAGCCCGTCTACTTCCCCAAGCCTTTTCATTCCTTCTTCTACCCTCTGCCATACTTCATAGCAAGGTAAGATTTTCCCTGGTTAAAAGAATTGATTTTGCCCATAGTAAAGGGCCAGAGGCAACTGGCAAAAGAGATGGTTCTCAAAGGTACATTAATAAAGAGTCAATCCAAGGAGCTGTCTTAGTCCATTTTGCATTGCTATCACAGAATACCACAGACTGGGTCGTTTATTTTAAAAAGAAAATTATTTCTCAGTTATGGGGCTGGAAGTCCAAAACAAAGGGGCCAGCATCTGGTGAGGGCCTTCTTGCTGCATCATCCCGTAGCAGAAGGTGAGAGGTAGAGAGGGTGAGGGGAGAAGGGGGACAGAACTCATCCTTTTATCAGGAACCCATTCCTGCAATAGTGACATTAGTCCATTCATGGGTACAGAGCCGTCATGACCTCTTAAAGGTCCCACCTTTCAACACTGTTGCATTAGGGATTAAGTCTCCAACACATGAACTTTGAGGGACACGTTCAAACCGTAGCAGGAACTAACATTTATTCTCAGGAGTTTTCCTTCATGATGATTGTTATCCCTCAACACACACGTGTTGCACCCACACTAAAAGGCAGGCCCAGTGCTGAACAATGGGAAGGTGGGGAGAGGAGACTCAGAGCTCCTCCTTCACAAGTCTCGCAGCCACAGTGAGAGACCACGTGGCTTCAGATTGCTCATCAGTATCTTGTGGTGTCTGTTTTATCCCCATGGCTGTTACAGTCCCTCCTACATCAGCCTGGGCCCACTGATGAGGCCATCACTGAGCTTTGCAGAGATGCCCTTGGCCTGCGTGCTCCTAATGGCCTTGGCAATGGTGCATCCTCTGGGTCTCTTGTGGGAGTTACTCGTTCGGTGGGTCTTCCAGCCTTAAACAGCCTATGCGCTCCAGCACATCCACTTCCCTGAGCCTCTCAATCCCTTCCTCTACCATCTGCCATGGCACTTCTCATGTTTCTGCCTCCCTCAGCCTGGGCCATCACTTTCTCTTGCTTCTAGGAGCCAATTTAGTAGCCAGTTCACACCATCTCCTGGGGTCCTTTGCAGGATGTTAAATTCTTTGTCTCAAGAGAGTGCTCCCAAATCGATAACCTTTCCTTCATCCACTCTTCCTTCATCCAGTCTTACATTCTGGCCCCTTGATCATTGCTCTGATCATCCAGTTCCATGCTTGGTCCTTGGGAAGTCCTGCTGCAAGCCAACTAGGGGCCAGGTTATACTGCAACTTAACCCTGGGTATAGGCCTCAGGGCCAAGAGGCAAGTTGGGTGGAGGCCTTTGCACTGTCTCTAAGCAAGGTGGAGCAGGCAGTGTGCTTTAATAGGAAGAGGAGGCCCCCCTCTGCAGGCCCAGAGGGTTTGAGGAATTAGGAGTTTCAAAATTGGGGGAAAGAGGTGCTGAAATCAACCTGGATGTCCTCACCCTAGTATCAAAGTACTGTTCATTCGCACAAAAGTGCTGGCTTTGGCGGAGCAGACCTGACTTGGCTGGGAGTGTAACCTTCTTTAAAGCTCTATGGCTCTGACAGTTGGGCCCCAAGGAGGGCGGTCAGCTTGCTCTGCCTTCTTCTAGGATGTGAGAGCCTTTTTCTTATGCTGCAAGGAGACCTTCTGTCTTCAACTTTTGACTCTCAATTGCCTGTGAATTGCTCTCAGGTTTTCATTAGATTTTCTGAAGTATCAGTCTGCCTTTAGTCAACAGCAATTGAATTCCATTGTCATTACCGATTCCTCCAAACTGCAAGCATCTTGTACTTTATACCAGCTACTACATTTCTTTCTACTTGAATACAGTCTCAATGTGCCACTGGTGAAAGTTTTAACAATTGGGCCATATATTAATTTCCTATCTCTGTCTGTAACAAATTACCAGAAGCTTAGTGGCTTAGACAATGGAAATTTACTCTCTCACAGTTCTGGAGGCTGTAAGTTGGAAATCAAGGGGTCACCCAGGCCGTGCTCCCTCTGAAGGTTCCAGGGGCAAACACTTTCTTGCCTCTTCCTGCTTCTGATGGTTCCTGGAATTCCTTGGCTGGTGGTTGTATCATCCCAATCTCTGCCTCCATCTTCAGGTGGCCTTCTGCCCTGTGTCTCTCCATCTGTTTCCCCTCTTGTTAATAAGGACGCTATCATCAGATTTAAGGCCTTCCCTAAATCCAGGATGATTTTATCTCCAGGTCCTTAACTAATTACATCTGCAAAGACCCCATTTCCAAATAAGGTTATATTCTGAGGTTCCAGATGGTCATATATTTGGGGGAGATACTATTCAACCCAATAGAGACAGCCACTTCATGCCAGGACTATCTGTGCCCAGGTTACCACCAGTGATTTGTCACCTCATTGCCAGCAGGTGGCAAGTGATCCAGTTGCCAAACCCCATATTGTCTTTGCTGCTCCCCTTCTGAAGTCACCCACCTATACAGGTTGGGTTCTCCAGGAAGCAGAGCCTGAGACAGAGTTTAGCCTGCAGGACATTTGCTAGGGAATGCTCTCGGTATGGATGCCTGTGGAAGAGAGAGGGAAGAAGCGGGATTGGGCAGGGAAAAGGTCAAGCTGCAACAGCCTCAGCCAACCGCATAGAGAGCTTTGGAGCTAAAATCATCTGTCAGAGTGGTCCTGTATTGGGTGGATGTTTGTGCACCCACCTCTCTCAGTCACTGGACATGAGATGCCTTGGGAAAGGCTTGGTCTTGAATGAGGTGGCTCTTTGCAGATGAGGTAGTCCCTGAAGGACTGGGACTCCCCATGTCCACTGGGAGGACTTATTACCCCAGGTGAGGTAATGGGGTGAAGGTGGAATTTTAGATCAGTGAGCACCCTGGGCATTCCAAATTCTGAATCTCGAGATACGGGACTCATTCTGGGCTCTGCTGGCGGATGATTACAGCCTACCAAACCTCAGCCAGGATTAGTTCAGTACCTGAGCAAGGATGAACATACAGCAGGAAAGCTTAATGACATGGAAATAAGTTAATGAGAGAATCTTAAGTGGAAAGAGCCAGTTAAAGCAGTGCACATAGTTTAATATTACTTTGGAAAAAATTATAAACACAAAAAAGCTGAAAAGTTATTTATGAAACTGCTAATGGTTATTATCTCTGGATTGTGAAATTATGAATGGATGATTTTCTTTTTTTAAATATCTACATTTTCTTCATTTAATATGTGGGTTTTTTTGTTTGTTTGTTTAAAGATGACCGGTAAGGAGATCTTAACCCTTGACTTGGTGTTATCAGCACCACGTTCTCCAAGTGAGCGAACCGGCCATCCCGATATCGGGATCCGAACTGTGGCCTTGGTGTTATCAGCACCACACTCTCCTGAGTGAGCCACGGGCCAGCCCGTGTTACTTTTTAATAACGAAAATGGAAAGTTATTTTCAAACAATCATTCCAAGGCTTGAGGTTAATGAGGGTAAGTCGTCTTGTGCTTAGTGAGGGATAAGTCATCTTTGTTACCTGGTACTACCGTTAGAAGGATCAAAAGCCTGGAATCTTAATGATAGAACTGATGTCACATATTTTGCCCCATAGTCCTCCATACTTTGTGGCCACATGTCCTGATCTGGGGTACAGAAGATATGATCATCATAATCCAACATTATAGATGCATAGGTCTGCTCAAACCACGTGAAGTCTCAGGCCTATATCCTAAGCACTCTTAATCATGATTTATTTTTACACAAGTAGGAATCACGTTTGTGGTTCAACAACTGGAATTTAGTGAGGCAAATGTAGGCATACAGGTTGCTACTAGGAAAGGTGTTGCCTTCTTTGGGACAAGGCAGGAAGCCTCCTATCACATCAGGGATGTCAGATACGAATTGTGTGATAAGTAGGAAATCCAAGAGTTTCTTCCAGCCCAAATGAACTAGGTTTCCTCAAACACCAGCTAAAACCTGACCTCTGCTTAGACCTTTCTAAGAGATGCCTTAATTTTTTTCATCACCAGCAAGACATGCATGCAGGATGCTTTATGCAGAATATATATATAATCCTAAAGAAATAGATAAAATAGAATTTTAATTTCTATATTTTGAAAAGTTTAAAAATTATTAACAAGTACCAAGATTAATTTAACAGATACATTGTACCCAGTGGTCAGTTTGAACAACTAACTCTCCAGAGGAAAACAGCTCTGATTTGTAGCATTTGCTGAATTCTGTGGTGTAAATATTTCCACCATGGTTGATTTCAAGCTCCCACCATGACATCATTGAACGCAGAGTTGGGAAAAAATGCACACAGTCAGCTCTCCCAGGTGTGACCCAAGTCCAGCACATCTCTGATGGTACCCAATACCCATAATTAATAAATATGAACAACTTAGCTTTTTTGCATGATTTTTTAATAAAAAATAAATATTACAAATAACATTGAAGTCTTCTTTGTTTTTCTTCACAGATCCGTTTCCTCACTTTCTTTCGCTATAAACAATCCCTATCAAGAATCCGGTATGTATTCTTCCATGCCATGCTTTCATATTTTTACTACATGTATATGTAGTAAAAATAATACATAGTTATACTTGCATATTTAAATTTTATCCAGTGCTACCATATTGTCCATACTCTTCAACTTCCTTTTCCCTTCCATATCATGTTTTTGAAATCTATTCATGTTGATACATATAGAGAGATTCACTTCAGGGCTGGCTGGTTAGCTCAGTTGGTTAGAGCACAGTGTTATAACACCAAGGTCAAGGGTTCAGATCCCCATACTGACCAGCTGCCAAAAAAATAGGCAAAATAGATGCACTTCATCCATTTTAACTGTTGACTATACTCAGTCATGAAAGTATCAAAATTTATTTATCCATCCTGTTATAATGGACAGTCACACTGTTTCTTATTTTCTGCTAATACGAATGATGTTGTAATGGCCCTGTAGATGTGTCTCGGTATGTAAAGTTACTATACCTAGAAGGGAAATGGATGAGTTGCAGGGAATGCTCATTTTCTACTTTAGTAATATTGACAAATTGTTCTCCAAGTTGTTATTCCAATTTACTCTCCTGCCAGAAGTACACGAGAGTTTCTCATTTCCCGTATCCTTGCCAATTCTCAGTATCATCAGACTTTTTAAATATGGCTTATTCTTGGGATATAAAATGGCATCTTGTTTTAACTTTCATTTCCCAGACTACCAGTTAGATTGACCGTTCATAGGGTAAAAGTTCAGCTGCTATAACAAAAAGACCCCTGACACAGTAGTTTAAGTAAGAAAAATATTTCTCTTAACAATCTTATGTTGGGCAGTCCAGGCTGGGAAGGTGAGTCTGCTCCACACAGTTATCCAAGAATCCTTCCATTGTTAGCCTGCTGTCCCTTAAGCCATCCACCTTGTCTTCATGGTTGAAGTCAGGTTATTGGCATATACCAACTTTTGGAGAAAAGAGAAGCTCAGAGAAAGCAATTTCTCATACACAAATAAGACAGACGTGGCCCACATTCCTTTCTCTTGCATTTCATTGGCAAGAACTTAGTCTTATGGATGCTCAGGCACATCCATTGGGGGTAGCAGGCAAATATAGTCCCCAGCTGGGCAACCACGTGTCCAGGAAGAAGAGGAAAACGGGAGGGATTGGCTATTCCTTCAAAAACGGGTGTTTGTTGGCCTTTTGGGTTTCCTCTTCTATGACTCAGCTGGAAATACGTTTTTATTTTGTTTGCCTTTTTCTTACTGTTTTATAGGAATCCTTTACATATTCTAGATTTGCCTATTTAATTTCTGCAATAAATTTGATCATTCAAAATGTACCACTATATATGCCTCAATAAAGATGTTTAAAAATATTCTAGTGTACATTTAAAGGAGTTTGTGATTTCAAAAAGCCATATCATATTCTTTTGATAAATTAATATTCCTATTATAAAGTGAATAATTACCACCCATCCCACTGTTCTCTTTTCGGGAAATATAGAATCTCACCCACTCAGTTCATAAAAATCATAGTTTTATGGAAAGTTCTTCAGGCTAATATAAGTTACTCAAGCTTAAAACAGAAAAAAGCATGGTTTCTTAGATACAATTGAATCTATTGAACCTACAAGGGACTATATGAGATTGTTATAAAGATTAAGCAAGTTAATGTAGAGAAAACACTCTAGAGAATGCAAAGTTTATATAATTTTTAGGAATTAGAATTACAAATAGTATTTCAATAGCATGCAGTCAGTTGACTTCATTTGAAGTGTCTTGAGTCTTGTTTCCCTTTCCATTGGCATAGTCGATGTACCATCTACGTAGATACTCCATACTCTGTATCAGGGTCTGGGCTTTGGTAGTCACTACTGCCTCTGGTGTGTGTGTGCATGTGTGTATGTGGGTGTGGTGGAAATAACAGTCATATGCCCAACCACATGCTTATGGGTCAAGACTGTCCTGAGAGATGCCTTTATTTTGAGTTACTCTGTTCCTAATGGCAACCTGGAAGGCTGCTTTCCAGCCTGTTTTCAAGCAGTTCTAAGCTGTGCCATGTCATGTTCTTGTGATCATCACTTCAGGTTGTGCCTCAGAGTTTCTTTTTATCATTGCTTCAGGCCAGCCCAGCTTGTCCCTCATCAGTGCCTTCACCGGGCAGTTCTCACTTTGCTGCAGTGGTTCACCTGCCTGTCACTCACAATTAAAGCCTGTTACAGGTGGTGGGCAGTACTATACTGTTGCTCCTGCCTCCGCGCGACCCAGCAGCACCTTTCCCCAGCATCTCTGTCCCAGCACTGCCCTTTATGGGGATTCTCAGGCTTGGGATAGGAAAAAGAGGGCTGGTAGGGGCAGAGAGAGAGAGAGAAAAAAAAAAACAAGAATGCCCTGGGGTGTGATTTTTGCTTTATTAGTGGTAAATTGATTTCTAAAAGCTAGAAAGGAGAATTTTAACAATGTGTTGAAGAAGTGAGTTTTTAAAGAGAATATAGGAGAGGTCTCATTTTATTGATGTACTTGAATTTGGTTTTAAAAATTAGAATAGCACTATTCTTATGACAAAATGCATGCCAACCATTTCATGCTGTGTGGCCCAAATCTGCAGATGTTAGGGAAGCCCATTGGGGAAGAGGAGGCGAGCTGAGGTGATTATGTGGTGACCAAGGTGGGGGAATTAGCAGGGTGAGGGTCTCTGTCCTCCCTCCTACTCAGGGTGGAGTTAACATTCATTCATTTCACAAGCATTTATTGAGCAACTCCCATATGCCAGAGATGTCCTAGGTGCTGAGCTACAGCAGAGTCTAAAACAGGTGAGGTCTTGCTTTCACGGAAATTTAATTGGGGTCATAGGGAATGGAGAAGGTCAATGGCAAGAGACAAAGAGACATAATTAAAATAATTATGATAATTAAAATAAACAAATAAATAGGAGCATGTTAGTTAGTGGTAAATGCTATGTGTCCAAGTCCACTTTGTGTTGCTATAACAGAATACCACAGAACAGGTAATTTATAAAGAAAAGAAATTTATTTCTCACAGTTCTGGAGACTGGGGAGTCTGCTACCAAGGTGCTGGCATCTGGTGAGGGCCTTCTGGCTTCAATATCCCATGGCAGAAGGCAGAAGGTCCAGAGAGCAAGCAAGAGGGGACGAACTTGCCTTTACAATAAGTCACTCTCGCAGCAACTAACCCAATAACAACACTGATCCATTCACCAGGGCAGAGCCCTCATTAATCACCTCTTATCAGGCCCCACCTTCCAACACTGTTGCACCAGCGATTAAGTTGACAACACATCAACTTTGGGGGACACATTTAAACCATAGCACTATGTAAAGATTTTTTAAAAGAGTGATAGGAAAGCAACTGGGATCATCAGAGAAGGTCTTTCTGAAAAAGTGACATATATACTGTGATAGACCTGCTTATGTCCTCCAAAGATTCATATGTTAAAATCCCAACCCCCAATGTGAGGGTGTTAAGAGGTGGGGCCTTTGGGAGGTGATTAGGTCATGAGGGTGGAGCTGTCATGAGTGGGATCAGTGCCCTTCTAAGAGAGGCTCCAGAGAGCTCCCTCACCCCTTCGACCGTGTGAGGACTCAGTGAGAAGACAACCGTCTGTAAACCAGAAAGGGAGTCTTCACCAGAACCCAAGTCTGCCAGCACCTTCATCTCGGACTTCCCAGCCTCCAGAATGGTGAGAAATAAATGTCTGCTGTTTAAAAGCCACCCAGTCTATGGTATTTTTGTTACAGCAGCCCAAACGGACTAAGACATAAGCCGAGATCCAAAGGATAAGAAGCAGCAAGCCAGGTAAGCTACGGGCACAAGGACATTGATTGGAGAACACGGCTAGTGCAGTGGGCCCAAAGTGGGACCAAGTTGAGCAGGTCCCCGTGGAACGAGGGAGAAGGCCAGTGGGCTAGAGGGGGAGTCTGAGAGGCCAGGAGGTGCGTGTAATTCAAGGAGCCTGAATGACAAGGCCAGGGGGTTAGTCCAGAAAGGGGTCCTCTTTGGGGGGTGTCTGGGGCATTGGGGAAGCCACGGTTCTCAGAATCAGGTAACTGTCAGATGCAGGGAGTTTATCTGCGTTGGCTCAAAGACCAGTCTTTGGGAATAGAAGGTCTCAGCTGACTGAAGTGAAACCCATAACAAGGTAGAAGAGACAAACACACTCCTGATGCAGCCTGAGCTGAGACACTGAGCTCTTTACTCACTCATGTGGCATTTGGGACTCGGTTCAGCCACCGGTATCCCATACCACAGCCTTAGGGCAGCAAACCAGCTCCAGAGCTCACTTGCTGCGTGTGGAGAGCTCCATACGGATGCAAGGTCTGACTTCCATTGGCTAACTGCTCACCAGGGTGAGCCTGAAGTTGGCAGGTCTCTAGGGGGAGGGCAGGTGTACAGTACTGGAGCAGACTGGGGGTGACAACCAAGGTGGAAAGAATCCTGCTTTTGAAGGTTCAGAATCAGATTCAGGGCTCTGTGTGTTTAAGTCTGGGCACCACTCAAGCCGAATCTTTAACATTTTTTACACTGTAAAGCAACCACCTAGTAAAAAAACAAAGGTGGACATTCATTGTGAATAAGACTTGATTATGTATTCCAAAGGCAGATGTGCCCTGGGTTAAGTCAGGTACAAATTGAAGATTTATGTGTCAAGTAACATTTCAGGACAGCACAAAGTGCCCCTGCTTCAAAGGTGCCACCGTATCTAACTACATGGTCTCTGATTTTTGTGGCAAGAAAAAACTCGACATGGCCCCAAATCCCATTCTTCTTTTACTAGATCATCCTGACTCCTAAGTAAACACGTTCCTCAAACTTTTATTTGTTGTAGTAAAATTAGACCATAATTATGAGGAATTGAAATGAGGCATATTTCATGGAGCTATACCAGTATTATAAAATATTAAATTAAAATGTACGTGCCTGATTGCTGAGTTAAAACCATGTAGATAGATAGTACACCTGACTATACACAGCATATGGAGTACTTTCTATAAAAAGTTATTAATTTTATTAGAAGCTCTCCTTTCTTAGTGTGTTACTGTGTTCTAGGCCCTGTGCTGAGCACATTTTACACGATCTCATTTTCCCTCTATTAGGGCATTGTTTCAAAGTAAAAGGATTGTACTTAGGGAATCCCAGAGTTTGGAGGGTCATCTGGTCTGAGATATCATTTGACTTACAGCAGCCTTCCCATTAATGAACAGGCACACCTTGGAGACGTCGCGGAATAAGTTCAAGACCACTGCAATAAAGCAAGTAATGCAATAAAGCCAGTCATGAAAACTCTTTGGTTTCCCAGTGCACATAAAAGTTGTGTTTACACTGTCCTGTAGTCTATCAAGTGTGGCAGCATTATGCCTAAAAAAATGTACATACCTTAGTTTAAAAATACTTTCTTCCTAAAAATTGCTAACAATCATCTGAGCCTTTGGAACTTTTGCTGGTAGAGGGTCTTGCCTCAATGTTGATGACATGTGACTCTTGCTATCACATGAACACTTAGAGGCCATTGTAGGGTTATTAATTGGCCTAATTACATGTTGCTGTGTCTCAAGGCACAGAGAGGCCCAGGGAGAGGGAGAGAGACGGGGGAATGGCTGGTTGGTGGAGCAGTCAGAACACACACATTTATCCATCAAGTTCTCTGTCTAATATGGGCCCAGTTTGTGGAGTTCCGAAGCAATTACTATAGTAAGACAAAGATCACTGATCACAGCTCACCACAACAGATATAATAATAATGAAAACGTTTAAAATATTTCAAGAATTACCAAAATGTGACACAGAGACCCAAAGTAAGCACATGCAGTTGGAAAATGCTCTGATAGACTGTCTCAACGCGGGGTTGCCACAAATCTGCGATTTGTTAAAAAGCAATATCTGTGAAGCACAGTAAAACGAGGTATGCCTGCATTGTCTTTACCTCCTGGGGCTTGGTAATTGCTTATTTGAACTTCCATTTTTTTTTTTTCTTGGTAGAAAGAGCAATAATAAGTCCACTGAACTAATTGCTTGGTTCATAGATATGGGAGAAAGAAGGGACCTCCAGAGGCCTGTGCCTGCCTTCTGCCTTCAGACAGTCACGCGCAAGAGGCAAGAGAAGTTAAGTCTTCCACTCGAGGTCACACAGCTAGAAAGTGGCACAATCGAAGCTGAGTCCAGGTCTCAGGTCTCTGGTTAAGATCTCTTTCTCCTAAACTGGGCTTCCCGTGAGAGCAGGAGCGATGCATGTTGAGATGTAGCACGCCTGTGCCACCAGTTGCACTAGCTGCACTTTCAAAGCATCGAATGGTGAGGGTGGAATAAAAAATGGTTCCTGCCAATGGTATATTGTGCTCTAATTGGTCAATTTGTGAAGACTTTGGGAAAGGCAGCTAAAACCAAAAACCATGGCTGATAGTAAGCACCACTCCAAGGAATAGGATCATAGCCTATCCCAGCCCCACCTGCAACAATATTCCACCCAGAAGATGAAATAAGCATGCTTGCTCCCGCTTTACCCATCCTTCCCATCTGCTAACATCCCGGCCCCAGCTCAGGACAACTCAGGTGTGCAGTACAGGACTAAAGAGGGAAGGTACTGAGGGGACCTTTCTGTCAGTCGCAAGTGGTTTTTAAAATGCAGAAATGGTAATTAGCAAAGAGTCGTGTGTGTGTGTGTGTGTGTGTGTGTGTGTGTGTGTGTGTGTGTGTGTGTGTGTGTGTGTGTGTGTGTGTGTGTGTGTGTGTGTGTGTGTGTGTTGGCAGGGAGCTTTCTCCTCCTGATGACTGCACCTGAGAGCTGGTCTTTCCTGACCCACCAATGAGATTTCTTTAAGAGTGGACAAATAGACTTTCCCACCACAAAATGAGCCCATCACAGAAAAAATCTCTGGCAAGACAGATAGACCTGAACAAACATAAAATGGACATTGATTTAATGCAGACGCTGGAACCACATGGGAAAGAAGGACAAAAGGGAACGTTTAGGGAGAAGCATAGCAGTTCTTCAAAGGAAGGCAAAAGCAAAGGAATAAATTAAAAGACCAATAATTGGCAACAAGGAATACGCCTTGGAATAGGCATAACCACGACAACCAGAACACATGAAGAAATGGCTCTGGAATAAATAAGGAAAACAAGAACCCAACCAAAGCATGAAGCTGCTCTCCCAAGCTGTGAAAGTATCATCTCCCAAGTGAGGAAAGATTAGGCTCAGACTGTGCTCACCTTGGCATAATTTACTTATAGATAAATTATATAACCATAATTAAGCATATAGATTTAACTGAAATGTTTAGTCACAATATTATCCATACTGTGCTTGTTGAATTATTCTTAGATAATCTCTTTGCCTTTAAAGTATCATTAGGGAACTGGGTAATAAACACAGCTAAATTTTGATGGGATTGGAGGGAGGAAGAAAGAGAGGATAAGGAATCCCAAAAGTTAGCTGGATTCTGCAGTGGGGCTCACACAACAGAAGGTCATCATGGACTGGGGCTCTCTGTACCTTTCCCTGCTTGCTAGAGAGCGGGATGTGGTGGAGCTGATGTCCCCACACAGCAGTTCCACAGCAGGCTGAGGGTGTGCTGGGAACTGAGTCAGTGAGTGAGTCAACCCCACCCCTCCCAGGAGCTAAATGACAATGGGGCCTTTCAGAGCACAGGTGTGAGTCATGCTGGAGCTCAGGCCTCTCAGTACCACCTGTGACACCACTTCCGCAGTCTGCCATGGGGCCACAGAAGGGTTGTGGATGCGGTGATTGAATCTGAATCAAACTTAACATATTAAGTTAACCTTTACAAGGTCAATGTCTGCTACTTGTTTGCTGGCCAGCTAGCAATCTTGAAAATGAGTGTGGATGACATTGTTAATGAGGCATCTGTAATAGAAATCTGGGTCCTGATTACATTTTGCACAGCATGTGTTTGTGGACACCAGAGTCTCTTGCTAAGTTTCTCAGAGTTGTCAATTACATGTTAAAAATTAGAACAGCAAATAACCTTTTAAAAAAGTACCCTATTGATATATATATATGTATATATTAGTGTTAAGTACCTAAAAGATATTTATGTATATACATAGGTATTTAATGCTAATACATCTGTATTTATACATACATGTATACATAGTGTATGTGTGTGTGTGTGTGTATGTGTATATATATACATACACACACATATATACACGAAAGTACTTCAAAAAGTTCATGGAAAGATACCCTTGTATACACAAAATTTTTCACTGCATCATTTTTGTTGCAACAATAAATGCCCAACAGTGGAATACTGTTTAATTAGATTATGATATATCTATACAGTGGAAGCTATTGACAAGAAAAAGGTATACTGATATATATTAGCATGCATGCTATGAGTATTGTTACATGTTGTTATTTTCAAGCATGCTTAAGATATGTTAAGTGAAGGAAAGCTATGTGGTAGAAAAAACTATGTAGTAGGGTCCCATTTGTGTAAAAAAAAAAAAAAGACATACATATAAATCCATGTTAATGGCTTATATAATCACTGAAAGAGTGTGGAAAATAGCTACTAAACTGGGTTAGGCTCAGGAGAGGGACCCGTGGGCTGACAAAGGGGAAGAGAGAATTAGTTGGTTAAAATTAGTTTTTTCTTAATGTATGTTTTAAAATATGTCAAACATTAAAGAAAGACACAATAAATGCATCCAATATTCAGAGGCCAGATTATTATTACTAAGTCACTGGCTGCTGAAAGTATGCCTTATAAATGGTTCCAAGTTTCCATAAACAAACTTTCAAGTGCTCCAAAGCAATTTCCCTGTTAATGTTTTTATGCAACCATATTTTATCTGTAGCAACATTTTCAAGGAATTTAGGGGCATTCTCTTCCTAGATATCTCCTTTCTCAATAATTCAGACAATCATTGATCTAATAGTGAAAGGAAGCTATTAGAGATGCTGTGTGCCAGATATTACTCATGCTTGATAGATTTCATGCCCAAGGGAGTATTAAAAAAAGAACAACAAAAATAGAATTTAATTCACATTGATTAAAAACAATACATGCCAAACATCTTTTTCTAGGAGAGGAGAAATAGCAACATATATCAAGAAATCTAACAACTGAACATAGGAGATCATGGTCCCCCATAGATATCAGTTATTCAACGAACTTTTCTTGATTCCTTACTTTGTAAAGGAACAAATAAGTTAAAACAATAATTACAATGCAGTGCAATAAGTGGTAAAGTAGAGGCCAAGAGGAAAATACGTTTCAGCAAGTAAACAGCAGAGAGAGGCCTTAAAAAGAGCATGTGCAAAATGGCACGTGGACTCTAAAGGATGTGGTATCCTGGGAAAGGCGAGAATGCCTCTCTTCCTGGGCACGGGGGATACAGATCTCAAACTGCCACTCCAGCATCTCCACCTGGGCATCCATAAGCATCTCCAACTGAACACACCAAAATGAGCTTCTGATTCCTCCACCCCACCCACATCAGCTCCTCCTGTGCTCGGCTTCTCCGGTCACAGCACCTGCGTCCTTCCTGATGTTCAGGCCAAAGGACTACGAATCAGTACTGACTCCTGTCTATGCCCCATATCCAAAGTGGCAGTAAATCCTTCTTGCTCCATGGCATGGATCTGGAACCTGGCACATCTCACTGGCTCTGCTGCTTCCACACTGGTTCGAGCCACCATCACCTCTTGCAAGGTTGCCCCACTTCAGTCTGTTCTCAGCATGGCAGAGTGATCCATTTATACTATAAGACAGATCTGTAATTCTTCAGCTCAAAGCCCTCCAGAGACCCCCATTCCATTCTGAGTAAAAGCCAAAGTCCTCACCACGACCAACACAGCTTCGTGTGACCTGGTGCTTTACTCTCGCCTCCCACTTCCCTCCATTCCATACCCCTCTACACAGGCCTGGCTTTTCCTCCAGCCTCCACCACACTAGCCTGCTCCGTCCACTCCGTCCCCTCCAGTCTTTACTCAATGGCCATTCTTGGTAAGCCCTCCTAATCCTCCTGCATGAGATGGCAATCTCCCCTCTTATACCCTATCCTCTTCTTTATGTTTCTCTTATTACATGTCACATGTCACTATAAAACATATCCTATATTCTACATATTTATTTTGTTTATTATCTGCCACCTGCAACCCATCCCCAGAATATAAGCTCCAGAAGATTAGGGATTTTTGCCTATTTTGTTTACTGCTGTGTCCCCATATTCTAGAATAGTTCTCAGAATATCGTAGGTGTTCAATAAATATTTGTGAAATTCATGAATGAATGAGAAGGGCTGAATGGAGATTGAAATGATGGAGGTTGAGGTTGAAGGGATACACAAGGGCCTGGCTCCTGACGGTGCCATGGTAAGAACTTTGGACCTCATCAAACAATAGAAAACCACACGAAAAAAAAAATATATGTATAATACATATAAATATATATACAATATAAAGAATGCAATGGGTGTGGGGGAAAGGCAGGAAAAGTAAAATTTTAAAAATTATTGCAATTAAATTTGACCGTGGGGATGGAGAAAGTGATGCAGATTCCAGAAACATTTAGAATAGAATTCACGAAACCTACCAGCTAAATTAATGAGAAAGGGGAAGCAGAAGGATGACCCAAAGGTAACTCTGAGTTTCTGGCTTGGGTGTTTGGGCATGTGTTGTTACTACTAAATAAAGTTAGAATGTATGACCTCAGAGGAAACTAGTAAAAGCCAGTCACGGTGTCTTCCAGGAGGAAATGCAAACTGGCTGGTTTCCAGACTTTATAATCAATCTTAAACTGTGAGTCTATTTTTAAACTCGCGTGAGTGATTTTCCGCAGCAGATGGTGGACATACTAGCTGTGGTCCATCATTCAGTTCCTTAAAGGCTCTGTCTGCATGATTCTAAAACATCTGGATGAAAGCAGAGCCTTCGCTCCACCTTCCATGTGTTTACGTGGCACCACACATCCTGAGACCAAGCACATCTTTTGCTATCCATCAGGGCATTTGATATTTTGGAAATGTTGCCCTGAGCTCATTGATGAGATTCCTCTTAAGAAATTTAAAAATCAGTGTAAGTGTTAAGCATTTTAATATGGCTTGAATGTGAAGCTGGAACTCAGCCTTGAAGTTTATAAAAGTCTTTCAAGTCTATTCTCTCACTTGACTTCATACCAACCTGGTGAAACAGGCATCACTGTCATTTTCCTTTTCTGACATGGTAGGGACCTTAGGGAGGATGAAAGGCTAACCCAAATCCCATAAATCCAAGCCTTCTCAAATCCAAATTTTGATCTGGAATTTGAATTCAGATCTGTCTGGTCACAAAGGCTACCCACTACCTCTGTTCTAAATATCCACATTGGAATCGCATTTGCCATCAGGTAATACTATAAATCCAAGCAATTATTATGTAATGATCACCTTGATACTCAAAAAAATCGTATTTTATGGGGAAAGACAGGAAGGATAGGAGGGCCAGGGAGCATAGGCAATGTTGCCTAGGCTTTTCTGTAATTGAAATTGAAGAAAAACAGATTTCATTAAGTAAGACCTTATAAGGAATCTTACTAAAATCTATTCTTCAACTGGTAATCGTTATGAGTTGAATTGTGTTCCCCAAAAGAGATACATTGAAGTCCTAGCCCACAGAATGTGACTGTATTGGAAATGGGGGGGGGGGTCACAGATGTGACTGGTTAAGACGAGGTCATGCTGGATTAGGGTGGACCCTTGATCCCTATGGCTGGTCTCCTGATAAGAAGACACTTTACGTCCTTATGTAAAGACACAGGTGGAAAAGATCGTGTGACGACCGAGCAGAGATTGGAGAGATGCAGTTGCCAGCCAAGGAACCCCAAGAATCAACAGCCAGGCCCAGAAGTTAGGAAGAGGCAAGGAAGGGCTCTCCCCAAGTCTCTGAGGGGGTATGGCCTCCTATGTGAGGACGGATTTCTGTTGTTGTAAACCGTTCCATTTGTGGTACAGTAATCCCCCCTTATCTGCGGTTTTGCTTTCCACTATTTCAGTTACCCATGGTCAACCATAGTCCAAAAACATTGAATGGAAAATTCCAGAAATAAACAATTCATAAGTTTTAAATTGCTCATGGTTCTGAGTAGCCTGATGAAATCTTGCACCATGCTGCTCTGTCCTGCCCTGGACCTAAATCCAGGGTAAGCTTCGTCCAGCATATCCACACTATATACACTACCTGCCCATTAGTCGCTGAGTAGCCATCTCAGTCCTCAGACCAACAAGTCACAAGAGGAAAAAGGGTGACTACAGTACAACAGGATATGCTGAGAGAGAGACCACATTCATATAATTTTGATTACATTGTACAATTATAATTGTTTGATTTTATCATTAGTTATTGTTGTCAATCTCTTATTGTGCCTAATTGATGAATTAAGCTTTATCAAAGGTACGTATCTACAGGAAAAGATATAGTATAGATAGGATTCGGTACTACCTGCAGTTTCAGCCATCCAGTAGAGGTCTTAGAACATATTCACCGTGGATAAGAGGGGACTACTGTAATTTTAAAATTTTTTAATTGATCGTGCTGACTGTTATCTGGCAACTCTAGGATCAGTGAGAAGGCCACTGTGGCTGTACTTGGTGGGTGAATGAAGATTGGCATGGGATACGTGTACAGGGGTGAAGATTGGCTAGACTGCAGAGGGTTTTGCAAGTCAGAGGAAAGAGTTTTGATTTCATTCTATGTGTAATAGGATGCCTCTGGAAAGATTTGCATTTTAAAAATTCTCTCCAGCTGCTGCGTGGAAAATGGTTATTTCCTGCAGTGGAAGCCAGGAGACATTCATAAGGTTATTGGGTTAACCCAAGAAACGACTAATGGTGACTTGGTTTGTGGCAGAGGAGGTAGAGATCAGTGGCCAGATCTCCAAAGTGGGGACAGAAACAGCAGAGTTTTGTGTTGGAATTGTGGAGGTGGGGAGTGAGTAAAAGAGAAGAATCAAATGTAATATTCTAAGTTTTGCCTAAGAAATTGAGTGGTAGTACCATTTACTTATATAGTAGAGACTACATGTAAAAAGTTAAGAGTTCTTTTTGTCCTTGTTAATTTGCAATGCCTATTAAAAATCCAAGTGGAGATAGCAATTTTACTGAGCTAGGGAATGGTGTTACTAACTTATATTGCAAACAATGGCAAAGGAGAAGTCTGCATGGGGGAAGGTTATGAACTGGGTTTTCAGTGTGTTGAATTTGAGATGCTTGTGAGAGATCTGAATGGACCCATTGAGTAGGCAGTTGGATGCATTAATCTAAAATTGAGAAGAGGAAGTCTGGTGTGGAGATAGAATTTGCAGTTCCTGGTGTATCAGATACAGTTGGGGCTCTGCGACTGGAGGAGCTTGCCTCTTGGGGCTCATATACCATGTCACCATTTCTGCTTTGCAACACCAGGGTGCAGTGGTGTAAGCACTCTCTCAAGGCTGGCTATTTCTCATCCCAGGCTATCCCCAGGTCTTCTCTCCTTTATCTCCAAATTTACCAAACAGGTTGCTTTGGATACCCCCAACTTGTTCAGGGGGGTGAAGTTGGGGACCGCGAGCCTGTCCCTTGCACTGCTTCTCATTTTATTCTTCCTCTCAACTCTCTTGTCTCCCGATGTTTGAGTTTTTGAATAAGCCAAAGGCGTGGGAAGGGACCTGTTTCATGTAGTCATATCTCTTGTGCCAGTTCATCAGTGAAATGAAACTTAAAAGTTGCTTTACCTCTAACAACTACCCTTCCCGTGGAAAGTGCTAGTCGGTGTCACATAGTCCAAGGAGGGAAGGTAGGAGAAGAATAGAACGAACTGGCTCAATCCAAAAACAAAATTTCACCATATGTATTTGTTCCTTATGTGAGTCCCTTCTATATTTTGTACGTTTCTACTTCCATCTCTTTAAATAGCAATCCATTATACTTATTGGTACACTGGCAGAATTTCATTTTTGAGAACCCTCCTATCATTCTTGAAATATTTTTTCCTTTACTTTCTGAGAGGGAATTTCTAAGGTAAAGATTCTCTAGGAATGGGATAAAATAACCAGGCAAAATCTGGTTTTGTAAAATCTCTCATGCTTTTATGAAAATATTGACCTGGACAAGTATCTGGGATTAGGCAGAGCAGTGTATTTTCTAATTCCTTTCCCTACCAGCATTTTTCTTTCTTAATGTCCAAATTTTTAAATTACTTTTAAAGTGAGGTGCAACATGAATACATAGTAAGGTGTCAAATTGCTCAATTCTTACATATACAAGGTAATGAATTTTAAACAAATGTACAACTGTGTACCTCATAATTTTTAAGAATCTTTTTTTTTTCTTTCTTGAATAGTGGAAGTAAAACATGTCACAGAAAATGTAGCTAGTTATGCTATTTAATCTCTTTAGACCAGCATTCTCAAACTTTTTGGTTTCAGGACCACTTTACTATCTTAAAAATTATTGAGGACCCCTAAGAGCTATTGGCTTCCATTTATGTGAGCAATAGCTAGCTCTGTAGATATGTGCAATGAACATATATGCACATTAGATAGAGGTATATTATTAATTAAATCTGCAAAAGTTATAAAACACAAGAATACACAAGCACACATTCCATTAGCTGTTAAAACAATGACATCATGGAAAATTCTACTGTACTCTTGTGAGAGAATGAGAATAGAAGAAAACACAGTAGAATTATTGTGAAAACAGCTTTGACCTCACAGACTCCCTGAGAGTCTCAGAGATCCCCAGTGGTCTCCAAGAGACAGCACTTTGAAAGTTGCTTTTTGTTGTTGTTGTTGTTTAAATTTCTTGTAATAAGGTAAAAGATTTTTTTTGTTTTTGTTTTTATTTACTTCTCAATATACATTGTACTTGATTTTCATGCCCCTTTACCTGTTCCTCACCACCCCTCTACACGCCCCATCATATCTGTTCACTTGACTTAAATAGTTCAAGAAATTTTTGTGGTTATTCTGTCCTCTTCCCCCCCACCCTTGATTTGTTTGTGTGTTTACTTATTTATTTGTTTTTAGCTCCCACAAATAAGTGAGGACATGTGGTATTTCTCTTTCTGTGCCTGACTTGTTTCACTTAATATAATTTTCTCTAAGTCCATCCATGTTGTTGCGAATGGTAGTATTTCGTTCTTTTTTATAGCAGAGTAGTATTCCATTGTGTAGATGTACCACAGTTTCCTTATCCACTCATCTGATGATGGACATTTGGGCTCATTCCAACTCTTGGCTATTGTAAATAGTGCTGTGATAAACATTGGCATACAGGTATCCCTATGACATGATGACTTCCATTCCTCTGGGTATATTCCCAGCAGTGGAATAGCTGGGTCATATGGTAGATCTATCTGCAATTGTTTGAGGAACCTCCATACCATTTTCCATAAAGCCTGCACCATTTTGCAGTCCCACCAACAGTGTATGAGAGTTCCTTTTTCTCTGCAACCTTGTCAGCATTTATCATTCTCAATTTTTTGGATATTAGCCATCCTAACTGGAGTGAGATGGTATCTCAAAGTGGTCTTGATTTGCATTTCCTGGATGCTGAGTGAGGTTGAGCATTTTTTCATGTGTCTGTTGGCCATTCATATATCTTCCTTTGAGAAATGCCTATTCAGCTCCTGATACCAAAACCAGACAAAGATGCATGTCCTGCCCTGTCTGCCTTCTCCCTTCTGGCTGGCTCGAGGTGTGGGGGCCCTGAGCCTCTTAAGTCTCTCCCAGGGGCAGGGACCCACCTGGTCTATAAGTCCCCCCCTCCGCCTGCCTTCTCTGGCATGGCTGGGTCAGAGTGTGGGGGGCCCCCAAGCCTTTTAAGTCTGTCCTGGACGTGGGACCACTTGGGCTGGAAGTCCCACCCCATCTGCCTTCTCCGGCACTGCTGGCTCAGGGTGAAAGTTGCTTTTTGAGACCTCAGCTTCTACATCTACACAGTATGGCATTGGACTAGATAATCTTTCTTTAATTTTTTTTAATTGACACATTATGATTGTACATACTTACGGGATACAATGTGTTATTTGGATATATATCTACAATGTGTAATGACAAAACAGAGTAATTAGCACATTCATCACTCCAAAGATTTGTCTTTTCTTTGTGTTGGGAACATTCAAAATCCTCTCTTCTAGCTATTTGAAATTATGCAATAAATCATTGTTATCTGTAGTCACCCTGCAGTGCTATAGAACACAAGAGCATATTCCTCCTGTCTAGCTGTGATTTTGTATCTGTTGACCAACCTCTTCCTACCTCCCTCCCCTCTACCCTTCCCACCGTCTAATAACCACTGTTCTACTCTCTACTTTGGACTAGATCATCTTTAATTTTTTTTCCTCTGATTCTCTGTGATCCATGACTTTCATTTTCTGACCCTTTAAGCTCACAAAACACATTGCCACATTCATTGACTTATTATCTTTCATGATTCTGTGAGACAGCAGAGTAAATCATGTCTCATATAGGGCATCAACAAGGGTGGTGAGTAAAAAACTGACATTTAGAGATCAGCCCTAAAGGCTTCCTACCCTCATAAGAGGCCATCAAGGTCTAAGATGGTGGGAGCGTTCCTGTTCCGATCAGAGATATGGGATTCCCCCGCTTTTTTCGCCAGAGCACCCTTGCTTTTTGCCCACTTTATATAGTGGCATTCCACATAGATTCAGTTTTTTAAAAAAGGATCCTCTCCTTCATGCACAAATAGCCAAAGGAAAAAAAAATAGATAAATTGAAGATCATCAAAATTAAAAAATTTTATAGATCAAAAGACATAATCCAAAAAAAAAAAAAAAGAGGAAGAAGAAAAAGTAAATTAAGAGAAAAAAAGTTAGTAAAGAATAAAAATATAAAAAAGAGAATTAAAGAAGCTAAGAAATAAAAGAAATTTTAAAAGATACCATCAAGAAATGAAACGTCCACCCACAGAATGGAAGAAAATACTTGCAAATCATATATCTGATAAGGGTCCAGTATGCAGAATATATAAAGAACTCTTCAACTCAATAATAGAAAGGTAAATAATTAAATTTAGAAATGGATAAAAGATTTGAATAGACATTTCTTCAAATGGCCAATAAGCACATAGAAAGACGCTTAGCATCATTAGTCATTTCAGGAAATGCACCAAAACCATAGTAAGATATCAATCACTTCACACCCGCTAGGATGGCTGTGACCGAAAGGAGAGATCCTGATGAGTGAGGTCATGGAGAAGTCGAAACTCTCATACATCTCTGCTGGGATTATAAAATGGTAATGCTTCGGCAAATAATTTGGCATTTGCTCAAAAAGTTGAATATAGAATTACCATATGGTTCAATAATTTCATTCCTAGGTATATACCCAAGAGAACTGAAGACATATGTTCACACAAAAAAACTTGTAACAAGTGATCGTAGCGGCATTAATTCAAACTAGCATAAAAAGGAAACAACCCGGATGCTCATGATCTGATGGATGGATAAACAGAGTATGACACTGTACATCCATACAGTGGGGTATGACTCAAACATGTAAAGCAATGAAGTATGGACTCATGCAATCATGATGAACACGATGAACCTTGAAAACATTATGCTAAGTGGAAAGAAACAGACACAAAAGACCACCTATGGTATGATTACATTTATATGAAATGTCCAGAACAGGCAAATTTATAGAGACTGAAAGTAGACTAGAGGTAGCCAGGAGATGGAGATGGGGAAGTGGCAAGTAACTTCCAGCAGGAGTGGAGATTTATTTTGGGGTGAAATTACATAGTGATGATTATTGCACGATATTGTGAATATACTAAAAATTACTAAGTATACTAAACACCACTTTTAAATAGTCACTTTTACGTTATATGAATTATATTCCAATTAAACATTGCAAAAAAAAAAAAAAAGATGTCCTCCAGAAATTACTATTTGGAGCTTTAGAGACGACTTTGTGATCCAGGAAATAAACAACTGGATAAAGGAGACTATACTATATATTTTCACTGAGAAGGAATGTGTGGAGAATTCTTGTTGCCAGACTGAGCAAGCCTCTAGATAAGCAGAGCCAGGCTGATTCTTGGGTCACTGCACTCCCCAGGCTATGGCTGCCATGCTGAAAGTTTGAATATGGATTGTTCAGGCTGAGTGAACGCAGTGCTGTCGGGGCATATGAAAATCCACAAGAAAATATAGATAGGCCGGTTTAATGGGTGTCTCAGCTACAGCTGGACTTTTTTCATATGCTCTTGTAAAACTCAGGCATAAATGAAACTAGCTTATATAAAGAAGGAAACAAAACCAAACCTGAAAATACCACCATAGCAGAAAAGCACGTGAGTCTTATACATCACGGACAAATAATCTATTTACACATGAAATGACTTTTTCTGGTCATCTGTGGAAGTTTAGGATAGATGACCCAATTAAATCAGCACTCATTTGGATTTATTCCCAAAAGAAGAACAAAAAGATAGGAGAACCAAATTTATTAGCAAAAAGACCAAATTTATAAAGATATGAGCCAATTGAAAGCTCATGACCCAGAAACACATCTGATGGTGTTAGATGGTGTAAGTTTTGGGAGGAAATGTCTGATGAACCTCTTCTTGAAGCCACTGCCAGGTCTCCTGCTGAGTAAGAACCACTGAGACAAGGAAGAAAGGGGAGACTCAGGTGGTAGCTCAAAGGAGAAAATGAGACAAGCCTGTCGTAACATAGAGGAACTTTCAGAAGAGGAACACAGGGGTGGCCTCAACATAACCAAGCAATGGGATACGGTCTGCTATAAGCAGAGCAGTGGCTTCAGGTGTCAACTTCTTTGGGAGACCTGGGATTGCAGAGGGGCTCTGATCATAAGGGAACTTCGTCTGGATTTTCGAGTCATGACCCAGATGATCCCATGCAGGCAGAAGGGCGGAGGGTGTCCCAAATAGACTGACATGTAGAAATTCTTTGTGGGGCACAAGGTTTGAAAGGTACATTATGGTTTTTGTATTATGTAGGCTGATTATACTGGAGTTCTCAATTCATACTAGAGCAGTAGTACTCAAAAGCAAACAAATAGTAATTTGACAGATAGTGAATATAATCACTGCATATTGCAAGCTATGTAGAGAGTTACATATTGAACCCACTCCCAGAGAGAGATAAATGGAAAGATTATTTTTAAGAGATGAGAAAAGTATACAGTACATCTTTTTGATTAGTTTTCTCGTGTTCTGTCAACATGCAAAATGAAATGTAGGTCCAAGGGGCAGGAAGAGGTAGCAAATACGTAACATCCATCTGGAGCAGCATATGAATAGTTACTAAGGAAAGGTCTCCAAGAAAGAAACCATAAATGCTTTCACCAAAGCCAGATAATTGTAATTGTCATTAAAGAAACAGTGTAGGAATTTTTTTTAACTTCCTGGTTAAGATAAAGATCTAATTGTATTTTTAGTCATCAATTCCTACCTAAATCCTTGAAATCTTTCATGAAAATGAATTAAAGCCATAATTCTTAATAGGAAATTTGAGAACAATCAAGCTGTCTCATTAGATTAGAATGTTGCATAGTTTCTGAAAATAATTTATAATCTTAACAAGAGTACATCTTCAAACGTATTACTCTCATCTCATAAAGCATGGGATTCTTTTTATAGTTATACTAAAAAGATTCTACATATCATTTTTCTGTTTTAGTTAGTTTAGAGAAAGTAAATCTAATTACTATAATTTCATGTAAGCTTGCAAAGACTGGCCCACATCATAGAGAAACAGCTTGCATTATCCCGGGAGTTCTGAAACATACCTGGCAACCATTAAATCATCCCTGAGTTACCTTCGAGTTAGGGCAGGATTGTGTGAATGAGGAACTAAGCATATAAGGGAAAGTAGCTTTTGGGTAAGTGGCTGAGTCAGGAGAATAACTGAGTAGGTGGAGAGCTTGGTTATTTGCTGTGGCTCACAATCCCTTATCTGAAACTCATAGGGTCAAATGTGTTTCAAAATTTCTGAATGTTTTGGACTTCATCAAAGTAATCCATTTCAAATTTGTATATCACGTGATACCCCCGGGTGAGCTGGGCAGCAGCTCATATGAAAACACATCAACATGTCTCCAGTTTAATGTATGAACATGGCCCTAAATAGAACAAATACTCAAGATAGCCTCACGTCCATTCATGCCAGGTTTTGCCTCCATATGAGTTCTGAAAAAACTCTTGATATTCAGAGCTTTTCCCGCAATTGTGGATAAAGGATTGTGAGCCTTTAGTTAAATGTAGTAAACTATGCCTTCTTCCTCCTACGGGGAGGAAAATCCTTCCTGGGCTGTCAGCGGAAAATCCCCTCCAGTGTCTTCTTGCCCTCTGTCTCCCCTTGACCCTACACAACAGAGCTTGAGTGAGAGACAGCAGTGCCAAACAGGAGGCCACTACCTCAGTGTGGCGCCCTGACCATCAGTGTGCCCTTGTGAGAGGTGGACCTGATGCATGGATCCTTGTTAGGAACCCTCCCAAGAGAAGGATTCTGTAATTACTGGTGGGTTTGGCGAATCATGGTGAATATGCAAATATCCAAATAATTATCCTGGGGAATCTTTCCCACGTCATTCACCTTTACCTAAATTATTTGTTATCATCTATCTAAGCAGTCCTGGATAATCTGATGATGAAAAAAAATTTTTTTAGTTTCCTAGTGAATTTAAATGGATGAGGTATCCCTGTCTTTTCTACTTCTGTCTGCTCCTTTCTCTCCCCCACTGAACCCTCTGCCCCCAATCCAAGTTAAATGGGATTCAAAGTAAGAGCAAATTCTGAAAAACTTCATTTTGGAGTATGGAGATAACTAACACCTTGTCCACAAGCATAGCAGATGTAGTCAATATGAAGTAAGATCATCTTTTTGGGTACCAGTTTTTGAGTTTGAACTGGCAGGGCTGTCATTTTGGGAAGTGAAAATGTTGTTTTCCTGATCCCCATACCCACTCAATGAAGAGCCGGTGGTAACTGGTTCTGAGTTGGGAGACTAAGGGCTGTTTCAGAAAGGATTTACTGCAGCTCTGCGGACCAGTGGCGTCCAAAAGAAATAGAATATGAGCCACATTTGTCATTTAACATTTTCTAATAGCCACATTTAAAAAAGTAAAATTAAATGAGTGAAATTAATTTTAATAATATCTTTTATTTAAACTAATATATCCAAAACATTAACATTCCAATATGTAATCAATATAAAAATTAATTAAAAATTTTTTTTACATTCTTTTTTTCATAGTCTTTAAAATCCAGCATGTATTTTACACTTAGAGAATATTTCAATTTGTATTAGGCACATTTTGAGTGCTCAATAGCCACATATAGCTATTGGCTACCATATGGGACAGGTGCAGGAAATGTGGAAGTTTAGAAATTTTTCCAAACCCTCAGCAATCTGTGGTTCTTCTTGAAAAAGAATGACTCTACTTTGATTTTTTTCGCATTTATTCTCGTATGAATTATAAACTGAAATAAAGATGATCAACTCGTGAAAATAATTTTATTTCTTGTACTTTCAATAAACCAATGAAATATACTGGAATCATGCTGAGAATGGTAAGTTATTCCTTTGCTAAGTAAGAATCACAATTTGAATCCAAAATTGAAGAACATAGTGCAAGTAGAAAGGTTTTGTCCATGTATCTTTTTGAAAAGACATTTGCAGAACCCCATGTAATCTGTTCACTTTAACCCTGAAATTCTGTTGGTAGCATCTTAAACTGTTCTGAGGAGAACACAGTGCATGAACAGCTGGTGAGTGAATGTTAAATTACCCAAAAACAGAATTCAAGCTTGTTAGGCAGGTAGGCTTCTTCCCTGCTGGAACCAGAGAATTTAGATTTTACTTGTATACGTGTTTTAAATTTAGTGGTTTTTCAGTAATCAGCTACATCTCGATTTTGTTTGCAACTAGAAAATGAGGATATCGATAGCTAACATTTACTCTAGGCATTGTTCTCGGTGAATTAGATGTATTGATTTGTTTAATCCTCACATTAACCATATGAGGAAAACACTGTATTCCATTCCCACTTCAAGAAATCAAGACCAAAAAGATAGAGTAACTTACCCACAGTCACACAGCTAGGAAGAAATGAACCAGAATTCAAACACATATTAATAACCATTGCAGTCTGACGCTTCACCTATTAGTTTTCCAAGATGAGGTAATAATATAATAAGATGAATTATTATATTATTTTAAATAGAAATAATAGTATAAATTATTATAATATATTATAATATAATATATTAATATATAATAATATAATATATAATATATATTATAATACTATAATATTAATATTAAAAATAAATATTAGTGAAAATTACCTTTGTCAAAGGAAATTCAATTTTGTTTTGTGTTTAAATTATATGTAGTTTGTCTCATTTCATACCAAAATAGCTAAAATTTAAACTCATTCACTTATTTATTCTGTTCAAGTATCATCTATCAGTGAAAATTTTCCTGATCACCTGAAGTAAAATTGTAATAATTTTACCCAGCCCTTTATAATCTCAATGTTCCTTACGTGTTACATGTTAGGAATTTGCTTACATATTTGTGTTGTATCTCTTCCTCCTTCCACTATAATGAAAGCTCCATGCAAGCAAGACTTATCTGTGTTTTGTTCACTGCTATGTCTCCAATACCTACAGAACAATGCTTATATCTTTTACTATTTATTTATAATAAATTTATTACTATATATTAGTAAACCCTCAATAAATATTTATTAATTGGATGAATGAATAAATGTTCTATATTTATTCATTCATTTATACTGAAACAACACAATAGAAATTATGTGCATATGCTTTGAAACAAGACAGACTTGGGTTAGGGTCATAATAGCCATTTGCTCTCTGTAAAATAAACAAATAATAGTGAGTATATTGGCCTTGTAAGGTCGTTGGGAAGATTAAATGAGAAACTACTTTCTAAAACCAGCACAGACTCTGGTACAGGCTATGCTCCATGAATGCTGTTGCTGTTATTTTTATACATTTTGATTACTTATCCATTCATTAAATAAATACAGCATCAAACACCATGTTAGTTGCCAGAGGAGTTTAAAAGTGTAAGAAACATCTCCTTTGAGACAAAGCATAGCTTTTATACAATGCAGGACTCCTAAGAAGTAAAGGAAATCTAGGAGAACTCCCCACCTCCACCTCCCAAGCATAAAGTGAGCTAAAAGCAGAGCCAGGAGCTTGGAGCAGTAAGCAAATGGGAAATGTAGTGTTCACCTTAGATCAAAGGCTGAGATCTGTGCTGTCATAAGAAACTCTAGACTCCAGCCAGCACCAAGTGGGGTGAGCCAAACCTGCTCTTTTAACATACGCTGGAGAACTTCAAAGGGCACTAAAAAAGTACCAGTTTCAGTAGCAGCAAAACAGACATAAGCTCTCTCTGAAGAAATCTACATGATTTCCACAGATTAAGATTAAGCAAATATGAGTTTATAATCAAAGATCATCAAAAATATGAAGAGGACGTCACCAAGATGCACAATAGACAATCCGAGCACTGTCAACATACAACAAATAAAACACAAAAATGGCCATCCTGTGGTGAAGAGACCTGCCATGTCCAGGAAGGCATGGAAAGCCTTGATGAGTGGAGAGATGGGTCACCCTCATCAGACCCAGCCCCAGTTGTTCCCTGGGCCAGCGTGGCACAGGGCAGAGAGCAGCCCACTGGAGAGGGCAAAATTGCAGCAATGCCCTCTGTGTGAAGCTCCTTGGAGTCTGCAGGGGAGAAGGGTACCATGAATGCTGACCACATAAATAAATAATAAATTCTTAGTGCACCATCCCATTTCCCAGGCCAGCCCAGCTGCTCACAAGATTCCCCAGTGCCCACATATGAGGGAGGGGCCACAGCCGAGAGAAGGAAGGATGCACTCAGAGGTCAATGAGTCTTCACTGGGGATTTGTGTGGGACCTGCCCACAGCAGATCTGTCCAATGCCAAGTGGGCTGATCCATGAGAGGCACATTGGGGAGCAGCGTGGGCAGACAATCGGCTTTCTGATTGCCAGGGGCACCACACAGTGGAGACTGGTCAGGGCAATACAACTGCAGGGGACACAGTTTCCGGGAAGGATTCAGTCCCAGACCAGAATTTCCACACAACCCAGTTGTGTCTGTGGTAACCCCACAAGACCTGGAAGTGACTGAAAGGCTGACAATTAAAATCCAGTTCACAAAAAAAATCTTTCCTGGGTTTGAGAAACAACAACAAAGCAGCAATTTAATTCAGGTACAGAGTTCAAGTTCTGGCTCCCACAAAAAAGAAGAAAGACTTTAAATACACAACCTGATGTTACATCTCAAGGAACTAGGAAAACAAGAACAAACCAAACACAAAATTAGTAAAAGGAGAGAAATAACAAAAATTAGAGCAGAAATAAATGAACTAGAGATTTTTTAAAAATACAAAATATCAATAAAACAGAGAGTTGGTTTTTCAAAAAGATAAACAAAATCAATAAACCTTTAGCTAGAAAAATGAAGAAAAAAAGAGGGAGGAGTCAAACAAATAAAATCAGAAATGAAAAAGGAGGCATTACAACTGATACCACAGAAATACAAAAAGGATCATAACATGAAAACAAACTGGAAAACCTAGAAGAAATGGATAAATTCCTGGACACATACAACTTACCAAGGTTGAATCGAAGAATTAGAAAACCTGAACAGACCAATAACTAGTAATGGGATGAAAGCACTAATAAAATGTCTCCCAACAAACAAAACCCCAGGACCAGACGGCTTCACTGCTAAGTTCTACTAAACATTTAAAGAAGAACTAATACCTGTTCTTCTCAAACACTCCTAAAAGACTGAAGAGGAGAGAATATTTCCATATTCATTCTACAAGATCAACATTAACCTCATACCGAAACTGGAAAAAGACACACAACACTCACACCCACAAAGAAAACTACACACCAAAATCCCTAATGAACATAGAAGTAAAAATCCTCAACAAAACATAACAAACTGAATCCAACAAACCATTAAAAAGACCATTCACCATGATCAAGTGGGATTCATCCCAGGGATGCAAGAATGGTTCAACATACACAAATCAGTAAATGTGATATATCACATCAACAGAATGAAGGGAACAAAACACATGATCATTTCAATAGATGCAGAAAAAGCACTTGATAAAATCTGACACCCTTCATGATATAAATACTCAACAAATTAGGTAAAGAATAAATGTACCTCAACACAATAAAGGGCATATATAACAAATCCACAACTAACATACTGAACAGACAAAAATAGAGGCTTTTCCTCTGAGATCTGAAATAAGACAGAGAAGCCCACTTTCCCCACTCTTATCCAACATAGTACAAGAAGTTCTAGCCTGTGCAATAATGTAAGGGGAAAAAAAAGGCATCCAAATTGGAAAGGAGGAAGCCACCTATCCCTATTTGCAGATAATGTGATCATATACATAGAAAACTCTAAAGACTCCACCAAAAAATTACTAGAACTAATAAATAAATTCAGTAAAGTGGCAGAATATAAAATCAACAGACAAAAATTAATAGTATCCCTACACACCAATAATAAAATATCTGAAGACAAAATCAAGAGAGTAATCCTATTCACAATAGCTACCAAAAAAGTGTAATACCAAGGAGTGAATTTAACCAAGGACTTGAAACACCTCCACAATTAAAACTATAAAACATTGGTGAAAAAAATTGAAGAAAACACAAATAAATGGAAAGATACCCCTGTTCGTGGATTAGAAGAATTAATATCATCAAAATGTTTATATTTCCCAAAGCAATCTACAGATTCAATGCAATCTCTACTGAAATATCAATGAGATTCTTCACAGAAATAGAAAAAAAAAATCATAAAATTTATATGGAACCACAAAGGCACCATATAGCCAAAGCAATCTTAAACAAAAAGGACAAAGTTGGAGGCATCAAATACCTGACTTCAAAATATACTACAGAGCTATAGTGACCAAAACAGCATGGTACTGGCATAAAAACAAACAAATAGACCAAGGGAACAGGATAGAGAGCCCAGAGATAAACCCATGTTTTTACGGCCAACTTATTTTCAAGAAAGTTGCCAAAATACACACTGGGGAAAGCACAGCCTCTTCAATAAATGGTCCTGGGAAAACTGGATATTCACATGTGGAAGATTAAAACTAGACCCCTATCTCTCACCATATACAAAAATCAACTCAAAATGGATCAGAGGCCTAAATTAAATACCTGAAACTATGAAAATACTGGAAGAAAACATAGGCGAACCACTACACAAAATAAGAGTGGGCAGTGCCTTTTGAACAAGACTACAGAGTCTCATGCAACTAAAGCAAAAATAGACAAACAGGACTACATTAAACTGAAAAGCTTCTGCACAGCAAAGGACACAATCAGCAAAGTGAAGAGACAGCCTACAGAATGGGACAAAGTGTTTGCTAACTATACATTACGCAAGAGGCTAATATCCAGAATATATAAGGAACTCAAAGAACTCAACAGCAAAAAAATAAATAGCCCAATTTGAAAAATGAGCAAAGGACCTGAGCAGACATTTCTAAAGAGAACACATATGAATAGCTGACAGGGACATGAAAAAATGCTCAACATCACTACTTGTGAGGGAAATGCAAATTAGAGCCACAATGATATTTCATAGTACCCCAGTTAGAATAGCTATTATCAAAAAAACAGGCAATAACAAATGCTGACAAGGATATAAGAGAAAAGGAACTCTCCTATATTATTGGTGGGAATGTACATTGGTACAGCCATTGTGAAAAACAGTATGGAGGTTCTTCAGAGAACTAAAAATAGAACTAACTACCTTATGACCCAGAAATCTCACTACTGGGTACATATCCAAAGGAAATGAAATCAACATATCAAAGAGACACGTGCATACCCATGTTCTTTTCAACACTACTCACAATAGCCAAGAAATAGAATCAACGTAAATGCCCATCAATGGATAAATGGATTTTTTTTTAAAAAAAAACTGTGGTATATACACACAATGGAATACTATTCAGCCATAAAAAATGAAATTCTGTTATCCATAGCAACATGGATGGAACTGGAAGCCATCATGTTAAGTGAAGTAAGCCAGGCACAGAAAGACAATGCATGATCTCACTCATATGTGAAATCTAAAAAAATAAGAGTATCTCATAGAAGTAGAAAATAGAATAATGGTTACAAAAGGCTGGAAGGGAAGCAGTGGGGTGGGGGGGAAATGGTGGATTAACATGGACAAAGCTATCTATTCTAAGTGAACCAATGTATGGTATATGTATGTATTAGAACATACCGTACCCCACAAATATATACAAATAAATGTTGAAATGTTTAAAAGACAAAAAGACAAACCACAGACTGGGATAAGATATTCACAATACATGTATCTGACAAAGCTCTTGTATCCAACTTGGGTCTTGTATCCCTCTAAATACATATACAGTTGATCCTCATTAATTACAGATTCCATATTGCAAGGCCACCTACTCAATAAAATTTATTTGTATTCCCCAAATCAAAAAAAAGCAAAGAAACAATTCATCATGACAGAAAAAAAAGGAAATGAACAGATTTAGACTCCCAAGAAGTTCAGATTTTAAAATTATTAAAGAATATAAAGTAATTAAGTATGAAGTATTTATAGAAATAAAGGTTGGGATCATAAACTTGATCAAGAAACAAAATGGCAGGTAGATTTGCAAATGAACCTAGTAAAACTTTTTAAAATGAAAAATGTAATTGTTGAAATAAAAATTCAACGGATAGGTTAGAAAGTAGATTAATGGCAGCTAATGAGATAACATAGGAGCCTAGACATAGAGAATGTGAAACAAAGATGAAGAAATATGGAGGACGGAATGATAAGGCCCACCATATGTATAATTGGAGTTACAGAGGTAGAGAATTGAAAGAGGGAGAAGAGATGATACTGCAGGAAAAAGGAAAATATGGGTTTCTTATGGGAGACATATAGGTACAGAAAACTTACCAAACAGAACAAATAAAAATAAAACTACACCTTGATACACCATAGTGAAACATGTAGTAATAAAAATTATAATGTCGGGCCGAGCCCGTGGCGCACTCAGGAGAGTGTGGCGCTGGGAGCGTGGCCAGTGTGCTCACTGGCTGAGTACTGGTCACGAAAAAGACAAAAAAAAAAAAAAGAAGAAGAAGAAATAAATAAAAATAAATAAAAATTGTGGAATAAAGCATTCCAAAGTCCTTGTACTTTTGGGAGAAGATTAAGATATTGATTACATTTGGGCTTTTCTTCTCAAATTTCAAAGCTAGTAATAGGAAAATAGTAATAAAATAGAAATAGAAAATGCTATTAAATATTTAAAAGTAATAGAAAAAATAGTAACAAAGTATTTAGCTTGTAAAACAGAAGACGAAACAGAGGATAAGAAAAACAAATGAATAAAATTCTTGTTAAAATTTTTTAAAAGGCAAAGAAGGGGCAAAACAGGCATAGAAAAAGTAGGACAAACTAAAATAAAGTAAGATGGTATGAACACGTCTAAATACATCTATAAGCACAATGAATATAAATATTATCATCTCACAAGTTAAAAGCAAAGTAAACCAAAGAGGGAGGAAGATGGTCATTACTGGAGGAAAAATCCAGCGATACTCATATATACTATTTATGAGACACACCCAAAAATAAAAACACCAAAAAGTTGAAGTAAAAGAATGGAAAAAGATAAAACAGAAAAATACTAATTGAAAGCAAAATATTATTAAATAACTCTGAATAAAGAAAACAAAAACTTGCCCCAAATCCTATCACAGTTATTTTCCTTTTCATAAATTTCTTTATCTTTTGACCCAGGCTTCCATATTTTTATATTACTGTACTTGTGATACACATTTAATTTCAATTCTGCTTTTTTTCTTTTAAAATTATAATGTAATTATTTCCCAAGTTTTTGGCTAGATTACATGATATAATTTCCTGATAGCTCGTTTGAGAGTAGTTGTTAAATATATTTGACCTTTTTAATCATTCAATTCTCTTCTGCATAACTATTCCATCAGTGAATTTTATAAAGTTATTACTTGCTGTGTGAAGTAAAAATTCATTTTATTTGTCTTAAACTCTTAATTACTAAACTTCAGAGTCGAATTTTCATCTGAATCATCTGAATGATTCCATGTTCATCTTACATATGCTATTCAGGTTTGTTTTTTTTTTTTGTCTTTTCCGTGACCGGCACTCAGCCAATGAGTGCACCGGCCATTCCCATATAGGATCGGAACCCACGGCAGGAGCGTCGCTGCGCTCCCAGCTCCGCACTCTCCCGAGTGCGCCACTGGCTCAGCCCTGCTATTCAGGTTTTATAGATCTTGAACAAGATGCTGCTTGGTCTTTTTACAGGCTGAAGGGTTTTCCTCTTTTAGTATCTCCACAAAGTGCCACCCGTCTTGCTGATTATTTTGTCGGCCTCTTTTCTTGAAGACGGTAGAAGGAAGCTGGCTGTTGAGTTGGTTGGGATTTAGGGTGAGGATATAGAACCTTTGGACAAAGCTTCAAGTTGGAGGACAAGACTGATGTAGAGGTGCTCAAAAATACCAACAGACCAGCACAAGAACAACCACAACAATAATACATGATATTTACGTAGGACTCATATGTGCCATGTACTGTTTAATCACATTACAGGAAGCAGTGCTTAATCATGAGTCCCTGAAGGCCTTGAATAACTATTCAATTCTTCTCTTTCTCCTCTCTCCTGTCTTTGTTTCCAAAGAAATCAGAGCCAAGTGGGAGGAATCCGGGCCCATTGCTTGCGTGCCGAAGCTGTAAAGTTGGCCTCAATACTTCCATCCATCCGCCTCTCTTCTGGGGCAAGAGGGTACACCACAGTACAGATTACAAAACAAAGGCATGTTAACTTGGGGGCAGGAGGCCAAAAAAAACACAAAAAATGATCCAAACAAACAAACCAAGAAGGTCAATGCTAATGAGCAGAGAACTGGCTTATAACTAAGATTCTCCATGGCTTTGAGTAACTTGATAAAATTAGGTTATGTTTCAATGATTGGCATTAGCCCAAAGCCAAATAATCATAATACACTTAGCACAGAACATACAAATTACTTGTGTACATAATTGCAGATTTATGCAAACTAGTGAACTGGATGAACTCCTCCCCTGTCTCTGACTGCAAACCTTTGTTTTTCTCTTGAGAGTTGAAAGAAAGTCAGTGTGTCAGCAATTCATCTATTTCTACCCATTGAATCATCGTAGAGAAATTAAATGAGGTGCCTAACATGAATTTAATCAACATTCTGTTGAACTCTAGGAAGATGTACTAAAATGTTTAGTTTGCATTACATTTCAACAAATTTGTGACATTCTGAGTTTGCTGATTTTAGACTGTGCAAATTAAAGTTTTGCATAAATCTAAATTCTACTAAGGGCCCTGTGCCAATATGTTTTTCACATAGTTTTTCAGGAGGATAAGCTTCAATCTGTTTGATCCCATCCTCAAAATCTCCATTATATGCTGTGGAAAGAAATAGTCTCTTCAATCTCAAACATTCAGCCATTAAATTAATCTTTTGAATAGATCCTAAAATATTTAGTAGTTTTATCTGGGCAGGCTAAGCATTTGACACCAACCTTCTCATGGTGTATCAAAAAACAAACCAAACCAAAACGAAACTAAAATCAAGGCTCACATTGCCAAGTGCTGGGTCGGTCTGAATCAGATTCACTCTCAGGCTCTCAGAGCTCTCTGCCTCCTGACACATGGCATGTATCTGAGAATAGAGGCTGGTCAGGCCCAGAGCTGTGGTGGAGCTGAACACGCCGAATGGGTTGTCTGTACCCTGATCAGCTGATAACAGCGAGATCATGATTACAATTTAAGCAAAGCGAGTGTGCGACATGAAATTAAATATTAGCCTATGTAAAACATCCTACAGCACGTGCTGAATATTGGCTCATTTATGTAATAGCTTCCCTTAAAAACAGCCCTTATGTAGCAAATGGTCCCACTTCCTTCTTAAATGTCACCACTGTCCACTCAAGACAGTCTAAGCCCTCATCATCCAGACATAGGTCACTGTAACTGTTTCCTCATTTTCTTGTCTTCAGTCTTATCCCATTTAAACCACTCTCTGTGGTCAAATTAATCTTCTGTAACAATGCCATGGTCATGTCATACCCCCACTAAACAGCCTGGAGTTGCACACAATTGCCTGCTTAAGCAGGTTCGAGTTCCTCAATCTAGCTTTACAATCAGGCTTTCCTTCCTTCCTTCCTTCCTTCCTTCCTTCCTTCCTTCCTTCCTTCCTTCCTTCCTTCCTTCCTTCCTTCCATCTTTTTATTGAATCATAATATACATACAGAAAGATGCACATGTCACAAGTGCGCAACAGCTTTAATGAATTTTCACAACCTGAACACAACCAGGTAACACTCACAACAAGAAAGAAAATTACTACCACTCCGGAAATTCATTCTTGTTCCCTTCTAGATACTGCCCACTCACCCTAAAAGGAAACCACTAACCTGACTTCTATCAGCAGAAATTAATTTGCTCATGCTTAACTTTTCCTAAGCTTTTCCTACATGCCGGACTCAGGAGAAGACTCCCAAACTGGGAGATGTGAGGATACCTCAGGCCCTTCAAACTTTGCAGCCTGTGGCAGCAAGTCTAATTGGAGACCATACAGCCGATGGATCTCAATGTCCTGAGATATCATATGCTGCCATCAGAGTTCACTCAGCAAGTGCCAGCTGGAGGTGTCAGAGTGACAGCCAAATAGTTGAGCAGAGAAAGACTAGCAACACGTATGAGGCAGTAAGAGCAGCATAGTTCAGAGCCAGAATCATTAAGCACACACTTCCTCTGGGGTGGCTTTTGAGATAGAGACTCTTCAGTTCTCAGTGAAACTAAGCAACACAGTGGAGAACTCACATATATCTTAGAGAAATTCTTCTGTGGTACGTGCATGGTTAAAGTCCAGTATCAGCAGCCTTGGGTAGAAGCTTTTGATGAGGATAATGGGAAGCTAATGCCACGTGCAACCTCACCTCCCTCCCGTTCTCTCCAGCTCTGCTGCTTAGTCAGCACTCCAGCCTCCTACTCAATTGCATTTTGACAAAGTCACAAAAGGCACCTGCAGCTGTGGCATTCGACCTGTGGAGTCCCCACTAATACTCGGGGCCTTTTGCATCCCAGTGGAATGTGCCCAGCCACAGGAGGGCCTCTGATGCTGCATGTCCTAAAGAGCATTCTTCCTGCATGCCAGGGGCAGGACAAAACAACACTTTTTATCTGTGATTCTTACTAACAGCAGTTAAACGACTGCTATTATTTGGTGCCTTATAAAGTTGAGATTTTCTTAAGAATTTCTATTGAAAAACACACACATACACTAGAATAGTAAGTTTATCATTGAAGAAGAGTCAGGGGGAATTCCTGACTCTACAACTACTTTAATTTTTGCATATTATCTCCTAGATCATATCCACATTCACTCCAGTTTCTACACTGTTGTTATTGTAGTGTTCGTATCAGGATAGTATTTTAGTCGCCTTTTGTTTATGCAAGCTCTTTGCAAAGGAGAGTTTTAGTACGAAATCAAACAAGTGGGAAGATGCCAGCCCCTGAAGAGCCTGGGTTCCTGCTTCCTCTGTCAGTTACAACCTAAGCAGACATAAGGAGATCACCTTAACCTCGTCACCCTTCAGAGTCTCGGGACTAAATTCAGAGGATAACACCTGTCCTACCTACCTCCCCCACCTTGAGCATCTACCACGAATGTGCAAAGCTCCTTGCTGGGGACTGGGGACCGACTGAGTCAACAACCACAGCCACTAGGAGGCACCGTTCCACACAGTGACCAGGTAAGGGACAGGTGAGGGCTGTGGCACAGGTGGGGTGATGCTCCCACTCAGGAGGGGACTAAAGTCAGGCCTTGGGGCTAGGTTCTGGCTCTGCACAGTCACTGTTCCTCTCTCACTAGCACTTTCTAAAAGCAGGTCCCAGGGCACCCCATGGATGGCTCAAACACCTCTGAGCTAAGATCCCCCTTTGTTTGTTTCCCATAGGCTTCTCAGATCCCCCCCAACTCCCACCCATACCCTCTTTAGCCTTCCTTCACCAAAGCCTCATTCTCTGCTTCTTTCCCAAGCAGGGGATCAGTGGTCCATCAAACCAGAGCCCCATCCCTTGGCAACACAAACTTGTCTTCCCTTCCCAGAAGGGACGTGTAGGGGCCTTGGAAGCACAGGGGCCTCTCTTCAACATAGATCGCCTCCCACAGGAATGCACAGAAAACGTTCTCTGCTGAGATGGGAAAGTCACTTGAAAATATTCCATTTTGAATTCCATATCCCGTTCCACTTACATAAATTCAGAGGCAGGAGTGATTGTTTCTGACTGGAAGGATCTTGCAGGATTTTGCAAAAGGGTGACCTTTATGTCAGGCGTTAAAGACAGCAGGACTGAAATAGGTAGTGCGAGGAAGTAAGAGCGTCTCACCTGGAGGAGCCCTGGGGGCCAAAGTTCAGAAGTGGGAGATTCTAGAATGTGTTGGGGGACCGCAGGGACACACATGCAGCTGGAGCACCTCACACAGGGTATCCAAGGGAGACCTGCTACCCCAGACTACCAGGCAGGACCAAAGTCCCCTACCACCAGAGTCTGTCCTCCTCTGACAGTCCCAATCCCATTGTGACATCTCCTCTTGCCTCGGTCACTCTCGAGGTCCCAGCAGCCCCATCATGCAGGGTCCCCTCACTCCCACGCCTCTCTGCATGTCCCGATTTGACCAAGGTCTCTTCTGTTCCTTCCTGAAACTTCCTTATCCCACCCTCTCCTCCTAACATCCTCTTCACCTCCAATCTGAAATGTGGTGGTTTTCTGAAGAGGATTCTCCCCCAGCCAGCAAAGGCTGTTTTTTCTTCCACCCTCCATGTAACCAGGGGCCCAAAGGCAACACGAGAGTCCCCCTTGCTTCCTTCTGTCACCTCCAGACCATGGTTCCCCTTTTTCTGCACAAACTTTGCCCTGTGGGGTTCATGTGACTTGGATACACCATCTCCCTTGTCATGGTCAACATCCCATCACTCCTGTTCACTCACTGAGGACTTTAGATCCTAGTTTTCGGTCATCCCCTCCTCCCCAAATTCTGTCATTACAATGTCATTACAGTGTCTTTATAACTTCAACACTCCCAGAAAAGACCACTCCAATTCCCTGGCTACTCAGTTTCTTTACCGTCTTCTCTCAAGTGATCTTTTATTTACAGCTACTTCAGTCGCTCATCCCAATAATTTCCCCTTGACCATTGCCCTACCTCTAAATTTTTGAATGCCAATGGCAAGCTCTTGGATCATCTCATACACTTCTGGGCTGTTTGTTCAAGCCTCCCACCAGAGTTTCAGTCTTCCCACTTTCTGACTATCCATCAGTATCCTCATAGATGCCGTCCTTCTTGCTCGGGATCAATTCTATATCCCACTATTCTAATCACTTTTTACAAATGCCATAAATTCCTTCATCTGTCATAGCTTCACTGATAAACTCGGCCTTCTGCTTTCTCTTTGCTGAACACAACTGCAGGAAGTTATATGACTTCTTTGATTCCAAATTCATTATTTCAGACTTCAGATGACCTCTCAACTACTTATCCATGCTCTTCTTTTCTCTAGTAAGCTCAGTTTCCAATTCTCCTGCAGAATCAATCTTTCTGTTGCTACCAGATGCTCCAGTATTTCCCCAAGTCCCCCTCAAGCTACCACCCATCAAAGCAGAATTTCTCTAAACTTCTATCATCCCCTACTTTTTTGGTTCTCAGTCACTCCTCAACCAAATCTGGACTGTCTTCTCCTAACAAAATTATATTTTTAATCCCAATGTACTCCAGGTTTTCAGATCCAATGGTTGGTTTTCTAGTTAGTGAGTGGGGTAGGCTGAATAACAGCACTTTTCCCCTGTTATTTTCTGTCATTGTACCTGTTGCTTTCTGTCATGACACTTATCACAACTCATATGTGTGAATTGATTTGTTTTTTTTAATTATGTTACCATCTCCCTTACTCACTGAATTGAAAGCTACACAAGACCTGAAACATACTGTTTCATTCACCAACATTAACCCAGCATTTAGCACAGTTCAAGGCACATAATAGATGCTCAATAAGTATTTGCAGAGTGTTTGTTATTGAGAGGGAGGCAGGTAGGGAGTTAAAGTGGTAGAGTTATTAGAGGCACATAAAGCTAGAAACCGAGAGGCCAGATTGTGGGGAGGTGCTGAATGTCATATTGGGGAGTTCAGACTTTATAAGCAATGAGGAAACACAAATATCTTGAGGGGAAAAAAAGTAAAAATTGCTTGGCTCTGTGTTATGGGCAAATATTCTTAGCAATGGTATAAGGGGATGGATTAGATTAGAAAGAAATTGTAGGCAAAGCTTCTGGGAGAGTAAAATGATTCAGTAGATATCAATATTCTTTGAGAAGGAAAAAGGACAATATATAAATGTATGGCTGATGTATGGTTGCACTAAGTTACATACAGTAATTATTTTCTTCATTAAGAATAAGCAATATTTGACTTTATCAAACAGTTTCGTCTTGGGTTTGTCATGTCCAAATTATCATACTTTTTGAATGAATGTCCCAGGTTATCTTGGAATATATTTATGTCACAAGCTATAAACATTTTTAGTTTGTGGTTTGGGGGCTAATAAGGCCTGGAAGTATATTTCCATGGTAATTAGAAAAAGCCTCCCATATCCAGCTGGTTATTTTTAGACACAAACAATCTCTCACTCCTCCCAAATCAGATTGCTCAAAACTTGGTGGGCAAACCCTCTTCCTTAGGCCATGTATGTGCCAGCTCTGAAGTCCTACAGCCCCCATCTCTTCAAATCATCTGGATTAAAAGAGTGCCTGGAAAAAGTGAGCATAGCAGCTATGAGTTTTGAAAACTTCAAAAATAACCATCCAGATATTAAAGGTGTGTTTAAAAGCAGACAAACAGAACTTAATTCTACCCAAAGTACCTGGGAAAAAGAAAGAGGCTAAGAACAGCGCTCCTCTAGAAAGAAAGGTGATAAATTGTTTTTTGTTGTTGTTGTTTTTTTTTTAAAAGATGACCGGTAAGGGGATCTTAACCCTTGACTTGGTGTTGTCAGCACCACGCTCAGCCAGCGAGCTAACCGGCCATCCCTATATGGGATCCGAACCCGGGGCCTTGGTATTCTCAACACCGCACTCTCCCGAGTGAGCAACGGGCCGGCCCAAGGTGATAAATTGAATTGGTGCCAAGAGCCCAGCCACTATCTAGCAAAGGATTTTGATGGATTTTTTTTCCAGATAGTGCCACTAAATCCATCAACTGTCAAGTGAAGCAAACACACTGGATATGCTTGGTTCTCTGTGGCAATGCGTGAGGGGACAGGCAGATGACAGCATGTTGAGGGCTATGAAAGGACAGCACACCTCAAGCCCCATTTCATGGGTTCTCCAGGGCTGAGGCCGCCCTGATTTTCACCTGCTAGGGCCTCTCCAGCATAGTGGAAATCCAGAGAAAATGCAAGGGGAAAAAAAAGAAAGAAAGAAAGAGAAAACCACTGCGAAAGGCAGCTGAATAAACTAGTTTTCATTTTGTTAGGACAGAAAGTGTTTTATGTATTAATCCCTGGGCACTTCTAGTTCCAGAAAGGTTTATCTTGTAGAAAAAGTGTCCAGTGAAAGGGAAAGAAACAAAATAATTCTAGTAAAAGAAACTTGACAGACAAGTGCCCATAGACATTCACAATGTGCTTTTATGCCAGGATAAAAAATGTAGTGATGACATGCCTCTGTCATGTCCTTGAACCTCCTGGACTGACTCTAGAATGGAAGGCTCTGGACGGCAGCACAGCCTGGGGAAAGGGCCCCAGCTGGGCATGAGGAGCATCGGTTGGCAGCTGGAGCTCTGCCTCTTACTAACTCTCCGACCTCGGATAGGTAGCCTCACTTCCCTGACAATTCTTTCCTCACCTTAGGCTAAAATGGTAGCACTCGCTTTAGGAAGGAGGAATGACAGCCCTGGGACCAGCGAGGACAGAGTCTATAGACACAGAGATGCTAGAATGGAGTAGAAAGCCGGTCTCCAGGAGGCCATGGAGGGGCAGAAGCAGTGGCCCCTGTGAAGAGGAGCTTTGGAGGGTGTCTTTGGCAAGTGTACGGGTGTATTAGTCCATTTTCTGTTGCTGATAATAGAATACCTGAAGTTGAGTAATTTATTAGAAAAAGAAATTTATTTCTTACAGTTTACAAGGCTGGGAAATCCAAGGTCCAGGGGGCACATCTGCGGAGGGCTTTCTTTGTGGGGAGTCTCTATAGAGTCCTGTGATGACCCAGGTTGTCACATAGCAAAGAGGGAGAAGAGACTTTTTACATGCTTGCTTGCTGTCTCTATAAAGCCACCAGTCCACATGCATGATAACCCATTAAACCATTAATCCACTATTCCATGAATGGATTAATCCATCCAGGACAGCATAGTTCTCATGATCCAATCACCTCTTCACCTTTTAACACTGCCACATTGGGAATCAGTCTTCCACATGAGCATTGCCAGGGACAAATATTTAACCCATATCAACAGGAGATCAGGAAAATCTGGTAAAACCATAGAGACATTCACAAGCTCAGACATGTGCTGAGCCTAACCAATGGCTCCTCATGGTCCCAGCATTTTCCCAACGTGTGGAGGGAGAAAGTGGGGATCCTTGAGCAGTGGGAGTACAAGAGAGTGGGGATCAAAAAAAGTATTTCCCCTTCTTGAGGATTCATGTTTCACATTAGCATATTAAAGGCTATGAGAAGTCCTGCAGGAAAGAAACAGGATTAGCTATTAAACTCACCATTTCCAGAACTTGTTTGGCTAAAGAAACTTTTTAAAAGTATGTGTTTGTTAAAATTTCACTGAACACAATAGACAAAACATTGTTCTAGGGTATAAAATCCAAGCTTTTAAACAAGGCGTGTAACGCCCTCCAGCACGGAGATCCTGCTACTGCCTGCTTCAGACCTTCTGGTTAGTACTCCTGAGCCAAACCACCTGAGGCCCCTCTTTGCCCCGCCCCCTGCCCGACCCCAGTCTTCATGCCCAAGCCTGCCCTGCAAACCTCATGCCTCATGGTTTCTTTGTGTGTGTGTTCTGCGCATGCAAAACACACATGCTCTCTCTCCTCCTCTTTACCTGCCTAATTCCTGTTTATCCTTTAAGATTCATGGTAGTCAGAATCACCCAGGAGAATGTTAGTCTGGGATATTCTGTAACCTTGAGTGAAGCCATCTGTTCAGAAAAACAAGTCCCTGTACATAGCAATATCCGTTCTATAAATTGCTTTCTTACATATTACCTCTTGCTTCTATTCTGAAAAGCAGACATTTATTATCATTTTATAGGTGAGAAAGAGAGGATCAGAGAGCCCAAGTGACCTGCCTGAGATCACCTGGTCAGGAAATGGCAGAGGCAGGAAGCTCTCGGTTCAAAGCCACGACCTGCCCCTGCAGTGGGCATGTGGCCCATTGAGAACAGAAAGACACAAAACATTTGAGGAGCTCCTTTTAAAACAAGTAAGCTAGCTGCTTCGTCCTCTGTCTCTCTCTATCATTGGCACTGCCAGCACCCAAGAGCCCAGGGTGCAGGAGGACTCATTTGTACCCTGTACACACAGTCTCTTCTCACAGCTGCTGCTTTTCCCAATGTTCTGCGTGGCTGGATTTTTAAAAGTGTTCACTGTTTTTTTTCCTATTGCTAAATGCAAAACAAACAAAAAGCACAGTCGTGTGTGTGCACACAGTAGTATATTCCTTTTAGAAGCAAATATTTGTAATAACAAGAAGCTGGAAAGAATGAAACTTGTTTTTCTAAATGTTTTTACATCAAGTACTATATTTCGAAATAGAAAATGACTGAAGGAAAATTCTCCAAATACAACTGTAAACACAGAGCCCAATAAACCAGTGCTGCTGTAGGGCTTTCTCTTTATCAGTTCCCCACGTTCCTGACTCTTCTTGAGTTCACTCAGGAGGCTGAGTGTGCTGGAGCTTGTCCCTGGCCTGTGGGTGGCTCTTGCCCATCTCCTACCCCAGCTCCACCTCCAGGAGCTGCCGAACCTAGACAGTCTATACAGAAGCAGCCTGAGGAAACCATTTGCACCAAGACACTAGGAATATTTGGGTTATCACCTCCTAAGTGGTTAGTATTTTAAAGGAGAATCCACTCCTACCCCTAAGACAGTGCTTAACCCAGAGAAATTAATCTGTATGGGCAGAACTTTTGCTTCTATGGCACTTTGATGGCTGTATCTTTTAGGCCAAGGAGGCCTTCCTGGCATCTTTTGAGTCATGTCATATGGAAGGACCTTTCCTCCTCCCACTTATAAGGCCATCCTGACTATAGGAAGATATGTTGCAGAAGAGATCCCAATGCATGCGACTTAACTGGGATATACAGTCATTTTTTATTTAAGCAGCTGCACGGACGTAGTGAAAAGTATTCTGTTTTCAAACAGTTGTTTTTTTAATGGTTGCTTTCTGCCCTCTACCCATGACTCTACTTTTAAGATAAAGAAGGCCTTTCTTCTGCTGTTGCAAGATTTCCTCCTGAAAGGCAGAGAGCATGTGGGCTAAGCACATAGGCTCATACTCCGCTTATGTCCTGCCACATCTGCCAGGCTCCTGCCTGGGTGGCTCGGAGCGCAAGCCCCTCACGCTCCTTCCTCACACTCCAACCGCTACCCACCAGGCTTCCCACCCACTCTGGAAAGTGGAGCCTTCCCCTGCCTGGATGCAAGGACACCCCTCTCAGTGAGCAGCACTTCCTTAGTGTAAAGGGCTTCAGAAACCATGAAGGAGAGGAATGGCCATCTGGGCACGAATGGACCAGAGCATCTCTACTCCCCATGGCCCGGTGCTCTTGTCTGTTCAAGCACTTTTTCCATTTCCTTCAGAAGCAGTCTGCTTGTGTGATCAGATGCCAGGGTAGTCACATGTCAAGTTAACATACAAAGAAGCACTCAGAACATGCCAATGTGTGCACAAGACGGGTGGAGCAGGCAATAAAGGAAATAGAAACAGGATGGGAATTAAAGACTCTTTCTAATTAGAATGTTTCCCAAGCTTTCCCATCTGGTTCTTCTGTGGATAATGATCATGAGGGGAATATCTGACATGGTGTCATCTCCTGAAGAAATGAGCTGGGCTTGCTTTCTTGGGGAGAGGCAAAAATGGTCACAAGGATGTCAGTTTGGAAAAGAGAAGTTGAGGGACAGGTGCCCTAGTACTTGGAGAGGATGAGAAAAGTTTCCTTTTTTTTAACCTCTCCAAATCTCAGGTCTTTATCTCTGAAACAGATAAAATTGGCTCCTAAGTATACAAATGGGAGACACTGTGGCATCATGGAAAGAGCACAGACCTTCAGGCCTGACAGTCCTGGGTCTGCCCCCACTTTGTTGCTGTGCGACTTTGGGCAAGTAGGTTAACTTCTGCAGACTTCAGTGTCCATGTCTTTGAGAAAAGTTCCAATTTTACCTCGTTCTGAGGATTAGAAGTAATATATGCAAAATGTTGACATACTCACCCCCGAGGTGATGGTATTAGGAGGGGGACTTTGGAAGGTGTGGGTAGAGCCCTTGTGAACCGGGTTAATGCTCTTATAAAAGAGGCTTTAGGGAGACTCCTCACCCTTTCCACCACGTGAGGTCAGAGGAAGAAGACGGCCGTCTACAAACAAGGAAGCAAGCCCTCACCAGACACCGAATCTGCCAGCACCTTGATCTTGAACTTCCCAGCCTCCAGAGCTGTGAGAAATAAATTTCTGTTGTCTGTAAGTCACCCAGTCTGTGGTATTTTATTATAGCAGCCTGGACAGACTAAGACAATAACTATCATCATCATCACCATCAATATTACATCAAGTTCACTTTTATGCAAATTTCCTTAGATTAGTGGAAGAAGCTAAGCTACAACTCTGAGATGTATGTGGAACCAATAGATAGAATATCCTGGAACATCTTGAAGCCTTATTTGAAAAGGCGCAGGTAGGAATGGCCAGTGCTTATTCCTGGCATTGCCAATTCTCCTAGGTCATATCTTCCAGTTCAGTCCCCACATCCATGCCCTTGACATACCCTCTGTTCCTTTTCTTCTTCACGCCTTCCCAGCTATGCAGGTTTCACTTCTGCCAAACTCTCTCCCAATCCTGTGCCCCATCCCCACCTCTGCCTTGTCTCTCCTTCTTTCTTGACTAAAGAATGCAGCTCAGTTTCCAACACAGTCCTTACGGAAGGAGAAAGCTATGGTTACCATCTTCTTTTTTTCCTGTCAGTCTGTGAATGCCCAACAGGTCACAAACAAATTAGACACAGTGACTCCAGAGGGCTCCCAATATAACTGCCAAAGACAGCAGTGAACTTCAACTTCTGAGAGAATGAATGAGAATTGGGAAGTAGGTTGGGCCTCCTTTGACTTAAAACTCTGAATGAAATATTTCCAGGAATCCTTGGGATTTCCTAGGACTTGGGCCTGTAATACTTGTTTGCTGGAATCACCACTCTTTTGAGAGAATTTGTTTTCTTCAATTCAGACAACAGATCTTGGCATCATTTTTATACAATCTTGACTCATTTAAGCTCTTTAAAACATTAGGAACAACTTTAGAGAGGGTAAAGCTTTCTCGTCAGCAAAGGGAACCTGTGGGGCACGTGGATCTTTCCTGGGAACCCAGGCTTTGGAAATAGGAAGTGCAGACAGGCTGGGCACACGTTGTTTGGATGAGGTCTGCCTGTCATAGAGCTGAGTGGAAAGAACCAGATCTGCATGCAAACCTCAACAATTACCCCCCCTAACCATGTTGCTTTAAGCAAATTACTCAGCCTCCCCTGTTATCTCTTTCTGCATTTCCAAAAGGGGGATCCTGCTGCCTACATAAAATTGTCATAAGGCTTCAGTGAGAGAAGTTAGGGCTCTGTTATCCCTTCCCAGTGTCCACTCCCCTCTCCACCCTTGCTACAATTCTAGAATGTTCTTATTCTCTCTAGAAATGATGAGGAGAAATCATTAGCAGAAACAGAGTAAAGTTTAAATGATCTGTTGTTTTCATTCACACCTTATGCATCTTGAAGGTCTGTTATGGAGGAAAAATATGAAGTCAACGTAGAATTCTTTCAGAGCAAGAAACCTTGAGTCTTCAGAGAAATCAAAGACAATGATTTAGTTTGGAATTAATAATAATAATATTATTACTATAAAAATACCCATCACAACTTAAGGACCTAATATGTATATCACTTGTGTGTTTAAAAAGTATTCCTACATAGATTATGCTAATTGACGTGCAAAACAATTCTGTACAATAGGAAGGGCAGACATTTATTTCACTGTTTTACAGGTAAGTCCACTGAGGTTCAGAGGTTTGCTATGAGTCACAGCTAATAAATGGTTACTCCAGAATTCAAACCCACATCTCCTGACCCCAAATTCATTGCTGACTCTCCCACATCCCAATTAATTCCTCAGCTCTTAGAGGCTTATCTATCAGACAAGAAGTATAAAAACATGCATGTGATCTGTTGCAGGTTTAAAAAATTATATATTTTATGAAACAACTCAAATTGTTCTGTTGGATGAACGAGTTTTCTCTGGGTCTCAATAATGTGTGGGTATAAATTCTATAAGTAGTTAATATTTATTAAGAACCAATTACATGTCAGGCATTATGCTACGTAAGTCTTTTATATACATCTCCACTTAATCCTTGCAATAACCATACGAAACAGGTATTGTTACCTCATCTTAGAGAAGAGGAAACCGATCACCAGGAAGGGTAAATAACTTGCCCAAGGTCACACAGCCACACAGTGAAAGCAGGAATCAGCAAAGTCTGCCTGGCACCAAACAGCGTGCTCTCAATCACTGTGCTGTTTATATCACAGCAGTAACCCATGTTTCTCTGGTACTTGCCCCCACCTTTCATACAGAGCCCCCGGCCTCTAAGTAGCCCCCTGATACTTAAGGGTGTCCTAAGAAGTGTCTTACAAGTCAATTTTCAAGTGGATCAACCATTTCTTTGCGCTTCTCCTATTCCAGCCCACACAACCTAGAAATGAACTATTTGGCAATAATCACCTCTGTGCTGGGCTTGCAAATAAAAAGAAAGAAAGAAGAGGAAAGTGTCCTGGACACACCACCACCACCATGGTTTCTTAGGTACTTCATTGTACTTGCAAGTTGGATGAAGTGGGTGAAAAAAGATGAGGGGGTTGAAATGAAACATCTAATCGGATAGCTCTTTAAAGCCCCTGCCCACTTGGGTGGTTGTGGTAAAAAAAGGCATCGGGAAATCACTTCCCTTCCCTGAGCCTCATGTTCCTTGACTGCAAAATGGACATCCTACATCACAGGATTGTGCTGTGCCTTGAATGAGATGCTGCGTAAAGCACCTGATGTGACGTTCGGCGCTTTAGAAGCTGAAACAAAATGATAGTCTCTCCTCACGCAAACCCCTGTTCTCTGTGAAGACATAGCTGCTCCTGTTATGGGCACTCAGTCAACAAACCAGTATTTGCTGAGTGATTATGATGTTTAAGCAAGTTCTTTATATGGGGGTGTGAAAATTACATGAAGAGGACATCACTCACATACTTGTAGGATTTTCTGATGAAAATTAGTGTAACCACATCAACATAGAATTATACTTGGACGTAATATTGTTTTGCCAAAATTTTCTCTGTATTGGTATTTGGTATAAAAGGATCATACTGGCCCATGCCTGGACTAAACAGCTTTGAGCACCTTCTTCTGAAGCAGATGTAGACCAAGTCATTTGTCAGTTGTCTGGATATGTGTGCAGAGCTACCAAACTCTCGGGGGAAAAAACCACGTGAAGATGTTTAAAAAGGAAACTCAACATAAGACCCCTCAGCCATCCTGACGATTTCCAAAGGCTCCGGCTGGCCAGTGGTGGCCAGACGAGGGGTGCAGCCGGTGTGAGGGATGTCAAGGCATCAGGGTGGAGAAACAGCTCAGGCTCTACATGCCTCATCAATGCAGAGCAGGAACTTTCTGGGCTACTGCTCACTTTGTCTCAGAGGATGATTTCCCAGTTCCCCTTTAGCAAAGTTATCTCAGCTTGATAAAGGCAAGAGCTTTCTCACCTCAGCCTTCTTTTCTCCCCAGGAGCAAGGTCAGCATGACTCACACAGGTGCTTTTCCACTGTGAGCACTATTGAGCCCACAGAATCACTCCGATGTGAATTGTTCAACTAAATTTCAAGGTGATTTCTTTTTTTCTTTCTGTCTTCCTTTCTTCCTCTACACTTTCCCATTACCTGTTATAATTTGCTAGAAGGAAATAATCCCACTAAATAATGAGAGGACTATTATCGTTTCGCACATTAACAAGGCTAAATTATTGAACAAAACAAAGAAATCCCCAGCCTGATTTGTTGCCTGGATTTTTTTTTTCTTCTTTCTTCTTTCTTTTTTCATTTCTCATTTTCTTTCTTTCTTTCCTTTTTATTTTTCTTTGGTGATGTAAAGTGTCTTAGTCTGCTTTGTGCTGCTGTAACAACAATACCAGACTGGGGAATTTATAAAGAACAGAGAGTTATGTTATCACAGTTCTGGAGGCTGGGAGGTCCAAGATCAAGGTGCCAGCGGGTATGGTTGTCTGGCGAGGGCTACATCTTCTGGAGGGGAAGAACGCTGGGTCCTCACGTGGTAGAAGGTCCTTACATGTACAGAAGCCTCTTTTATAAGGGCCTTAATCCCATTCATAAGGGGAGGAGCCATCATGGCCTTTTAAAGGCCCCACCTCTCGATACCATCACATTGGTGACACCTGAATTTTGGAGAGGACACATTCAAAGCATAGTAGCAAGTAATTTGATATGGGAATGTGGGACTACTGCTGGAGAACCCCTAAATAACCACAGGATTTAAGGTGGAAATTCATTAAAACATTAAAATTGTTTATACCTGTTTGTTACACCTTTTATCATAGAAGTCTTAAACGTATTTAGTAAAAACCAAGCAAGCAAAGTAGATTAAAAGTACACTTTGAACTTTATTGGAGGCTTTAGTTATAAACCACTTAGTATCTCACAGGTCAGACATCAAATAATGGGAATAGCTAATAGAGAATTTAGTATGAAACAATGAAATGAAAGAGGGCAGTTAAGAAAAGGTAATTTCATCTAGACACACAAGGTGAAAAGGGCCAAGTCTGGACTGCCCCATTCCCACCCCTGGCTGGTGGGTTATTTGCCACAATCTGTGTATTTTTGTGATTCCGTGGAGTAAGCACAGAGTCCAGTTCCACGGCCAAGATCATCCCCTGACCCCTCTCCTGGAGGATGCCCCCTGAGTGCTGAAGGTGTGCCGTTTGCTTCCTCAGGCCGTCGTGGAACCATGAGGCTGAGTCATGTCTGCCCACAGCTGTTGCTGTCTACATCCCTGGGCACTGAGCTCTGAAACTCCACCCTGGCAAGGACCAGCCCTACCCCCTTGGAGGAAATGGCTAAGCAGCCTCAACAACAGCAGATGAAAACTTCCTTCCTTTTCATCCAGCTGCAGGCCCCCCCTGCCTGAGCTGTCCCCGCCCAGTCTCTAGCCGCTGCTGCAGCCGGGACAGCAGCCCCAGGGGGCCTGGAGGAGGGACACGTTTTCCCAAGTCCCAGGACAGGCTTCTTGGCAGGCTGGAACCTCAGGCGTACACAGAGCTTGGCTGCTCCTCCTGCAAGCCTGCTGCATAAGGGAGGCCCTGGGACAGAGGAACCAGCTGCTTTGGGCTGCTCTGCACCAAAGGAGAAGGAGGCAGAGGACAAACCCCAGGATCTGGATGTAAGGGGGGGCAGTGCTTGTGGATCCGCACATCACGGGCGTTGCCGGGCCCCGGCCTCTAGGAAGCTTGGACTCCTGCAGTCCCCGTCATGCAGGCTTCCTAGCCCAGCTCCCGTCATGGGCGATGGAAGTGGCTGGAAGCACTGGCCGGTCATTTCTGTCCCCCAGGACCTGTGGTCCATGGACCCGCAGTGCAGGGATGCCTTGGGACACTCACCTCCACAGGCCACCCTGGCCCACACTGCTGACAGCGATGAAAATGCTGTGGTGAGCAGAGGTGCTGCGATCTGCCAGCTACTCCCAGTGAGCTGCGAAGAGGGCACAGGTAGCACAATACAGGCAACAAGAGCACGGCTCTGCACATACGGCCCAGCGGTTCAGACCAGCAGGAGCTACCCAGCCCCGCCTGCCGCTCCGCCTCTCAAGGTAAGGATTTGTGCGTGCCTGCATTTCCCAGACTCTGGCTGACCCACCAGAAGAGAGGACGGAGACAGGGGACAGATGTGCTCACCATGGCTCCCGGTTCCCTGGACCCCTCTGCTGGGGCTGGGCTGCGCCTCGATAGTGGAGGCACCCACCGGCCACGGTCTTCCTGGGCCTGATCTTGGCTCTGTCCTCTGTGCTCTGCCACCTTCCCGGCCACTGGCAACATTTTGTTTGGAAGGACACAATGAGTAACTGTTTCCCAAGATTTCTGCCAAAGATAGGAGAAGAAAAGAGGGGTAAGGAAGTGCATACTTCATAGGGGGGGGACCAGAGGGAGGGACAAGGAGGGCCACAGACATTTATGGGGTCCTGCGATGTGTCCTCCATGGCACTAGGTGTGTTCTCACATCCCTTAAACCTCATAACCCCTCAGAGAAAGAAAGACTTGCGTCCTCAGTTTCAGATGACAGAATTGAGAAGAGGCTAGGCAGAAATCCTCACCCTGCTTCCAAAAAGATAAGGGCAAAGCAAAACCTATCCTCCAGAATCTGCACTGGGACACCGGGGGAGGCTTCAGTGGGTTGTGGAGGTTTCCAGAACTGGGCACAGGCTTGGAGCTCAGCCACATCATCACTGTCACCCTTGACCAGTTGACTTTCTAGAGCCCATGTCCACCTCCCATCTTCCCCACCAAATAGATTTGCAGCCCTGGACATGAGCCTCCATGTCCCATCAGGAAGGGGAAAGGCAGCCCTGGCTGGGCTCTGTCTCCAAGCATGGCCATGCCTGCCCTTTCTTTTAGCATCTTATTCTCCGCATCGCTAGCCCAGCCTCCCCGTCATGCTGGCGCCTGAAGCCCACCCTCTCCACCCAGCTCAGGTGCACTGTTCTCCACACGGGCGAACGGCATTGAGAACAATGCCTACATTCTCCCTTTCCAGCCGCGTGGGCATCTCCCTGTCCTTTGCACATGTGTGGGTGACAGGATAGAGATGGTAAAGAGGGTGTGTGCTTGGGGGTGGAATGAGATGGAAGGAGGGGGACTCTTGGTGGAGTATGCAGAAGGGGAGCTTGGAGGGGACTCTCAGGGTAGTCACGGGGGAAGTGGATGAGATTCACAGCATCAGAAAAGGGACCGTCCATGGGCTTGGAAGTGAAGCTGCGCCATCTGGATTGTGTGCCTCTCCCCTACCTGCTTCTACACACCACCTCTTCTCCCCTTTGCTCCTTTAACTGGGGGCCTGCATATCCATGGTTAAGGACCGGCGGAAAGGAGGATTCCAAGTTCTCTCCAGAGGGGAACTCTTAGAAGAGATGCTAGCATGCTTCCTTAAGAAATAGTTTACATTCTGTCCTAATTCTTGTGTCTCTCATTTCCTACAGGGATTTAGGAGAAATGACCTACCCATGCGTCAGAGCCCAGTCTCTGGATGTGGGTCACACAGTACTTTGTGTACTTTAATGCTGGTCTGATGACTTGAAAACCCGTCTTCCCCCACTCTCCCCTCCCGCCTTCCTAGTAGAGGACAAAGCTTTAGAGCTGTCCCTATTTCTCTGGGGAGAGGCACTTTGGGAGTTGGTCCAAGTTTGTGGATCTCGGCCTTTATTTAGCCCCCTCTGTAAATGGGCCCCCCAGACATCTACTCCACTTAAACTGGCTAAAAAAATAGAAGTCCCGTGTTCAAGTCCCATCCTAGAGCAAATCATCAGAGTTCTCTGAGTCTCAGTTTTCCCATCTTGAAAACACCAATGGTGCCTCCTGTTTCACAGTTGCTGCAGATTTGCAGGCTAAAGTATTTGGCTAGAGAAAGGCACCCTCAGTAGCCCTGTCTTAAGGGAGAGAAAAGAAGAAGCAAAATCCATCGGACACCAAGTAGACCGGGGAAGCCATGGAGTCAGCAGAGTGGGAATCCAGGTCCGGTGAGGAAGTAGGACAACAAAAATTTATCCTTGACCTTGCCAGTCAGACGCTAGGGAGAGAAGAAAGTTGGGGAATTAGCTCCCTCATATCCACAAGTTTTTTAAATGACTATTATTTATTAACCAGGTGACCCCTGCCCAGTGTTGGGTGTTAGACAAAGGAGCAGAATCAATAGAGGTAGTTTTTCCATCTGTTCAGCCCTAGGCAGATTAAGGTGCCATCTGCATTTGAAAGATAAGTGTATGGGAATTACCCAATCCTTTCATGCTGTGAAATTTAGCTGTATGAGTTGAAGCAAATGTCAAGAGGCTGATTAAAACATCTTCTTGTGAACTATAGCTGGCAAACCCTTGACTACTCACAGTGGAACCTTTCAGTTGAGGTACTCATGAAATCAGATATATTTTTTAAGTGTGATCAGTTATATTTATTGAGGTGAAATGTTGGTTATGTGGAGATAAACTCTATTCCTATGTGTATATTGTAGGATTGAGGTCCTTGTGTCAAGTCTCCAAAGAGAAAAATCTGGATCTTTAGAGTAAACTTTCTTCTTTGCAGAACTCTGCATAGCTGAGTTTATTCTCTCAGCGCTGAAACATCACAGATTCCGAGTGAAAATTGTTCACTTACATCTTCCCAAGTATCACAAGGAGCACACTTGGTTCTTAATTTATATCATGACTGGGCTTTAGTAAAAATAACTTAACTACAGCAGTCTGTGACCTAGAGGGCTTCCTTTGCACTATTTCTTCTTATTCAAACCTCAGAATTCTGTGAGGATAGACATTATAGCTGTTCCCACTTAGCTGATGAGGAGACAGATGCCTGGGGATGGCCAGCAGCTCATTGGCACTCAAGACAAGGACGTGGCAGTGCAGCACCAGTACTCATGCCATCCTCCTGGAGGCAAGGGCTCTTCCAGCCTTCTCTCATTGTCTTTCCAGCAGGTGAGACTTCCTTCGAAGGTAGCCCAATATTTTCTGGGGCTTTATGTCCTATACCATGTTCCTAATTTCTCTGGTAGAGAGGGCAGGAGAAGGACCCTCAGGAATATGAGGTCTAGAGACCTGGTCTGGTGTGAATAGTACAGTTGGCTTTCTAGAAGCAGCCAAGACCTGGGTCTGGAGGATGTGGAATTTCAGCTCAGGGCGATGCGAACTGAGGGCTCTAACATTCCCGTGGTTAGTCTGTCAGTGCGATTTAGAAAATATTCCATGGTCTGGGCCCAGAGCCTGCCCTAACGATCCCTTGGACCCCATGTTCTGCTGCTCCTCTGTGGGAACCCGAGGAACTGTCAATATTTGATTTGAGTGGGGGTCTAAAGATACAGAGATCGGGAAAACCGACTCAAAAGAAAGGGGAAGAAAGCTTTTTATAGAATTGTTTGGGAAAATTTCAACATATTATAAACATTTTTTAAATTATTTTTCTTCATATGCTACATATTTTATATCTTATAATAGCAGTGACTTCTGGTATATAAATGGCATTAGGAAATTAGTAGTATTTTAAAAATTTCCCCCAAAATGCCATTTTTTACAAACTCCACAAAATTTTCATTTTGAGCTTTAAATTTCCCAGGAGTTTTACCTATTTTGGTCTTCCTTTTATTCTTTTTCTCTCACCATAGGTCCTCAAAATAAATCAACATTTTGTTTTCATCACCAGCTTCTAAGACCGGTCAGGGTTTAGAAGACAGAGTGAGAATGAGCGAGACAGATAAGAAGTCAGCGGCAGGGGTTGTAAGAGGGAGCCCAGGATTATTAGATTATTATTCATCGATCTAAGGAATGGAAATGCCAAGGAGACAGATCTGTTTTCTTAGAGGCAGACTCAGTCTAGCAGAATAGTGAAAATAGCTTTAACTACTGTCGAACTATTGTGTCTTGGATTGTTATTCCTCAAAATAAAACCAGCGTCTGAACTATGTCTGTAAAGTGCATGACATTTTTGGTAGCAAGGTTTTATTTACAATAAAGGTCACTGGCACTTGGATTCAAGAGAAGGAAAAGAAGCTCTGGTTCCACCAACTAACTAGCTGTGTGGCCTCTGATAAGCCATTGAGCAAAGCTAGCTTATCTTATTTGCTCTCTGAGGTCTTTCTAGTTGGACATTCTGTAACTACTAACCAATGAATCCAGAAAGGAAATGAGACTATTTAATGAAATAAACAATTTAATTTCATCTACCTCAGCTTTACTCTAAAAACTAATTACTTTGTCAAATGGCTTCACTGCAGGAAAGTTACATCAGAGCAGGTTTACCTTTCTTAGGGAGAAACGAGATATCAGTGGGGAGCTGGGAATTCAGGGATATCAAAGAGTCCTTGCCTTCTTTGAGCAGGATAACAAATTCCCACCACAGAATTTTAGGACCAGTGTTCCAAGCTGTCTGTCCGCTAATGATTGATATTCCCTTTTGACCCAATTCTAGTTGAGTGAAATTCTCTTCTGTGAGTTGAACACCCACCCCGGTCTGCTTAACCCCCAGGAGGGCATCGTTTACCCCATCTGGGGAAAACACTTCATTAAGTAAGGCTGCTTGACTTTCCTGGCCTGTGAAATGCTTAGAAACTGTTCTGCTCATAAAATGGCATTCTAGATAATTCTGTCTTTATATTAATTCTTTTTGGTGAGTAATTTAGTACTTTAAAAAAAAAAACTGGAACGAAGAGAGAGCATGCACAAATGCCCTTGTAGTAATTTTAACATGTGCAGTGAGGCAACCATTTCAGAAGATTCTGGTACTTAGAAGACAGTATTGATTGGATTGAAAAGCTTATCTTTAGTTCATTTCATGCTGCACTGGTTTTGACACAGATGTCTTGATTTATTACTTGAATAAATAAAGCCTGAGATAGCAGAACGGGTTTCAATTCGTTTTCATCTTGTGGCGTTCCTATGACAACGTTCTCTTACTCTTTTCTCTCCTTACCCCTTCCTGCATACATTCACACACAAAAGTCCTGTAGAACCTCATAGAGGTGCTACCCTCATGGAATTAAACACACCACAGCGTCTCAATCTACCTGTAGGAAGAAGAGGACATACTGCATGGTCACTTCACAGTTGCTGTCCTGTGACATGTGGAAAAGCAACTGGATTGGGAGCTGGGACATGGAGGTTCTGGCCTTCTCTCTGATTCTAGGTAGCTGAGGGAGGGCAAGTTTCTGCATTCTGGGTTTCTAAAGAATTTTTAATTGACATGTAATAATTGTGCATATTTATGGGGAACACTGATATTTCAATACCTGTATACAAAATGTAATGATCAAATTAGGATAATTAGCATATTCATCACCTGATATGTTTATCATTTCTTTGTATTGAGAACATCTGAAATCCTCTCTTCTATTTGAAACTATACAAGCTGTGAATTATATTCATCTATTAGTACTGTTGAACACTAGAACTTACTCTTCCTGTCTAGCTACAAGTTTGTACCCTTTAACCAACTTCTTCCTACTTCCCCGTCCCCCCACCATTCTGGGTTTTTAATTCTTCATCTGTCATGTGAAAAGATTAAGCTGTTTGATTTTCTCCCTTCTCGCTCCGTGGTTCTAAGTCAGTTCTTGCCAATCCATTTGTGCCTGTATTTGTGAAAACAAAACCAAAGCTACAGCTTTTGATAGCAAATCTTTAAGGTCCATCATATTGAGAAATCTCTCTGTGTTGAGAAACACTTTTATTCATAAAATTAGATGCTCTCCGTATCCAGTAAATAAACAGGAACTAAAATACATTTTTTGGGGGGGGGGGTTTGGCGGCTGGAGGGTAGGGGGATCCGAGCCATTGACCTTGGTGTTACCACACTGTCCTCTAACCAACTGAGCTAACCGGCCAGCCCCTAAAATACATTTCTTAAAAAATATTTTATGTAAATATATACCCAATTTTTTAATCTCAAGTGTTAAATTAAGTCTGGCCTGAGAGATTTGGACACAAAGACAAAGGGTGAGTCTTTTTTTTTTTTTTTTTTTTTTTTTTTTTTGTCTTTTTCGTGACCGGCTGGCCGCGGCCATTCCTATATAGGATCCGAACCCGCCTCGGGCGTGCTGCTGCGCTCCCAGCACCGCACTCTCCCGAGTGTGCCACGGGGTCGAGTGCGCCAGGGGGTCGGCCCTAAAGGTTGAGTCTTTTACAGCTACATAAAAAGTAGTTGTGGTTTGTTCCCCCTTCCATATTAAAAGGAAATGAACAAATTTGCTGAAAGGGATTGGTTTTTGTTTTCAGTCTCCTGAATCAAATACTCAACAAAGAGGTTATTGAAAATCAGTTTCAGTCAGGAATTAACACTTAGAATAATGGACTTTTCCTCACTCAGCTGGCATCATTTCCAAGAGACCGTCTAGGTTTAACTGTGAAGTTGTGCGTCCTGGAGCAAGTCTTCTCTCACTTGGAGATTTAGTTAGGACTCTATGATGTTCTCAAGTTACTCAAGGCTACTCACAAGGGTTCTCCAAACAAAGATATTTACTGTAAGAAGAATATGCGTAAGTGTGGGGTGTTGCGGAACCGAGACAGAGACACAGATGGCCTTGGGACCAGCTGGAACCAGGGACTCCGTTGAGTCAGGTCTCCTCTTTCCATTCTCTCGATCGCCCTTTGCCCTTTTCTTTGACTTTTTGTGAATCACTGTTTCTCTTACTGCACATCCCTACTCCACCAAAAGGAATATAGCCACCACGATGCCCAGGTTTACACCCCTTTTTAGAAGACAATCCAGAGGAAGACTAGAATCTCCTAGACCTGATTCCCGATCCCCTGGGAAGAGGCTCCTCGGTCCAGCGGGTGTTCGGTGCCCACCCAATATGTGACTGGGGCAGGGGTAGTTGCAGCTCACATTTTATTATCAGGTGTGCTGAGAACCCGAAGGTGGTCACACCATGTAGGTCTCGGAAAAGGACGATTTCTGGAAATTGATGGGGAGTGGAGAGGAAAGAAGCAAATATGGACAGCCAACCCAATAAATGCCCCAAAACACTTTCAGAGAGTTGGCAACTAAAATTATAAAGTGATCACTTTGTATAAATGTCTTACGAGCCCTCTTAGATTTTAGGGAAGCCACGTGTTACAGCCTTTGGGGAGATTTTTTGAAAAGAGCAACCCTAAGCTAAGTAATAATGTGTTAGGATCAAATCACTGCCCATGTTGCTTTTACAAACTGCTACTGGTTATGATATGGTAAGAGGTTTTCCTCTTAAAGACTTTTTTTTCCTTGTAGATTTTTTCGACACTATAGGATGCTACAAGATTTACACAGATGTAAATCCTTAGGCAGAAGCAGGTTGTAGAACAAGCAGATTCCCATCGTGGATTCTGCATGTGATTTCTTCAACTTTACATGAACTCACTGGGACTCCTGACGCAGTATTCGAGAAATCAGAACAACCACTACAGAAAAGTGAGGATAAGCCTCATTCCTTGCATGCGTGGGGTTATACTGATTGCCTGAAGTGAATCATATCAATGAAAAACAAAAGACGAGCCAATGAAAGCACGATGGCTACAGAGTTGGCATTGCTGGGCTCCTGCGGGGGTGCATTTTTAGGAAGTTCACTTTCCTCCGTTCTAAAGCAATAAGCAGCTGCAACTCTTTTTTGGCTGCCCTTTGTGTTGTGCATATTTCCTGTGATTATATTTAGTCAATTTTAACTTTGTGGAATTTAACTTTCAATTTTCAGGATGTGTGATTTTGTATTAACCTCTTAATGACCAGGTCCAGCAGATTATGAGCTAAAAAGCCCCAGGGCATTATTCAATCACTTACAATGTTTTATCATTTGAAAATTTCATTTTGTTTTTAAGGAGCTTGGTTACTCTTCTTGGAGTTCTCAACCCAACTGTAAGGTTAAGTAGCAATTAAAATGTCACCCCATTTATCTCATGTCATAAGCAGAGGGGTCTCAGGAGAGTTTATGTGTACTCAATCTTCTTCCATAAAGGATTTCAAATGCCCTGCAACAATATCACAAATAATAAATAAAAATAATGGTGAAAGGTAAATAATCATAAAAAATCAAGTCTAGAAAAATATATAAATATGTGTTAAGATTAGGAAAAGATCAAGTTGAGATCAGAAAAGGAACCTAAAAGTACATGCCATAAAGACCCTTGGAGATGGTATGTTTGAAAGTCAAATTTGGTTCTGTGCTTTCTAGCTGCCCAGGCTAAAAAAGACACGTGGTTAGCTATGCAGTGCTAATTGTCGGAAGGGTGGAAGGAAAGGAGGAGGGAGGGAAGGAAGGAAGGAGTTTTTTCAACATGCTCCACAAAAATTAATTCTCTTAGAAAAATGAATTTTGCTTGCCCTTAAAAATGATTATTTTAAAACATAACATTTTGGATAAAAACTTCTGTAATGAGCACTTAATATATACTGCTGTCCTGTTTTCTTAGACATTATGCATATGATATAATTTAACTTGGTAACATAAGTAATCACTGTAACAGTAGATATTGCTTTCTGGCACCTTCAGAGCTGTAAGGCTCTTTGCCATCACACTTAATGCTCCCCTCAATCCCCCAATACTCTGCTCTCTGAGTTGGCTTTGCTTTCTAGTCATTTTTTGGGTTCTTTCATGTTGGCCTATCTCCTCTTTCTGTTATTAGTGTGTCTACCTCTAGCATGCTTTTTTAATCCACCACAGGCCAGGAAACCAAATTCACAAATTTGTTGAAATTGTAAGGCAAGTTTGTTGATTATGTAAAGTAAAAGTAAAAAGGCTCTGAATGAGGGATTGAGTGGCTTACCTAGAGGAGAATCTCATGAGTTTTAGTATGGATTTTTTTTTTTTTCTTCTGATTCCATTTATTCAGAGGTGATATTTTTGCTTTCTGGGACTATGGTCACATTCTGGATGAATAAAGTTGCTAAACAAATAACTTTTGGATTCCTTCATTTAATAAATATTTATTGACCACCAGCTATATGGTTGGCACTGTTCTAGGCACTGGGGACAATAGCGGTGAGTAGACGAACGAGGTCCTTGCTCACATATTCTAGTAAGGGTGGGGAATGATAAACAAATAAGCAAGAAGTGAACATAATGACTTTGAATTATAACAAGTGCTTAGAAGAAAATAAAACAGAAGGAATTGATGGGGTGAGGGGCACCAGAATGAATAGAATCTGTGTGATGAGAGAAGGCTTCATAGAGAAGGTGACATCTGAGTGAAGACTTGAATGACAGGAAGGGGCCACTCCCACTTTGCACTGGAAAAGTATTAGCTGGTGACCACCACGCTGGTGACTCATCAAGCAAGGGGCAGCTGGCAATGTTGGAGCATCAATCCAATGTGGAATAAAATTCCAAACTATCTTTGAGGTCCTAACTCTAGCATAGTGGTGCTTTTATGAAAGTGTATTTCTCTGTGGTATAAGCTAATGCTTGATGAGTTCTTGGGTGGGCCCAGGACCAAGGAATTACACTCATGTTTCTCTTTGGCTGAGCTCATTGACCTACTTTTCTCGATCCACTTTGTGTATAACCTTTGTGAATAATGTCCCCAACAGTGTTAAATGTTCTCCTAGAGGACTAGCTTTACCCCATGCTTTAAACAACCTATAAAATAAAGAAATATTTTCAATTTAAATAAATCATTCCTACTTTTCTTTTCATGCCAATTTAGAAAACTAACGGTAACATTCTTACCTTTCCCATCCTCAATCTTTTTTAGTAAGTTAACTTTTTCTTACAGTTCTATGCAAACTGCCCTTCCACCCTTTTTTTATACTGTGTGGCGAAACACTTGTGGCTGGCCACCTTCTGTCCATTTGTTATGTTGTCTTATTGATTGTAGTCTCTAAAGCTCTTTGGGTAAAAAAAAAATGCTATATAGATCCAATAAGAAGTTGTGTGTTAAAAATAAATGCAGGAATTATATTGTTGACTACCTGTAAGCTAATTTATGCATTATTAAATTAACTTAATAAATGTTTCTGTAGGTCCTTTATAAAGCACAAAACACAGAAGATTCTTTTCCTGCTTTCCATAAGCTTAAAGTTTAAGGCAGATATACATATATATGCAAAAAGCCATTTTTAAGACATACAAAATGAAGCATCAGCAGAGTAAGTACAAAGATTTAATACTTTGTGTAATAATCAGTGCAGTTCTACAGTGCGGTGAGGGATGTTCAAAGAAGGTTGTGTGAGTTACTATCTGCATGTCATGGTTTGAGGACAAAAGTTACCTTCTTCGTTCCACTGAATCAGGGATGATTCCCAGTGGAGGTAGACTTCAGGGGCCCACAGAGTGAAGGAGGAAAAAGCTTGGTGAATTGAAAGTATGTAAAGAGGTTTCGAGTTTTGGACTTCCAAGTTCATGTTGAATTTCATAATTCATTATAAAGGAACATAACAATGATATGATCATAGATACATAGAGTGAATTTGTTTTTCAACCTAAAAATTAAGAATTCTGGCTTGTAAATTTATACTTTTTATTCAAGGTATAAAAAAATAAAAATAGTAAACTACATATATGGAAAATAATAAAATGTTATGAAAAGAAGTACATATTTCAGCATAAAAATATGCATCGTTTAATACAACATTAGGGAATTTGAAATCAAGACCAGAAAATCTGGGCAGAGATCACCACATCTATACATCAGACAGTGGTAGTATCCCACTGGGCCCGAACGATTTCTCCTCACCCTGGAAGATGTCCTTTCCCGGGTGGCCGGCAGTGATTGCAACTGAGTAAGGCCACCCTGCAAGACGTTGCTAAGAGACAGCGGAAGCACAGGAATGGGTCCTATAAATGTGATGGAAGTCAGTGAGTCCGAAGCTGTTTCCTGGTCAGAGCACGCAGGGAGGTACGGAGTTGGGCTTGGGCATGGGCTTGGGATGTTTCTCTGAATGAGACTCCTTGTGGAGAGACTGCAGTCACTGTAGCACATGAATCATTCTGTGTTTGGATAGCAAATCAAAGCAGCTGATCCAATTGTTACAAAGCAGATGGTGACCCCTGAATGAAAATGAGGCTTAGAAATTTGCGACACTTCTAGCAATATATTAGTTCCCAACAGTAATGTACAGATTGACTTTTCTGCCTATTTACCTCCCAGACAAGATTATTATTATTATTTGTGTGTGTGTGTGGCTGGCCGATATGGTGATCCAGACTCTTGATCTTGGTGTTACAAGACTGTGTTATAACCCACCTAGCTAACCAACCAGCCAAGATGATTATTAAGACCTCTTCAGCCTGTATGAATCATGAAGACTGGCCAAAGAACTTATAGTATTCATTTTCCTGCATTTGCAGCCTTGCCTGGCCTTTGCTGCAGGTGGGCACACTCTTTGCCTTACAAAAAAATGGGTTCCTATTCTATTAAGAGCAGGAAAAATAAAATAAGTTATTCATAAACTTTAAATATAGCAGGTATGAAAATCCATCCACATGCTCAAAGAGCCATTTCATTATTTTTAATAAAATCATATTAAAATCTAGCTCCAAATCTCCATCCTATTGGACTAGCAAGATATTCAGTCTCAGATATTCTCAGGATTCCTTGCCCGCTAAAGTTAGGCCAAGAGTCAGGAAATTTCCATGGTACAAAAGCACACTTGTGTTCTTGCATTCGCTTATTCCATCAGCACATGGTCAGCTTAGCACGGTGTTGAAGAGCACAGACTCTAGAGCCAGACTCCTGGGTGTGAGTCCTGGCTCAGCCCCTTCTAGTTGCACCTTAGTTTCCTCATCTGTAAAATAGAGATTCTATGCATACCTACCTGATAGAAAATGAGGATTACATGAGTTACAATATGTAAAGCCTGGCACAAAGTATGCAGACCTTGGGGAGCCTTCCCGCTTGACTGCCAGTCCTTCATCCACCCCAATTTTTGCTAGACTGCATCCCATTCTAGACTGTATGCTTTCAAGTCCAACAGCCCTACTGCTTCTGTATCCTGGTTCGGTTTGAGCAGATGGAAACCCAGGGCCTGGGTTCTCTATCTTCTCTGTATATCTGAATAGAAATTACTTTATCTTACCTGCCCCCCATCTTGAAATACAAAGACCAAGGTCATTATTTTCTTTGTTTAATCATAAATTCTGTATTACATATACCCAATATCCTCATTACCTATGAATTCAGCATCCACTACAGTTCAGAACTGATGGGGCCTTGAGAAAAAGAATATTGTTGAGGCTTAGAAATATTCAGAAAAAACAAAAGAGCTCTCTGTTGCTGGAAGAGAGAAGTTATGTGTGTCAGGGTCCTGTGACAAGGTTAAGAAGTGGGAGGCAGGAATATTAAAGCCCCCATTAGAAGAATGACGTTTTGTTCTTAAGTTATTTCAAGCAAGCTAAGCCCTTGTGAAAACTGCTTCCCTCAGCTTTTATAGGTCAGTGGATCCCACAATAGGTATAAGATTTATTGTTCATGTTAAATTGAAAAGCTCCCCTGTGTAATTCTTTGAAACTAGATGAAAATAAATGGCATTAACTAGAACCATTGTAAAGACTTAATGACATTTGCATTCAAGCTGCTGAAAGTAAATAATTATGACACTGGGTGGCAATTCTTCTGCTGAGTTTAGACAGTTTAAAACAACTTACCCTATGTCAGCTTGACGTTGATTCAGAGTATGTGAACAGTCCCCATCAGAACTGGTAACTGATGTGTTGGAAGCTTTGACATTTCTATAGAATCATGAGGCATAACAAGGATTTGGGGGAGGGGGGTTCAGGGACAGTGACAGGGGATGGTGGGAGGGACTTGCTGGATCGCTGACCTTTCCAGTCCACACCTTGAGAGGAAAGAGAAGTGCCCAGCAAAGAGCAACTCCGTTTTTCTGACTGTCACAGCGAGCCCACCTCCAGGTGGTCTGTCTGTCACTGCACGGAGGCACCTCACTTCTCTACCCATGTGAGCTCTTTGTCCCACCCCCACTTACTAACAAGAGGGAAGATTAAAGTGAGAATTAAAGGCTATCTGAGTCTGACTTTTTTTTTTTTTTTTTTAAAGTCCCTGACCTTAGCATTCCCCGTTTCAACTCCACTGTTACTAAGTATCTCACTGGGCTGCCCAAACGTCTCAGGTGTTCTGGGGGAACTGGCAGGCATACCCCCTAAGCAGGCTGCACAGGAGCCCAAATCAGGTGACTAGGCAGTCATCCTGTATTCTCAGCACATGAATCTGAGCCATAACTAATGAACTGTTGTGAACTTTTGGCATGTGAAAGACCATTCTCTTACCCATCACTATCAGAAAGCTTTTCCTGTATGCCTGTCTGATGGAGGGGTTTTCCTTCAGACCCCCAGGTGTTCCATGTTGGAGAGGTAAAGGAGGTATCTGTAGTCAGCAGAAAAGATAGAATGCATAGGCAGATGCCAGGAACATTTCTCCAAGCTAGCCAGAAAAGTGTCCAGAGGGCTGCATTTGATAAGCCCGGCAGTCACCCAGTTGGCTCGAATAGGAGGAAGTGAGTCATGCAGAGGCAGCTGCTGTGGACCTCTGGAGAACAGCTCCTGCCTGCTCCGCCCACCCCTGCTGCACTTCACCTCAGATCATAAGACAACAGCTCCCACCCTGAGCCTTGAGTGCCACCCTTTCCTGCTGGCTCATGACACCCTGGGGAAGACTCTGCTTCTGGACCACCAAACTGTGGTCCCACCTTCTAGCTCTCTCTATGCGCTCATTTATGTGGGATTTCTTATCCTATTGCAGTCTACTTGAGTGATGCTCAGGACAGTTATGATTCAGACTTTTCAGTTCAAAGAACACATGGTCAGAGTCCAAGGGCTTTTCTGGTGCCCTGTGTGGGAGGTGTTTTGGAGAATGCAGTGACTTGGTACAATGACATCTTTCAGTTTCCTTATCTCTCAAATGAAGCTTTGGATAAGATGATGCTGGAGTTTCTTCCAGTTCTCAGATTCTGTGAGCCTGAGCTGGAATAACAGGCATGAACACGCTGTAAAGCACGAGAGTGTATGGAAACCTCAAGCACCGGTACTGTTGTTATTATTATTATTACTATTTTTATGTTTTCCTCTGAATTATCTCACAAACTAAGGCACAGCACAATACTGATTTCTCTCAATTCATAGTTCTTGCAAACTGATCGATTTTTTTTAAACGATAATCAAATATCTGCCCAAAGAACTCATCAGTCTTATACCTTTAGCCATTAACTTTCACTCATTTAACAATCATTTTAAGGATCTGTGCTAGAAACTAGGATTATAAATAATAATAATGAAAAAGATAGGCCTGCCCTTGAGATGTTTATGATCTAGCAGGGAAGACAGACATTAAATAAACAATTAAAAGTATGATGAGCATTACAAAGAAATTCAAGATGTTAGCAAAATGAAGAATAGGAGGACCCGGCCTGGTTCGAATAATTAGAAAAAGCTTCCTGCTAGGAGTAACCATCTAGGTTAATACTAAGAGCTAACATTTATTGGGCATTTATTGTGGCTGAGCATGTTGTATGCATTGTTTAATTTAATCTTCACAAGAACCCCATCAGGTAGGGTCTATTATTGTTTCTTCTTTATAGATAAAATAAATAAAGGCGGAGGGCAGGGGGGCAGTAAAAAAAACATGCCCAACGCTCACAGCTGGTTGGAGATAACACCTGGATATGAGTGCAGGTAGCTGCACACAAGGCTCTCTATTGACTCAGGGCTAGAAGGGAAGTTGGATAAGTCCAGAAACAAAGGCTGGGTCAGTCTCTGCAGGACCTGATGCTCTGTGCAGAATTATGCTGCAAGAAAGCAACACCTGGTGGTGTGAGCTTGGGTGGGAGTTGCCTCCTTACCCCTCTGCTCCTTAAGATAGCAGTGCTTTGGTGGGGGGGGGAACAAACTGCTTTCTAATTTGGGAAAGAGGGATACAAAATGGTTTATATACAGCCAGAGGTATAAGGGGTTTGTTAGAATTAAAATTTCCTTAAAGGAACATTTTCTCAGAATGGAGATGGATTGTGTAATCCAATTTTCTAATAACCCCAAGTAATAAAACTCTGTGGTTATTTTAATGAAATTCCTCCTGGTATCTATCAGGTGGAAACTGTTAAACAAAATTCTAACCAATTTAGCTTAAAGGTCTAATTGGCTTTTATTAGCAATCCATGTGTTGGGCAGCATCTCCTCTAACAATTTAGAAAAGTGCTCCAATGAACTGAGCAGAGGAGGCGGTCTTTATAGTTAGAAAAAGGTGGAAGAAAGCAGAAATAAGTAACAAAGAGCAGATTGGTCATTACAAAGTCACTTTATTTATAGGGATAAAACAGAAGGGACTTTCTTATGCTGATTTGGTTAGACCAGAGTCCCTTTCTATTCGTTGCTGTGAATCTCCTGGTTTTTTTAAAAAACAAGCCCATTTTAAAGTTCAGTTTGATTACGTGGTACCTAGCATGAGTGACTCTACTATGGTTTGGACTGGACTGTTGGGACCTAGTGCAGGAACTCAGTCCAAAACAGTGGCCTGTTACATATTTTATGTAACTCGATAGTAGACGTTCACTGTTTTAATTCAAGCTGAAGTCACAAAGGCATTTGTTGGGAAAATATAGGAAAAATGGTCAGGGCCCCTCAGATATTCAGAATCTTGCCGAGCATTTGATGTAAATAGGCATATGTGCTCAGGTGTTCCTTAGTTATCGTCTAGTATAATTGCGCATGTGCACCCAGGTGTTCTGGGTTATGGACTTAAGCATAAAGGATGAGTGGCTCTGATCCACGGTGCCTCCCATGCTGGGGGGGGGAATGGGAAGGTCACTACTACTGCTGGAGGCTGCTGTTGCTATTGCCCCTGGGACCCTCTGCAAGGCCACTGCCACTGCCAAACCTGTAAGCTGCTGGACCTGTAAGGTGCTGCCACTGAGGAAGCTGAGGACTGAGCTCATGTCATCTGCCAACAGTTCCTGAAATCTTTCCCAATTACCTAGCATGGACCTGCATGTGAGGGGTCTGAGGACCTCCTCTTTACAATGGGTTTGGAGGGTCTGAGCCCTAGCTCTGACAATATAAATGGAAACTTAGTATAACTAAAATAATGAAACATTTTGGCTTTAGTTATGATTTGCCTTACTTTACAGCATTGATTCTAGCAAGTTTGTTTTCTAAATTCTTGGAATTACAAGTTTAGGGCAAATATAAGAGAACCAGGGAAACAGTAGAATGTCAAGAGGGAAGAATTTTATTCCTGATATTTTTAGCATAGCTCTGAAAGGTTTATCTTGAACATTTCTTGCTAGAAATAGCCTTATAACATCCAGGAGATAAATTTGCTGAGCAGCATTTAGATTGTCAGTACTATTAGAATATTTCCAAAGAAGCCATTTAAGCATGCCCTCACCTAATGTTACTGTATTTAGGTACACACCAAAAGCATCTTTGATTATTAGGAATTACATGCTATTAAAGCTAGAATTCAGCTACCTAAAGTTCTTGATTAACTCATATTTCTTTTTTCAATCTACCTAAGTCTTAAGGGAAATTGCCAGATTATAAAATGTTAAAAAAAAAAAAACAAAAAAAAACTCGTATTTAAGATCAAGAGATGCTATTCTGAATATTCACCTTCAGGCCAGGATTCTGTGCCCTCCAGGTCTTCTACACTACTATGCTTCTAGAGATGGAGAGCATGAACCTGGAAATCAGATGGGTCTGAGTCTTTCTACACTCACTATTTGTCTCCAGGCAAGTTATTTAATTTCTTGATAGCTAAGTTCTTCATCTGCCCAATGGGGATAATAGTACCTGTCTCACTGTAATGTAGTGTGAGAATCAAATGGGGTTGTATGAGAAAAGCACAGGTCAGTTCATGAAAGGTGCTAAGAAGAATAGGATCCTTTAAAGTCAAGATTTGTCCTGAACCACCACAATTACCACAAATAATCAAAGAAACGTGACATTACATTTAGTATTCTGTACTAACTCTAACAGAAAATTATGCCTTCGTGTTTTCAAAAATTATTTTTAACAATGACAATTAAAATTAAAGTATTTTCTGGCTAACTCTTGGTAAGCTACAATAAAAATCCACCAACTGGAGTGGCTAGTTTAGAAAATATTTGGTTTAACAAAAACTTGATTTTCCTGTATTCAGAAACTATCATGTTTTATCAAAGAGAAATAGTTTTATCTTTCGTACTCAATAAAATTGACAACTCTGATTTTAGCAAACATTAAATAAACTGCCAGGAAGAAACCAGTGCTGTTTTTCTCTGCCATTCTGAACTAATTAAAACTTTATTCTTCAAGTCCAATTGTCTCACATATGTGCCTTCTAATTAATTTTTTAGTTTATTACTGAATACCTATTAACGCTTTCACTTTTGAAGGGCTAATAGATTTTTTTCTTGACTAGTTTTGAATTTTTTTTCTTTTGCATTTGGGGCAAAACAGATCAAATCAGGTAGATATGACTTCTGAAAAAAGATTGATTTTTCAAACGTAGGTCATAAGATGTATTTAGTAACATCTTTGCGAAATGCATGCTAATCTATCTGATTGGTCAGTATGGATTTTGATGTAATGTCTCCCAAAAAAAGTGAATTTAAGGTTATAATAGATTTCTATTATTTTTATTTTAAAAGTTATGTATCTATTTTTATTTATCTATAAAGTTGTTTACCTATAAAGCCTATTAGTATAGAAAAAGATACTGGTTTTCAATTTACTGATAAAATTCTAAGTATTCCTTTTTAAATAATTGAAGTAACAAAAGGTGTTAGGAATGGAACAGGTGTTACTTCCATGTGACGGAAGTTGTGCAGGTGGGGTGTGATGGACTGAGGCTGGAAAAACTGGTATATTGCCAGTCTTCACTGCATGACCTGGGCAAGTCACTTTACTCTTCTGATCCTGCTTCCTCAGCTACAAAGTGGGGTTTGGACCTGATGATCACCCCATCAACTGTAAGCATCCTGAGGGAATAGACTGCACTTGGTCCATCTTTGTATCCAAACTACCAAACACGGTGCGAGGAATACCAGTGTGGCTCAATATATGATTGTAAGGATTCAGTAAATTGCCTGACATGCCTCCACTTCTACCATTCGAGGATCCCCATAAATCTGCATTATTAATTAGCATTTCTAGCTCCCCCCCTCCCCACCCCAGAGCTGGCCAGGAAGGGGGTCCGAATACATGACCTTGGCGTTATAAGGCTGGTTCTAACCAACTGAGATAAACAGCCAGCCCCACTTCTGTTTCTCTTGGGAAGGCACTTAGAGGACAAGTTAGGCAGTTTGGTAATCAGATTCAACTGGGCATGGTAAGTTTTACCCAGGATGGGGAGGTGAAAGTCATTAGGAAGTTTGGGTAGGAGATGGGGCATGACCTTAAGTAAACAAGAGCTAAAATAAAGTGCAAGAAGAGGAAGGAGAACATTCTAAGTGAGTTAGTCATGTGTATAAAGTCTGGGAAGTAATTTTTAAATGCATAGTTTAACAAGTTCACCAGGAAACAAGTAAAATAGTAATACCTGTCTACTCCTGATTCACTCATAGTATTCGTGATCTAACATAGTTGTGAGTTGAGTCATTTTGTTAATAACAGTGTGTTTTGTCTTGTTGCCAATGATTAAATTATTAACCACATCCTTTTTTATTTCCCAAAATATTCTCTAACTATAAGGATCTTGACCAACTGGATTACTTTATCTTTTTTGCTTGTTCGCTTTGTAGGTGTGTTGTTGTGTGTGTGTGTGTGTGTGTGTGTGTGTGTGTGTGCGCTTATTTTTAAGGAGTTGCCAACTATGATTTCACTTATTTCTTTTAAAAAATACTACGTTGTTATAGGAAAACGGGAAGGGGTAAGGATAAGTGAGGCATGACCAGATGCCACCGGTGGAGGCTGGCACCTGGCTGATGCCTGTGGAGCGTGCCAAGTCTATGAAAGAAACCAGCTTATGAATGTGCCCTACTGTGTTTTGTGGCTGGTTGAAAGAGACCAAAGAAAGGGCCAGTCAGAGTAGGTAGAAGCTGGGAGCCTTCAACAAGGGGCCGTTGTTACCTTGCCAAAAAAGATATCTAGATAACCAGGGATGGGCACCTTCTGAGACACTTGCTGTTCCTAAACCTCATGCCCTCACATGACTGGCTGCTTCCATGTGCATAATCATCTTTCATTTCCTTCTTTCCTCCTCCAGTTAACTCTATAATTGAGGAAATCATAAAGAAGAAATCCATCCTATCAATGGAAAATACCTCATAGGTATAACAGTAAGCACTACCAAGAGTATTCATTGAGCACTACAAGATTGGCTGACATATATTAATATGTTGGTATTGAGCTGTATATTAGATCCGTAGATCTCTGTGATTATAGATATAAAGAAGTCAGTAATCCTGTAAGTGAAGTTGTGTATATCTACATACAAGTATTGATAAATAAGAGATATTGATAGCAGCATCTCTACACAGATATTTCTAAAGCTGCTGCTTGGAAACTCAATTCAGTTTTGAAGTGTTTTTTGGTTTGGGGTTTTTTTCTTTTTAAATTTTCTTCTAGTCACCTAAAACCACATACTCCCTAAATTCCAAAACTTCCAAATGTATTCACTTTCTTCACCTGATGTTATTCACAAGTAAGGAAGAAGGCAAACCCCATCTCAACAAAAACCTATGTTTTCAGAGAGTTAGGGCCCTCCAAACATCATCATACAGCACAATGACTGTCATTTGAAAGGTCAATGACATTTAGGGCTGGGCTTAGGTCAAAAGCACTCATCTCAAGCTCAGATTTGACAGCAGCCCATGCAGACATGTTAATTCATTTGTTCTCAGTTCCTGCCTTGCTGCTTGGGATGCAGATCTGGGCACAGGGCAAGGCCAGAGTTCCGTGGTTACAGAAGACACAAGTCTGCAGGTGCCATGGGGAGGGGGTGGTCCAGGGAGAGCTGGAGGGGACTCTGGCAGGCTGGGAAAAAAGAAAATGATACAAGAGAAAGAATGGCCTTGAACTTTCTGTGAATTGTTTCTTTCCTATCTCCCTCCGTTTGTTATCTCCATAGTTCATTTTCTTATCTTTCTTCTTTCTATTGTGGGAGTGATTACAGGTCTCTACTCAGCACTCCACAAACATCGAACATTTAATTTTTTTAATAACTGATAACAAACTTTCCTTTCATAATCCCCTGCCTAGGCACTGGAGTAGAAGGAGGAAGAATCTGATCTTACTCAATAAAGTATCTCACTCCCATCTGATACTGGTTTAAACCGCAGACTTTTCTAAAAGTTTAAATCTTTCACCCGCCTGCTGAGGCTAGTTTTTGTTCAGGAACAGCTGCTACTACTGCTGCTGGGAAAAGTGTTCTGCAGAGCGTGGCTTCTCATAATCTTCCCATTTTTTTCTCTTGGGTTACACTATCTGCAGAAGCAGCGATAGAGCTAGAGAGCAGGGGGGCCTTCTTGCTATGCAGCTAACAGCTCTCTAGGCAATGGAGAAACTTTGGTAGTCAGCTTTCTGCTGGCCCATGATATGAAGTCATTCCTCAGTCTGGTCCCTGGCACTGCGATGCAGACCCAGCCATAACTGGGTGCTATTTGAATGTAGCACAGTGCTCATGACTTAGACCTCAGTTATTTTGTTTTTCTGGGTTGCTGCTAAAAATAGAGATTTCAGGCTAGGGTGACATATAGAATTTTCATGGGCAGCATTCAGCCTTAACTCAGCTTTAACCAGTCCCAAAGACCACTGGGGGACAGTCAAACTTTCCTGTGGCTCTTGCCAGCAGTATATGCTGTATCCCTTCAGGCTGAGCAACTATGCTTTGCAGAGTGACCACAAGGGCAGGATATTGGCTTCCATCCCTCAATTAACCTCACTAGGGTCACCGAAACCAGCTGAGTTTCTGCCTTGATTGCCAAAGCCGTGGAGAACTGAATGGCAATCTCCCCGCTCTCTTTCCAAGGTGCTCCACATTATGGTCACTTTTCACCTACTGGCCTAGGTACTGATGAGCCATTCACCATCAAAAATATCTACATAAGGAGCTGGCACCATTCTCTAATTTCCAGAAACATCTCCAAACTTCAGGGGACTTACCTACAAATGTGTTTAATCACCCTAATTCAGGGAAAAGAAAGGGATACAGGTAGTACTTTAGTTAGGCCCAGCTGGTAGAGTAGACAACTCTTTTTTTTTTAAATTATCATATAGTAAAATTGACGTGTGTATGTGCATCCACTTCTATGAATTTTAACACATATATAAATATATACACTTACATATATTTATATTGTATATTATATAATACAAATTTATGTGTAAACTTACATTGTATATATTTTATACTAAAAATTATATGGTTCAATGTTATATATTATATTATAAATATATATGTGTATATAAATTTGTACAACTACAACCATAATCAGGAAACAACAGTTAGCTAACCCAAAAACTCACTGATGGCATCCTTTTGTGGTTATATCATCTCCCTACCCATAGTCCCTGGAAACCACTGATCTGTGTCTTCAAGGTTATCATAAAAATGGAATAATAAAGTATGTCACCTTTTGAGACTTTCTTCTTTCACCCAGCAAATCTCAATAATTTTGAGATTCAACCAAGTTATTGCATGTATCAATAGTTTGTGCCTGTTTGTTGCTAAATATTCCATTTATAGATGGACCATAATTTGTTTATCCATTCACGCTTTGAAAGACATTTGGGTTGTTTCCAAGTCTGGGTGATTATGAATAGAGCAGCCGTAAGCATTCAAGTTATTGTGAGAACGTAAGTTTTCATTTCTCTAGGGAAGATAGTCAGAAGGGAGATCACTGGATCATATGGTAAGTGTATGTTTAACCTTATGAGAAACTGCCAAACTTCTTTCTAGATGGCTCTACCATTTGCACTCCCACCAGCAACGTATGAGAGATCAAGTTTCTTTACATTCTTGCCAGTATTTGGTATTTTCAGTGGTTTTTGTTGTTGTTGTTGTTTTTCCATTCGCATTGTAGTTTTAGTTTGTACTTCCCTAATGGCTATCCTCACAACCTTTCTGGTGAAGTGATTGTTCAGATCCTTTGCCCATTTTTCTCTTTGCTCATTTATTAAATGTGTTGGTTTTTTCCTTTTTGTTGAGTTTTGAGTGTTCTTTACATATTCAGTACACAAGTCTTTTGTCTGATATGTGGCTTGCAAATGGTTTATTCCAGTCGGTAGCTTGTCTCTATTCTCTTAACAGTGTCTTTCACAGAACAAGAGGTTTTTTTTTTTTTTTTTTTTGTCTTTTTCGTGACCGGCGCTCAGCCAGTGAGTGTACCGGCCATTCCTATATAGGATCCGAACCCATGGCGGGAGCGTCGCCGCGCTCCCAGCGCCGCACTCTCCCGAGTGCGCCACGGGCTCGGCCCCAAGAGTTTTTTGTAAAGTCCAGTTTATCACTTTTTTTCTTTCATAAAACATGCTTATGGAATATCATGTCTAAGAGCTCTTGGTAGTGAAGATTTTCACCTGTTTTCTTCTAAAAGTTTTATAGTTGTGGGTTTTACTTTTAAGTCTATGATCCACTTTTAGTTAATTTCTGTATAAATGTGAGGTTTATGTTGAGGTACACTTTTCTGCATAAAGATGACCTATTGTTCCAACATCATTTATTAAAAAGCTATCCTTTCTCCATTGAATTGCTTTTGCATCATTGTTATAAAAAAAAAATCAAATAGCGACAACTGTGTGGGTCTATTTCTAGATTTTATTCTGTTCCCTTGATCTGTGTGTCTCCTCACCAATACCATTCCATCTTACACTGTAGCAGAAAGTCTTAAATTTGGGTACTGTGACTTCTCCAACTTTATTCTTCTTCTTCAAAACTATTTTAGCTATTCTAGTTCTTTTGCCGTTCCATATAAATTTTAGACTCAGTTTATCTATATCTTTAAAAAATCATGGTTGGATTTGAATTGGTATTGCATTGTCTATAGATCAGCTTGGTGAGAATGGGCATCACTACTATGTTAATGAACACAGTATGTCTCTCCATTTATTTTGGTCTTCTTTGACTTCTTTTATAAAAAGTTTGTAAGTTTGATCTCCTAAAGTTTTTTGTAGACTTATACCTAAATATTTTAATTTGGGGAGATATTGTAAATGGTATTATTTTTATTTTTATGTTATTTTATTTTTAAATTCTGATAAAATACACATAACATAAAATCTACCATTTTAACCATTTTAAAGTGTACAATTTACTAGCACCAAGTAGGTTTCATAATGCTGTGCAATCATCACCACTCTCTAGTTCCAGGACTTTTTTTTATCATCCCAAAAGTAAATTGTGTTGTTTTAAAATTTCAGTTTTCAATTGTACATTGCCAATACATAGAGATATGACTTTTGTGTGTTTGCTTTGTATCTTGTGACCTTCCTAAACTCACTCATTAGTTCTCTGAGTTTTATTGTAGATTTCTTGGGATTTTGTATGTAGACAATCATGCAGTCTATGAATAGGGATAGTTTTACTTTTATTTTTATTTTTATTTATTTTTTTTTTAAGGGGATGCCATTTGCATTAGATGCTTTTTATTTTTTTTTTTATTTTATTTTTTTTAATTTTATTTTCTCAATATACATTGTGGCTGATTATTGCTCCCCATCACCCAAACCTCCCTCCCTTCTCCCTCCCCCCCTCCCCCCCAACAATGTCCTTTCTGTTTGCTTGTCGTATCAACTTCCAGTAATTGTGGTTGTTATATCTTCTCCCCCCCCCCCCGGTTTTGTGTGTGTGTGTGAATTTATATATTAATTTTTAGCTCCCACCAATAAGTGAGAACATGTGGTATTTCTCTTTCTGTGCCTGACTTGTTTCACTTAATATAATTCTCTCGAGGTCCATCCATGTTGTTGCAAATGGCAGTATTTCATTCGTTTTTATAGCTGAGTAGTATTCCATTGTGTAGATGTACCACATTTTCCATATCCACTCATCTGATGATGGACAATTGGGCTGGTTCCAACTCTTGGCTATTGTAAAGAGTGCTGTGATGAACAGGGATAGTTTTATATATTCCTTTCCAATCCATTGAGTTTTTATTTCGATTATTGTATTTTCAGTTTTAAAATTCCCATTTGATTCTGCTTTATGTCTTTTACGTCTTTGCTGATATGTTCTGTTTTAATATTTGTTTCAAGAGTGTTTGTAATTACTTATTTGAGCATTATTATAATAATTGCTTAAAAGTCTTTGTCAAATAATTTCAGCTTCTATGTCACATGATTGCTGTCATCTGCTGCTTGTCTTTTCCCCATGAGTTAAGATTTTCCTAGTTCTTTGTAAAGCAAGTAATTTTGGATTGTATCCTGGACATTTTGAATATTGCTTTAGGGACTCTGAGAATAGTTTAAAGAGTATAAAGAATGTTATTTTTGTTTTAGCAGATAATCCACATGGTTGGTTTCAGGCTGCATATTCTAATTCTCTTTTTGTGGGCTACAGTTCCAATGTCAGTTCAGTTTTCAAAGCTTGTGCAATACTATTTGGATTTGGATTAGTCCCACGTGTGCACCATTCAGTAGTTAGTGTGGGACCTGAGTGGAGGCCTGTTCATTAATTCAGTTCTTGAAGTCTTTGATACACTAATTAGGATTAGATCCATGCATGGGCATGTCAGGCTTGAGCCTAGGAATTCATACACAATTTTATGGGGTCTGTTTCCCAAGATGCTTTCTCTTTACTGTCTCCCTGCTATTTTCCAGTTTGCTGGGGTTGCCCTTTTGGTCCTCTAGTCAAGAACTTTCTGCTTCCACAATTGCATCATAACAAGAACCAAGTGGTAGGCAGAGAGAAAATAGCAGTGGTGTTTGGTCCCACCTCTTAGAACTGCAATTCCACGGAACAGAGAGAAACAATCCTCTCCTTTTGACTTTTGGTTTCATCTGCAGCAGATTGCTATTGCCACTGCTATTACTGCTGCCACTGCTGCCACAAGATTACCTGGCGGCTAGGACCTGAGAGATTGGAGAACATAAAAAATAAAGGGATGATTTCCCCCACTTTCTCTGAAATTTAGGAGTTCCCTTTCCTGTTTCTCAAGCCAGAAGTGGAGTGCTTCTCCTGATTTCTATCTATCTGCATCACAAGGCTCACATTGATATTTCCAGCTGCCTTGAGCTCAGGTTGAGGGATCCTGGAGGAAAAACAAGATGGTAAATATTCTATAAGAAGTTCAGTGTTACCTCGCATTCAGGTGTTGTTCTCTGATCTGCTTGCTAGTACATAATTTCTTTTGAGGGTCTTCAAATACTGAGTCATGCACTCTGTCTAGGTTTCACAGTTGCATTCAGTAAGAAAAAAAGAGTGGCATGTGCTTACTGAATCATATCTGGAACCAGAACTTCTGACAACTTTTTGCATGAAATGATTATTTTTAAACCCAACTGATTTTGTTTTGAAGAAAAGTTGTTTACTAAGCCATCGTTACATAGAACCAAATAAAAGACAACTATATCTACAATCTCTCCATGCCTCAGCTTTCTCTCCTATAAAATGGAGTTAATTATAAGTCTTACTTTACTTAGTTGTTATAAGGTTTAAATGAGTTAATATGTGTCACTTAGAAAAATATCACTTAGAACTGTGCCATGAACATGGTGTTATATAAGTGTTTGCTATCATAATCATATGGAATTAATCAGAAAGATTAAATATTTATGTAAGATACTATCTATTTTTTGTATTTCAAATGTATGTGCAGTGATAAAAGACAGACAAATTTTAAGCAATTACATAGAAAATAAGAAAATCATAAAATTAAACATTTATTTTGTACTTACACATGAAAATTAAGCAATAAAATATAATAAAGTTTACATGTGAAAGTTGGCTGGCCAGTTAGCTCAGTTGGTTAGAGCCTCATAACACCAAGGTCACGGGTTCGCATCCCTATACCAGCCAGCAACCAAAAAAAAAAAAGGAAAAAAAATTATATGTGAAAGTTAAGCAACTAAAACTTCACGAAAAATGTGAGGTTTTCCTTTACTAAAGACACTTTTCACAAAAATAAACCATAATTTTCCTTGAGACTTACTGCAAATGTGAGTTTTCATCATTTTCTGAAGAATAATTTAGCAAGAATCAAAATCATTCAATTCTAACATGCCGAAAAAAATTAGGATTTCGTGGTAAAAACCACTCCTTCGATTTGGGAAAGTACTAACTGCATCATATTTTTCTAAGTAAAAACAGTTTACATCTGCTTCATTGAATATTCCTATAGTTGCTCTGCCCAAAGTGATTGAGTGTCCTTTCTGAAGTTCTGATCACTTGGTATCCATACTACACAAAGGACAGTCACAATAATGATTCGATGTCTTTTGTCGGGAGACTACTTGTTGCTCTCAGATGTTCTGTATTGTTAGTCTTTTAAGTCACAGACAGGACACTCACTTGCAGTTTTTCAAAGGAACACTAGCTGTAATTTTATTTTGACCGACTAACATTGTTCTTTGAGTTCATATCTCTAAAGTATTGATATAGTTCAGCCCAGTATCTCCTTAGAAATATGTTTTCAAATGTAAATGAAATTAACCTGTAAGTCTCCAAATTGTGCCTATTTGAGCTCCACAAGCACTGTATGTAACATTTCAGTGGAAACTATGACTGCAACAGCTTCTTGTAGCCAAGAGGCATCTCACTAAACCCTTCTATTTCTCAAACTGTATCTTACCTGAGGCCGTCTCCCTGCCCTCAATAGTCATCCCCTAACCTGTTAGTCATCACTGGAAGAGAGCGGCTTTTGTATCCCTCGTATTCTGTCACTCTTCCCTCAAGCCAGTAAAGCTAGATTGAGAGGCCACAGGGGACAGGGAAGTCTCTGAAAATTGGACTCCATTTTCCCTTATGCTAAGGAGGAGAGTGGAAAGAACATACCCTTTATCTTCTGACCTTTGGGGAGCTGTGAAATTTACAACGTGATCTGGGCTTTCAGAGATTACCTCCAAGACTGGGGTCTGGACTCTGCAAATCTCTCTCCCATCCAACTTTTACACAGTCAGCTTGCCTGCTCCCCAACTTTCATTTTCTCTCCTTGCAACTTATGAGTGTGAGAAAAGAGAGAGGGTACCTGAGTTGCTAGGCAATGAGTGAGGGGTAACAAATGGGAGGTGGCCTTTTATTAAGAGAAGGTGAATGCTAACTAGGTGCTCTAAGAGCCTGGGTTCTGCACTCCCCACTGCTAGGCATCCCCTCACTTCAAACCACCCATCAAGGGCTGAGTCAAAATTTCTACAGATTGGATTAGATACTATCAGAAATAATGAGTGTTCTAATTTCTGGAGAGAGATTGCATGGCCTAGTGTTTTCAAGGAAGTTCAGTCATTTATATATAATGCTTTCATATTTTTTTTCTATAAGTAAATATTTTTGAAGTTTAGATTTGATGTTCTAATTACATGTTTTCTAATACACATTAAAGTAACTGCATAACTATAAAAATAAAATCAGGCACCAGTATTTTAAAGCTTCCTGGGTGATAACAATGTCTGGTCAATGTTGAGACACTGCTTTAGAGGATTGTTGGGTAAAGAAAATGAGATGTTGAATATGAACACCTACCCCGTTGGCTGGCATATAAATATTGAGTTTCTTCTCCTATATTAATGCAAGTGGTTAATTCTTTATCCTCCCACTGACCAGCAGCTGAAAACTCTCAAATTACAAATAAATGTGCTTTAATAAAGTGGTATATTCCAGCTGAGGTTTCCCCTAAATATATGCTTTCATTGACTTCTACCAGTGAAATCATATAAATCCTGTTTTTATAATACTGAGGGTAAAGGCCTTCTATTTATTCTGCATTGGTTTCTTGAAGCCCTCTTCTGTAGGAGAGAGGTATCCTTATTAGCCAGATTGCTGTATGGCTAGACAGGATGTAGAGGAGATTAGTTGGCCAGGAAATCCAAGGAAAGCTTTTTCTCTTTGTGGTGGCAGCAGGCCTTTGGTATGTAATAGTGAATAAAAGAGATATGGTTTCTGTCCTCTTACAGCTTATGGTCTAATAAGGGAGAAACACCATAAAACAAACAAACAAATGAACAAAATTAGAATTGCGAATTAGGAAACTACTACAAAGAAAAAGAATGGAGAACTGTACGTAAAAATAACGGAGGAGGTGGGGAGCATACTTTACAATGGGTGTCTAAAGACGTCTCTAAAGTGGTGACATTTATGCTGAGACCTGAAGGTTAGGATGAATTTTATCAAAATTATGAGAAGGAAGACCATGAGGGGTCCAAAGTCCCCGAAATTGGAAAAGGCTTGGTGAATTCAAGGAATTAAAAGAAGAACAATGTGATGGGATCCCAGAAAGAAAACAAGAATTAGCACACAGGGGCTTACCCACTCCTTACATACGTATTTTGGTTTACTCCGAGTGCCGTGGGAAGTCATTGAAGAGTTTGGGGCAGAGGAATGCTGTAATAGGGTAGGTGTTTATAGATTTCTCTGACCACTGTGTGGAAAACAGACTGGATACAGGCAAGAATGGAAGCAGAAAACATTTTGGAGGCTGACCAGTCGTTCAGGAGTGAGATGGTGTGAGAATGGGCGTGAGATATATTGATGAGGTAGAATCAACAGGACATGGAAAGGGAATGGGTGAGTTGAGTGAAGGTGAAGGAGGAATCTCGAGCAATTGGCCATGGCAAAGACCACAGTAAGTAAGTGGGAGTTGGGAGGAGTGGGGTGGGAGAGGTGAGTTAGGAGCTCAGTTAGGATGTGTGAGGTCTGAGATGTCTCTGAGACATCCAGGAGGAAACGTCGAGGAGGAGGTTGGTATAGAGTCTAGAGCTCTGGGAAAAAGACAGGGCTAGAGATAAAAGTTTAGAAATCATCAGTATACCCGAGATATTTAAATCAATAGAGTGACACCACTCAGGAAGAGAATGTAGAGAGAAAACAGAAGTCCAGGACAAAGCACTGGGTCTCTAAGACATTTAGAGGTGAGGCCGCAGAGGAGTCTGTGTTGACAAGGGTCAGGCACAGACAATGACAACCAGGACAGATTCCAGGGGCAACCCTGCAACAGGGTCAATAGAGGCCCCTGCTGTGGGGGACCTTAACCCTTTATTTGCTGAATTAAGCAAATGTTTAGCAAGGTTGGGAGGAGAGACCAAGACAGCAGGAGGGCTGGGGTGGGGTGGCTCAGGATGGTGACTATTTATAACTGGTGTAAAGTATTTCAATATTTTAACAACTGGTACAGCCAAACTGGTACAGACCCATTGAGTATCAGTCCTGGATCCTGCAAAGGAAGGATCCTCAAACAGAAGGCATGAATAGAGTAGTATGCAGAGGTTTTGGTGTCTTGGAAGCCTGCAGAGTTCATTGTGTCTAATGCTGCTACAAGGAGGCAATGTGGAGACCTTGACAAGAGGTCAAGAGAATTTCCACGGAAAGATGCAGGGGGAAGCCAAATTTGAGGAGTAATGAAGAGCAGTATGTGTGCACCATTCTGAGAAATGTGGCTATGAAAGAGGGTAGAGGAATGAATCAGTAGATGCAGGGATGCATAAAGAGATGGTAAAACATGCTGAATGTCAGTGAGAGCTATACACGGAGTAAGCGTTGGTGATGCTGAGTAGAGGGGACAACCAAGGTGATATAGTTTTAAGGAGACAGCTGAAGTAGCATCCAGAGCTCATCAAAAGCTAACTAGAGGGGAGGTGAACTCAGAAGCAGGCTGGCACATAGGAACAGAACAAGCTTCTACCTATCCTCTTTTTGTGAATTTTCTCCCAGTGAATCCCTTTATTATTTTCTTTCTTACCTTTCTATTTCTTTTTATTTTTCTCTTTGTTCATTTATTTTGAATCTGTGCAACTGAGGAAGGGATTAGCAAGGGATATTCAGGTAATTTGCAGAAGACAGATATCAGTGTTCATTCAGCTTCAGAAAAGGGCAACTAGAAAACCAGGCATGGGGCTTGGAATAGCTGAGGGAGCCAGAATGATCATAGAAAAAATACGCAGACACATATGAATTTTGGAGCCCAAATGGAATGTTTGCTGCCTGTTGAAATTCGAAAATGATAGTGACTGCCTTGCTAACATGACTTCTGTTTGGACGTATCTTGGTTTGCCACACATTTTTCCGTGCTAGTTTGATTGCATGAGAGGATTTTGTTCATTCTTTCCATCAGGAGTCTTCTTTTTTCCTTATAATTGTACAGTGTGTCAAAACTCTGACTTCTCTTCTACTGCGAGGAACAGTTCCAAGAGACATTTTAGATTAAATCCAAATATTCAGACATCAAGATTCTGCCCAGCTTGCTAAATTAGGGTACAGGAAGGTCAACTGTATTTGCAAAGGTGCAGTATAATACACTGTCCAGAGGCCAAAACAGGTTTTCTTTGTGGCTTCTGAGTTTTAGATTTTACATTGAAACAATATCTTTTGTCCTCCTGTATTTGGAAAAGATGAAAGGGAAGGAAGCTATCCCATGAGGAAGTTGCTGTAAATGATCAAATTTAAATAAGACTAAAACTCAAAAACAGCAACAAAGGGCACAGTATTTAACACCAATGAGAAAAATAATCAAATCAACATACACAGATTTTCAAGCTAATAGAATTACATGACAGCAGAATTTGTCTTTAATAAAGCAAGTAGCAGCATTTTTAGTACAGAGCAGATAATTTGGAAGCAGTGTCAGACGCGTCAGCGTGGCTCAATGTTGAATTGCATTGAATTCTGTGTGTCTGTTTGTTTGGTGGAATGGCTTTCCAGTCAGGCTTCATGTAATCTGAGTACAGGAAAAGGAACCACTGCAAGGATTAAATCTCTGTGGCCACAGGTCACAGAATGAGGTGTGGATTCAGCTGGGTCTGGGATTTCAGTGTACTGGTCCTAATTGTGTCACTCTGCTTTGTTAACGCCCTTTATCCTAAGCACCAACTACACTTACCCTTTCTGAACCTTTTGCCTCCTCTTGATGTCTTGAGATTGAAAAACATAGTTTAGTCCTTTCACCCCAGGACTAGTGATGTAGATTAGTGAAAAAATCTGCAAGTCGTCCAGGAAGTAAATGTGTCAGCAGATAGGTATGAACTGCCTGTTTAGTAACTCCTTCAGTTAAGCTAAGCTAAATGCTTCATGGCAACATAGCAACCCTTGAATCTCAGCAGATTAACACAACAAAGGCTAGTTCTTGCTCATGCAAATTGAGTAAAGAGAAGAGAGGTCAAGAAGGTCGTGCAGACACTTTCCACTGCCTCCATCCAGAAGTGACATGGCGTCTCTTCCTCTCACGTTAAAGGAGCTGGGCGTGTAGTCTGCCGGGTGCCCAAGGAAGGAAAAGAAAACAGGAGAGGGTGAGCACTAGAAGTTTCTGCCACAATGCTTTTTCTGTTAGCCATCTATATAATCTTATATATGTCTATATTATACAATGTATATAATATTTTTATTTTCTAAATGACTTAGTTCAAAAGTTCTCCAAGTCTAGGATTGCAGGTATATCAGGATTAATAATTGTTTTGCTCTGAGATGCTGTTAAGGGAGCAAATGTATTATCATGTTTCCTGTTTGAGAATAGGGTTTTGTTAATCCCGTCTTTTATAAAAAAGTTTCATATTTATTTAATTAGCTCACTGGTATTATTAAAACTAAAATATGAATTCCCTGGGTTGCATTGGGTGGATACCCAAGTGAAGATTACTTCCTGGATTTTCAGCATACAAAGAAGTAGGGGAGATGGGAGAAAGAAAATGGAGGTGGTAAGAGGCAAAGAAGTTGGATCCATGGCAAGATGATTACAGAGCTCTGAAAATATCATTTTCTCTTTTCCTTCCTCCCTCCCTCCTTCACTTTCTTTTTTTTTTTTTTTCCTTCAACCAATAGTATTCAGTCTCTGACATACGCTACAAACTCTGCCAGACACCAAGGAGATGATCATAAACAAGATAGTCATTGTACCTATGTTATATCTGGATGCTATAACAGATAAACTCCTAAATCTCAGTGGATTAACACAAGTGATGTTTACTTGCAATTCCCGTACAGTCCAAAATGTATGTTCTGAGCAGTGGGAGGATATTTTCAACCAGTGATGCAGGCCAGACTCCCTCTCTCACTTGGCTCCACCAGTTCAACATGGAGCTTCCAAAGTGCTTTTCTGCAACAAGCCAGCAGAGGAGAAAGCACGTGGAAGATCCCACACATGGCCCAGCACTGCTATACTTCATTCCCATGTCCAAATGCAGCTTAGGGTCAGAGTAGAAGAGACTTAAACAGAGAGAAGCAAGCCAAAGGAATCGTCTTTGATTTAGGTAAACAAAAATTAAAAATTCATGCATTCACTTGTTCAACAAATAATTATTGAGTGCTTTCTCTTCCAAGCAACGTTCTAGGTACAGGGGATACTGCCGTAAACAAAACAGATGAAATCCTTCCCTCATGGAACTAATGGAAAAATTTTAAATACCATTAGTATTTTAATGGTACTAACCAAAAGTTTTACTTTCACATCTATGCCCTTAAGAAAATATCACCCTTGTACTTAAGAAACCATATACAAGATGTTTATTACATTATTGTTTGTAAAAGCAAAAAATAGCCATCAACAGGAAAAATGGATAATCAAATTACAGTATATTTATTCAATAGAATACTATAAAGTAAAATAAACTGAAAAACTAGCTACAACTATCAACACGAATAATCTCAAAAACACAATATTGCATGAAAAAGCAAATTGCAGAATGATTACTGCTAGACCAGGGTTGCATTTAAATAAGTTTTAAAAACCTGAAAAACAATACTGTGAATTCTTTATGGATGCAAATATATGAGGGTACTTCAAAACATGCACAGCAAGATTCGTATTGCCTTTAATTCCATTTTTTCATGAAATGTTTGAGATACCCTCATATATTAAATGTTAAAATCATGCATGGGAGTGATAAGCATATGATTCAGGATCGTGATTATTAATCTGTGAGGAGGAAGCAATAAAGAGAAATTGATCTGGAAGGGATACCCTGGGGGCCCCAGATGTATGTATAAAGTATAATTTCTCAGAAAATTTCAAAGCAAACAAGGTTTGATTGGATAAAGCTAGACATAAGTATACAAGTGTTCAACATATCATACTCTTTTTATTATCACATTTGAAATGTGTTTGGTAGCTTCTTTAACTAGACTTATTTCCTCCTTTCCTCTTCCCGTACCATCCCCACCTCCACTAAACATTCTGCGTATCCCCTGATACCTCGACTACTGGTCCTGAGAATGGGGGACGTTTTCCATCCTTGCCCCCTGGGTAATGTACCTGAGATGATGCAGAAAGACTGTCTCAGGAAGGAGAGAGGTGCACAGGTGTTAGGCTTTCAAGTGAGGAGGGAGTGGCAGGTAGAGACAGGTTCACAGCAGCTAACTTCACTTTTCTGCCTTTACAAAGACTGCCACCAAGCCGGTCTCTGGTGCATTTGTCATCCGGAATCCTCTTTAGCTCTTCTAATGTGGAGGGACCCCAGTCATTTGATTATTTTCACAAGAATTCAACAAACAACCTTTTGTGTGGCAATGCGTGTGCTAGGACTTCGTAGAACCAGGCTATTCTCCTTGGAGCACCTATCTTCTCTTTGGGCAGATGCCAGACTCTCTGAGTCACCTTGACCAAGCAGGCTAATTCTTGTATCAGCAAAGCATTTTTAAGTGCACAGGTTTGGCTCCCTGATCTCTATCATAGAACTGTGCTCGCTGCTAGACCTTCTCCTTAAGCCGAGGACAACACCAACACAAACAGGTGACCCAAGGTAAATTTGTGGACAAACGTCAATTGACCAGCTGTAGCTACAGCTCCAGGCATGTAGACCTAGACTAGGACAGGCCAAGGTGATCTTTGGTCCAATGTGTTTCTCAGTAGCATGGCCTTATCATAGGTTGTGTTCTCTCTTGACTATGCTTTGGGTGTTTTCCATTTCTTTATAAATCTCATTATTTCCTCACTTTATCTCCTCATTTTATAAGAAACTTGACTGTCTCTAAATCGCACTGTCCCAGTATCCTCTCCCAGAGGACCTCATGTGTTTCTATTTTCTCTTTCGAGAGGAGTGTGTGTGTGTGTGTGTGTGTGTGTGTGTGTGTGTGTGTGTGTGTGTGTGCGCGCGCGCATGCGCGCAGGGGGAGGGATGATTCTGCCCTCCTACCACCAGTTCCAGAACCACCATGCATCCCCATTTGCTCCCCCCACTGCCTTTACCATGTTGCTCCAATCATCTCCTGTGCTCCCTAGACCCACTTTACCTTCCTACATGACTTTGACCCTTGGCTCATGATATCCTTCTGCTGGAATCCTAGTAACTAGACCCTATGTTGAGATCCCGCCCAGTAGTCTTGTCATTTCAAGACTGCAACCCTCCTAACCACTCACCCTCTCAGGGACTGTCCCCAGATTCCCTTGCATGTCTAGGGCCCTGGGTTCCAGGCTGGTCATTTCCTGGCTGGCCTTCCCAAGTCATGAAGACCAGAGGTGGTGAATGTGCCATTCCCAGTAGGAACTGTCATCAGCAGGCCCTCCACAGAGAAGCTCAGGTAGCTTGTCTGGGCTCCATCTCGCGACTTACACTCAGGTCTGTACCCAGTCACCTGCCCTCCCCTGTCACTCTGATTTCCAAGTCCCAGGGCACCCAATGTACCCACCCACAGCTTTGTGGGCTGAAGTCCTGATCTTCAGCCATCACCAAGATTCCCTGCAGCTGGACTCCTCCCCTTTGTATGGACAACCTGTCCCCTCCTGGTGTCCCTGCACTCCTTCCCCAACTTGGGCTTTACAATTAGTTGTATTAACACAGAGCTTCTGCTCTTTAAGCTTTCAATTTAGGTAGCAAAGCACAACTGGAGAAATTCCAGGAAACATTTTTATACCAAATCAATTCTCAGCTCTTGACACTTGCTTTTATAACTTTGTGTGTTTTTTTTAATGAACTTTCTGGCTTTCTCACCACAGTGACTTTTCCAGGTCATCCCTGCTGTCTTCCAACCCATCTTTTCTTCCATCCACCCTCACTCCTACCTGAGGACCTTGCCACGGAAAGGCTGAAACTGGGCAAATCACTGGCACAGTGCCTCCATACCATCACCTTTATCTATTTTTATTTCTACATCTGTTCTCTCCTCTTTGTTGTAGTATCAGAGGAAGAAATTTTCTTATTCCTTTCTGGAGTTAATCCATCTACCTGTGCTCTAAATCTCTTTACACCTGAGCTAAGAGGGCTCATCTCTTATCTTCAGTTAGCACTTTGTTTCCCCATCAACAAGTGTCTGAGCTCCTGCACTGTGCTAGATACAGTGGACATGGTGATGAGCCTGCAGTCTCCTAGGGGAAGATGGCAACATGCAGGTCACCTGATTATAGGTCAGCATGACACAAACGACAGATAGTTCTGCAGGAGTTCACGGGAAGGAGCAATTATGCTAACTGGGGACGTTTATGTTCTCTACTGCCCCTGAGCCAATTTCTCCATCCCAGCAGCAGAATAAATAGAAAGGAAGAAAATGCACACAAACACTTTCATTAATCCATTCATCCATTCAGACAGTGTTCATTGCATGCCTACTATGGGGTGCACTACATGGGCTGCTGGAGACACCCTAATGAGCAAAAACAGATCAGGTCCCTATACTCACAGAATTTATAGGTAACTGAAGATGACAAGCTTTAATCACACAATAAGTTTGAGCTGTGGTAAGTGCTAGAAAGGGGAAACGGTGCGTCATATCAGAGTGTGTAATAGAGGATGTGGTCTAATCCCAGGAAGCAGAGAAGTCTTCTCTGGACCTGGGACAATGGAACCAGGAATGAAGGCTGTGTATTCTACTCTAAGAGCCAGGGAGCTGGCGAAAGTCTTTAAGCAGAAGGGACAGGATCATGATCACATGTGTGGGTATGAACACTCTAGCTGCAGTGTGAGGGACAGTGTGCAGGGGTTTGGTTCAACTCAGGTGAAATTGAAAGAGCACTGGACTTGGAATCAGGGGTTGAAGGTTCTTACTGCAAATCGGATGAGCCCAAAGATCTTGGGCCAACTCCCTTTTTTCCCCAAGGCTCTGTTTCCTTCTCAAGAAAACGAGACAGTTGGGAGAGAATGTATGTGACCAGCTCCTGACCCATGGGAGGTCTTCAGCCCATTTGTTCAATCCCATATCTTTTTCATTTTTTCTAAGCCTTGTAGCCATTCTTTTTCTGATAGGTGAGGATGTGGGTGATGGGTGTAGACTGTGGAACCCACAGCATTTTTGTGCCTAGTTCTTTTTCTGATTGAAGAGGACATTTGGGCAAACTTCAAAGGCCCAAGAATAATGGAGTTACTTAAATTAAAACTTTCTTTTTTCTAATTTGCAAATTGCAGTCCTCAATTTAGAAGAGAGGACATGGCTTCCTTGACCTCGCATTATAAGTAATGAGCTCTTGATCTGAAAATTAACCCAGTCTCCATCATGCGCTGATTGGCTTGTTTGAACAAAAGTGTTACATTTTCAAAATCCTGGCTTACTCAAGACTTTCTGTTAGGAACTAGCTGGAGCTAGGAATTTTAATTGCTCCATTCCTTCCCTTGTCCTGATTGTTTTTTATTAATGAGTTAGTCAATTAAAAGGGTAAGCTAATTCATGGCAGGGATGGGATTCAAATGCAGGGAGTCTGGCTTCAGACTCTGGATTTTGCCATGTGGCTGTGCTGTCTCACTGATCAATGCAGGTTTTCACGTCTGCGTTAGATGATAAAATAAAGACATTTTCACTATCATCCTCTCTCACAGATCTTAGAGGCATACGAAGGTCTTAGAAGTACAGGAAGCTCATCTAAACATCAGATTTAGATTTAAGGGATTCTTGAACTCCTGCTTGTGTGTAGGAACAATATCCCGGGAGAGGGTCTGGGAAAGCCCATAGCTAGTCTCAACCCATCCCGTCCTCTAGCAGGTTCTTGACTCCACCACAGGAAAGAATTCAAGGACAGAGTCACAGTTCAAAGTGAAAACAGGTTTAATGTAACAGTTAAGAAGTATAGGCTTCACAGAGGACATGCAGCCTAGCTCCAGACACTGAGCAGGGTCTGCACCAAGATTGATACAAAAGTAAGAAATGCACATTTAACGTTTAGTACAAAGTGTAGGCTGGCTCAAGAGAGTGAGCAACAGCCCCTTAGATATAAGCTTAACACAAAAGTAAAGTCTACACACCTCTCCCAGCGAGGTGCAGGCTGGCTGTAGAGAGAGGGAGCAGCAGCAGCCCTGCCTTCTATCAGGATTCAGCTTCTATAGTTTCACTGTCTAATACATATTCATGCTATCTAATGAATATTTAACTAAAGGGGTGGTTCCCAGTTATGTAAAATAGTCTTGTATACAGGATCAGTTGGTCTCTTTTTAGAGCCCATTCATTGGTTGAATTCCAACATACCCACTGGAAAACACCTGGAATATTCAGTGCTCTCCAGCACCTCTAGTGGAGGGTCAAAGTTTAAACTCCCCTGTACTGAGCATGCTCCACTACTAGGGTTATAGAACCCTTCGCTACTGAGCATGCCCAGCTACTAGATTTGCATAAGTCAACCCCTTGAAGTCTCAATTTCCCTGCGATGGTGCAAAAAATAGGTCCGAAAAGCCACAGTAACTCTCTAGGAGAGAGCCTAGAGGAGGAGCTTGAGACCTTGGGAAGTGGCTTGAAACCTAGAGGTATGTCCTGAAACTCGAACCCAGGGAAACTGAGCACCTCCTATCTCAGGATTGTAGAAGTGCAATGATGGGAGATAGTCCCCTTTCACCTCCTTGGAGCCTGTTATGGGCTGAATTGTGTCCTTGATCTTGGACTTCTAGTTTCCAGAACTGTGAGAAAATAAATTTCTGTTGTTTAAGCCCCCCAGTCTGTGGTATTTTGTCATGGCAGCCTTAGCACACTAGTACAGAACCTATGGCGCTCAACCAGATCTGCATAAAATGAAAAAAACAGATTAAGTTTCCTTGCTTCCCTGCTCATATATGATAAATCTGACTCCAACAGTGACAGTGTTCTCTATTTTGTCAGTGAGGCTGCTGACTTATTCATAAGCAAATTGCATCTCTCCATCGTTCACCTCAGCATTTCACAGTTCTCACATTTATTGGCCATGTCAATGGCATCTCCTTCCTTTTCTCTCTCTCATTTCTCTTCTCCACGGATATACAAGTTGGCTCTCCGGCAGTTAAGTTGCTTGGAGTACATCAAGTGTTAATTCAGTAGCTGAGCAACTTTCACTATTTTATCTATGTATCTTTGCAATCAATCTAAAAACTTTGCACCATGCTCAAGGCTGTAAATCATTTCTCCAGGAATCTGGCTTTCAAAGGTGTGGGCTTTCAATGGGAGACAAGTACACCCTGCTCTCCTAAAATTACCCCATGAAAACATCTCTAGCTGCTCTTATCTCCCAGGTGATAGGTCTGCCAGGACTCCGTGGGCTGTAGGGGAGTGTGTGGCCAGCTCTCTTTGAAGAGCTAAAGAGGTTGGCTCCATTCTCTCACCAGGCTCACTGGCATTCAGGTATATTTCAGTCCCAGAGGGCAGTCATCAAGCCTGGCCTCACCCTGGCTGCTGATTCTGGCAGAGGCTCCAGGAGAATAAATTAGAGGCTGTCTGCCAGGTTCTTTGAAGTCTTTGGATGTGCACATACTGCTTGTTTCTAGGTTTGGGCAAGCCAGGGGTGCTGACAGTTTGATTGGAGAAGCTGCTGCATAAACAAGGAGAGAAGGCAAATTTTCATGCCACTTCATTTTTTTAAAAAAATCTAACCAGAAGACACTCAATGGCCAAGATTGGCTTGAGTAGACATCACCTGACAGCAGAGGCTTCAGACCAGGAAGCACACCTGGCCACCACATCAGGCCCTATGGCAGTGTGATATGTCAGCATTTGCCTGGAGCACAGGCACCTTGTGGTCCTTGATCTAGTATGTTCCCATTCTTAGGGAGGAGAGGGCTAGTCCTCTGCTTTGTTAATTCACATCATTCATCATATCTCTATGGAGTACCCACCTTATGCCAGGTATTACACAAGGTGTGGGAGAACAGCGATGAATAGACAGACTTGGTCCCTGCCCTTTGGGCTCAACTGTGTAGTTGTGAAGGAAGTAAAGACTGTATTTCCTTTCTCCGCTCACACTCTACAGCTCCCTCTTTTTTGTCCTTTCCTCAATTCATTTGTCCCCTGTACACTCCTACCTCCCAGAGGCCTGTATCCCAGGAAGAAGGCTACAGGAAGAGAGCGATGCTTATCTCAGAGCATGCATCTCTAATGGTAGATTTTATCATCTGACTAGGAGCTATTTAATGATAAAAGACCATCTTGTGGCCCCTCAAATTCAAGAATCCTGAATCCCTTGCTTGTGATGAAATCTGCACAATATACCAGTACAGCTGTAGCCTGGAGGCCTCATGAGGGCTGGCCTAGAGCACAGAGAACTGCAGAGTTACAAATGGACCTCCAGGCTTGCAAATCAACAGTGTGCTTTGTTATTAGCAAATCAACAGCTGAATGGCACTGCATTTCTCTGCCCAGGCTCTTAAGTACCTTGTCTGTTCAAGCACCTAGCTTACTTAGTTCCTGCTTCCTGCAAGGAGATTTATGTCCCCACATTCACAGAAATAAGAGGCCTGCTGGCAGTGAGCCCCAGAGAGGCAGTGGGGTTTGCAGAGGATCTGCTGACAAATGTAATTGCTGGCAGCTGTAAGTCCCACAGATGCCAGCCATAAGATTTAACCCCCAGCTTTCCAGGTATTATATATAGGTAGAAATCACTCATGAGCCAAGACACATGTTCACCTGAGACCCACACTTGAGAACTTTGTCCTTGTCACTATCCAGTTGAATGCCTTTTCCTCTCTTGTATGACTAACCAACCATTTCCTCTGTTGCAGGACTAACCAACCATTTCACTTGCCAAGACTTGAATGACAGTAAGCTTCGTTATTAAATACTGCTAAGCAATGTCGACAGCATTTCTTTGAATCTTCTTTTGTTAGCTTTAACAAAACCTCATCAGGTCCTACTGAAAGGATTAGCATCTGAGGCTTTATTTGGTAATTCAACATTGCATCAAACATGGAAGATAAAAGAGTTTTAGCTTGCCTTGGAAATTCAAGGCAAGGTTATACTTGGACATTTCAAGAGGCAGAAGGAAATGATAAGAGGTTCAGTGCCAAGACTGAGTAAAAAGGAACAGGCAAGGCCCTTTGTCAAGCCTGACCTCAGCCAGCTGCATGGTGCTGGGAACTTAACTCATTTGTTGAATGAATGAGTGATGATGGCCCGAGAAAGGAAATCAGTCTATGCTACAATGACGAAAAAGTCAGGATTATAAGATCTAGTTACTTCCTCCTTCTCCTATACAACATTCTCCTGTCTCCTGTTGGGTGATCCCTGTAAGAGTTTGCCTACCCAAACTAAACTTGAAATTAATTTCAGCTGTCTTTAGTAACCATGTATTAGGGGTGGAGCATAAAGGATGATGGGTATCGCCAGAAAGAAGATTTCAAGGAAACGATTGGAGAATCTGGGAATGAAAGCTCTGAATTCAACTGGGAAGAAAAGCACCTACCAACAGGTTACTGTGAGTATTAAATGAGATAGTGTGTAAAAAACACCCAGTGTAACATTTGTTGGGCACCTTCTAGATGCCCAAGAAATGTGAACAGCCCCCTCCCAGCCCTCCCAACACAGGCTGATTTTTGGCCAAACCATATGGCTGGAAGTAAAATTGCTCTCATTTCTAGGATTTCCTTCCCGTTCTAATGCAGAAGATGTTACTGAAGTAAGGGATTATTACTTTTCTCTCACCCTATAAAGGGACCTCGTCTTTGCAGAGCAAAGAGTTACCTATCCACTTGGGTGAACTTCTGTGAAATCAGTTTTAGAAAACAGCTACTGAGAATTGCTGTTTTCAAGAGCTCTGTGCTGTTGCTTAGAAATGCTTATTGTTTGTCCAGGAAAGAAGCTTGGCTGTGTTCACAGGAGGTTGGCTACTGTCAGTCTCAATTCCCTGAACACATCTGATAAATTCAAAATAAGAAATAGATGAGAGGAATATGCAAGTCCTTTGGTCAACTTTCTCCATTGTACTGTGAATCTCTCAGTTTTGTATCATCTTAAAATTTTCTCGCTATTGACTGTAGGAAATAAAGTGCAAACTTCTTATAATGGCATTCAGGGCTTTTCACAATTCAGATTTAATGTTCCTTAAAATCCTCATCTTCCTTTCCCCCTGGAACATACCTAAGCCTTCACATTTCTCTGTATAACCTTCTCCATCTCTCCAACAAACTCCTACTCATCCTTGAAGAATCTCTTCTGTGAAGCTTTATGGTACCACAGAGCAAGTTTCTCAGCACTTTCATAGTTCTTTCAATCTCACATTAATTTTTATGTTTATTTTAGTTGTTATATTTTTATGTCTTTGTTCTCACTAGACTGCAAATTCCTGGAGACCAAGACCTGAGTATTGAAGGTCCTGGTTACTAGACTAAGGACTATGGAATGAGTTGATAAAGAACAGTAAATAGTGAAAAAGAACAGAAGATAATTTACATTCATTTAATATCTGCTACTGTTAGGTACTATACTAGATGCTCTCTAGGATATAATGGATATAATCTTATTTAATCTATTCAACAACCATGTGGGGATTAACACATTTACAGATAGGTAAATTGTTTTAAGAATAGAGTGACTTGTTTAGATTAATTAAAGATGAGCCTAGATTTGAATCCTATCTGATACTCCAAAGCCCAGGCTCTTTGCACTACACCAGCCTGGCTCAGAGAAGAGAAATGATATAATCGAAGATATAGGTTGGCATTTGTAAGCAAAATGGATTTGAGAGGGGAGGAAATGCAGCTAGGAGACTGTGCGGTAATTCAATTGTGAGGTAGTGAGGGCCTGAATAAAAGTAATAAATAGATAATAATCAATGAAAGTGATAGATATTGATAAGGAAGAGTCAAACGGAAAAACCACAAAAATAAAAAGCAGATTCATAGAAATCATCAGTATAGCACAGCACTTGCTTCTGGCTGTGGGTGGACCAGAGTCGGAGAGGTGGCTTGGAGGACTGTGCAGGAGAGGCAGGGCACAGCCCTGAGAACAGATCCCCAGAGGCAGCTTCTCTGGGTCCTGCAGCTGGATTGCTGTGCAGCAGCATGTTGAGCAGGAAACAAAAAGATTCATATCCTGCAGAAAAATTTTAATATGATTAATGCCTATTTTAGTCTGTTTCATGCTGTTGTTAACAAAATACCACAGACTGGGTAATTTACAATGAGCAGAAATTTACTGGCTTACAGTTCTGGAGGCCAGGAAGTCCAGGATGAAGGGGCCAGCATCTTGCTCGGGCCTTCTTGCTGTGTCATTCCGTGGAAGACAGAAGGGCAAGAGAAAACCCACTTCTGAAAGCCCTTTGATTAAAACTTTAAACCCACCTGTGACGGTGGAACCCTCATGGCTTAATTACCTCTTAAAGACCCACCTCCCAAAATGATTATGTTGGCAAATAAATTTTAACACTGAGTTTTGGAGGGGACATTCCAACCATAGCAATGCCTATTTGAAATTTGATACAATGTGTGGTCTTTCCCAGCTAGAATTCGTCTAGTCTTAGGGAATGTTGGCAGCTGACCAGAAGGTGCAGCTCCTCGGCCCTACAAAAACCCTGACAGGTTGACAGGGCTGTTGGTGAGCTCTGTGTGGCTGAATATCACAGTATATGGAAAGGCTTTTGACCCTGCACTACCACTAAAACTGTTTCAAAATTTATTTATACAGAATAATTCCACACATATGAATTTTTGCCACAGCCATTTCGGCCAAATATGTTATTTGCCGATCTGTAATATTTGGCAAAATGTGTGGTCTGACACTGAACATAGAATCGATCTCCTGGTTAATAAGAATCAAATCTTGGTTCTTTATGTGAATTTTACTATTTTCCGTTCTGCCTGTTTTTTATAGCTCTTGTTTCTAAACAAGATAAGGTCAAAGTAGTTTATTGACAAGAAGCAGATTATTGAGGAGAGGAAGTAGGGTGAAGTAAGGACCATTTCTTTGTGTCAGCACCTCCCTTCTGTTGCATTATTGGCCAACTCACTGATATAATATTCCTTTTTGTTGTTGTTTTTGCTAATGCCAAGATAGAAGTTGCATTTAACTGCAAATGAGAACAATTAATCTTTTCTTGTAAAGTTGTACTTTCTTTTTAGGAAGTATGATTCTTTCATAGGTACTTAATTCAATTTATAAAAAAAGAGAATTAAACTTTTGGCAGTAAACTCAAGCATTATGAATGAAACTATAATGCCTGTGTGTGCTCAAGAGCATTAGTATTTATGATACTTCCTTGAGCTCCTCGTGAATTCAGTTATTTTGAGTTTCATGAACCACAAAAAAAAGCACTTGTGTGAGATGATTTTTGTTTATATTCCAGACTTTTTTTTTTTTTTTAAAGAAAACTGCAAAAATGCCATCGGTGTCCAGACACAGTCAACATTATAGAAAACCTACTCTGCTAGCATAGAATTTAAGGTTTTTGATATTTCAATCATTGATGTTCTGCTGTTACATGTAAGTTTCTTGAGCTTACATATAATGGGCCTAGGTTTGTCATCCTTGACACTTTGGTTTTAAATGTTTGCCTGGGTTTGCTTGGAGTACATGTTGGGGACTTAAATGGAAGCCATCACCCCACATTTTCCTGAGCATATGGAAGGGAAATCATTTTGCAGAATGTAATCCTAGAATCTGGGTCACCTGTGAAATCACTTTGGAATTTGATATTGTTTAAAAAAAAAATTAGGGAGCCTACAGGGACAAAACATCATATGTACAATGTGGGAATCTGAATCTTTCCCTTCTCTTTTATTATGTAATGTTTTTAAAACCATATGTTCATTCAGCTGTTTCTCATCAGTCTTGTTTTGTTCCCATATAAACACATACACATAAAATAAAACAGTTTTAATGAAGAGAAATTCTTTTTTTCCCTTGAAGTTTCTTTGATGATGGAATTCATGTAAAGCTCTGAATTATAAAAATGTACTTGTTAAAGAATCCGAAATAGAATTTAAAACAAAACATACTTCTGATTGTCTCTTTTGTCTCCTTTTTCAAATATTTTCCTTCATTCTTTTAATCCTCTATAAAATCACATAGGAAAAGCATAATTTTGAAATAATATCAGCAATCAAGGCTTTTTGGTTTCTTTTTAACAAGGAACGATAATGCATCAGAAAACTTTTGCTGACAAGATCAAAACAGAAAGGAAAGCTGGTTGTTCGGAACGTGTTGGGACATATCCTTACTCTTCTTGCCTCATCTATTTAAAAGTTGTGTGGGCGAAGTCCAACGTGTTTATCTAATACATATTGACTTATAGCTATTAGTTGTCTTTGTGTATGACCCAGGTTAGCTCAAAAGGTGTGGCATTTCCAGCAGTTACAGCTTCTCAAAATGACATAGCACATTAGAAAATATTTGGTCATACCTTTTGCACTGAATTTCATTTAAATAAAGCACAAATAACTTAGATTTCTGTATAACTTCATAGCTTTATGGTTGCCATATACAGTCCTTCATTTAATCTTCACAAATTTGTACTCCTTTTACCATAAATCTAAGGCTTGGGAAATTCTGAGTCCACATAGATTACTGAAATGGATGTCATACAATGGGTACGTTCCCTGTGGCAGTGCACCCTACCATATCAGGGTCACATGAACTCATGTAGGTAGGATAATTAGCTAGACCAGATCCTATTAGCTTCGTCCTTTTCTAAGTAAAAGAAAGTGAGCTGAGATGCTGGGTACCATTCAAGCTTTATTAAAGGAAAATCTGCTGGGCGGTGGTCAAAGTAGCAGGCAGCCCAGGGCACTGGGGGTTACCCATAAGCTCTGGGGGTAGAGCTTACATCGTGTGCCAAGGGCTGGCTGATACCATCAAGGAGGGTCTTTATGCTAATGTGGGTCAGGGTGGAGAACTGCGTCCTTATGGAAGCAAAAAGGGATTCTGTTTAAGTCAGGAGGCCTCTCGTAAAGGGAAGGGGAGAGGGGTGGGAAGGAGGTGGGTGGCGCCGTTTTGTACTTGGGCTTGTCTAAAGTGGCTCTGGTTATGTTGCTGATCTATTACTAAGTGAATGCATTTCCTGTTTTCTAAGTGAATGCATTTCTGGCTTTTAGGAGGTCATGGGCCAAATAAAAAGTAGACTAGGCAGGTTCTGCCTAAAATGGGATCAACATTCACAGTATGTAGAATCTTAGAGTAAGAGACCATAGTTACCATGTAGTGCAAGCCCAACTCATGGTCTACATTCCTGATCCCCCCTACCCTCTTTTCTAGAATACCTCCAACAATAAGGGATATATCACCTAACAAGCTTATTCAGTAAATTCATCACTTGCATCAACACTATTAAAGTCCAAGTCAACACAATCTCCTACCTGGTTAATTGCAACAGGTTCTGAATCTTAACAGGTTTTCAGTCTTGTCACCCATGATCTGTTCTCCACACAGCAGTAAGTGATCTTTTACAAATGTAATCAGGCCAAATTATTCTCGGGCTTAAAATCCCCTAAGGTATTCCCACCACATTTAAAATGTGAATCCAAATGCCTTACCATGACTGCTAAGGCCCAAAGACCTGGCTTACTACCTGTCTCCTTAAGTGTGCTGCACCGACCACATAGGTCTTCTCACAGTCCTTCCAGCATGATGAGCTTGTTCCCATGTCACAACCTTTGCACTCTGCTCCTTCTGCCTGAAGGGTTAGTCCCATGAATCCTTGTGCAGTGTATTCCCTCATTCATTCAGGTCAGTGTTCCAATATCAGTCCTCAGACCATCCTGACTGAAATAGATTCTCCCCCAATGAGTCACTCACAAACCGTTGACCTGCTTTATTTTCCTACACAGCTCTTATTGTTCCTTGATATTATATAATAAGTTTATTTGTGCAGATGTTAATTGTCAGCCTTCCCCATTAGACTGTAAGCTCCATGGTGCAGGGACTTGGTCTCCTTTATTCTCCACTATGTTTCCCAGCATTGCCACATGGTTAATACTCTACAAACATATGTGGCTATAATGAATAAATTAATTATTAGAAAAATTTCCTTTCCAATTAAAAACTGAGTTTATGTGGGGTGAAAGATGTCCATCCTTGAGTAATTGAAAGAATGATGGAAGTGGGACATCAGGAGTCATAGGACTGAAAGTGCTGGGCAGCATCTAATATCATCCAGTCCACCCCCTTACTCTAGAGATAGGGTTGGATGATGACCTCAACCTCATACAGCCCGTGCATCAGGGACTGGAATCCATGTCTTCTGATTTCCCTGACCGTTCTTTCCATGACATCACCAACTCTTATGAGTCAGGAGGAGGAGACGAGATCAGGGTACAGATAAAATGGTAAAGGGAAGATGATGAATTCAGCTTTGTACCTGCTGAGTTTGAGGTGTCACTGGGACATTCAGATTCAGATGTCATGAAAAAACAGCTCAGAAATGAGTTCAGATACCTGCACTAATTTTGTAATTGAAACTGTGGAAAAGGATGATTGTCAAGGATAGATAAAGAGCAAAAAAATAAGAAAAGGGAGAGAAGAGGGAAAAAAAGAATGCAAAGTTCACAAACTTTGCATGTAGAAGATGTTTGCAGAGAAAAACAATCCACATGGTCTCACAAAGTTAAGGAAGAAAGAAGGTCAGCAGAGGGAAGGTCAAGTGGGAAAAGGACTGGGCAGGAGGAAAGCAGTCTGAGAAGTGTGGGGTTAAAGGTCAAGTTGCTGGGGATTAAGATAATGAAGAAGAGCAGGTGTAGTCGTTTAAGAGCTCTGGAGTTGAACTGCCTGGGTTTGCATGTAAACTTCAGCATTTACTGTGTGTCCCAGGGCAAGATTTTTAATCCATCTATGCCTTATTCTCTCACATATTAATAGGGATAAATCTAATGTCCATCACAGAAAAACGTTATGAAAAATAAATGAGATAATCTATTTCAATTGGTTAGCCCAGTGCTTGACACATAGTATATTATTAGTCCATTTCTGTCACTTATAACAAAATACCTGAATCTGGGTAATTTATAAAGAAAAGAGGTTTGTTTGGCTCATGATCCTGGGACAGTTGCATCTGATGCAGGCCTCAGGCTGCTTCTACTCATGGCATTAAGTGGCAGGTTAGCCAGCAGGTATAAGCTGATCACAAGGTGAGAGGAAGCCATAGAGAGACAGAGGGGAGGTGCCAGGGCCCTTTTAAACAACCAGCTCTCACAGGAACTAACAGAGCCAAGAACTCACTTATTCATCCCTCAACCCCAAGGAAGATGTTAATCTATTCATGAGGGATCCATCCCCATAATTTAAACCACCTCCAACATTGCCATGTTGGGGATCAGATTTCCACATGAACTTTGGGGGGACATCACATCCAAATTCTATCATTCCACTCCTGATGCCCCAAAACTCATGTTCCTCTCACAAAATACAATCATTCCATCCCAACAGTCTCCAAAGTCTTAGCTTGTTCCAGCACCAACGTAAAAGGCCAAAGTCAAAAGTCTCATTTGAGACTAAAGGCAAAACTTTCAGCTGTGAAACTGTAAAAATCCAAACCAAATTTATCTACTTCCAAGACACAATGGTGGAACAGACATTGGGTTCACATTCCCATTCCACAAGGGAGGAGTAGGCCAAAAGAAAGGTGAGACAGTCCCTAAATAAGTCCAAAACCCAGCAGGGCAGACATTAAATTTTAAAGCTCCAAAGTAACCTTCTTTGACTCCAAGCCCTGCATCCTGTGCAAAAAGGGGCATTTGGGCCCCCATGGCTTTACCAGGCACAGCCTACTGGGCTACACTGGTGCCTGTGGCTTTTCCTGGTGAGCATTGCATGTTACCAATGGCCCTGCAGTTTCAGGGTCCTGGTAGTGGCTCTTCTCCCATGGCTCTACTAGACATTGCCCTGGTGGGGGCTCTCTGTGGGGCTCTGACCCCACATTTCTGCTCTGCATTGCTCTAGTTGATGGCCTCTGTGGTGGCTCCACCCCTGCGCATGTCTCTGCCTGAGCCCCCAGGCTTTTCCATACATCCTGTGAAATCTGGGTGGAGGCTGCCACGTTTCTGCTTCTCTCATGTTCTGCTGGCCTGCAGACTTAACACAACATGGATACTGCCAGTTTCTGGCTTGTACTCTCCCGAGCTGCAGACGAACCAAACTTGGTGTGGCTCAAGGCAAGGCAGCTCCAGCTGGAGTCACCGGGATGCAGGGAACAGCTTCCCAAGGTGGCACAGGGCAGCAGTGCCCTGAGTCTGTCTGAACAACTAGGTCCTCCTAGTCCTCTGGATCTGTGATGGGAGGGGTGGCCCCAGAGACTTCTGAAATGCCTGCAGGGCCTGTCTCCCACTGTGTTAGCTGTTAGCACCTGGCTGCCTCATAGCCACACTAATATCTTTAGCAATCAGTCCCTCTGCTACACCACTTGATTTTTCTCCTGAAATGCTCTCTCATTCTCTACCACATGGGCAGGCTGCAGATTTTCCAAATCTTTACACTCTGTTTCCCTTTTAATGATAAATTCTGGCATTACAAAATGCCTTTGCCACCATAACTGAGTGTAGGCTGTTGCAAGTAGCCTTGCAGCTGTTTGAATGCTTTGCTGCTTAGAAATTTCTTCCGCCAAACATCTGGTACACAACTCTTAAGACCCACCTTCCACAAAGTCCTAGGGCACAAACACAATGCAGCCAAGTTCCTTGCTGTGGTATAGCAAGGGTGATCTTTTGTCCAGTTCCCAGTAAGTTCCTCATTGCTATCTGAAATTTCATCAGCATGGCCTTTACTGTCCACGTTTCTATCAGCATTTTGGTCATAACCATTAAACCAAACTCACAGATGTTCCAAACTTTCCCTCATCTTTTTGTCTTCTTCTGAGTCCTCCAAATTCATCCAACCTTTGCCCATTACCCAGATCCAAAGCCACATCCACGCTTTCAGATATCTGTACAGCAATACCTGAAACTAGGTAATTTATAAAGAAAAGAGATTTGGTTCACAATTCTGAGACAGCTGCATCTGGCACAAGCCTCAGGCTGCTTCTACTCATGGCAGAAAATGGCAGGTTAGCCTGCAGTTATACACAGATCACATGGTAAGAGTAAGCAGGAGAGAAAGAGAGAGAGGGGTGGGGGAGGTGCCAGGGTCCTTTTAAACAACCAACTCTCATAGGACCTACTAGAGCTAAGAACCCACTCACTAACCCCCTAACCCCAAGGAGGATGTAAATCTATTCATCAGATAAAGAGATCTGCCCCCTATGACGTAATCAACTCTCAACACTGCCATATTGGGGATCAGATTTCCACATGAGCTTTGGGGGAACAACACATCCAAACTCTATCACATAGCAATTGCTCAATAAATTTAGCTATTATTTCTCTTGGTAGAAGTTTGGTATGTCAAGGAAGAAAGATAAGGCATACATTTGGAAGATTAACAGGGTCAAGGGAAGCCTTCTCTTGAGTGATCAAAATCCTATAAAAAAAGAAAAGGATCACAAATTCAGGCTAAGGTGATAGTCTTAGGGAAGAAAAGATAAACTGTAAGAGAGGAACACAAAACACATTATAGGGATGAGAAGAGATATGGAAATTTTGATAAAGAGAAACATAGTCCCATGTCATGTTGTTAGATCAGTTCATGGCCCCAGGTTATTGAGAGCTTTTGAATCCCTCTTTCTGACATGCCAAATGTTGGCTGATAATTCCAACATTCTGAGGTGATATAGTTTGATGAGCCCTGCACTGGGCTGAGGATAGATCCTATATTAGTCAGGGTTCTCAAGAGAAACAGGACCTATATATGTATATATTTAAATATATATGTATATGAGGGTACTGTAAAAAGTTCATGAAAAGATTCATATTATCTTTTAATTCCATTTTTCCATGAACGTTTTGAAGTATCATCCTGTGTGTATATATACAGAGACAGAGAGAGAGGGAGGAAGAGAGACTTATTATGGGAATGTTCTCACATGTTTTTATGGAGGCTGAGAAGTTCTAGGATCTGCCATCTGCAAACTGGAGAACCAGGAAAGCAGTGTAATTCAATCCCAGTCCGAAATCCTGAGAACCAGGGGAACAAATGGTATAAGTTCTATTCCTAGTCTGAAGGCCCAAGAACCAGAAGCTTTAATGACCAAGGGCAGGAGAAGAGGGATGTCCCAGCTCAAACACAGAGATCAAACTAGCCCTTCCTCCAACTTTTTGTTCTATGAGGGCCCTCAGAGAATTGGCTGAAGCCTACCCACATTCCTGAGGATGATCTTTACTCAGTCTACCAATTCACATGCTAATCTCTTCCAGACACGCCCTCACAGACACACCCAGAAATAATGTTTTACTAGCTATTTGGCCATCCCTTAGACCAGTCAATCTGACACATAAAATTAACCATTACAAATCCCTACAGCATACCATAAGAAAACCCTTCTAAGTTGCCATTGATGTATCATTTTACACAGTCTTTTCAGAATCTCAGAGTTAGAAGGCATCTGAAAGGCCATCTGGCCCCGTGTCACCCAAATTCTTTCTACAGCATCTCCAGCAGGCAGTTTCATATAACCTGTATTTGAAGAGTGTCCCATTTGATGGTGCTTGGTATCTTGCAAGCCAGACCTTTCTTCCTCAGGTCAGACTCATAGCACAGAAATTTCTGCCACAGATCTGCCATAGGCTTTGAAATTGCCACTTTCAATCACTCCTTAGGCTTAAGGGATTGAAAGATCCTTTTAAACCACAAATAGATAACCTGGGGATGGAGACAGTGTTAAGGACCTTTCAAGTCCTTTGGTAGTCACATAGGATGACCCCAAGGACAGATAGATTCTAATGCGGTGTGGGAAGAGGACCTAGGTTACAAGGGATGATAGAGAGTGTCATACACTGTTAAAAGCATCAATCCTGGGAAGTTGTAACATGAAAAACCAGGGTATTCAGAGGAAAAGAAATGTTAAAGTCAGATTCATTCTTCTTCACATCCTTGGCCTGTTCTGGTCCTCAGCGGGTATTGGGGTGAGCTACCATCTGAAGAAGAGCTCAAGCCTGGTCATTCACTCTCGCCACCGTTTACAAGATAACATTTCAATTACTGGCAATGAGATGGTCCATTTAATGCATTTATTTATTTTTTTTTATTTATTTTTTTTTTAATTTTATTATGTCGATATACATTGTAGCTGATTATTGCTCCCCATCACCAAAACCTCCCTCCCTTCTCCCTCCCCCCTCCCCCCCAACAATGTCCTTTCTGTTTGCTTGTTGTATCAACTTCAAATAATTGTGGTTGAACCACAATCATTTAATGCATTTAAAGGGACCCAACCAGGGGTTCATGAACCTGGTCTAAGCGAGGACAGCTGAAGGTATTCTCAGTCTACCTGTGGATAAGACTTTCAATCCAAGCCGTATAACCCTACCACAATCCAGATAATTAAGTCCAGCCCAATTCAGTCCAGCCCAATTCAGTCCAGCCCCAGCACTCTCTGAGTTCAGTTGACCACTCTGCATTGTGTCTCATCTGTAAAATACCTTACCTGTTAGAATGCAAGGAAATGGATTAAAGGATCTCTAGTGGGTTTTCCCACTTCTAAATTCCAGGATATCAGCTCAGCGACAAGATCTCCCTGGTGACTTGAGAAGCCATGGCAGGAGGCAGGTAGAAAAGAAGCAGTGGAAGCTCCAAAGTTTCCACCTGGGACAGACTCGGGGGCAATCTGTTCAGAGGGGAGGCTGGGGGGCTTGTCATGGAGCTGCATCTGCATGGCAGTTGGCTGTTTTTACTTAGATTGCACAAGCACTGGGGGGAATTAGAGAGGTCCACAAGATTTTAGGGGGGTCTAAAGCTCCCCACAAGCAGCCTCTTGTGTCATTTCTGGAAATAGTTCCTGGTGGGAGGTGTGATTACTCCTCCAGCTCTGCTCCCCTGGCAATCTCCATATTCTACTGAAAGGCTCAGCAGTGGTATCTGAACATTACAGTGACCATCAGGAGATATTCCTTTCTTCATTGGGAAACTTCGCTTATCACTATATTTATCAACTTTCCCTTTTGCTCAAGTGCACAATGTTGGTTAAGATTTGGCCAAGAGAAGCATAAAAGAGGTTCTAGAAAATTTGTTTTTTAAAAAAAGGCAATAAAAGTTCTTAAAAATCCTGTTCCTAATTCAAAGATGATATTATTACTCTTAGTGGGAAATGAATAGGTCTATTCTAGCCATAAACACTTTAACATTTGTGATAATAACTCTTGTATTAATACTAAACACTGCACATCTATTAATAGCAGTTTTCATCTTCATAGAGTTTTCCAAAACTAATTAATTGAACAAATCTATTTTAATTTGTTGCCATGGTAGTAAATAGAGATACACAGAAATGGTTGCTCCTGAAACATAATTTAGTTTGGGGAATAAATCATTATTATGTAGTGCTATAGTGTGTTTAGAATAATAATTACTATGTTAGTGATGAAAATAAATTGCAAGTACACATAGATACATGCAAATATAAAATATTTATAATAACAATTTTTATGTTTGTTACCCAGAAAAGATTATTCCTTTACTGAATCTGATAGCCCCCCCAAAAAAATATTTCATCTGTAATTATTACTGTGTTTATATCTTATCTATTGTGTTTGCTACTGAGCACCCATCAGAATGAAAGAGGCCTCAAAAAATTTTGTCATTGAATTAATGGAGAAACCTGCTAATGTCCAGCCAGTGAGGAGAGGAGTTGAGGGGGGAGGGCAGGGAGAGGACAACTGTCTTCAAGTGTCTGAAGTGGAAGAGGAATGGGAATTACAGTTTGTCCTCTGAAGTCTACACCAGAGTGAACATGTGGGAGCCACAGGCAGGCAGATGTGACGCAGTGTGATGTGAAGGCCTCTTGGAATAGTTGTTACAGTCAGCGAGTGCTCTGGGGTTAAAAATACTGGGCCTCAGCTATAAAAACGAGTGAAATACTGCCATTTGCAACAACATGGATGGACCTTGAGAGAATTATATTAAGTGAAACAAGTCAGGTACAGAAAGAGAAGTACCACATGTTCTCACTTATTGGTGGGAGCTAAAAATAAATAAATAAATTCACACACACACACACACACACACACAAAAAAAAAAAAAATGGGGGGGGGAAGAAGACATAACAACTACAATTCCTTGAAGTTGATACAAGCAAACAGAAAGGACATTGTTGGGTGGGAGGGGAGAGAGGGAGGAGGGAGGGAGGTTTCGGTAATGGGCCACAATAATCAACCACATTGTATATCGACAAAATAAAATTAAAAAAAAAAAAAATACTGGGCCTACTCAGACTCTGTCCCTTCCATAAGTCTGGCTACTTAACTGCTCTGAGCCACTGGCCTGCTATACTGGGCTGTGTCACCATTACCAAAATAATGCAACGAGTAAAGCACTGGGGTCTACACCCCGTACACAGTACACAGTGCATGAGTGTCAGCTCCTTATTAGTGGAGCACAGTTGGCCCTCAAAGTCCATGGGTTCTGTATCTGAGGATTCAACCAACTGCAGGTCAAAAATATTTTTAAAAAATTACATCTGTACTAAATATGTACAGACTCTTTTTTTTTCTTATCATTATTCCCTAAACAATACAGTATAGCAACTATTTACATAGCATTTGCATTATAATAACTATTATAAGTTATCTAGAGATGATTTAAAGTATGTAGGAGGATGTTCATAGGTTGTATTCAAATACCATGCCAATTTAGATCAGGAGCTTGAGCATCTGAAGATTTTGGTATCTGCAGGAGGTCCTGGAACCAATCTTCCACAGATACTGAGGGAGGACTGTATGTATCTTTAAAAGGTTGTTAACAATGAAATGGCTGCTTCATAACGGAATGACTCACGTCTCTGTCACTGGAAGTAATGAGGTAGAAACTGGAGGGCCACCTGTTAAAAATATTATGTAAGGGCTCCCAGCTTTGAGGGTGAGGTTGAAATAGATCATTTCCAGGTCCATGGGATTCCATGAATTTTGCAGTGGGAAGGGAAAAGGACTTCTATTTTAATCCCTCAACCCTTTCTACACTGGATTTGTGCTATAATGTGATACTTGGGGAACATATGTTGTGACACACTGTTATTAGTAAATGATATTATATGGAGCAAATGTTTGCTTTCAGAGTTTTGCACTGAACTAGCCTTAACTCTGGGGAAAATATCCACTAATTTTGGCTATCCAGTCTCTGCTGGGGTTTCCTCAGAGACCCCTTAAATCCTTTTCAATGGAGATTTTTTCAAGTAGTTTCCCAAAGTCTGTGGTTCGTTGTGCTCTAAAATTGCAAATTATTTTCCTTAATATTCAGAATATTCTCTGTCTATAGCCACATTTCCCTAAATATTTATTTATTTTTACCTTGTCATTCAACACCTCTATCAGTGAGTAGGCAATGAACCAATCTAGTTTTTAAGCAACACAGCATTCCTTCTTGTCATTTTTCTCATTTTTTATTTATTTTTCTCTGGCAACACCATATGACAACCAGCTCTTGCCTGGTTGCTAAATGTTTGCACAGACACTGCGTAAATCCATGTAGATACAGGCTTGTTTGAGGGACTGTAGTGTCAGACCCATCCCAACCACTTACAAGACTTGTACTCCTGGGAGTGCGGCTGTCACTTCGATAATTGGCTAAGAATAGCAGGGAACCCACTAAAAACCTTAAAGCAAAGCTGAGAGGGAGCCATGGGAAAAGGAAATGAGAAGATGAATACTAGGGAGGTAACCAAGGCAAAGATAAAAGGCTGGATATAAACAGTACAAGGGGAGAAATGAAACAGATTTTTAAAAAGGAGAGAAGAGCATGAAACAGAGGTTTATATTGTCCTGATACTTACCTTTAAGTTTATATCCACTTAAATCTCTCAAATGCAAGAGAAATACTATTCTTTAGAGAAAATAAAAATTAAGCTTTGGAAAATAAAATAGGTAGTAAAAGAGAAAATAAAAATGTCATTTTACAGCTAGCCATTCTAGAATTAATCATTTACTAGAAACACAGTAACAGCATAGGCAATATATGAGCTAGCATGTTCGGTATGGGCACTTTCCGTAGAAAAGCACCAATGGAGAAAAAAATAAAGGAGAAAACAATCTCATATCAAAAGATATGTTGGTTGTGTATCTCTTCTATCTATTAAATAACTTTTAAAAATTACATAAAGTCTTTTAACAAGATGGATTTGAAGATAAGTCCCTGTTTTGTTTTTATTCGTGACATTTATGTGACATTTTCACCAAATGACATATTTTACAGCATTAAACTAGTCTTCTTTCTTAATGTTAAGAATTTCAGAAGTTATTTAACAATAATATGGGCATATTCAACTTATATTCACACAAAATGAGATGCAAGGTTTACATTCTAACGTTAGTGTTGAATATCTATCAGCTACAAGTTACTAATATTTTCTTTGGAAATATTTTCTTACCTGAAAAAATTCAAAAGCAAACCAATATAGCTTAAATTACAAAATGAATCAACTTGGCTTTCAATTTTAATTTGTTTCTAAATATTACATTTAACGTGTGAATGTTAAGGGATGGACTGATAAACCATATCTCAATTACTGTGTCTATGTGTCTGTGTATGTGTGTTTGAGGGTAATGCAAGGAAAGAAAATGTTGATTTTTATAAAATAAAAATTGCTCAATAGATCCTAATTATATTTTTTATATAAGGTAAAAGCAAATTATTTGTAACTCATTTGACAAATGAAGAAAGTGATTGGAGGAAAATAATCAGATAGGAAGCATTGTCTTCAGATTAGATCCTCGTTGGTCCGCTCCCTCCAGATGCCCAGTAGCCTGAGCATTCCATTCCCAGTTCACGCTGGGGGGGAGCAGAAGGGACTTGCCGAGAAAGGTGATCAATTCTCCAAAATACAACAGATAGCGGAATGTGTCCGATGAGGAAATTTTAAAAGTAAAATATTGTGATGTTTCTACCCAAACAATAGTTTCACCACCTGTGCCAAGAGTCTTTAAAAGGGTTTTCTCATTTGTAAAATAAAGAGATTGAGTTAGATAATGTCTAATGTCTCTTTTCTGTTTTAGTTCTATGAATCTGAGTCTTTTACTGATGGTGTTATTTTCCTACCCCTATTTAGTTAACATCTAATAATGAGTTTATCATCAGAATGCCACACCCACTTTCCTCATGAGTAGCACCAACTGCCCTGTGATGAGTCTAATATGCTTGTTAGTGGACTTTCATCCTAAATTTCCTTACTGGAGAGCATTTTAGTCCACTTGTTGGAAAGGAAGGAAACACCTTTTCCTACATAGGTGTTTAGTACTTTTTCAGATTGTTTTTAACTTCATTGTGTCAAAAAACAAAGCTCAACTCAGCAGAACAGATAATAGGAGGACTTTAAATTTATTATATTACTATTCTGTTCCCTGCTGTGATTTTTCTCCAAAATGTAGTGTGGCAAACATTATTAAACTAGTAACTGTTTTCAGGATACTTGATCCACAAGTCTTTGAACAACAGAATTCTCTTACAGCTTTCAAAACATGTAATAATATGCTTATTACTGGTACTTGATTGTGTGCAGTTTGGGCTAGGTATTAGTCAATGTCAATAATGTTCCTGCTGTAATAGAAACCCTTAACTTTCACCAGCTTAACACAGTAGAAATGTATTTCTTGCTTACTTCACAGAATGTGTGTTGGTGAATGTTCTGGTTGCTTAGGGCACCGACAACCCTCCAGTCGCCAGGGAAGAGAACATGGAAGATTTCTTGGAGATTGTAGATGCCAGGACTTCAAGTGGTAAATGTTACTTCTGGTGACATTCCATTGACCAAAACTAGTAACATAGCCCCATCTAGATGCAATTGGACCAAGACAAGTAGTCTTCTATTGTGCCTAGGAGGAAATTGATTGTGTCTGCCATGGTCTTCTATAGCAACAAGCCATATTTAGCAATGAGTTGAAGAAGAGGGACATGAAAGAGAAAACAGTTTGTCCTGATACATTTTCCATAACCAAAATTAGGGTGGCTCTCAAAGGCTGTGACCATTACCATGTTGAATTTCTTCTGTTTGGATGATTTAGAAATGATGGAGTGGTAGAAGTTTAGAAACTAAGTTGATGTGAGGGTGGAGAGGTTAAATAGTGAATAGGAAGAAAGAAAAGGTGCATTATTCTGTAGCATGAGAGAGAGAGAGAGAGAGAGAGAGTGTGTGTGTGTGTGTGTGTGTGTGTGTGTGTGTGTGTGTGTGTGTGTGTTGTGGGATTATTTACTATCTGGAGATACTCCCTTTCAGATATTTGCTCCATTTTTTTACCTGGATGTGCCCACCTTCTACTCCTCTACGGTCTAAACTTGCTTATAATCTACACTACTTCCTTTTTTTTTTTTTTTTTTTTTTTTTTGTCGTTTTTTCATGACCGGCACTCAGCCAGTGAGTGCACCGGTCAGTCCTATATAGGATCCGAACCTGCGGCGGGAGTGTCGCCGCGCTCCCAGCGCAGCACTCTACCAAGTGCACCACGGGCTCGGCCCTACACTACTTCCTTTGCCATTGGATTGAAGCTTAAGCTCTTTCTAAGCTGTAGCCTTAGGAAGCTAGAAAAAGAAGAGCAAAAAAAAAAAAAAAAGAATATGTTGGTTTCAAGTTCTTAATCTGTCACTTACTGTTTTGAATTACCTTGGCCAGGGGTCCTACCCTCTCCATGATTTGGTTATCAATTTAGGGACTTAAAAAAAAAAAAAAAGAATTCCTTAAATTTCCATTTCTGAATTTATATTGTCCTTAGAATTCATTCCACCCAGTCAAGCACTTGATTTTATTGTGATATATTTGCTCCTGGTTTTGTCTCTGTCAAATTATCTTCCCAAGCTAAAGTTTATGTAGATGATAAAATAAATCACCAGCTCCTTTAAATAAAAAAAAAAAGAAAAAGAAGAGCAAATTAAATCCAAAGTAAGCAAAAGGGTAGAAAGGATAAGAATAGAAATCAATAGAATAGGAAACAAAAACAATATAGAAAATCAATGAAACAAAAATGTTGGCTTTTTGAGAAAATCAGTAAAATGGATGCACTTCTAGATAAACTGATGAAAAAATAGAGAGAGGACACAAAGGACCGATATCAGCATTAATATATATCACAAATATTGAAAGAATAATAATAAAATACTATGGAAAACATTATTCCAATAATTTTGACAACATAGATAAAATGAACAAATTCTTTGGAAGCTCGTTCAAAAAGTAGATTATATATATATATACAATCTAACTCAATTCACATATATATATATGAATTTGTAATTTAAAACCTTCTCACAAGAAAACTCCAAGTCTAGATGGCATCACAGGTAAATTCTACCAAACATTTAAGAAAGAAATAATACTGATTCTACACAAACTCTTTTAGGAAGTAGGAGAGGAGAAAACACTTCCCAACTCAGTTAATGAGACCAGCGTTACTTTGATACCCAAACTGGAAAGATACATTACAAGAAAAGAGATTACAGACCAATATGTTTCATAAACATAGATACAATAATAGTATAAATAATTAGCTAATTGAATCCAACAACATATAAAATGGATAATTGTAGTGGACTGAATTGTGCCCCACCCCCCCATTCATATGTTGAAGCCCTAACCCCCAACATGACTATATTTAAAGATAGGGCCTTTAAGGAGGTAATTAAGGTTAAATAAGGTCATAAAGGTAAGGCCCTAATCCAACAGGACTGGTGTCCTCATAAAATGAGGAAGAGACAATAGGAGCACTTATGCACAAAGGAAAGGTCACGTGAGGACACAGCAAGAAAGCGGCTATCTAGAAGCCAGGAAGAGAGGACTCACCAGAAACCAACCCTGTTGGCACCTTGATTTTGGACTACTAGCCTTCAGAACTGTGAGAAAATTAATTTTTATCCTTTAAGCTACCTAGTCTGTGGTATTCTGTAATAGCTGCCTGAGCAGACTAATACAATAATATATCATGATTAAACAAGGTTACCTCAAGAATGTAAGGTTGGTTTAACATTTGAAAATCCATCAATGGTAATTCACCAAAATCACAACATAAAAATGAAAAATCATATGAATATCTCAATAGATGCAGAAAAGCATTTGACGAAATTCAACACCCATTCATGGTAACTTTCAGTTAACTAGGAATGGATGAGAACTTTCTCAACCTGGTAAAAGACAGGTACCAAAAGCTTACACTGTCCTTAATAAGGAAAGACTAAATGCTTTCTCCCTAGGATCAGGAGCTAGGCAAGAACATCTGTTCTTATCACTTGAATTCAATATCACATTAGTGTTCCTGACCAGTGCAAAAAGGCTCTTTAAGGTCAGTAAAACTGTCTTTATTCACAAATGTCATGATTAGCAATGTAGAAAATCATAAGGATTTTATCTAAAAACTAGTAGAAATAATAAGTGAGTTTAGCAAGATCGTAGAATCAATATGCAAAAATAAAATTTGTTTCCTTACACTAATAGTATAGTGAAAAATTTTTAAGTGTAATTAAGAGAATACTACTACTTACAATACCATCAAAAAGCGTATATTTGGGTTCAAAGTTTATACTTGGGTATAAAGTTTATACTTGGGTATAAACTTAATAAAATATGTGCAAGTACTGTACACTGAAAATTATATAACATTGCTAAAAGAACTCAAAGGAGGTCTAACTAAATGGAGACATATATATATGATTATATTATGATATTTATGTTTCAGGAAACTAACTGTTGAAATTGTCAATTCCCTCCAAATTGACCTATAGATTCAATGCAATCCCAGTCAAAATCCAGTAGGCATATTTAAAGAAATTGACAAATTGGTTCTCAAATTTATATGGAAATACAGAAAACCTAAAGGAGTCAAAACAATTTTGAAAAGGAAGAACAAAGCAGGAATACTTACACTATTGATCTCAAGATTTGCTGTAAAGCTAGTAATCAAGATGTGTATGAGCATAAGGATAAACACACAGACCAATGGAATAGAAGAGAGAATTCAAAAATAGACCCACACATATAGGGTCAATTGATTTTCAATAAGGTAATCAAATGGGGAAAGAATAATCTTTTCCAGAATGGAGTTAGAACAACTGAATATCCATAAGAGAAGAAAGGAACCTCGACCCTTAACTCATACCATATATAAAAATTAACTCATAATGGCTCAGAGATATAAACATAAGAGCTAAAACTATAAAACTTTTAGAAGCAAACATAGGAGAAAAGCTTTGTGACATTACATCAGGCAAAGATTTCTTAGGTAGTATTCAAAGTAACACAAACTATGAAAGAAAAAAATGGTAGTTTGGTGTTCATCTAAATGAAAAACAGTTGCCCATAAAAACCATGTAAGAAACTGAAAAGGCAAGCCAAAAACAGGGAGAGAATATTTTCAAAATAATATCTGATACAGAACTCGTATTTAGGATATATAAAGAATTCTTACAACTCAGTAATAAAACAAAAATTTTATTTTAAAAAATGGGCAAAGGATTGAAACAGACACTTAACCAGAGAAGGCATACAAATTGAAAATAGCACATGAAAGGATGCTCAATATCATTCATCATTAAGAAATGCCAGAGAAACTACAATGAGATACTACTACACATTCACAGAAGGCTAAATTTTTTTTAAAAAACGAACAATACAAAATGTTGACAGCAATGTACAGCCCTAGGACTCTCATACATTACAGATGGGAACGTAAAACAGCATAGCTGCTTTGTGGCAGATTTTTTAAAAAGTAAAGTTAAACATACATTAACCATATGACCTAGCAATTAATCCAGGATATTTATCCAAGAAGAAACATGTACACACAAAAAAACTGCACGTGGATGTTGATAGAATTTGATTTGTAATAGCCAAAAGATGGATACAACCCAAATGTCCATCAGCTGGTGAAGAGAGAAGCAAATTACAAATCCATTCAATGGAACACTAATCAACAATAAAAAGGAATGAACTACAGATCCACATAAAATCCTGAATGAATCTCAAAAGCATTATGCTATGTGAGAGAAGGCAGACACAAAAGATTTCATACTATATGATTCTATTCATATGGAATTCTAAAAAAGGCAAAACTACAGTCAGGGAAAGTAGATCAGCAGTTTCTAGGAGTCAGTGCCTGGAGGGAGGTGACTGCAAAGGGGCAGGGAACTTTTGGTGGGGAGGAGGCAGAGGTGAAATATCTTGATTGTGGTGATGCTTACACAACTCTGTACATCTGCCAACGCTCATGGAATTGTACACAAAATTAGTGAGTTTACACTATGTAAATTATACCTCAATAAAGTGATTTTGAGGAGAAAATACCAACTTCTCTGGGATTTCTGATTGTGGATTAATACAAATCAAAAGACGGAATAGCTAGGCTCACAGAACTTAGAAGTGAGGTGACTGAAAAAGCGCCACTCTATCAGAATTCATCCCCAGGAACTTGTCACCTCTTGCAGACAACTCAGTAGTTATGTCCAGAAAGAGTGTTTTTAATGGGAAATGGAGAGATCTGATAGATTTCCTTCCTTTTGAAAACACTTAAATCTACAGAGATTTTCAAATGTATGAGTTCATAATGTGAGGTGATTTTGTGATGAGAATTCTATTCAAAGTCCTCCTATTCACTTCGCTGACAGTGTTTACCAACATTTCTCTCTTTAGAGCCACTGAAATCAAAAGAATTTTTTTTTTCTGGAGAAAATTGTAAAACTTTATTGAGAACATTGTTACAAAGTCCAATATCCAACATAAGACCAGTCTGCACTGTGCACTGTCTCAGTTTGTCTTCCATTAAACCTGTGGTTCCCCTTTGCCTGTTCCAGCACGGGTGGCTAGGGGCCCTGTAGGGCTGGCAGCTTTCGGGCCTCTCTGAAATCAAAGGAATTCTTAAGTAACACTCTATTCCTGCCCAAAATAGAGAGAATTCATTCATTCATTCATTCATTCTGTGTACATTTGTTGAGCATCTTCTACATGCTAGGCAATATGCCCAGTGATGGAGATAAAACATAAATATATAAATAAGGTGTGGTCTATGCTTTCTCAAGAGTTCTGCCTGGTCCGAGTTTTGGTGGGTAACAACTCAGAACATTCAGAATCAGTTTCTGGGATTTGCCACTGTCACTAAAGATTTACCAAAAAAACTGTGAGGGTGGTGAAAATAAAGATTGCTTTTAGCTGGATGGTTAGCTCACTTGATTAAAGCATGGTGCTGATAACACCAAGGTCAAGGGTTCAGATCCCCATACCTGCCAGCCACCAAAAAAAAAAAAAGACCGCTTTTAACTGAAAGCTCTTTAAATCTCAGAATGCTGGATTTGGCAAACAGGAAGGCCAGTCTTTCCCACGCATAGAAAAGAAAATGGAGGCCCAGGAGCATGAAGGTCCCGTGGTGAAAGAAAGCTGCTTCTCTATTCACACAACACTTCTGACACTGAATGTGTGGGTTTTTTCCTACACCCAGTAATTCTCCAATTTTCTGCAGACACCAACTAGGTGTCCTATAAATCCAGTTCAATTCTGACACTATCTACCTAGAGTTAGCATCAGATCCCACAAGTTAAAGGGCTCAGTCCCACAAGACTGCTTCATACTTCAGATGTCAATGTCAAGTCCCAGGTTGCCACCTGTACTTCTGACCAAGAGGCTATAAATTGGGGTTTCCCACGACCCCCTCCTCAGGTTTGAAAATTTGCTAGAATGGCTCACAGAACTCAGGTAGGCATTTTATTTACATTTACTGGCTTATGATAAAGGACAGAACTCCAGAACAGCCAAATGGAAGACATGCACTAGGAAAAGCAGGGAGGTGGTGGTGTGCGGGGTCTCCATGCCTTCTCTTGGCACACCACCCTCCCAGCACCTCAGTGTGTTCACCAACCCTTAGGTGCATCAAATCTTGTTTAACAGTTTTTATAGAGCGTAATCTCCAGACCTCCCCTTCCCATTCCTGGAGATCAATGGTGGGGCCGAAAGTTCCAATCGACCAGCCCCCTCTTGAGGTTATCTGGGGGCTCTATCCTAAGTCTCCTCATTAGCATAAACTCAGGTGCAATCGAAAGGGGCTCCTTTATGAATAACCAAAGACACTCCTATTACTCAGGAAATTCCAAGGGTTTTAGGAGCCTTGTGCCAAGAACCAGGACAAATATTTCTCATTATACCACACGTGGTTAGACAGTGAGTGGGCTGGGAACCAGTTCTATCTCCTGATGCGGGTTAACACTCCGGAGGCCCCTGAGACTGTCTTCCTGGCCACTCATCGCTCACTGCTGAGCAGTGGTGTTGCCCTGCTGTACTGTCCCCTTGCAGACATTCCAGGATACTTTTACAGTTTGAACACTCACAGGCATGGCAATTTCCATAGGTCATTTCTACCTCGGAAAAGTGTTATAAGTGAAATGCTTATTTCAGCAAAGAAATGTTTTCTGTGGAATCCCCCTTTGATAGGAATACTGTTTTTCAAACCGTTCCTTTTCATTCTTTGAGTAATTCTGAAAAAGTGATTTGTTGTTTAAAGGAAATAGGGGCTTTTTTTCTCAAGTGTTTGCAGGAATAACTTTGACAGTAAAGTATTTTTTGGTGGAGCAGGAGGATGCAAATAGACTTTCAAGTGTGAAACAGAAAAGCAGCTGCAGCTTTTACTTACATAAAGGTTTGGTTTTTGTTTTTAATAGTTGAGTCGGTACAGAGCACTGTCCCAAAAAGCTATACAGTCTCAGAAAAATAAATCAGGGCAATCACATGGTACCTTTGGACCAAACTTCCATTTGTCACTTACTCAGTGCCTCCTATGTGCCAAACACTGTGTGAGGCAGTGCTGTCCAATAGAATTCTCTGCACTGGGGAGAATGTTCTAGGTCCACACCGTCTAAATATAGTAGCCATTAACCACCTATGGCTATTGAACACTTGAAATATGGCTACTGAGACTGAGAAACAGAATTTTATATTCAATTTTCTTTTAATGTATATAAATTTAAATGGCCACATGTGGCTAGTAGATATGGAATTGGATAGCACAGGTGTGGGGAATAGGAAATATGCAGTGTCTCAATATTCACAATGTGGTTGTGGTGGATTAGGCTAGATATAGATACAGGATTTATTTCAGAGATATCTGCCCACAATGATACCAATCTTTCAGAATCATCACCTTCAAACTTACGATCTACATGGAGGTGAGTAAGTCTATATCCTATGTGCACATATATTTATAGTGAGAAAACAAAATGCTCTGACTCTTTCAAGCTGATAAGTGTAAGAGGGTGGTAGACTGGGGCTCTTCCTGTCTTGGGTTCTACTAACGTGCCAATGGAACACATATCAAAGGGTATCAAAGTGGATATGAGACAACTTCAGCCACGTGTAGATTTTTAAGAAAATAATTCTGAGACCTTCTACAATCAGACTTCCCAGTCAGACTAAAGCTATGAAAAGAAGTGAGATTATAAAGAGAAGGGGAAGAGATGGTAAAGAGAGTTGTTGCCTGGCTCTCCTCCCCAACCCCAAGCCTAGTGAAGGGACTTGGAGAAACTGTTCCTGGTAGCTGGAAAACACTGAGGATGATGGCTTCACTCATGCCCCAGAAAGCCAAGGGAGCCTGCTTCTTCCCAGGACATTAGAATGAGAGAAGGTTGGCCAACTGCTTTGGGAAAGGGACCAGGACAGCCCTTCCTGTGTGCTTGGGATTAGCACAGAGTTGCTGAGCCAAGGTACATGTGAGTGTTTCTTGTGGACCAGATCTGGGCCATGTGCAAGAGAACTGGCATGGGGTCTGTAGTCTTGTGGTCTATCCAATAGGGTGAGTAAGAGGGAGAGACTCAGACAGAAGAGGAGGTGTCCCACTGGGTACCTAGGGCTGAGGAACAGAAACAAAGGAGCATACCCACCCCACTCCCACCCCCCTTTCCCACTACATATTTCCAGCTGAAGCAGGGGGCAAGTTCTAATGCTAAGTGAAGTTCAAACTAAGGACTGGATAGTCTAATTACTGCACTGACACTGTATTCAGGGGACCTACAAGTGAGCTGAACAACTTCTGAGCTTGCCAAGTTTTCACCTAATGCCAGGGGGAAGTTTCTCCCACTGAATAAAGGGATCATGAAAATTTTGGTCAACCAGGAACAGAACTTATTCAACATCCTGATTATGATACGTATATAGACCTCATTAGATTTTCTCATTACAATTCCTAGAAGCTTGGTAGTTTCTTTTGTAACAAATGTTTTTAAAATGTCAATTAATCTCCATCAGCCTGGAAATCTATATGTGAACTAAATGTACCTTTTTAGTTAATTGCAGAAGTAATTATTTTTGCAAAAGAACTCATAAATAAATATTAGCAATACTAGGCCAAGCATAAAAAATAGCTTGAGACAAAGAGAGAGTGCTAGAATGATAGGCATATAACACTATCTCTTCCATTCTTCTTGAAAGTAATAAAATAGTATTGATAAAAAAGATGACTGCAGGATGTAGGGAGAGAGTAGATACGGAAACTAAGTGAAAACTTTAGAGAGAATAAAGTTTCATGCAGAAACAATATGAAAATACTCCACTAAGGAACATTTATTTGTTTTCCTCCTACTTCACTGACAGCTCCTTTTCAGTGTCCTCTGCCTGTTCTTATCCATCTCCCTCTTTCCTCTTTCCCATCCACTCCTTTGGTGATCTCATTCAGTTTCATGGGTGTAAACACCATTTCTAGTCTAACTTCTTAAATTTGTAGCTCCAGCACCTATCTCTCCTCTGAATTCTAGTTTCGTGTATCCAAAGGCTTACTCAGCATTTCTGCTGGATGTCTAAAAGGTACCTACCTCTAATCTAACATGTCCAAAAATGAGGTCCTGATCTCTCCGTCCCTAGTCATGTTCCTTCCACAGTCTTCCTCAGTTCAGTTAGTGCAACTCTATCTTTCTAATAGTTCAGCCCCAAACTCTTGAGTCATCCTTAACTCTCTTTCTCATACACTACGACCACCCATTAGCAATCCTGTCAGCTCAACCTTCAAACTATGACCAGAATCTGAACACTTCTTAACACCTCCTTTGCCACTACCCTGGCCCAAGTGACCATCATCTTCTGCTTGGATTGTTGCCATAGTCTCCTAGTTCACCTCCCTGCTTCCAACACATCACATAGGGTGATCCTGGTAAAACATAAATCAGAGGATACCACTCCTCTGCTCAAAATCTTCCAAGGGCAGTTGAAAGTCCTGATCCTTACAATGGCCTGTAAGACCCAACACATCATGCTTCCTACTACCTTTCCCCTGGCTCACTCAGCCCCAGGCACGATGACCCCCTTGTCGTGGTCAGAACACATGAGGCAAGACCTCAGGGCCTTTGCACTGACAGCTACTCACAGGTCTGCATGACTTTCCTCCCTCACCTCCTTTAGGTCTTTATTCAACTTTCACCTTCTTAATGACATCTTTTCTGAACACACTTTGCAACCAGCCACTACCCCCACATCTGACACTCCTCATTCCTTATCCCCTTGTTTTTATATCACCCATATACTAGGGGTCTTCAAAAGGTTCACGGAAATATTTGTATTATCTAATTCCATTTTTGCATGAACTTTTGGAAGTACCCTCATGTTTACTTAACTTGCTTATTTTCTGTCTTCCCAAGGTCATTGACCATAAGCTCAATGAGGGAAGAGATGTTTTGCGTACTGCTATAGTCAGTAACCTATACCTAGCACATAGTAGTTATTCAATAAATACTTGTCACCTGAATATATGAAAGAATATCTATCCATAAGCAGGATAGTAAAAATAAGCTAAAACCTTGATTATATGTGTGTATTATTATTGCTATTCTCCCTTGGTCTAACTTATTTGAGTCATGGGGGAATAGGTCAGCTGAGTCTTCAGACCCCCTCTGACCCAACATTTCTCATGCACTTACCACAAGGCAGGCAGAATTCACTTCCTTCTCTGTCTTCCCCCACTTCTTCACTCTCTCCAGTCACCCAAGTACACTAATCACATTTTTGTTCTTTGCTTCTTGTCTCCCATTCCTTGCATCCATACAGTATCCAACCCACTATTCAGCAGAATCCCATGAGACCAACACTATGGTGACTTTTGCCTCAGACATATCCTCTTAGCTTCACCTTGGGCTATTGAAATTCAAGCACAACGTGATTTTAGGTAATGTTAAATATTTCTGCTTTGGGTAGTAGCAAATTTGAATTCAACAATTATTTATTGAGCCCATTCTATTAACCCGGAACAGTGCCAGAAGCTAGGAATATGACAATAAATAAGATTGACACTTGTTCTCTACTCTAACATGTCAATGGTTTGTGTGCAGTTGGTATATGATTCATAAAGCATGCTATCTGTGCACCAAAGCACACATAGGAGGCCTTCTAATTGAAACTATTGTAGAGGTTAGAGTTGCTTGTGTATTTAAAATAACTTTAAATGCATATTCTAAGACTCTGGGATTGTTTGAGAATCCAAATAATAAAGAGGAGTGAATTATAGATTATAATGGAAAAATATTCAAATTTCTTGATTTTTTTGACATGAAATAAGACACATCGATGAAATGACAAGACATAACAGAGATGAGTTAATAAGTTTCAATTTTAAGAGCATTTTCCTGAAGCCTGTGGAACTGATCTGTTTTCACTCCTCCTTTCACCTGTTTTTTGCTGCGCATTCCTTCCCAGACTTGAGGAAATTAGTTTGGCTTTTACCTGGAATAAAGAACTTGCCTTCTGACTCTTGTGAGGATAGATCCGGGCATGCAAGTTTTAGATATTCAGACTCGGTTCAAGAAAGAGCACACACACATACATCTCACAGGAGTGCAAAGAGCAATTGATAGAATTCTCTCAGGCTGTCAGTCTAAGACAACGATGGACTATTTGAGCATTTCACTTGATTCAAAATCCTATTTTTTTCTTTTATTGAGGTAAAACATATACAGAGCACTGTACAGCTCTTAAGTGTAAAATCTGATGAGTTTTGACAAATGTAACATCATCCAAATAGAACATTTGCATTATCTTAGAAATTCTCCTTATGTCTTATTTAAAAAATAAATTTAATATTAATCACTGCATAAAAAAGCTTGAAATACCATGAAATCCTACAGTGCATACATGAAAGAAACTTGAGAGGTCTTCAAAAATTTGACAGCAAACTAAAAGTAGACATGTTATTATGAATAATGAATGTGAGGCTGGAGCTTTTCTAAAATGTCAAGAATAAAAAAACAAATTTTAATTAACAATACTAGAAAAAAGCCTGGGCTATCTTTCTAGTCTACACATAGAAAATGATGTTACATAATTTTTCACCACTTTGTACCCACTGGAATGGTTATAATCAAAAACAGACCATAACCAGTGTTGGTGAGAATGTGGAGAAATTAGAACTCTCATACATTGCTGATGGGAATGTAAAATGGTACAGCCACTGTGGAAAACAGATTGGAAGTCAAGTTAAACACAGAACTACAATATGTCCCACAAATTCTGCTCTGGATTGAGAAGAAAAATGAAAACATAACATTCACACAAAAACTTGAACATGAATTTTTATAGCAGTATTATTCCTCAAAGCTAAGAAGTAGAAACAACTGAAATGTCCATCAACTGATGAATGAGATCAATAAAATATGGCTTACCCATATAACGGAATATTATTTGGCAATAAAAAGGAATGACGTTCTGTTCGATACATGCCACAACATGGATAAGAATTGAAAGCGTTATGCTAAGTAAAAGAAACCAGTCGCAAAAGACCACATATTTTATGACTCCCTTTAAATAAAATGTCCGAAATAGGCAAATCTATACAGACAGAAAATAGATTAGTGGTTGCCAGGAGCGGAGGGAGTTGGAGGGAAAAGAGGAGTGACCACTAATGGGTATAGGGTTTCTTTGGGGGATGAAAAATTAAAATTTTCTAAAATTGTGGTGATAGTTGCACAACTCTGTGAATACACTAAAAAACATTGCATTGTTCACTTTAAGTTGGTAAGTTGTGCAATATGTGAATTAGATCTGAAAAAGGCTGTTTAAAAAACGTCATTCCAAAGAGGTGATCAAGAGTATGCAGCCAAAGCACATTGGGAAAAGTACTACTATGGTTTGAACATCCCCACCAAAATTCATGTTGAAATTCAATTGCTATTGTAACTGTATTAAGAGGTGGAGCGTTTAAGAGGTGATCAGGTCATGAGGGCTCTGCCCTCATGAATGAATTAATGCTGTTATTGAGGGAGTGGGTTAGTTGTCATGGGAGTGGGCTCCTGTCTTTTGCCTTTGTGTCCCATCTGCTCTTTTTCTCATGCCCTCGCTTGCCATGTGATGCCTTGCACCATGAGGTGATCTTGCCAGATGGTGGTGCCATGCTCTTGGACTTCCCAGCCTTCAGAACTGTGAGAAATAAATTTCTTTTCTTTAGAAATTACCCGGTCTGTGGTATTTTATTACAGTAGCAGAAAACAAATTAAGACACGTATTACTGATGTATTTTAGGGAGTTAATTAATAAAATTATCATGTAGGCAGTTGATCAAAATATTATGTACTTTTTCCAGATTTGGTGATGTTTGTGGGATTTGCCAACTTTTGAAAATTTGTATTTGAGATTTCTTTTTTCATTCTAAATAAGTATTCACTTTTGTGCCAAAAAATAAATATCCCATAGTCTGGACTTTTCAATGGCCTTCAGAAATAATAGTAAGGATTAACTGTATGCATGAATATTACATAATACAATTTCACTTTCCTTTTCTTCTTTTGACCTCTAGTATCTAATGTCTTGTTTACTGTATAGCTTCTCTTTCTTTCCACACCACATACATTGAGGCTGTGGGAAAGGTTGGGGGAGGAATGTGGTATTAGATTAAATATATACCAGCCCATGCCTCTTTTAGGGGCTGCTGCTACTCAGCTGGTCTTCATGCCTCCTTCCTCCTTTTACCAAGGTTGATGCTTGTGTATTCTGACAATGAACTTGAGCACAATTGTGATAATTTGAGCTGGGTTCCTGGGATCTCTGGGGAACAGGGTGGTAGATATAGGGATTCTTACCCTATTTTCAATATTTCAAAAAGCCTAACAAAATATTTACACACAAAATACATGCTGGCAAAATCAAATGTCAACATTTATTTGATTTGCTTAGGGCTTTATCAACTTAGTAGCTGCTAACTTAAACTGATCAGAACCTCTAATAATTTTATCTTCCATTATTTAAAATGGGAAAAATGAATGATTATTTATTATATGTGATCAGCTTTATAAGTAAAATAAAAGTTATGGATTCAGGGAGAAAAAAATGAAAAAATTCTCTTTGTGATGAAAAATGGGAAACACATTTTTGTTGCTTGACTTTCTAAATGACCCTTTACTGAGCATTTACTATGGGCTAGGAACTTTACACAATTTATCATACTAATAATTCTGCAAGGCACTATTATCCCAATTTTATAATTAAGGAAATAGACAACTACTCATATAGGAAGCAGAGTGGACCTAGGTTTACATGAGTTTACCAGTTGAGGGGCCTGAGGATAGACACTTATCATCTGAACCTCTGTTTCCTTAACTATGAAATTGGGATAACATAATACTTGTCTGGTTTATGAGCTGTTGGTTAATTTACCAGATAAAGTCCACTAGGCCTTTGGTCAAGCCCCAGGGTGGCAACTACATTTTGTACTTGGTCCTATTCCTGATTCTTTGCCAACAAAATCATCAGATTTCAAGTTTCAAGGGAAGCAGGAGTTTACAAGCACACAGGGACTGTCTCTGTAGGGTATTTATGTAAGGGTGAAGGGATGATCCATAATGGAAAATATGCCCAAGTAACTGGGGCGATTGAAAACCTGCACATCTGCCCATGCTGCTGGTCTGGCAGTGGAAGCATGGCCTGCGGTCGTTTTTCAGAAGCTGGAATGGATTTGTGTAAATGCATTCACTCCTTCCTTCTGGTTCCTCTGGTGGGTGCCAAGGCTGACTTCGATAGATGTGGATGGGGGAGTCAAAGCAAAGTAGGGACTCGTAGCCTTGCTGCGTCCTTGCCACACTCTCTCTCACTGGACAGACAGCAGTTAACCTCAGCGGGTAGTCCACGCTGACTTGGTGGGCAGGCTCCTTGGGCCACCAAGGAACCTAAGCCCCAGCCCTAACTCTAAGCTTGGCCACGTTAGTCACTTCTGTTTATTTGGGCATCTTCTACTGGCCACTTGAATAAGACTAGTCTTCGTGACTATAAAGCTGCAACAGAGACGTGAGACCACCCCGCAGCCGGCTACATGGGGGTTCTACCTCCAGGTGCTTAGATCTGGCAAGCATTGAACTTGAAGGTGTAGCGCTCTTTCCTCGGAATAGACCTAGATCAAAGGAGGGTGCTGTTTAGGTCTCCCTCCCCCTTCCCCAGAGAAGGGCGCCTTTCTAGCCCTTGCCTGGGCGGCACAGACCAAAAGAAAAGGTACTGGTCTGTGGCATTTTTTGGCTGAAAAAGTAGCTTTTAAGTGACCGATCCCCTGGCAAGCACTCACGGTGCGGAGCAGTCCCGACTCAAGGCTGCGGGGTGGGTGAGGAGCGCCCGTCCTCCCGGGCGGGTTCTGCCTCACCGGGGAATGGACCTCAGTGGGTCGAAGAGTCCCCGGGACCTAGGTCTCCGGGGTCGGCTCGTCGCCCGGGGAGCTCCTCCGAGAAGCAAACAAACCGCAGCGCAAGCCCCAGCGGCCCCCAGCCTGGCCGCCCAGGGCTCCGAGGGGACGCGTGGGCGCGTGTCCCGCTCTCCGCCTCGCCTGCCGGGACCCGGCGAGACGGCGTCCTCCTCGCGGCCACCCTCACCCTGGCTCTTCCTGAGGGCAACCACCACCGAAAGCGCCACTCGCCTTCTTCAGGGTGGGAAACTGTCAGACCAGGAGACAAAGCAACAGGCAGGTTTCCGCTCTCCGGCTGCAGGCCGGGCCCGGGGCGAGCGCGCGGATCCGGGAGGCAGCGGCGGCGGCCCGGTGGCTGCGCTTCCAGAGCCGGGGGCGCTGTGCGGGCGCTGCCCCCATCCCCACCCCCGGGGCCCCGCCTCCCTCCCCTCCCCCTCCCCTCCCCCTCCCTCTCCCCCTCCCCCGGGGCCCCGGCCCCTGCTTCCCTTTCCCCCGTCCCCGCCCCCTCCCCCGGGGCCCCGCCCCCATCCACCTCCGTCCCCGCCCGCCGCCGAGGCCGCCCTCGCTTTGAGGTTGTCGGGGGCGGCTGGCGGGCGGGCTCCGCGGGCTCCGCAGCCGTCGCCGCTCGGCCGTCCCGGGAGCCCGACAAAGAGCGCGCTGGCCGGCCGCCCGCACTCGCGCCCTGAGGCGCCGGCCCCGCAGCGCCCGCAGCCGGCGGCGGTCTGGGCGCGGCGGCCGGTGCGGGCGATGGAAGATGGAAGGAAGAAGCGCCGCGGTGAGGCTCCACCTTCGGCCGGGGACGGGGCGAGGGGCCGCACGCGGGTTTCCACCGTCCGATGTGGGGTTGGTTCTGCTCTGTCGCTCCTCTGTCCCCCAGGGTCCCCGGGCCACTTGTGTGTGTGTGTTCACGCCAGGTTCTGGTAACTCCTTTCCTTCTGCGCTTGCTTTCTTTGTGTGTGTGAGGAGCCCGGCGGGGTCAAGTTTGTGGTGTTAAGGTTTAGGGATTTTCATTCAACCCTCTGCTTTGAAAACCTGAGACTTGGAGGGAGAACCTGAGTACTCGTTCTTGCTGGTAATCAAAAGAAGGAAAGCACTGAAGAGGACCTAATGTGCCGAATTTACTCTGTCAAGTCAGCGCTTGTATTTAGGAACTATCACGTTTCTCTGTCAGAAAGGAAAAAACAAGACAAACTTGCATTGAGCGAGCAAACAGAAAGGGAAGATTATTCGGTGTAGTATTTCCATTAGCTTTTAAAGGCGTTTAAATAATTCTATTTGACATGTATTTAACTTTATCCGCTCTGTTTTCTACTCTACGTTCTGGCAAATGATGTTCTGAGGTTTTTGGAAAAACAGATTAACATAGGTTAGAGAACGTGGGTTTATTGTTGGAGGTGATCTAAAAAATAAATATTTAGTTTTGCCATTCCCCACGATGTGAAAGGATGTTAAACACCCACCGAGGCAGAGGATGTAATGGGCACTAGGATTTCTTTTTCCAGGGACTGGTTCTCCCGACAGTGGGTCCAGGATTTCCGCTCCAGAATAACTTTGAGTGGGTCCAGGTGTTGATGCAGGGAAGAGGGAGATTTGGAACATTACTGTAAGTGGGATTCTGGCAACAAATGCTTCAATTCATTAGTTACAACTGCATATGTGCAAAGGATTTTGCAAAGCCCAGTAGTCAGGTGAGCAAGACGGGATTTCTGCTGTCAAGTAGCTTGCTTTCTAGTAGGGAGAGACTTCTGCGTAGGTTATGATGGAGTATCCCAGAGGAAGGAGAGGTCTGGCCTAAGGGCTTGGAAGTCCTCAGAGGAGCTGGCAGTTGAGCTGGATCTTGAAAGGGAGGGGTTGGTTGGCTTTTTGGGAGATGGGGGGAAAGGATGTTTCCTGCTGAGGGAAAAGAGATTCACTTTCTGTCCTCTTCCAATAAATACTTTACCATTCTTTCTTTTCTAAAAGTGTTCATAAATCAAGAGATTTTCTTGTAAAAACTCGTTAAATTCCTCTATAGCAGTTAAAATGCAACGTGTTCAACAGAACCAGTAAAACAAATGCAAAATAAATTAACACCTTCTCAACCAATTTTTAGTAGCTTGATGCGTATCATTCCACACCTTTCTTACATCCATCCCCAAGTCATACCACAAATATATGATTTTTGTCTTGTTTGTCAGATATTTCATTAATATAATCTTTTTGTACCAAAAGGAGGAGTGGTACTATGGAAAACACTTGGGCTAGTAGCTAGGACACCTGGCTTGTAGGTTGTGCCTCTGACTGGGTGAGTTTTGCCAGTATCTTGGGCAAGTCATTTAACCTTTGTAGCAAGTTTCCCCCTCTACGGGGTGAGGGGATTGGGCAGATGCTCTCTGTCTTTCTAGCTTTAGCATTTTATGTTTCCATGCCTAGAAATATGCATCACTTATTCAGTGATGTACTCTTAATTTCACAGTCTGAATATCTGTTTGTATGTTCTGTGAATGGATCAGCAATCTCACCCTGGCCATTTAATCTGGGAGACTGATTAAAACTACAAAGCTAACATAACCTTATTAAGGTAAAAATTACACCGTTGAATGTTATTTTTAAAAATGCAAGCAAGATTTGCTCGAATTGCACATTTGAATATGTTTTCACTTATTTTTTTTTTTTTGGACATTTCACTTCATTTGTGACCAAAGAATAATACATACTTTACTATGTACATTGCATTTAAGATGTTCAGTTTTGCTTTTAATTAAATATTAGTAATTTTATAAAATGTATAACCTTGGAAATTCTTATGGGCTAGTAAATCTTGGGAATTTGGAAATAAAAAAATAAGACAAAAAAGCAGCTTCATTGAAAAAGAAAAATTCAAAGATACTTTACATCAATGGCTCTGTTCTCTTTCTAAAACCTTGATACTTATATATTTGTTTGCTAACCCTGATGGAAAATATCTGAGTGGGATTTAACCTGGTATTGTATTGGAAAAAAAAATCCGAGGCACTATTACAGGTGATTTTAGGTATAGAAATTCTGGAGTGATTTGTCATGTATTATTCATAAACTAAGACACCAGTGTGGAAATGGGTTAATCTCAGTCTTGGTTAAGAGGTGCTGAGGCACACACCATGTGACCATGGAAATGTGTATGTACTTTGGCTTCCAAGACTGGTTTGTTTGAGGTTTACATGGGGTAATGTTGTCATTTGGCAATTACGAAAAGAGCGTATCATTGGCTTTGGTTAGATTAGGAGGTGAGTAATGGATGTGATCCTTCCCAATTTTTAGAAATGAATTCAGACAGGATTGAGGTTTAGGTAGACTGTGAAAAATAATCTGGTCACCAAAGTTCATGTTCTTTAGAAGTCGAATCAGGTTTACAGAAGACTCGGGGTCCAGTGTAACCTTGAATCACTGCTGTTGCCAGGGTTCTCAACATTTAGGGATTCTTCCTGGATGACCTGGGCCAAGAACAGAGGTCCTTGGCTTCCCTTTGTGAAGAGTGGAGGTGTTTTCACCTTGAATACTGCCTCTTAGTTCATCTAGTTCTTTACAGTTAAACCAGCCTAGCTTTATTTTAGGGGAGTACAGGATCCAGATGAAATTCTCCAGAGCATTTGTTCAGAGTGCCCATGTCTTGACAGCTTGTGTTTGTGGTATTGTATGTAGATTCAGAGATTTGCTGTAAAGAATTTAAATGGTGGCATCATTTTTTGAAAGAGTGTGTCCGTTAGTACCTTTCCTGTGTTTCCAAGTTACACAACCATTTTCTGAAGACATTTTTCACACACGCCAAATTAAGTAGTGTTAGTTGTTGTGACTATTGCAGTTTACAGTGGAGAAAATGGATAATTTGCAGCATGTAGTTGTTATTCTTCAACCCAAATTACCAAATTTCCATCCCTCATTTGAAAATGAGGTGAAACTCATAACATTAATAATGAGTCTTTGCTTTTGCTGTCTTATTTATGTAAAAGTAGCACATGTCCTTGTAGTGCTTGTTTGCCCCACTAAAAGAAAGATTTCTCACTGTGCCCAGAAGGTCAACAAACTGGGCCCCAGTTGCTGCTGGGTGGGCAGGGACTTTGTTGACACTCCAGGACACAGAGGCAGCAGAGCATTTTCTCTCTTGGTGACACCCATGTTGTGAGGGAGCCAGCCACCAGCTCCTCTCCCCTTCCTCCATGTGAGAGCTAGGCTGTGGCCAGGGCGGACCAGTCACTCCTTGGGGCTTGCTTAACAGCAACCAGCCATCTGGTTTGAAACTGCCCTTTCTCTGACCATAAATCAGTGAGACGAATCAGAATAATGTGTACACGTTGACGGATGTTTTTAAAAGATTTTTGGAGTTAGGGATTTAGGGTAAATGGAAAAATTAACATTTTGATCTGAGGCTGGGATGCTCTTCTTACATATTATTTTCATGTGGGTCTTCTGAGAAACAGCATTTTCCTTTAAGTTTGGTCTCCAGTCCTAACTTTTGGAAAACGCTTATTTTCAGTGGTGTTTTTCAGGTGAGATGTATTGTTACAATCATAGCTAATATTTATTGAGTTCTTACATGGATTATCTCATCTAGTCCCCATGACAACCCATGAAGTCAGTACTGTCATGATCTCCATTCTGAAGTCCGGAGAGGTTAAGTGATTTACTCAAGATCCCACAGCTAATAAAGGGCAGGGCTGAGATTTAAACTCAGGCAGTCCAATTTTTTTAACCATTCTGCTTTTATGTCCTCAAACATAGCATTGCGTGTTGCAGAAACTAAGCTTTTTGGCTCTAATATTTAGATTCTTAGGATCTTGGAATCTGACAATTGGATGACTAATTCATCAACGCCCATTATTTTATATATCTGTTGGCTTAAATACTGGGCCCAGGATTATTGTTTGGCTCAAGAGATGGAAATTTTGTAATTTTTTTTTTCAAAAACACATGTGAATGTCTAAAAGGATCATTGTAGGACCGCATGTAAGGAGTTCCATATAGTTGTGAGTAATTAATTGGAATTCAAAATAAGGCAGATTATCAATTTTAAGTTGATTGTAAGTCTCATCTATTTTAATTTTAATTACATCACCTTATAGAAGTGATCTAGATGTTTCTACCACAGGGGGTGTTGACACAGATAGAAGGCTGCTTTTTCTTGTTGTTTCTCCCTATAAGCTGGGACTTAGAGGTTGTTGAGAAAAGGGTCTGAAACAATGAGGACAATGGGAAAACGAGCCCAGGGCATTAGTAAGATCAGGCAGCAGCTGCTCCCTCTTTCTCTGGCCTTTTGTTCTCAGACTTTGCTAAGAAAAAGTGAATTATAGAATTAGAGCAGCTTGGTTCTTCCTGTGGCTATATGGTCTGTGGACAAGGGAAGTAGAAAATGTTAAATGGAATCAGCTGTAGCTTCTCTGTTTGCCCTCTAAGAGATTATTGTTCACAGGCCAGTGGAACTGCATTTCTCTTTTTGTAAAACCATATGCTTTTTTGAATTGAGATTTTCAAAACTTCTCACTTTCCAAGAAGTTATTTGGTAAGCACAATCTAGATTGAGTTATAGGACACCGAGGGAAGGGGAAATCTAGGTGTTAAGAGTGAGCACAGACGGACAATTCAATTAGACGGTTGCTGCCTGTGTGATTGTAGTATTTTCTAGCAAAGTAATATTGGAAAAATGCTGAGAAATTGGCAGCAGGCTGTGTGATCTTCCAGAGCATCTCCCCTGACCTTCCCTTCATGTCCCTAAAAGCTAGTGGGTGTTTGAAGAAGCAAGATGTTTGTTTCCTAAAGTCTGAAACTTTCTGTTTATCAAAGTTCCCTTTGGGCAGATGTGTATGGTTTGCAGATTCATTTCTAGTGGCTCTGAAGGGTCCATAGTAGCCTGTCCCACCTGCTGATGCTTATTTCTTCCTATAAAAGTCTCCCATGAAGAAAAGAAAAATCTCATTGCTTTCCATGAGCTAATAATTGTAAGTATATCAGGGCAGAAACTGAAGTACAGACATTATGTTATTCATTCATTTATTCATTCAGCAAATATTAAGTACTTTCCATGAGCTAAGCTCTGTGTTAGGCTCCAAAACAACCTTGTCCACTGACCTAAGAGAACCTGCCAAGAACATTGAGAGGCACTTGGGTCATACTTCTGAGTCAAACTTTACAATCAGTAAATTCTGAAACTACTGTTCCTGAGAACTCAGAACTTGCAAACTGTTAAAGAATCAATGAAGTTACTCTCTGAATCAGCATTGTTCAATAGAACTTTCTGCTGTGATGGAAATGTCCTATATCTGTGCTGTCCAATAAGGTTGTTAGTATCTGCATGTGGATACTGAGCACTTGAAATGTGACTAGTGAGATTTAAGAACTGATTTTTAAATTTTAATTTCAGTGAATTTAAATAGCCTCAGGTGGCTAAGTGGCTATTATATTGGACAGCACAGCTTTAGAGCAAAAGTGCTTTAATAGATGGCATTGTCTGTCCTGGGCTATCCCTCCTGACCATCTGTTTGCTTGTGGCTTATTTACAGACTGGGCTTTGATAAATTTTGAGTACTGTACATATTTACCCCATCATCTCTGATAAGTACAAAAGCAGTGAGAGTGTTGGGAGGTGTGGGATTTTAATGGAAATGGAAGTAGAGATGAAATCATTGAAAATGCTGAGAAGAAAAATGTCATATTTGATAGTAGAAACTGTTCTGAAAAACAGCAGCATATGAGCCTTCCCATTTCTCCACATCCTCATCAATATTTCTTATTTTCTGTCTTTTTGTTTCTAGCATCCTAGTGAGGTTGGTATCTCATTGTTGGTTTTGGTTTGCATTTCCTTAATGACTATTGATGTTGAATATGTTTTGATATGCTTTTTGGCCATCTGGATATCTGTAAAAATAGCTAGTCAGAGTCTGTCCATTTTTAAGTTTGGTTGTTTGCCCATTTATTATTAAATTGTAAGAGTTCATCATATATTCTGGATACAAGTCTCTTATCAAATATATACAACTATCTTCTCTCATTGTGTGGATTGTCTTTCACTTTCTTTTTCCTGTCCTTTGAAATAAGTGAGGTTCATTTTCTCAAGCAAAGCATGAAAAGGCTTAGCACGATTCTGGGCTCTCATATTTGCTGAAGTGAGTTTATGAAACTTTACGTACAATGATTTTTGTAACGACTGTTGTTCTTTTGTTCCTGGTTGATAAAAGGTTGTTTTGCCCAAGCTACTGGGGAAGGGTTGAAGAAAGGATGAATTTCCCTTTTGCCTAAGCTAAAGCCCTGAACACTTGAGACCCTAATGTGTATTGAAAGGATATTTTGGAAGCTGTTTCTCCGGAGACTTTTATGTGTAGAAAATAGTGTTCTCCTCCTGGATTAGACAGAGAACTGCTTCAGAGGAGAAGGACACTCTACCTAGAAGATCCCCTCTCGATCTTTTTAAGTCCTGTAATTTTATGATTTAAATAGTGTTTTCCAAAGTTGTCTATCAGAAGAATCATCTGGTTTTAGATTTCTAGGGCCGCCTGAAGATTCTGGTTCAGTAGTTCTGAAGGGGCACATAAGCAGCCCATGTGACTCTTAGGATCAGAATGTTTGGGAAACTCTGATCTAACCTGGTGATAAATAGTGGTTGCCCCTAGAACTTAATTAGTTCTCCTTAGTGGGTGTGGTCTCCAGGTGAGGGAGATTATAAGGCGCCTATCAGGCCAGTCTGGCTACTTTGCTTATGGCAGCACTGATCTTGATCCATGGCAACTCGAGTTGCCTCCAACCCCTATTTAGTACAGATGGTTCATAAAAATCTAAACCAGGCTCACAAACTATGATTTTCAAGTCATAATAAAGTTGCCACCACTCTCTTGAGAGTAATTCTCCCTTCCCCTTTCCTCCTTTTTAAGATGTGTTCATATTTTCTCACCATTGCAGAAATCCTTGGAGGCCTCCCATAGCCACACAGATCTCCCTAAACCCCAGTGGGGAGAAAAGGGCATGGAAAGAAAAATAAGCTGCATTTTGCATAATCTCTACACTTCGCTTGTTGTAGGTGGTTGATTAGGGTCTCCTGAAGAATTTGATAAATGTGACGTTTGGAGGGGGAGACATTTGCCTGACCTTCTCTTAAAGGATATGCTGTGTCACCAAAACGCAGTGCATCATAGTGGTTGGAATGTGGCCTTGAATTAGACAATCTGATTTGCATCCTGGCTCTGTCCCTTGTAGCAAGTTATTTTATTTTATTTTATTTTTTGTCTTTTCCGTGACCGGCACTCAGCCAGTGACTGCACCGGCCATTCCTATATAGGATCCGAACCTGCGGCGGGAGCGTCGCGGCGCTCCCAGCGCCGCACTCTCCCGAGGGCGCCACGGGCTCGGCCCAAGTTATTTTAACTAGCCTCGTTATCACTGGAATTATTACTGCCTCATTATCTCATGGAATACCTCACTAACATTTCATGGTTGGGAAGTGCTTAGAGCAGTACCTGAAAAACAATAAGTAAATGTCACCTAGATGGTAGATTATACTTACCTTGGTGAGAGGTGGAATTATCATTGCCCTTCTTAAAGTCACACATCTATTAAATGGTAAAACTGGCCTTTCTTGTACCCTATACTGTGATTGCCTTTGGACATGCTGTATGGAAGTCTAGGGGAAAATTCTAGTACTTCGTGTGGTGCTTTGGCACATAGTAGTCATTCGGTAAATGTTTGTTCAGTGAAGGAGTTAAACACCACAGCCTATTTAATAGCTGAGTACAGGAACCCTCCCAAGAATATATGGATAGAGTAAGTGCCCTGACATTTGGCCTTGTCTTATGGCAGAATAGAATTTCCGAAGTTAGCAGGATTACTGGCCTAACAATTTTTGCTGTTGGCTTCACTATGGGGTCTTGTTACATCTCCCGTTTGGGAGCAGTGGAATTTCATTCATGGGCTGTTTTCAGAGCTCCAGGTGTGTAACTTTCATTATAACTCTCTTGCAAATGACAACCTAGGGCACAAAAGATAAGAGTAATGTATTACTGTGAATTTCCTCACACAGCTCTCCTTTTGGCAGAGGTTTCTGATAGAAGGAGATAAAGGCATGGGCTGTGTTTGCCTGGTGTGATGTCTCAGAGATCTGATTCATTCATCCTTTTGATTTTATATTTTTTTCATTTTTGATGTATTTCTTCCTACCTTCCTGGTGTGGCTTATATGGCACTTGATGGCCTCTCATATTGCTGGGTCCTGTTTGGAAAAAAAACTACTGAAACACCACATAATTTTCTGAAACGAGCTTAAGTAGAGATATGTAGTTTATAGATTTGAAAGAACTTGATAGGCTTAGAGAAATTAAAGCCAGAATTTTAGAAGCATTACTAAATTAAATGTATTTGTGATTAGTCAGTGAGAAAATGGTTTAATTTATAAAATCATTATATCAGTAAGGTTCACGGGGAATTAGGATAATGGTAATTGCATTTTCTTAACTTGGGTGGTGGATATAGGTGTATTTTTTTTTTTTTTTTTTTTTGGTCGTTTTTTTTTCGTGACCGGCACTTAGCCAGTGAGTGCACTGGTCAGTCCTATATAGGATCCAAACCCGCGGCGGGAGCGTCACCGCGCTGCCAGCGCAGCACTCTACCAAGTGCACCACGGGTGTATTTACATCACAAATCTTTATATTTTACAAATATCTTAAAACTTTTATTTTTTCTTTATTTAGTAAAAACTATTTAAAAATAAAACCTTTGTCAGTACGATTCTCTTATGATCATTTAATGTCTTCTTTCTAAACTATTTTATTTAGCTTTCATAGCGAAGCAACTTTTTCCTATTATACCTATATTTAATTGTTTTATGTAATATTTAAATTACATAATTTCAGTAGTGAGTACAACTGACAAATCCATTTGGGGGCACACACAACTAATTCTTGTTAGGGCACATCAACACCTCAGTAATGGGAGCAGCATTTCATGAACTTGCCAGAGTCTTGATTGCTAGCCATGGGCACCAGGTAACAATGGCATCAGCCAGGATGTTTTATAGGGGGACTGTTCATTCTGGAGTTGGTTAATCAGAAGTTGGTTAAGAGCTTCTGCTATATATATATAACTTCAGAAACAAAGGCAAACCTAATATAGTATATGCAAATTAATATTATACAGTAGAGAAATTAGGATACTTTCTATTTTGTTTTGATATCACTTTTGGCTTTTCTCTGCCTCAATTCTTCTGTTGTGTACAAAGCTACTTCACTACTGAATAATTTATTTCTATATCTAAATGTGTGCTGAAATTATTTTGCCTACCTTTTACCTGGAAGATAATTTTAAGTTCTTTCAAAATGTGGTTCATAAAAATATGACCCACCAGATTCATCTACTGAGTACATTGCTAAAGTATTACACAATGACGAAAAACATTTTTTTCTGTTTTGTTCTTGAGTCTAAAAGTTCACTGAAAATGGGTTACACCCAGATTTTATGTATCATTAAAACATAAAGTACTTTGTACTTTGTGTCATAATTTCTCTTTCCTCTAAATAAATCAAAGTCCATTCTATTGGCCTGGCTTTCACCTGCTTTCAGGAAGGGTGTACATATTGGGACTCAATCATTGAAATGCGCTCTGGTGAAGCAAGATCTAGGGTTCTGAGAAAGCCTAGCACCCTTGGAGTGTTTTGGAGCATCTCTCAGTTTAGAATGCTGTTTCTTTATAATGGGTCAGATTTTGCGTGAGGTGAATTTAATTCCCAAATTGGAGCAACTTTGCTTTTTCCATAATACCTAAATATGTAAATGCATTGAAAGTGACCTATTTAAAATATAACTCTTTAAAAAGTCTACCAGGTGTACTATAATATGTCATATGCAGCTCTGTATCACTGTCATCTTTCCTTCATTCATACATTCATTCAACAAATATTTATTGAGTGCCTCCTACGTGCCAGGCATTATTTTAGGTGCAGGGGATACAGTGGTCAGCAAAAAAGACTAAAAAGTCCTTGCGCAAGGTGAGACATTGTGTGTGTGCGTGTGCGTGTGTGTGTGTGTGTGTGTGTGTGTGTGTGTGTGTGTGTGTGTGTGTGTGTAGTATGTTGATGGTGTGAAGTCCTTTAGGGAAAAATAAAGCATGGGAGGGAGGTTGGGAGTGAGTGGAGTTGCAGTTATAAATAGGGTGGTCAACAATGGCCTCACTGAGATGACACGTGATGAGAAACCTGAAGACGGGGGAGAGAGAGGGGACAGCAAGTGCAAAGCCCTGAGACAGAGTCATGTTTCCTGCCTTCCAGGAATTGCCAGACCAGTACAACTGGAGTAGTGTGAGCAGGGAGGAGAGCAGCCACCATCGCCAATTCCTGTAGAGCTTGTAGGCTATTGCAAGGGCTTTGGCTTGTACTTAGAGTGGAAAGAGAATCTGGTTAGAGAATTTCAAATAAAGAGGTAATATGATCTGGCTTATGTTTTTAGAGGACACACTACTGCTCTGTCTCATGAGAATAGACTGAAGTGGGGCAGGGCAAACCAGTTAGGAGGCTATTATAGTAACCTAGGGGAGCGATGGTGGTAGCATGGACCAAAGGTTTATATTTTGAAGGTAGAGTGTGAAAGATTTTTTGATTGACCGTGGGATGTGAGCGAGAGAGGTCAAGGGTGACTTGGAAGGTTTTGCCTGTGTAGCTTGAAGGATGGAGTTGCATTTAACTGAGATAGGGAGAAGCTGATTTGGGGGGAAGATCACGAGCTCGGTTTTGGAGATGTCTAGTAGATAGTTGGATATATTTGTCTTGATTTCAGAAGAGAGGTCTGGGCTAGAGATAAACATTTAAGAGTTGTCAGAATATATAGACTGGATGAAATCCACAAGGGAGTGAATGTCAGTGCAAAGGAAAAGAGGTTGAGGACTAAGAACCTGGGCTACTTCCACACGGAAGTGGTGGAGATGAGAAAGAACCAATAAAGGAGAGTGAGAAAAAGCAACTAATGAGGGCCGGCCCATGGCTCACTCGGTAGAGTGCGGTGCTGATAACACCAAGGCCACAGGTTCGGATCCTATATAGGAATGGCCGGTTTGCTTACTGGCTGAGCGTGGTGCTGACAACACCAAGCCAAGGGTTGAGATCCCCTTACCGGTCATCTTTAAAAAAAAAAAAAAAAAAGCAACTAATGAGGAAAATCAGGGGAGTGCGGTGTCTTGGGAGCCAACTGAAAGGAGGATGAGTCATGCTCTGGAGAGCTCAGGTGACATGAGGGTCAAATGAGAATTGACCCGGGGATTTAGCAATGGAGAGGGCATTGGTGAGCTTGATAACAACAATTTTGCTGGAATAGTGGGAATGAAAAATTGATCAATAAGAATTCAAAAGAGAGTGGGACTAGAGAAGTGGAAGCATCAAATATAGTAGACGAATATTTCAGGGATTTTTGCTGTAAAGAGAAGGTGAGAAATGTAACTGAAGGGAGAAGTGGGGTCAGTAACAGCATGTTTGAGTACTGACGGGAAAGACAGTAAAGAGGAAAAAGCGAATGATCCTTAAGGCACTACTACAGTTCCCACTCAGAAGAACTTTGGTTTAGTTTTAAACACGTAAAATCATCTAACTCACAGTTGTAAATACTTTTTTGTTAATACAGTCAATTTTTTACCACATGTAGTTATCTTCCCATCTCCATCAAAAATCAAAACTTTTTCTTTTGTCTGAGGCTTTAAATAAATGATTTTCTTGGTATTGGATAGTTTCTGCTTATCTCATTCAACCTAGGGCAGTCCCTACTTCTGCACCGATATGCATACATCTGAGGTACACCCTGTCCGTATGCTTTCAGTAACTGATGATTTCTTCAGCTCTTACGCGAGGCAGATTGCCCACCATCCTTTATGCATGTATGGAATCCCATTTTCCAAGAATTGATTCAGCCCACAAAGTGTTCATTGCGTGCATTGTACCTATAAGGTCCTGTGTTTATGGTTAGCACTACAGGGCCAACAGATGGGTAATAAGAATGAGAATTTAAAGATACTGGTGTCACTGGATCTTGTGTGGATGAGCAGCTGCTTTTCAGACGTTACTGTGCAAATCATCTGGGGACATTGTTGAAATGAAGACTGTTTTTTTAGCTGTGGACAGGGGCCTAAGGTCTGCCTTCCTAACAAGTTCCCAGGTGATGCCAGGGTTGCTGGTGCACCTCATTTTGAGTAGAAAGACATCTTGGGGTACTACTTCTGAGCTTTTTTTCTTCTTAAATTATGCTTCTGGGGCCGAGCCCGTGGCGCACTCAGGAGAGTGCGGCGCTGGGAGTGCTGCGACACTCCCGCTGCAGGTTCGGATCCTATATAGGAATGGCCAGTGCACTCACTGGCTGAGTGCCGGTCACGTAAAAGACAAAAAAAAAAAAAAAAAATTATGCTTCTGCACTTCTACTTTCTCTATTATTTCCATACTTGGTCCTCCCTTGCATAAACTTTCTGACTCAGAATCACAGTACAGAATTATAGTATCTTCTGCCTTTTGCATTTTTATCCATTTCTGCAAAGGGCTACTGGCATCTGGGTGTTTTTTGGAGTAATTAGATAGCCAAAGAGACTTGAGGCAAGTTTCATTTGCATACATAGGAAAGGCCAAACTTGTGTGTCTTGGTTAAATACCAAGGCCATTTTCCTCCTCAACGTCTGAGCTCTGTCCTCCTATTTGTTTGGGTGCTATAGGTGAAATCCCAATACTGGGATCAATTTGCCAATTAAAGTCTTGTCAGCTTTTTAATGCTCTGGACACCTACATGCTAAGGCTAAATCTCATCAATAGATAGCTCTCTTCCTGGAAGTCAGTCTTTGGCTTTGCTATAGAAGTAAATTTGTCAGCTTGTGGAAAATAGAGCAAATCTTTAAAATTCACCATGTGTTAAAAGCTTCTCAGATGGTTTTAGAATGCAAGAGGTATTTATCAAAGGAAATTTTTTGGCGGGGTTTGGAGAAGAGTTTGAAATTAATTATATATAAACTCTGAAATTCATCCAAGTTCAGCGTTCAGTTTCTACTGTCATTTAGATCACATTATCTTGTCATGAATTTAACTTTCATGAGGCATATTCTTTGTGATTTTTTATATCAGTGTTGTCCAATAGAAATATGATGAGAGTTACAGATGTAATTTTAAATTTTCTAGTAGCCACATTAAAAAAGTAAAAAGAAATGAGTGAAATTAATTTAAATAGTATATTTTATTTAACCTGATATATCCAAAATATTGTCATTTCAACATGTAATTGGTATGAAATTATTCATGAGATGATTTAAATATATATTTTTATACTAAGTCTTAGAAATCTGGCTTGTATTCACACTCACAGCATATCTGCCATGTTTCAGGTGCTAAGTGGCCCCATGTGGTTACCATGTTGGATAGCACAGGTCTGTCTGCAGAGCAGCTGCAGGTGTGACAAGCACAGTTTTGTTTGTTCCTTTATTTCATCATTCTCTGTGAATATCAACACACAATTTACTATAGTGATGACATACATGGTTAGTTAAATATTAAAATTAGGGTGGAATTTTTTACATTAATCTGAAAATCTACTCCAAAATGAATGGATATATGAAAAATAAATAATTATAAATATGGAAAGAATACTAAGCAGTTGCTTTACAGAGGCGAGGGCCTATATAAATTTAAAATGGCTGAGATTTTTAGGTAATACATTTTAGAAACATTTAGGATGATTTGCTTGTTGAGGGTACTTCTGAGTAGTTATAAGAGTAATATCATGAAGAATTTTGAAAGGTGAGAGGCACCATGCCAAACATACTTCACTTCCACTATCATTTGATTCCCCAAACCCCCATAAAGTGGGTAAGTACTGTCATGACTCACATTTTACAGATGGAGAGCCTGAAACCAGAGGAATATGATCTAGAGAGAAAACTGACTATGGAAAAAAGGTGTTAAAAAGAAAAACTTTAGACAAATTAAATTTAACAGAACCAGAATAGATTCAGAGCTACTCCAGGGTTGCCATATGGTCAGCTAAGATTTATATATACAGAAAAAGGAAAGTGAGGTACAGGAAAAGGAAGGGAGGTACAGAAACAGCTGGATTGGTTATAGCTGGGGGTTTGCCTTATTTGAACAAGGTTTGAACATGGCTGCCTGTAATTGGCTGAGACTGGGCTCCTTGTTATAAGGATAGGTTATAGTCTGCTTGCACATCAAGTTAGGTTATAGTTCACTATGTTTGAAGAAACCTTTAGGACAAACTTAATGTAACAAAGGAATACACTCATTCCATTTTTCTCTAAAAAGCACAGATGAGGAATGTATGGAATAGCAGATTTTAATTCAAAATAAGAAGGAATTTTCTAACAGTTGTTTGAAAAACTAAAGCAACTTTCTGTCTTTGATGCATTTGGACAGAGACTAAGTTACTGCTTGGATAGTCTAGATTAAATGTTTCCATTAGGAATATTTGGATTATACAAGGACACAGGAATTGACCATTGGGTGAGTTGTCCAATTGTTCAAATGAAGGAAACTTGAAGTTCTCTCCAGTCTTGGCAAAGTTTGTGATTTTTCTAGTAAATCTAAAATCAGATTCTTTTTGTAATGTACATAATCACTGAGTTTTTTTGTAAATTAATTTGGAGATTGTGATTTAAAAATAGGATGTCAGAGCTAAGAAAGACCTTAGACATCTCGTAGTCTAACCTCATTTTGCAAATAAGGAAACAGAGAGAAAGTTAGAGAAAATGAATTAAAGATGCCATTGCACAGTACTCAGGTATTGGCTTCAAGTCTGCTGCTTTTTTTTTTTTTTTCCATTAGAGTTTCTAATGTGTAGATGAAACAGACTAAATTACTTACAGCACATTTTTAAAGGTCCTTTTGAGTCTTCTCCAGAGCTAACAGAATGGTCTGAAATTCATTTTGTTCTAATTAAGGCACACACAAGTCCTTTTTGGTTATCTTATCTGAACTCAGAGCTCAGTAATTTTCCTAAAGAAAAGTTGTTTCCTTAACTTTATTTAATGCGCAGTGTTTTATTTCCCTGGAAACATATGCATCTTTGCAATGAAAGCAGAGAGAAAGTAAATTCTCAGTGACTGAGAATTTATCCGTTCATTCATTCAACAAGTATTTATTGAAGGCCTCCTGTGTGTCAGACACTTTTTTTTTTTTGTCTTTTTCGTGACTGGTAAGGGGATCGCAACCCTTGGCTTGGTGTCTTCCGCACCACGCTCAGCCAGTGAGCGCACCGGCCATTCCTATATAGGATCCGAACCCGCGGCTGGAGCGTCGCTGCGCTCCCAGCGCCGCACTCTCCCGAGTGTGCCACGGGTCGGCCCTCAGACACTTTTTTAAAGCACTGTTGTAGGATCATTGACTTTTACATTGAGATGGGAAGTCATCAAGTAGTTTTGAGCAAAGGATGAGGAGATATGAAGTGTTTTTTTTTTTTTTTAAGGTATCACAATTCAGAAGGATTCCCTGGGAGTTTCAACAGGCTGTGGTCCTACTTGCCTTGATTTAGTAAGACAAACCTTTTGGTCAGTCAGCACACAATTGGAATTACTATAGTTTGAGGTTTGATCCTTATTAGTTATATAAGTTCACAATAAAGCATGAAACTTCTTCTGTAAGTATAAACCTCTTGAAAATATTCTACCATATACTGGTTTGAAAACATTGTGACTTCATGATGGCATTTGACAGACCTGGGTTGAATCCCACGTTTCACTGGTGGTCTGATTTTAGGCAATGTATTAATTTCTGTGAGCCTCACTTTCCTCACTGGTAAAATGGGGGTAAAACCTGTTTTATGGTTCTTTTTTGAGGATTAAATAAGTAGAGGAGATAATGCTTGTGAAATGCTTAGCCCAATGTTTGGCACATTGTAAGTATTCAATAAAAGTATAGCTATTATGATAATTTAGTCAAGGGAATTTTAAGTGTGGGTAAAAGTTGTTTTGAAGATATTTTGAAGGTGCTAATTCAGATCCTTAATTTATTTTCAGTTTAGAGCTGTATTAGTCCGATTCTGTTGCTTATAACAAAATACCTGAACTGGGTGATTTATAAGAAAACTAAATTTATTGCTTACAGTTTGAGAGGCTCTCAGAAGTCCAAAGTCCAGCGAACACATCTGGTGAGGGTGTTGGTGGTGGCAACAGTGACCCAGGGGTCTCACATTGCAGAAAATAGTGGAGCAGAGAGAGACTAACCTCTTGTGCTTTTCTTTTAAAGCCCTTAGAACCATGCCCCTGACTGCCATTGTTAGTCCATTCACTGCTGCACGGTCCTGCAATCTAATCACCTCTTCAAGGCCCCACCTTTCCGTTACCATAATAGGATTTCCCACCCTCAACAGTTAGAGTGGGAAGTAAACTTCTAATATATGAACTTCAGGGACACAATTCAGTCAATCCACAGCAAGAGCATAGACAAAATGTCTTAAATGCCTTTGTCTAAAAGTTCTGACATTGAAACAAATGCTTAAAATAACACCTCTGTCTTAACAGTGTTTGTTTTGTGTGTGTATGAATTAATCTGTTAAAATGTCTCTAGCTGTTTTTGTGGTGTCACAACTTGGCAATTCCAGAGCTCTCCTCTTTGTTCTACAGGCATTATCAGTTTTAGACCAATTCTGGAGGTTTGGCTATCAGGCAAAGCAGGCAGAGAAGGTCCTCCCTGTAGGTCACAGCTGACCTCCAGCCAGAGGACACCTAGCGAACTGGTGCACTGTGAATCCTCCCTGGGTGTTAAGAGTGAGTGTGTGAGAGAGACAGAGACAGAGAGAGAGAGAGAGAGAGAGAGTGTGTGTGTGTGTGTGTGTGTGTACATATACCATTTCCCCCAGAAATGTTTGTTTATGTTCACTTCTGTTATGTTTATTGTTTGCATATTTTTACCCCTAGAAATTCAGTCTGACTTCTAGTCCAATATTGTATCTATAGCAGTGTCTGGTCAAAAGCATTATAAACTTGACTTGTCAGTCTCCAAGTGCTACTAGAGAGAGACCTATGTAAAAGTGAGTTGGATCTATGTAAGACCTGTCTTTGTGGTGCCCTATTTTCTTTGGGCTATGGTTGTCAGCTTCTTCCACCCCAATTTTTTTTTTTTTTTCATCCTCTTTTGTGACCGCACTCAGCCAGTGAGCGCACCGGCCATCCCTATATAGGATCCGACCCCGCGGCGAGAGTGCTGCTGCGCTCCCAGCGTCGCACTCTCCCGAGTGAGCCACAGGGTCGGCCCCACCCCAACTTTTACATCTCATTTTCTTAGGCCTTAGGTGTCAGCTGCTGAGTTGATAGATTTATCTGGGTTAGTGGGAGAGGGCTAGAAGACCATATGAATATTTTAACTGTCTTTGGAGGCAATATTTTGCTTCCCCTTCCCCTCAATTATCTTAAAGCACTTTGACAAAACTGAGATGACTGTGTTACTATGTTAATATAACATTTCAGCATTCTTTTTAGTTGATCCATTAGTGAATGTAATCATCACGGGAATTATAGATCATGGAAGAGTAGGTGCATGCATGGTAGGATTCTGGTGAAGGTATTCATGGACATATGCAGTGTTTTCTTGGATTGTGTAATTAGTTTTAAAAATTTCATATTAAAAGTAAAAAATTTCTATTTTAAAACTTTTTCCTGGTTACAAAAAATGTTTTGGCAATTGTAGATAGTTTGGAGTATACTGAAATATTTATAGAAGGAAACAAAAATCAACTGTAATCCCTGTGTGCAGAAATTAAATTCTTTTAATCTTTTGGAGGCATTTCCATTTTTTCTCTTATTTGGAGCACGTGTGAGCGTTCATACAGTATATAGAGTTTTACATGATGTTTTACTTTGCTTAACATTGTATTATGAACATATTTCCATGTCATTAAAACTATTTGCAAATATGTTTTTTTTTAATGGCCACATACTATTTAGTCTTAGGGCTCTTCCATAATTCATTTAACCATTTCATATTGTTGGATAGTTAGGATGTTTCTAGTTTTTCACTGTTATGTAAAAATACTGTGATGAACTTTATAAATATACTTTATATATAAACTTTTGTCTGTATCTCTAGTTATTTTCATAGGATGTTTTCCTAAAAGTGGAGTTGGAATCAAGGATATGAACTTTTTACGGTCCCCAAATCCATATGCCTTTCTGGAAAGGTGGAGCCTTACACTCTCATCATAGTATAGAGTCGATGGAAAGAAGCTTTTGTAGTTTTTAAATGATACTGGTTAGGGCTGGCTTTGTTGAGGCCATTATAAAGGCTATGCCTTTATAAGAAGGATGTGGAATCACAGCTGACATGGTCCTTAGAAAATATCTAGTCCTACTTTGACATTTTCCAGATGAGGGAACTAAGAACTACAATGGTTAATTAATTGACTTACTCAAGATCTTATAGCTAGTAATTTGTTGAGCCAGGATTGGAGACTTGACTCTTTGTCCTGTATCTTTTCTTCCTCATCCTCCTGATCCTGATCTACCAGGATCAGAATTACAATTAGAGGGAGAAGAGCCTGTGGCCAAACGTTTTTTTTTTTTTTTTTTTGCCATGGCATAGCCTCTGCTTAGTGTTCAGTGCCATTACCCATCATCTGCCCCCACAGCATGCCTGTTCCCAGTATTTCCAGCAAAATCTCTGGAATTAATTCTTATAGGATAGGCTTGATTTGAGTTATGTGTCTTTCCCTGTGGACAAGGGGATGGACTACCTGGGCTGGGCCTGAGTAACATGCCCACGTGCATGGCCCTGGCTGAGGATGAGGGGGAAGTTGCCAGTTTAAGTCAAACCACATGGAGTGAGAATGAGAGAGAGGTGATTTACAGAAGAAAAGAGGGGCTCTGTGCCCAGAAGAAAGAGTGCCGGGCAGGCAGAAACAGCAGATGTCTGTGGCAAATGAAATGGAGCTGGCCAGAGGAAGCATATGCCATATACATGTAGAGGAGCAGCAAGCACACAGGCCATGGGCAGCAAAGAGCTTAGCACAGAAGAACTGAAATCAGACCAGGGGGCCGAGCCAAGTGAGTGAGATGCGGTGGTGGAGGAATGGATGGAGGGAATGGAACTGGAAAGGTAAGCAGAGGCCAGATCAAGCAGGACCTTATAGTTAAAATAGGGTGTCTGTATTTTATCCTATGAAAATGGGAAGTCATTGAAGGGCTGTAAGCAGTTTAGACTTCTAAAAAGATCACTCTGGATGCAGTGTGGAGAACGGATTGGAGAGGGCAAGAAGGGAAGCCGGGAGATCAGTCAATTAGGAAGCTTTTTTAGGTGAGAGATGAAGGTTTCTTGGACAGGGTTGGTGGCAATTGTGATACAGACAAGTGGAAAGATAAATGAGCTACATTTTGTGTAGATGGACAGAACCTAATGATTGACAGGATGTGAGGAGAGAAAGGATGAAATAGAGATCACTGGCTTGATGGACAGAGAGGGTGGAGTTGCCGTACTGTGGCACTGTTGTTGGATGTCGTGTTACTCAGCTTCTTCCACCTAGATTATAAGCTGCTTTAGAACGAGGATTAGGCAGATCAGGTGTTTCTTCACCGTTGATTCCAACACAGTTCTAAGGCATGTGACACAGGAACTTAGTTCAACAAGCATCAGGTGGGTAGTTGATCCTAAACTCCACTCCCAGGGTAAGCCTTGAGAGGAGGCTTGAAGAAACAAAAGCAAATCCTATTTGTTAGGATACTTATTGTTGTTGGTTTTTAAATTTGTTTAAAAAGATATAAATTATGTAAGAAGAAGTTATCATGAGCACAGAAAATGTAATCATACCTCAGAGCTAAAGAAATTTGCCCTAGATAATTCATGGATAGAGCTGGGACATTCTCTAATTCCTAGTATTCTCATTAAATCATCTAACCTATTTTTGTTCTTTTGGGTAATTTTTTTCTGCCTAAAAATTATGTTTCTTTTTTTATTTGATGCTCTTCTACATAATAAAAGTAAAACATCAAATAACTATATCTTTTTTGGTGGTTTCTGCACCTTTGATTCTTTTGATCCTCTCAGTTTCTTCTGGTCTCTCTCTTTTTTTTTTCCTTCTTTACCAAAAAGTTCATTCTGAAGTGCCTGTAAAAAGGGACTGAAACCAGAAGAAATCAGTCTAGTGACCCAGCAACACCTGAGGTAAGAGGGCAAGCTGAAGTGCTTCAAAAAATTTGCTTCTAGAACATCAGCACAGTACCTGGCTAGTGCACAGGAGACATTCACCAGGTGGTGGTTTAACATGCTCAGCCCACTACTTTGTGTTTCTCCATTCATGGCCATTGCTATCTCTGGCATGCTTTTTTTTTTTTGGTGGCCCACCAGTGCGGGGATCCAAACCCTTGACCTTGGTGTTATAATACCACCCTCTAACCTGCTGAGTTGACTGGCCAGCCTCTGTGACATGCTTTTCATTTCTTCCTAAGAAAAATTTTAAAACAGGAGCAATTAAATAGAGGTGGTTTGAAAGAGAATGCCTACAGAACCGAAGCTACCCTTACCTGGGGTGCTTACTCTGCAGGGCTGCTGTTTATGTCAAACGCAGTGGCAGTCACGTGATGTGCTTGGTCCTGGCTGGCACTTGGTTTTGAAGTCCCCATGCCAAAATGATAAGCTCCATTCCAACAAGCATTCACACTGTGGAGCAAAAACACATATTTTTGTTCTGTCATTTTTCCATTGCTGTAAATTTCTAAAACGATGATTAAGAGGATTTCAGAAACCAAAGTTATTTTCTCTACTCTTATTTGCATACTTCTGAAGGAATATTAGAACTTTTACTTCTGTTCCTTAGAAGCTTCTAAGGAAAAAAATGTCCCCAAACTTCGGGTTCTCTTTCACTCCCCCAAATCAGTACTTGTGTTTCCATGTAGTGATGTCATTAATGTTCCTGTGGAAAAATGCTGTAAGTAGTGTGTTTGGAAATAGAGCTGTGGAGGGGCCTGGCATGGGGGTTGGGTGAACATTTTTGAGTTGGGTAATTAGGTAGCTACAACCATGTGGAACAGAAGCAATGATTAGACTAATTAGGAAAGCTGTTTTGTGCCAGGGTGGACCCAAGGGATCATGGCCTAGAAATGCTGCCTTTCCTGATTTATTTATTGATGAAAAGCAGGTTTTGTACTTGGGGGTTTATTTACTTTTTAAATTAGAGATTTAATTGTCTGCTTTTCATCTGTTTCAATTTTATTTCTCTGATAATAGAGAGGCAGGCGTGTTGTATTTTACAGTTTGGGGATAGGGCTTTCCATCCCCATCACGATGCTGTTCTAGTGGAGCAGGTTAAAACAAAGTACCGAGTCTCAAGAACTAGAGTGTTTTATTTAGTCAGTATGTAGGTATAAGCAACTTTTCTAGTGACAGCCCTCTTTCTGGTCATCTTTATATACCTAATTTCTTCATGTACATTTTTTTTCCCTCTAACATTCCGTGGTGCCTACTGTGTGCCAGGCACTATTAGACGCAAGTGATTCAAAGATATCTAAGGACTTTGCTTTGTTTCATGTTAGTGCCCAGCTGCTAGTGTGGTGCTTGGCGCATGGTAGGTACTGTGTAAATATTTGTTGAAAGTATGACGGAGTTAAAGGCTAGGCCCTTGTTTCTTATTTTGTGTGTATACTCAGATTTAGCTCATGCAATTATAGCTCATGTTGAAAAATAGATTAAAAAAAAAAAACCAAAAACCAAATTTCTGTAAACCTAATGTCATTTATTTACTAGCAGTTTTTAAATTTATGCTAAACCTCTAAAAAGAATTTGCTTCTAAAACGCATAAATAATACCAGGAGTGCTGTAGATATAAAATATATAAAAAGATGAGTGAAAATGCTTTGCCAAATTATAATATGGCACTAAGTATAATTTACAAAGTACTCTTACGCACACCGTGTCCTTGGACCCTGCCATGAACTCTGTGACACAGGCAGGGAAACATTACTAGTCCTGTGATCATAGCGGTAGTTACAGTGGGCACTTGGTGCGAGGCTCAGAAAAGTTAGCTGATTTTCCTCAGATCTTCATGGCTAATGCATAACAGGACAAACTCCTCATCTCTTCACTCCTGGCTCTTTGCTCTGACACATTTTAGTCTGCTCTTGATAGGAGTACTCTCTTGATAGGAGTACTCTCTTGATAGGAGTACTCTCTTTTGTACCCAGTTTGCAGATGGCTAGGTTAGGCCCATGAATCCTTGAGGGACACTCAGTGAAGTGTCTAACTCTTCAAAAATAGCATTAGTGATAAATCTGCTAACCAGATAAACAAAATATAGCACCATTACTATATTTTGTTTATCTTTACTATATTTTGTTTATTTTTGTGTGTAAATTTATACATAAAAATACAAAAATTTATATTTACATACAAAAATACTTGAGATTTTTTCAAGCATTGAATGATTTTGTGCTGATTTGTCACTTCTTACCTCAAGCAAGAGCTGATGGGCTTGATAAGAGTGTGTCACGAGGTAGGAAAGAGCCAGATAAACTGTTTTGAAACCTCTGATCCCTGAGTATATTTTCTGACCTAAATTGAGATAATAATACAAACCTTCCAGGAGCATTCTAAGGATTAAATAAGAATCACAGTGCTGCTTATGTGAGGTACCCAATGTTTGATAGCAAAACCAAAATAAAACGAACAAATAAAAACAAGTAAAAAACTAAACACCAAAGATAGGGGCAAATTTCAGGTGCCTTTGAATACTTTATCACTAAAATTCTAATTATAATAATATAATTATAATTTTAATAACAAGAGGTGACCATGAGATAATATACCCCCATTTCCTCCCCTCTCTCTGTACCCTGGAAGCTCTGCATTCCTGGGAAGGACACCGGACTACGCACAGTAAGTGCATTGAGATAGTACTGGGAGGTTAGCTGTGTCTGGGTTGTACAGGTCTGGCTTCCCCAGCAGCTCGTGAGCTGCTTTATAGCAGAGATAGAGTCATATTCACATTCCTAATGCCTTCTGTAGTGTTTGCATGCAGTAGGCCCTTCACTAGTGTTTATCGTATGTATATATTTGATTTCCACATGAGATTGTAAGCTCTTTGCAGTCAGGGAACCTGTTATACTTTTGACTTTTTCACAAAATCTACTAAAATATAGGTAAGTATATTTAAAATATATTTTAAATTATTTTTAAAATATTTAAAAATATATTTTAAATATATATTTTTTTGTATATTTAAAATATAGGTAAGTATATTCCAGCCAAAACATCTGCTCCACAAAGGCATAACTGCTACAATCCATTTCTTCTTGGATCTGGAGAATGACCAAGTTATAGCTTAGCCCTTTCATTAAAGACACAGTGACTTGAAATGAGAAATAAAAGCAGATCTCTACGTCACCTTAAAAAAAAAGTATTATATGCTAATTAATAAATCAAATAATAAATAAATAAATAAGTTATGTAATAAGTATTAATTCAGTCAAGATTAAATTTGATTTCTGCGGGCTGAGCCCGTGGCACCCTCGGGAGAGTGCGGCGCCGCTGGGAGTGCAGCGGTACTCGCGCCGCGGGTTCGGATCCTATATAGGAATGGCCGGTGCACTCACTGGCTGAGTACCGGTCACGAAAAAGACAAAAAAAAAAAAATTTGATTTCTGCATAAAGACACTCTTCTACTTCTCAATCCTTTGGAGGTTTCCACAGCAGAGAAAAACAAAAACCATTTCTTTACGCAATAAATGACTTAATAACCTACTTTTGCATTAATGTATTTTATGGGTAGAAGAGCATTTTTTTTTGTACTTTGAAAAACATGATTTGTTTAATATCAAAATAAGGACTTCACTCACATATAAGCTGTAATAAAATATTAGTAGTAAAATAATAATATTTTCCTTGGAAGAAACATTGGCCAGACCATACCAAAATAGCAATTTCTTTTTTTGGAGTGAAAGATGCTGTTGATTCTATTAATTCAAATGCTAAAAGTTCTCTTGTCGAGTGAGAATATGCTGCTTAAGATAAAACTCAGTTTACTTCATGTAAGAGCTATTCATTATGAGTAGAAAGATCTGAAGAATCCAAAGTAAAAACAAGACATTCTGGTTTTAATTACAATGTATAAAATTTAAAACATGGATCCATGGTCTAGTTGGATATACTTCTTGGTGACATACATTTTAGGAACATTTAGGGAAAAAATAAAATAAAGGTATTATATGAGGGATCTTCAAAAAGTTCATGGAAAAATTGTATTTTTTTTTAAATTCTATTTTTCCATGAACTTTTTGAAGTACCTACGTATACTGCCTTCTCCCAAAGTCTTGGTGGTTCTCCTGTTTAGTGATTTTATTTAGCTGTCATGGAGTCACAGAATTTTAAACCAGAAAAAGAATCTCAGAAGTCTCTTCTTACCCATTCATCCTCTAGATGAGAAATTAGGCCCACAGTAGTAAAGAGACTAGACTGAGGTCATATAGCCAACTCTAGCAGGAATGTAGGCATTCGGACTGCCTGTATGGCTTGCTTTCTTTGAGACTGAATTGCTTTGCTGCTCCCCAGAAGTTCTTCTGTGGTTGTCGTCTATTGCTGGTCTTAGTGTAGTGATAAGAGGGATAAGAAGGTGGGAGAGAAAAAGGGAGAGAGGTTCAGAGAGAGGGAGTCAGTATCAGTGAGAGATTGAGAGATGGAGAGACAGAGAGGACGATAAAGAAAAGTGTATGATCGCTTTACTCCTCAGAAGTGGTCCCGTAAAGCAGTGATCTGAAGCAGTGTCTGGTGCATAAACAAGGTGAGGAGACTGGCAGTGGTGCAGATCTAGGAACATCCTACACCTGCTGCCCACTGCTCCCTACTCCTGCAGTATAAACCCCATTGCCAAATTACTGTCTGTAGGCTTTTTGAACCTAGTTCAGTCCAGTCCGTAGACTTAGCTGTCTCAGGTTACATAGAGATGTTAAGGAGGGAAGAGGCAAATTGAAATTTGCATCGTTGATAGTTTGTCAGTTTTCAGATTTTTCAAATCTCACCAACAAGATTTTTTGAGTATAACCTCACATTTCTCTGTTTTCAAATCTGAACAAAATCCTTTCACCTTCCTTGCTTATTCAGGGCTTGATATCTCAAGACGAGTCATGATGCAAAATAAATTTCAAAAAGTATTTTGAATGTTCTAGTTATTCTTTTCCAGTTCACGCAGGGTCTATTATGGAATTGCTGCCGTGGAACAAGTGTTGCAATCCAATGTGTTTGCGTGCACTGGTTTCAACCCTGCTGCGGTGCCCTCTGTACTTTCAGCCAGCTTCAGCTCTAAGCTGTGTTACCTGCTTTGGCTACTGTGTCATTTACGTGGGGCCAGATTCTGGTTCTTAAATCCTAGCACACCTCCCTGAAGTCAGGTGGGAGCTTGGTCCAGTGGAAGATGGCAGTCTTAGCCACTGATTATCAATTGCTATGTGCCTTATTGGTGATCATATCTAACTTACAGGTTCTCAGGAAAACATGTGTTATACACTTGTTTTTACCTTAAAGTCTATCTCTGGTTACATCATTGGAAGCGTCTCAATTTAACCTCTTCCTTTGTAGCTTCTCTGGTTGGAATCAGTTATGACAGTTAAAATTTAGTACATAAGCAATGTATGTTCATTTTAGGAAAATCAGAAAATAGGGATAAGCAAAAAGAAAAGGGTATAAGTAATCTAGAATCCATCCCCCAGAGAAACCACTGGTGACATTTTAGTGCATATCTGGATTTACTTATGTACATTTATTCATATAACATTAAATATATTTTAATAAAAATGAATTTGTGCTATACATATTGTTTTGCATTTCTCATTTGACATTCTATACAACTCTCATATCAATGAATATAATTTGTATTTTCAAAAGACAAATCTCTTTGTTACTGTCTTTTTAAATATAATTAAGTATAAAGAAAACAAAAAAGGTCCATTATCTTAGAGCCCATGTAGACATATTAAAATGATTAGTAATAAAACAACTAACATTAACTGGTTGCATACTTCGGTTTTGTTATCCAGTTCACTACTGATGGACAATTTGGTTCTTTCTAGATATTGGCAATTATAAGCAATGCAGCAATAATATTCTTATACAAATACTTAATCTTTATGGAGTGATAAAATCAGTTACTATAAGTAAATACATAGAACAATGTCTGCTACTTAGTAGGATCAGTGGTTTCTGTTACTACTAATACATGTGCCACACACTGTGTTAGAATTTAATTTCATCCTTAAAATATCCCTATGACGTAGTTACTGTGATTATCCTTTTTTTACATTTGAAGAAACGAAGGCCTACAGAGGTTAAACAGTTCTCCTGTGTCACATGGTAAGTGAAATCTAGGATTTGAACCCAGCTATCTGATTCTGGAACACATAGTCTTGACTACTTCCATCTCTATGTGCCCAACCTCAAGATGGCAGGGAATTGTTATTTTTCCCAGTGCCAGAGATGGAAGAGACCCTGATATTGGTAAACATTAGGAATGTCTACATACACTCCCACCAGGAGAGTATGTATGAGTGCCTGTTTCAAAACGCCTTTGCTAGTCCTGGGTATCATGGATGTTATAATTTTTAATAGGTGAAAAATGGTATCCCAATTTGATTTGTATTTATTTAATAATGAGTAAGGTTGAACAATGTATATGTATTGGTCATTTGTATTTCTTTTTTCTGTAAACTGCCTTTGTTCATTTTTCTGTTGGATATTTTATTTTTAAAAAGGATTTTTATGAGCTTTCTGTAAAATAAGGAAATTAGCCTTGGAACTCTCATATGCATTGCAAATATTTTTTCAACATAAACACTTTTGGTGACTATATTTTCCATCATATGGTGATATTTTAATTTATTTGAATGGTGGAACTTTTGTTGGTTCCAGTTTTTCATTACAGTGCTGCCAAGAACATCCACTTATTTTCTCAGGAACTTTCTTAGAAGTGTAAATGGTAGATGGAAGGGAATACATGTTTTCTTAGAAGTGTAAATGGTGGATGGAAGGGAATATATGTTTTAGTATTTCTTCTTTTGTAAATTGCCTATTCATGCCTTAAGGAGGATTTTGGACTTTATGTACAATTTTTAAAAATTCTGGGGGCCAGCCTGTGGCTCACTTGGGAGAGCATGGTGCTGACAACACCAAGTCAAGGGTTAAGATCCCCTTACTGGTCATCTTATAAGAAAAAAAAAAAAAATTCTATTATTCCAGTTATCTAATAGTGGAATGAATGGCCCACTTTCCCATCACTAGTGGTATTAGAGCAGAAGTTAAGATACTAGAACTGTTGAAGGAAAGTAATGAATATCAACTTACTGTATTATGAGTTAGCCATTTTATACTTGTTATCTCTTTTAATCTTTCTGTTTTAATCTAACAGTTAAAGAACAAGAGCTTTGGCAGTCCAAGTGACTTATCCAGGGTTCCAGAGTTGTAAATGTTAGAAATAGACTATAAACCCTCTTCTTCCTGACGTTATAGCATGTGCTGCTTTCATCCCACCATGTAACCTTCCACTCCTGGGCCATATCTTGTTTAAGAAGGTGTATTTACATTAGGTGGTTAAGTTAGCTGGTTGAAATCTAGGGTACGTTTTGCAAAAAAGATGAAAATATCAGAAATATCTATCTAGAAATACTCTAATGTGAAATAGGTAACTTAGAAACTTAGTGTTCTTTTATTTTTATTTTTCCAACTATTCCATTAAGTACCTTGATTACTGGGGACATAGAAAATAGGGAAGGATGAGGCAAAGACCTTTTGCATAACAGCTCTGACTTCTTCCTCTTCCCCACACTTCCAGCCCTTGTCACTGTATTAGTCCTTTTCTGCTGCTTATAGCAGAATACCTGAAGCTGGGTAATTTATAAAGAGATGAAATTTATTCCTTACAGTCTTGGAAAATGGGAAGTCCAAAGTTCAGAGAACACGTCTGGTGAGGGTCTTCCTCTGGGTGGTGACTCTGCAGCGATGCAGGGTGTCACATGGCAAGAACAGGCTGAGCAAGAATGAACTAACTTTCTCACTTGTTCTCCTTATAAAGCCATCAGAACCATGCCCGTTACTCCATGAATGGGTCAACCCATTCACAAGGGCACAGTCCTCACAATCTAATCATCTCTGAAAGGACCCACCTTTTTTTTTTTTTTTTTTTTTGAAGATGACCGGTAAGGGGATCTTAACCCTTGACTTGGTGTTGTCAGCACCACGCTCACCCGGTGAGCTAACCAGCCATCCCTATATGGGATCTGAACCTGTGGTCTTGGTGTTGTCAGCACCACACTCTCCCGAGTGAGCCACGGGCCGGCCCTTTTGTTGTTTTTTTTGTTTTTTGTTTTCTGTTTTCTGTGTCATTTCTTATTGCTTTTTCTTTTTTTTTTTTTTTTCTTTTAACTTCTCAGTATACATTGTAGTTGACTCTAATTGGATTTCCTGCCCTCTTAATGCTGCTACAATAGAGATCAAGTTTCTAATACGTGAACTTTTGGGGGACACATCTAACCCATAGTGCCACTTTTGAAAGCTTTGCTTTCTGCCTGCCATCCAGCAGGCCTCAGAACTCCCAGCCAGGGAGTGAAACCTCTGCCTGCCTTTTGTCCTTTCCTCACTGGTGCCTTTCTCTTCACACTGGTACTTTGAATGCTTCTTTCTCTATTTCCCCAGTGCCATGGCAACGGTACAAGGTAACACTTTCCTTGCAGTCAAGGAAAAAGACTTTGTATTTTTCTTCCCCTTTGACCTCTTATTTTCATTTAGCACTGGGGTCCACCCTTTCCTCCAGTGAAATGCAAGGAAGTACTGAACCATAGTCAAGACTGTAGGACCTGCTGGATGTAATAGCTAGTAGGCCTGCTGCTGTACTTTGCAGCAGTTTGAACCAAGGCCTCTCCTGAGCACTGGTTCTAGAATAGTATCCATTATGCCCTCTTTTTTTCTGCTCCTCTGTCCCTTCACTCTCTGTGCCTTTTTTCATTTTTTACTTGGCATGTTATACAAGGATACTTCAAAAAGTTTGTGAAAAAATAGAATAAAAAGATAATGCAAATTTTTCCATGAGCTTTTTGACATACCCTTGTATATTAGAAGTTTGTTCAGTCTCCCTCACTAGAATGTAGTGTCTAGGAGAGTGGGATTTACTTTTGTTCATTACTCTACGTGTTCCCTGGGACTAGCACATAGCAGGGGCTCCAAAGTTTTTTTGCTGAATGGCCACAGGACTTGGTTGTGGAAAGCCTGATTTTGTTTCATTGGATTTGCTCTCTTTGCATCGCTTTCTTTCTTGAAGGCAAGGTTTGCATTATGTTTGGCCCTCCCTGGGAAATTTGGTCAACTCCAGGGGATTTTGAAGTCCATGGGGTCCCAGGGCCTGAGCCAAGTGTACGAGAGGATTGCAGTTGAACATTTGACATAAAAGCTTTGCTTTTGAAATAACTCAGACTTTGGTTTGATTCCCGGCACCCACATGGTTTTAGTCACTGTATGAGCTTGAGGAGGGCTTTCGGAGCCTGTTTTCACATCTGTATCATGCATAATAATACTTACCTCCTTGGCTTGCAGTGATTAACTCTGACAATGTGTGGAAACAACTAGAAGAAAAATAAGTGATGGTGGTAATGTGGTTGTTAGTATTTTAGTTTTCTTCTGTGTAATTTTCCATTAGTAAATGGGGTTATTTTCTCAATTGTATTGTAGGCTCTTCAGTGTAATGGTTAAAAGCTGGCTTGGTTGGCTTTGGTGTTTGACTGCCTGGAATCTGTCCTCCTCCTGCCATTTAACAGCAATGTGACACTGGGCAAGAACGAACCTCATTTGTAAACAATAAATGGTTGTAGTAATAGTACCTACCACAGTGGATATAAAGATTCAATGAAATAGTGCTTAAGTTCAAAGTTTTTTCTATAGGCAGCACCCAATAATGCATATCTTATAGATTAACAGTAAAAGTTAGTAGAGGCGAAAGAAATTTAGACTTCATCTAGTTCAACTCCAGTACTTCTGCTTTGTTTTTAATTGTGCCTTCCAGAGCAATCAAGAACAAGGTGGTATCCTTTTCAGACACAGTCTTTCATATATTTAAGACTGGGTTTTATTTAGAACTGAGTTTTGGCCCCCAGAAATTCATATGTTGAAGCCCTAACCCCGGATGTGATGACTGTATTTGGAGATAGGACCTTTAGGGAGGTAATTAAGGTTAAAGGAAGTCATAAGGGTGGGGCCATAATCCAACAGGACTGATGTCCTTATAAGAAGAGGAAGAGCCATGTGAGGACACAGCGAGAAGGCGGCTGTCTACACGCAGGAAGAGAGTCCTCACCCGAAACCAATCCTGACATCACCTTCATCTTAGACTTTTGCCTTTAGAACTGTCAGAAAAATGTCTTGCTCAAGCCACCCAGACTGTGGTATCTTGTATGGCATCCTAAGCAGATTAATACCGATCTTCCTTTTCTCACATCATCATCCCCATCTTATCTTAGTTCTTTTCTTGAAAGAGTTTTCAACTGCCTCTGTATCCTAGTTCCCACTGATACTTTCAAGTGTGTCAGTGTCCTTTTTAAAAAGGGAAGCCCTGAGTTGAACTGAGGACTCCCAGGTAGTCTGAGCAGTTTGAGTCCTGGACACAAACCTTCTAGTGAAATCTCAGATTGTGTTAGGTAGTTTACTGAATAAACCACCAAGACTTAGGTCTAACTCATCCTATGTTTGGTCTGTAATTTTAGTTCAAATTCAAAATTTTATCTTTTTAATTCCAGCTTTTTTTTTTCCTTCATACTATGGAAGTCTTTTTTTTTTAGAACCCTAGTTGGATAGGACCTTAGAAGTCTGGACCAACCAGCCTACCCACTTACCCAGTTCTGGCCCTTTCCATGCTGTGTGTCTTAGTTTGAGCTGCCATAACAAATTACAATAGCCTGGGTGGCTTAAAAACAAACATTTACTTCTCATGACCCAGACGCTGGAAATCTGAGATCAGGGTGCCCTCATGGTCTGGTTCTTGGTGAATACCCTCTTCCTAGTGTATATGTGTCCTCACATGGTCAAAAAAGACCTACCTGGTTCTCTAACTCATTCTTATGAGGGCACTGATCCCATTCATGGGGGCTCCACACTTATGAGCTAACTACCTAAACTTTCTTATCCCCCCCTGTAATTTGCTCTAAACAGTATAACAGTATTTTAGTATCATTGGGGAAAATCAATTCAACTTGGTTTTTACAAGCCAAAATTAGAAAGATAAGTGTATCTATAAATAGATAAAATAGGAACCTAATTGGCAGAGGGATACTCTGGTTTGTTTTAATGAGTAGGTTTCATAAGATCATTCTCTATGAAAATAGGTTGAGGATATAGGCTATTCACTCCTTAGTATTTGAAACAGTAAGATTCATAACTTTCTTTTTCTGTTTTGTATAATTAGCATTAAATACATAGTATTTTAGAACTGGGAGGGACCCTACAAATCCTATCTTTGTGCTAGGTTCCCTTCATTTTTTTTGTAGAAATCAAAGGCAGATGGGTGGTGGGTTCAGCTTCCCTGTGCTGAGGCCAGGGGGCAGCGACCTTCCTTCGCCCATCAGATTGGGCACGTGATCTGAGCACAGCCAATCTGATCAACCCTGGCATTTTCTTAGGGGAGTGGTCTGAGCACCTGTCTATGAAGACTGTTGGGGACAGCTGGGATGGTTGAGGGGCCAATGTCCCAATGGCAGATGACACTGTTTAGGGTCCAGAGGCCAGGTACGCAGAGGTGACTGTCTACAGTGGTGAAGCCATGGTTGCAGCAGTGGCTCCAACAGGCTGTTGTGTGGTGGGACCTTGGCTGTGCTTTGCCCTGCCTTTGTCCCTGCCGGCTTGAGCCCAGGTTTCCAGCCCTCCTGCAGACAGTGAGCTACCCAAAACCTTGCTGGTGAACAAACACCTTTTCAGCCTAAAGTAATGTGCCAGATTCTTGCTTTTAACCAGGATCCTAGATGGGTACATCCTTATTCGACTGTTTTCAAGTTGTTGTGTCAGATTCTGGTTTTTATTCATCCTTGCCTAAGCACATGTGAGGTTTGCATGTTCTGGTTAAGGAGTGCACTCCCTAGGGTGGATAATTGCTATTTATGTGGCAGTTAGGAATTATTTCTTCCCATTCTTAACTGATTAATTTTCAGAGTATTGTTCCGGGAAAGACTTAATTTTATTTACCCTTTCAAAGCAGGTACTGTTAAGAGAAGGAGGTCAGGCAGGGAACATGCCAGCATGTTGGCATTTAGGACACGGACACTGTTATAAAAAGGTAAAGCTGTGTCTGAATGGCCATTAGAAAGATTAGAAACTAAATAGGAACACTGAAATTTTTACAGAGCTGCATGGGAGAGCTCTAATTGCAGATATAAGAAAATAAGGTATGTTGGTTTGTCAGTGATTGGATATATTGGGGGAAATGAGGTTATTTTTGTGCTTTTATTTTTCCTTTTTCCTAGCATATATTTCTTACTTCAAAGAACCAGATAATAATAATTTTATTGTATATGTATATAATATATATTATTAGCAGGAATGTACATAAACTCTAAACTCTTAAAGCTGTAGGTATTTTTGAGGGTGTTTTTAAAATCCCCTTTGGGCCATTCATATGAAGACTGTGTTTGTCTGTGGTATCTGCAGATCCATAATAATGGAGCCATCATTTTCTTCTGCATATTTACTTTTTGTGACTAGAATTTTCAGACTTCGAAAGATCCCTGGGTTTACTTTAAACAGGTACATTCACAGGGATTCAGGTCTGTACAGTATAAAAGGCAAAGCTAATAGTAATGGGAGATCCCATATAATTTGGATATTGAATTTTCCTAAAGATGAACATTCGAAAGATCAGGGGCATTTGATTAATGTGATCTTAAGCTATTTGGCTAAAAAATCTTAAGGGAATTTTTCTTGCTTATTAGTACAGTTTTGTGAATACATGGGACAAATAGGTATAGTGACCTCTCTTTAGAAATGGCCACTAAATAAAAAGTTGTTGGTATAAAATAATTTTTTAACAAGGCCTAAAACATGTATACTTTGTATTTTATTACTGAATCATCCCTCCCTCCCCTGCCAGGAATTTATCATTTACGGTATTTTCTGGTCATTACCACAAATTCAGAGTGTATTTTGGATTCTGAATGCAATTAAAGTGTGAATAATACTGTAGTCATTTTATTGCTGGCTGCCTGTTTCATCTAAATTCAGATATTTTATTTTCAGGTTTTAATTAAGACAATGTATGTTGTTGGGACAGTCAAAGAATATTTGTGGGCAAGGGATTTTTAAAAGAATGTATGACCGTGATGTGACTTTGCTTAGCACCTCACAGCTGTTATTAAAATAGAGCCCAAAAAGGTATACCTCTCTGGAGTATTGCAGAATACTAGCTCCTCCCCACCCCCAGAGAAATGTTTGTTAAATAAATAAATTTTGTATTGTAACTTAAATATTTAAAAGAATTCTGTTCTTTTCAAAAATTTGTCCACCCCCAGAGAAATGTTTATCAAATAAATAAATTTTATATTGTAACTTAAATATTTGAAAGAATTTTGTCCTTTTCAGAGTAGACACTTGGAAGGTTATACACTTATTTCTGGGATGTTGCAATAGGTTAACACATTGTTGGATGTTTATTTCTTTGGAATTGTATTTTCTTCATTGCATTTTTAAAACCTATCCCCAGTAGTGGTGGACCTTTACTTTTTTTGTGGGTGGATGTTATTTTGAGTCAGGCCACAACTTTTTAAAGTTTGTTCTGTAAGCTAGGTGATAGCATGCTGGGAAATAGTTTTCTTTAGTCAGACATGAGTTGTGTCTGTAAAGAAACCTGTTTTGTATGATGTGAAAGCTGGCTTCGAAGGCTATTTCAGATCAGGAATTCCACATGATTTGCTCAAGGTTCCTTGAAATAACGTGTGGTTTCCTAGAGTGACTACTTGGATGTGGACAATTCATTTAGATATATGACGGTACTTCAAAAAATTCATGGAAAGATTCTTATTATCTTTTAATTCTGTTTTTTTAACGAGCTTTTTGTAATACGCTTGTGTGAAGTTTCTCCATATGATTTTCCTTATAACCTGCATGTTACTTTTATGTGCCTCCATCTCTGGTTACTAACTTGATCATGTGACTGTTTTGGCAGTTAGTGGATGTTTTTAGAAAGTATAAGGAAATCACTTCTCCCAACATATGCAGTTATTTGCCCTTCCTAAATTTGCTAATTTTCTGGTTGAAATAGTAAAGAAAACACTGTTCTTTTAACAGTCAAAGGAACTAAGGTGCCAGTTAAAGGACTTTAGCAGGGTGAACCTGATATTTGTTAGGCATTCTAAAAATAGTTAAATGAATAGGTGTAAGTAACTTTCAATGTTGTCCAGGTTTAATGTGGATATAGCATTTTACTTCTGGTAATCTTAAGATACTTTTATAGAAGATCTGAAGTGGAATTCTACTCTGATAGGTCTTAAAGCCCAGGTGAAAAGAAAGCTGAGCAAAAGCCTTAATGGAAAGAAGTGTGCCCATCTTCGTGGAATGGTTTGGGCCAGGAAAGTAGATTGTAATAATTTTTACTCTTAAGTTTCTTAGTTCTGTTTTTTAGAGCTTCTCAAGTGTTTCCCTCGAACTACCCCTAATAGCCAATTATGACTAACATCCTTTCTTCTCCTACCCCAGCCTTGCTTGTGTATATAACCTGAAGCTACCTGCTTAATGGTATTATTTCTTTTATGACTTATTTAAAAAATTCATGCCCATTTTGCATTTCATTTCAAAGATAGATTTATTTTAATATAAAAATCAGAGTTTAAATGACCATCCATTCAAACCGAGCTCCAAGAAAATATGCCTGTTTGTACAGAGACTTGGCGTAGCTCTTGGGCACACTGCTGAGTGACCCTGGAGTCACTCTTAGTGAGAAGCACAGTTGACAGTTGTAGGGCATGAGTAGAAGCCAAGAGGTCTAGAGGAGTATGTGTTTTAAAAAACTACTTTATTTGACGTAGTTTTTTTTTTTTTTTTTTTTTAAAGATGACCGGTAAGGGGATCTCAACCCTTGGCTTGGTGTTGTCAGCACCACGCTCAGCCAGTGAGCAAACCGGCCATCCCTATATAGGATCCGAACCCGTGGCCTTGGTGTTATCAGCACCTCACTCTACCGAGTGAGCCACGGGCCGGCCCTGACGTAGTTTAGATTGTAAAAACTTTGTGAGAAGTAGATCGGCAGTCCTTCGGGAAAGTATGTAGTATACAGCTGCCTGATTAAGAAATCCATTTTATCTCAGTGAGAAGTATTTCCTTTAAAATAGCCCAGTGTATTCAATGCTTTACTGAGATACAAATCAACTGTTTTCCTGACTCTAGGACTGAGTGCCAGCTGTAATCCTGGGAAAAGTTATACAGCATGGTTTTTTTTTTCCTTTTCATTTTGTGAAGGGAGATTAAAATACTTGCTGCCTACTCCTCTCATCAGGTGTTGTAAGGATTAATGAAATCATGATAGTAATATGCCTTAAATTCACTGGAAGAAATGGGCACAGAAGACCCCAAGTGTTATATTACCAGGAGTTTAACTAAGGTGTGGCTTTTCCTCTGCTATTAAGCTTCTGTTTATTTTGTTCACATGTTTCTTTAAACAATAAAATAAAGTGCTTTATTAAGCATAAGGCCCATCTAGCAGGTGGTGTGATAATATCCACGTGTCAAAATGACGAGTGGACCTGTTGGCTTCACCTGCTGCCATCCATCTCAAGAATCCTGCACGCATGTTGAATTGGATAATTTTCCTGTAGAACACTTACTGCATTTTGCATCTTCAATTCTACTTGTAGGGACTCACCTTCTTCAATAACTTTAGGCTATAACTTTTTAAAGCATAGTTTATGCCTTGTGCTTGGCTTGAGTGGTAAATTGTCATCTTGGCAACCTGATATGAGTGCATTCTCACTAGGTAGTGTGATGCATGCTGTCACCCCCACTGAGAGGGTGATTGGATGAGAGAGCAAGGCCTGGCCAGCAGATCCTGTGTTCCTTGTGTGAATGGCCCAATAGGGCTGCTGGTTCCCGAAGGGCACATCCTAATCTCCATAGGTGGATCTGACCCTAATTTCACTTGGAGAAACTTCCCTTGGGCTTTGACATGATGTGCTCATACATCTTTAGGTAGCCAAAACCTAATTTGTGTAACTCAGTTTAAGAGTCAGGTGCCACAGTGTTCAGAAAGACATTTTTTCTGATGTACAATGAATGAGACTACTATAATAAAAAATAGCAAGGTTTAAAATAATGTTGATATTCAGGATGGCAAAATTGGGAGATGTGGAAATGAGATGGGAGAAATATAATTTTAAACTTTTTGGAGTCCACTGAAATATAGTGCTGAATTGTTAGCATATTCTAAGCAATGAGTTAGACACATTTAAAAATAACTTTTTAACGTGAATGAACCTTTTTATGAGCTGAGCTTCAATGAAGAATAAGTTGGTCTTGCAAACTGTGTTTTAGTAGTCTTTTAAAAATTTTAGGGCTGGGATTTTTAAAACTATCTTAGGACTGTAAAAGTAAAAATTCTGACCAAAAGGCAACACAATAATTGTAGTTCCTGATATATAGCCCTGTATAGAAATCTGTGTCACCTTGTTTACAATGTTACACTTTCTTTGAGTTCCAAAATATGCAAAAGGGGTGGCTTGGGTGTAAGATGGAGACCCCTGACTCTGAGTGAATTGAGAATAGTGTTAGACCCTGGAGCCTTTTGTGCTTCTGTGGGGAAAAAACAGCCAGTTCAGACCCACTCAGGACACTCCAGAAGCTTTGGAGATCAAGAGAGGCCTTGCCATAAAGAAGTCAAGAGTAGCTGGTTGCTCACCAAGTAACACTTTAAGGAGGTAATCATTGCTTGTCCTATGAATTGGTTCTAAGGCAACCCAATCTTTGAAGTAAAAAATAAGTGCTTTAGGCTGTAAGGAATAAAGCATTCATTTTGTGCAGTGTGACCAGTGTTATTCATTAGAATTAGAGAATAGTATTTTTTATAATTTATTTTAATTGAGCCATTTTGCTTGTAAATACAGGGAAACATAGGTAGAAACTATGCATATATGTGGTGTCTTCTTCCTAAGGTATTATTTCTTTCCTCTGTGCATGACAAAGTTCTACGTATTGGGGTTAAATTACCCAAAGCAGGCACCACCATTCACAGAAAGGTAGCAAGCAAATAGTAACAAGTATGGAATGCCTAGGATGAACCAACCCATTTGATGGGGCCAGTTTTAGACCTCTTACTCTTTCCAGTGATACTTGCTTTGTGTACCAATAATGTGGTCTCTATACTTTAACTATAAGCAAAGTCTTAAATACTGCTATTTTATTAAATTTGGAGTATTATTAATAAGTTATTTATACCCAAGATGTTGTTATTGACCATTCATTTCCCTTTTCCCTCATTTCTTATTTTCTCAGCATGTTGCATAGCAGAAATGCTTGTGCAAGATAAATGTAAGGAGCCTGGCTGGTTAGCTCACTTGGTAAGAGAGTGTGCTGGTAACACCAAGGTCAAGGGTTTAGATCCCCAAACCAGCCAGCTGCCAAAAAACAAAAAGATAAAATGTAAGGAACTAATCAATGAAAGAAAGTGAGCTGAGATGCCAGGTACCATTCAAGCTTTATTAAAGAACGAAATCTGCTGGGCTGTGCTCAAAATGGAGGACAGCCTGGGACTGCCCTGAAAATGGTGGACAGCACCAGGAGTGGGGGTGGTAGAGCTTACATCGTGCGCCAAGGGCTGGCTGATACCATCAAGGAGGGTCATTATGCTAATATGGATTGGGGTGGAGAACTGCGTCCTTGTGGAAGCAAAAGGGGTTTCTGTTTAAGGCAGGAGGCTTCTCATAAAGGGAAGCAGGGAGGGGAGGAGGTGGGTGGTGCCATTTTGTACTTGGGCTTGTCTAAAGGGTGCTGGTTATGTTGCAGATCTATTAATCAATGGTTCTAATTTTTAAATGTTTTGATGGTCTCTACTGACCCGTCTGAGTAATTTTTTTTGAGACAGGAGGATTGAATTTGTTTTGTTGATGCCTTGCATTTTAGTTGTTGCTAGCCAGGTATGTATAAAATTAGAAAAAAAACCCACCTAAGGTTCATAAATGAGAATCCGTAATGCACAGAAACCTTAGAGACCCTGGTATGTTTATGAGAAAAGTTTTGGAGAAAATTTTTAGTTTTAGAAGCAGAAATTAAGGGGATCAGTTTTCTATGGTTTGTTGTAAATGGGAATATATATAGTGTCTAAGCTGAACTCTTCCAAAGATCATGGCATATCTTGGTTCCACCATTTGCCTGATGTAACTTTTAACCTTTCTGTGTTCTCTTTATCGTTGAGATGGGAGTGATAACAGAACCTAGATCTTCAGGTAGTTGAAGAAAGGGTTAATGTGATAAGATAAAGTTCTTTGCACAGTGCCTGGCTTACAGTATATAATCATGCGTAACTTATTTTTAAGAAAAAAAATTTTTTTTAAGCAACCAAGAGCAGTCTAGGCATAGTTAATTCTTCAGCAGTTGGAGGTATTTAAATTTCTGGGCAGGATGCTGTGGAGGGGATTCAAACATCAGCTTAGGTACACAACTGGCATATCTCCAAGTCTCTTCTCAACTTAAGACTGATTTTTTTACCCTGTTTTTTAAAAAAAAGGCATTTCCTTGGAGATGCATTAACAATACAGTTGGCCATTTTTTCCAAAGCAACATTTTCTCCCCACTGCCCCCCTATACCTTTTGCTGTGTCTGTATTGGCATATATTCTGAACTTTAAGTAAAAGCAAAGATTTATCACTTTTTTAATGTTGGAGAAACTTTTAAAGGGAATTCTTACAATAACGTTTTAAGAATCACAATTGACCTATTATTTTAAGTATAAGTTTTTTGTAAAATGAAAGCCAGTGTCGTAGATTTCACATGGTCTTAGCAGGAAAGCAAGCCATTGGTTAGTGATGTTCGGTATGGGCTTGAGCCGGTGAATGCTATGTATTGGAGGAAACGCATACACTGCTGACCAGGATTTAGGAATTTTTTTGTTAGACAGTATATCTGATTTATCATGGCATTTGACTCAGGACACATAAAATACCTTTATGGTAATTTTAAAGACCTCTGTAGGGGAATATTTATATTTACAAATACCTTCTGTATACATATATTTAGTTTTTTGCCTTTTTTGTTGTTTTTGTCTTCCTTTGTCTTAAGAGAGCTTAAATTGTAACCTTCTCTGTGATCTGTACCACTGTCCCATTGTATGGATAACTCCGTGGACTACTTTAAAAAGGTAGTATTGTTTCTACCATTGCTTCATTAACAATGCATTTGCTTAGGGAGTTTCTTCTTCAGATGTAGCTAAAATTTCTCTTTTGCTGAATTTCTCTCTCTTTCAGTGTGGAGTTGTAAAATGTCTAATTGTAATTTTTTCTCTAACCACTAGTCTTAAACATATGATTACCCCTGAATTTTTTGGGGGGGGGTATCTTCCGTAAGCTTTTCTTCTCCACCCAGAGCCTCATTTTCAGCTCCTTAAATTGTCTTCATTATTCTCTCCAGTTAAGCTTGGAACTCTAATAAGGATCTAATTGGCATCTGTTGGTTATACATGGAAAGAGTATAAAAGTGACTTACTACCTCCTGTTTTTAACAGCTCTGTTATGTGAGCAGTGTAACTAAGCAGCACTTTAATAAGCAGCAGTGACATACGGCAATCCTTAGTGTATCTATGCATTTCCTAATCTGTTTTTATGATTTTTTTCAGTTCTTTTATGGACATCTTTCCATTATTTTATGATTTCTGCTTTAATTTATTACTGTGACATGAAAGAACACTTTTCCGAATCACATCTAAATAACTAGTTTTCTTTCTTGCTTCTTCTGTCTTGTCTATGCTGCTTCTTTGTATTTTGTATTCTAATCAGACATGCCATTGATTATTAATCTTCAGAAAACACCCCTTTGATCATGTTTTCCCTTAATTAAGATTCCATTTTACCTATCAAAGACCATACTGCACATTCTGACATTCATAATTTTTTCAAAATCAATAGATAGCTGAGTGTCATCTTTGTTCAGGGCAGACATCTAAGTGATGAGAATTCAAAAAGAGATAGTGTCCTAGAATCAGGGCACTTATTGTCTGTTTTATGTTGATAGACTACTTATCAGTACAGGGACATTATTGTAAATGTTGACTCAAAGAGTAGCATGGGCGTTAAGTTCTATAGGAATTTCAAGAGATGGATAACGTAATGAATCTTGTCTGGGATGGGATGGTTTTTGTCTTGGGGGTGGGACTTGTACTATGCCTTGAAAAGGACAATTGAATATTAATGAGTGAACCTGCGTTTCCCTGCCCTCATGTTTCCAGGCTGAGTGTCTGCAATGATAAGAGGAGTGATTCTGATTGTTGAATTTGGGAGAAGAAACTGGGATTTTCAGCTCAGCGCTTGCTAGTCCTCTCTGTTCAGAGTCAGCCTGAGTACAGGCTTTTCTGCCCAGCATTAACAGACTGGGCCCTGCTGCAGTGGTCTGAGGTTGTCTAGCTGTGCCAGTGACTGGCTAGGGAGGTCTGACTAATTCTTGTCACAGATCTATAGCCATTTTCTCTAGTCACCTTTATCAGTAATAAATGTGATGTCTTGACTCCTATTTCTCTCAGTTGGATATGACCTTGGGAGGGAGGGTGGAAAGACAAGGTTGGTAGAGTCATAAAGACATCAAACACTGAGTAGCTGAGTACCATTGGTTAGTGTAGTGGAACAATGAGATATAAAAATTGGAATAGGAGATTGCAGCCAGATTGTGCAGAGCTAAAAAGGCGTGGACTTTATTTTGTAGGTTGTGGACCCATTGAAGGTTTATAAACTTTAAGTATGTAGAGTGTTGTTCTAGTACCATCAATATGATAGTGCTGTAGAATGGATTTCTATTTTCACACTTTTTTTTTAAAGCCTTACTTTAGGGTTTCTTCAGTTGGAATTCTTGGAACTTCTGGGTTTGGAAGCTTGGAAGGAAGGTGTAGATGAAATACCCTGAAATGGTATGCAAGATATTTTAAAGGGGTCATCTTTCAAAGGGAGTTAAGAGCCACCCCTAAACACCTTTGTATGCTGTTTGTTTATAGGACATATAGGAAGAAAATTTCACCATAAAGTATGATGTTTACTCTGGGTTTTTTTGGAATGCTTTAATCAGATTATAGAAGTTCTTTCTGTACTTAGTTTGCTAAGGCTTCTTTTTAAAACAATAAATTGATGTTGAATTTTGTCATATTTTTCTGCATATATTCTGATAATCATATGGGTTTATTCTCTTTTCATCTATCAGTGTGGTAAATTATATTACTTGTTCTAAAATTAAAACAGCTAGGCATTCTTGGGAGAAAGCCAACTTGGTCGTGATGGATTGTTTTTTTATGTATTGTGAATTAACTTTGCTAATATCTGGTTTAAGATTTTTGCATTTAGGGTTATGAGATTGACCTGCAGTTTTTCTCTGTAGGAAAATATGTAAATATTTTTTCTGTAATTCCTCAAGTGCTCAGAAAGAATCCAGGCACTGGGAAACCAAAAATAAATAAAAAATAAATGAACAAACAAAAGTAAGTTAAAAAAAAAAAAAAGGAAATAGTAATACATGTGTATGATAAATAAATAAATAAAATAAAACAAAAGGATGAGAGCTATAAAAGAAGTCTTTCTGTGACCTCAGAAGCCCAGTTCCCCTAAGGTAATCTCTGGAACCAGAGATTGTGTGTGCATGTTTGTGCATGTATAATTATATTTATATACATAGTACATTATTTCATCTATCTGTCTATATCTAACTATCTTGGAGGTAGTTCCAGTGTAGCATGCAAGGTCTTCTTTATTATTTTCTTAATATCTATATTTTATTACATTCCAATATATTAACTAGACCCCTGTTGATAGACATATAAGTTATTTCTCATATTTTGCTGAAATGAACATCATTGTTCCTTCCTCTTTGGCAGGTGGGTTATCTATGGAATAAATTTCTACAAGTTTTGATAGAAATGGCCAAATTATCTTCCAAATGGGTTATACCTCTTTACAATCCAGCAGTGTATGAGCATGCCATGGCAAATGTCTGAAGTGTCCTGGCCAAGACTCATTTCCCACAGCATAGGCCACTCCAATCTTGGTCATGCCAGCTGCACTTACACCTCACTCCACATACAAATGCATTCATTATTAACTTGGTGATCTCATGAGCTTTGGCAAGCAGTCCTTTCCTGCTAGAGAGCCTTATGAGAACCTACTGTGTTCTAAATGAGTAGGGATGAGAAGATATCAGTAGAACACCCAGAGATCGGGTACTAAGTTTGGCCAACCTAACTTATTCCTGTCCCTTTTTTAAGTCCCTCCCTTTCCAGGTCCTAATGGAATAGCTGAAAGAATTTCAGCAGTTGCTGGCTTCCTTCTTGTCAGCATTCCAGTGCTCATAATGGCTGGAGGGGACAGAGATTGATGGGATAACATGGAATTAGCTCTTGGGCATTTAGACTCTGTCTAGGCTGTTCTTGCCTTTGTATTTCCCCAAGTTGGATTCATTCTCCGAGTTGGATTCATTTCTCACGTTGTGTATGATCACCCTTCTTTCCTGTGTGATTGTTTACTCATAAGTCTAGGTGTGTTGAGGTGATAATATACTCTAAAGATTGGCAGTGATTCCTTATTGAATTGGAAGGAATTGAGGTTTAGTCTTGGGAGAGGGGGATTGTGGGGGGGGGCGGGCGTGTAACACTTGGTTGCCACTATGTCATTATTATAAACAGGATCCCCAACTGGACCCCTGGTTGCCACCAGAAACAATGGGAAAGCAGCACCCAGGAGCTTTGGGGACCTTAGCTGAATGGGCCAGAGAAGATTGTGGGTAGGATGGTAGGGAAGAGCAAAACCCTTAATTCTTCTGTTTTTATCTGTTAATCTTCCATTATCTGTTATCTTCCATTATTGATAATAATTTTTTGACAAAAGAGGAATATATGTAAAGCACTGAAACTTTGCCAAAATAGCCTCAGGTTTGTATATGATATTAACCCAAACTGAGAAAATATTAAAGTGACAAACAGAACAAAATAAATGATCCCCTAAGAACAACATGGTTGGTAATGTGGCATAAGGAATTTTCTCATCTGATTTTTCTAAGTTATTAGGTCTCACTTGCTCAGATACCTCCAGTATATCTCCTTCCTTAAATTGACTACCAAATAAAGTCCAAACTGTTTAGTCTGATATCAGAACACTTTAGTGATAATCTCTCTCTTTCGTGCAGTCATCTGCTTCCTATTTTAAACGCTATTCATGGACCAGCCGCATCAGCATCACCTGCGATCTTGTCAGAAATGCAGACTCTCAGGCCCCACTCCAGACCTATGGAACCAGAATCAGGATTTTAGCAAGATCCGCAAGTGTTCTGTAGGCGCACACCAGTTTGAGAAGCAGTGATCTACTTCACTCTTCTCAGCCTCCCTCCACATGCTGCAGTCAGCTGAACTGGCCTAGCTATCGTTTTCTGAACTTGTTCTGCACTTCCCCAGTGGCCTGCCTTTCCTCAAATGATATCGTTTCCCCAGCAATGTCCTTCCGTCTTTTATTCCATTCATCCTGTTTGTTGGGTGTCTAAAATGTTCTAAGAACTGTGATTTGGCTAGAGATTCAAACATGGTTCCAAACGTAGTTCCTACTCACTGCTGGTACAGGCTTTCCAAGGACAGCTTGGCAACATGTGTTAAGAGTCTTAAATGTGCATTTCCTTTGATCCCAACATTCCACTTCTAGGATATTTTCATAAACTAATAATCAGAAAAGAATGTAAAGAAATGTGTAGAAAGTTGATCACTGCAACATTACGTATAGTAGTAAAAAGTTGATTATGTTATACTCATACAGTAAACTATTATATAGTCAAGAAAGTAAGATATATGAGGATACTTCAAAGAGTTCATGGAAGGATTTATATTATTTTTCAATTTCATTTTTCCACAACCTTTTTGAAGTACCCTTGTATATGTATTATACATGAAAATATACCAACAATAAGAATTATGTTATTAAAAAATACACACATAGTTTCTATACTCCAAGAGCTTAGAGTTGAATAAGGGAGAGATGTAAATCAACTAATATATACAAATGTAATGCTAATAATAATGACGATACCAACAGCGAATAGCATCTGTTGGATACTTACAATGCATATGTTATCTTCCTTTATCCTTACAAAAACCCTGTGAAGTCAGACCATTATCACTTCTAGATGAGGAAATTGCCTCACAGAGAGGTTAAGTAACTTGTACCTTATAGGTTGTATAGCTAGTGAGTGGTAAAGCTGTAGTGTGATGGACACATTTAAGATAGAGTAGAAACACAAAAATGGGAATTAATCAGTCCTGTTTTTGGGGTGGGTGGGGTATTAACAATCAGTGACATCTTCACAGAAAATGATCTTAAAGAATGAGAAGGAATTTTCTATGTGGCTAAGAAAGTGCAAGAGGGCATTCCAGACCAAGGAAGGAGCGCATACAAAAGCACCAGAGGTAAGAGATAGCAGAGAGAATTTGGGGATCTGAAAAAAGTTGCAGCAGGTGAAGAGAGAAGTGGGACATAAAGATTCAGAGATTGGTGGGGGTGAGAAGTGGTTGCGTATTGTGCTAATGATTTGGGGGGCCTCACTCTGGAAGAAGTGGGGAGTGATCGGAGATTTTTAAGGTGGAAATGACTTGATTTAAAATGCTCAAGTATGGGACAAACCTGGAAAAAAGACCAGCTAGAAAATTATCTCAGTGATTCAGGTGAGAAATGATGAGGTCATGAGCCATGGAAAGAGCAGCGAGAATGGATAGGAAAGGTTGTAAGAATCACCGTGACAATTTATCAAGTCTTGTAATGTGCCAGGGCACTATGCAGGATAATGTGGACTCATAGAGGCATAGGATATTGTTTCTGAATTAAGGGACTACATTTGAGAGATATGATAGAGATAGAATTGACATGATATAGAAGATCCGTTGGAAGTGGAAATGTGAAAAAGAAGATATCTAGGATGACTTCCAGGCTTTGGCTTAGGTGACTGTGTCAATGTTAGTGTCATTTTGTAGGATAAGGAATAGAGAAGGAAGACCTGGATTTGGGGAAAAAGATAATGAATTTCATTTTAGACATGTTGAATTTGTAGGTACCTGAGGAGATGCATTATAAGCAATTAAATATATAGGAGAGAGCTGTTTGGGGCTAAAAGTAAAGATTTGGGTATTCATCTGTGTTTTGGTTTTAGTGGAAGTCATGGATTTGGATAAGATCTCCTAGAACTGTTTCTAACATGACAGGAGAGGAGGATCCACCCTGGGAGAAACAACACTGGAATAAGGTAAAGGGTGAAGAAAGTAAGTCCAGTGAAGGTGACCAAAGAGGTAGTAAGATAAGAGTTCAGAAAAAGAAGAGTTTACAGCTATGCAGGTCTTAATGAGATTAAAGTGCCAGTCTAGTGAGGGTAAGGGAGCAAGAGACCCAAAGGGATGGAAGTTGAAGTCAGATAGTGGGATATTGGAACATGGGACTGGGCAATGAAGCGCAGTAGAGGAGAAGGTCGTTGGAGATGAAAAGCTTAAGGAACTGAGGGGCTTGGGAGTTGGGTGAGTCACCCAGTGAACTCCAAAGTCATTGGGTTGATTGTAGTTCTGCCAGAACGAAAGACTCTCAGCCAGGTACCAAAATGATGGCTCTGTAAGACAGAAAGTGGAATGGGAGACAGGTGCAGAGATGGAGGTGGCTGGAGTGAGCCTCAGAGGAGATGTTTTTGAATAAAGGATGAAAGTGGCCAGTCAGGGACAGTGGTGAGCTTGGAGAATGATGTCACTTGGAGAATGTCCGGTGGGTGGTGTGAGGGGCATAGAAGAATGTGCAGCTGGGCAGGGGGAAGGGGCTGTGTTTCAGATTGAAGGTAGTGGGAGGATTATTTACAAAGGGGTGAGGCATAGGCAGAAGGCATATGGGATAGATGTGTGAGTGACTGGGGTGTAGAAAGGTGACAGGTCTGGTTGTAAGGAGAAAAACGGCACCACAGAGCAGTGTTTCTTCATCGGGGCATGCATTAGGGTGCCCTGGGGTGAGAGTGGTGAGATTATTCAGAATGGCTTCTATGCTAGGACATTTAGTGGTACACCTAAAAAGGAGCCCAGGGGTTTGGGCTTCAGGATTGGTGAATTCAGCAGTTCAGCTGCGTCATCTAGAATATGAATGGAAGTGATGAATATATTGTGTGGTTTGGCTCCAACTTTTTCTTTCACTATGACGTCATGTGTCCAGACAGAGTCTGCCCCTTCAGCCTAGATTCCAGAATGAAGAAGATGTAGCAGCTGATTTGCAACCTATCCCCACCTGGAGCAGAGTCACAATTGTCCCACAGCAGCCACAATATCTAAGTAAGAAATACACCTTCACTGTAAGCCACTGACGTTCGAAGGTTATTTGTTACTACTGCAGCTAACTCTTGTAAAAGCTGACTAATGCAGTTGTGCACCCCACTTATTTGACTCCCTCATTGTCTGCATGCTCTTGACGAACTATGTCATCTATCTTTGTAGCATCTGTCCAACTTAGCCTGATGTCATTTACAGAGTTGACACAGTTCATTGAACTTGGGATAAGTATAGAAAGGTTAACGTTGTAATTCCCTTGGATTGGGAGCAGTATTTCTCAGTGTGGTCCTTGAACCATCTGTATCAGAATCACTGTAGAGCTTGCCAGAAATACAGATTCTCGAGCCCCTCTGCAGGCCTGCTAAAGTAGGGTGATTGGAATGAGGGTCCAAGCAATTGTTAGATGCAATCAAGCTAGCGAAACACTTCCTCAGGATATTACTTTATTATACAGCAACTTTTGAGGGGAAAATCATAGACACTCTCCCTTACAGTTCCTCCCAGATGGGGTGCTCTTTTGTTATATGACTGGATAGATAGATGGGTGGAGGGATGGGATGGATCTCCAATTGCTTCTGGGTAAGGGACCACGGATTGGACATTTACTTGTGAGAAAATTTTAGCCTCGTTTGATTCAGGAACTGGATAAGACTGAGATAGCAAGTAAAAAAAAAAAAAAAAAAAAAAGAGTGCCTCAACTGACATATTTTCTTTATATTGCTGTCTTTGAGTTTTTGTTCTTAGAAAAATTAGATTTTAATTACATAATTAATACATGAGTGCATTTTCATAGAAATTTAACATTACAGATAAGGTCAAATTCTCCTTTTCACTCCTGCTCAAATCTTGGTTCCTTCCTATCCACTTACTACAGTTATCTTTTCAGGTTTTATCCTTCTAGGTTTTTTTCTATGTATGTGTATATTGCTAATTTTCATGGCTAATTACAAATTAAATGGTCTGTACAGGTACAGCGAGTATCCATTCTGATTGGGCCAGCAGCCACTGAAATTGCTCAAAGCCCTGTGTCACTGGTTGTTTAATATTTTGAGTACTGAGTGACAGAGAGCAGATCAGTGGTTGCTTGGGAATGGGGGACAGGGAAGGAAAAAATATTCTGAGTATCAACCCTGTAGTTTGTACCTGTAGTTAATATATATGTATTTGTATGTGTGTGTGTCTTAAGTGTCAGTCTGTACATACTTTTTCTATATATCTTGGCATATCTTCATGTCAACATATGTAAGTGCACATTTAAAAAAAAAAATTGCTCTGTTGTATTCCATCCTGTAGTTTAATTAGGCATTTCTATATTGGTGGACATTTAGGTTGTTTGTATTTTTTTGCTACTGCAAACAGTGCTGCCATGGATATACCTGTTCAAAATTTTATGAACCATACATATATGAGGATACTTCAAGAAGTCCATGGAAAGATTCGTATTATCTTTTAATTTGATTTTTCCATGAACTTTTTTATGTCCCTGTGTGTGTTTGTTTGTGTGTGTATTGAGACAGACAGAAAGAGAGAGAGAGAGAGAGAAATGAACCTGCCAGATTATAGGAATTGTTTTTTAACTTTTAGATACAACCACATTCATAATCAAAGAAACTATTAATTTATATTCCAGCCAGGAGTTTATCGGTTTCCTCATAGCCTTTCCAAATTTATTAGTGTAACACATTTACATTTTTGCCATTATTATGGGTAAATATTGGTAACTTTTGTTTTAATTTGTGTTTCACTGATTATTAGCAAGGTTGAATGTCATTTAATGTTTATTAGCCTTTTTGTATTTCCATTTCTCAAATTTTCTGTTTTTATCTTCTGCTTATTTTTCTGTTGGGTTTGTCTTTTTCATATTGATCTGTTGGAATTTGTTGTGTCTTAGATATTTAAATATATGTTGCTAGTATTTATTCGTAGTCTGTACTTGTCTTCTATCTTTGCTCATGTTGTCTTTTAGCATTTGTTTTTATTGTCAGACTTGTGGTTCTCATTCTTGTTTTTTTATAGTGTTTGCTGCCATTAGGTCTTCTCCTTAATAAACTGTTTAGATTCTTATAATAGTTAGAAAATAACTGTTTCTCAAAATCGTCCATATGTAAGAGCCCTGAGAGACTTTCCTGAGTAAATTATAATGTCTTTAATTGCGTGGACTTTAAATGTGTATACTTTGGCCACTCTGAAAAATCTGCTTTCTTTGTTGTAAATATGTGTTTGCTGGATTATTGTGCTCCAGATAATGGAGCTGTTACCCTAATGCCACACCTCCTTATATTTTAATTAATTTTCTCTTGTTCAGAGGTGATTTGTTCCAGCTCCCCAAAGCACAAATAGGGATCTGTAGTCAGACTTACATCAGTAGTCTTTGTTCATAAACTAATGTAAGCTATCAACCTCATTTGAACATTTATTATCATATGTATCAATAAACTGGAAAGGCAATCCTGACTTTCATATGTGAATCCAGGAGTTTATTTATAATTTAATTATTTAGAATTCTGCTTTTATTTTTACTTTTCCACAGAAACAAGTCAGTTTTTAGGTTTCCAGCAAACCCAAACAAGCAGTTTTGGTTTGTTTGTTTTTTTTTTGATCCTTAAGACTTTATTAGTTATTTACCAAGGCATCTTCAGATTTTATTTATTAAATTAAATTTAAATAAATTTATTTAATATTACTTTTTAAAAATATTTATTTTTTTATTTATTTTGTTTTATCATATACATTGTAAACATTTCTTGTGGCCCTTTAATAATTTCTCCCTAACCCTCCCTCTTTCCCTCCTCTGGTGGCCTTATTTCTATTCTTTCCTTTTGAAAGTTCAGGGAGTTATTGTGATTGTTGCATCTTTCTTTTTTTTTTTTTTTTCCAGCTCCCACTTATAAGTAAGGACATGCAGTATTTCTCTTTGTGTGCCTGGCTTATTTCACTTAATATGATTTTCTCTAAGTTTGTCCATGTTGCTGTGAATGGCAGAATTTCATTCCTTTTTATGGCTGTGTATGTATATACCACATTTTCCTTATCTGTTCATCTGTTGATGTACATTTAGATTGGTCCCAACTCTTGGCTATTGTAAATAGAGCTGCGATAAACATGGGAGTGCAGGATGACATGATGATTTCCATTCCTTTTATACAGCCAGCAGCAGGATTGCTGGATCCTATAGCAGTTCTATCTGTAGCTGTTTGAGGAAACTCCATAGTTTTCCATAATGGCTGCACTAATTTACAGTTCATTTTTCTCCACATCCTCACCTGCATTGCTATTCTCTATCTTTTTGATACTGGCCAGTTTAACTGATGCGAGATGATATCTCATTGTGGTTTTGATTTACATTTCCCTGATGCTTAGTGATATTGAGCATTTTTTTATGTGTCTGTTGGTCATTTGTATATCTTCCTTTGAGAAATGCCTGTTCAGCTCCTTTGCCCATTTTTTAATCAGGTTACTTGTCTTTTTACTGTAAAGTTGTTTGAGTTCCTTGTATATTCTGGATATTAATCCCTTGTCAGGTGCATAGTTTGTGAATATTTTCTCCAATTCTGTAGGTTGTCTTTTCACTCTGTTAATTGTTTCTTTTGCTGTGCCAAAGCTTTTAGTTTGGTAAAATCCCATTCGTTTATTTTTTCTTTTGTTGCCTGTGCTTTGGGGTCTTGTTCATAAAGTCTTTATCCCGTCCTACTTCCTGAACTGTTTCCCGTATGTTTTGTTTTAGGAGCTTTATAGTTTCAGGTCTTATTTATAAGTCCTTAATCCATTTTGAGCTGATTTTGGTATATGGTGAGAGGTACAGATCTAGTTTCATTCTTCTGCATATGGATGTCTAGTTTTCCCAGCAGCTTTTATAGAAGAGGCAGTCTTTCCCCCAGTGTATGTTCTTGTTGCCTTTGTCAGATACCAATTGGCTGCAAGTATGTGGGTTGATTTCTGAGTTCTCTATTCTGTTCCATTGGTCTGAGTGCCTGTTTTCATGCCAGTACCATGCTATTTTGGTTTCTATAGCTTTGTAGTATAATTTGAAGTCAGGTAGTGTAATGTCTCCAGCTTTATTTTTTTTCCTCAGGATTGCTTTGGTTATTTGGGGTCTTTTGTTATTCCATATGGATGTTAGGATTGTCAAACTAGCATTCTTAAAATTAACTCTTCACAGTACTTAGTAAAGCACTAAGTATTATTTGAACTAAACTTAGAAAATGTAGTTTATCACATTATCTTTATGTTCTACTTAAAGATAGAAAGAAAGAACAGCCTCTAATCCTCAGACTCTCTGGAGATCAGAGAACATGGTGTGGGTGTGTGGGTGGGTGGGGAGTAGGGTGTAAACTTTTTTAAAACTATGAAAGTAACACACCTCTTGGTGAATCATTTATTCTTCTGTGTTCTTTATTTAAGAAAAAAGGTAATTTACATTCACTCATTATTCTTTAGCTCATGCATTGTCTGTTGAAAGTCCAGTGTTTGTGAGGCTGACTTGCCTTATGTAATAAGGGACATTTATTTCCTCAGTATTGTACTCCTTGATTGCCTGGGTCTAAAGCCAACTTTATGGTTAATAGCATTGTTCTCACTAACTGCACAAATTTAAACCATTGATAAAAACAACTAACAACTTTAACATCAGTTGTAAAAACCCACAATAAACCAGAAGTCCTAACGTGTCAGGACACTTTCCCAGGTACTTTGTGGTTGTCGTTTGTGTTATAGGCATGGTAGGGGTAGCCTAAAAGGAATGGGCTTTGTTCCTTGCTGTGAGGCGTCCTGATCTTCCTTAGTACTTTTTGAGGACCCAGTTGTATATCTTATGTAGCTCCGGAATGAATAGCTCTGAAGAGTCAGCATACCTAAGAATCAGCTCAGGGAGTTAGGTCAAAATGAAGTTTCTCCAGCTCCACTCCCAGGAATCTGATTCAGTGGACCTGAGTAGTTCAACATTCTGCAGTTTATCGACAGCTCCCCAGGTAATCAATCTGTTACAGATCATTCCTGGACCAACAGAAATACCACTCTGGAATGTTCCACTTCTGTGTTGTCATTTTCAAGTGTGAGTCACAACAGGACAATTCTTGGATCATTTGCTTCTGTGGATGAGACTGATGAACTGTCAGGGCATCAGGGAACAACTTGATGTTCCTGAAGAGAAAATTGACAAGTGGGGCTTAAAAGTCCTGAAAGAATTATTTATTTAGGATTTTTTTTTTTAATTGTAAACCAAAAAAACTATAGTTGTATATATTTATAGGGTTCAAAATGATGAAGTAAAATAAGCCAGGCATAGAAAGACAAATAAAGCATGTGGTGTATATGGTATATTTAGATCCCACTTATATGTGGAATCTAAAGCAAACTCTTAGAAGCAGAGAGGTTACCAGAGGCTGAGGGTGGGAGGAGTGGGGAGATGATGGGCAGAGGGTCCAAAGCTTCAGACAGAAGGAATAAGTTTTGGTTTTTTGTTTTGTTCTTTGTTGAGCTCTATTGCATGGCATGGTGAATGTAGTTAATAATAGTGTGTTTTATTTTACATTTCAAAATCGCTGAGTAAATTTTGGGTATTCTCACCACAAAAAGTAAGTATTTGAGATGATGGATATTTTAAATTGTATGGAAGTTCTTCAAAAAACTAAAAAAAAGCATTATTTCCTTTTTGCTTATGTAACCAGTTTGTTTCTGAGAAGTTTATTCGTTTTTGGCTTATAGTGAATGGTTTGTGTCTTTGAATATTCATTACAAATGAATGGTTTGTGTCTTTGTAAAAAGTAAATTGTATAATGGGAATTTTTTCATATTGCAGATAGTGCCCTGATAAAGCTTTAGTTTAAATAATAGACATCTTCTGAAATCAAAATCTGAGTCACTTTGTCAGTTTGTCTAGTGTGCTTTCACATATTGACTGCCCCTAGGGACTTACCTGAATCTGGGATGCCAAAAATTTATCAGTGGGAAATCAAACAATGCATCCTGCCTTGTCGGATCTTTTGAAGAGTTAATTCACTGGTAATTAATAGGAATATTAAGCTCCCACATAATATATTTCACTTTTCTATATCACTTAAAATTAAAATTAAAATTAAAAATTGATGGAAAAATTTCATCAAGACTAGGGATAATTAATGGTTTTTAGTCTGAGAATAGACTTGGAGTCTTTTGCTCAATATATGTTTTCAGAACCATATGTTCTCTTTCGTGTACCTCTTTACCTTGACTTTACAGATGCTTGCATTATAGATCATTTTATCTCAGCTCATGAGCATTTCTTCATAATGGACAGCTTTTAACAGCAAGGGATAAAATGCCTGGTCATCTGGTTAGGATTTATGTCCAGCAGGCAGAACCAAATGCTTTCCAGGGGGTAACCTGACTCTTCTGATTTTCCTTATGATACCAAACTCATGATCATTTAGTGTTTTTCAAGAGGGGCATGTGCTTGGAGATATTTTGTCTTGGTGAAATTTAGGTGAACCATACATTTTTTTGTAGAAATTAATGAAATGATTATATTATTTGTAATATTTCATATGCTATTTTAGTTTAAATTACAACATGGATTTTATGAGTTTCAGAATGTTTATATTTGCTTAGAAGATATTTTTTTTTCTCCATACATGTGAGTTGGGTTGATGACTAATATTGTGTAAGTAGAAAAGAATATTGGTTTAATTTATTTGATCACTCACATAAGTCCTTGGAAGAAAAGAAAATTATAGCTGTGTTCTTACTGTAAGCAAGAACAATCTTTTGCATGTCTTATTTGTGAGATCTAGTCCTAGCTATTACGTTTCACTGTAATACATAGCCACCACCAAGAGGTGATTTCAAGGTAAAGAAAATATAGATGTAGCAAACTAAGATGAAAAGACACTTACTGCTCATGATTCCCACCTTGAATTCACATTTAGCACCTGTTTTTATCAAAGTGCCAAATGACATACTGAAAAAAAAATTGAGTGGATTTAATTTTGTTTCAGAAGTTGTTGAAACTTTTGAAGTAACTAAAGATAACATTCTGCAAAGCAGATTTAGGTGAGTAAGGCTGATGCTTAATTTTTATGTATGTAATTTCTTTGTAGGATTTCTGCTAAGGTTTCAAGGCTTTTCTGAGGTTGCTAAGTTTATAAGGTTTCAGCAAAAATATTTACTGAACACCTACCATGAACTTGTAGTCTCTGCTTTGCATGGTGCTTGCTTTGGTTGTTCTTAGCACCTGGCCCTCCTCCTTTTTTTGAAGAATGCATAGAGGAGCATTTATGAATGTTACTCAGTTAAACTCTGGTTGATTTCCTCATAGAGATCACGATTACGCTAGGTTGTCTTTTAAAGTTCTCTGTAGATTTTCAGTCTTTCCTCGTGTGACCTAACTTAAATCCTGAAGTACTCTCTGCACGTGGAAAGCTCCAGCTTCTTGATTAAGAACCTGGAGTCTGGAGCAAGTAAGGAAATGTGTTCAAAGGCTTAACAGTGTTTGATTTTTTTTAAAAAAATGTGCATCTTTAAATTGTCTGCTCCGTTTATGAACTTTAAACATTATCAAAAATACACAGGTCCAGAGCTTGAGGAAGGCAAAAAAAAAAAGAAAGCTCAGTAATAGGCAGGGAAAAAAGAAAGGCAAAATGGGGACTTGGATCACTGGGTCTATGCATTTGCTGTCAAAGACCTCATCCATCTGTCATTACAAATTATGAACTGGTGGGAAAGGCAGATGATATACTGTGAAGTAATAATATTTGATTGTTAACTTTCTAATAAATTTCTTCTTTGAAGCTCTCCAAGTCTTTAATTACTTGGTATCCTAGTGAAGTAGCTGTGTGGAAAACGTGATCCCTATGTCTTACATTTGTTTTATGGGAGGCTTTATTACAAATGAATGTTTAGCATCCTAATTTCTTAACCCCCAGCTTTCTACATCATACTTCAAAAAAATAAAGCAGCTATGACCATCCATAAAAAGCCCTAGTGAGTGGTGAATTCAGAGCCTTGCCCAGGGCAGGTGCATTCCTAGAAGGGGGATCTAATCTTCTCATTTGGTCAGAAGACAACTAAATTGGGCCCAAGATGAAGGTTATCAAAGATTCATTCGAGTCTGTTAAAGGCTTGCTTTTATAGCCTTCCCACTGACTTTACATGCATGTCCATGGAAGCCAGCTTGGTGACTTTGTGGCTCTGCTCTGGAGCCCCCTGCCATACCCATGAGGTTGCCTGCCCTGAGTCCAGGCCTGGAGGAGCAGCAGTGTCCCAGGGGAGTGTGCTTTCAGGAAATGGGCAGAGTGAATAGACAGCAGCTGGTGGGAAAATGAGAATGGACCTCCAAGGACCTTTAAAAAGGCCATGAATTCTGCTCTTGTCTCATGTGCACACAATTAAAAACAGGCTGGCAGCAGGGCTGGATGACGACTGGGTGAGGAGCTGAGTCTAGTTTTTTGCCACTGTCTTCTCCCTAGCCCTGTGGCCCATTTCCTGCTTTGTTTTCAATGCTGTTTCTAAGCTTTGAGAATTAACAATTTGGCCTTTAGTTACCTCATTTGTCTTCTGGCTGTTTTTGGCTTCTCTCTACTCTTGAGAGGTTTTTTGTTCCAATTTTACGTAATGTTGTTAATGGCTTTTGGAATATCTATCCAATAAGCCTGTCAAGGGAATAGGTGCTGGTTGTAGGGGAATACACGGACCATCTCCTTCTGCCCAAGCACCGGTGTTTTTTCTACTTGTTTATGTGCAGGCATATGTCACATATATTTTTAAAGGGAAAAATGCTACACATGCTGAGGTTTGAATGTCCCTCTTTATTATCAGGTAAACTGACGGAATAATTTTGTTTTTCAGCAATAGAAATTTCTTAGTTGTAATCGAAAGTCTTAATTATAGTGGAAGAGGAAAGTATATTTGGATGAACTTGCACTAACAAGGAATAGTATAGTTTTTACATTTTAGTCTTGTGAGGACTTCATTAATGACTCAATTGTATTTGAAAGCAGCCGAAGTACTTTTATAGAAAAAATATGAATTTGAACTCATAGTTCTTTATTAGATAGATAGATGTAGAAATAAATGTAGATATAAAAGTGCATATTTGTATGTATGTTTCTCTGTGTGTCTGTATTAGTTTCCTATGGTTTCTGTAACAAAGTACCACAAACTTGGTGGCTTAAAACAACAGAAATTTATTCTCTTACAGGTCTGGAGGCTAGAAGTCCTCAGGGAGTCTTAGGGGCTTAAATCAAGGTGCTAGGAGGACCGTGGTTCCTCTGGAGGCTCTAGAGAAGAATCTGTTCCTTGTCATTTCTAGTCTCTAGAGCTGCATTCCTTGTCTGGGGGCAAAGGGCTTTACATCTTTTCTCTGACTCTGCTTTTCTATTCTTCTGTTACAGGACTTCTGTCTCAAATCTCCCTTTGCTTCCCTGTTACAAGGACACATGTCATTACATTTAGGGCCCAGTTGGACAATCCAGGATAGCCCTCCCATGTCAAGAAATCTAATCACATCTTCAAAGTCTATGCCATATAAGGTGATATTCATAGGTTGTGCAGATTAGGATGTAGACATCTTGGGGTGGGGAGTCTTTATTCAGCCTACCACACAGCAAGTGTAAATGTTTGTGTGTTTCTGTGTCGTTTGTCTGTCTGATTAAAATTCTCTGGCTCTGTCCCTTGAGCTGTTCTGCAAGCAGCTACAGCCCAGTAGTGATGAGCACACCTAACATTCAAGTCTTGGATCTAAATAATGTTCTTCATTGAAAGGAGCCAGGTGTTTTTGTTTTGTTTTGTTTTGGTTTTGTTTTTTTAAAGAAATGGCTTATTCTAGGGAAAATACAAGAGAAGCTTGGAATATACTGTTGTACCAGAAAATAAAGAAGTGCTCAGAGAATAATCAAAAGACAAAGACAAATAACCAAAAAGACAAAGAAGTTATCTTGAAGAGTCTTCCACTGGCTCAAACTGGGCAATTTCAGCGTTGAAATAAATAACGAAAGTAGTAGATTATAACCCGTTAAGTGAAGTAGTAAATACAGCCCACATTGATATAAATAAATTTATAACTTGAAAGATTGATGAGGAACAGTATATTTACATAGTGTTTAAGTATCTTTTCACAGCATACTAATTAATTACAAAGAGAAAAAGTTTAAGTTGACAGTAGAGAAACCTGGCAGATCAAAGTCATATGACAAATTGAAATCATGTGCCACTTGATAGGATGCAAAGAGAAGAAAAACATCACTTCTGTGACATTCCTGTCAAAAATGCATGATCTGAATGTAATCATGAGGAAACGTAAAGATAAGCCCAAATTGAAGAACATTCTACAAAATAACCGACCCGTAATTTTCAAAAAAATCATGGTCATGAAAGTTAAGGCATGTAATGTGATGTACTAATGGGTCTGAATAGCTTTTACTCTGGGAGGATCTGATTAGGCCATTTATTAGTGGATTCTTGACTTAATTATGTAGGTCTTTCTTCTTGAGTTGGTTGCGTCCTTAGTGAAAACTCTTCAGATCTCTTGCCTGCAGGGTAAAAAGTACGTGGTGCCAGTATTCCATAAGCTGGGTGGGAGAAGAAATCTAAGTATCTTAACATTTAGCACACAAATAGCAGTTTCTAGGACAGTAAACTTGTCTTCAGTTGTGTTTGGTGTCCCCCAGGCCAGAGGTGCTCTTTGAAAAATATCTCTAGTTAATAAAACATTGTTTTACCTGAGAGGAGGGGCAGTTGCTCAGAAGTGGAGGTAGGGATCTGGGAATCTAACTGCTTGATAACCATTTATTTTAAGCAATCCTACTTATTTTAGCCATTCCCCTTCCCCCCCACCTTAAGAGTTTACCAGGTGCCTCCGTTTCCTTGGCCTTTGTGTATTCTGTAGTGTAAGTTGAATTTCTTTGCTTTCTCCAGATTTCCAGGAGTCTGCTATGTCAGTTATCACTAGACAGTTTGTTTCAAAAATGTTGCCTTTTCTCTTATTCTTTTCTTACTTGTGGGTTTGTGCTTTTATAGGAAAATTGCTTTACTGTGCTTTTAGTGGTTTTGGAAGAAAGCAAACATCGATGTGTATTTTTTTTAGGGTTTTTTTTTTTTTCTTTTTCTTTTTTTCGTTTGCCATCGTACCCCAAAATAACAGTGATTTTTCAAATTTTTAAAAAAATTTTTGCATTGGACTACCCGCCCCCCTCCCTCATCCCCCATATAGAACCTGAATTCATAAAACAGAAATGGAGCTATTGTGGTTGAAAAGGGAGTGTGGTTTGGGGTTGAGGGAACAAGAGGCCTTTCTGCTCAGCCTCATCAAGTTGATCTTTCCAGCTACTCCATTTCTACACATAGGCAACTCCTTCGAATCTTAGGGCTGTCATGTACACAGCTGGAGAACCAGTGGGTTAGAGTATTATACTTTGCTGCTTTTGGCTAGAATTGAATGACTCACCACCTTTTCCAACTTCATATCGTCAAACCTGCATTCCCCCTTTGTGGGCTGGTACAAGGATACACCATAAGTACTCTTTTCCTGTTAAAAGGGAACAGCAGGGAACTTAAGTTAGCTGTCATTCTAGACAACTTCCCTTTTGCCCTCAAAATTTTCAGCCTTTCTTAATGTATTAGTTTGCTAGGCTGCTATAATAAAGTGCCACAGACTGGGTGGCCTAAGCCACAGAAATTAATTTTCTCACAGTTCTGGAGACTAGAAATTCAAGATCAAGACGTTGGCAGGTTTAGTTTCTTCTGAGGCCTCTCTGCTGTGTGTCTGTGTCTGAGGACACCAGTCATATTGAATTAGGACCCACTCAGCTGATCTCATTTTAACTTAATTGTCTCTTTAAAGATCCTTTCTCCAAATACAGTCACATCTGAGATACTGGGGGTTAAGACTTGAACATATGAATTTTGAGGGGACACAATTCAGCCCGTAGCAGCTAACCCTTGCCTTTTGCAGCATTATCACTAAGCCTCTTGTCCCTGCTTGCACTTGAGTTGGTGTGTGCGGGGTCCTGTTTCCATGGGCCTGGCTTCTGCTGGGTAATGGGAGCAGATGGAATCAAATGGGACCTACTGTGTAGTGTGAATGTTGGAATCAAGTGTTGGTTTTGAGTGAGTTGTAAAATACTATTTTTATAGTCTTTAATTCAGCTTTTAATCTTTTCTTTATAATACTCAACTGACTGACTTGTAGGCTTTCAAATCCTCTGAACATCATATTGAAGTTGAAATAATTAGAAAATGAAGGAACCTGTCACCTTCCTCAAACTCTACTTTCAACTCCTGTGTCCACCCCTCCCACCTCTGGCCCCACCATTCTCTGCCGAAACCAACTGAAAATCACTTTTGCTTGTAAAATTTGCTTGTAGCTTTCTGCTTTGTCCTCTTGACTTTTCTTGATAGCTAGACAATTAAAAGAGTCATTTGACATCATTAGTGTTTCTCTTGTGTCTAAAATTGGTAATTATAATCAGTAACATGCTGCAAGTTGGACAATGTAAGTGAAGTTCTTTGTAAATTTGAAAAGCCATGTCAGATATAAGATTGAGATTTTATTTGTCCTGGCTTTTTAATGGTGGGCTTGCATCTTTAAATACAGAGTGTTTGGGTGATCATGCCATTGTAATTTTATTACAACAAAAACATTTTAGTTATTGCTTCTTACTGAAGTACCTGTAAAGGTGGCTCAGAAGTATGAAGAATCCTTGTGCTTCAGAATTAGAAAGGACCTTAGAGATAAATTTGAATAATATTTTTTATCAATAGGTCCAACTATTAAGCATTTGTGTGAGATTGAGTGATAGTATCAGAGGTGGTATTTATGTCCAGCTCACTTGACCATTAGTCCATTTGCTACTGTTTATATTCCATGCTTCTTAATGAGACTTATGTTCCTAAAACGATTGTGATGAGACAAAAGAATATATTTTATTTAATTAATATTAGAGAAGGAAAAAACAGTGCTGAATTATGTGGGTCTTCCATCATATTGATTGTTTCAAATACAATTTTTCAAAAACCTGCATACATTATTGTAGAGATGGGTGAAGATTTATAAACCTTGGCATGGGAAGAGAATGTGTCAGTGGGGCTCACAGCTTCCAGAGTAACTACGTAAGCAGAATGAATTTTATTTCACTTAGCAAGTTGAGGGAATGTTAATGCTTTCATTTGAGCCCGAATGTTGGATTTCAGTGTCCCTCACAGTTGTCCAAGTAACAGAGTGCTTTATTAGGATGGAGCTGCTTAGTATATTTTACCCCTGTGTAGAGCAGCCCTTTAAAAGTGCTGCTCTTTAATACTTTAATAGTGCTTCACTCTCAAGCTTCAGTGCCTTCAAGCCTTGCTACTTAAAGTGTGGTCTGAGGATAAGTATCGCCTGGGAACTTTTTAGGAATGTAGAGTCTCAGGCCCCATCCCGGACCTGCTCAATCTGTATTTTAAAAAGATTCCTGGTGATTCATATATACAATAAAGTATGGAAAACATTGGTCTAGAGCAAAATGTGGTTCCTGGACCAGCAACATCAGCATCATCTGGAAAATTATTAAAACATGCAAATTCTTAGGTTCCATCCCAGACCTACTGAATCAGAAACTCTGGGGTGGACCCCAACAGTATGCATTTTAACAAGTATTGTAGGTGATGCTAATTAATTCTAAAGTTTGAGAAACACTCTAGAGCAACGTGTTTCAAACAGTTTTGATCGTGACCCATGGTGAGAAATATACTTCTAATCATGACCCAATATATACATACACACAAATATTGATACACATGTGACTTAGAAGTTTTATAAAACAGTGTTTATCTTACTATGTGCTTTCTACTCTGGTATTTTGTTTTATTCTATTAAATATACATATGGATGTACAAACTTATTTATATGAAAACCTGGTCATGATCCACTAAATGATTATTCAAGCCACTAGCAGGTCATGAGCTTGCAGTTTGAGGAGTGATGTTCTCGAGCAGGACCTTAACCTCTTTTGTGCCATGGCCCCTTTTGACAGTATGGTAAAGATCTGGATCTCTTGTCAGAATAGTGCTTTTTAAATGCATACAGTAATATGCATAGAGTTGCAAGAGAAATCAATTATATTAGCTACCAAAATATTAAATTTGTGGTATAATATACATTTCTTTATTGATAAAATTTGGTAGGGGGTCTAGTAACTGCTGTTATTTCAAACTAGGGATGAGTATAAATATTTCAAGATATCTGCAGTATCTGCTATATAATGTGAAAATTACTTTAATGTCTATTGGTGACAAAGTTATAGTTACTGCTGCTAATACTGTGGTTTGTTGCCTACATTTGTATTTGACAAAAATGATAAATTTCAGCTTAAGAAAAGTGAAAATAAAGATGTAAAATTTCATCCCTACTCCCCCCAGCTTCAGACTTTCAGAATTATTTTAATGGACCCCCCGACCCCACTCCCGTGGACCTGAGTTTAAGAACCTTTGCTCAACTTTCTGGAGAAAATTTTCAAGCTTTAAATTGAAACTGTAAGCCAAAAACTAATCTGCCTGGAATTTCTTAAAACTTTTGCTTCATGGGTGGCATATTTTCTTGTTTCCTAGCACCACAGTAATGAGTTCCTTCTTTAAGATGTTCTTCCCTGGTGTTCTAGTGAGGCCTTGGGAGGTCACCTGGAAGCCCAAATTCAAGCTATTGATGATGTTCCTTCTCTAGTCTCCCCCATTTCAGGACACACATCCAGTTGCTCAAGCCAGATTCTTGGGAGTCATCCTCAGTGTTGTGGGTTGTGGATTTCGACTGCCTGGATTTGAATCTGGGACCCACAGTTTACTAGCTGTATAACCTTAGACAAATGACTTACCTGCTCATTGCCTCTGTTTTTCCACCTATGAGACAGGGATGATAGTAGTGCCCGTCTCACAGGATTGTTCTGAGAATTAGATGAGATATTCCACGTGTTGCCTGGCATGGAGTATGTGGTTAGTAAATGTTATCTGTTATAATTATCCTTGATCACTTTCTTTCCCTCATTCCTTAAATCCGGTTTTTCAGAAAATTATTAGATTCTCCCTAGAGTATATTTTTAGTTCACCGACTTTTGCCTATTTCCGTTGCCATCACCCTACTCTCAGCTTCCATACTCCCATATGGACTCCTTACTGGTCTGTCTGCTTCCTCTTGTCTCACTCCAGTCTATTGTCTATATAACACCCATATCATCTTTAAAAGTGTAAATGAATAATCTTTAAAAAATGTGAAGGAATCCCTGTATTGGCTAAAACCCTTCCATGGCTTCCCAGCAAGCCCTGATCAAAAGGCTACTTCCTTTCTTTGACCTGCCTGCCCATGTGCTCAGCCCCTGCCACCTCTGAGAAGTGCTGTTCTCCCTGTTGGTCACTAAACTTGCCCATTTGCCAGTGCTTCCATGGCCACGTTGGCCACCTCTCAGATATTTGAGGAGGCTGGTCCTTTCATACTCTAAGGCCTTGCGTGTGGCCCTCCCTCTGCTTTGTCGGGTGTTGCTATCCTTCCCTAGCCTCTCATCCTTCTCATCTCTGCAGGTACTAATTCCTCAGAGAGCCTTTCCTAACCACCCTACCTAAATGAGGGCACCTGTTGTGGGAGCCCATTGGCTGACTTCCTCTTTTCCCAGCCTGAAGCTCCCTAAACACATCAAAAAATTAATATTTCCTCTCTGTTGGGGAAAAGGATAATTAACAATCTGTGATGATCAAGCACATGACACCAAGAGGAGGGTGCACTTTTTTCACAAAGATAAGTTATACATATTATGCACATTAAGTGATTGTAGAGCTGTTTTAAGAAATTGCTATCTCAAAATTGTGCAAGCTAGCTCTTTGGTATTGAAGAATAGTGGGGGCCCTGCTCACTGTCTGCAGTGGGGGATGGAGTTATGATTGGGCCTTCTCACTACTGCCGATCATTTCTGCTCCAAAGGATATAATAGAAGTCATAACATTTTCCTCTTTGAAGTAGTTGCTTGGTTGCTGATAAAAACCCTTCATGCTCCTCTCCCCCCAAAAGAATGGTAAGTTGCTCCTCAGACAGAAAAGATGTCTCATAATCAGAGGACAGAAACCAGTGTGGGTAATGTCTGGATTATGGTTAATGTGTAAAGAGGCAGGAGAATGACTCTCTGGCTGGTCTCAGTCAAATTTCTTTGTATTTTGAAATTTCTTCCTTGTTACTTATTTTTGATTGGTCCCGAGCCAGAGAAGGGTTTTTTGCAATTGCCTATAGCAGCCAGGGAGGAGGTCTTAGAAATTCAGAATCACGATGTGAACCACTTTCACTATCACCTTTGTAGTTTTTCTGTCAAATAAGGGACTTTTAGGATTACAAGGGACACCGGAACAGATGCTCAAATTTAGGACAATCAGTATAAATGGGATGGACAGTTCTATTCTGTGCCCTGTTTTGCTGAACATTGTTCTTGATTATTTAAAAATGTGATCTCTTTTGGAGAAAGACTACTTTTTTTGTTGACGTACTTTAACAGAACCCATACAAAGAAATATTCTTGTTATAGACTGCGAGTAATGATAATCACTTGGAAAATGATGCATTTTGAAATGAAATACAGTTTTCTAATTGTAAAAAAAAATTAACATAAACTTAATTTTTTGAAAATCCACCATAATCTTGCCCCCCCATCAAGCCAAACTTTTTTATTTTTTTCTTATTCTCCATAGACGTTCATGTGTATATCTTTGTACATATAGTTCTTTAGTTGTGATCATGCAGTGATAATTTTGTATTTTGATTTTTTTCAGGTTGTATTTTGCATGCTTCATTTTAATTGTTATATAGCATTCCATTAAGTACATGCATTATAATTGCTTAATCCTTTGTTGGATAGTTTGTTTTACGATTTTTTTAAATGTTGTCTTTGTTTTGTTCTAATTTTGCAGGCAGAGACATTTGTTTGGGTTAACAGTGCATCAGCACATTCCCAGAGTGTTGCTAAAGCCAAATATGAATTTTTATTTGGCAGACCTGAAGAGAAAACTCCAGATACTAGTAAGTGTTTCCCAATTCTCCTCCTTCAGGTAAAAAAATAGGAAGCAGTACTGATTTCTGAGTAATTTTTCCTCCACCTGCATTACTTCCTTGACTCTGTGAAACCTGTTTGCTCTAATTGTTCATCAAAACAATCTTCTGAAGTTGTAAGAGTTCAGAGATACTGGATGTAGTTGTAGCCTGTTCTTGGTAATTTCAAGTCATGTTCTTGGTTTGAAGAATTCTCAGCTTCTGATATTTGAAATTTCAGTAATTAATTAATTCTCAGAAGAATTTTTATTTTCCACATTTGCTGTCGTTGCATATGTTAACTACATTTTTTGTGCTTGTTTTTAGCTACCGATATATATTATAAGGAAACATTTCTGCAATGATTTTCAGACACTAGTCTTACCTTGGGGATTATCATAGTTCTTGTTTAAAAAAGTATTGGTCTAATCTAGTTATCAAATTCTAGTATTCTGAAATTAGAAGCAACACCCTTCAATTTGAAGCAAGTTAGATTTAGAACAAATAGAAGAACTATTACTAGTACTGATAACAGTGGTAATATTAACTAGCTTACTTGATTAATTACTATGTGCCAGCTGCTATACTAGGTACTTTGCATGCAGCATCTCGTTTAATCTCCTAACAATAACCCTGCAAATTGGCATTGTTATCCCCATTTTCCAGATGAGTCTGAAGTAATCTCCTCAAGGTCACAGTCCCTTACACAGCAAGGCTGGAACTTCAACCTAGGTCTGCTTGACTGCAAAGCTCATGCTGTCAACCTGTTGTCAGTACATTTTTTAAGGTAGTTCCCTAGAAGGAGATACAAGATAAAAATACAAGTAACTTTATAGAGTTTTAAAACATTTAGCTGTATCTGTGGAAGACTGATGATGGAGAGGATATTAGCATATCTTGGGAGTTAGACAGGAAAGGGCTTTTGCAGGTGGGTAAGAGCCTGGGCTCTGGAGCTAGACTTCCTGAGTTTGAATCCTGGCCTTGTAACTTATGAGCTGTGTGACCTTCCTTGCATAAATTCTCCAACCTGTTTGCACCTCAGTTTTCTCATCTGTAAAATGGGATGATAGTGATGCATGTCTCAGAATTCTTTTGAGGATTAAATAAATTGACATATATAAAGAGCTCAGAGTCATGCTTAGTACATAATGAATGCTATTAAGTGTTTGCTGCTATTATTTTTTGCCGCCGTCATTGTCATCATCATCATCATCATCATCATATCCCTGACATTTGAGGCTAACATTTAGAAGTACAATCCTGACTTTTCTCCACTCTGTCATTATCTGACATTGATTTCTGTTTTGAGAGGACAAGGAATCTGACCTAATACAGCTGTTGCTCAGTTGAAAAAGCCAAATAATAACCATACATGTTTGACTTCTGTGTTAGATGGGACTATACAATAACCCCATAATATTTGGGGATATCAAGAAGGCAATGTACACACCGTCATTTAATAATTCCTTTTAACTTAAAAATGAATATTTATTAGATATTTTAATAGTTGAAGACTCTTAAATACAGTACAAAACAGCTAAATTTTTTTACAGATTCATTTGGCTTTTATCACAGCATCCCAACTTAGAGGGGGATATATTTTATAAAACATCTGATTACTTACGAAGTACAGCCATTTATGCTATTTATCATGTAGCATAAAAACCCAACTTTTCTGGGCTTGAGGTTTGCAGCACCTAATCTTCTATTCACTCTTTCTCGGGGCGGGGGTGGGTGGGTGGTGTACTACTGATTATAGCTATCATAGGACTGTTTAATTCTCTTTGGCATAGCCTTAACTTGGAATGCCCCATTGTGATTTTGTGCCGATTAAACTTCTTTTGACTTTGATAAAACACAATTTTTACATAGCTATGTTGAGATAATATCAGATGAGATCGGGCATATTCAGGGTGGTATGACTATAGACTGTAGAGATAATGTAAATATCTATATAATCCTCTACCTTACTGGTGGGTGACTTTGGTTCTTCTTTACTCACGGGTTTTGAGTGGTTTTCCCTGTATTCCCAACTCAGATATATCTTACCTGAAGCAAACCAAAATGACATTTTAAATCTTCTGTTCCTTATTTTCCTCAGTAAAAATGGTAGGTGGAATTTGTTTGTGGTAAGATATCATTCTGCAGGTATGAAAGTATGCGTGCATTTATTAAACAAACATTTAATAAGCACTTATTTTGTGCTAGTGACTTGAGTTGGGCACTATGAGGGCAAAGACATGGCTCTTGTCTGTTAGTTGCTTATTCTTTGTTCAGAGAGAAACAACATGTCTAATAATGACTAGAGAGAGGGAATTTTAGCTGGGCTGGTGATGACTTCACGGAAGAGGTGGAAGTTGAACTTGGTCTTAAAGGATGACTAGAATTCTGTTTAATAGAGTTTGGGGGGAAGGCATTTCAAATTGAGGGAATGGCATGAGCAAGGGTGTAATGGCAGAAAATACAAATTATTTGAGGAACTGGAAGGAAACTAGCCTGGTTGGTTTTAAAGCGTTATCAGTGAGAGACAAGTTCAGAAAGATTACCACTTAGAAAGAGGGTCATATCACATACGGCCTTCTAAGGCAGGGTAAAGACTTTGAATTTTATCTGGGGAGGTAGAGAGGAAGTGACTGAAGTACTCTTTTAGGTAGGTAGATCAAGAGGGATTGATCTGGAAATTGTAGGAGCAGCAAAAGCTCTTGGTTATTGCAGGAGGGGTGTTAAGATGCAAGTTTATGTTGACTTTATATTGACTTTTGGAGGGTACTCTTTCTATCTTCACGAAGAAATGATACATGTTTTATCATTTCAAAAATGTTCTTGAAGTTCCTTTACATAGAACATTCATCTGTTATCAAAACATTGCCCAAACTCAGAAGACCATAGGGAAAGGTAGCAGAGACAACAGGACAGTGTTTCTATTTCAATTTGATTGATAGACATACCTCCTCCATTATAGATTTTTTTTAAGTGGGTTAATGAGTACCAGAAGCTGTCATCAGACCGTTTATCGTTTTTGTGTTAAGCGTTAGCCTGTTCCTGCAGCTCCCATATTCTCTCTTGACAGTGACTTAAATTGTCTAAGTCCTCCCCAAATAGTCTGTTGAAGAAATTAGAATGCTGAAAGTGACTTTTGAATGCATCCCCAGAAATCCTCAGATGGCAGCACCTAGGTATAGTAGCCTACTAATGGTATAACCAGGTCAGGTGAGGTCAGATGGTTTTTGATCCCCAGTAAGATCAAAGGATAGTGTTGCTAGTGTAGGGAGAAAAGGCTTAGGCTTTGCCACTGAGCAGGGATTTAACTTGGCTTGCAGGTAGGATGTACTAGGGAAAACAATTCAGAATTACTTGCAAGCTGTTGCTCAGTATAGGGCTTTTGAATCAGTGACAAGAGTTTAGGGTATTGGCTGGGGTATGGGAGAACATGTGATGAGTTGGAAGATTCCCTTGACTGGGAATTAAGATCTGGATTCTCATGATCTGTTCACCAATATAGTGAAAGGAAAGAGGTGACTGTGCTTTGTCTGGCTTCTCTGTTCCTTGTTACTTTCTGGGAGCTGTCCCAGCTTTCAGGAGCTTTTCAAGGGCAAGAGCAGTAGTTGGTAATTGTTAAGAGGCCCTGGGTTAAAGAGATATATGTGACATCAGTTGTGCTGTAACTTCAATGAGGAGAGAGCAAATCACAAGCGGTAGGTGACTAATCTGGGGTTAACCAGGCCTATGCTCACTAGTGGTTGGGTGACAGTGTCCTCCAGATGTCCCACTCATCATACCATTCCTCTCTGTATTGCTGTGCTTAGATGACTGGTGTGGCTTTTCTAAGTAGTCAGATGGAATATACTTTAGCAGGAGGTTTGTTCTTTGAAGAATTCCTAGGGCAGCATGAAATGGGCAAGTTTGGCTGGCTTGTTCTCTCTCTCTTTCTCTTTCCTTTGGTCAAAATCCAGAAGGAGGAAATGTTTGAAGAAGTCTTTGAAGAAGAATAAGACTCTCTTGCTCAACTTGTAGAGAGTGCAAGTAACCTGTGGAAGTGTGTGAAAAGTAAAAGGGCCTAGGGGATACTAAGACAGGAGTGGGGGTTCACCTTTTATGTTAACTCTTGGCAGTTTATAAAATCTCAATCCTACATTCTCTCTTGACTTATAAACTTTTTGAGATAAGTAGGTGAGGAAAACAGTGAGAGCTTCAGAGATATTAGAGAACATACCCAAGGGCACACAGTTTTGATGCTTTAGCTTCAGGTTAGAAATCCAGTCTCCCTTGTAGCCTGAGAGAAGAGACCTAGGCTTTAATGCAGTCCTCTTATTCCATACGGCATGCCAGTAATTGGAAGTTATTTGAGGCAGTGAGGTAAGGTTGGTGCCCTTAGGGGTTACTGAGTTGTTTGAAGATTTTTAGAACTTCATAAATGGTCCTAAATGTGCCTTTTAGAGTTAGTATGTGTTTTTGAAACTTGTAGGCTGTCGTTAATTACTGCTCACTGCTGTCTGTGGGCTGGCGTAAAGCAGCCTCCCGTTCCTTCCAGTTCACTGAATGCAAAGTGACTCGCAGTAGCAGAGAGGGACCCCAGCCTGTGATGGGTGCCTGTGTACAAGTTACTTAATTGCCTCAGTTTCTTGATCTATTTAATAGGGAAAATGGTAGTAACCTCTTCGTAGAGTTGTAGTGGAAATCAAATGAGATTGAAAGTACGTAGCTCAGTGCTTGGCACGTGGTACCCAATCGGTGATTAGCTGTTAGGAAACCAGCTTATATAAACAAACTAGCAGAATGTTTGTGTTGAAAGAAATATCAGAAGGCACCATTGCATTTTGTGGTTGAGGAAGCCGGGGACTTAAATAAATTAAGTTGCCCAAAGGCTTGGCTCCATCATCTAGGTTTCTTGGTTCTGAATCATGTGTTTGATATTTTATTCTGCCTGCCCCTGTAGAAAAATACTCTCACAGATTGGAAAGACTTAAAAGTCATCTGATCCCATCTCCTTGAGATACTTGCTGTAAATGGTTGTGTTGTTAGAATGGCATCTAAATCAGAATAAATAGGCTCTGAGGGAGACCTACAGGTGCTCTTCTGTTGAGTAAGGTACCTGATTACTGAAGGAAGAAGAAAGAGAACTCTTTTTACATTGCCTCTCTGCTGCCTTCACCTTAACTGTTCAGGGCCCATCATTAAAAGGCAAGAGATGGGAGGGGCAGCCATAGGAAATGTGTCATAATTTTAAGGTTCTATAGTGATTGTGTAGTGAGAATTTAGCCACTTGGAAGCTTCTGGCTAGTTTTTCAGAGAGCAGAAATACTAAAACTATAAAAGTGTTCTTTTTAGATGGAGCTAATTCTACATTGTACCATATAAGCAGATTTTCCTTTTGTGAAGATTAATGGTCATCAGAATGAATAGGTGAGGTACTCACTGGACTTAGATATGAATGGATTCTGAAGAATATGATTTTTAAAAAGCATTTCATGTTTTTTAAAAATTACCTTTTTATTTTTAAAGGGAGAGTGAATCATGTGTAGATAATATGACTTCTTGTAGTATTATGTGGTTCTTTTCAGCAAAATTAACTAGGTCAGGGTTTCTCAACAGTTTGACTTGATATTTTGTGTTGGCTATCCAACAAGGGACTTGTATCTAGAATATATAGAGAACTCTTACATCTTAACAATAAGGCAAACAACCCAATAAAAAAATGGGCAAGAGATTTGAACAGACACTTCACCAAAGATATGTGGATGACAGGTAAACACATGAAAAGACACTCAACATTATTAGTCATTTAAGGAAATGGAGATTAAAGCCACAGTGAGAAGCTACTACACATCTACTAGAATGGCTAAACGAAAGACTGATCATAGTGTCATTGGCAAGAATGAGGAAATAGTAGAACTCTTACACACCAGTGGTAGAAATGTAAATGGTTCGATGTTTTGAGAAAGTTAAAAACTTAAACATATACCTTCCATACCACCCAGCCATTCCATTCCTCAATATTTACCCAAGAGAAATGAAAGCATGAGCTCATGCAAATACTTGCACATGAATATTCGTAGCCTGCCCTTATGTTTCACTGTCTGGGAAATCAAGCAGATTAGGGGTCTGAGTTGATGCTTCTTTAAAAAGTGATGACTGAAATGAAATGAATAACACAAGTGATAGACTTTCCCATGGTGCATTTCAAAACTTACAGTTCCTTTTTAAATGCTAATTGGTCTTGATTTAGTATACAGTGTACACTGAAGTCTTTTCTTTTAAATGATAAGACCTTTGAGATCTGACCTTGGCAACAACAACAAAACAAAGTGTTTGAAAGGAAAGAAACAAAGTTAAAGCACATGCTCCACAAGTTTTGGCCCAGAATCATGTTTTGATTTCTTTATTGCTTTTTCAGATTGTCATTGTTAAAAGTTTGGGTGAAGATTATAATGTTAATGTCATACGAAAGACATAAATGAAAATTTAAATCCAAATTGTGGAACCAAAGAATAAAAAGGATATGTACAATTGTACATTCTTAAGACGGTATCAGTCCAAGGCTAATGTTTTAGAAGTCCTTTAAAGTCATTTACATAATTTTAAAAGTATTAATATATAAATATATTCACAAATGATGTAATTTTAGAAACATAGTTTTCTACCATATTGGTGATAAAAATATAAAGCTGTCTTTTCTCTGTTTTCTAAGTCCTGTGAAATGATATTTTTTGATGTTTTTTGATGACAAGGTCTACCACCTTGTCCCTACTGTTTAAAAAATTTATTGTTCCTGATAACTATGCCCAAATTTGTAATTCTTTCAGGGTTAGAGATTTTAGTTAATGGTCTAACTGATTAAAAAAGTTTTTTTAATAAGGTAGTTCCTGATAATGTAATTCACTCTAAAATGCGAATATTGAATGTCTTTAGAAACTTTTTGCACCATGGCAGATTGAGTTGGTGAAGAACAGGAGGAAAAATCCCCACAAACCTTAAATATAGATGAGCTTGGAAGAAAGGAAAGAAAATCTCAGGTGCCAACAAAAAGGAAGCAGGGGTAGGCCCTAAGAACAGTTCGTGTGGCCTCCAGCCTCACAACACTGGCAGCTGGAATGGAGTCTTTGTGCAAAACTGGGGGCCATCCATGAAAATAGGAACTAGAAAGACTGTATATTCTCTTAGAGACTGGTGGGGATGGGGGCAGGGTGGTGACAGGGAGGAGGAGAAGCTGGGGCTTGATATACTTACTGGCTTTTCAGAGCTCTTAGTGGGGGAAAAGTCACTCATGTGGAATTGAAACCCACACCTGCGGCACACATTGGGTAGAGCTCAAAGTGTACTCCTCACACAACGGCTAGAAATGGACATACAATGGTATTGGGCTGATGAAACCCCACAAAGTTACTGCTGAAGTAAATGCAAAACCACCCTGAGGGACACTTTCATAGCTCAGGACAGATAAGACTCCCATATTATTAAATAAATTATCCCTAAAAACTATGAGCTCACAATAAAATGTAAGGCGCTGAAAGGAAGGAAATTCCATGGGAGGGAGGGTCATCATACATAGAATGAGAAATCATGACCCAAAGAACTAGAGATAATAGAATATTTTGAAACTATAAAATAGATTTAACACATAAAAGAGTGAAAAGAAACCATTATGATATAACATCAGAGTATGAAGAAGGAATATGCATATTTGTGAAAGAACCAATATAACTTGTAGCAAATGAAAACTATAGATAGTGAAATTTTAAAAAAGCCAATAGGTGAATGAAATGCACACTTTATTGGGTTTATATTTGGTATTTAAAGTCAGGACTGATGAACTCTTTTTTGATCACTTTTTTGTTGTTTTTTCCTGCTTATTAAGTGTTATTTGTAGAAAAGTGAAAAATTCTCATTTCCGTAGAGTTTGCTTCTGATCTTTTTTGTTTGTATATTCTACACCCCAAAGCGCACACACATTTCTCTGTATTCAGTAAGTATATGAGTGCTTCCTCTGTGCCAGGCGTTGTTCTAGGTCTTGGGGATAGATCAGGTTGCTTAACAAAAATCGTTCCAGTGTGCATTCTCCTTTGCAGTGTGTGAGTGCGTGCTTATCTCCCACATCTTCTTCAGCACTGATTAATTATTACAGGTGGACTATCCCCCATCCAAAATGCTTGGGACCAAAAGGGTTTCAAACTACAGATTTTTTTAAATTTTGGAATATTTGCATGTACTTACCGGTTGAGCATTCCTCATATGAAAATTCGAAAGTAAGATAAGGTGAATTTTAAAAGTAAAAAATAATAATGAATTTTAAGTTTTAGTAACCAAAATAATATGTGCCTATAACCTAAAAAATACCACCTTTATGGAAGCATACAAGGTCAAAAGCAACAGGGAGCATCACTTTTTACCACACTCTTCATCCGCTCTCTTAGGGATCCACGGTTGACAAACTTTTATCTCTGCACATGCACATGAGCCCTAGGCTACGACTCCAGGCTACTTTCTACCCCATTCTACTTCCCAGTGGCAATGTCTTTTGACTGTTGCTTTTTTCTTTCCTCTGTCATTTTCTTTCTAGATCTTTTTTTTTTTTTCTTTAAAGCTTTTCTGGTAGTTGCCTTATGGATAATATGCCTACATCTGTATTTCTTAACTATCTACTTAACAAAAGTATCTGTTATATCTGTTAATTCTCTAATATAAAAATTGAGGAATTCAGCTTGCAATTAGACTTTTTTTCCTAAGATTACCTTGTGTTTTCTAAATTTTTGCTTCATCCAGCGTCAGTTCTGTTTCACTAAATTTTGGAACTTATCATGGATGCCACTAGTTTTCCTCAAGTGTCTGTTGGAGCTTGTTTTTTCATTTATATGCATGAATGAGAGACTGAGTTCCTGAATATAGATTGAGTTTCTCAGTACATGTGGGTGTGTGTCCCCACCAGGCCTACTTTCCTTTACAGAGAGGAGGGCTGGGATGAATCTCTGTGAGGTGGGGTGTGTGGACTGGCATAGGAGTTGATGGGTGGGCTGCCGATTGTATCTGTGCTAAGTGCCTCGATGCCAGCAAGCCTCTGGGTAGGAGAGCAGGGTGGAAGGGGCCAACACGGGAAGCTATTCTGTAGATAATTTTTCTCTTGATCATGGTGACATCTGTTCTGCTTCCCATTCCAGGTATGGATATCCGCCAACTCTGGGTTTTTAGCTTTTCGGTGGTTCTACCGCTAGGATTACTATGGCCTTCTGGGTTTGTTCTGGGTTGTGACTTCTGCTTTATTCTGTTGGTAGTTATACCCCTCTTTTTCTCAGCACTGTCATGAATTTATGTTCTTTTGAAATTTGTTGTTGTCATTTTAATAGGGCTTAGAGAAGAAGTTTGTGTCCCTCTCTGCCATAGTGACCCAGAGCCTGAATAATTCTTTTCTTTAGTAGTTTACCGAGATATAATTTATAGACCATGCAGTTCACCCATTTAAAGTGTAAAATTCAGTGGATTTTAGTATGTTCACAGAATTATGTATCCACCACCACAGTCAACTTTAGAACATTTTCATCACCCCAAAAAGAAAAGACTGTATCCACTAGTAGTCACTTCAGGCAACCATTAATTTACTTTTTGTTTCTATAGATTGGCTTATTCTAAATACTTTATGTTATATAAATGGAATCATGTACTGTGTAGTCTTTTGTGACTGGCTTTTTTTCAGTTAGTATAATGTTTTCATCCATGCTATAGCCTGTAACACTGCGCTGTTCTGTTTTGTTGTTGTTGCTTTTTGCGGAATAACAGTGCAGAATAATATTCCATTATATGGATAGGCCACATTTTATTTATCTGTTCATCATTTGATGGACATTTGGGTTTTTTTCATTTTTTGGCTATTGTGAATAATGATGTTATGAACATTTATGTACAAGGTTTGTGTGGACGTATGTTTTCATTTCTCTTGGGTATACAATTTCACCTAGAAGTGGAATTGTTGAGTCACATGGTGATTCTGTATACTGAACCTTTTCACAAACTTCTAAATTGTTTTCCACAGCAGCTGCACCATTTTACATTCCTACCAGCTGTGTGTGAGGGTTCCAGTTTCTCCACATTCTTGCCAACACGTGCTATTGTCTATTTTTTTTATTATAATCATCCCTGTGGATATAAAGTAGTATCTCAGTGTGGTGGGGTTTTTTTGGCATTTCTTTAATGCTTAAAGACGTTGAGCATCGTTTTAATATGCTTATTGGCTTACTGTATATTGTCTTTGTAGAAATGTTTATTCAGATATTTTGCCTGTTTTTAATTGGTTTGTCTTTTTATGATTGAGTTGTAAGAGCTCTTTTTATGTTGTGTATACAAATCCCTTATTGATATATGATTTGAAAATAATTTCCCCTGTTGTTAACTATATTTTTACTTTCTTGATAGTATCATTTGTAGCATAAAAGTTTTCAGTTTTAATGAATTCCAACTTATCTATTTCTTACTTTGTTGCTTGTGCTTTTGGTGTTGTATTTAAGAAATCACTTCCTAACCCAAGGTCAAGAAGGTTTACTCTATTTTCTTTTAAGTTTTATAGTTCTAACTCTGACATTTATTTAGGTCTATGATCCATTTTGAATTATGGAAGAAACTGAATAATTCTTGATGATGGAATGTTTTGGGTAAATGTAGAGGATCTTACTGATTTGAGTGGACACCTCTCCGTATACAGAGTTCCTGAAGAGTAAGATGCAAAAAAAATAGCATTGCAGCTTAACCCTGCTCATGCTCTTGTTCTAACCTTGCATCTGTCTGCAGGACCCAGGAAAGTTAGAAGGCATTGCTTTGGGGAAAATGTGGGTTGGCATAGAAAACTACAAATATACAAAGGAACAAACGACAAATCTACTAATTCTAAGGTCTTCTGTTGAGTTATTTTCTTGTCTCCTCCACAGATACAAGTTGGTTTATAATTTTATGGCTAGTCCTTTAGTATATCGTCTATTTTTGGCACATTTTATTTAGTTTGCTCCCTCCTTTCCACTCCCCAGCCTCCTCCCCATCCGTTATGGAAAGCAGAAAAATGATTTTACAGTATAATATATGAGTATGTATTAGAGTTCTTCACCATTCCTCGGCCCTTATTAAATTGACCAGATGGTCTTCATTATCTTCGCTATACCACAGACCCTGCCAGATAGGCAGTAGTTTTTTGTGGTCTGTTTTGGCTTGGCAAAGTGGGCCAGGAAGAGATCGTAAAACTTTCTCTTTGGCGGGCTTTTGGTATAATAAATTAGTGGCTCCCTCTTATCCAACATTGGCCTACATGTCTGCAGAATGAGCTGTATACTGGTAGCCTCAACTACCTCATTGGAACTGCTTGGTGTTTTCTATACTGAGATAGTTAAGCATTGTTGCCAAAATCAATTTCGAGGACATATTGAAAAGTTGATTCCTACTGTCTACTCAGTACACTATTTTAATTTTGCCTGTGAGATCAATTTTTTTTCAGACTGGTGTTCATTACTGTATTTTTTTTTTTTTTTTTAAGGAGCTATTGAAAGGCTGAGGAGCAGGATTCGGCCTTTCTGGGAATGAGATCAGATCAACTTTAGAACAGCACTGGAATATCACATCTCAATTAGAATTGAGAGCTTTTATCTCCAGAAACTTGCTGCATCAAATGTAATTGAGGCCAAATTTTTTTCATGTGCTCATTCAACACTATTTAAGATGATTTTCATGATTGAGTATTTTATATTAGAGAGCTAGTCTTTTATTGTCTAATAGAACGTTTTGGGTACTGTTAGGATGTTTTAGAGTCCTTGGGTCCTTGAGATATTGCAGAACCCCTGAATAAAAATTTTTTGTTGTCAGGTGTATGAACTGCTTCACAAAGTGTGCTTTTATTTTTACTTGAATAAACTATCTAATCTTAACTTTCCTTTTATTTTTAGGTAGGAGGTATCTTTTTTCTTCTGTTTTGAAAACCAGAGGTGACATACTGGCATCTTTCATGTTTTTTGGTTTAGCCAGTATGTTATTAAAAGCTGAGCTGACTTTAAAAATTGGAAGATTTCATACTAAAATCCAGATTTCAAGCTTCTGTTGAAAATTTTGAGACTTTGCAACACTGTGCATTATTGACGCTAAATAGCAGCTGGTGCCTTTAGAGCACAAGTGCTCAGTCCCTACCGCCTCCTGCATTGTCTGCTACCTTGCCTGCTTTACATTTATGTCACCTCCTGAAGCATGCAGGCATTTGGGCTTATGGCCTCTGCTTTAAGGCCATACATGGTATCTGATGTTACACTTTTGCTCATGTTTGCCAGTTGTGATTCTCATGTCACACTTTGCAACCCCAAGGAGCATCCAGAAGTGGATTTACCATGGAAGCCAATGTGAGACTTTTCAAAGGCTCTGAGGGACCCATCAGTTTTTTCTTTTTCTCTTAAAGAAAGCACCCTCCCCCCCAATTGTGTAGGTTTCAGGACACAAAACTGGATCTGTCACTGCCAGCATGAGAACTACCTAGAGACATTTTTAAGAAGAATAAAATTCTTGGGTCCTACCTACCCCAGGCCTATGCAATTAGAGTCCATGGCAAGGGACCCAGGCATCTCTAAATTTTCAAGCAGCTCTCTAAGTCATGATTATGGTGCACATACAGGCTTGTGAACTATTGTATTTTAAAAGGTAATTACTTGAGCTATTTATAAATCATTTTAATACTAAAAAGATGCATTGTGGAATCTTTTAATACATTTAAACTATAATTTGATTATTTTACTGGCACTCAAACCTGAAGTGCTTAGGAACCACTGCCAATTGAATATCAATCAGATAAGTGAGAGGATATCTCTGAAATTAAAATATAATGTCAATAGCAAAACATAATTTGATTTATAAATAGTAATTTGCAGTAGATTTTCAAAAATTTAGGGAGGAAGTTTCTCATATCTGTGATAGTTGTCCATTCATATAGAATTTCACTAGCAATTTCTGTTATGGTAGAATTCATGTCAATATTTGCTTTTGAAAACATTATTGGAAATATGGGTGGAATCATTCAGAGATTCTGGAGTCACTATGTGTAAAATAGTGGCATGAGGGGAAACAATGCAGCCTGATATAGGTACCTCCATTATTATTGTTTAGGGAGGTCGAATGGTTGTCTTAAAGCAGTGGGTTTAGAAATTTGTGGGGATGTTTTTAATTGTCACAATGATGGGGGTGGGGGTAGGTGAATGGGTACTGGCCTTTAATGGGTAGGGGCCAGGGATGCTTGACATCTTGTGGTATGTGGGATAGTACTGCATAAGGAAGAATTGTTCCGCATGCTGCATGACTTTAAATGTCCTGTTGGACATTCATGTAGGGGAAAATGTTTCTAATTATCTGGGCTCAGAATATATAAACAAAACGTTTTTTTGCATGGTTTTAAATATCAGTGAGTTTTCTAGGACTGTAATTACTATGTAAATCTTTGTTTTGTTTGGAAATTTACTGAAAATTGTTCGCTTTTTCAAAATAGCACATCCCAGAAGGCAGTGCTCACACTGTTGAGTCACCAAGTCAACACTCCTATGTCAGTCTACACTCAAGCCTTGTTTTCAGAGTCATTCTGCCTTGAAGCAACTGTCTGACTGTTCTGAGCATTTATATAATGAAGATAATTTTATTTCTCCTTTGCATTACATTTAGGGTATTTTATTGATTGTTTTGAATTTTATATCTAGGCAGTTATTAATGAATTTCACTTCAAGATAATAGAGGGGGCACTGCAAAATATTTGTTTTAAAAAGATATTTTTGCTCTTAAAGAGTTGAGAATTGCTATTTTAAAGCGATGGTTCTTAACCAGGAGTGCACATCAGTTAGGCCTGTGGAAGTTTTAAAAATGATCATTGTGACCCTCCCCTAGAAATATTAACTTAGTAGTATTCTAGGAAATTCTAGGAACTCTCAACCTTTTTTATTCCATGGCACATTTAGAAAACGATATTGTTTGTATTGCACACAGGGATGAATGAAGGCAGCTGCTTCAGGCTGCAGATCACAGTTTCTCCAGATTCCGGCTACCCCGGTCCTGCCCTGCCTTACCTTGCAAGCAGAAGATCTATTGACACCTTGGACTCTTGTTAAAAGTTCACGTTCTTGAACCCCATTCCAGTAATCCTGAATCTGGAGCATGACCCAGAAATCTCGTTCTTTAATAAGCTCCTCAGGTGATTCGGATCCAGGTAGTTTTTAAATGACACTTTGAGCAGCCCTGCTCTGAAAGGTTAGGTGCAAAACTCATGTGGTGTCTGAAAAAGAAAGGAGAGGTTACACTCTTTTCTAAGGACATGTGAGGTAATATTAGGACATTTCTGAGATAAAGCAGGGATGTGAAACTCCTGCTTGGTTGGGTTTTCTCTACCAAGGAGTGCAATTGCCTTATTCAAAACAGTAGAACAAACACTGTTAGAAGAAGCCTTAAGCCCAAGAAGAGATCACCTGGCTCCTTTTCCATGAATTTAAACTCTAAGGGATTATGTCCAAACAAGCTGAGCACATTTACAGATAAATTATAGATATGCTCTAGGTATTCTTTGAAAATCATGAAGAAAAGGGCAAGCGCTAAAAAATTTGAGGCAAAACCTCTACTTGTAGAAAGGAGAATTTAGGAAATTATAGAGACTGGTGAGTTTCAGGGTAATCTTCAGCCACATTTTAGAGGATTATTAAAAGTTTTGGGAGAGTAGAGAGTCCTCCCCAGGTCTGAACTGGCACTGGACTCTGAAAGAGAAATGGTGGGGATGGACAGAGGGGCGGGGCTGAGGTCAAAAGCCTTCCTGAGAGCAGGAGCCTGCGGCAGGGGGAGGGTGGGAGACTTTGATGATGGAAGGAGTGTGACAGGTTAGTGGAACCGCAAGCTATGTGGCATGGCTGGAAACCCACATGTTATTAACATTATTAGCATTCCCTAGATGGATATTATCAGAACACAGAAATTGGGGAAATGATAATGTGCTAGAGACAGGCCTGGGCAAAAAGTCAAGAGGCCTGGGTTTTCATTTATGTCTGGTATCCAATGCCAAAAACTTCTTTAAGACAAGTGGAGGCACTCCTGAGGGTATTTACTTTTTCAGCCTGCACTGACCGCCTGTAGCTGCTTGGCTGGAGATAGAGAGATGGAAGCACACAGTCTGACTATGAAGTCTGGTTGGGGAAACAGACAAGTTATATGATGATTCCAACACAGTCTGACACCTGCTTCAGTGGAAGTAAGAACGGGGGGGGTTTGGGGAGGCTATTGAAGGATTAAAGGCACATCTCAGACTGGAGGGAAGGCTTCCTGGAAGAGGTGACTATCTGAGCAGAGGTTTTGAGGATAAGTTGGAATGGCTGCTGGGAAGAAAGATGTTTTGACAATGGCAGAAACATATATAAAGCTGTGGTGCTGTGCAAACCGTGGCTTGTTCAGAGCACCTAGTGTTCAACAGAAGGGAGTAATGAGAGAGAAGATTCAGGGCAGGCAGGAGCCAGGTTACAAATGGTCTTATATGCCATGCCAAGGCATGCTAAAAGTGTGTGTTTTATTGGCTTTTTTTTTTTTTTCTTTAATTGTGGATTGATTCTTCACATTTGGGGTTTAGGAAATCAGTCTGGAAACATTGTAGAGATGGATTGCAGTCATGGAGAGGTGAGGTTGGAAGGCAGTGTACCTTGTTAGGAAGGTACACACACCCACACATGCCAATGGCTTAAACAAAATAGAAATTTACTCTTCTCTTCTATGAAAGAACTCCAGATAGATGATTCAGAACTTCCGTATTGGTTCTGCAGTGTTGGATGGTCCTGGCTACTTTGGGCTAGTTGGTCTATCATCCTTTGAGAATTTCTTATCTTCTGATGTGGTTGTTTGAGCTCTAGCCAAATTCCTGGAAGCAGGAAGGAGGAAGAGGAGAATCAGAAGGGCAAGGGGGCATGTGCTACCTGTTATTAAGGATATTTGAGAGCAGTTGCCATAGAACACTGCTGGTTTCAGCTCACTGTCCATATTAGCTGCAAGGGAAAGGGTGAAAATGTAATCTTTATTCTCGGTGGCCATGTGTCTAGCTAAAAATTTAGAGATTCTACTACTAAGAGAAGGGGAGAAATGGAAGATGGAGTAAAACCACCTGCATCTCTGCCAGAGAGTGGTGCAAGGATGCAAGGGACACATGAGAGGACCTGAACTGGGCATTGGAGATGGGGAAGAAGAGACATACTGCAGAAAGATTAAGGTGCTGATGTTGGTAATTGATTGGATATGGGATGAAAGGATGGGAAGGCATTGAGGGTAGCTTCTGCTTTGGCTTGCTAGGTAGATGGTGGTGACTTTCAACATGTAGAGATTTGAGAGAGGAGCAGGTTTGGGGGTGAGGAGGAAGAATTATGATATTTTGGGATATATTGCCTTTTAAATGATCATGGCACATTCGGATGGAGATATCCATTGGGCAGGTGGGTGTACAGGTCTGAGCTAGAAAGAAGAGATTTTATTTTATTTAAAAGATTCTTTAAGTCTGTCTTCCCTCCCAACCTCCCTCCTTTCTTTTCTTATTTTCCCCCAGCTTTTTGAAAGTATAATTGACAAGTAAAAATTGTATGTATTTATGGTGCACAAATATGATGTTTTGATATATGTAAACATTGTGAAATGATTAAATCGAGCTAATTAAGATATCCATTACCTCCTGTATTTATTTTTTTGTAGTGAGAACATTTAAGATCTACTCTGCTAGCAGTTTTCAAGTGTACAATACATTATTATTTATAGTCACCATGCTATACAGCAGATCTCCAGAACTTATTCATCTTGTCCAACTGACACTTTGTACCCTTTGACCGACATCTCCCCATCCTTCTCCTCAGCACCTGCCCCTGGTAACCACCCTTCTACTCTCTACTTCTATGAGCTTGCCTTTTTTAGAGTCCACATGTGAGTATTAGTGAGGTCATGCAGTATTTGTCTTTTTCTGCCTGGCTTATTTCATTTAGCATAATGTCCTCCAGACATATCCATGTTATTGCAAATGACAGGATTTCCTTCTTTTTTTGTTTTAGTGTATGAATACATGTGCTGCCAAAGTGAGCATGTCTTTTTTTTTTTTAGACAATACTATTCCAGTGTGTGTGTGTGTGTGTGAATGTGTATAAATATGTATGTATATGTATGTATACCACATTTGCTTCATTCATTCATCCATAGACACTTAGGTTGATTCCATAGCTTGGCTATTGTCAACATGGGAATGCAGATAACTTCTCAACATACTGTGTTCATTTTCCTTGGCTACATATTCAGAAGTGGGATTGCTAGATTGTATGGTAGTTCTATTTTTAATTTTTTGAGGGAACTTCATACTGTTTTCCATAAGGGCTATTATTAATTTATACATTCCCACCAACAGTGTATAGGGTTCCCATTTTTCTTACATACTCTCCAACATTTGTTATTTTTTTTCTTTTTTATAATAGCCATTCTAATAGGTGTGAGATGGTATCTTATACAAAAAATCATTGCCCAGAACAATGTCAAGAAGCCTTTTCTCTATGTTTTCTTCTAGTAGTTTTATAATTGCAGGTTGTGCATTTAAGTCTTTAATCCATTTTGAATTTATTTCTGTATATGTTTTGAGATAAGGGCCCAATTTCATTGTTCTGTGTGTGGCTATCCAGTTTTCTCAGCAGTTTATTATTGGGCTTTCCACTGTGATCTTGGAACCTTTGTTGAAGATCAGTTGACTTCAAATGTGTGGGTTTATTTCTGGACTCTATTCTGTCCATTGGTGTATATGTCTGTTTTTTATGCTAATACCATGCTGTTTGGATTACTATAGTTTTGTAGTATATTTTGAAATCAGGTATTGTGTTGCCTCCAGCTTTGACTTAGGTCTTTTGTGGTTCCATATGAATTTTAGGATTGCTTTTTCTATTTTTGTGAAAAATGGCACTATTTTCTAAAAAAAAAATAATTTTGATAGGGATTACATTGAGTCTGTAGACTGCTTAGGGTTATATGGACATTTTAACAATTCTTGCAGTCCATTCACACAGGATATCTTTGCATTTATTTATGTCTTGAATTTCTCTCTCTCTCTCTCTCTTTTTTTGGTTTCTCCATGTGGGATGGCCCATATCTTTTTTTTTTTTTAATTTTTTAAATTTATTTAATGTTTAGATAGAAATTTATTTTCTCAACATACAAATGAAGGAAAACATCACAAATTGAATTTAAAGGCAATTGATAAGGAAAACATTTAACACACAAAGATTAACATCTTTAATGCTTACAGAACTCTTAAAAATAAATTAGAAGAATCTTAGTGAAGAACATAAGCAGACAAGTCACACACCAAAAGAAACACAAGTGGCTAATAAATACATTCTAAGATATTCATAGAAATGGAAATTAAAACAGAAAAATATTTTTCATTTCTCAAACTGAAAAAATATGATACCATATAATACTGGTGCAATGAGAGAAATAATGGCAAAATTTTCTAGTATAAGTATAAATTGGCAAAACTCTTTTGAAGAACAGATTGGATTCATAAACAGAAGTCTTTAAAATGTTCAAACACTTTCAACCAGTTATCTTGCTTCTTGAAACTGTAAGCAAATAATCAAAGAAATGTAAAAGGCAGTTATATAAAGGTAAAAAATTGGGAGTAACTGAATGTCCAACAATATGAGAATAGCTAAATAAATTATGGACCTCCATAAAATGTAATATAATGCAGTTATTAATCATAATTTTGAAGAATATTTAAGACAAATTTTTAAGAAGTAATAGTAAGTGAAAAAGCAGGATGAAAAACTGCACTAGAAATAAATAGTATGTTTAAGCTGCATATATACCTCCCAAAAAATGACTGGAAATTTTTTTTAATCTTTTTTTTTTTGCTAAAAGGGAAATTTATTTAGTGTAAATGTATAAATGCATACATTAATAATAGTTTTAAAAATCTCAGATCAACAATCGCCTTTGCACCTTAGGAAACTGGAAAATAAAGGGCAAACTAAGCAAAAGGAGTAAATAATGAAAATTAGAGCATAGATAAAACAAATAGAAAAAAAATAGAGAAAATCAGTGAAACCAAAAATTGGTACTTTGACAAGATCCACAGAATTGACAAACTGTTACCTAGAGGGACTAAGAAGAAAGAGAGAAGACTCAAATAACTAAAATCAGAAATGAAAGAGGGGTCATTACAATCAAATTTACTGAAATTAAAAGTGTTATAAGAAAATACTATGAATTATTGTAGGCCAGCACATGAAATGAATAAATTCCCAGGAACATGTCACCTACCAAGTCTGAATTATAAAAAGAACTGAAAGTTTGAACAGACCTATAGCTGGTAAGATGAATGATTGTGATTTTTCTGTTTCCTGATGCAGGATTCCCTTGAAGATTTCTTATAGGTTGTGTGGTGGTAAACTCCCACAGTTTTTGTCTGTCTGGAAAATACACTATTTTCCCCTCATTTCTGAAGGATGGCCTAGCTGGGTACAGTATTCTTGGCTAGCAGCTTTTTTCTTTTTGTATTTTGAATATATCATACTATTTCTTCTGGCCTGTAGAGTTTCTGTTTAGAAGTGTGCTGTTACTCTGATAGGGGCTCCCTTATGGGTGACTTGACACTTTTCTCTTATATTTCTTTTAAGATTCTCCCTTTGTCTTGGAGCTTTGCCAATTTGACTATAATGTGTCTTGGAGAGGATCTTTTAGGTTTGAATCTGTTTGGGGATCTTTGAGCCTCCTGGATCTGAAGGTCCTTGCCTCTCCATGTACCTGGGAAGTTTTCAGTTATTATTTTGTTGAATAGGTTTTCCATACCTTTTGCTTTCTCCTCCCTTTCTGGAATAACCCATGATTTGAATCTTTATGCACTAAAGGTTGTCTGCTGGCTCTCTTAGATTTTCTTCATTTTTTAAAATTCTTTTTTCCTTTTTTTTTTGTCCACATGAGTTATTTCAAAGAGACTATCTTTAAGATCAGAAATTCTTTTTTCTGCTTGGTCTTGCCTGCTGCTTAAGCTCTCAGTTGTGTTTTTTATTGCACTGAGTGTGTCTTTCAGTTCCACAAGTTCTGCTAAATTCTTTTTGAAGATATTAATCTCTTAGTAAACTTCTTCCTTCATATTCCAGATATTTTTTCTCATTTCGTTATGTTGTCTGAGTCTTTTTGTGTCTCAGTGAGTTTCCTTAAGATTGTTGCTCTGATTTCTTTTTCAGTCATTTCAAAGGTTTCTTGCTCTATAGGGTCTGGTATTTGAGAATTACTGTATTCTTTTGGAGGTATCATATTTTCTTGGATTTTCGTATTTCTAGTATCTCTACATTGGTGTCTGGTCATCTGGTAGAGCAGTTGCTTCTTCTGTTACTCTGGAGAGGTGTTTGAGGAGAGAGACATCCTCTCCTTTTTCTGGTGTCTACTAGTGACATTCCTTGTGTCAGTGCAGTTGAGTTTCTGGTGGGCCACCCGCTTGGAGGCTGTGGCATCAAGCTGCTTTTGTGGCAGCCATGGCTGTGGTGGGCCACCTTGCCGGAAGTGGTTTTTACTGTGCTCCTTGGCTGCTTCTGGGCAGAGGGGGAAGCTGCCCTTGGCTCCTGCCTAGGCCCCCCACGCATGCTCTGCTGCTTGCCTGCTTCCTGAATTTCTTTCATCAGTGTTTTATAGTTTCCAGTGTACAGTTCTTTTACCTCCTTGGTTAGATTACTCCAAAATATTTTGCTTTTTTTGTAATTATTGTAAACGGGGTGTTTTTCCTTATTTCTTTTTTTAGATAGTTTATTGCTAGGATATAGAAATGCTACTGATTTTTGTGTGTTGATTTTTTTTTATCCTGCAACTTTACTGAATTTGTGTATTAGTTTTAACACTTTTGTGGTGGAGTCTTTAGGATTTTCTGTATATAAGGTCATGTCATCTGCTAATAGACAATTTGACTTACTACCTTTCCTTCCTCCCTCCATTTCTTCCTTCCTTCCTTCAGTCTTTTCTTTCTTTTTCTTGCCTAATTGCTCTGGCTAGGAATTCCAGTGTTATGTTGAGTAGAAGCAGTAAGAGTAGGCATCCTTTCCTTGTTTCTCAAAAATATGATAGTAGCTATAGGCTTGTCATCTATAGCTTTTATTATATTGAACTACGTTCCTTCTATACATAATTTGTTGAGAATATTTAACATGAAAGGATGTTGAATTTTGTCAAATGCTTTTTCTTCATCTATTGAGATGATTTTTATCCTTCATTGTATTAATGTCATATATCACATTTGTTGATTTATATATGTTGAACCACCCTTACATCCCAGCAAATAAATTCCACTTGATGATGGTATGTAATCTTTTTAATGTGCTATTGAATTCGGTTTGGTAGTATTTTGTTGAGGATATTTAAATCTATGTTCATCAGGGATATTGGTCTGTAATTTTCTTTTCTTGTAGTTTCCTTTTCTGGCTTTGGTATCAGGATAATTCTTGCCTCATAAAATGAGTTTTAGAAGTGTTTTCTCTTCTTTAATTTTTCTTGGAATAGGTGGAGAAGGATTGTTGTTAATTCTTCTTTAAATGTTTGATAGAATTCACTAATGAAGCTATTATATCCTAAGCTTTTCTTTGTTGGGAGGTTTTTGATTATTGATTCAGTCTGTTATTTTTCTGTCCAGATTTTTTGTTTCTTCATGATTTAGTCTTGGTAGCTTGTATGTTTCTAAGAATTTGTTCACTTCTTCTATGTTATCCTATTTGTTGGCATATAACTGATTGTTCATATTATATCTTATGATCCTTTGTACTTTTGTGGTTTCAGCTGTAATGTCTCTCCTTTTTCATTTATAATTTTATTTGGGTCTTCTCTGTTATTTTCTTAGTTTAGCTAAAGGTTCGTCAATTTTGTGTATCTTTTCTAAAAAGCAACTTTCACTTTTATTGATCTTTCCTGTTGTTTTTATAGTCTTTATTTCATTTATTTCTGCTCTTATCTTAATTATTTCCTTCTTTATACTGACTTTGGCTTAGATGTTTTTGTTTTGAGTTTCTTGAGGTATGACAACAGGTTGTTTATTTGATGTCTTTCTTCTTTTTTTATTTAAGCATTCGTTATTATGAACTGCCCTCTTAGAACTGATTTTGCTGCATCCCATAAGTTTTGTTATGTTGCTTGTCCACTTTTGTTTGTCTCAATGTATTTTTTTTATTTCTCTTTTAATTTCTTATTTAACCCATAGGCTGTTCAGAAGCATGCATTTGTGTTTTGTCTGAAATTCCTCCTGTTACTGATTTTCAGTTTCCTACCATTGCAGTTAGAAAAGACACTTCATATAATTTTAATCTTAAATTTGTTAACACTTGTTTTGTGGCCTAAAATATAATCTATCCTGGAGAATGTTCCATATTCACTTGACAAGAGTGTGTATTCTGCTAATGCTGGATGGAATGTTCTGTATGAGTCTGTTAGGTCAATTTGGTCTTTAGTATAGTTCAAGTGCACTGTTTTGTTATTGATTTTCTGTCTGGATGATCTTCCCATTTGTGAAAGTATGATATTGAAATCACTTATTATTGTATTGCTCTCAGTTTTCTCTTTGGTTCTGTTACTGTTTGCTTTGTATATTTAGGTGCTCCATGTTGGGTACATATATATTTATAACTTTTATTCTCTTGATGAATTGACCCTTTATCTTTATATAATGGCCTTCTTTTTCTCTTGTATGATATTTGAATTAAAGTGTGTGTTGTCAAATACAAGTATACCCATCTGCTCTCTTTTGGTTCCATTTGCATGGAATATCTTTTTCCGTCCCTTCACTTTCAGCCTATGTGTGTCCCTAAAACTAAAGTGATTCTCTTGTAGGCAGCATATTGTTAGATTTTTTTTTTTTAATCCATTTGTCCACTCTGTGTCTTTTGATTAGGGAATTTAATCAATTTGAATTTAAAATACATGTTGATAGGTAAGGACTTACTTCTGCCATTTCGTTAATTGTTTTATGCCTGCTTTATAATATCTTTGCTACTTTCTCCATCTCTTGCTATCTTCATTTGTGATTTGCTGATTCTCTGTAGTGGTGTACTTTGATTCCTTTCTTTTTCTTTCATGTATAGTCCAGTACACACTCCAGGTATTTTCTTTGTTGTTACCTTGAGGCTTACATAAAACATGTTATAGTTTTAATAGTCATTTTCAGCTGATAACTTAGCTTGGACCACATATAAAAACACTATAACTTCTCCTCCCTTTGCATTTTGTTATTGATGTCACAGTTTAAATCATTTGTATGTCATGTATCCATTGACAAATTATTGTAGCTATAGTTATTTTTAATACTCTTGCATTTTAACTTTTATTCTGAGTTAAACATGATTTATGTACCTCCATTACATTATAATATTAGAGTACTCTGAATTTGCCTTTATTTTTACCTTTACAGTGACTTTTATATCTTCATGTGTTTCATGTCATTATTTAGCATCGTTTTGTTTTAACTTGAAGAACTCCTTTAGCATTTTTTTTGTAAGGAAGGTCTAGTTGTGATGAGCTCCTTCAGCTTTTGTTTATGTAGGAAAGACCTTATCTCTCTTTCATTTCTGAAGGACAGGCTTTCTGGGTATAATATTCTTGTTTGGTAATTTTTTTTTTTTAAAAGCACTTTGAATATATTATCATACTGTCTCCTGGACTGCAAGATTTCTGCTGAGAAATCTGGTAGTTTCAGGAGGGTGTCATTGTGTGTTGTGAATTGCTTTTCTCTTGCTACTTTCCAATATCTTTGTCTTTTGAGAATGTGATTAGAATGTGATTAGGTGAAGAGCTCTGTATATTTAATCTCTTTGGGGTTCTTTGGTTTCATGGATCTGGTGTTCATTTCCCTCTTCGGATTTGGGAAGTTTTCGGTCATTATTTCTTTAGATAACCTTCTGCCTCTTTTTCTTTCTCTCCTTTTTCTGAAGTTCCCATAACGTTTATATTGGTTTGCTTGGGGTTTTTTTTTTTTTCTTTTTTTTCTAAGTATATCGTATGCTTTCTTCACTCTTTATTTTTCTTTTTGTTACTCTGACTAGGTAATTTCAAGTGACCTGTCTTTGACTTTACTGATTCTTTCTTCTGCTTGATCGAGTCTTGTTCTCTATGGAATTTTTAGTGCAGTCATTGTGCTCTTAGCTTCAGATTTTTTTTTTTTCTTTTTCATGGTTTCTGTCTTGTTGAACTCATATTGTTTGTGTGTTGTTTTGCTGATATCACTCAGTTATCTATTTGTGCTTTCTTGTAGCTCACTGAACCTTTTTAAGATGATTATTTTGAATTTCTTGTCAGGCACTGTGTACATCTACATTTCCTTAGGTTCAGTTACTGATGCTTTATTTTGTTCCTTTGATGGTGTCATATTTCCCTGATTATTTGTGATTCTTGTGTGGTACTGAATTGGTGTCTGCATATTTGAAAAAGTAGGCACCTATTATAGTCTTTACAGAATAGCTTTGACAGGGAATGCTCTTCACCAGTCAGTCTGTCCAAAGATTCTGGGTGGGTTATCTGACAAGGTATATGGGCAGGCTTGTTGCTGGAACCCTTGGGGTGATTATCCTGGAGCCTGGGTACACAGTGTCAGGCGTGGAGCCTAGGTCTACTATGGTGGGCCTGGAGTCTGAATCTGTAGAGACAGGTCTAGAGCCTGGGTTTGAGGAGCCTGAAGAACCTGAAGCCTAAGTCCATGGGGGCCAACCTGATGCTGGGGTAGGCTTTGAGTCTGAGTCCATAGGTGTTAGCCTTGTGCTTGGATGGGCTTGGTGCCTGGGCCTGTGGGAGTGGTCCTGGAGCCTGAGTTCACAGGGATTGCTCTGGCACTGGGGTAGGCTTAGAGTCTGAGTCTGTGGGGGTCATCCTGGTAACTGGATCTGTAGGGGCAGTCCTAGAGCCTGGGTCTACAGAGACCAGCTGGTGCTGGGGTCTGCTGGGGTATTCCTGGACCCTGGGTTTGCTGGAGCAGGCCTGGACCCTTAGTCCACTGAAGCCTGGGGCCATGGGGACTGACCTAGAGCCTTGGGCCAGCCTGTTGCTGGGACAGGCCTGGAGCCTGAGTTAAGAATGCTAGCTTGATGACTAGGGCTATGGGGTTTACCTGGAGGCTAGGTCCATGGGGGCTGGCCTGGAACCTGAGGCCATAGTGGTGGCCTGGCACTGGGTCATACCTCGAACCTGGGTCCCTGGGGATAGGCCTGCGTCCTGGGTCAATGGCTGCCAGTGTGGACCTAGGCTCTGTTAGAGCTGGCCTGAACCCTTGGTCTGCTGGAGTGGGTCTGGACCCTATGACCTTTGGAGTGTGGGGCTCCATGGGCCAGCCTGATTTTTGGTAGGCCTTGAGCCTGTATCCTAGGGGCTGGCCTGTAGATGCAGGTCTGAAGCCTTGAGTTGTGGTGGTTGAGAAGAGATTTTAGAAGTGGATACGATTGCCCAGGAAGCATGTGTAAGATGAAAAGAAGTCTGAAGACAGCACTCTGAAGAACAAAAATATTTGAAGGGTCAGCTGAGAGACTAGTGTTTAGCATAAAGTCAGAAGGATCAGCCAGAGAAATAGAAGGGGAATTATAAAAGAAGGGTATTTGGGAAACAAGACAGAGAGGATTTTAATAAGGAGGAAGTAATTGCAGAGACATGTCACAGATGAGTCCAGTAAGATAAAGAATGCAATGTCTAGCAATTAGCAGTAATTGAATGCAATAAAACACAAGAGAAATGTGTGTGTGTATGTGTATAAAATGTATATGTGAATATATATAAAGTTGATTAGATTAAGCCCAAAACTGTTTTTCTTTAATGATCCGATGACTGTTAAAATTACTCAGGCTACAGGCCGGCCCGTGGCTCACTTGGTAGAGTGCGGTGCTGATAAAATTACTCAGGCTAGATGGTTGAAGTGTCTGTAGGAGTGCAGTGTACGTACTTCTGTGTCCCTTGCCCCTTGGCAGCCCACTTTGAGATTTATCACTGTGACAGGAAAATAACTATATCTCTCAAGCTAAAGTTCTGGATTTATTTACTATGGGTAGATATTTAATACACAGGCTATGATGAAATGGTTTGAAATTTGTGATGAATCAATTATTAGGGTCCCAAATGTCACTGATCACCATATTCTTTGAACTTCAGCATCAGGCCACACAAGTGAGGATGAGTTTCTGGTTGGGACTGAAGCGGCCCTGGTCAGGTTGTAGGATATGGTGGAAAGACTGAAGTCATACTTGAGTTGACCTACCAGTTCTATTACTTACTTACTGTATAACTTGAGATTAAGTTACTTAGATTCAGGGTGTGGGTGTGGGAGTGTCTTCCTACCCTGTAGGGTAATCTTAGACCTGTAGGTATGATAAATTCATAGGCACAAAATAACTTTGAGAGGTAGACCACCTTCTATGATATTTTAACATAATTACAGATATCTAGTGACAGATTTCTGTCTTCCTTCAAAGTATGTACATATGTATATGTGTGTGCATATATGTGTGTGTAAATATATATATATTTTTTTTTAATTTTTTTTCTGAAAACTTAGAAATTTTTAGACAGTATGAAGTTTTGTTCATGTTAACACTGAGTTCTGTTAATGGTTAGACAATACTTCCCCCTGGTGGACTGAGATGACAACACTTTTTAGTAACAGTTCCCAGATGGTCAAGTGCTGCTTGATTTTCCTGCTAGCTGATTTCTTTCAGATTTGTTTTGGAGGTCAGTTAATATGATTTTGTTCTTTCTGCTTGATTTGGTCTAGAGGTTTATCAAAATGCCAGTGGTGTACAAATATGCTCTATTATATGTAATCTCATTATGATATTATGGAAATAAAGATTTTCTATAACATGGAAAATTTTCATGCAAAATCAGTTAACTTTTTAAAATAGAAATGTTAACCACCTATAGTCTCAGATGGACATTTTATTAGGCCCCTGAGAATACTAACGCTTGAATATAAGATGCATTAAAGTAATACTATATTAAATCTGGCCTGGAGTTTTGCTTTTTTTCTCATATATAAAATATTTAAAAACTTCTGAGGAAATCAGTATTATCAGAGATGTAATAATTGAAAGACTAATATGGAAGGTCCTAAATTGGCTATTTTTAACTGATAGTTTTTCAGTTGTTGCATTTGATTTTGCTGTGTATTAGATTATGGTATAGGCTGACAAAATGAGTAAGATATTTTTCTTAATTTGGGGGTTTAAACCTGAGTTTTCTTCTCCATTGTGATGATGTTGACTAGTGATATGTGTATATACATACCTGTATATGTGTATATCTATATTTATATATCTATATCTGTAATATATCCCTGAGATGAGTTGTCAAAAAAATTAAAATGCTGTTTGGAAAGCAAAGGTAAAGATTTATTTTCTGTTTTATCAGACAAAGTAAGCAGAAATAAACATTGTCACACAGTTATTATGTAACAGGTACTCTGCTAGGCACTTTTTGTATTAGATTTTATTTAAACCTCAGAACATCTTCTGATACAGTTTTTCCCCCTTTGTTTGTTAGATGAGGTCACTAAGAGTCACTGAGGCTAAGAAACTTAACCTTAGGTTATACAGCAAGTAATAGAAGTGGCTTGCCAATTCAAGCGTGACTTCAGAGGCAGTCTTTCCCCCGTATCCTACAGCCTCACAAGGAATCAGAGCAAGGTGCCACCATACCCAGCCACCAGCCGGCTAACTTCACAGGAAAGTGGGCTGTACTTCTGACATCATTATTAATTGGCAGTATGATATTGAATGGACTGTTTAACTTTTCTGGCTCCACTTTTTAAAAATTTTGAACCAAGATCTTTGTCTGTGTCTCCCTGAGGGTTAGGGAATGAGGAGATGGTGGTATGAGTCCATGCTCCTACCCCCCTCCCAATTAATCAAAACCACCCCTTCTTTTATCTATTTTACTTACTGGACTTCTGTGTCAGATACCACTTGAAGGCACAATTTTCAACTGTAGGCACATCTGAAGACTCAAAAAAAAAAAAAATTAAACTACTGGACTGTGTGATTTCCTAGGTCCCATCTAGCTGATCATTTCTTTATGGATATTGACACAGCACTACTTTAGTTCTTTGTATTTTTCCTCTGGAAGGGAAAGAAGGTACAACCTGAGACAATGGATTATTTAGTACAAGTTCTTTTCCATTGGTGGCATTCAGATACTACTGACAGAGCAATTAAAGGAGGAAAGCAAACATCTGTATGTCTCAGGAGCTGAAACATCTCAATTCTTTATCTATTATACTTGGAGCACTAGCCTGCCACTTTTTCTTTGCAGTGTGACTTCCAGCAATGTAAGTTAAAGCCTCTATATCCCAGTGGAGGGAAATTATAATGCCAAGAATATGATAGAAGTAAAAAAAAATACATAAAAAGCTAAGCATAAATTACAATCTTTATTTACTTTCCACATTGTAGAATTACAGAACGTTTCTTGGCAAAATACGAAAAAATAGTGAAGCAACATCAAGCACCTTTTTATGCAACCTAAGTTATCTGTGCCTTTCCCTAACAGTAATTTGTTGTTGTGCCTTTGCTCTTCACAGATTGAAATATAGGTTGGGTGTCCCTTATCCAAAATGCTTGGGACCAGAAGTGTTTTGGATTTTGTATTTTGGAATATTTGCAGAACACTTAACTGGTCGAATGTCCCAAATCCAAAATTTGAGAAGAGAATTTCTTTTGAACGTCATGTTGGCACTCAGAATGTTTCAAATTTTGGAGCACTTTGGATTTTGGATTTTCAGATTTGGGATGCTCAGCGTATATCCAGTCAGAGTTAGTTCATATGGTAAGACTGGTGTTAATGAGGCCAGGGTCAAATCTTAAGATATATATAACTTTAATTTCAGTACGTCAGGACTTTGTAAGTTATTTTGCAGAAATATTTATGTCAGCTAAATGGAGCCCTAGCAAATGAGTAGGGATGGTTTGATGCAAAACCCAACTATTCCAGGAAAAAGCAATTTAGAGTGTTGCCCTTTTCATGATGGATTGTTAAATATCTGAAATATGACCCCTTTAGTTATCCTTGGAACCACAGTCCTAGTGATCTTTGAGTTGGTCTTGGTTAAAATGAATACAATTAAATAAAGAAGACTGAGACCCTGTTTTAATTTTCTATTTAAAGGAGAAATCACTAGAGAGTCTTTTTGTGGTGGTAGGTTTCCCACAATTTGTTGATAGCTGAGATTTGTGTAGTTTTGGTTCTTATATATTTAGATAGTTTAAAAAAGAGAGGGCAGGAAGTAATTGAGTTTTTCTTACTTCCTTAATAGTAAGTTTAATACACTTACTTAGTTTCTGCAAATTTTTTTTAGTATTTGTTATGTACCCAGTACTGCTAATCATTGCTCATAATGAGCTAATGAACTTGCAGACAAGACAACATTCATACTATGAAACATTACCTAGATGATTATGTATAATTAAGTGCCAAATGATTGGTATAAATCTCATGAACAGATGACGAATTCCATGCTAAAGATCCTGCACAGAGACAGACATGTGCTTTTATAAGGAGACAGACTATTTGAGATGAGGATCGGCATGGGAAATCAGGGATATGTGGTGGTCACGTTACGCAGTACATACAAGAGGAGAGAAACAAAGCAGAGTGCAAGGGAAGAATCACAGGCTTCTGACAGGTATGCTGATTTATCCTTTGCCTTGAAGGAGATATTATTTCAATAGTTGGAAAGAATGGGGAGAATATTCTGTTGTAGGAGTAGGTGAGAGAGAGTATTAGGTGTTGTGGAGGACAGTAGAATATTGACTCAGGTGGAAAAGTGAATTAAGATATGATCACGGGGAGTCTTAAATATCAGTTCCAAAAATGGCAATGTAAAGTGTACGCCCTCAAGAAGCTTTATTTAATCTCTTTCTATTTGCTTGACTACCCCTTTTTGGGGGGACCCACTGTGCCTTAGAGTCTGACTCTGTTATGGAACCAGTCATTCTTAAAGGCACTGATTTATTTATAGATGTTTCTTTTTACTAAGACTGAGACTACATCTGGTTATCTGGATTGGTATTTGGGTTTTTAAAAAAATTCTATATTCTTCAGTTCACCTATTATTAATTCCACATTCAACAGATGGTTTGATTTTAACCATTTCATGTTGAATTCTTAAAATTTAGTTTTTTTGTGATATCTTGCCCTCATTCTTGTGTGTTGAGTGCAAAAGATATAAAATCTAAATCTTGTTTAGAAATACATTTAATAAATTCAATTTACTAAGAAAAAGGTTAGGTGAAAGGAATTTAAAATTTGGCACTCGTGTATCATTAATATTATTGTCAGTCGTTTGTCTGCTGTTGTATTCAAGGGCAACGTGTTGCTCTGTTGATACTTATTTTTGGAACTCACTTTTAATCTCTGAATTTGAGTTTTACACAGATTTTACAACTAGTTGCTCATGCTGATTTTTCTTAGCTTGAATTGTTGTTTTAGGTTATGATACTACCACTTCTGAAGTTTAGGTTTAGCTATAAGAGAACATGTGTTGTCCATAGAAAACCTGTGCCCGTGCCTCTTATACACATGTAGGTGTCTCTAGGCCATCAGAGCTTTCGTAGCAAGTAGTTAGATGAAATTGAAATCTTTTAGTCTTTGGTGATATTCCTCTTCTTCCATTTACCCATTTTTTCTTAACAATGTTTCCCCCTTTCCACCATTTATGATCTTTGACACTTTCTAATTTGGGTGTAATGGCTTGTTGAATGAAAATTTTTTAAAAAATACCACCACATCTTTTTAGTGCTTTGAAATTTCTTTGAATACCTTAAATTAAAATGAAAATTTATTGAGTGACTCAGAGCTGTGGGTAGCTAATAGAGACCCTCTGAGGCAGGGTTTTTAGTTTTAGAGGGTCTGTGAGTCCCTAGAAATTCTGTGCAAAATTTCTGTAAATGTCTATCTGTATATTTTTTATTGGGAGAGGAACCATAGTTTTCTTGAAGAAGTCTTTCTCAAACAGAATCACTTCTCTGAGACCTGAGTAACACAAAAATCAGGTTAAGGATTATATTTTCCTAGTCCTACAAATATAACCGTTCTCCTAAATCAATCACACTAGTACAATATGTACTATAAAATAACCTCTTCTAAGTAGTTCTGTTACTGAATATATACTCATATTGTTATATTGTTCTTTTTGTAAGATGTACCTTGTACTGGAAAGATCAAGGGGTTCAATTTATACTTTTAGTTTTTTTATTCCATTTGATAAATGACATATTTACAAAAAAGAGACCACTTGCTGTAATCTTTATAAGTATGGGGAGTGGTAAAAATTGTTCTAGGGCCACATATCCATGGATTGTCTTGTATGTTAGTGTCATCATCCTAGTAAAAAATTATAATACCTTTTAACTTCAGAGCACTATGGTAGTTACCTAGGATATAGAAAATGCAAAATAAAAGGTAAGTAGGGAAGACAATATGAAATCATAAAAATATAAGAGCCCCCCAAAAGTACGGGCAATATATGTTTTAGGAATTAAAGAAAGAGAGGGGTCACTGTGAGTTGGGTGAGGCATAGAGGGCTTCAGGGAGAAATGTGAGTGATGAGTAGGACATGGTTGCAGAGGAGGGAACAGATTTATGAGCAAAGGGTTGTAGGTGATTATGTAACTTGGCGGGGGGGACACTGAGTTGACCAGTGAAGAGGCAATACTGAGTAGTGGTTAACAGCATGGGTTCTTTATCCTGGCTTCTAATTCTGTCTGTCAACCACTTAACTACTCTGTGCCTCAGTCTTTTATTTGTAAAACTAGTACCTTTCTTATAGTGTTTTTAGTTTTGTCTGATACATGTTTGTTATATTTAAAAAGGAAAACCAAATACACAGTGCTATCAAGATAGTAAGTGAATAAGGTGGAGAATTAGTGGCCAAATTCCTAAAGGTCTTTAGGTAAAAGTCTTTAAGCGACAAGGTCGTTAGGTGTTTAAGTGACAAGGTAAAGCAGTGGTTGGCAAACTGTAGCCAAATCCTACTCCTCTCTTGTCTTATAGATAATATTTTATTGGAACGTAGCCTTGTGTTAGTTTACTCTTGTCTGTGGCTGTTTTTACACAACAGCAGAGTTGTGTATTTGTGTAGAGACTTTATGGCCCACAAAATATAAACTATTTACTGTTTGGTCCTTTACAGAAAAAGTTTGCTGATCCCTGAGTTAAAGAATTCCAGCTTTAACATAATTACATTGGAGATCTATTTAAAATTTCTGTTTTGTTTTGGGGAAAGGGAGACACATGGTGGGACAGTGGTGACAACAGTGCCATCAGAAGAGTGTTCTAGGAAGATTAATCTAGCAAAATGTGTAGGGGAGTTGGAGGATATAAATTGCTGTTGAGGAGGGTAGGCTGGATAGGACCAGTAGTTAATTCCTAAAGCAACAGCATGTGCTCTAGAGTAGAGATGGTAATAGGATTATAAGTGGATAGATGCATGACACTTTAAGAAAATGATAGTCTTGGTGACTATAGATATGGGGAGATATGACAGCTCTGAAGTATGGCAGTAAAGTGACAGAAGATGTTAGTGATGAATCTGAAATAAGACTTCTCCACCTGGAGCTAGCGTTTAAGGGAAAGCAGTCACTATGGTTTTGACATGTTGAATGTGCGACACGAAACATCTGCTGGACAGTTAGGAATTATTGATACTTTGCTTCATTCTATTTCTGTGGACAGACCCACCTTTCTAGGGGGTGGTAGGGATAGGGGCACAGTTCAGAGAGTAGGCTGCCTTAATTGCTCAGACCCCATACAGGACCCCAGGAAACTGACAATGTCTCTCTCCTCAGTTCAGATTTCCTCCTTTTTGGTGGTACCTCTCAAAGAGTGACTGCAGTTGGTTGGCCTGGTGGGGTGATGAGGATATGTGACAGGATGGCGTATTACTGGCAACGACTTGACTACGGTCTGTGGGAGAAGCACAGGGCAGAGTACCCAAAAGCTCTCAAGCATATAGGATATAGCATATAACATACATATGCTGTATAGCACACCTTATACAAAACTCACATTATTCCCGTCCACTTATACATGAGACACACATCCCCTGTAGACCCCTCCTCAGACCCTCCCCCAGGGTGAGCTAACTAGACGATGTGTGAGCTGCTTCTAGGTGTGGTGTACTTTGTGTTTTGTTTTGTTTTGTTTTGTTTTTCTTATGATATTGTCATTATCATAAGGTAGGGGGTCCCATTGCCAGGACAGATGGGAATGTACCTTTGAGAACTTTAACTCCAATGGCTAAGATTTTTTTTGTATTTGGCTTTCTTCACTCTTGTAGTTAAAAGAATGCATACTGATCTGGAGCTTTCTTATTTTCTTTTCTCCTTGTTCTGTTATCCCACTCCACATTTAGACCCTGACCTCAGATGTCTGGTCTGGCTGATTTACACAGTTGTTTCTGAATTGGCTAAATTATTGAAATCTTTTGCTTTTCCTTTATAGTATTCTCCATCTAAGGAGTTCTTCCCACTCAACAGAAGTGTAAGGTAGACTGAAGCTTAGGGGAGATGTCAGGTCTTGTCACCTAAAATCATCAGTATAGGGCCTTACATTTGAATGTCACTTTGTGGTTTTCGCAAACTGTTTGATGTGAGCTCTGTCATTTTAATCTTAAAACAACCTTGTGAGGTAAGGATCTTGTTTGCCCACAGCTATTAATTGTTTGAATTACATTCAAAATTAATTGTAGAAAAGGCTGGAAGTACAAAAGCACTTTGTAGTAAGTACAAAAGGGCTGGAAAAGAAAGGCAAAATTACTTGCTCAATCACACGGTAAGTAATGGAGCAAAGGCTGATTCCTCGTAGTATAGTAATATCAGCTAGTTCTTACTGAGTGTTTCCGCAGACTTGCTGAATGTTGCAGAAACAGCAAAGAAATAACAGAGCTTAAGGGTAGGGAATTATGATTCTGATTTAACCAAAGGCCAGCCACAACTTGACTTGATGAGTATAGCTTATAGGCCCTTCTGGCTATCTCCTTTTGCCCACTTTAATGTCATTTGGATGCTTACTGACTTTCCTACTTTTAGGGAGATTTGCTTCCTCCCAGAACTTGCTCTCGTTTCATCTTTGGGTATATATAGACCTCCTCAGGTCAATCCCTTTGGCCAAGACTCTGCTTGCTTTCTGCTCCTGTGCTATCCCAGCACCCTTGGATTCTGATTCTATCCCAGGCCAACTACATGAGAAAGCCATTTCCCAACAGGCTGTAAAAATTCTCCTTGCCCATTATATGCAGCTCTAGTTTTATGCCATCTCAACCTGTCTTGTGGTTTGATGGTTATGCTTTCTGTGAATCTCAGTGACACAGGGGTACAACAGTGCACGAAACAGACGCAAATCACTGACGTCTTGGATGTTTCATTTGGATCAGTGGGGCTTATATTTTGATTACATGCTGAATGATATTAATTAGCCGGTTGTCAATATAAGAATTTACCTATGGTAATATTGTAAATAAGTAGACTACTCAACAATAACTAAATTATATTATGAATGGCATACTGTATGCTCATTAAAAATGTTTATATGGTGTACTAGTCTGTTTATGTTGCTTATAACAAAATACCTGAGACTGGGTGATTTATAAAGAAAATGAAATTTACTGCTTATAGTTTCTGAGGCTGGGAAGTCCAAAGTCCATCTAGTGGTGGTGACAATGACCCAGGGGTCTCACATTGCAAGATGGTGGAAGCAGAGAGAGCAGAGAGAGAGGCAGACTCTCCTCTTCTTTTAAAGCCCTCAGAACCACACCCCTGACCACCATATTTAATCCATTCATTACTGCATGGTCCTACAATCCTATCACCTCTTCAAGGCTCAACCTTTGAATTACCGTGATAGGATTTCCCACCCTTTTAACAGTCACAGTGGGGGCTAAGTTTCTAATACATAAAAGTTGGGGGACATAATTCAAGCTTCAGGGAGTTTTGGGGGGACATAATTCAATCCACTACATATGGTTTATACTAAGAGAAAATAACATGATATAAGTATGATTCTAAATAAGTTAATACAAGCAGTCAACAAGGGGAAAAAAAAAGTGAAAATTCCCAAACTGTGCTAGAATCATAGACATGAAAGAAGTGCAACCTGATGTAAAATAGTGGCTCTTTCCGTTTCCTTCTGCTCTGCTGTACATTCACATGTGGACTGCCAACTACCTGCCTGTTTTCAAAATAAAACTGGTCTGAGGAATGCTGCTTCTCTCCTTATCTTCTAATTGTGTGTTGGCCAAGTTGCTTAAACTCTCTCTGTATTCTTCATCTGTAAAAAGGAATAAAAAAAAAAATCAGAAAAGGGAGGAGATGTGGCCTTATATTCAAGTTCTTAAAGTTTCTGTATTAGGGGTGCTCTTTTGATTATTTTAAATAACAAAGAGCTCTTTGGAGAAAACACATTAGCTTGAAATAACCTAAATAACCACAGACAATGCCACTTTGGAATGCTTATGGGGATCACTAAAACAGATTACAAAAAAGAGGGAAAATGAATTGAACACACATTTAGTAATTATTCCTGAGGAAATGTTGCCAGAGTTGCAAGTGTCAGGTGTCACTATAAACTAGCCTTTTAAAGATGATATTTATACATACAGTAAGTGGTTACATTGTGGAGATCACTTCTAATGAATGGGTACTGCAGATTAGGATAGAATTTCCAGTTACAGCATCACACATTTAAAGATTGCTGTGTCTCCAACAACTTAAGACAGAACCAAAGAAGTAAGATAATTCGAAATGAGACTTTAGTCTCATTAGCAAAGCTCCTAATGACAAATTGCTTGTGAAAAGCTTGAATGAAATTGTTCCCTGAAATGTAAGTGAATAAAAAGTATTTTTTTATCATCTTATGTAGTATGCAATTTTATATGTGTACATAATAAAGAAACTGTTATAAGAAGCCATTTGATTATTTCATCTATATCCTAAATATTTATATATTCAGTGTGACGAATAATTTTTTGTCTCATTGGAGTTTATGGATTACCTAATAGTTATTTAGCATTGCCGCATATTTAGGTATACCTGATACTACAGCTTAGAACTTTTAAGGATTACATGAAACCATTAACTGTGTGCCTACTATGTAGGTAGCATTACATAGTAAGACCAGAGGGAACAGGGACTAACAGAAACCTGGCATGAGATCTGCTTTCTGCTCTGTTGGAGGTTTCCTTCTCATCCCAGACTGTAGTTGGGGTGGACACTACTAGTTGGGAGTTACACAGGTGACAGGGGAGGTCTGGAGGTGAACAGCATCTTGCCCAGTCCCTGGAAGACAGGAATCCCTGAGTGTTCCTCATGATTCCCTGTCCTTTTTCTCTCCTTCTTACCTCCCTGCCCACCCACACCCACGATTTTTAGAGCAGAGAAAACACATCTGTTCTGTATTCAGAGAGGGAGCACTCAGCTGACCTTGGTCATCTGTCAGGATCAGATAGTCCTAGGACAATTGTAGAGTTTCACAAGTGACTTAATCACATCTTTACTGTACATGATGTTTCAGGCATGCAAACTTCTCATAACATATACTTCCCAACAAGCTTACTAGGAGGGTGTATGTGTACTCTTTATAAGTTAAATTCACTTTGGAGTTTTGTTTTTTCCTTCTAGAAACAGTGTTTCAGAGCATAGAGCTCCAGCATGATTGTCATTAGTGCCCGCCTTGTTATCTTACCCCTTTCCTCTCTGGTCTTGTGAATTTATTTCATGTTATATCTTCCTGGAATTCTGTTTATCTCTGTATATTAAACTTAAAACTATTAGATGTGCCTTATAATGGAGACAACAGACTAAAATATAAAAACTGAATTCTTATGTTGGCATTGAATATTTTTTTAAGATCTAAGAACCAGACTCAAAAAATAGATAAATTTCATGTAGGAAAACTGGTTTCTTATTTATTGGAACTTGCTCAGTGAAGGAAAGTTATTTCAAATAAGGAATTATTATTACAGTCTCTCTGGTAATCTTGTCTTTTACATGGAATTAGTAGTTTGAGAAACAAAATATTGGGTGTTATGGTGATATAAATTGGTGTCATGTCAATCTTGATTTCTGAAAAAGTTGTAATTCTAAAAATCTCATACTAAATTGCATAATAACAGTTAGGTTGCTTGACTATTTATATTACTTTATTTTTAATTTTTGAGAAATAACATTATATCAAAAAATTATTACCTAGGGCTGGCCCCGTGGCTCACTCAGGAGAGTGCGGCGCTGGTAGCGCCTAGGCTGCGGGTTCGGATCCTATATAGGGATGGCCTGTGCGCTCACTGGCTGAGCTTGGTGCAGACCACACTGTGCTGAGGGTTGCGATCCCCTCACCAGTAAAAAAAAGAAAAAAAAAGAAAAAAGAAAAAAAAATTATTACCTATAGTTTGTCATTTCTAAATTAAAATGCTAGTGACATTGAAGTCTAGAAATACGTTACTGATTTGAGATTTGAGATTTTATTCTTAATGAATGAGTAATTATTTGTTTCTCTTAAAGCTTTGTTCTAAAATTTGTACTTTGGATTTGTTTTAATCAGGTATGATAAGACATAAAGACATGGAAATGACTGTCATGAAGAGAAAAGTTTATACTCATGGATTCCTAGAACAGGAGGCACAGCATGCAACACAGGGCCACATGGGGAGGCAGAGAGGGGAGATCATGACCCGGAGCCTTTATTGGGGTTTTTGCAGGAAGGAATGGGCAAGGCAGGGTAGGTATGCAGAGTAAGTTTAGCACTGGCTAGATTGAATAATTCCAGCATGCTTCGGGCTATAGCGATGGTCCCCAGTTGTCCAGTATCTGGCCATATCTGGCCATCTGCGGTAATTTAGGACAGGGAACATTGCCTTGGTGTGTGAGAGCTTGATAAAGGAGATAGTTGGGGTGTGGCTCTGAATTGGTTGGTTTGTACATCAAAGGTACACTTGAAAGGGGGTCCTTCTCCATCTCTAGGAATTAGCTAGCCCTTGGAGGGGCAGTCTCTGCAGGACCAAGGCCCTAAATGCCAGAGCATCAAGAATACAGTCAGTTCAAAAGTACAAAACAAAACAATTGAGAACTTCAAGATGGCACTGCTAACCAACTGCTGATTCTGTGTACACAGTGCCTGCGAAAGACTAGAGAATATGTAACAAACTTATTTTTGAACTTTACTTTTTGAAATGGTGAGTTTTAGGGGATCATTTAATCAAAGAAGGTATTGACTAAAGCCTAATGCAAAATGCTAGACATTTGGAAAACTCGAATTAAATAACTTGGCCTAAAAGGCTTATTTCTGTTCAATATAAAGATGACAAGGGTAGGAGGTCTCTTGTGGGTGTGGGGCTCGTTCTTTCTGTTTTACCTCCCTAGCTGATGGGGTTCTTGCAGTTCAGGATGGCTGCTGCAGCCCTAGCTGCCACCCCTTCCATATTCCAGGCATAAGGAAGAAGGAGGGCAAAAGGGGACATAATCCTCTCCCTTCCCCTTTTAAGAAGCTTTTTGGAAGGCAAGCTCAACAACTTCAACTTACATCTTGTAGGGAATTGGTGATTCACAGATTGGTTAATATTTGTATGAAGTCAACAGAGGTTGTCCTCTCTGCTTTTCCAACCACCTCTGAAAAAGAGCAGCTCTTTGAGAAGTTTTAGAAAAGGGAGGAAGCTGGCAGTTATAGTTTAAAAATGTAATACTCAAAATCATGATGATTATAGTAACAATAATAATAATTCAATTTGAGCTTTTATTGTATACTAGTTGCTACTGTGAGTGCTTTATGTACAGTATTTATATGCATAATTGGTTTAATCCTCAGACTAACCCCCTTATTATGCCCACTTTTTCGGATGAGAAAATCGAGGTCCACAGAGCTTAAATACCTTGCTCAAGGTGACATAATTGGAAAGTGATGGAGTCTAGACTACTAGTCTGGATCATGTGCTTTAACCACATAGTAATACCAATGTATAGTTTAAACATCTGTAGCTCAGAGATAAGGAAACTAAAGCTGAAAGATTTTAAGCCTTTGGCCCAAGGTCACATGAGCAGTCAGCACTGAACTTTGCTTCTGGGTATAATTTTCACTCTCCTGATATGCTTTCTCTAGGTGTGCTCTCTAACCTCTATCCTCTCATATTTGGGCCACCCTTCTTGAGAGTGGATATTTTTAGTTTGCTGTGGTTCTAGATCCTGAAAATTACATTCTTCCTTTAGAATTCTTTTCCTTGGCAAGGAATCCTCCAGGAAGCAATATAGCTTAGTGGTAGAGAGGGTGGATTTGGAGCCATACTGCCTATGTTTGAGTCCTGATTGTGCCAGTTTTAGCCATGTGATCTCAGACAAGTCACTACCTCTCTATTTTAGTAGCCTCATCTCTGAAATGGGTTAATACTAGTAGCCATCCCACAGGGCTGCTGGTAGGAATAGTTGAGTTATTACAATGAATCTGGTTAGTGCAGTACCTGGAATGTACATAAACATGCTCTGTTCTGATTATATTACTGTTTATCAGACGTGCACTCCAAATTAAACCTAACACGTTTTTAGCACCTATTTGGCACTCAGTAAATGCATATGGAATGAATGAAAAAAATATGAATTGCTTTGAATTGTCAGGCCATGCTTCTCATATTGGTTGGACTATTACGGTTTTAGAAGATGAGCTATTTTTATGTTTGTATTAACATCCATTACCAAGACTAAGGACCAGTATAACATTGTTACTCATCTTGCACTACTTTCTACGTCACCTAACTTTTCTCATCTATAAAACTATTAGTTTTTACATTTAGTGCTTCTACTGAGGTTGTGTTGAAAGTATTGTATACATTCAAGGTACTATTAGTGATATAAAAGTTTCCGCCATCATACGTAAAAACGGATGTTAATATCTTTGAATCTTTTCATGTCACATTTCCAAGTAATATCAGTTACCCATTAAATATTAATTTAATCACAGGAACAGTAATGTAATCATCAGTAAAATGACTTTAGATGGCAGCGTTATTTAGCAGTGAGATAAGGACTAGTAAAGCAGGATTTATGTCATTCCACAGCAGCTTTTGGAAGTGTATTTGCATCTGCTTTTATCGTTTAAATAACACAAGAACTAAGCTCTTCTAAAGGGAACCCACCCATCTCCTTTTGCATGTGTCATTCTTGCATCAGAGAAAATGCTGCATAATACTAAGATGACAGCCCCACCTCTGATGTCACCGAGGATGGTACAATCCTCTCCAAGCCTTTGCTGGGCTTCCTGCTGCTGCACTGGGGAAATGGTTACATTAAAGCTAACTCCGGGCATCTCAATTATCTCCTTGGAAGTAGTTTTCACAAATATAGAAAAGCCCTACGGTGGCTGTTTTCGGTAAGCTACCAAGGTAGAGAGCCACAGAGGCAGAAAGAGGGAGAGCAGGCGAGAGAACAGGCTGCTTCCACCTTTGTGAGAGAGGGACTGAGGCGGCAGCTCCTCTCGGCTCGGGTTCCAAGTGCTCAGAGTGCTTCCATTTACATCACCGTGTGCAGTGCGGGGCAAAAGGGGCTGCCAGGACATTTGAAACTAATTTGCTTCCAGTTGACTAGAACAGCATATTTTGAATTAGCTTGCTTTTTTTCTAGCTAACTTTTTTCAAGCGTTAAACTGATGAACTGGGCATTTTCTATGATCAATGGGTAACTGCTGGAGCTACAGTAATCTCTGTGAGTAACCTCTATTTGCAGGTCTATGCAGGCAAATATATTTTTATCTATTTCTTGTAAAATGCTGCTGTGAAATATCCGTCTGTATTATTGACTGCTTTTGCTTACTAGTCTTGTCTTTTGACCGTCCCAGTAGGAGACTCCTGGGGCTAGACCAGGTTCTGCTGAATCTTGACAGAGAGAAGAACGTACTGCATTTATTCAGGAATGCCCATGCCAACCGTTCTTTAATTCCCCAGTCATCAGAAAGATGCCACCTGCCCTCCGAATGCCTTTGCCCAGGACCTCACCTGGCTTTAACCTGAAATGTTTATTTTAGCATCTGATGTTGAATTTTCCAAAATTTTTATTTTTAAATGGAAAGCAGAATATTATTCTTACCTGTAATCTTACTTTCTTTCATTGTCCCCTCCCACTCCACTCCCCCCCCCCCAGCTTTCCTGGGAACATAATTGTATTGCTCTATTTCTGTTCCCTGCTTGTGATGTATTATACAAGCAGAAAGAGGGGAAACAGGCTACCCCTGTAGTTAAGAGAGACATGATATTGTGCTGCTGGATGTGAATAGGGGAGGAGTTTATCTTAAAGAGCTCAAACCCTTTACCATCTGCATGCCTGAAGCATGGCTTAGTATCTGAATAGCCGGGAAGAGAACAGGTTAGCAACAGAGGTAGCACCAAAAATATTCTATAACACTGCAGTTGAGGCTGACGTAGAATCTCTACTGGAAGTTAATAGCGGGTATTTTAATTCCTCATTTTACACACAGGGGTGTGTTTTTCCTGTCTGTTAAAAGTGTCATTTGTGTAGTAATTAACCAAGGAAACTGGCTTTCACCTTTTCTATAAGATTTCCATTTTTAGATATACTTGGAATTATTGTTCATGTCAGTTTGTAGCCTGAATCCTTAGTGAAACTGTGGGACTCTTACTGAGCATGAAAACTACTGAATACAAATGTGGGTTATCTGAGGCTTGTTACAAACCAGAGGCTGAGGAAGGTTGCTTGTTTACCACTGCACCTAACATCTGTCTTGATAGCAGTTTGGGGAAGTCCACAGCTGTTGCCGATCATAACCAGCTGCTTGGCATTCACAGTTATTTTTGAAAAGAATTGTATAGTATTTTGAAACATTAAATTTCATAAATATTAAAATATTTTCTTATATGAAATAATTTATATTAATATTTCTGTATCCATGTTAACTTTAGCAGAAGAAAACCTGTTGTGAACAAGACTGTGGAGTTATTTAAAAGTTTAGTTTAGACTTTTTTTGTTTTTAAAATAAAAACTAAAGAGTGAAGAGAGAGAAATTTTAAAACTGGATTTTTAAAAGTATGGCTTCCTAAACAGGAAGAAGGAGTAGAAAATGGACAGAATGGATGAAATCAGAGGAGCAACTTTGATTAGAAGAGAGAAAGCTGAAAGGAGAGGCACAATGTATAGATATTTTTTTAAAAAATTATGAGGTGGATGAGAGACAAAAGAGGGGAATCCTACTGGTTGAAAACTGAAACTAGCTTTAAAAAACTGATTTTAAAAATAAGCTCAAATTCAGCTTGTTCAGCTTAGTATTTCTTCTCCATGACGAGTGCTAGTGCTCTAGAGGCACAATTGCAGAGACAGTGGTTTAAAATTAATGGGCTATTGGGAATCTCACATTTTACCTCTGTATGCCTATATGGTGCCCCTCCTCAGCTTACAGAGCTTCCTGTGAAATTGACTGGAATGGCAAGCTACTGTCATTTCTCTAGGGATTAGAATTGAGTGAGAAATATTGGGTTCTGAATCATTAGTATGTGAAACTTAAATTGCGGTGAGCACAGCTGTAACTATTAATCATTTGGGGAAAGAATGTCGAATTAATGGAGCATTCTCTTTTTGTGTGCACATGTTAAAAGCTTGTATAGTGGTTGGCAGGCCTTTTGGGGGCTTTCATAACACATATACTACCTTAAATATCTGTACTTTTGTAGTTATCAGCATCCTCCACTACACACTGTGGTCTTCTCCAAAATGGGACTTTTATTAGGGTGAAGAGCATGTCCCAAAATATAATGCACTTAGATTACTCATTTAGTAAATTCTCACTACTCATACTCATTTACTATTATTTTTCTTGTACCAAATATATTTTCCATTCATGGGTAAAATGGGTTAGATTATCCTCTTGTTTTGTTTTAATACGTTTTTTTCTACTGCATTGTGAATTTGACCCATGTGTTGCTGGAGAGGTTTATTGAGTATTAGAAATAAAAACATTGATCATTATTATTCATAGTTAAGGATTATAGTTTCTTACAGGTGAAATACATTTGAGATTTTTTAACTATGCAAGGCTTGCTTTCTATATTTGCTTTGTAAATTGGGCATTTGTCTTCTAATCTTTTATTGATTTATGAAATTTCAGACTAAGGGCACAAAGTGATCACATTTCCCCCCAGTCTTTGTGACTGAATTCTTTCCTGACAAGTCAGGGGGAGTTATGTCTGTAAGCTTGTTTCTGTAAATTCTCTAGTGCTAAAATAATTTAAGAATGTATAGCTCTCTTATTATATTAACTGATAATATAAGTTTTAAGGTGTTTTCTAACTGATATTTATTAGGGAACACCAAGGATGTTATAGCATTTATCAACAACCCACAAAAAAAGGAGGGAAAATAGATTTTTTGTAAGCCATGGTTTATAAAGGACTGAAAATCTGATGAATTATACTCATAGAAAACAGATTATAAACTCTTGGTGCACTCTCAATAGAACCTCATCAAACCGAATTTGCCTATGCATTTTAGTTTACAAGTAATATATGCAAAGGCATGAACATTAAAATCCTAAGAAAATATCTTGGTTTTTATTTAATTAATTATTTATTTATTTTTTCTTTAAAGATGACTGGTAAGGGGATCTTAACCCTCGACTTGGTGTTGTCAGCACCACACGCTCCCAAGTGAGCCAACCAGCCATCCCTATATAGGGATCCAAATCCATGGCCTTGGTGTTACCAGAACCACACTCTCCCAAGTGAGCCATGGGCCGGCCCTTATATTCTGGTTTTTAAAAATTGAAAAACCTTATCTTTCCTTATAACTCTTTCCTTTTAAGCTCCAATGCAATTTCTTTAAAGGCTGTGTACAAATATTAATGTACAGGCTTTTACTAATGGTCAGGTTTACATTTGCAGTCATTTTAGCATTTTATGGTCTTTTTGCATAAGTGTAGATTCATTGACCATTCATTGTGAGAGTAATTTGCTATGAGCTATAAAGTCAAGAAGAATTCATATTACATTAGAGGCGGTTCTGTTCCTCTCTGGAAAAGGGCCCCAGAGTACTTGCCGATTAGAGGGCAATCCCAGACCACAGTGGTCAAGCCTTTCTCTTGGTAGGAATGAAAGACTGTATGTTTTCTTTCTTTAGTTGTTGTCTATTTGACTGAACAGTTGAACCTTTCAGTTAGAAGCTAGGAATTTGTGATTGTCTTTCAGAATAAAAAAGTAGCCATTTAAATGTAGTCAAAACAACTTCTAGATATTGGTGACGTTTTCCGGAGCAGTGCTTCTCATATTGTAACATGTATGAGTCATCTGGGGTTCTTGTTTTAAACCAACAAGATTCGGATTGGGAAGGTCTGGGATGGTGCCTAAGAGTCTACATTTCTAACAAGACTTCTGGAAGATATCTATGCTGCTGTCAAGGCCAGACCGAGTAGGAAGGCTCTAGGGTAGTGCTTTCAAATAGAACTTTCTGTGATGATGATGGAAATGTTCTGTCTGTATAGTGCAGTACATTAGCCACTAGCCACAGATGGTATGGAACACCTAGGAACTGAATTTTCAATTTTACTAAGTTTTAATTCAAATTTAAATAGCCATATGTGGATGTGGCTACCATATTGGACAGCACAGTTTTTAGAGTAATCAATTGAGAAATTGATACCTAATGGTAACAGCCCTTATAGGATCATGCTGAATTCTAGAACTGTTGCCCAGACGGTCTCCACTGGACTTTACCACTGTCTGAACGTTGTCTGCAAGCAGACAGTGTGCGCAGACAGAACAGACAGTGTGCGCAGACGGAGTTGCTGAGTCAGCTCCTTGCTGACGAGCCATGTTGCCCTTGTTTGTTGCTCTCTTTTCCAGTGCTTGACATGTACTTTATGCACAATAAATGTTGGCCGAGAAAATGAAAGAATGAGCTAGCTCCAAAGTTGGGAAGCACCCTTACATTTCTAACATTCTCTTCAAGCCTGTACTTGGGAGCAGGGATGGAACTTCGGTGACAACGACATGCAGTCTTTTGCCTGTGTTTGAGGATCCTGCTTCTTTTTGTTTCTGTATTGAAATTTTACTCATTGGTATTCTGTTGGTTATAGGACCTTCTTTATTCCTTGATTCAACAAAAAAAAATCATTTCTCTAGGCTCTGGGGATATAATGATAAAGCAGACAAAGTTCTTGCCTTTTGAAGTTTATATTCTAGTGGCAACAAAACAAAGCAAGACAAAACAAACAAAAAAACTTTTGCTAAAAATGACTGGGCCCAGCTTCTGGGAAATGTATGTGTGTAGAATCCATAATTGTGGTTCTCCTGAAGGATCTAGGCACAGATGTGATAGTCACTGCATGTGGGGAAACCTCCATCCTATTGCTCAGAATCCCTCATGACAAAGTGTTTTATTTGCTTCAGATTTCAGCTTTTAGCAACCAAGTCTGAAGTACATGTGCCAAATAATTCTTGTCATTTTGATTTTTTTGAACCATTTTCTTTTAAGTAGTTTGCTAGCCAGAGTGGAAGAAAATCTGTTCCATTTACTGGTCTTAGAACAAGATCATTCTTAGAAAGGCCACGGTTTTTCTTTAGCCAATCTTATGGAGATTTCCTCATGATTTGAAGACAGTTTTTTTTATTCCATTTAATTTTATTACAATTCTGTCCCTATGTTCCAAAAACAGATGGCCATTTAATACATAACCCAAAGCCCTCCTAAAATTGATCTTGTTAACATTCAAAAATATCCCATTTCTTTCTTAGTATCTTGAATCAAAAAAAAGAACAACTTTAAAAAAATCAAAGGGTTTATAGTTCATCACAGGAAAAGCATCTTTACTAAACAACAGGAAATACAGTTTGTTAGGAATCTGGCCAAACACAAAAAGCATCAGATAAGATTCCTGATAGAAAAGGACAACTTCTAATGGAATATAAATATAAATATTCCCCCAAAGTATAATATATTTCATATGAGTGTGAAAATTCTTCTTCTCCCGCCCCTCCCCTCCCTCCTACACACCTTACACTACATTTTGATTCCTTTACGGGGAGAAGTAAGTGTAGCAAAACTGTGAACTCTATTAATTCAGTTCTACTATTGTGCGATTTATATTTTGGTAAGCGTGAAAGTTCTTTCTCTATACTTAGCAAATCCCTTTGTCACAGATATGAGACCAAATTTGGGTAGGACTAATTCAGCAAGGCTTTCTGGAAGAAAAATGTTTTGAGTTGGATTCTTACACTAGTGATGGATGTACATTGACAGGAAGGGAAAAGGTGCAAGAGCCCCCAGCAGTTGTGGCTTTCGGGGAAGCATGTTGACATTAGAGAGGGCTGGGACAGAGGGGGTGAGGTGACAATGCCTGTGGATACTGGTTGAGGGTCCTGGGAGATGCAGCAATCCTCGCATCTTTGTTCTTGTCCATTCTGCCTTTGTTCTGACTAAGCAAGCACTCACCGTCCGCACCTACGCTATTGCCAGAAGCCTGTGTTGATGTTCCTGAGTCTATGTATGCTCTTACCTTCTTCCCAGCACCTCCTGCACATGCCACCGAGGTGATCATTCTCACATGCCAGGTAGACTTCTCATGCTCTGGTAATACCCATTTTGAGTCCCCTGTGTTCAGTACATAGCAGGTAATCAATAAATGTCTGCCAAGTGAGTGAATGAATTTTGGAAACAGTGGGCATTCAATAGTAAGTATCCATGGCCCTGTTCTAAAAGCAAGCAGAGAAAAAATCTTGAGAAAAATTTCTTTTTTATTTTTTAAATAATCACCCTGGCATAAGTAGTTCCAATTTTTAAACATAAGGAGTACATCAGAAATTCTAAGTTAAAGGTCAGGATTAATATTTTGCAGTTTTGTTTGTTGCTAAAGAGTTCAAGTTGTGACAAGATGCAAACAGCGAAAGTACACTGCTATTGCAGTGTAACAAAGGGTGTCTTATTTGAAAGGAACGATTTGTTGTTAATGCTGAATCCTGTGACAAGCACAGTGACCAAGAGGGATGGGACGAGTAGGCTGTTTGCACCCAGAAGCTACAACTAGAAGACTTTCATTCTGCATTGTATTTGTTAACATTACTGCTGTTAGAAAGGATGATCTCACAATTCAGTGGCCTCTGAGTTTTTCACAGGAATTTAGTCCTGAGGGACAAAAGACAAGGAATCTAGTCCTCACTTTTAGTTATGATATAATGCTTTACTGAACATTGTTTTATTTACCTTGGTCAGGCATTTAGTCTGTCAGAATGTTTATTTCCCCTGGTCTATGCCAGTCCTTAATTAGTTAAATAAATTAAATAAAATTTCTTAGAACAGTAACCTTAGACCAGGAGGACTTATGAGAACAATAGTAAAGCAAACTGTCTGTCATGCAGGGCTTTGCTTTTGGCCTTTTCCCTTTTATCTGAACTCATTTTCTTTGACTAGTTGCCAGGTTGTTATGTCAAACATCGCAAGGATTCGCCCACTATTGATGCATGTGTTGTCCCTTTTTGAGGGACATTTCAATGAAAAATACTAAAACTGGGGTGAAGAAATCATCAAATTTCTTTGACACCCCTTTTCTTGATTTCTTTGTAATCACTTCTTTTAGGATATGTGTTTATTTTCAAGGTTGTTTTATAGATGGTAATTTAAACTGTTACAACAAAGTGGGCTCCCAAATGATAAAGTTCAACCTTCTTCACTTTGTTGAATGGATTTCACTGTAGTATGTTTTGGTGTTGTTTATACATATGGCTTCAGTGGTCACTATGGTCGGTTTTCTTAAAACACTTCATGATGGGTTAAAAATTGTAGCCTTTTGAAGCTTTAAGATGTGAGCTAATGTTATGCTCATTTATTTCATGTATTTATACTACATGTACTGTACAGCTAAAGTTCTTTTCTCATTTGCAAGGAGGAAAGGTGACTTTCAAGGGTTGGTGATTAAGTGAAGAGGGGATTCGAGTTAGGTCTTGAAAGATGACAATAATCTGGTTATGTTGAGACGAGAAAAGAAAGTATGTCAGGTGGAGAAAAGAGGTTGGGCAAAGGCAAAAGGGTTAAGCTCAGAGTTTATATATGGTTAACTTTATTTCTGGTGTGAATTAGAATTAGAGAGAATCTTCTCAAGGCATTCCTGTGCTGCACCCATCCTTCAGTTCAGGAGCAATGGTATAACATATTTGAAAGGGGAGTTGAGAGAAAGTAGACTGGGAAAGATAGATTGGAATTGGGAAGGAAGAAGTAAAGCTGTCTCTACTCACAGATGACATGGTCTAGGATGTAAAAATCCTAAGGAATCTACAAAAGTGCCATTAGAATTGAAACATAAGTTCAGCAAGGTTGCAGGATATGAGGTTAAAATACAACAACCAACTGTATTTCTATATGCTAGTAATGAATGATCCAAAAATGAAATTTAAAAAAATTCTGCTGATAATTGTATAAAAAAGAATAAAATACATAGGGGAATAAACATAACAGAAATAATGAAAAACTTGTACATTTAAAATTACAAAGCATTGTTGAAAGAAATTAAAGATGAAATAAATGTAAAGACAGCCCATGGTCATGGATCAAAAGATGTAATGGCACTATTGTTATGAAGCCAGTACTCTATAGATGTGAAGTCCCTGTCAAAATCTCCACTGTCTGATAAGTTGATTGTAACATTCATATGAAAAATGCAAGGGGCCCAGAGTGGCCAAAACAACCTGTAAAGGGAAGAACAAAGTTGGAGGAGTCACATTTATTTTACTTAATGCAAAGCTGTGGTAATCAGGACAGTGTTTTACTGACATAAAGATAGAAATCTAGCTCAATGGAATAGAATTGAGAGTCCAGAGATAAACCTTCACATTGATGGTCAATTGATATTCTACAAGGGTAACAGGGCAATTCAAGGGGGAAAGAATAATCTTTTCAACAAATAGTGGTGGGACAATTAGATATCCACATGCGAAAGAATGGAGTTAGATCTCTACTTCACATCGTATATAAAAAATTAACTCAAAATGGATCAGAGATCTCAGTGTAGACATGTCTTATGTTACATAAGATACTAAAAGTACAAGAACAAAAGAAAAAATAGATAAGTTGGATTTTATCATAATTAAAAACTTTCGTGCTTCAAAAGTTACCATTAAGTGAAGAGACAGTCCACAAAATGGGAGAAAATATTTGCAAAGTATTTATCCAGTAAAGAACTGTCCAGAATATATAAAGAATTCTTACAATAATAAAAGTACAATTCAATTATAAAATGGGCAAAGGATCTGAATAGACATGTCTTTAAAGAAGATGTAAAAATGGCCAATAAACCTATGACAAGATGCTCAACATCATGAGTCATTAGGGAAATGCAAATCAAAAACACAGTGAGATACCACTTCACACCCTGTAGGATGTCTATAATAAAAAATATGGACAATAATGGAGCCTTCCAACTGGTAGGATTGTAAAATGGTATAGTTGCTTTGGAAAATGGTCTGGCAGTTCCTTAAAACATTAAACATAATTTTACCATATGACTCAGAAATTCCACTCCTAGGTATATACCAAAGAGAATTGAAAATACATTTAGTCACAGAAACTTGTATACAAATTCATTACACATAGTAGCCAAAAAGTGTAAACAACCCAAATATCCATCAGCTGATAAATGGATAAAGAAAATGTTGTATTTCCATATGATGAAATATTATTTGACAATAAAAGGAATGAAGTTCTGATATATGTTACAACATGAATAAACCTTGAAAACATGGTGCTAAGTGAAAGGAGCCAGACCCAAAATGTCATGTATTTATGATTGCATTTAGATGACATGTCCAGAATACACAAATCCACAGAGGCAGAAAGTAGATACAGGGTTTCTTTTTGGGGGTGATGAAAATGTTCTGGAATTAATGGTGATGGTTGCACAATTTTCTGAATGTACTAAAAACCACTAAATCTTAAAAGGGGGGTGGAATTTAAAGTCCTACTGCATTCTTTTGGTGGGGGGAAGGGTAGTTGGCCAATACAGGGATCAAACCCTGGACCTTGGTGTTATCAGCACTATGCTCTAACCAACTAAGCTAACCAGCCTGCCCATACTACATTCTTTACTGAAAAAAATAAGAATGTCAGTGTGCCACCATACCATGGGAAGAGAGATCTACGCTGTCTTCCTTTTCAAAATCAGGGTTTGAAAAGTTGCTTCCTCTTCAGATTTCAGCAAGCTATGCCTTATTAGTTCTGTTGTGAAGTTATAAATACTGCTATCACAGAGGAGTGTTTCTTACTTCCCATTAACACTTGATCCAAATTTAATTTTTAAAATATATTTTGAATTATTTTTTTAAATGGAATATGAAACAACATACACTCTCAGATGCGTTATTGTTTAGTTTATCAAATTTTAACACACTAGGGGAACTTGAAATCAAGTCTTTCATGCCATTTCAGTGTGTATATTTGGATATTTATCAAATATTTCACTAAATAGGAAGGTTGTAGTTCTGCAGTGGTTTAAAAACAACAATACAAAAGTAAAGTAAGTATACTGTATTTCTCGTGTAGATGGGGATGTTCTCGATACAAAGTAACGAACACCAAATCCAGAAGGAGATTGGATACTGGGGCTGATATGACTGTAACTATTATTCATAACCCCCCAATTTAAATTTCTTGTTTATCACAATTGTTAGTTCTCACTGACTGTCATTTTAATTGGAAAATGTAAAATTTGATCCATTAGAGTAATATATACTTATTAAATATTGTTTTCTCTGCTTCCTATATTGGGTTTCTGCATAAGATACCATTGAAATTTTATGCAATTGGTGATCTCACTTATATGTAGAATCTACAAAAAAATCAAACTCAGAGAAGCAGAGAGTAGAATGGTGGCTACCAGCGACCGGAGTGGGAGGGGTTTGGGAGATTTTATTCAAAGGATATAAAAAAAATTTCAGTTAGGAGGAATAAATTCAGGAGATCTATTGTATAACATAGTGACTGTAGTTAATAACAACGTATCATATACTTGAAAATTGCTAAGACAGTAGTTTTTAAGTGTTTTCATCACCAAAAAAAGGTATGCAATATGTTAATTAGCTCGATTTAGCCATTCCACAATGTATTGTACACATGTATCAAAACATCGGGTTGTACACCATAAACGTGTGAGGGTACTTCAAAAAGTTCTTGGAAAGATTCGTGTTATCTTTTAACTCTCTTTTTCCACAAATGTTTTGAAGTACCCTCATAACTTTTATTTGTCAATTAAAAAAATAAATAAGTAAAATGAGAAAAAATTTAATTTTATGTGTTTGGGATCCTGGAAATCTTTCTCAACAAATTAAGTTTTCTATTCCATTTTGGCTGCACTCTCATTCTTCAGGGATGTTTTGAAAGCATCTCATTCCTTAGAAATCCAACAGTCTGTTGGTAACACCAAGGTCGAGGGTTTGGATCCCCATACTGGCCAACAGAAAAAAAAAAAAAAATCCAACAGCGAAGGGGAGATTTGTGTCAGAAAAAATATTTGCCAACTTTAAATAGGTTGTATCTTTTTTTCTGAGGCTCTGTCATGGAGATTGCACTGCACAAATATTGTTGGCTAGATCATAAGGCTGTTGTTATGCCAAATACAAATATTTTAGTTGCTATTTCATGAGTGGTGTTTAGAAGGGGATATGTATCCTTACTTTAATCTCTTTTTGCATATGAAGCTACTGAGTTATTGCTATATGTGGGACTTAATCAGAAGAAAGATTCATTGTGGCATGTGCCATTAGATTGCTTCCTTCTATGCTGAAACTTTTGTGGTTATACACAAAAAAGTAGGCTGAGTAGAAGGGACCACTGTTAGGTTATGAGAAATATGTGCTGCACGGTGGTGGGAGGAAGGAGATAGTGAAAGAATCAAATGAATATTATCGATAACTAATATGTATAGATATTTATTAATATACACTGGACCCTGCTGTTCAAAAAAAGTCATCTGTCCATTCCATTCTCTTGATAGGTGATCATGGAGGAAGCACTTTACTCCCACCGAATGTCACAAATGAATTTCCAGAATATGGGACCATGGAGGAAGGAGGAGAAGGCCTGAGAGATTCACTGGAGTTTGATGTAGAGTCTCTGCCATGCCGCCCACAAGGGCAGCAGGCAGTCCAGCTTCTTGCTGGCCACCACTCTGGGCTCAACAGTGTTTCAGAAGGACCAAAAGATGTCAGAGAGGCCCCCTGTCAAAGTCACCTCAAGGAACAAAGTTTACAACCCATTGACTCTTTGATTTCAGCTTTGAAAGCCACAGAAACCAGAATAGCTTCAGGAACATTACAGGCTACAAAGGTACAAGACAAAGATGCTGTTTCTAGTTTTTCAGTTCAGCAGGTGGAAAAAGAGCTGGACACTGCCAGCCATAAAACACACAGAACCAACAAACTGTTCCCTGCCGGCCAAGAAAAATCACCGGATATACCTCTTTCAGCTGAAGTAACAAGTGAGGAAAACTTTTATTTGAGCATCCAGAAGGATCTGACTGCACTGTTAACTGGAGAAAATCAGGCAGAGCTTTCCCAGATAACTAGAAAGGGGAGAAAAGGAGCTCTCTGTGCACAGGAGTCAGCTTGTCCTGTGTCCTCCTCCCTGGGAAGCCTAGCAGTGACCCACATGTCTGCGGGCAGGGTTGATTTTGTGAAAGAGCAGAGGTCTGCTCTCGGGACAGAACACCCAGGGGGATGTGATCAAGGCAGTGCCATGGGACGCCCAGGCCGGGTCAAACATGTAGAATTTCAAGGTGTAGAGATATTGTGGACAGGAAGAGACAAGAGAGAGACCCAACATTCTGTAGATTTTGAGACATCACTGGAAAGAACAGTTTCTCCTGACAGCAAAGAGTTTTCCAAAGTGCCAAGCCATCTCATCTCATCTGCAAATAGTTTAACTCAGAGTGTTTGGGATGAAACCTGGAAAGCTCCTTCAGAGAGGCCTGGCACTAGCTTAGGGACATTTTCCCCTCTGCATCTTGTTGAGAGTGGAGAGGATGAAGTATTCCTGAAGGAAAACAAACAGCATCTTGAAAAGAAACATGAACTAGACAGAGACAAGGAAAGGTGAGCTCCCAGAGCAGCTCTGCTATCTTTGGTGCCTGCTACACATTGTAAAAAACCATTATCTTGTGCTTAATATGAGAACTCAACTCACAATACACTGGATCCTAGTTATCATAGAATGGAAAAGTTACCGTAAGTTGGGTCCTTAGATTCCTTCTAAATTGTTAAGATATTACAGTTATCTTGTTATAAGGTTGTCCATTAGGCATGGACCAGGGAAGAAGAGTTCTGAAGAGTATGTGAACACTAACCTGTGCAAACCCATTTCTGACATTTTGTTGTCTTTGACAATTAACTGAAACAGCCCACAGTTATCTTTAATAATATGAAAAGATTTGGACTGTTTTGACACATTCTGTATAGTCATTACATCCTAACTTAGGCATTTCTTCTGGGTGCAACACTAGTGCCTGCAGTCCAGACTACATAGAGCCTGCAATCCAATTACATACATACATGAATAAAGAGGTTCTGGGTTTGGGCCCACTCAGTATTCTGAGTTTAGAAAGGACATTTCAGAAGGTCAGAAGTAGACTCTATAATTCAGTTGAGATGGGGATCCTTTCATACAAGTAGCATATATTTTGATTTATGGCCCCCAAACGTGAACTTGCCATCATGTTTCTTGGTCTTTCCCACATTTCTGACATTTATCCCAGCTTGGAGCCTGAGTAAATGGAAGACATGACCCATCTTTCCTTTACTTCCTTTGATCATAGATGGACCGTAGATGGACTCTGCTCATTTTGGTAGAGTCATTTGTTGTGGTTTGTACTTGGAATTTATACCATCTTTCTTCTGTCAGAATCATGACACCTTTTATTTTTACATGGAAGAACATGTGTGACAATGCGAGGATCTTTTTGGGTTTTTGTTCTGTATAAGGAAATGCCTTTTACTCTACAGTTAACAAATCCACAAGAGTGATGCTCCTTGAGGGTGACTTTCAGGATCCTCTTCACTCTTTCTCCCCCAACCCGTAAAATCTCCAGACTTCCCTCAAAAGCAGCCTTGATTTGTGGCATATGGCTCAGTATTCATATTCCTCCTGGAATACACACTGTCGCTCCTGTTGACATTATTAATTCATTCCTCCTTTCCTCTCTCCTCTTCCTTTCTTTCCACAAATATTTTTCAGTTGTCTACTATGTCTTTCAAACTGCTAGATGCTTATAAAGAAATGCCTCAGACAGATACAGTTCATGGTCACTCTCCTCATGGAGTTTACTGCTGAATATAAACATTGACCGCATAAACACATTAACAAGTACAGGATCACAGATGGTGCTAGGTTTTGTGAAGGAAAAGAACAGAGACATTCGAATAATTTGAATGAAGGGGAGAGCCTAATTCAGTTGATAGCTTTGGCAAGGCCTTTCTGTTGGAAATGGTAATTAAGCTGAGATGTGAGGAATGAATAAGAGTTATCCCAGCAGAGAATGGAGAGGAAGCATATTCTAGGAAGAGTGGAAGAATGTCATGTGCAAAGGACCCTTGCTGGATTCCCTAACTACAGTGTGCTGCTTGGAGTTGTCTGAAGCAAAGGGCTTATGTCAAGTTGGAAGATTGGAAACTCCGCCGGTGTGGCTGGAGCATAGGGAGCACGGGGAGAGTGGTGTGGAATGAGTGTGGAGAGGTAGGAAGGAACCTCATCAAAGGAACTTTTCGTTTTATTCCAAGTGCAGTGGGAAGTCATTAAGAGGTTATTCTGAGCCATTAAGCCCAGAATAGTATTTGGTACATGGTAAACTTTCAATTATTTAAAAACAACAAAGACAACTGCATTGTTGAGCATGAATTCTGGTAATACCTAGGAATATGGATTACTTATGAGTAATTACTTAGGTAATTCCTCTTTTTAGTTCATTCCTCTTTATAGGAATCTGAGGCCAAGAGAGGTTAAGTAAAGTTACCTAAAGTGACATAGCTAGTAATTGGCAGAGCCAAAATTCAGCTCCAGGATTTTCCAACTCTTGACCTCTTGCTCTTTCCATTGCTCTGTCTCCCAAGTTCTTAATTTTACTTAGTTATCCTAATGTTCATTTTTAATATTTGAAGAACATGCTGCGTATAAATTTTTCACATTTATGTACCAGAGAATTAATGCCTCACCCTGTATATTAACTTGTGTCTACTTTCTTATGGTTTTGGTTAGCCTTGCAGTAAACATATCTGTTGGGTATTTTTGTCGTTTTTTTTTTTTTAGGTCATTCATTGGCTAATTTTGGACCTGAAATCTCTCTGCAGTGCTGCTTTATTGTCAGCAGGGGGCAGCTCTTGGATTCTGATGTAGTCATCCTCTTGAGGGCATTTAGAATTATTTAAATGAGAAAGTTAATAGACTGATGAAAGTTTAGTGTATTTTTACTACAAGTTTACTGTACCAAGTTTACATGATATATTTATCTGTTTCTATTATAATTAAGAATTATGGCAGTTGTAAATCTGAATCGATGAGTATTATAGGTTAAAATGAGGATTTACTATTTTACTCAAATATTCATCAGACTAGATGTATTCACACCCTAAAAAACTAGGTGGGATCTTCATAACATTATTTATAGGATATTTCTTATCTTCCTTTTCAAGTAAGTTATTCAGACTTAAGCTCAATGAATATGAGTTAGAAATACAGTACATATCCTTTTCATGCGGTTGAAAGGAGGAAAAGACAAAGAAGAAATTAACCTAATATTAAAATTCTTCATTTTTATTTACTTTCCAGTATCCTTGAGCAACAGGAGCACATTGGGGGAGGAGACGATGATATCCTTGGGCCCGGGTATACGGAGGACTCCACTGACGTATACAGCTCCCAGTTTGAGACCATTTTGGACAACACTTCTTTATACTACAGTGCAGAGTCGTTGGAGACATTATACTCAGAGCCTGATAGCTATTTTAGCTTTGAAATGCCCCTCACTCCAATGATACAGCAGCGCATTAAAGAAGGTGGTCAGTTCTTGGAGAGGACGTCAGCGGGGGGACATCAAGATGTCCTGAGTGTCTGCGCAGATGGTGGGATAGTGATGGGCTCTTCTAGTCGGATCGCCAACGGGCTGAATGATGCCAGCGACTCCATCTACGCGAAAGGCACCCCGGAGATTGCCTTCTGGGGAAGGTAGTAACCCAGTTTCATTAATTTCATGGTGGTGGTTTTTGTAGCATTCTCTCTTTGGGAAATCTGAGTGTGGAATATATTTTAAAAGCATTTGGCCAGTTTCTGTGGATATAAGCAAGTGATGTGAATAAAAAGTAATTTGGGTTTTAGGGGTAGGCCAGTTATACCTCAGCAGTTTGCCAAATTGGCAAGCTGTGGTCATTCTATTCTGTGGTATTTCCTGGATCACCATATGTAAATTGGACACTGAACAAATATTTGTGGGTGATGAGTGGATAATAGTTCCAGTGACACAGCTGTGATGTCAGTGACATGGTGCTCTGAAAAGAACACTGGGAGATATCGGCTTTAGTCTGGCTCTGACATTGGTTGATGACTTGGAGCAGGTTTTTTGACTAGACTTTAGATGCCTTAATTGTAAATTGAGGTGGATCAGATGGTCACCAAAGTCTCTTCCAGCCCTCTGTTTTCTGAGGTCCCATTCTGTCTGGCTGTCTTGCTCTTCCTGGAGTGGTGGGGGAAGGATCCAATTGTACATGCTTGATAGAGTGGATACTTTGGTCAAGGCTATAAATATTTATCTTCTCTCACTACTTTGGATTTAAGTCTGTCTGGGAGATAAAATGACAAGGTGTATGGGTTACATGCACCATAGCTGTCATTTGGGAGTTCCCTGCATATTTATAGATTATCTAGCATTTCATTTCTTCTCTCCAATCATCTGTGGGTCACCTACCTGTCTTCTAGCATGTCCATCAGTAGACAGAGAATGCCAAACTTTGCAACAATTTTATGAATTTAGTTTTGATATATTTTTCTTTGTGTGCACAGAAGTGGTGATGTAGGGAAGATAGATGGGGATAAATTATTTTAAAGCTGCATGAAAAAATGTCAGTGCTATTTTTAAAAGTCTGTATTCATATTACAGGTTTCCAATGAACCTCTTTTTTTTGAGCAGTCTGCCCTGTGTTAAGCATTTTGTATCAACAGTTTATGGGATTATATAGTTCACTGGATGAGCAAATTCAAGACTGGCACGTGATAACATTGTAGCTGTACAATTCTAGGTGAAATAGATTGTGATGTTGGTTGTTTTTTGGGTCCCAGTGAGACAATAAAAAGAACACAAGGTTTCAAAAGCATGAGACTTTGGTCTGAATTACTTGGGTGAGCCACTTAGTCTCTCTGAACCTGATTTATTTATTCACAGAGAGGGGTTAATGATATCCAGAGTGCTGTGTGGCTGTGAGATTTAGATGGTTAACATAGATTAAGGCACCTAGCACAGTGCCTGCTGCGAAGTGGGAGCTTGAATAAATGTTTGAATCTGAACCAGCTGGCTGATAAGTCCACACTTAGACTTTCTGTGTCTCTGAGAGGGGGTTCTGCATGAGGGAATGGTGTCCCTGAGAGCGGGTCTCTCTGAGTGGGGCATCCTGAGGGGAGATATCCCAGAGGGGGAGTGTCCTTGAGTGAAGGGTATCCCTGAAAGGTAGGTTGTCCCCGAGTGGCGGCATCCCTGCAGGAGGGGGATATCCCTGAGTGGGGAGTCCCCGAGTGAGGGCATCCCTGAGACAAATGTCCCTGAAAATAAGTGTTTCCCTGAGACTGGAGTGTCCCTGAGGGGGAAGGTGTCCTTGAGAGGAAAGGTGTCCCCAAGAGTGTCAATCCTGAGTGAGGGAGTCTCTGAAACAAGAGTGTCCCTGAGACTAGAATGTCCCTGAGAAGAGGGTATACCTTTGGGGGGCGGGGGGCGGGGATCTCTGAGAGGTGGAGGAGATGTTCCTGAGAGGAGAGTGTCCTTGAGAGGGGGCATCTCAGTGGAAAGTACCACTTTTTGAAATCCTTTGCTTCACCATCATCTCTGATGCCTGTAAATCATGGTAAAATGCTGTAAGACAGATATGTAGTTTCATTGAAATTTCTACCCGACTTTCTGGGGTGAGTGGAAGTTGTTTATATTACAGACTACAAGTAGGTCGGGGGGCTGAGAGGCTTTACTGCAGAAGCCACAGGGAGGGTGCGTAAATGAAGTCAAGAGAGGAGCATCAGTGAGTCAGATCAGGAGGAGCTGAGTGAGAGGTTTATTAAACGGACGGCTTGGGCGCTCAGAACAGGAGGTTGTCATCATTTGGCCAGCATGCGTGCAAGTCATTAGTATGGACAGAGTTAAGTAGTTAAGAGAGAGCATTGGGTGGGTTATAGTATCTTTGCATCTCAAATTTAGACAGTGGTATCCTTCAGTCCATCTTGAGATAAAGTTTCAGGTGCGTCACTTGCATTGTCAAGCCATGAGGTCTTCTTGGTCTACTGGCAGAAGACTGCATTCTAGTAGGGCAAGAGAGGTATCTCAGACCTAAGGCAGCCTAACTTCTCACCCAGCTCTGGCACTGCTGCCATGTGGTTCCTGACTGGTGCTCACTCCACCACACTGCCAGTGACTTGGACAGACACATTTTATATTCTTCAAGTTGACATAATATAATAAATGGTTATAGGTGGAGGAAGTTTTATTTTGTGATATTTTGTGATATATGCCTCTATTCACAGTTAAAAATATAGGCAGCTTAATGGTCCTAAGAAATTTTAAAGAAACTGGGAAACTTTCATATTTTTCATTACCCCCTTCTGCCTTTTTTGGTGCTTTGGAGAAGTTGCAACCCCAGAGGGATTGTGTTAGTATTGTGGGTTGAAGAAATACAACATTTTACAGCTTGAAGGGAGCTTTAGATAACCTTATTTTATAGTAAAGAGTTGGTGTCCTGGTTTGGTGGGGTGAATTACCCAAAGTCATGCAACTTTCCAGTGATAGATCCTGTACCCAGAACTCAAGTTGCCTGATTCCTAGACCAGGTGCATTCACTATCCCAGGCTGCCTGGTCTCTCTTTATCATTATTCTCTCTTTTGATCTGATTTCTGTCGTGCCATATATCTGTAGAGCCAGAAGTCTGAATTGGTCTGTTTTCAAGAAACTAAGTTCTAGATGTAGAGCTGGTTGTTGATGATGGTGTGTGTGTTCAATTTGAGAAAAAACTCACCGAGTCAATAATAAACATGTTTCCATAAATTTTTAAAGCAATCAGTGGGAAGCCTTTTAAAATTTCTTCTGCATTAAAATATCCTGCAGAAGTAAGGAAGTAGACACAGAGGTATTGAGCCTGTTTAGGAAATCCAGGCTAGATTGCTGACTATACTGCAGTGAAGACAGTTGACTTCCCTCAGCCAAGCACTGAGGGCCAAAGTATTAGAATTCAAGGAAAAAAATATTTTCCAATTTTATTGGTAAATGTGATAATTACAAAAGAAGAGTAATGAATAAAACAAGTGCACCTGCCTAGCATTCCGTCTGTGTTCACTGGCCTCTCCTGTTTCCTTGGTAGTGGGCTGGGGGTCTGACCATACCGGACAAAGTGAACTCTGAGGAAGGCACAAAGGAAAGGGGATGAGACTAATGAGTTCTCCCCTGACAATACTTCTTTGATATTCGATGCACATGAACCAAGGAAATTACGCACATCTCTTTTGAGGTATTGATTTTAATATACAGAAATGCTAGCTGTCTAGTAGAAAATATTGTAAGATTACCTTAGCTAGTCTCTAAACATAATTTTATATATAGCCTATAAACACATGGTGCTTAGTTCTTATAAGCTAGGAGAAAGAATGGAACCATTAATGTTCTTATTTTCCAGATAGGGAAACTGAGGCACAGAGAAGTTAAGTAACTTGCTCAAAGTGACACATATGGTAAGTGGCACATCCAGCACTCGAACCCAGGCAGTCAGGCTCCAGAGCCCATGCTCCTACTGACTTTAAATCCTCTATACAAGTGATAATGATTTCATGATGTATCCTGTAACAGGACCAGATATCTTAAACTAAACAAAAGTGTATTTGTTTAGGTATTGCCTAGATATATTTTAAAATTCTTTTCTATTTCAATATGTATGTGTACTTTGCCATTAAAGATTATTTCGGTGGCAGGATTTGACAGTAATTTCTGTGGCACACAGGATGACATTGTTCTTTGTTGCATTGCTTCTTTATAGAAAGGTGGAAGTGGTTGGGAGAAAGGTTTAGGATGTTACAGGACTTTGGCAAATCTTAGTTCCCTCTCTTCAGGAACGCCTTCCAGTCTTGGACTTAGCCACGCTTTGGTGGCCAGGAGGAAATTGCTCTTCTCTGCTACTCTCCCCACTTAGATCAAAGAAGAAAATACTCTAAATCTGTAATATTCTAGTGTCAGATTGGAAGGAACATTCTTTTTGAGTACTTGTCTCACTATTTGTTATTCAAAGGATGATATAGACCTTTGTGATGTCAAGTAAATCATTTGTAAGGTAAAAAGCCCCTTAGAATCCTGGAATAAATCTGGACAGGAATAGTTAAATTCTCCCCAGTGCTCTGACTCAGTGCTGACCGGGGAGCTGCACGTCAGCCAGTAAATAGCTCACCCTGCGAATGTAACACAGTATTTTAATGAAGAAGCGTAGAGTAGCATCCCCTCCTTTGTGGTCCAGCTTCACAGCACTCAGGCTGACAGGGGGTCAGCGGTGCTGTGTGAAGTCCAGTCACATGGCTCCAAAATTAGAAAGGATAATTAAAGACTTACAGTTACACATATTGCAATGGGTTCCTTTGTGTCTGGGTGCTTCTCCCTCGCTGGCCTGTCAGCTGCTGATCACACTTCCAATCAGTAAGTTCTGATCTGAAGACTGCAAAGCACAAATGTTGTCATTGTGATCACTTATGGAGAGGAATATTGCCCATTTCCATTGAGCTCGGGTTTAGACAGAGAAGAAAAGAGAGATAGAAGATACAGTAATATGGCAGGAACTTCTCTTTTGGGTCTCTGAAATATACGGATCTGCTTTTTAAAATTACCTTTTGAGTGTAATAGATTCGTTTTCTATCTCAGCTTCCTAGTTCTTTCAGCTCTTGCTCTGGATCCGGAGGAGAAGGCAGAAGAGGTGAATTACATCTGTGTGCAGCTGATTTGCCTGAGTAAAGTGCTTCCGTCAGTCTGCAGTCCACACAGAAAATGTGATGTTCATATTCGTGGTTTTCTGCCTTCCTTTTGCACTCTTCTCCCCGCCACCCCCGAAAGGCTTCCCCATTCTCAAATGGAGTGCTGGTGTTTAGAACTATGCTCTTTCTTCCTCCATTTTTCTCTTTCCTTAGTGGCTTTCTGCTTAGGAGGAAGTCACATGAAATAGAGTGATACTTCGAAGAATTTGTTGAAAAGGGATTTCAAAAATTTTTTCAACATCCCAATTTAAAACCTGAAGGTATTTTAATAATAATGTATCAATATCAAAATAAGAAATTAAAATACTGTGATATTAGCTGAGCAGGTGACGGTGAAAGGTATTTTGACCTTGTGAAAGTTGTCTTCAGAGATCTGGCTGCCCATGGAGCTCCCACTTTTCTTCTATCATTAGAAGCGGGAAGCTCTGCTGCCTAATAGTTTCTTTAGTGGGTGGCTGCTGCTCTAGTAATCTCTTTAATTTTCTTTTACATTTTAAAATTTGTTCTGTAGAAAAAGAGGTTCTCATTTTTCTCTTTCTAGCTTCCCGAAATAGATGTAATGGCGAATTTTGGTTTTTGGCTGCAAAGGAGTTCTTGCTTAGTGATGAGGGTGGGATCTTTACTAGGTTTCAGAGCCCATCATATCTAATTTTGAATCCTGCCTCAGTTACTTACTAGGTGTGTAGGTGTAAGTAAATACATAAAATCTGGAACCTTTCCAAGTGTAAAATGGAATTAATAATACCTGTCTTGTAAAGTAAGGAAGAGAACATGAAGTTAAGTGGGAAAAAAAAAAAAAGAAAATCAAGTAGTCTAATGTCTGGTACACAATAGGAGATAATTTGATGAAAATTAGTATCAACAATAGTAGTAACCTGAAGAAAAGTCATCACACCTCCCACCATGTGCTCAAGCCTGCACCCACCTCCTAGCTGCCAGCACCCAGGCTTCCCAGAAGTAAGCCTCCTGAGACACTTATGACTGGACTTCCTAGAACATCACTTTCTTTTTGGACGTCCTTTCATAGGGTGGGATAAACATGGGGATTTGGAACACAAGACAGGAGGTGAAGTCGTTCTCTTTCTTGGCAGCTTGATCTTGGTCAGGTCATTTCATTCATGGAACTTCTGATTCCTTATTGGAAAAATGGAAATAACTTTACTAACCAAATTACAGTTTTGTTGTAAGAATTTGCTAAGTTCTAGCTTGTTAACATTCATTTTAAACCTATCCTGGGTTTTATAGTAGCCTGAGTGATAGTCTAAGGAATAATAAGAAAGTAGATAAGAAAAAAGCCTGGTAAAGAAAATAAAAAAATAGATGCAAGGATCTGGTGAATGCTTGAACATAGGACATGTAGGACTGAGTGAAAATGATTGTGAGATATCAAGCTTGGACCACGTACTGAATCAAAAACAATACACAGGAGTTGGGGAAAGAAGCAGGTTTGGTAGAACACCTAGCGGGGTCAGTTAGGAGCGCGAAGGTCATTCATGTGGGCTGGGGGGAATGTGGGATTGAAGGTCGCTGGGGGGACTATGGAGTTGCCCTTTTAAAGGAGAGACTTGCAGCCTTGGGAGTGAGAAAGCAGAGGGCGAGGAGGTGCTCATGCACAGGAGCACTTGGGTGCTGCTAGTGTATCCTTCCGATTCCATCTTTGTAGAATGTGCCCTGTAAGGTCAATTTCCTGGCAGCTATTCTGCTCTTGCCTTCCTTCTCCACAGTGGCTTGGCTGTCAGTGAGCCCAGCGTGCAGGTTGAGTACTCTGGGCATTGGTTGCGCTTTTGGTACCCTTCAGAGAGCCCTGGCTCTGGTGATCTTGGGCTCTTCCTGTTTGTTGGGGGCCTTTCGTGTAAACTGGTGACAACTTCAGGAAATGGACCTGGTTTGAAATAGCTATGCCCAGAGACATTCTAATTCTGTCTTTTAAACCTTAAGCAAACAAAAGTAATTCCCTGGCATGAAGGGCACAGTGGGGTACTGGCTACTTGGATAACCTTTTATCAAAGATGACTTCAGACGATAAAGGACACAGGGAGAATCATAGTTCTAAATAAAAACTGAAATGATGGTTAATATTTTAATTTGTTGAAACAGTACAGCAATCTTTTTACTTATATCAATGCAACATTTAACTTTTAAAGGAAGAGAGCAGAGGTCATTTAACACCATATTTGCAACAGTAGACATTATCCATAGATCATAGGTTTGGAGAGAAAAAAAGACAGACTTTCTCCAATTACATAGTTCTCTGAAGATATTTTATGTACAAATACAAAGTTACTTGAACTCAACATGGGCATGTTTTCAGTGCTTTAATCTTGTTTTGTGTGTGTGTGTGTGTGTGTGTGTGTGTGTGTGTGTGTGTGTGTGAGATTCTGGATTTCATAAGCTCTCTATTAACTGAGATATGGAGTCTATACTGAATACTGAGTACAGAGTCTACACTGAAGAGCCTTTTTATTCAGTATCTGAGACAGGCAGTGGCCTTGGTGTGAGGCAAGTTGAATATAATCTTTTTCATGAATGTTAATGAGGATTAATATATTAAACCCCATCTAAACCAATGTTAGATAAATGCTTTGACCTCATAATCCCTCTACTTCATAGGCTACGTCACATGCCTGTGTTCGAACATCCATTTGGTCTCTGTATCTAAAATTATGAAAGGAAGCCTTATAAATCGCACACACCGAACTACTGAGATTTCATGATCTTAGTCACCATCTTGCCACCCAGCCACATTCACTTGGGAGCTTGTTAGAAATGTAGCATCTCTGGCCCCACCCTGACCTACTGGATTAGAATCCTGTTTTAACAAGATATTCAGGTGATTCAGTTTGAGAAGCACTGGTCTACAGTAGTGGTCCATGGGCCAAACTTTGAGTAGTAAAGCTGTAGAACAGTGGTTCTTAATCTTAACTGCACATTAGAGTTATGTGGAGAGCTGTTTAAAATTATGATTCTCCAGGATTCACCAGCAAGACTCTGATTCCGTTGGTCCAGGGTGGCACCTGGACATTGATAGCTTTAGGTTTCCCAGGTGATTCTGATGTGCACCCTAGGTTGTCAGCCCTTGCTACTTCCAGGTGTGGTCCTCAGGCTCTGCAGCACAGCTATCATCTTGGACCTTGTTAGAAACCGTTTATCTCAGACCTCACCTTGGACCTGCTCAATAAAAGTTTGCATGAACAAATTCCCAGGTGATTTACAAGTACTTTAATGTTTGAGATGCACTCACTGGAAAACGATTAGAGGCAGCATACAGGGCTGAGTAAGACAGTCTTTCTTCTCAGGGAGAGCAAGCCTGTTAAATGCAACCATGCTTGTGGTGGGGGGATTCTCCTAACAAGTTTGTAAAAGTGAGTATTCTGGCTGTGAACCTGGAAATGATTTCTTGTGTTGTCTTTAGTGTAGCATTCATAGGGTGCCCATTTTTAGAAATACAGGGGTTGGTTGATTTTCCTGCTAGGAAACAGGTTTAGTGGTAAAGAGTATGGGTTCTTAAAAGTCAGACTTCTGTGATTCAATTTTTAGTGAATTCTCTCTCTCAACCTTGAATTCCTTGTCTAGGAATAGGGATAATAATTTACTTATACTTAATGAGTACTCAATAAAGCTTGGCTATTATATCAGTAATAATAATGCTTGAACTATTGTCTTCAAAACTTCTTCAAAGTTACCCTGTATGAATGGACTGTCCTAATATCTACATGACTTAAGATGTTGTATATCTGTAAGAATAATTCTGAGAGCTTTAGATTACTTGAAGGTGAGGAATTTTAATGACAGTTTGTTTTATTGTCTTTATAATTCCTCTACTTAGCAGCCCCACCTCAATACACCAAGGTGTGACGTTTTCTTGCCAAGAGTAATATTATGAAGTCTTTAGCATAGAGAAAATAAGAGGCATTGCATAATTATTGTGAAACAAAATCATAAAAGTTCATTATTCATACATGACATTCATTTAACAACTATTTTAGGATTTAATATACAGTATTATACTTAGATATAGGTCTGTTTCTCCCATTGGGCTGTGGACTTCTTAAGTCTTAGTTTTGGGACTCCAAGAACCTCTGGCACAGCAGCCAGCATATTTGGGCACTCAGTTTTTGTTGATTGAAGGACTTAATGCGATACTAAGGCATTTCCCAAAGAGGAAGGAGATAAGATAACTTCACAAATAACCCTAATACAGACCCTAGAGAGCCAGGCTGGAAGGTTCCAAGGCTGGGCTACTTCCAGCATGGGGGTGTCATGGAGGCCCTCATGGAAGTGTTGCTTTTTGAGGTGGACTTTGCAGGATGAGGTGGATGTGTGTAAATGGTTGTAGGGGGAGCAGAGCAGGGCGACTTTCCAGATAAAGGGAGCCAAAATGCGGCAGAATTAGTAGCAGCTGCTTTGATTTGGGGACTTGAGAGTTGAGGGAATTATCTCTTTGCCTCCTGTTCTATTAATCTTCCAGACTGAACAGGTGCTGCTCCACCCAAAGAGGTAGCCATTATACAGTTGACTTTTTAAAACCTCTGTAACATTTTAGGTGTACTAAAAAGTGTAGAAAATAATAAACACCTGTGATCTCGCCATCTTAAGAAATGAAACATTACAGATGAATTACAAACTCCTGTAAATGCCTCCCTGGTCTCATTCGAGGTAACCATGACCTGCTGATGTTTATCATTCCTATGTAGGTGTACATTCATAAACGTGATATTGTATTGTTTCACATGTTTTTGAACTTTATATAAATGCTTTCTTCTTGTTTCCTTTTGTAACACTTTTTTTTTTTTTTGGCTCAGCACTTGAAATTCGTTCTTATCGATTCATAAAACCCAAGTTTCTCAGTTTAATTGCTGTATAGTATTCATTATATGAATATACTATGACGTATTTTTCCATTTTTCTACTTATGAGCATTTTGGCTGTGTCTTGTGTTTTTGTTATTTCAAACAGCGTGGTAATGTGCACATCCTTACACGTGACTTCTTGTGCACGTGGGGGAGAGTTTCTGTAGGCTAGGTATATATTTAGGAATAAAATTGCTGTATGGTAAGTATGTGTAATCATTTTCTGGTAAACTAGGGCATTCTTGAAAGGGCATATTACATTTTCTTTGAGTGTATATAATTTTATCTACTTTTGTGTATAAAATAACTTTTAGTTCTTTTATCTCCTGATCCTCATAATTAACATATACCCCAATAAAAATAGCAGGAGCCCAAAGGAAAAGCATGGAAAGAAAGAAAAAGACTGAAGTAAAACCAGCCTCCTTTCCCTTTAGGGGCATGATGCCGGCTCTGTTATCCATTAGCTGGGTCTGGCAGCTGCCACACGTATCAGTCGCCCAACTCCGATCTTCCCGTTTTTCTCAGATGCTTCTGTGGCAGTTGTTGCCTAGGTCTGACAGCTGTGACTGTTGCCTGTCCACTTCTGGCTGTCTGAAGTAGGATTTGAACAACAGGACAATAAATATTTTCACATCAACGATAGCAGAAAAACGAACTAAACTAGAAATGAAAATGGAAAAACAAATTGCATAAAATTAAGTGTGAGTTTCACAAAGCTGAATTTTATAGCATATAAGTGAGTTGGATCTATTTTGTTGGCTATTTCAGTCAATCCTTTAGAGCCAGAATGCGTGCGCTTTAGGAAGTTATGGTCCTTAAAATAGTACTTCAAAAACCTGAGCACTATTAAGGATAACAGTGACTAAATAAAGTTACATTTTTTTTTTTTTTTAACAGTGTTGGGCAAACGTGTTTTTCCCTTAAACAGAAACTGATCAAAATAAAGGAAGACAATCACCTCTTCTTCCTGTGGTCAGCTTGCTGTCTGGCTTTTAAAGAGTTAAGCTGGAGGTTGGTGAGGTCATGTGTGACCTCACTGGTGCTGGACTTTTGAAGCAGGGCTCTTGTAGGGAAGCTGCCTGGTGAGAGGGGAGGCTGGGAAGAGGGGACGTCCTCCTTCAACTTCTTGCAAGTCCTTATCCCTCAGCTCCTGAGGGATACAGTGGCATTCTGGGAGAATGTCCCTGCAGAGTCAGTGTGTAGCAGTTTGTACTCGCAACAGGAGCAGCTTTAGAAGTATGTTAAAGGAGCCCTTGCAGAAGATGAAAGTTTGCTGAGCAGATGGAATGAGAGAATTCTCTTCGTATTGGTGACAAAATTATGGGCAGACTGTTTGTTAACGGAGGTAACTGGATTCAGTGTATTGTCTTTGACTGTTTTTTAGGCTGTGTTGAATTATGCATAACTGTAGTTGTAGAAATTGTTTGGATTTTAAAACATTTTATTTCAAATGAAAAATATTGCAAGGAGGTCTTAGGGAGAAACATACTAAGATGATAATCCAGAATTCAAATATTATTTTCTAAGTATGGGTGACAGAAACGAAGAGGGTGTGTTTATTACAGGGTCTGTAATGTCTGGGCTAGGGGAGATTTTTTCCTTGATGGAATTGTGCTGCCCTTTGAAGTGGTTAGACATAGCTTGGTATTCCTAGACTGTGTGTGTACTTTCTGCTACTCTTTGTGAAACTTCAGACATTGGAAGGTCACCAATTTGAGCTTGGTCATTTAGTAGGGTCCATTCTGACTACTGCACAAGGCTGTCATTCTTATTTCAATGTATCATTGCTCTGAAAGGAAAGTTGGCTAGTACGGAAAGATGATTCGTCTTAGAATCCAGCATTAGGCTTGAAACTTCAAAAGCTAGCCAGTTATCTAATGAAAAAAGGCACAGGACGTTTCTGGAGCTGAGGGAATTTTAGCTCCACAGTTTATCTCTGGGAAGATCTCTCTGTTTTTACGTTCAGCAGGCACAGACAAGTGCAGGGCATAGGGAGGTCAGTGATGTTAAAGAAGGGGGTGTGGGCCTAGTCATTGATATTATGTCCAGTCTCAAGATGCTTTAGATTAAAGGATTCATGAACACCCAAGACCCAGGGAGAACCTCAGTGCTTATGCTTCCAGGATAATTAGCTGATTATAATAGATGTGCTTGTGTGTATGTGTTAGTTAAGTTGGCATTTTTTGCCTTGGTTACAGATTTTAAGTTCATATTTCCAGTATTTTATAATGCCACTTGTCTTACTAGCCCATCAGTATAAGAATTTTGCCTCTTCTATTTGGACATTTTGTTTCATAGCTTTAATTATAAAGGACAAAGTGAATACTCGCCAAGAAAAAAGGCATGAAACATATTTCATATGATCCGTAAGCATAGTGGTGGTTATGAGTCTGGACTTAGGAGTCGTAGGCCCATAGGTTTGAGTTTTACCTCTGCTCTTTACAGTTTGACCCCCAGTAAGTTACTGAACCACTCCTGAAGCTCAGTTTCTTCCTGTGTGATTAGGGATGATAATAGGACCTAGCATAAGGGATGGCATTGTGAGGATGAACTGCGGTGCAGTGCATGGGAAGCGTTTACCCTATTTTCTTGGGCACTAATAAGTCAATAAACATAATAAACATTGGCCATTATTATGTTTAAATTGTGCTTCTTTATGTCAGGCAGGTGAGAGAACTTAGATGTTAGAGGATAGTGTAATGAATTTGGAGTTGTCGGTGTGCTCACACTGTAAGTATTGAGGGCTTTTTTGTGGCAAGATTCCAGGTAGCACCTCTATTCCCCATCCCTCAGTCAGTCATCTCTCGAATGCAGCCTTTGCTGGCAAGGAGTGTTGGGAGAGAAAAGTGGGTAGGTTAGTGCAAATCCATCAGCATTTTGTGAAAACATCTCTGTGCTTACGTCCAGTTGATGGCGTGTCAGTTTCATCATCTTTGAATATGGAGAAAAGCATTGTATACGTGTGTTCCTCATGGGCAGCATGAGACCCACATGAGAAATAAAATAGAAAGGATTGCCAGAACCTGGCCACTGTTTCTGTTCTTGCCATAGGCGCAGGGTGCCCTTTGCAGTGCAAAGGCCGCTTTTATAGGCTTATCTGTACTGCTGGCTTTGCCCTTTCTATCTTTGTGCTCCAGAAGCTGGTAGCTGTGCAGCTGTGTGAAAGCTGCTGAGCTTCTCTGACTGTCTATTTCCTGGTCTAGTACTTGTGAATAATGTATTTTTTCCATGGTTATTGAGCTTAAACGAGATAAAATGTGTGAAAATGCCTAGCACAGAGTAAGTACTAAACACATTTTTACTCCTTCCAAAATTGCTTCATTTCTTCTGTTTTGGTCAAGGGAAAATTTCATATAATTTGTAAATAAATCTCTCTACACTGTTAATCTCTATAAAGGTCTCATGTTTAGATCAGTGTTTTCTAAAGTTTTGTTTAAAAATAATTTTCTTGTGTAAGCTTACCTCATCTAATGTCAGTTTCTCTTTTTTGTCTTCATAACTTTCCAGTGTAGGCTATGATCCTTACAGCATTTAAATTTAATTTTAATCTAGTTTTCAAAAATATTATGAAAGGAATACGGTGCCAATGGTAGAAATTCAGATTGCAGCCCCTTTGGTCCCACTCCCCAGAAGGAACTTCCATAGGTTGTCCCTAGTGTATCTTTGCAAGGCATAATCTGTGTAGCTCTTGGGGACCTGATCTGAAACTGCCTTGCTGCTGCAAAAGTACAAACGTGGTATGGAAAGTTCTGTCAGGTTTGCCAGCTCCCTGTACAGCTCAGTTCTGCGATACAGTGTTTGGAATGTTTGGGAGCTCCTGTGAAGGGAACTGCCTGCACAGCTGGGTTTTGTCTCCAAGAGCCAAAGCTCTTGACAGGTCCCCTTCTAGCCACACTGTTGTGGGTCATGTGATCAGCCCAGAGTTCCTGCTGGATAGCAAGGAGCTCAGTTGTCTCCTCAGAGGGCTGGGTCTGAACTTACTGTGAGAAATCCTCAGTCCTGAATTCTGGGGCGGGCAGAGCTTGTGTTAGGTTCCAGCAGAGATTTTTGTCATTGTTTAGTTGGCCTAAGGGTGTGGTTCAGTCAGCCCTTTGGTCTATTGTTATGTTTGGCTTTTTGTCATTAATAACATGGGGTGGAGGGAGTGGAAAAGAAGGTGCGCTGATATGCTGTTGGGAGTTATAGGCTCAGCTTCCAGCCTTGCTGTTTACCAGTTGTGACCATGACTTCTTTGGTCCTCAGTTTCTTTACTTGCAAAATGAAACATTTGTGAGGGTGAAATAAAATAATGCGTGTGAAAAGTTCTAGATAGACTTGCAGAGTGCCATATAGATTTTTTTGTTTGTTTATTGGATTGTTCAAAGGACAATGGGTTTATATTCCTCTTATCTGGTTTAGGTAGACTGAACTGTTTATGCTTTGGAGAAGGAGAAGCAGTGATAGCTGTCTAGCGTTGTGGTGTCCTTGGACTGCGTCTCACCTCTTTGTGGAGGTCTTTTTTCCCATCAGTTCCTGAATGTTCCTGGTCTGCCTCGGAACCTGTACTCAAAAGGGAGGGAGCAATATGCTTTATGTGCCCAGAATGTTCTCAAACAAGCCACTCCCTCTTGTTGATTCAGCTGGGCTTTTATTGAGGCCCTGCTTTTTAGCAGAGGAATCCCTGAGAACTGAAGCCCTGAGAACCTCAGTTGGCCCAACTTGGCTATTGATTATAAAACATGAGAAAAGTCACTTCCTCTCTTGATCCCTCAGTTTCCTCATCGCAAAACGAAGAAGTTGGACTAAAAGACCTTTTTGTGGGGGCGGAGGAAATGGTCACTATTTTCCCTTTTCCACTTTTGCTCTACCTTGCTATAACCATCATCTCGTTTGGCAATTTCTGCTTCCCCTTTTAAATAACTTAGGACAGTAGTCTTTGAAAAGGTATAACAAGTGAGTAATGAGGCTGAACAAGCTGAGATGCCATGTTGACTTCTGAAACCTAAATGTAAGGAAAATCTTTTAAGGGTGACAGGGCGTTAAGGGTGAATATCAAGTCTTCTTGCCTATAATCCGTGGACCTGATGTTACTTTGTTTTGTGGCCACCCAGAGCTGATAATCATTGATCAGGGCTTCTGATCTCAGACCTGTTGTTATGGGAGCTGTGAGTAGCTGAAGGGAGAGAGACAGAAAGGATGTCACAGCAGCTGGTAGCTGAAATGGAGATGCCACCATGAGAGGAAATGCAGAGTGAATATTCCCTTAGCTTGAGGCACTAATTCCTTCAGGGCAGGGCGGAGCCTTTTGCCAGGCTGTGTGGGATGTGTCTGCATTGCTGTGGTTCTGGTTCCCAGTACTCTTCATCCATCCTGTTTCTTTTTTTATTTTTTTTCAAGCTCTTTATCTAAATTGTGTTGAATAGAGGAGCACATCTAATGTGTGCACATTTTAGTCTGGTTTTCCCAGGACAAGACTGCTTTTCTAGGTGACAGAATAATAGGGACACGTTTGTATTTCTTCAGTATTTTGCTGCTAAAAGATAAACAAACAGTTAAAAACTATCTCTGCACCTTGCTAATCAGAAGGCTCACGAGTGGCCCTAGTAGTGGGAGACACTCACTGGCTGCTGGAAGTTCTGTATCTAGCGAGTCCCACTGGGGACTCATCAGCAGAGCCAAGTGTTTGAAGACCCATGGAAGATGTCCTTTCTGGCTGAAATAGTTCACCTTAAGAATTCCAGGAGTCATGGCTTCAAAAGGCAGTGCTTGAGAAGAGGAACGCAGATTTGTATGTGATTGGCTGAATAGCCCAATTGTGTGGCCATCTATTTTAAGAGTTATCTCTGCTGTAGACCCTTTCAGTTGCAATGTCGGTGGAGATTCTTTTGATTAGGATTTAACACTTCTCCTAAATCCATAAATTTTGTAACGAGTAGATCAATACCTATTTAAATGCCAGATGTATAAGTATTGCTTCAGGATCAGAGGTGGGGATATGGCCAACAGGTTTAGAAGGTAATGAAGAGTGACTTGGTGCAAGGTGAGTTTGGCCTTCCATTTTCTGGCCACTTGACCTTGGGAAAAAGCATGTTCATTCTTCATGATCACTGAATTGACCATTGATTGACTTCACTGTGGAAATTGCATAGCTGAACATTTTCTAAAGCTTAAAAACAAGGGAGCCAAAAAGTATCCATCTGAAACACAGCCAAACAATAGCAGTTGCCACATTTTTATATAACAATAAACTGCCTACGCTGTAGTACCCACCTTCTGTGTGGGTCCTGCCTTTGTGCATTCTGCCCCAATCCAGAGTGAATTTACGGGTCATTCTGGAGTTCCTTAGTTGGTAAGCAATGTGGATTTTACATCCCAGTCCTTTGAAAGTAACTTCTTTTTTTAAAGGAGAAAAACATTTTTAGTAACAAAATATTTTACTGGGAAATTTAGGTTGAACAAAAACAGGCATCTACCACCACACACACACACAAGATTATTTCCAGAAGCATTCTAGCAGGAGAGAGAACATACAGCACTTACATTTGAGCCACAGTCTTATGAAGTGTTTAAAACATGAGCATTGCTACTGGCTGCTTCTGGCCCTCTCCTGAGTCAGCAGTGTTGCTTCCTTTGGCACCCAGGTCTTCTTGGGAGGTCTCAGGGCCACACAGTCATGCGGCCAGCTCTGGCAAGAGGCTAAGATCCATCTGCAGAAGATGGGCTATGGGCCAAGGGTGGGGAGGGGTCGCCCTACGCGTAAGTTTTAAGTATCAAAATCCACCCATCGTTGGCTAGTATGGAAGTAATATTATCTTGTGTTGCACTCAGTTTTATGAAAACATATTTGAAGGCTGTCTGATATAACTATACACCAACTTGGTTAAAAATCGAATCGTATATGCACTGTAAAGGAAGTAACAGGATTTAGTGATTTTTTTTCTTGAAATCTGGTGTATAATGTGACATAGCTGTTCTTTCTGTGCTCTGATTCCACTTTTTTCACCTGCTATCTTGATAGTGGGTGTCCTCCTCCCTGCTTTCCTTCCCTGCCTTTACTGTCTGCTGTGTCTTCAGAGTTATTTGGGTTGTCATGGATCTTTTTCTTTCTCTGAATATTTAAGCGTGCTTGTGTCTCACCTATGGTTTCTCCAGCCCACATTCTATCTTGCTGAGCCTCATTAGCACTGATGAACAAGGAATTTAAGTTGCTGTGGCCATCGCACATTAAGGCCAGTGTGACTCTAACAATCCCAGGGGTTGCCTTTAGACTTGTTTGTGAGTGGTAGCCTGTGTCTACTTGTGATACAAGTAGTCATAGGAAGAGCGTTCTGCTGGGAGTCCAGAGACTTTGGCTCTGGCCCTAGTTCTGTTTATATTTAAGTTCCTAATCTCTCTCTGAAGCTTTCATATACTCATCTGGAAAATGAGATTTGATCAAATAATTCACATGGTGTATTTTAACTCCCCAATTCCATTCCTTGACTCTATGAAATCATACTAATTCTGGTTCCTGAGATTACCTCTGCGTGACCAATTAGGATCTCCTATACAGAACAAGTTGAAAAACAGTGAGGAGACTATGGAATTGGAGTAGGTAGAAATACACCAAAAAGTCAGCAACGTGGCTCCTGCCGTGCGCAGCCCTGAAGGTGGGAGCAGGTGGAGGGAGAGGCGTTTGCACTCTCCACAGTCTCCTTCAGGCTGCCTGCACACACCGCCCTTCCATGGAAGCACCATCCACCGGCTACCCTTGCTCAGTCTGAGTTGACTGATAAAAATACTTATTTGGGAACCCCAGTCACTCCTATTCCAGGAAGGGGAGCACAGGCACTGGAGGAGATTCCAGTCTCCTGCTCTTGGCCAGAGTGACTGACATGTTTACATCTTCTCCATCCCTTTTCAAAGGGTCCTTGTCTCCCTGCGAAAGTGGAAGTGTGAGCCACAGCAGCTGAAATGAAACCAGGGTATAGGAGGTAAAAAGCCATGGCATTCTCTTGAGTCTTAGTTATCCACGCTGTGGGTATGACAGGCCCTACGTTGAGGGGAAAACCTTTCTTCCTTTAGAATGGGAGAAGGCAGCATGGGTGGTCAGCCTGGAGCCTGGGGTTTTCCTGTGCTTCACATTAGTGACTTTGGGCATGCCTCTTAACCATTTCTGAGCTAGTTTTAGCTTTAAAAATGAAATTGTCAGGTGGAACAATATTTAAGGTCACCCCCCACCCGCCCCCCAGCCAACTTCATTTCTCTCTTCATTAACAAGGCCACTAGAGAGGAGTGGCGGCGAGGGGGAAGGGAAGTTCAGACCAGTCAGGTTTTGCTGATGCCCATGTGTAGCCTGTAACCTCTCTGAAGGCAGAGGCTTTAATTTTCATACAGCATTAAGTCCAGGTTACCACAGAATGTTTTTAAATTGATTGTTCCTTTTGGGCTTTGTACTGATTCTGGCATTTATATATCAAGCTATCAGCAGCCTATAGCACTTTGCTAGGAGCACAACCTCCCAGAGACATTAGCGGCTTCCCAATCTGAGTTTTTCCCTTAATGGCAGTAGAACTTTTGAACTGTCTGTACCTTCACAAAGAAAATGTCTCTCTCCAGAAGAACATCGTAGAAACTTTTCTATCGATCTTCACCTTTCTGTTTCTTTGTTTTTTCTCCAACAGAAGCCTCAAGGGCATTCATTGCTCCACAGCGTATATTAAATGTCTGTTAGCATTCAGATTGAAGGGCTTGTTTCTTGAACCTTGAAGTGAGCTTTAGCAGGGAACACAAATGTTTCTTCAGGAAATTATTTGCCTTCAGCTTCTTAATAATAGTACTAATCAAAACATTTGTATTCCTATTGATAAGGCACATGCATTGTATGGCTTGAGAATATTTTCAGGTAATGAGGGAATCTGCAAATCTCCTTTTCCTATCCTTACTACTTTTGGTTTCACTGGTCAACTTTGGAGTTGGAAAATTGCCTTGAGCTTAAAATCCATCCTTTTTCCACGTAGGATACCACTCCACCCAGTCCTTGAGAATGCTTTCCTTAGGCTCGTACCACTGACTTAAGTGACTGGTATCAATGGATGTTATTACAAATGCATTTAGTTATTCCAAGTGCATTGAGTTACTGGTCACCAGAGATACAAAGGATTTTATTTATATATGTTTACTCTCTTTAAAACAGTAGTTTTAGTATTCCCTTCTGTCAGATTCTTAGACTAGGTGACTAGTTTGATTTGTTTGAGTTTCTTTCTTCTGTCATTTCTAATTGATGTATGTATTACTCTGTTCCTGTTGCTTATAACAAAATACTTTAAACTGGGTGATTTTTAAAGAAAAATGAAGTTTATTGCTTACAATTTCTTTTTTTTCTTTCTTTCTTTTTTTTTAAAGATGACTGGTAAGTGGATCTTAACCCTTGACTTGGTGTTGTCAGCAGCACGCTCTCCCAAGTGAGCTAACCGGCCATCCCTATATATAAGGATCCGAACCTGTGGCCTTGGTGTTATCAGTACCACACTCTCCCAAGTGAGCCACAGGCTGGCCCAGTTGCTCACAGTTTCTGAGGCTGGGAAGTCCAAAGTCCATCTGGTAGCAACAGTGCCCCAGGGGTCTCACATTGCAAGATGGTGGAAGCAGAGAGAGCAAAGAGAAAGAGAGAAAGATAGACTGACAGACTCTCCTCTTCTTTTAAAGCCCTTAGAACCACACCCCTGACCACCATTTTTAATCCATTCACTACAGCATAGTCCTACAATCTAATCACCTCTTTAAGGCTCCACCTTTCAATTACCATAGTAGGATCTCCCACCCTCTTACCAATCATGGTGGGGCTAAGTTTCTAATACATAAAACTTGGGGAACACAACTCAAGCTTCGGGGAGTTTGGGGGGACATAATTCAATCCACTACAATGTAGTAATTAGACCTGTGAAACTTCACCTGTGGGTAGCAGGGAAGGAGAGGAGTCAGAGGGCTCAGGTAGCTGCCACCTGTGCAACTGACATGTCTGACAGGTGCTGCTGTGGTGGTGCCCAGGCACTCTCAAGTCTGGAAGTACCTGTCTTCTAAATGTCCTGCTGGAACCCTAGAAGTGATGACAGAGGAGGGAGTTGCCACCCTGCTTGTGTCACCAAATCTGGGGGCACAAACAAGACCGTGTCAGTGGGTTGGTGCAGCTGCCCAAGGCCCAGGGCACTGTCTACTACAGGACATTGAAGGATTTCTCCAGCTCTCTCCTGGTGTGACAGCTCCTCCTCTCCCATTCTCTTCAGCATAATATCTGTGTAGATGTTGCAAGCTTCTAGGAGTAATGAAATCTCAGATCATAATGGTTATAATGAAATATGCTATTTACTTTTGAAGAAATATTTTAATATACAAGATATCATAATTTTACTACATAACTTTTTTTCTTTAGAATACACTTACCCTCAAATTAAAACTTTATTCTGTTTAAGTAACAAGATTTTAGAAAATCTAGGCCAGTTTGAACTCATATGAAATGCTTTGAGCCATCCATGGCTGTACATTCCCAGATTTGAGTGCAAATCCTTTCCCACCAATTTGGAATGAACTGGTCATTGTAACCAGCTTTGTATGGAACAGTTGTTTCAGATCCCAACTCTGCAACGTCATTTTCTTTACACTCAAAGTAAATGCTGTGCAGACTTGCTTATTCTGGAATTTGACTGTACTATTTTTCTCCTGATTAAAATCTTCTGTAGCAAAGGAGCCCTGCTAGTGAGCAGTTGTCCTTATAAGTCGTTTTTGTGCTTCTAACTTTTCTAGTAATACATTTTATTTTTCCCTGAGAAAGCATTGCATCCTATTTAAGGTAGAGCAGGGGTTGTGGTTGAAACTGCAAACAAATCCAGTGTGTTCTATTTTAATTTTTCTAGCTTCAGAGTTTGTTTTCAGTGGAAGTGATTCAGTCTTTTATGTGTTTTGGTTCAAAGGTCCAGAAAAATAAGAGCTATAAATATGTTAGGAGGATCATATTTAGCCAAGATAAAGTATATACTTTGACTTGTTTACATGTAAGGGAGGAAAGAATCAAAGAGAGGAAAGGTGTTAGATCCCCTAGGAGTCATTAATAGAGTTTTCAAGTTTCTAATGGGAGATATGAGTGTGTTCCTCAAATTATCTATATATGGATGAAATAGAACAGGGAAGAGAACAACTTGTAGAAAATTTCACCCTCTTTAGGATTCTCAGAGGACACAGGGAGGAGAGGACTTGCTTTACTTCCTTCCTTTTTATGGTATCTTCATATTCGAAGAATAATTATCAGAAATCTTTTATTTTTTCCCTGGTAAGATACAGCTCTTAAATAATTATGGATAATTTACATGAGTTAAAGGGTATTAGTAGAAGTCTTGGCAAATGTTAACAATTGGAATCCCATCAGTCTAACTGCCGGACATCTATCGTACAGGGCTAGGACTCTCTGCAATGGCAGAATCTTGTGTAGGATTAAGAGCCTGGCTTTTAAAATCGGGATATTTGGGGCCTGCCCCGTGGCTCATTTGGGTGAGTGCAGTGCTGATAGTGCCGAGGCTGAAAGTTCAGATCCTATGTAAGGATGGCTAGTGCACTCACTGGCTGAGCATGGTGCAGGCACCACCGTGCCGAGGGTTGTGATCCCCTTACTGGTCCAAGAAAAAAAAATCAGGATATTTGTCTTTATAGCCCATTTTATTGGCCATTTCCTGGCAGTGTTGCCCTGGATAAAAAAACCTCCAGTATGTCCTTTGTAAAGTGATTACAGTAATATCTATTTCCTAGAGTTGTGATCAGGCTCAATTGAGAAAATGCTTATGAAGTGCTTCCCACAGTGCCTGGAGCTAGTAAGCACACAGTGAATGTCAGCTGTCACCACCATCTCCATCATCATCATCTATGTCCCTTAGCACTTAAGGGACAGTACTGCACACTCATTCCATTTCTACTCCTCTGTTGGTACCTTTGTTGGTGCCCTTGGGTGAGGGGGGCTAGGTGAGGATTGAAATTGTATCTCAAAACAGTTATTAGAAGAGGTGAAAGCACTGCAAACCCAGAATACAGAGTTCTGTGCAGTATAGTTCCAGGAGGGAGGAATTTTTCTAACACCTTTTATATTGCTTTATTTTACAAATGGGGGAAGAAAGAAAATGGAGAAATTTAAATAATATTCAACTCTGTTGCTCAGAGTATGGTGATTCTAATTCCTTGTGCTGGAACTTGTCTATCTAGAGCAATGACTTTAAAAAATGGGTTCCTTTAACATTTATGGAGATTTTATTTTTTATTAACAGCTATAGCAGAGACACAGTCTTCTTGAGTTGTACATTGACTATGGAAAAAACAACATGGAAATGGAATATAGCCTTATAAAAGTTAGAGTAATAGGAAAATGTATGGGTCTCTGCTCAAGAAAAGTCTATGCGGAGTTCCACGTGTTCTGGCAAAATGGGACATTTGAGAAAGGCTTCTGTACCTCCCCATTGCATAAGGCTTCTTTTAGTCAGTGTACTCGTTCCCTGAAATATATTTATGTCTAAAACCTTTGTGGAAGAGCTCTCCTTGACTGAATATTAACAAAGTTTGTACATTAGTAAACCGTCTAGATTGCTGTGAAAGAGAATAAAAAATTTTTATTCGACTTAAGCTCCTGTTGAGAGCATTTTTATGTCAAACTGCTTCTAAGTAGTCTCTGCAACACAGAACAGTTATAAAAGCATGTAAACTTTGGAATGGGGTATACTGGAGCTGCTTTGGGCTTATGGGAATTCACATAGTGATGCTGCATAGAGTGGCCGTGGTTTTGGTCCAGGCTGCCCTGGTTGTGGCCCAGTGCTCTGTGGTGTGGTCCTGTCAGCAGACTCAAGTCTCATTATGTATCCAGCAATGAGCTCCAGGTACTTCTTCCTTCCTGGTATTCTAAGACACCTGAAATACTAACATGGAAGGACAGTGATGTCTTAATGGATTGTCGGCCTTGGAAATAGCAGAGTAGGAGCCCTCCACTTTCTCTCTGTTCTTGTGACTAGTGGGTAGAGTTTTTCTATCAGCTTTTCCTTTCCTACCTTTCCATGGGTCTTGAGTATTCTGTTTAGAAATAGTGCAGGTGTTAAACAAAGTAAGGGACCAAGAACCCTTTGTTAGTTGATGAAATTCATTTTTTTTTTTTTTTAAGTTTTTTTTTTTTTTTTTTTTTTTTTTTTAGTGACCGGCACTCAGCCAGTGAGTGCACCGGTCATTCCTATATAGGATCCGAACCCGCGGCGGGAGCGTTGCTGCGCTCCCAGTGCAGCACTCTACCGAGTGCGCCACGGGCTCGGCCCTGAAATTCATTTTTTTTAAAGAATTATTTTTTTTTTCATTCTAAAATGTGGAGCAGTTGGGAGGGAAGGGGGAGGGGAAAAGGTATGGGGGAGGGTGGGAAGCAAAGGAAGGAGAAGAAGGCGTGGTCAAGGCCCATGGTACCCTCCTCATTCCGGCAGGGGAGTCTAGGGGGCTTCTTGCAGTGGCTAGGTCATGGTTCGGCTAGGTGTGGATGTCGGGGGGCATGGCTGAGGCCCTTGGCTCCTCCGCTGCCCTGGCTTGGGAGCCTGGGGTGCTTTCAGCAGTGGCCTGGTAGTCTTCACTGGACTAGATGCGGATGTCAGGGTGGCATAGCTGAGGCCCTCGACCACCCATGCCCCAGCTTGGGAGCCTGGGGGGCTCCCAGTCCTTCTAAATTTTATAAGTGTTCTTTGGTGGTGTTAGACCTTTACTGGTTAATATCAGAACTTTTTCTCTGATCTGTGGGTTTTCTGGTTTTGGGTTTTTTTTTTTCAGTTTATGTTGGATTATTAGCTTCTCCCACCACTTAAACTCTGTACTAGAATTAATTTGTTGTCCTTTGCTTACTTCTAAAATGGGGACACTTCCTGTGGGGACCAGCACTTGAGCCCTGTGTTTGAGCTAAATTGCTGCTTTGCTGCTGATTCCCTGGGGAAGGCTTTTTGTGCAGCTCAGGTTTTAATTACTGACCTTGTAAGCACTTCTGGGTCTTGTGAGGTCCTGTAACACCAGGGTAGTGTGGAAACTCTAGTCTGGGCCTGAGTCTTTTCAGCAAACTACACCCCTGCAGTTCTCTATTCCTGACTAGTCTACACTAAGTGGGCCTGTGTTGATTGGGGGGCAGATCAGCTGTCCATGCTGTGCCCCAGTGTTCCCCTGGTGGGCCCATCTCCCCTACCGCCTGCACTCCAAACACTTCTCATGAGACATGCCACGTACTGGTCCCTTGTGATGACTCATGGCCTTTGAGTGACTCCTTTTTTCCATTGTCTGTGGCCCCTCACGCCTATGTGGGTCCACAGGAGCCCTGTTAGTGGTCTTGCTGGCCTGGGAGCCACCAAGGCTCTCTTCTCTGCAGCCTCCAAGCAACTTCATAGGAAGAGCACAACTGCAGCTTTTGCCAGCTCTTGCTCCTTGTGCTCACCAGGGCCAGACTTGAAGTGGTCAGGGCTCAAAACGGTCAGAGCGGTCCTTTCTTTCTCCTCATGGTTTCTCCTGCCTTCATGCACTCCGTAGATCTCTCTACCTCTTCCCCTGAGCTTTAGTGGCCCCAGCTTGGCATTTGTTGCTTTTTAATAGTTGTAAATTGGTTGATTGTGGGAGAGAGTGATGGTGGGGCCAGTCTATTCCTCCATCTTGATCAGAAATCGAAATTCATTTTGTTACCCTGATAGATCAGTCAGACAGGGTTTCTCTCCCAGGTAGTGTGGTTCATTGTGAAGATTCTAATACCCTTTGTTTATTAGAATTCTGAGGGTAGGTCATTTATCCTAGCAGTGGATTAAGATCTCTCCAAAAACTCAGAATTTTGGTGATCTTCATCCTAGTTGAATCACCCAGGCATGACCAGTTGATACTAGCTGGGTGCAACCCAGAGAAGCCCACGTGCTCCCCAGCATCCTTCTTCTTACCCACTTCAGGCGAAGTCAGTACTTCCTCTCTCCATTTCCACATGGGATCCAAAGAACCTTTCTTCCCATGGCAAGTAAGGCTGATTCCTCCACGCTAGTGGGTTTTAAAACTCTGGGTATATGTGTGTGTATGTATGTATGTGTATATATATATATGTGTGTGTGTGTGTGTGTGTATATATATATATATATATATGCATGTCTGTGTGTGTTAAATAGCAGGCCCTTTTTAAAATAAGGAAGTGTTACAAAGAACTTCTAGTTGTACCAGCTGCTTGAAAATAGAGCTGCTTTTTCAGAAACTTGAATGGGGAGATGCTGATTTCCATTCTCTGGGCCTCCCTAGCACTCCCAAGGTGCTGCTTTTTAGTGGGTTGTCCTCACTGAGAGTATGTAACCTATTTCTCCCTCCTTTTGCATTCTGTACATGAGCATGCATGCACGTAGGTATGCATACTAGCAAGCCATAACAAATAGGAGAGTCTATTAAGCCATCCAGTTAGTGTAGATACTACCCAACTGCCTTAGGCATGAGTTGTCACTGCTGGCCATGGATTCATTAGGCTGTTTTGGTTGTAAACTTGCTTTTTACCCAACAGAAATCAAGGGACTTCATTTTGCTTTCTGTCCCCTCCTTAGGTTCTTGTTTCAGTGCTCTTTAAAGAGTACGTGGTATGCTAATTACCTTACCAGGTATAGTGAAATAGAGCTCCCTGCACCCTCATAATGTACGGTATCTGCTTCTGTAAAATTGCTTGCTTAACCTAAGTAACTCCATTTTGTACCCTGTCTGACCTGCAGACTATCCTCCCCGCCTTCTGCATGAGAAACCACTGACCTCATAGAAACAAAAACCAATTACATAGAAACAGGAGCCATACACAGTGAATTATTACATGGGAACAGGAACCATACACAAGGAAAACTTGTGTGCTTGATTGCTCAGATGGCTCGTTCTTGGCCTTTGTGACCTAGCCCCCTAGCTTGCTTTGTGCACCTGGACAAACCCATGTGCCAACAGGATGTAGTTTTTGTATTTAAAACCCTACAAGACCAAAGCCCAACACCGCTCTTCCTTGGTTGCACCTTGGGAGATGGACGCTGGCCAGCTGGAGTGAATAAACTGCCGTTTTCTGCACAAGTGGCATGTAAGTGCATTTCTTGTGGGAGGGTGCCTCACAACAATAGTAGACTGTAAGAGAATTTTAGAGGTAGAAGGGACATCATCTATTTTCCGTACACACACACACACACACACACACACACACACACACACACACAGTTGTGCAGATGAATGTACTGAGGCCAAGGAAACTAGATGACTTGCCCGAAGTCACATAGTTAATGATGAAATTGGAATTAGAATTAAACTCTCTTCCTCATATATTCTGCTATTCCAGAATGTCACCACCATGTGCCTCCCCGATCTGAGCACTGTTTGTGAATCTGCTGTATCACACTGACACCACAGACCTCTCTCCGAGAATCACTATGAGCTCTTATTCAGGGTGTAGCCTCTGAGGTCAGAGTGCCTGGATACACATGTGAGCAACGATGTGAACTTGGGACACCTAGCACTTGTGCCTCATTTTCCCTATCTGTCAAGTGGTGGTACTAATAATTCCTACTTCATAGGGTTGTTGTGAGGATGAAACATGTTAATGCCTGTAAAAGTCTCCAACAGTACCAGGAACGTCGAAAGTGCTTAATACATGTTAACTATCATTTTTATCTGAATGTTTTGAATAGCAGTGGAGAGAAATTAAGTAGAGTTCATTATAGATTCCACTGAAATGTTTGTCTCAGCTTGGGCAGACCAACTAGGGTTCATTTAAGGTTAGCAGAATATATGTACCGTCACCAACTTCAGGTTGTCCTGGGAGGCCAACTGTTGATCACAAAGTGTTTTGAGACATTTTGATTTGGCTCCCCACTCCCGAGCCTATTACTCAGAGGGCTTGAGGGACATGAGGCCTAGCTGCTTAGAATGACATGGTGGGACATTCTCAGGTGGGGTGGGACACTCTCAGGTGGGCAGCAGTTCCCATTAAGCTCTTCTGGCATATTCACTTTGTGATCACATTCCTTTGAAATACTGTAGAGTAATTTTGTTCAAGACCCAGAGGACAAAGAGATCAGCAGTAGAATCTTTAAAGCCTCATGAAATGACTACTTTCTGCTAAGCACAAGACGGCATTTTGTTCCTCTGTGTAATAATGTAAATTATTATGTGGAAATTGACAGTATGTGGGAGGAGAGAGAAGTTTTTATGGAACGATGGCACTGCATTGTCTGTCTCTGTGAATGATGTGGGTGAGATAACCACACAGTATTGCTAAGTAACTACCACATCTGTCAGGGCCCTGCCACTGGCTGTGTGGGTGGCAGGGAAGACACGGCATGGAGCTCAGTTGTGTCATCCCTGTGTCATGGGAGAGCTACAGTCACGCTCAAGTCTTGCTTTCTGTGATGATTAAGGTACTTGGAGGATACCCTGTTCATACTTGAGTTCAGTGTTGAGTTGACTTACAGTGGGTGATACTGGTGGTGAGTGGTGTGTTCTAGAACTCCTGGAGCTGTGAAACGTGAGGAAACTGTTTTTCTCTGGGTGAGTAGAGAGGTTCCTGCTTATATTTGCAGAAGGTTCCTCCTCGAAGTAGGACTTCTCTGTGGCTGGCCAGAACTTGTCACTCCCCTGTGCTTTGCTGTAGCAAACAGAGACTCCACCTTTAAAGGGCCAGAGGAGTTGTGTAAAGAAAAGCAAGAGGTGGTGTTTCGATGATGTCACAAGAGAAGCCAGGGAAATTTTCCTTTTGACCATGGATTTTTAAAAGGAAAGCTTTACCCTACTCTTGGTGTTTTCCCTTTTTCATGCTTAAGAAAATATTTTACTTTAAAAATATAGAAACATTCCATTAGGTTTGTGTCTAAAAATTCAATAGAGAAAATGTATTTGGATTAGGATAAATTAAGAATGCCAGAGACTGAACTAACTAATCAGAACACTTGTAAGTGATATATATAATCTCAAATTAGGATCCTGGAGAGTTTTTGCAATGCTTCTGGTTAAAATGAGGAGCAGCAGCCTGGGTGTTTGGGAGGTAGCTGAGTGCAGGAAATGGTGTTTTGAGATTTAATTCCCTTTTCAAAGCCTCTCCCTTATGTTTGTTTTAAAGTTAGTTTTGAGTTGTCTTTCAGTCTGTGAGTTTAAGGCCCTTTCCTCTGGCATTTCATTTGTAGACTTTTCAGAGTCTGGTTGAGATTACTGAGAGATAAACAAGGCTTAGTTGCAAAACCTTTTTGAAATGTAGATAACTAAAATAGATTGTCAGTCACTGAAGGCTTGCTTTCGTTTCATTGAACATTATTACTTTTGAAAAATTGAACTTTGATTTGCACAGACTTAAAAAAGTTTCCCGAAATCCATTTAGTTTTTTTTCCCTCCTTTTATTAAAGAGGACAGGATACATTTAGCGAATAATGATATTTAGATTTGCTAAACACAGAAATGCTTTTTGGAGAGCAGAAGAGACAATGAAGGGAGGGTCAGACTATTTCCATTCAAAGAAACCCGTGTTCTTTCACTTGCCAAGACCGTTAAGGCAGTGCTGACCTTTAGGTAATTTTTCATACTTAATATTTCTTGATCACATTATGAAGCCATAGCTCTACATGAAATCAAAACTAAAGCTCTAGTATTGTGGCAGAAGATTGTTTTAGAAATTAAAAGTCCTGCTCAGGGCTGTAAGGTGTGAGCTGTGTCAGATGGCATTATATAATTTCACTATGTTATTAACTAGTTAAGTCATACGATTCATTTGATAAATGACTTAAAGCCATTTGTAATTATGGTCTTTAATAGAGAGCGTACAGAGCTGGGTCTGTACATGGCAGGTATTTAGAACAATCCTCTACCATTTCATTCCCATAGTGACTCTCCCCTTATCCAGTAGCTATCTGCCTGATGTTCAGCATGATGTCTTGAAGGTAAAACAAGTTGTTGATGTGACTGAAGTGAATAAAAAGTCATCCTTGTTCTTAATTAAAGTGGAGAATTGCATGAAAACCTCAGAGCTGACCAGAGTGTTTTTAAAGCTTAGTCTCTCATTTCATTTACTATGTACACTTATGGTCTTTTGCTAATTAGTAATAAAACATCAAGAACTAAATGGTTTGACCTAAAAACCTCCACTTAATCCTAGTTACCTATGAGAATTACACTATTAAAACAAAGGGGAAAAGCATAATCAATTTCTTTTAGAGCCCACTCCGGTTTTCATTGAACTTGCTCCGGGTATGCATACTGATGTTTATTTTACATGGGTAATATTTTAGATGACATTTCCATGGAAGTATTTGAGTAATTTGTAAAAATATGGGGTCATATTATTGGCATGTGTCAAGAAAACTTGTTTACCGCAAAGCAGTGAAGTGTCAGTGGAGAGCTGGCCCTTGGTCCAGTGAGTGAGCAAGAGCTTGGTCACGGCTTTTTTAATAGCATCTCACATTTGCCTTCTATCTTTCACTTTCAGTATCTTGATTTTTACGTGTGGTGTGACATCCACTGGGTTTATAAGATTATATATGCTATCTCCATCACTGCAGTCTGGGATTCAGTTTCTAATTGCTGAACACAACTCCTTACCCCTGCCTTGTAGGCCTCTATCCTAGTTCCTTTCTCTCCTGGATGTTCTGGATATATAGTTAAAAAGCCTTGCCATCAGATCAAACCAGAAACAAAGAACTTGATTTGAACAAGATTTGCATGTATATTTAAAAAGAAAAACAACACTTAAAAAAGAATTTGATTTATAGAAGTGAGATATATATTCACTGAAGACAACTTGAAAAACATGAAGAAAATAAGTCTATTAGTCCACTACTAAGAAATTAGTATTGTAACCATTTTGGTGTATGCATTTTCAACATTTGCACGTGTATTTGTTTGAGTGTGTATGTGCACAGATAGATAAAATCTACACAAGTCAATTAATGTCTGTCTGGTATTCTACAATATAAATGTATCAAGTTTATTTAAAATGAGTGCTTCCCAAAATGTGATACAGACATCATTGATGGTATATGAGGTAATTCTAGGGATCTATGAATGAGCATGAGTGATTTTAATAGTTACATATTTATTCTAATGTGTATTATAAAATTATAACTAGCACATCAAATGTATGTTTTCATGGTTACAATTACTTTGAAGGCTTTAAATGTTGGGAGTTCCTGGCATCACTTTAGTATCTCACTCACTAGGTGATTTCACTAGGAGTGCAGTATCTAGCATATCAGCATCAGGTCAGCTCTTCCATTAAAATGTATTCATAGTTCTACTCTTTTACCACTTGCTGTAGATTGAATTTCCCCCGCAAATTAATTGAATTGACCCCCATTGTCACAGTGTAAGAGGGTGAGAAATCTGTTTATGGTATTTGAAAGGTGAGGCCTTTCAGAGGTGATTGGATTGAGAGGAGTTTGCCCTGGTGAATGGGTGAATGGATTGATCCATTCATGGAGTAATGGTATGATGGTTAATGGGTCGTCATGGGCGTGGTTCTGATGGCTTTATAAGGAGAGCAAGTGAACAGGTTAGCTCTGTTGCTCATGCCATCCTCGCCATGTCATTGCCTGTGTTGCTGTGGGACTCTGTAGAGCGTTCCCACCCGGTAGAAGGCCCTCACCGGCTACACCCCCTGGACCATGAACTTCCCAGCCTCTAAAACTGTAATATATAAATTTCATTCTTTATAAATTACCCAGTTTCAGGTATTCTGTTATAAACAACAAAAACAGACCAATGCACCACTCATAATGCCAGTATGATCCAAGTGATCCAAGTCACAATGGTTTATTACAGTGTTCTTTTAACTAATGTTCTACTTCAGTCTTTTCTCAATTTGTTGGCTTCCTCATTTCACCCAGAGTAAAAACTAGAGTCCTTACCCTGACTTACAAGTTCATGCACGATCCCTGTCTACGCCCCATACCGCTGTGACCTCATCTCTTCCCACTCTTCCTGCTCACTCTGTTTTAGCTGCACTCTCCCTGCTCCTCTTTGTCCTTCCCTAAACACACCAGGCCTGCTTCCACCTTGGCTCTTCTTTCTGTTCTCGCTTTTCTCTCTTCCTGGAGTGCTCATCCTCCAGATAGTGCCATGGTCTACTTCTCCACTTCCCATTTTTAAAGGCTCCTATCTAGTGAGCGCTTACCTGGTTACTTTCTCTAAAACTATAACTCCTTTCCCTCCAAGGCCTCGTATTCCTCTAGCCTGCTTTATTTTTTCTTCTTAGCCATATCACTAATATGCTATATATTTTACATGCTGTATATTTCATCTGTCTAAAATGTATGTTCCACAAGGACAAAGATTTTTGTCTATTTTGGTCATGGCTGAATCTCCAGCACCTAGAACAGTTCCTAACATAGTAGGCACTCAGTTAATACTCATTGGAGGAGTAGGTTAAATAAAAATCATGATCTGACTTAAATAATAATTTTAAGTAAATCAGTACATGTAGTACAGAAATATATAAAAGTCATGAAGGTGATGAATGATGTTTGAGAAACACTGATAGGTAATCTTTATGTTTGTTTCTTTTGTGTTCTTATTGTAAATAGTGCTTCAGTAGATACCCTTAAGTATTTTTTTGTATGTATTTGATTATTTTCTTAAGATAAATGCTTAGAAGTGTAGTTGCTAGTTCTTAGAATATGCACATTGTTAAAGAGTTATGAAAGCTAGACCATATATCTGTTTGCACTTCTGCCTCCATACATGAGCACCTGTGTTTCTACCCTCACCTCACTGTGCCTTTTCTTTCCTTTTCTTTTCTTTCCATACCTTTAAGAGCCTTTTTGTCTTTGCCAATTTGATAGCTGAAAACTAAGACTGAATGCCTTAACTCTTACTTTGACATGGATGAGCATTATTTCTACATGTCTTATTCTTATCTGTTTATCCTTTTTTGTGAATCACTTGCTTAGGTCTGTTTTGCTCTGGGCTCTGGTTGCAGTGGTCTGAAAACATACTTGATTGGATGGATATCATAGGCACCTGGTTTATATCCAAGAACAGAATGCAGAGGACAGTCAGACCTCCCTGAAACAGAACTGGAGAGTGTGCTTCTCTGTATCGTCTCTGCTCTCCTGCTTTTCTTTGCATACTGGATTTTTCCTTTACTCTTATGGCATCTTTGCTGTGCCGTGACTCTTGGCCCAGCCCCTACTTTACATGACCTTTCAGTTCAGGTGCCCATCACCTAAGTGCCATGGATTTCTGTGTCACTGATTTCTAGGAGTGAGCACTCTGTTAGATTGGTTTCATTAGGTGGTCACTCCTGGTCCAATCAGCTTAGATCGGGATAGTGGGTTGACACACATGGGGCCTGTTCCTTTTGGAGGCTGTGGATGAAGCCGCTTCTCTAGCCAGGACATAGTGATTAGAATGTTCAGTACAGTGTCTTTTGACCATATTTTGGTTTGGTGTGTTCATCTTTCTATTATGGGTACCCAAAAGTCCTTTACCTATGAAGGATAGTGTTGAGTTTTATTTCATGGGTGTTTTTCTCTTCATTTATCATTTTAATTTTGCTTGATGGTGGTGTCATGTGATTAAATCATGATTTCTTCTACTAAAAGGTTATAAATACCTCTATGAGGAAATTATGCATTCAATTATATTTTCTTCTGGTTCTTTATGAGGTTTTGTTTGTTTGTTTGTTTGTTTTTTTAAATGTTCCCCTTGAATTGGATTACTTCTTAGAGGGGTTTGGGAGAGAAATAATATCTTTACAATATTCATTCCAGGAGCATAATGTTTATTTAGTTCTAATTTTATTTCTCTCAGCAAAGTTTTGTAGTTTTCCTTGTTTTATTTCTGTATTTTTCTTGTTTATTCCTAGCTGCTTTGCAGATCTTATTCTTGGTGAATTTTTTTAAAAATTATGGTTCCTAATTGGTCCTTTGTGGTTTTTTTAAAGCTATTGTTTTTATATTTTTACTTTATAACTGAATACCTTACTAGTGCTAACTTTTTTACTTAATACTTTTGGGCTTTACATGTAAACAGTTATAATATCTACAAGTAATTTTTTTTTCCTATCCTTCTCTAGCCCTTCTTTTCTCGATTTATTCTAGATCTCTTAGAATGAGAATAGTAATAATTGTAATGGAATGTAGTACAACTCTTACATTGTTGTACTTTATTAGTGATAATTATTCTGACTAGATAATGAAAATGATTTGGCTACCTATACTGCAAGTGTAGGTAAATAGAACTAGTGTAAAACTCATCTTGACCCAAAAGATTTTCTCTATTGGCTTGTGAGCCTGAAAATTTCACTTGTTAGTCACTGGTCAAAGCATTGCCTGTAGAAAGTCCCTGTTAAGATGCATATATGGTCCTTTGCACTAACATGTTAGACCTGCTAATGTATATTGTCATGATTTAGTTACCTGATTATTTTCTAATAATTGATACTGGCCTACTATTATGAGAAATTGAGAAATGGACCTAAAACAAATGGAATAGAAAGTGTTTTGATGGTGACGTCAGAAGGGTCCTTCATAATGTAGCAGCCACTTACCTGTAGCTGCATCTTTTGCCTGCTTTGTGGTCTGCACACCTCCTCACCACCATCCCTTAAGCTTCTACCGTAAGCTTCTTTTGCTTTTTCAAATATGTCTTGTTCTCTTGCCTGGGGCTTTCCGGCTTACTCTCCACTCTTAAAATCCTCATCCTCACTGTCAACTTCAGTATGACATTCTCTAGGAAGGCTGATTTCCTTAGACTAGGTCATGTGGCCTACAGCATGTTCCGAATGCACCCGTATTTTCTTTAAAATAACATTATTTTGATCACTTTTTAAAATTGTCTGTCGTGGCTACTCAAGTATAACCTCAAACTGCAGTGCCAGAGAGCATATCTGCCTTGTTAACCATTGTGTCTGGCACATAAATAGTCACTCAATAAATGTTTCCTAAATTAAAGCTTAAGAGGGTGATGGTGGGTAATGCTTGGCATGTTATCGGTGAACTTGACAGATGGCAGGGAGCCACCGTAATTAACAAAAGTAGTAGCATGAGGGAAGTGGAGGACTTGAAAGGCGGGGACAGTGTGTGCCTGGGCCTGAAACATTGTAGTTTTACCTGAATCTGAACCTATGTAGAACTGAAGGGAAGGCCTGTCTTCTGTTTACTGGAGTTGAACACAAAGTTTTAAGGGATTTAAAAGGCAGTTTCATACGTGGATGAACTTTGTGCAACCTTGGACATGAAGGAAAATATAACCCTGTACTTTATGCCTTTGTCCTTTAATTTCTTTGCTCTTTGGGATTGCAGTAATGCATCCTCTGGGCTTTTACAGTGTCTAAATCTGCAGTCTGGCTCATAAAGTTCAGGAACTCCACCCATAATACAGACCATATTTAAAAAGCTAGAGTGAAAAAAAGCAGTAGAAGGAAAAAACAGGAGGAGTGTATATAAAAAGCTAGTATTTGGTACTATTTTGTTGGCAAAAGAAAGGAAGTTGCTTTTCTGTGTTTTTGTGAGTCTGGATAGTACCGATTTATGAAAATATTTCCAGAAGTGAATAAAAAATTATATAGTTTCAACTTTTCTCAATTACAATGAACTTACCTTCCTTTCACATACTTCTGTTTTTATGTTATCATATTCTATTATTGTAATTTGTAAACTGTGAATTCACAACAGATTATAAATAGGAAGACCAAATACATTTTTAGTTATTTTCTATATCTTATTTATTCATACTCTGTCTTCATGAGGAAACCTGTTGTATGATACAATGTCAAATGGATGGTTGAATTTGGAGAATTCAAAACAAATATATAGCGATTGTGCTGATTTTATGTGAAATTACTGTATGCCTGATAAAATTAAGCAAGATGAAACTGCTAAATCTGGCAGATTGGATTGATGAGGTCTTATACTTAAGTTTATAGCAATCCTAGTGCACAAGGGCTCAAATTTAATCCTTTCACTTTACAGATGAGGAAGCTGAGATGTTAAGTGGCTTGCTTGAGGTCATGCAGATTCTTTGCTTCAGAGCCAGACTAATAATAATAGCTGCAGCATTGTATGCACTTGAGTCAGGTACCACTCTTACCCATTTTACAGTTGAGCAAACTGAGACAAAGAGAAGTTAAGTCACTTGCCCAATTTCTCACAGCTAGCTAATATCATAGCCAGGATTTGAACCAAGGTGGTCTGTATCCTAAGTCCTTGCTTTTAACCACTGAGGTTTTTTTTTTTTGCCTGCACTCACCTTTCCTGATGGGCAATCTCTGCTCTTCACCATGTTGCCACCTAGAATTGTTTCAGTGTAGCTACTTACCCAGTAAATGGCTCCTGTAAATGTTTTCCATACCTGAAAATGGTATTAGCTTTTCCCCAAGATAATATGCTGTGTCCTCAGAGATGGTTTAGGTTGAAAAAATCTAGTTTGTGATTAAGGAACCCTGAAAGAGGAAACAGATGCCTACATGCCTGCAGGCAGTGGGAACAGTGCACGCAAAGGACAGCTCCCCCTTCAGAAGGAATGTAGGTTGAGTTATGCTGCGGTTTTCTTATCTCCTTTTTCAACCATGGACTTCTTTAGTTAACTTATTTTTTAAGTTGGCCCAAAAGCCAACAAATGAAATTGGTTGATGCTGTAATAGCTGAAGTGTACTTTGATACTTGTTAAATATCTGTTTCTCTGCTTTGGATGGCAGAGGACAATTTCTACTGTTATTATTTTGAATGAGTTGCATTATGCATCTCTTCTGTGTCCTCCTGGGAAATAGTCAAAAGAGATGCCCAGGAACTTACTGTAAGGCAAGACTCACCCAAAATGGATCTGTTTTAGATATGGTCCATTGGAGTTTATAATTGGGAAGACCAAACAGAACTTGAGCACATCTTAACAATAGCACTTGTGGAATCCAAAGGCTGCACTGTAGCAAGGTCCATGGAGCTTGAGGGGTCCATGGGAGCTTGAGGGGTCCATGGGAGCCAGAGGGCTCATTCATCCTATAGAAAACTACTAAGATTTGGTGTCTCCAGAGCTTTCAACCAAAAAAATAGTTACAAATTTTTTTTTTCAGTCAGGCCTGCGAAATGGTAGTTTTTTAAAATTTCTATTTACAAAATTACAATAAAAAGTTCTCTCAAAGTTTAGAGCATCTTTCAATTAATCTCATTTATGTTATTTTATTTCAAGACAGAATTACATAAGTGCCCCATTAGAGGTGTAACAGAAGTGCCATGAAATTGTAAAGTCATGTCAACTAAGAGCTTGGGTAAATCTCATATAGGCATTTTATTTGAACCTTGAAGAATGAGTAGACATCTATATATTAGTGTGGAAGTTTTCAGAATCAAAATGAAGTCGCTTATTTAAAAAAAAAAAAAAAATCCCAGACACATAGAGCCGAGGAAGGCCATGAAGAGAAGGACATAAATTCCTGATAACAAGACCTGTCACAGAGGACTCCGCAAAACAACGACTTTGCCCAGAGAACATCGTAACCTTACACAAAAATTACTTCTGCAAGGACATCTGCCTAGTAATTCTCTGTTCATTCTTGGACTAGAGTCACCCTTATTTTTGACCCTTATAGCCAAGGATAATTATCTCCAAATGATTATATAACCTTAAGGCTAGTTTTTACTGAGTAGCTTTTGAAACAACCTGCCATGACTCTAAGACTATCTTTTACCTGCTGGCTTTGCTTACCAATCAAAGCCTGCCTGCTCTAAAACTTAACCAGCACCAGTGAGATTTCTTTCAAACAATATGTGACATTTCTCTCTCTAATAAAACTCTCAGACTGCTTTTGTTCTCCATATATATCAGAGACCACTCTGGTCTGTGTGTGTGTGCCTTGGATTGCAGTCCAATATTCCCAAATAAAACTTTTCTTTCATAGAGATTTGTCTTTTTTTTTTTTTTTACTTTAATACTAAAAAGGAGGAAGGACACTTGAAGCCAAAGAAAAATAGCACAAGCAAAGGGGCCACGTAGTGTGCAGGAGGGAAATGTCGTGGGAAATGAGGCTCAAGATCTGATCAGCCAGGTGGAACAAATCTGAGGACAACATGCATGGAACAGTGCAGTGGACTCTGTGCTAGGGAGTTTGGACTTTCATCTGTAGGAACTGTAATGTTTTTGAGAAAGGGAATGACATCCATTCAAGTTGTATGAGAACTCTGGAAGAGAATGGAGTTTGGATTAGAAAGAAGAGTGAAGGTCCATTGGTGATTGAATGTATCTAAAAGTTCCCAGGTTACTATATAACCTTAAAACTTTACTGATTTTTGCATTGTTGAATGAATTTTCCATTTTTCTATAATATAGAGAATCTTCTGGTTTTTAATTTTTAGTGTTAGATACTTTGCCCTTTCATTGTAAAGAATACCTTTTTCAAGAGATTTTTTTTTAAAAAACATCAATAAGATGGCTTTCTTCTGTTATCAAAGATTGAGTGTGGTCACTTGGTGGTGCTATAACTTGTTAAGTAGACTTGTATCTTTAATATTAATGTTTTGGTCATTTCTCATTACTAATAAGGAAATACCACAGAGCCTTCAATGGAAAAACCAGCAAATATAAGATGAGAGTTACATTTTGGGGGGAAATTTTGGCTGTTTTCTACCAATGGTTTAGGAAAAAGTAGAAAGCTAGGGTAATGAGGATGATGTTTTCTCGGGCAAACCTGGGAAGTGGAAATAACCATGAACCAAGGCTTATAGTTTTGGTGACTGCAACTTCTAATAATACAATTTAGGGAATGTCTTGTTAATCTCTGAGTCTTTTTTCTGTAAAATAATTATAAACTGTCTACCTTACAAGGGGTTTGTGAGACCCAAGTGATTTAAGTATGAGAAACATCAGATTTTATTTCTTATTTAAAAAAAAATCAAACACATTATCTACCTGCTTCCTAAAACAGTCTGACATATTTATCTTGGTTAAAGGCTGGCTAAAGGCACTGAGGTTCACCCAGCTGTCCAAGTTAGAAGCCTTGAAGTCAACCTCAATTCTTCCCTTTCCTTCATTTTCCATATGTAATTCGCCACAAAATTCTACCAGTTTTACTTTTCACTTACAATTCTGCTCTATCAGCTTGGTATTTATTGCCTGTTTGGAGTCCATTTCATCCATCACCTGGATTTTTGCAGTAGTTTACCATGTGGACCCCTATCTTTAGGCTCACCCTCTTACCAAACACTTTTCGTAGCACTTATTTGCCAGATACTGTTTTAAGCATATTATAAATCCCAACTCATTTAATCCAGTTACCTTCTGTGATGGCACCTAGTTATCTCTCTCAAATCTGTTCATTTTTCTTACCCACTTAAAGTCTTTCCACGGCTCCCTTACCTAAACATTTCACACACCTTCTCCTGCCCCCCCGTTATCTGGTGACACTGGCCTCTTGTAGTGTTTTGAACAATCCATGCAGTTTTACCCCTCTGCAACTTGCTTGTGCCATTCCCCATGCTGGGAGAACCTTTCTTTCATCTCTGTCTACCTAGTAAATGCCACCTTTTGGTTCAGGGTTGTGCAGGATGTAACCTCTTTCAGCCAAAGCGCTAGTTGCCCCATCATTGCTGTCTTTCTTGTAGTGAGTCTTCACTCCCTCGACTATGAAATCCTTGATGTGTTGGGAGCTGTATTTTGCTCTGTATTCATATGGTGCCTAGCACAAGGTGTTGGATCTCAGTAACTGATGTCAGTGAGGGAACTTGGTAAATGATTAGGCAGCTTCTGTTTTCCTCTTAAACCGCTGCTCTTAACCATGATGTTAATGTTGTACAAAATGGTGTCAAACCGTCATACTAGTCATATCACTTTGGTATGAGCTGATATTAATTATATTACAGCACTTAAGGCCCAGAACTTAAAGTACATTTGAAAGATAGAAGACACACTGCCTCTGGCTATAAAAATATTCATCTCAGAGTACAAAATGGAAATTGACCCTGGGTGTGTATAGCCATAATTAGATTTTTATTTTTTTTTTATTTTTTTTTATTTTTTTTAACAAAAGATTTAGAAGAATTTTTTTAATATCTAGAGAATTCTATGAGGACTTTTATGCCAATAACTTTAAAGACATATGTATATAGACAAATTCCTTTCAAAAATTAACTTAGAAAAACGATCTCAAGAAGAAAGAGAAAATATGCCAGATCCAGTGCTGCTATTGAATTGAGTAATTAGCACACACACACACACACACACACACACCACTTTTCTTGGCTACTCTTCAAAACTTCAGGATAGACATATTATGGAAAATATGACTATAGTTTCTCAAGTTATAGAAAATATATGACAATAACGATAACAGAAACAGAGTAAAAGATTTTCAATAAAATTTAGCATATGTTTAGGAAAGTATATGAAAGAAAGTATACATGGAATGTTTTACAAGGAATTGTAGGTCAAGAAATTGAATATTGCTGGCTTTCAGAATCCACCTACTGAGTCTTTCCCCATCCACAATTCCTTTTTATCTTAAACATTCATGATAATTCCCTTATTTTACTTATAATTTTACCAAATGTTTATGTATTGATATGGATTGAATTGTGCCCCCCTAGTTTTATGTATTAGAAGCTTGATCCCTATTGTAACTGTTGAGGGTGGAAAATCCTATTGTGGTAACTGAAGGATGAGGCGTTGAAGAGGTGATTAGATTCTTAAGACCATGCCCTAATGAGTGGATTAATAATGGTGGCCTCAGGTGTGGTCCTGAGGTCATTAAAAGGGGAATGCATGAGAGTCTTTGTCAGCTCTGCCATTTCTGCCATGTGACACCCCTGGGTCACTGTCGCCACCACCAAGGCCTTCACCAGATGTGTTCCCTGGACTTTGGACTTCCCAGCCTCTGAAACTGTAAGCAATGAATTTTGTTTTCTTACACTTCACCCAGTTCCAGGTATTTCTGTTACCAGCCACAAAAACTGACTGATACATGTATCTATAAAAATGTATAGTTTTGCTAACTTTTGAATTTTATTCAGGGATCATAATTAGATTTTTAAAAAGCCAAAGCAAAACCTTCAAAAATTTTCCAGAGGTTCTTTGCCAAGGTTATGGAGGCTGACGTGCATTCTTCAAACTTCAAAGATAACACAGTAGATGTTACTGGAATCAGTTGTATATAATATGCCTCCTTCCCTCCTTAATGGTAATATTTCTATTTATTTTACCAAGAGAACAATACAAAGGACAAAAGATCTTTAAGAAGGAGTTGATTTACATCACAGAGAATATAGGGTAGTAATAAAGTAATAAGACATTATGCCATTTGATGAGCCCTATAGGAAGCTGGACTTTGGAAGTTAGATGGGAAATTGCTATTGATATAATTCTGTTTGGATCAAAGAATTACACCAGTTCACGTGAAGAGTGTGGTGTACTTGTAATAAGATTCTCCAGAGAAATGAAACCAATAGACCAATACTATATTAACTGTCTGTCTAGAATGAGATTTATTATAAGTAATTGGTTCTCACAATTATGGAGGCCAGGAAGTTTAAATAATGTTTAACTAGATATCTGGGTAACCTTTGGCCCGGTGAAGTTGACACATAAAATTAACTATTGCCATATCTTTTGCTGTAAAGGGGGAAATAATACAGAAGAACCTCAGCATCTCATCAAATAAAGTGGCTATGAATCGACTACTTAGATCCTGTTGGAAATTCTGATTTTGCTAATACTTTTAAAGCAAGCAATGAGCTGCATGTGGAGGCTGGGGAAGAGACCAGATTTTCACAGGTCATTTTCTGTCCATCAGAAATATCGGTCACTTAAAGCAGTAATGTTCAAAGTATAAATCATAATTCCTTATCTTAAAATAAGTCATCTTCATTCAAAATAATGTTGAAAACTTCTGGGTTAATTTTTACCAATGAACAGGATTCTCTTCCCCTCAACATTCATATCCCTAATTGTTATTTACCCTCTAATAAAATATAAGGTGATTAGGGTGAGGATGTTTATAGCCAGCGGACATTAAACTTTCTGTTACACCTTCTGCAGTTGTGATTCTCAAACTGGGTTGCACCCCAGAACCTGCAGATCTGACTCTTTAGAGGTAGTGCCCAGTAATGTGCATTTTTAAACAAGGTTCCCAAGTAACTTATAGATGTTGAACTTGGAGAGACAACTGACAACTTTTAACCTACAGGTACAGCAGTTTTCTAAATTCATTTTTACCTGAGATGCCTTTTGAAATACTAGGAACTTCAAAAAGCTCATGGAAAGATTTGTATTATCTTTCAATTTTATTTTTTGACAAACTTTTTGAAGTACCCATGTTTAAGTAGCCCGTTATTTCTCAACCTTTAGGTCTTAGATGGGGCTGGAAAAGTTGCCTTTGTAACAATTTCCCAGATAATTCTGAATGTACACAGAAGTTTGAGAAACTAGTATACAGCAGCATTGCAATCAGGCAGGTTTTCCCAAATAGTTTCTCTAGGTGTTAATAGATGTTCTTGGCACAAAAGAAGTCATGGTCAAATAAGTTTGGGAAATTCCAGAAAGTTAGAAAGAGGGGTGTGTGTGTTTTAATAGCTCTAATTTTCAGAGCCTGGAGCACTAGGGTTTTATGGAGTACTGTTATCTGGGACATGAAAAGAGGGTGACTCTTGTAATCTTGTTTGTTCAAAGACTTAGCTAGAAGGGTGGTCTTAGACTATGTGTGCCCTGGCACACTGGGCTAAAATACTATGTATTATTAATCTCTGACTACAGGTTTAGTTTGTCTCTTTTAGATATCTATATTGCAGTCAGGTATTGAACAAAGTCATCTTGGTCTCTGTTTTTATTATCTGCTTCCCCCAAACAGTACAGATTTCTTTGTAACATTTACTGTAGATATAGAAGTGTGTACTTCAGGCATTTATTTTTATTTATTTATTTTTTTTTTTAATTTTATTTTGTCGATATACATTGTGGCTGATTATTGCTCCCCGTCACCAAAACCTCCCTCCCTTCTCCCTTCCCCCCACCCCCCCAACAATGTCCTTTCTGTTTGCTTGTCGTATCAACTTCAAGTAATTGTGGTTGTTAAATCTTCTCCCCCCCCCCCCCGGTTTTGTGTGTGTGTGTGTGTGTGTGTGTGTGTGTGTGTGTGTGAATTTATATATTAATTTTTAGCTCCCACCAATAAGTGAGAACATGTGGTATTTTTCTTTCTGTGCCTGACTTGTTTCACTTAATATAATTCTCTCGAGGTCCATCCATGTTGTTGCAAATGGCAGTATTTCATTCGTTTTTATAGCTGAGTAGTATTCCATTGTGTAGATGTACTACTTCAGGCATTTATAGATGGCCCCAAATCTGTTCTGGGGAGCTGTGGAGAACTTTTTTTTTTCTATTACTATTTTGTAAAATCAAGAATTCTGGGAGGGAGAAAGCATTAAAATCTTTAAAAAAAAATTTTAGGAGTCATACTTTTTGAGTTACTAATTTTATCTAATCCTGACAGAAACCCTGTAAGGGAAAAACTCCTCATTATTTACAGATGAGGAAACTGAGGCTAAGAAAGGTGACATCATTTGGTCGAGCTGACACCTGAGCCTTGGGCCTGTTTGAACCTTGAAACCCATAATTTTTTCTCTTAGCCATTTTGCCTTTCATTCAGTTTTATTTAAGGTATATGTTAGGGCAGTTGATTGTTTACTGTGGAAAGTACTCTAAGACTGAAGACAAATAGATGTGGTTTAATTCCAGCTTGTATCTAAGTAGCCTTGTGTCCTTGGGAAAGTTACTTAACCTCTCTGGATCTCACTTTTCCCCTCCATTAAGTTTATAATGCTCTTCAGGCCTTCTCCCCATAGTATTAGGAAATATTTGTGAACATGGGTACAGTGTATGTATGTGTTTAGTATAAGGCATCACCTGTAACTGGAAGGAGAGAGAGCACGGAGTGGTATCCTTATTTGTAATAATGAGTTTTCTCCCAAACTTGGCAAAGTTTGGATATCAAAGGGAGTTTCTCCTGCAAGTATTTTGGTTGCTATGAAATGACTAGCATGTGACAACACCGTGACAAGGTGCAGAAATGTCATCTCTTGGGTGACTTGCAGCTGGTGACATTGTAGCAAGTTGCAGAATTTAGGATCTCCTGTGGCAGGACCAAAATGCCAGTTTGATCCTCAGTAGGACAGGACTTTTAACACCTCTGGGGGATGGAGGAGGAGGGAAAAGTCACACTTATGCTATTATTGCCGCCTGACTTGCCCTTTCTTCTTTTTATTATAAGTGGCTGGGCTAAAGATCTTTTGGTAGAACTGCTTAGAATTGATTTAAAGGATGTTTAAGTTTTATTTTATCAGCCCTAATTCCAATGATAGGAATGCAGAATGTGAAACTAAGACTGTCTAGATGATTTGACTATAGTTGGAGGAAAAATTTAAACATGAATTTTAGGAATGGTGCCAAAGTGAATTCTGTCTTCTGCAGACTCCGAAGGAAGGAGGTTGTTCTCCGAGTGGAAGTTCCAGACTGGTAGGTTTGTTTTGGCTTCTTGGATGTTTTTGTAGCTATTGGTGTGGTCATTTTTTTTTTTTTCTTTTTTTCTTTTTTTCTCTCCCTACTTCCTTCCTTTTCTCCTCCTTTATAAAACCAGAGTGATACTACTTTTTATATATCTCATAAGTAAAATTGAAGAATAAAGCTTAAATAAAAACTTCATAGAGCTGATTGACTAAATTGATTTATCATTTTTGAGTGAGCATATATGCTAACATAAGAGTTTAGTGTTTCTAGGACCTAGGAGAAGGATGGTTAAGCAAATATTCTTGTACTGCAAACTTTGAAGTATCTGAACTTGGTTATTTGACATGTATTTTTAAGAAGAAGAAATATATATATATATAAGGTTAATATACTAGTGAGGTTAGTATATTATGTATTTATGATGAATTTCATTCTGAAGTATTACTGTTCTCTGAAAATCACAAAATGTGAGTGAAAGCTGCCTTCTTGGTTCATCTCTCATATGAAGCTTCTTTCAGCAGATAGTTGAGAATTGCTAGATGGTTCACATCATCACCTATGGCATTTAGGTCAGGAAGCAGAGACTCTCACTAGGGAGAGATTGGCTTAGAGATAAACAGTTTTACACACAGCCAGGTCAACAACTCTCACCTTTTCATAAGTTGTCTGATGATATTTCTACCTTATTCTTGCGCCAAGGTGGGGGTATTGCTCTTAAAAATATGTTATGCATGACGTGGGGTGAAAGTATTAGGAACACGCTATAGGGGATGTACTAGGATGGTAGAAATGATACAGGTTTGTGCTACTCTCAATGATGCCTGATGACACCTTTTGAGGAGCTGGAGTGGACAGAGAACAGATTCTGCTTAGGGCTCTGCCTACTTCCTTTTTAGGAAGGTATGTATATGATCAGATCTCTCTCTGTTTGCTTTTCTTCTCTGAAGTCTCATGGTCACTCAGCCTGGGCCATGTATTGGATTCAGTCACCTGAGACCTTCCCGTGGTCCCACCTTAACCAAACACTCTGTGCTACAAAAAGCATCTTATGGTATAAGTTTAGTAGCCCAGCAAAAGTTCGAATACATATTTCACAAAGGGTGTGTTCCATGTATAATAGATAGGAAGTAAATGGATAGTAAACAAAACAGAAGAAAGATTTTTATCAAGGTTAGACAAAGTAAAGCTCCTTTCTTTCTGAAGGTCTTTTAAGTCTTTAATGTCTTTACCGAGAGTACTAATGTGTATTGTAACTCTGCAGTGGGAGGCTTGGAAGTTAAAGAAAACTTGGATTATTTGCCATTCCAATTATTTTTATAATATCGAGGTTATTTGTTCTCTAAGAGACTTTTTTTTTTTGCTATCCCTTTAAGTAATGGCCTAGATTATGATTCAAAATAAATATAATTATAAGCCATGGGTATAGAAGTTCAAGATCTGTGTGTGTGTATATGTGTGTGTGTGAGAGAGACAGAGACAGACAAAAAACTTTGGAATTAAAGTGACATAGTTATTAATATTATCTGCAGTACTTTTTGAATTACTTGGTGAAGTATTCTTTGTTTCCACAGAAACTGGTCAAAGAATGAGAAGAACAATTAATATTATTCAATGTTGTTGAGAAGAACCCAGGAGTTTTCATTTGATTTTGTTAGGCATTAATTGTAAATACTGGTCTTAACTTATTCATACAAACTCCACTTATTCTGTAATTTTTCTCATGAGGAATAGTCACCCATAGTCTTAAATTTTAACTTTTTGGAACTTGGTATGATTATGGTTTTTTTTGAAAATGGAGAAGTAAAATTGTAATACTAATTATTGCAAATGTGTTTTTGGTACACTAAGGACGATAACAATGCTTTAAAAATATTATTCTCATTTAGCTACACTGAAAAATAGTATTTTAAAAGGCATTGATTAGAGAGAATTTTTGCGACTTTGAGTGGTGATGTTGGAGGAATTGGCCATAAACCTCTAGAATTAAATGCAAAAACCAGAATTTTTAAATAACTCATCTTGCCCAAAATAGACAGAGGAAATAAAAAACGAACTATTTTGTGGCATCATTTTTTGCCTATCATGGACCTACAAATGAATAAAGGAACAGAATACAATTTTCTTTTTTAAATTAAATGTCATTAAATTTTAAGGCAACCATATACCAGTAAAAACAAACAGGTATAGAATTTTTTGAATCTATGATGCTATTGACTGGGAGATATATTATTATTTTAAATAACACCAGAAAATAATATGCCATGAATTAACCATGACAATGCTTTTTAACACTTAGAACTTCTAATAATAATTCTTAAACTTATAGATTTTTACAAAAATAAGAATTATTTTAGTTGCTTGCTTTTGATGCTTTTCTGCATATGTAATACTTTTGTCTCAATACCAATTCATAGCATAATCTTTTTGAAACATTGCAAACATTAATTATATCAAGATTAAATGAACAATATAATTTTTTTGCACACAGATAATAAACACCTGATGGCCACCTGGCTGACAGGGCTTGTACTGGTTGCTGCATAAGAAACCATCCTAATTCTGAAATTCTTTAAAAAATGTACCTAGGAATTAATGAAATATGATACATGTTTGTATTTATAGTTTGCCAAAAGCAGTAACCACTTTTGCCTCATCTTTGGAGATGTTCAGTGGGGGAAAAATAGAGGGGGGATTACTTCTTCACCTCTGTTCAGTAGCATCTCCTGCTCTTCCTGGTCTTAGCCCCACCCTTTGTACGAAGGCCATGAGCTACTTCTGAAGAATACCTTTTGCCGCTGCTGCAATCTGGTTTGCACTGCCTCTAACATCACCTCCTCCTTTACCAGTTTTCAGGGCCTCCAGAAGTGCTCCCCTTGGCCATTTTCTCCGGGTTTAGTTTGCTTGAAAAATACTTGCCAAGGGATTTGTTGAGACACTTATTTACACTGTCATCTCTACTGGAGATGATGGTGCAATGGAGAGAAAGTGCTGGATTTGGAGTCAGGAGTGCTATCAACATCAGCTGTTTTCGTGTGCAGGCCGAGTTGTTGGGTGATCTGCATGAGGCTAGAAGTAGGTGGCTATCCTAACCCCATAGCTTCTCTGGATTACCTCAAGGGCTCCTGATGTAAGAAGTAGAAACATGCCCTGAATTCTACACATCTTCTGGCAGGGGCTCCTTTTTCTAAAATATGTACCAAAAGGATGCCTTTTTGTAATTCATCTGCCTTTTTAAAATTCATATAAAGAAACTGTGCTAGGAGGTTCTGATCATCATTAAAATGAGGCATGATGTGTATAAAGGGCTTGTCACGTGTTAGAAAGCCAGAAAATGCTGTTTCTTCTTCCCACCTGATTTTAACGACCTTTCTTTCTTTCCTTTTCTCTCTTTCTCTCCCTTCCCCCCTCCCCCCTCCCTCCCTCTCCCTCCCTTTCCCTCTCTCTCTTTTTTTTTGTGAGGGGGCACTCACTAAATTTGTTGTCTACTGGGTCCCTTTCATTCTCAGCTTATTTGCAGAACAGAGTGTTCTGTCTTGTGTCCAGTAATTGAATCTGTCCCTGCTCATGTCACTAAACTCTTCCTATCTCCAAAATCCCATGATTTCAATTTTAAAATACCAGAAAGTATTTTAAAACAGGATTAGATAGCAGCTAGTATATTTTATGTACATTAAAGACCAGAAGGATCACATCCCTCCTGTTGTAGGTAGTTTCATTTTAGGAGGTGACAGTGTGAAATCAAGGACAAAGTAAGATGATATGTAGCTCCCTAAAATTTGGTATCTTAAAATATAACAAATGAAGATGAGAAAACATTGGTTTAAAAGTAATGCCTAGGAACATACAAAGCTTGGAAGCTGGCAATGGTACTCTTTTTTTTTTTAAAGCTAATATATATAATCTTTTTATTTAATAATCATGATTTTACTTTTCTAAGTTTAGATAATTAAGAATTGAAGATCCCCTACCGCCACCCCTGTATTCTGTGCACTTAGCTGTGGCTTTTTTTTACATTTACTCCCCACTGTGCAATATTAAGAAGAGGTGACCTTAAAACATCCAAAACCTGGGGAAAGTCTAGGGAGAGCTCATTAGCAAGTGTCTCCCACTGGTTAGAGCTTCTAGATTACATAATGTGGAGAATACATAAAATAAAACTCAGCTAAAACTTTCAGCTCTTTATACAGGTTCGGGTGAGGAAGGATTCTAATTTATTATTTTCAGGCATTTTCCACTCAAATTGATTGATTTGTTGAGATTAGCACACAGTCATTTGACTTCTTAAGTTTCTTTCAGTTTGATTTAGGACACTTCTTTTGAGCACCTGTTAAGTGCCAGCCATTGTCCTAGGCACTGTGATAGAAATGCGATTGAAATATGTATTTAGCCTTAGAAAAGTCACAGACCAGCTCTCTGGGGACAGTGCTGGAGAGATTATGCCATGGATCCTTGTGTTGAAGGATGAATTAGGTGATTGGAGGCTGGGCCCTTAGATGACATTGAGGGTCATGAAGAGGTTCTGCAGACATAGGGGAGGAACTGAAAAACAGCCCGTTAACTTTGGAAGCTGAGGTGTGCCTGAGGCATATGTGATACTTAAAACCTTTTGTAAATTGTCCCCTTTTTGACCATGGATATCTGAGAACTGGCAGTTGATTTGGGGGCTTCTGAGTGAGTGACGACTTTAGAATTGTGAGTGTATTCAGGCCCTGGGACCTCCTTACTTCTGTCTCTTCCCTTTGCCCACTCCTCTCCAGCCATAGAGGCTTTTTTGTGCTGTCTTGAACTTCTACCCAGGCCGTTGCATTTGTTCGAAACACTCTTCCCAAAGATACCTTGCAAGGCCGTATCTTCCACTTTTTTCGGTTTTCTGCTCAAATGGCACCTTCTGTGTGCCGTAAATAAAATAGCAACCCCTGCTCTCCCCTCTTCCCTTACCTGGCTGTATTTATCTGCAGGGCACTTTCCACTACCACTGTTTGTATGTAAGCTCCATGACACAAGGACTTTTGTCTGTTAGTGCTTTATTGAACACCTAATATTTACCTGGAAGACTGTGTGATTTACAAGAGATATTCAGGAAATATTTGTGGAAAGATGAAAGGTAGGGATTGAGGGAGATCCCTTCATTTGGTTTATTGTCTCTCTCTTATTAGAAGTGGAACTCCACAAGGGCAGGGCTGCATCCCTAGCATTTAGAGGTGTGTTTGCCACATAGTAGGTGCTTTAATAAGTAATTGGTGAGAGAATTTGTGCAAATTTGGTTGTGTACACTTAACTGTGCAACTGTATTAGGCACATTTAATCATATGGATGTCCCTTAAAAAGTAGACATGTTTGTTCCTATATACCAAAGTCATACCTGAATTATAACTTGTAGTAATACAGTCATGCATTGCTTAATGACGGGGATACATTCTGAGAATGGATTGTTAGGTGATTTCGTCGTGCAAACATCATAGTGTGTGCTTACACAAACCTAGATGGTATAGCCTCCTACCCACCTAGGCTATGTGGTACAGCCTATTGCTCCTATGTGAGTAATTCGTTGTGCTACAGTGTTACAACAGCTACATCGCTAGGCAATAGGAATTTTTCAGCCAGCTCTATTATAATCTTATGGATCACCATTGTTGCATGGCACATGACTGTATAACATAGAAGAAAGACCACACACCGTGTAGCTTAAGAGCTTGAGCTCCACATCTGCAACTGCCGGGCTTGAGCTCCAACCCCAGCTTTACCCCTTAATAGCAGTGCAGCCATGGCAAAGTTACTTAACCTCTCCATGCCTCAGTTTCCTCCTTGTAAAATGGAAATGATAATGGTAGGGCTAAAGGGGAATTAAGGGAGTTAATATAAAATGCTTAGAATGTATATGGAATATCATAAACATTCTAGAAGTGTTTATAAAATGTTCAGACAAAAACATTTGTGAGTATTCTTGATAACTCCATCATAATGGGCAATAGAGAGTGGAAAAGTCTCCTGTTATTCTCATAGCTCTGGGTAAGGATGGCCCTTTTGATCTGTTTCCAGATGAGCTGGAATATTTTAAAGGGATGGAAGCATGAAGTGACAGAGATAAAATTTTATTTTCCAAAGGGATGATCTTACTGCTTGCACTCACACCTGGGTGCTAATTCTTTCTCTTTTAAATTACACACAGGGGCTCGCCAGTTAGCTCAGTTGATTAGAGCACGGTATTATAACACCAAGGTGTGAAGGGTTTGGATCCCCATACTGGTCAGCTGCCAAAAAAAAAAAAAAAATTGCACACAAAATTTGTTAAACAAATCCAAGAAACCTTCCATATATTAAATACAGCAGCTTTCAGTATGGTTGTAATACATAGCACTTCGGGAAAACTCAGTGTAGAGAGGATATGTTGTCAGGCTGTTTTAGTAGAAACTGCATGGTGTGTACAGAATGCAGAAGCTATTTCCAGGGTGACACTGCACAGCCATGTAGTCCAAGTGTCAGCAAGAGAGGGACATTGCAGAACAGATGTGCAGTTCTAAGCACACCAAAATGGAGTGCAGCAAAGCCTGTGGTACAGGACAGGGAAGAGGCATTATAGGAGTTTGAAGAGCGGGCAGAAAGCACTAAAAGAAATGGTAAAAACTGGACAGTATATAACCACAGAAAGTATTTGTAAAGCCTCTTGATGCAAGAGTTTTAAGAGAAAAAGGGAGCAACAGGAGAGCAGAACTTCCTTAATGTTGTCTGGTTAGATAGTATTATTTATTTCCTCAATAGGAAAGGGGGGTGTTTGATTGAATGAAATTAATATTTACAAGTATACTTTGAGTAGTTGTAATGTCTAGTTTAAGGATAGGATACCAATGTTTACTAAGCTAATTTATATTTGTTTATTCCTAACAGTTGTTATTCTTAAGAAAATTACATTAAAAAGAAATAAGTTCTAAGTTGAGACTTCTAGCAAGGATTGATAATATTTAAAAAACCCAAAATCTACAACAACAACAGAAATTTCCCTTGAATTGGGACATGTCTTCTAACTCTCTGACCACTGCTGCCTTTGGTGCAGCTTTACCTGTGTGCTAAACAGGAAGCAGGGATTCAAAGGATTGGTATATGTAGGAACTTCTTAAAGTTCATGGAAAAATAGAATTAAAAAGATGTATTAGTCCATTTCTGTTAGATAATAAAATACCTGGAGCTGGATGATTTGAAGAAAAACAATAGAAATAAGAAATAAGAAATAAGAAAACAATATTGCTTACAGTTTCAAAGGCTGGGAAGTCCACAATCCAGAAAACATCTGGTGAGGTGACTCTGCAGCAGTGCAGGGTGTCACATGGTGAGAATGGTGGAGCAGAGAGAGAGAGAGAGCTCCTCATTTGCTGTCCTTTTAAAGCCCTCAGAACCACGCCCTCAACCACCATTAAACAATTCACTACGGCAGGTTCCTCACAATCTAATCATCTTTTCAATTACCATAGTAAGATTTCCCACCCTCAACAGTTACAGTGGGGATTAAGCTTCAGTGACTTTGGGGGGCCATTCAGTCCACTGCATTCAGTCCCTGGCCCCCCAAAACTCATGTCCTTTTCACATACAAACACATTCAATTTGTCCCCAAAGTCTTAACTTGTTTCACTTCAAAAGTCCAAAGTTCAAAGTCCCATCTGTGAAATCAAAACAAGTTTCCTACTTCCAAGATACAATGGCGGGACAAGCATAGGATACATATTCCCTTTCAAAAAGGAAAAAATTGGCCAGAAGAAAGGGGTAACAAGTCCCAAACAAGTCTGAAACCCAGCAGGGCAGGCATCAAATCTCAGTGCTGGCAAATTATGTACCTAGACTCCAAGTTCAATGTCCTCTCCATGTTGGTGTGGGGGTTGGGTCCCTGAGTCCTCAGGCAGCTCTGCTTCTGTGACTTTTCTGGTCTCCGGCCATGCTTCAGCTCTTGTAGATTGGTGTTGCATGCTAGTATCTCTGCAACTCTATGGTCTCCATGGTGGTCCTGCTCCCACGGCTCCACTAGGCATGGTGCTGATTGGGTTTTTCTGTTGCAACTTTGACCCCACATTTCCTCTCGGCATTGCTGTAGAGAAGGCTGTTTGCAGTGACTCTGCCCCTGCAACAGATCTCTTCCTGGGGCCCCCAGGCTTTTCCATACATCCTTTGAAATCGGGTTGGAGGCTCCCAAGCCTCCACAGCTCTGGCATTCTGTGAGCCCACAGACTTAACATCACGTGGATGCCACCAAGGCTTCCTGGTTGTATCTTCCAAAGCTGTTGGGTCTAACCACACCTGGGGCCAAATTAGCCACAGTTGGAGCAGCCAAAGCAGCTGGGGTGCTGGTGTGGGGAACAGCATCCTGAGGTGGCCCTGGGCAGTGAGCCCGTGGAGGGAGCCTTGATCCTATTCCCTGAGACCATTCTGTCTCCCTAGGCCTCTGGGCCTGTAGGGGAAGATGCAGCCTCGAAGATCTCTGAAATGCCTTGAAGGTCTTTTTTCACTTCTCTTGGATAATCCCTTTCTTCTGTATTAATCTCCTTAGTAAATGGTCACTGGGCTACACCCTCGTTTTCATGGCCAGGCTGAAAGTTTTCCAATTTTTTGCCCTCTGGTTTCTTTTGACTTACAGATTTTGCTTTTACTTCATTCCTTTTCTGCCATAACTAAGCTGTTACAAGTAGCCATGCAACTTCCTTAGTGCTTTGCTGCTTAGAAATTTCTTCCACCAAATACCCTGGGTCAGAACCTTGAAGTTCCACATTCCATAACACTTTTGGACAGAATGAACAGAATGCAGCCAAGTTCCTTGCAAGTTCATAGCAAGGGTGATCTTTGCCCCAGTTTCCAATAAGACCCTTCTCATTTACATCTGAGATCTCCTCAGTATGGTCTTTACTGTCCATATTTCTATCAGCATTCTGCTCACCACCATTTAACCAGTCTCTCAGAAGTTCCAAACTTTCCCTCTTTTTGTCTTTTTCTTAGTCCTTTAGACTCCTCCAACCTTTGCCCAACACACAGTTCCAAAGCCGCTTCCACATTTTCAAGTATTTGTTAAAAGCAACACCCCACTCTCAGTACCAATTTTCTGTGTTAGTCCATTTCTGTTGCTTCTAACCAAATACCTGGAGCTGAGTAATTTGTAAGAAAACAAAATTTATTGCTTACAGTTTCAAAGGCTGGTAATTCCATAGTCCAGGAAACACATCTGGTGAGATGACTCTACAGTAGTAATGCAGGGTGTCACATAGAATGGTGGAATAGGGAGAGAGAGAGCTCCTCATGTGTGACAGCCCTCAGAACCATACCTGTGACCACCATTAAACAATTCGCTGCGGCAGGTTCCTCACAATCTAATCGCCTCTTCAAGACCCTACCTTTCGATCACCATAATAGATTTCCCACCCTCAATAGTTACAGTGGGGATTAAGCTTCAATGACTTTGGGCAGTGGGGTGCATTCAATCTCCTACAAAAGATAATATGAGACTTTCCGCGAACTTTTTGGAAGGACCCTTGAAGATACACCAGCTCTTTGACATGAACACTATTTAACAAACTGTTTACAATATGAAAATTGTAGTCATTATCCCTGTGAGGATCTTCTACTTTGTGGAGTATCCATTGCCAATTATGTTAGTCAAAGGTCATACATTCCCTCCCTGGCCAGTCCTGGATCACCATCTGCCCAGCTTCTTTGTATGTTCCTTTGCTGCCCAGTGAATATATACTAGTACTAATGCAACCTGACAAAAATGTGGACAGAAGAGAATATCCAATGACATCTTGAGAGCATTCCAAGAAAATGAGTTAATCAAACTGCAGATGATTCACTCCTCCTTTCTTGTGTACCGAAATTAGGGTTTGCTGATCCCACTTTGCACAAAGAAGCCTCTGTGCAAATGAGCATGTGAATGTTTTAGCATCATTTTTTCTCCTTATTTATCAAGCTGGACATCTAGTAGTAGTTGCTTTGCAAATTATTCATCTCAAATTATTGCGGTATGGTCTTACTAAAGTTGACTTGATAATATTGCAGATGTTACATTAAGTGAAAACTTGCATCATCTGGATAATGTCCCCAGGGAAGGAGAGACCCTAGAAGGGTGACAAGTCTCAGAGGCAAATGCAGACTATTTCACTCAGTTGGTTTGGTCAGTGTCTGCACCACTGCCTTGGGGTCCTCTTCTGGAATGCAGAATGCAGGACAGGGTAAAATGAGTGAAGTTGGGAAGGTACCCTGGGCTGCGGGGGATGGTTAGAACCTCTAGGTGGTACTTATTAAAATTCTTCATGGGTAAAGACCAAATTTTGGCTTCTGTGCTGAACAGAGACATTAGGAGTTTCGATAATTAGGTTTTGTCTCCCTTATAAAGGTCCTTAAATCATAATGTATTCTACGTAGATATCAAAAATGGGTTCATTTGAGGCAATTGTCCTTACAAAAGTCAGGTATTAACTTCTACTGAGTACTAACTAACATTTCTTTGGTGGTTTATATTTAACGAAATGCTGTCAGATATATTTTCTGACGTGATCATTAGAATAACCAAGTAGGATGTTGCTGATGTTGCAGCGGGTAGTAGTGATGAGAGCGGAGCTGGTGATGGCAACTGACATGTTTTGTTTACTATGTGCCAGACACTGCACTAAGCATTTTCCATGGATCTTCTCATTTAATCTTCACAAGACCTTGTAAAGTTGGTACTGTCATCTCTATTTTATAGCTGAAAAAACAAAGGCTTGCAGAGAATAATGAACTTGCCCAAGGTTCCACAGCTGGTGACCAGTGGAGCCAGTGTTTGAACTTTGGCAGTCTCACTGGAGCTCTTCAGCAGATGCTTGTTTTTAATATTTTCTAACTTAATAGTTGTTACTTACTGGCAAATTGAGCACTCACATGTAGAATTTCCTCAACAAACGAAGGGGGACTTCCTAATTCTTTGGCTATAATGGAGTTGTGTTCAGATAAATACACTGCTAGACATATTTCTATGTTGGCACATTTCAGGGTTCCTTGGTCATATTGAACATTACAGCCTCTTGCCAGGTGATTCCATTCACCAATGTGGAGGTGACTGTCACTCTGGAATGCCCACAGGTGGTGCATGCTTGCCATGGCTACCAGACAGCTCTGCCTGGATAATTTGTGGAACCTTATACTTACTATGTCTTTGAACCAAACTCATGGTCTTTTCTCCTGTCTCCTGTTTCTCTTTGTACGTACACACACCATTGCACAGATCCCATATTCATCCTCTTGTAGTCTTTATCTTTGTTGGTAGCATCACATTCACCTAGCTTCTTAGTTATCGTTAGCCTTCTACCCTCTCTGTGAACACAACTTCACACACATCTCAAATCAGTCATCATCTTCTTTCATTTTACCTGCTAAATATCTTTCAGAGGAAGGTTTTCCTTTATATTGGCACACACTCTCAGTTCAGGTTCTCGTCTCCTGACCATACTATTTCAGTACCTTTCCTGGATGCTTTCTCTGCCTTCAGTATTGTCTCACTGCAGTTTTTCTTCTACACAACAAGCAGAAATGATCTTAGCAAAACCAAAGTCTGATTATTACCTTTTCTCCTCTTAAGACCTAAAGTGGTTGTTTTAGTCCGTTTGTGTTGCTATAACAGAAATACCTGAGACTGGGTAATTTATAAGGAAAAGAGGTTTATTAGGCTTACGATTCTGGGACAGCTGCATCTGGCATGGGCCTCAGGCTGCTTCTACTCATGCTGGAAAGTGGCAGGCAACCGGTGGGTACAAGCAGATCACATGGCAAGAGAGAGAGAGAGAGAGAGGGGAGGTGCCAGGGTCTTTTCAAGCAACAAGCTCTCACGGGAACTAATAGAGCAAGAACTCACTCATTAATCCCCCTCCCCCAGGAAGAGCATTAATCAATTCATGAGGGATCCGCCCACATGACTCAATCAGTTTCCAGCACTGCCACATTGGAGATCAAATTTCCACATGAGTTTTGGAGGGGACAACACATCCAAACTCCATCAGTGGTTTCTCATGGGTTAGAGTGACTCAAAATCCTGACATCACATCAGAATCATCTTGGACCTCAAAAGAAAAATGCCAAGGACCCCCACAGGCCAGAAGATGGAGAATTCCCTGGGGCGCGGACCTGGCATGTGTCTTCCGAAAGCTTCACATATCTTCATATCCACGTACTCACTTGGTTATCTTGTGGATTTCTCAAAGTTAACATGTCTGAAATGGAACTTCTTTTACCCAAAACCTGTGCCAATTTTGGTCTTTCTTATTTTAATTAATGGCAATTCCACCCTTCCAGTTGCTCAGGCCTTAAAACTTACCTTCTTTTGTTGTCATACGTCACAACAGGACCAGACCATCCTGACAGCTCTACATGGAAGTACAGCCACTGCTGACTGCCCAGCCTTGTCTCTGGAGTATTGCAGCACTTCCTGTCTGCTCTCCCTGCTTGCTCTCCTCTCATCTATTTTCAAAACAATAGTCAGAGTGACCCTTTAAAAATATAAATCAAATCTTTTATTTCTGCTTAGAACCCTTCAAAATCAAGCACTGCCCTATGAAACAAAGTCCTCATCGTGGCCCAGAAGGCCTCGAACCACAAAGTGGTTCCCAAACTGTACGAGGTCCCCTGGGACATTGCAGTGAACTCACAGGGGTGCCTTAGGAAATCCGAATTCTCAAGGAAAATACAGCCGTACTCAGCATCTGTCAAACACTGTATGAACTACTAGTTCAAGGTGGTTTACAGTTTCCACATTAGATTGTGCTGTTTTCCTTTTGATGACATCACTTTACGAAGCTGGGTTTTCACCATTAGCTGTGATAAAAATTGAGTGCTGTGAGAAAATGAGCAGCAGCATCCAGTCTGATCTGAGATTTGAGAAGTTGTGTGGTCCTCAACAGGAGCACACACCCATTAGAAAGTAATGGTGGTTATATAATAATGAAATGAAAATAATTTTTCTTGGGCCTGGCAGATTAGCTCAGTTGGCTAGAATGTAGCCTTATAACACCAAAGTCATGCGTTTGGATCCCCATCCTGGCCAGCTGCCAAAAAGAGGGGGAAAAAAAACACCAAAATTTCTTTCAACTTATATGTATTATTTTTTCAAGTGGCTATAAATTGTTACGTCCAAACAATTTAATAATTATTTATACACTGTTATCGTGTTCATAAACAGAACTTTTGGGTATTCTTTGGGCCTAAGAGTGTCCTGAGAAACTTACACGTGAAGGGCTCTGTGTGCTGAGAAAATCCGGGAACCCCTGCCCTATGCAGTACTCTCCCCACAAGCCCCGTTGCTCTCTGAACCTTCTCCTTTCATTCACTCTGCCCAGCCACACTGGCCCTCTTGCTTGTTCTCCTACCTCTGGTAGGCTACAGCCTCTGGGTCTTTCCATTGGTCCCTCTGCCTGGAACGCTGCCCTTTTCTCAGATTTGCACGGCTGACCTTCAAGTCTTGCTCAAATGTTGCCGTCCCCATGAGGCTTCCCATGATTACTTTATATAAAAATATATCCACCCTCACCTCCAAGCTGGGATTCCTGATATCTCTCTTTTTTTTGGGGGGGGTCTATTTTTTCTTCATAGCAAATATTGTCTTCTGATATATACAATTTACTGATTTATTATGCTTATTGTTCATTTTTAGCTCCCCCAGTGTAGGAGTTTTTTATTGTTTTGTTAACTGAAGTGTCCTAAGCACCTAAAACATTGCCTGTTACATATTAGGGAATTTGATAAATATGTGTTGAGTCAGTAAAGACATACATACCGGAAGATGACTAGCAGTAGCCAAGCTGCTTAGCAGCACAGTTAGTAGACCATAGAAAAGACTTGGGTACTGGAGTCCCACTGTCCATATCCAGCTCTTTGTCTCAGTTTCCCCATCTGTAAAATGTTTTAAACTACTGCTTATTTTATAAGATGGTTGAGGATTGATGAGATAGTCCCTAGGAAGCACTTAGCCAGTGGCTGGCAAGTAGTAGGAGCTTTACTGATGTTAGATGCTTGTAGGTGAATGGTACCACTGCAGAAGCTATGGCTGGTCTGAGTAATTTCCCTTTTACATTTCTTTCAGGATTAGATTACATGCTATCTGTGCAATGCCTGGGAAATAAATACCATAGATAATGATGGCCGACAAGACTTCCATTCCTTTCTCAGAGGTAGTTATGCTTCAGGGTTTTACATGTATCTGGCTTACAATGTACTTAGGACTTTTCCAGACTGATATTCCTTCAGGACTGGAAGTCACGCACTTGGGCTGGTTTTCTCAACTCTTGATTCTGGGCTTTTGTGTTTGTATCTTCAGCCTGAAAAATGGCACAGGGGTCATATTGCTCCCGCTGGTCCTTTTATTCCACTTGCGACTGGAGTCATGTCCTCCCACTCTTTGGGACTCTTCTAACTTGGCTTTGCCTCACTTACATAGAAAATTTAACTAGGTGACTGTTGTTTTCTAAGCACAACTCTCAGGGGGTACTTTATAAATGCAGGGTGGGGGGAGCTTTGACATCTTAGCCTCGTTTATTTTTTGTGCTAGTTTCATGACCACAATCAAATAAAAATTTTTTAAATTTAAATTTAAAGTAAATATGAAATAAGGCAATATATCTTCTACCTTCTGCCAATGTCAAGTTATCCAGAACTTTCCAGGATTAGTCATAGTGAATTAGAAAGTTAGTGCCACATACCATTACTGATAGCATAGTGTAGACGACGGTTGAGGAATGGACACAGCAGGTTGCTCAGCTCTTGCATTGTTTTGAAAGTGGCTGTTGAGGACTTCAGCCTACTCTTGTGATATGGATACTAAGTAGAATGTAATAGTGGTAGGTGAAGGAGATGGGACGTTTAAAAAGCAGTGCTGTAAGACCAGGGGTATGTATTAGTGCTCCAAGAATGCAGCAGCAGGGAGTTGGAGCATGAGTCTTCGAAAAGCTGTTATGTCACCTGGGCTCCATAGGGTCAGTAGAGGTTGGTACAGTTTGGTGTGGTGTGCGTGGGAGTGACGGTACTGGAGGGAACATTGTGTGAAAGAGATGGGAACACAGCTTATGCTTCTGTGTGGTCCGAGCATGAGGGCAATGGTAGAGGACAAGTCAAAAACAGGAACTGGGATCTGCTTGTGAAGGGCCTTATAGGACATACCACTGAATGATGAACTTTTATCTCGTGTAGGATTTTTGTAAAGTAGGCATATTGTCACATTTGTGGTGGCAGTATGTGGGTTGGGAAAGAAGCGTGAAAATACAGAGAAGAGAGGTTTTTCTTTTTGTATTTAGAGGACATTGGAGAAGGATCAGAAGATCACAGGCAACTAAAAGTCTCAGTAAAACTATAGAAAAGTAGTAAGAATACAAAATAAATCACAGAAGCAAGTCAAAACAAACCCAGAAGGAATCTGATTGTGAAACATGCTACTGATTGGCAGTCAAGGAATGCCATATGCTAAACACTATTTTTTTATTTATCTGAAATTCAGATTTAAATGGATGTCCTGTTATTTTTATTTGGAAAAATCTGGTAATCTTACTATCATGAAAAGGTTGTGAGAAAGCCTGGTGATCAGACTCAATAATCTGATTCTTCATTTGACGATACAGTGTTTTGATGCCAGAGCGTTACATTTACTTGGAGGTGTGAAGTACAAGCCCCAGTGAAGCATTTTATAGAATGCAAGGAGAACCTTTTGGGAAGTTCTTTCTACATTTAAGTGACTGGTAGAGATTTCACGTTACAAGATTGTAAAGTTATTTGATCAAGAAAAATAGGGGAAACAAAGCTGAGCTATAGAAAAGAAGAGAATATTCAAACCACTGAAAGCATCTAATGCTCAACAGACTAGAGGGACAGTGTCTTGTGCATTCAAGGAAACAAAGTGGGCTGTTAGCCCCTCTGAGAGGGGTCATCCACTCTGCTTTATCAAGTGTGAGCAAGGCTGGGCTGCATTGTTTTTTACACCCTTGATATACAGTGGCCCTGTGTTCTGGCTCCTGTTTTAAATGGGGCTGTAAAAACATTACAAAAACCCCAACAATAAACACTCTGCTGAGAATGTGAGGTCATAGTAATATGACCTCACAGGGAGCCGGGTCCTGAGAAGGCTGGTTGATCAGCAGACTCTGGAGTGGTGAGTGAGCAACACTGGGAAGGGCTCACAGGACAAAGGATGGCCCACGCACACCCCGGAGGTTGTGATGGCTTCTTCCTGGTGTCTGTATTGCTGCTGGTGAGTTTGCATTGCCATCATATTGCCAGCCTTTCCGATTTAAAAGAGCACTTTCTGTTCTTGTTCAAGTAATCTCATAAATCTTGAAACAGGACAGAATGAAGCCATCTGGGAATGGAGGAATCATCCTCACTTTGTTCCTTATTCTCTCCCTTTACTGAAGGTTTTTTTTCAAGAAGATCCAGAGAAGTCTGTTGCACAGATTTTAAAAATTACACCTTTTTGGTGAATGGGAGGAAAACTATGTGAAATTAACAGAGCTGGGCAAGATAGAAGGAAGAGGCAAATATGTAGAATGAGAAACATGGGGAGTAAGAATGATTTTGAGCAGTTATTCTTTTAAATATACCTTCATTAGGATAAGCCTCTTGTATTTGACAAAGTCAGCCCTGTACTAAATAGGTGGTATAATTACATTGTTTGCACGGAGTGGTTAAATATCTACCATGGTTTGCCCTGAGAAGTGAGCAGCAAGCAGCAGTTTAATTGACATTTGGAAGAGAATGCATTTCAACACAACTCCAGGGATATTTTTATAAAAATTGCTTGATTGTAACTAACATAGTTCTTAGAGTAAATATTTTGTATTTCTACCACTTATGTGGGAAAACTCAAAGTAACCATGAATTGCCCTTTAAAAGAAATTTCTACTGAGTTTATCTTAAGTAAGCTATAGATAATAATTAAATATCATTTTCTGTTAGGATATATTTCACAAAGCTAACTGGTGATGTTAACTCTATAAAGGAAGGTTTAGCATGAAAAAAATATTTAAATGCATTTTCATGAAGATTTTATTATAATGAAGCCATTCATTTTAATTGGTGGTTATTTTCTATTGAAAAATTATTTAAGGTGGCTTATTGTTTAAGGAAGGTTACTATATATCTGGTTTTCCTGGGTCAGTGCCAATTTATGCCTGTTCTCGTATTGGCATTGACTATAGTTTAGTATTCGACATAGACTTTTAAGAAATGAAGTGTTATTATTACTAGTTGCAGTAAAATAAGCTACCATATGTTTGGTAGACCTCTGTTTTGTACCTGCAGCTTTTAAGGTCTCATCTGGGAATGTGTGAGTTGACAAATGGTTTGAACAGAATTTTCACATCATTGAATTCAAAAGACAATCTGGGATAACCTGTCTCTCTTTTCCCTACTCTTATAGCTCCCTCTCAAGGGCAGTATGTGGGGTGCTTGCTGATAAAGCGTGCTTGCAGAGGAGTTGCTGGGGACCGTTAACTTCAAGTCTGCTGGTTGGGGGGAAGTGTAGGACTCTGCAGCCTCTCTGAAGCTCCTTGGTGCACCAGCTGGTTGTGCGGGAACCCTGGCTGCATTCTGAGTGGCAGTATAGCTGCCAGACCACCACTTCGGTGGTCGATCAGTGGGAAATGGGAAATTGTAAACTAGGTAGAATAAGTAACAAGTTAGAGATTGAGCAGTTCTGCTTAAAAATATATTCTTGCTACTGTGGTTTTTGTCATTTATTACATGGTGTGAATTTACAACTTTTTTTCAAATTCAGATTTTGAAAAATATTTAACAGCTTTGAGTTACAATTCAAATAACACAACGTTTACCTTTTTAAAGTATAAAATCTGGTGGTTTTGGTATATTAACAGAGCTGCTTAGCCCTCACCACTATCTTAAGTATATTTTCATGATCCCAAGAAGGAACTCTGTACCCATTAGCAGTACTATTTTTTTGATCGATAATGCTGTTTTTACTTTGTAACAATTACAATTACATATTTAATGATTTTATCATCCCTGTTCCTTCTTCAGCATCCTAGTTTAGAAGCTTATGATGCAGGTCATGCCAAAGAAAGATGGGATAGAGCAAGGGCTTGCAAACCACCATCTGTAGGCCCAATTCAAACTAGCCTGGAAGGGCTTAATATTTTTAAAAGTTGTAACAAACCAACAGGAAAGCAGCATGTATGATAGGAACCTCGTGGCCAGCAAGCCTAAAATATTTATTACTTGGTCCGTTATGGAAAAATTCTGACTGTCCCTGGTTTAGGGTCTGTGGTAAGTGTGTTGGAAGGCCATTTAAGCACAGTGTTTTATCACGAGCATGTCTTTGTTACCATGTTAAAATGAAGATTTGGAAATTAATGTATCCCTCATTGGTTTTAGTGTTATAAATGCATGAGGTAACACTCCACAGCAGGCCACAGGGTATAGTTCCTTCAGTAGGTTTGTGAGGTCAAAGTTATTTTATACTGTCCACTACATTTTCTTCCATTTTTACCATATTGATATTGTATAGTACAAAAGCAGTAGTGGGGCCTTTGCAGAAATGAAAGTAGTGGCACCAAACTTCTAGCTGTCATTGTATTCTTCATTGCCATCATTTAAAGTAAAAACAAAGGCCAGTTTCACCTAAAATTGTCCTTGATGAAGCCAGTACAAATTAATTTTATTACATTTTAACACTGAGTTCGTGTCCTTTAAATTTCACATGCGACGAGACGGGAATAAAGCACTTCCGCTCCTGACGGTTTTTGCCAGGAGATGCGCTCATTTGTCATTTGAGCTGAGCTATACACTAGTCCCTCTTTTTCATGGAATGTCATTTTTCCTTGAAAGAATGATAAACTATGTTATTGGCAAACATTTTCTGGAAAATGAATTAGTGATTCTGTTACTTTAAAGAAAAATACTGACAATATTTGTAGCCAATGATTAAATTTGAAGTTTTGATCAAAAATTAGAATTTTGGAAAACATATCTGCCACCAAAAGTTTGACAGCTTCCCAATATTTAAAGAATTTCCTGAAGATACTGGTGGTGACATTAATGAATGTGATTTTTTTGATATCGTATAATGAAATGTGTCAACTAATATTTTGCAAACAGCCAACATGTGGTGTTACAAAATTATGCATCGGTAAAAGATCCATTCAAAGTATAAAACGTATTTTAGCATAAGAGTACAAAAAGTTCATTGACATGAATTTAGATTCTGTATTGCGACTTAAGAAACTACCGGTTATCTTATTTTGGTGTGGTATCAATAAAGAATATCCACAATTAAACAAAAATAAATATTAAAATACTCCTCCTTTTTCTAACTAAGTATCTATGTGAGGCCAGATATCCTTAAACTGCTTCAACCAGGGCCCAGCCCGTGGCGCACTCGGGAGAGTGCGGCGCTGGGAGCGCGGCGACGCTCCTGCCGCGGGTTCGGATACTATATAGGAATGGCCGGTGCACTCACTGGCTGAGTGCCGGTCACGAAAACGACAAAAAAAAAAAAAAAAAAAAAAAAAAAGCTTCAACCAAAACAGTATATTGTTACAGATTGAATGTAGAGGTGGCTCTGAGAATCTAGCTGCCTTCTATCAAGCCAGCCATTAAAGAAATTTGTAAAAAATGTAAATCACTCTTTCTTGTCTCACCAAATTTTATGTTGTTTCAGAAAATGTATTTTTAATAAAAATGTAATGTTTATATTACATAAAATGGATTTATTATTTTTAAATGAATTAGTAAATATTTAACTTTTTTATGTTTTAATTATTAATATGGTAAATATCAATAGATACCCACATAAACAGAAGCTCTTTGGAGTCCTCAATATTAAAAATGTAAAGTTCCTAAGACCAACTAGTTTAAAAACTGCTAGTCTAGAGTTTAGGCAATCACTTTTTTAGTCCTTTGAAATATAGTAACTGAAAATATTTTATGCACAGTTAAGTATGAAACGATCTCATTTAAGTTTTTATTTGTTCTACAATGTCATGATTATTTCATCAGCCATTTTTTTGCTATAAAAAATGGTTGATGAATAAAACTTTATTACTTTGTTTTCCTTCTTTATTCTCCTAGCAATGCTGAGGTGAAAAAAACACGGCGAGAGGCTCATTCTGGAATGGGGAACACTGAAATTCTGGAAAAGGAGACTTCAGAAGGTCTCAGTAATGGCACCAGCAGTAACGTGGAAGCAGCCAAAAGGCTGGCCAAACGCCTTTATCAACTGGACAGATTCAAAAGATCAGATGTCGCGAAACACCTAGGCAAGAAGTATGTTCTAGTCTAAGGCTGGTGTGTCTGTTTGAGTTTATTGTGTGTGTGTGTGTGTGTGTGTGTGTGTGTGTGTGTGTGTGTGTGTGTGTGTGTGTATTTTATTAGTTTCCATTTCAATAACCAAGTCTATTCTGTTTTCTTATAGCAATGAATTTAGCAAACTAGTTGCAGAAGAATATCTGAAGTTTTTTGATTTTACGGGAATGACACTGGATCAGTCTCTCAGGTATGATTAAACATCATTTTTTATTGCCTCCAAAGAATTCATTCTTGGAGAGAAAGAAATGTGCTTTATCTAGAATCTGATTTTATTGTTTTAAACCCCCACTTACTTTGTGAACTCAGCTCAGATTGTATTTATAGATATCGACATAGCAGAGAGTGAGAAAAATGTATTGTTTTTACGAAATCACACATGAAGTGATATTCTGCATCTACCAATAAGCCCAAGTCCAGATGGCATATTAAAGAATGGTGCAAAGCAAGTCTGGAGAAAAAATGGAAACTGTGGGACTCCCCTCCCCCTTTTTTTATTGTGGTGAAGTACATATAAAATAAAATTTACCGTCTTAACCATTTTTAAGTATAAGTCAGTGGTATTAAATACATTCATAATTTTGTGCAACCATCACTACCATCCATCTCTGTAACTCCTTTCATCTCGTAAAACTGAGACTCTATATTCATTAAACCATAACTCCCCATTTCCCTACCCACCAGCCCCTGGCAACCACCATTCTACTCCCAGGTGCCTCATACAGGTGGAATCATATAGTAGTTGTCTTTTTTGTGACAGTCTTATTTCACTTAGCATAATGTCCTAAAGGTTCCTTGATATTGAAGCATATGGCGGAATTTCATTTCTTTTTAAGGACAAATATTATTCCATTGTATGGATTGTATTAGTCCATTTCTGTTGCTTATAACTAACTACCTGGAACTGGGTAACTTATAAGAAAATGAAATATATTGCTTACTGTTTCAGAGGTACAAAGTCCAAAGTCATTCCATTCTTGGCCCCCCAAAACTCATGTCCTTTTTACATACAAATGCATTCATTTCATCCCCAAAGTCTTAACTTGTTTAAACTCAAAAAGACTAAAGTTCAAAGTCCCATCTGTGAATTCAAAACAAGGTATCTACTTCCAAGATAACAATGGTGGGAAAAAGTGTACACATTCTCATTTGAAAAGGAAGAAATAGGCCAAAAGAAGTGGGTAACAGTATCAATCAAGTCCAAAACCCAAAAGGGCAGGCATTAAATCTCAAAGTTGGTGAATCATGTACCTGGACTCCATGTTTGATGTCCTCTGCCCAGTGGTGTGGGAATTGGATCCCTAGGTCCTCAGGCAACTCCATTTCTATAGCTCTCCTGGTCTCCGGTGATGCTTTAGCTCTTGCAGGCTAGCATTGCACTCTGGTAGCTCCACCATTCTGAGGTCTCCATGTGGTCCCACTCTCACGGCTCCACTAGGAATGGCACTGATGGCGTTTCTCTGCTGCAACTCCAACCCCACATTTCTGCTCAGCATTGCTCTAGAGAAGACTCTATGTGGTGACTCCACCCCTGTGACAGATCTCTTCCTGGACTCCCAGGCTTTTCCACACATCCTTTGTAATCAGAGTGGAGGCTCCCAGCCTTCACGGCTCTGGCATTCTGTCAGCCTGCAAACTTAACACCATGTGGACACTGCCAAGGCTTCTGGCTTGTATTTTCCAAAGCTGCAAGTCTACCCATACCTGGGGCCAATGTAGCTATGGCTGGAGGAGCCAAAGCAGCCAGGGTGCTGGTGCTGGAAGCAGCTTCCCAAGGTGGTCCTGGGCAGCGAGCCCAAGGGGGGCACCTCATCCTTGTTTTCCAAGACCATTCTGTCTCACCTAGGCCTTTGGACCTGAAATGGAAGGGTTGGCTTAGAGGCTTCTGCAGTGTTTTTAGGGCATTTTCCACCTTTCTTTTGTACTAATCTCCTTAGCAAATGGCCACTGGGCTAAACCATTGAATTTTTCTCCTAAAAATGCTCTCTGCTTCTCTACCACATGGCCAGACTACAAATTTTCCAAATCTTTACACTCTACTTCTCTTTTAAATTCTGGCTTTACATCATGCCTTTGCCACTGTAACTCATCATAGGCTGTTGCAAGTAGCCATACAGCTTCCTTAATGCTTTGCTGCTTAGAAATTTCTTCTGCTAAATACTCTGGTTCACATCTCTTAAGTTCTAACTTCCACAAAGTCCTAGGGCTTTGACACAGTGCAGCCAAGTTCCTTGCCAGTTCATAGCAAAGGTGATCTTTGCCCCAGTTTCCAGTAAACTCCTTATTTCTATCCGAGACCTCAGTTTCAGGTTGAGGTCTTTACATTTCATGTTTTCATGAGCATTCTGATCACCACTATTTAACCAATCTCTCAAATTTTCCCTGGTTTTCTTGTCTTCTAAACTTTCACCAGCATCTAGGCTTTTTCTAGCCTGTTCCTCCAAATTCTTCCAGCCTCCTCAACACCCAGTTCCAAACCTGCTTACACATTTTCAAGTATGTTATAAGCAACACCCCACTTCTCTAATACCAATTTTCTTCTTAGTCAGTTTCTCTTGCTATAACAAAATACCTGGGACTGGGTAATTTATAAAGAAAATAAAATTTATTGCTTACAGTTTCAGAGGTTGGAAAATCCAAAGTCCAGGGAACACATCTGGTGAAGGCTTTCTTTGGTGGTGACTTCATAATTTATAAAGAAAATAAAATTTATTGCTTACAGTTTCAGAGGTTGGAAAATCCAAAGTCCAGGGAACACATCTGGTGAAGGCTTTCTTTGGTGGTGACTTCAGTAACATCAGGGTATCACATTGCAAAAATAGCATAGCAGAGACACACTAATCAACTCATTCACTCTCCTTTAAAGCCCTCCAAACCACACCCATGACCACCGTTTTTAATCCACTCACTATGGCATGGCCCTACAATCTAATCACCTCTTCAAGGCCCCACCTTTCAACTGCCATAAAAGGATTTCCCACCCTCTTTGCACTGTCACAGTGAAGACTAAGTTTTGGGGGAACATTCAACCCAACGCATGGATATAGCACCATTTGTTTATCCATTCATCTGTCAATGAACATTTGGGTTGTTTCCACATTTTAGCTGTTGTGAATAATGCTGTTGTCAAAGTGGGTGTGCAAATATCTCTTTGAGACCCTGCTTTCAATTCTTTTATTTTTCATTTTATTTTTATTCATTTATTTTTTATTTTTATTTTTTTATTTTAATTTTATTTTGTCGATATACATTGTGGCTGATTATTGCTCCCCATCACCAAAACCTCCCTCCCCCCTTCCCCTCAACAATGTCCTTTTTGTTTGCTTGTCATATCAACTTCAAGTAATTGCGGTTGTTATATCTTCTCCCCCCCACCCCGGTTTGTGTGTGTGTGTGTGTGAATTTATATATTAATTTTTAGCTCCCACTGATAAGTGAGAACATGTGGTATTTCTCTTTCAGTGCCTGACTTGTTTCACTTAATATAATTCTCTCAAGGTCCATCCATGTTGTTGCAAATGGCAGTATTTCATTCGTTTTTATAGCTGAGTAGTATTCCATTGTGTAGATGTACCACATTTTCTGTATCCACTCATCTGATGATGGACATTTGGGCTGGTTCCAAATCTTGGCTATTGTAAAGAGTGCTGCAATGAACATTGGGGAACAGGTATACCTTCGACTTGATGATTTCCATTCCTCTGGGTATATTCCCAACAGTGGGATAGCTGGGTCCTATGGTAGATCTATCTGCAATTGTTTGAGGAACCTCCATACCATTTTCCATAGAGGCTGCACCATTTTGCAGTCCCACCAACAATGTATGAGAGTTCCTTTTTCTCCGCAACCTCACCAGCATTTATCGTTCAGAGTCTTTTGGATTTTAGCCATCCTAACTGGGGTGAGATGGTATCTCAGTGTGGTTTTGATTTGCATTTCCCGGATGCTGAGTGATGTTGAGCATTTTTTCATATGTCTATTGGCCTTTTGTATATCTTCCTTAGAGAAATGCCTACTTAGCTCTTTTGCCCATTTTTTAATTGGGTTGCTTGTTTTCTTCTTATAAAGTTGTTTGAGTTCCTTATATATTCTGGATATTAATCCTTTGTCAGATGTATATTTTGCAAATATTTTCTCCCACTCTGTTGGTTGTCTTTTAACTCTGTTAATTGTTTCTTTTGCTGTGCAGAAGCTTTTTAGTTTGATATAATCCCATTTGTTTATTTTTCCTTTGGTTGCCCGTGCTTTTGGGGTCGTGTTCATGAAGTCTGTGCCCAGTCCTATTTCCTGAAGTGTTTCTCCTATGTTTTCTTTAAGAAGTTTTATTGTTTCAGGGTGTATATTTAAATCCTTAATCCATTTTGAGTTGATTTTAGTATATGGTGAGAGGTATGGATCTAGTTTCATTCTCCTGCATATGGATATCCAGTTATCCCAGCACCATTTGCTGAAGAGGCAGTCCCTTCCCCAGTGAATAGGCTTGGTGCCTTTGTCAAAGATCAGATGGCAGTAAGTGTGTGGGTTGATTTCTGGATTCTCTATTCTATTCCATTGGTCAGTGTGTCTGTTTTTATGCCAGTACCATACTGTTTTGGTTATTATAGCTTTGTAGTCTAGCTTAAAGTCAGGTAGTGTTATGCCTCCAGCTTTATTTTTTTTGCTCAGCATTGCTTTGGCTATACGTGGTCTTTTATTGTTCCATATAAATGACTGGATAGTTTTTTTCCATTTCTGAGAAAAATGTCTTTGGAATTTTGATGGGGATTGCATTGAATTTGGATATCACTTTGGGTAGTATGGACATTTTCACTATGTTGATTCTTCCAATCCAAGAGCATGGGATATCTTTCCATCTTCTTGTATCCTCTCTAATTTCTCTCAGCAGTGGTTTGTAGTTCTCATTATAGATTTTTCACCTCCTTGGTTAACTCAATTCCTAAGTATTTTATTTTTTTGGTGGCTATTGTAAATGGGCAGGCTTTCTTGATTTTTCGTTCTGCATGTTCACTATTGGAGAAGAGAAATGCTACTGATTTTTGTGTGTTGATTTTGTATCCTGCTACTGTGCTGAAATCATTTATCAATTCCAGCAGTTTTTTTGTAGAGGTTTTAGGCTTTTCGATATATAGGATCATGTCATCTGCAAACAGGGACAGTTTGACTTCATCTTTTCCAATCTGGATGCCCTTTATTTCCTTCTCTTCTCTGATTGCTCTGGCTAGTACTTCCAACACTATGTTGAATAGGAGTGGTGAGAGTGGGCATCCTTGTCTAGTTCCTGTTCTTAAAGGAAAAGCTTTCAGCTTTTCCCCATTCAGGATGATATTGGCAGTGGGTTTGTCATATATGGCTTTAATTATGTTGAGATACTTTCCCTCTATACCTAACTTATAGAGGGTCTTTGTCATGAATGAGTGCTGAACTTTATCAAATGCTTTTTCAGCATCTATAGAGATGATCATATGGTCCCTGTGTTTGAGTTTATTAATATGGTGTATCACATTTATTGATTTGCGTATGTTGAACCAACCTTGCATCCCTTGGATGAATCCCACTTGATCGTGATGAATAATTTTTCGTGTGTGTTGCTGTATTCTGTTTGATAGTATTTTAGTGAGGATTTTTGCATCTATATTCATCAAGGATATTGGCCTGTAGTTTTCTTTTTTGGTTATATCTTTACCTGGTTTTGGTATCAGGATGATGTTTGCTTCATAGAATGAGTTTAGGAGATTTGCGTCCGTTTCAATCTTTTGGAATAGTTTGTAAAGAATCGGTGTCCATTCCTCTTTGAATATTTGGTAAAATTCTGCTGTGAATTCATCTGGTCCTGGGCTTTTCTTTGTTGGGAGCCTTCTGATAACAGCTTCAATCTCCTTTATTGTTATTGGTCTGTTCAAATTTTCTACGTCTTCATGGTTCAGTTTTGGGAGCTTGTGTGTGTCCAGAAATTTATCCATTTCCTCCAGATTTTCAAATTTGTTGGTGAATAGTTGTTTATAGTAGTCTCGAATGATTCCTTGTATTTCAGATGAATCAGTTGTAATATCGCCTTTTTCATTTCTAATTTTTGTTATTTGAGTCTTCTCTCTTCTTTTTTTTTTGTTAGCCATGCTAATGGTTTGTCAATTTTATTTATCTTTTCAAAAAACCAACTTTTTGATTCGTTGATCTTTTGAATTGTTTTTTGGTTTTCCATTTCATTCAGTTCTGCTCTGATCTTAATGATTTCTTTCTGTCTGCTAACTTTAGGTTTGGATTGTTCTTGTTTCTCTAGTTCTTTAAGGTGAAGTGTTAGGTTGTTCACTTGCCATCTTTCCATTCTTCTGAAGTGAGCGTGTAATGCAATAAATTTCCCCCTCAATACTGCTTTTGCAGTATCCCACAGGTTTTGGTATGAAGTATCCTTGTTTTCATTAGTTTCAATAAATTTTTTGATTTCCTGCTTGATTTCTTCTTGGACCCATATGTCATTAAGTAGAATGCTGTTTAATTTCCATGTGTTTGTATAGTTTCCAGAGTTTCATTTGTTATTAATTTCTAGTTTTAATCCATTGTGGTCTGGGAAGATACATGGGATAATTCCAATTTTTTTGAATTTATTGAGACTTGATTTGTGACCTAATATGTGATCTATCCTGGAGAATGATCCATGTGCTGATGAGAAGAATGAATATTCTGAGGTTGTTGGATGGAATGTTCTGTAGATATCTGCCAATTCCAATTGGTCTAGAGTCTTGCTTAGATCTTGTGTTTCTCTACTGATTCTTTGCCTAGATGATCTGTCTAATATTGACAGTGGGGTGTTCAGGTCCCCTGCTATTATGGTATTAGTGTCTATTTCCTTCTTTAGGTCTAATAGAGTTTGTTTTATAAATCTGGCTGCTCCAACATTGGGTGCGTACATATTTATGATTGTTATGTCTTCTTGATGGATCAGTCCTTTTATCATTAAGTAGTGTCCCTCATTGTCTCTTTTTATGGTTTTTAGTTTAAAGTCTATTTTGTCAGATATAAGAATAGCTACTCCAGCTCGTTTTTCTTTTCTGTTTGCATGGTAAATCTTTTTCTTCCTTGCTTTCTGATTTACTGTTTGTTTTCTGTGTTTGTTGGTTCCTTAGGTTGTAGATAGCGTTTCTGTTTGCTTGTTTTCTCTTCATGAATGCCATTTTTATTATACTAGTGGGTATTGATTTTTCTTGGGTTTTTATGGCAGTGGTAGTTATTTTTCAGGAACCAAACCCAGTACTCCCTTGAGGATTTCTTGTAAGGGTGGTCGTGTGGTACTGAACTCCTGCAGTTTTTGTTTGTTTGAGAAATATACTATTTGCCCTTCATTTCGGAAGGATAGCCTTGCAGGGTAGAGTATTCTTGGCTGGCAATCTTTGTCTTTTAGTATTTTGAAAATATCATCCCATTCCTTTCTAGCTTTTAGGATTTGTGATGGAAAGTCTGATGTTAGCCTGATTGGGGCTCCTTTATAGGTGATTTGACGCTTCTCTTTGCAGCTTTTAAGATTCTCTCTTTGTCTCTGAGTTTTGCCAATTTGACTATGACATGTCTTGGAGAAGGCCTTTTTGGGTTGAATAAGTTTGGAGATCGTTGAGCTTCCTGGATCTGAAGATCTGTGACTTTTCCTATACCTGGGAAGTTTTCTGCCACTATTTTTTTGAATATGTTTTCAATGGAATCTCCATTTTCCTCCCCTTCTGGAATACCCATGACTCGGATATTTTAGCGCTTAAGGTTGTCTGGTATCTCTCTCAGATTTTCTTCAATGTCCTTGATTCTTTTTTCTTTCTTTTTGTCTGCTTAGTTTGGAGATCGTTGAGCTTCCTGGATCTGAAGATCTGTGACTTTTCCTATACCTGGGAAGTTTTCTGCCACTATTTTTTTGAATATGTGTTCAGTAGAATCTCCATTTTCCTCCCCTTCTGGAATACCCATGACTCGGATATTTGAGCGCTTAAGGTTGTCTGGTATCTCTCTCAGATTTTCTTCAATGTCCTTGATTCTTTTTTCTTTCTTTTTGTCTGCTTGTGTTATTTCAAACAGCCCATCTTCAAGTTCAGAGGTTCTCTCTTCAACTTCGACAAGCCTGCTGATTAAACTCTCCGTTGTGTTTTTTATTTCGCTGAATAACTTCTTCAGTTCAGCAAGTTCTGCTACATTTTTTTTCAGGACATTGATTTCTTTGTACATTTCCTCTTTCAGATCCTGTATACTTTTCCTCATTTCATCATGATGTCTAGCTGTGTTTTCTTGTATCTCATTCAGTTTCCTTAGAATTATCACTCGAAATTCCTTGTCAGTCATTTCAAGGGCTTCTTGTTCTATAGGATCTAGAGTTTGAGATTTATTAACTTTTGGTGGTGTACTTTCTTGATTTTTTGTATTTCTGGTATCTTTTTTTTGATGTTTATTCATTGTGGCAGGGGATTTCACAGTCCACCGTTTTGAGACTAATGAATAACTAGGATGTTGCTGTGGTTGCCAATTTCGTATGGCTACCTCCATGGCTGCTCAGTTGGCCTCTAGTGCCTTGTGTGTGTGGTTGCCTCGGGTCTTGGGCTTCTCTGGGGAGCCACCTTTCTGGTTAGCTTGGACTCTGCTGGGCTGGTGGATCACGTACCACAGGGTGTGTGATCTCTGTTGAGCTTTCACTTCCTGTGCAGGACTTCTCCCTGTTCCGTGTGCTCTGGCCCAGGCTGTTGGATCGTGCAGTGGTGACCCCACAGGGTGTGTGGTTTCTCTCTAGTCTCCGCCTCCCTGGCCGCACGTCTCCCCACTCTGTGCGCACTGTGCTGGGCTGGGGCGTGTCTTCTGCACCCCTCGTCTATCAGCTGGGCCTTCAAGACCCTGCTCGGCACCACCTCGCCCAGGAAGTCTACCAGGTTTCTGCTAGGCACAGACGACCGGTCGCTCTGGGTGCCTTTGTAGCACTGTGTAGATCTTTCTCGGGACTTGTTCACCTTTGTATCCCCCCGGTATAAACCGAGTCTAGCACCCGCCTGCAGCCAGCTCTCCGGCAGGTTCAAGCGGACCTGGGAACTCTCCTACCACACTATTACCAACCAGAAATTGGTTAGGCTTTTTTCTGAACTGGTGGCTGCAGAGAAGGCATCTGCCTCCCAGTAACAGGAATTTTACCGGGGGCCAGAGTCCAGGGTGTGGTGGAGTGACAGTCGGCCCCGCCCGTACTTCCTTGCCCTCCCAACACTGGCCGGGGACGCCCCACGCCACCAACCCGCCAGAGAACTGTGGAGGGAGTGGGAGGGGAGGCCGGCCCGCAGGCTCCGGAAAGCCCCGCGCCGGGTCAAGCAAGTGGGAAGGCTCAGTGACGGCCGAGCTGGGCGGAGCTGCCAGCACCTGGAATAACAGAGGCAGCCCTGGGGCGGTGAGTGGCCTGGTGATGCAGGCGTGAGCCGGATGGGCGTCAGCTCCCCGAACAGGGCTGGTCCAGGGGTCACTCACAGGGTTGTGCCAGGTCGGGCGCTCAGTCTCTGCCTCTGGTTTGCCACCTTCCCCGTTCTCGGCCACTGCCGCCTTGGGCTGTTCAGTCGCGGCGCGGCTCGGGCGCTCCCAGGAATCTTCTTTAATGCCGGCCTGAAACCTTGAATCCTGAATAGGGCAGCTGGCCTCCTTCAGCGCGGCCCCGGCCTCCGGGATCCTGTCTGCATCCACAGCAGCCCTGGCGCTGTGTTCCCTGTTTCGAGACTCGCTTTTGCAGCTAAGAAACATTTCTTTTCCTGCTCCACACTTCAAAGCTGTTGCCTGTAAATGAGGCAGCCTCTCCTGCCGAGGGCAAAGTGGCAGTCACCCCCCACGACCGGCCACCATCAGCGGTCCTCCCTTAAGAGATGGCAAGAGGAAGGTCCACAAGTTTCCCGGCTGCCTGAGGCCCAGTGGCCACCTTTTCCACCTCAGCTACTCCGCATCAGCCGCCGCAGCCACCGCCATCTTGAAACCTCCTATCTCAATTCTTTTATGTAGGGAGTTTGGTTTTTGAATGAGCAGTTAAAAAAGAACAGTTTACAGACTATAGAATTACAGTTTTCCTAAGCATTTGCTTACAATAGCCAAATAGCCTTTTGAAATAATACTTTGAATTTGATTCTTGAATGGAATAAAAATGAGTATCAACATAATAATCAGCAGAAATTATCTGTAAAAGCCTTTCAGACAATATCCACTTTTTGCTGACCTTTTTAAATAAAGATGTCTAAAACAAATTGATCCTCACTTTTCATATCATACTGCAAATTTCTAAGAGGAGCTGAAGTTAAAACCCAGTCATCATTTACTCTTACAAACTATAAAATGGCAGAGCCTGGAAGAATTCTGAGATCATATAGTATAACAAACCGTGAAACGGAGGCCTGGTAGGTGAAGTGAGGATGTTTGGATTAGAGTGTACAACAGTGATTTATTTTGTGCCTCTTTCCATTGAATCAAGGATACTCATAGGTTTTCTAATGAAATCAAGTAAGAATGGAAGAAAGATCTATATTTTTGCTTTGCATTATGATGTGGTTTATTAAAAAAAAAAAAAAAAAGGTGGAGAGCTTTTTCCTCTAAGACCAGGAACGAGGCAAGGATACCCACTCTCACCACATCTATTCACCAAAGTACTGGATGTCCTGGCCTGAACAATTAGTCAAGAGAAAGAAATAAAAGACATACAAATTAGAGAGGAGGAAGTCAAATTGTCCCTGTTTACAAGTGACATGATCTTATGTATAGAAAACTCTAAAGACTCCACCAAGAAACTGTTAGGACTATAAACAAATTCTGTAAAGATGGAGAAGATGCAAGATACAAAATCAACATACAAAAGTTAGTAGTGTTTCCATATGCTAAAAGTGAACTATCTGAGAAAGAAATCAAGAAAACAATTTCATTTACAGTAGTTACCAAGAAAAGATAACTATGAATAAATTTAACCAAGGAGGTGAAAGATCTCTACACTGAAATCTATTTTAAAAAAAGGAAAGAAAGAAAGAAAGAAATTGAATGGGCACAAATAAATGGAAAACTATACCATGTTTATGGATTGGAAGAATTAATATTGTTAAAATGTCCATACTACCTAAAGTGATCTACAGATTCAATGTAATACTTACCAAAATACAAATAACATTCTTCACAGACATATAAAAACAATCCTAAAATTTACATTGAACCAGAAAAGACCCCAAATAGCCAAACCAATCATGAGCAAAAAGAACCAAGGTGGAGAGATCACATTACCTGACTTTAAAATATACTATAGAGCGATACTAACCAAAACAGCATGGTACCATAAAAATAGACACATAGACCAATGGAATAGAATAAAGAACACAGAAATAAATCCACATACTTAGAGGTGACTAATTTTTGACAAAGGAGCCAAGAACACACATTTGGGAAAGGTCAGTCTCTTCAAAAAGTGGTGCTGGGAAAAATGGACATCCACATGCAGGAGAATGAAACTTATCTCTCACCATGTACAAAAATCTTTAATCAGTGGATTAAAGACTTAAATGTAAGATCCCAAACTATAAAACTAGTAGGAGAAAACATAAGGGACCCACTTCATGACATTAATCTGGACAAAGATTTTTGGATATGAACTCAAAAGCACAGGCAACAAAAGCAAAAGTAAACAAATGGGATCATACTAAAAAGGTTCTGCACAACAAAGGAAATGATCAGCAGAATGAAGAGACAACCTATAGACTAGGAGAAAATATTTGCAAGCTAGGCACCTGACAGTGGGTTAACATGCAGATTATGTAAGGAACTCAAACCACCCAGTAGCACAAAAATACAAATAATCCAGTTTTAAAATGGGCAAGTGAACTGAGTAGACATTTTTTAAAAGAAGACATACAGATGGTCAATGAGTATATGAAAAAATGCTCAACATTACTAATCATCAAGGAACTGTGAATCAGAACCACCTCAGAATGGCTATTATCAAAAAGACAGAAAATAAATGCTGGTGTGAATATGGAAAAAATGAGATCCGTTATACACTGTTGATTGGAACATAAATTAGCGTAGCCATTATGAGAAACAATGTGGAGTTCTTAAAAAAAAATAGTGTGCTATATAATCCAGCAGTCCCACTACTGGGTATTTATCCAAAGGAAATGGAATCGGTGATGTTGAATAGATATCTGCACTTCTGTGTTTATTGCAGCAGAATTCACAATAGCCAAGATATGGAATCAACCTAAGTGTCCATCAGCAGATGAATGGATAAAGAAAATGTGTGTGTGTGTGTGTGTGCGTGTGCACATACGTATATGCACACACAATGGAATACTAATCGGCTGTAAAAAAAGAAAAGAAAAGAAAAGAAATCCTGTCATTTGCAGCAACACGGATCAACCTGGAGGACGTATGTTAAGTAAAACAGCCAGGCACAGAAAGACAAATACTGCGTGACCTCACTCATTTATGAAATTTTAACAAGCTGATCTCAGAAGTGGAGAGTAGAGTAGTGTTTACCAGAGGCTGGGGAAATGTACTGAGAGGAGGGTGGGATTGGGAGAGATTGGTTGACAGGTTCAGAATTACAGATATATAGGAGGAATAAGTAGTGATGTTCCGTTGCACAGTAGGGGTAATAATATTGTATATTTCAAAATAACTAGAAGAGAGGATTTTTGAATGTTCTTATCACAAAGAAATGATAAATATTTGAGGTGATGGATAAGCATTATTCTAATTTGATCATTACACAACATATACATGTATTGAAATATCACACTGTACCCCATTAATATGTACAATCATTATGTCAATTAAAAATGGGATAAAACTTAAAGTTATGAAAAATTAAAGTTTGATTAATATAAATTTAGGTTAATAAACTATAAATCTATAATAAGAGGGCAACATTTTCATAGAAATGTTTTGTTGTATGTTTCTTACAATAGTAAGATTTTTTAGAACATGTTAAGTGATCTTTTTTTTTTCTTACTATCTCCTGTTCAGGAAAATGCAGCTATGTTGTCAAGTAAGGCTCTTCTTCATTAATAAACAGTGCTCTCAGTGGATCTGATTTATAGTGATGTGTGGTTTTGGGCATATTTCCTATTATTCAAAGAAGTTTTATACATAAATTAATTTATTTCATAATTTAAGGAATAAATCAGTGTTTTAGCTCCCCAATTTCTCCTTATCTAAAAAATTAATAATAAAATGTGATAATAGGCAAAATAAAATTAACAGAAATCTGCACACAAGGCAGTGTAATTGTAATTTTAATTACAACAAAGTCAGTTGTGATTACAATCATGCAACAAAATGATAAAAGAACCCTGATGTGTGTAGTTTTTAAATACAGCCTGTATAAGTTGAATCTTAAGTATTCTTTGGTTTTTTTTTTATCTGACTGATGTTTTAAAATTGGCTACTTGACACTTAGTCATACCTTCTTCCCAAGGCTTTCTTGATGTACTGGCTACCCTGTTATTCCCGTCATCCTTTATATTGACATTTTATAGAATTTAAATATCAGTATAAATTTATATTGAATGGTCATCTAGTAAGTTGGTTTTTGGGGGGAAATAACTGCATAATTAATATCTTATGTTTATATAAATCATCTTTACCTGTCAAATGTAAAGAGTGTGATAACATTTTCTAAACTTTTACTTTTTTTTCCCCTTAATTCTTTAGGTATTTCTTCAAAGCATTTTCTCTTGTGGGAGAAACTCAAGAACGAGAAAGAGTTTTGATACACTTCTCCAACAGATACTTTTATTGTAACCCAGATACCATTGCTTCACAAGGTAATCTGATGGAAATTCTTGAATTTCTTTTTATAACAGTGGTTATTTTTCTTATTATGCAAGTTGCATTTTATCATGGTAAGTATAGATAATTATGCAAAAGAAAATGGAAATCACCTAAGTGTCTCTAATTACCTAGGAAAAACTATTAACACTTTGATTTACTTCCTTCTAGTCTACTTATGAAATATTTAATGTCAAGTTGGAATTATTACAGAGTTTTGTTTTCTGCTTTCTCTTTCATTAGGAGCATTTTCTCATGTCACTAACTTCTCTTTAAAAGCATGGTTTAATGACAGCATGACATTCTTCACCCTTCATTTAATTATTTTTACCTTATTTTCCAAATCCTTAGTATGACAGTGTACTTTCTTTAAATTGCCCATGCTTTGTCACTATGAGATTTTATGTGCAAAGTACATTATAATAAATGAAATGCCATTTTTCTTATTTCTTCTTTTTATGTCTGTGGTCTCTACACTTCTTGATGAAAGTCCATGTATGCTTAGTTTTGCGGTTAGTTTTGGAAGCATTTACAAATCTCACTGGAAGTCTAGTGCTTTTGTTTGATATTAATTATAATAACACCACTGACTTTCATGGATGATTTCAGTGAACTATGAGTTTATGTTTATTGTACTATATTTACAAAGTACTTTAAACTATTTAATTATTGACCTACCTTATGAAGGGAGGTAATTCCTGCAATAAAACAAAATTTTCAGAGCTTGAAGTCAAGCACATTCATTTGCAATTGGGCAATCCTTCATAAACTTAAAAATCGTGGAATAAATCATCACTGAGACTAGATGCACAAGAAATGGTAATTATTTCTTAGCTTCAGTATTGCCAATTAACTGGGATAAGTACGATTGATCACTTGATATTGACTAAGGTCCTCTGTCCCCCAGGCTGTCTACAGTTAGTTTACCATCTGATTATTAAGGTTGTATTTCTATCTGTACATTGATGCTGTTTTGAGTACTATTTATTCACTATCTCTATTACTTTCAGCATTGACTAGAGAATGAAAGGATAGAAAAGGGTTGTTTTTATTTAAACATTCTTGAAATCTAAGATGTTGACATTCCTGAATAAAATAAGAAATACGGATTTGTGCACTCAATTGGCTGTTGATAAGGGTATTTGAAAGTTGGCTGCTGAATTTTTCAAATGCCTTCAGGAATTTGCTTTAAATGCATATAGAATTTGTGATAAAATGGAACTGGAATAAATATTCTTTTAGGCACTTAGTAGCGTCTATTTAGAGGTATTGGTGACAGAAATCACCTTCTGTACTAAAAGGCATACTTTAAAAAACGGCTGTCTTTATAAATTCAGTAATTGGACAAGCCTCTCTGTACAGTTAGCATGAATTAATAAGATTTTTACTACATCTAAAATTGCTAGTCTACTATACTTGGATTGAGAATTAGTCGGGAGAGAATAAGAAGAAGAACTAATTCTGATGTTTGGAAATGAGAAGCTTAACTCTTCATACATTTTCTTTTCCACTATAAAATAAGAAGAAAAAGTGATGTTGTATAAAATGATTCATCTGGTTTGGACAACTTTTTTTTTCCTGAATTTTTAATTTTTTAATCTTTACAGGTTATTTCAGTATTTTACTTTGGTCTGATTCATAGTGTCTTTCACAAAACCATTCAACCTAAATGTTGCCTTTAAAGAATGGCAAGAAAGAGAACTATTTCTGCCTGTATATTTTTAGCCAGATAAATAATTTACAATCAGTAAACAGTGAAAATTTTAAATCTTGGTTTCCTTTAACCTATGTTTTTTTCTCAAACCACTTTCCTCCCAAAAAGTAAAAAAAGTATCAATATTAAATAATTATTTTCATTTTTATATCCCATGTTATAGAAAGTTGAGAAAATATAAATAAAATGATAAAAATTACAATCTTGCTACTCAGAGACAATCTCTTTTAATATAATGGTGTATATTCTTCTAGATGTATTTATATTAAGTGGAATCAAATTGCATATAAAGCATTTTTGATATAATAATTTATTGTGAAATAACTTTCCATTTCAACATGTATACTTGGACAACATTTTTAATGACTTCAACATAACAGAATTGTGTTTTTAGAGTCTCATATTTACTTGTCTCCCAATGTAAGCAGTATTTCTCTGGATGTCCTCATACTTTGTGTAGATTCTTAATTGTTTACTAGCATAAGGCCCTACAAATAGATTTGTGTCAAAGGGCACTGTTTCAAGGCTTTATGTATGTACTGTCAAATTGTCCTCCTGATAGGTAGGAACAATTTACTTTATCAACAGTGGAGGCCACCTCTGTGCATTGAGATTCTTTTTATAATTTATTCTTATCCATTTTCTGTCCCCCCAAACAAATAGGATTAATTGTGCCTAGCACAGGATCATGTTTTCATAGGTTCTTAGTGTATGCTATTTTAATAAGGGGGAAGAGTGCAACAGTAAATAGTGAATTAATGCTTTCTCTCCCTGTCTCTTTCTTTAGATGGAGTCCATTGCCTTACCTGTGCAATGATGCTGCTTAACACTGATCTGCATGGCCATGTAAGTGGAGGTTTGTGAAGCTGTCTTACAGAAATCTAAAACGTCTTAGGCTTGTATTTGTTTCTGTGTCCATACACCTTTATTCTCTGCTTCCCTTTCTCTCATTCTGTACATGGTTCCCATGACAGGTAGATAAACATAAATCTTTTCAAAAAGAAGTAACATTAATTTTACATGCTAGCACAGAGCATAATTTTAAATATATACCATATTGTCATGGTACCTGGAGTTGTTTTAGCAGTGATGTGTGTGTTTTGTGTCTTCTTTCTCCACTAGATGGCAGACAGAGTTTTTATGTGCTTTTGTTTAGTTTTATTTTTTGGTTAGGTATTATGGTTGATATACAATGATGGAAAGAGAATATAAATTAGATCTGAAGATGTCAATTGTCATTTCACTAAATACAGCAGTAAGTCTAAGAACTCATCCTTTTCTGTACTACTCAGCTCACCTAGTCTTTTACTAATTGAAATATCAAAATAACCTAGTTAATTGTTATTACTATTATGAGATGAACTTCTTGAATTTATAATTATACATAAAATTTCACCCTTCATAGAAGTAGAATTTTAGCATTTACTTAAACTCTTTATATTAAAGAAAATGAGAATGTTTTAATTAAATATAAATCAATCTGTATTTACTTAGAACAAAAATTATTTCATAGTCCCAGGTTCATTGATTTTGAAGAGCAAATCAGGTTTCTGTGTAATTAAAGATTATATCATCCCTTGATGTGCTCTAATATAATTTACATTACAATTTTTAAAAGTTACAGTAAAAGAACTAATATGTAGGTATTTGTTCTACTATTCCAAAAGGTCACATAATTCTGTTATTAGAAACTACTGTGCTTCTCTTTTAGGAGAAGCAATATGAAGCTGTTTGGGGCCATTAAGTTGAACTGGATATTAGAATAGAACTGGGGGAAAAAGGATTCCACCATCAGCAATGTGAGGAGATTTAGTGATAGAATCATAATTTTAACACTGTATTCACATATCTCAAAATAATCAACTAGGAGGTTCCTTCTGCAATTTATAAGAGGCAAATTTAGAATAACTTAGTGGCTTGTAGATGCATATAGTGTGTGTCCAGGGATTATACAGACTAAGAATATAAATACTTTCAGGTCTATTCTTGGGTAATAGACCTTTAATATATCACATGGAAATGAAGGTACAACAGCAATTCCTATAGTATGAGTCTTGAAATAAGTATTGGAATCTAGTTTTCATCCAGCTTGTTAAGCGGATGACCAGTCCGTGGGTCGTCCTGACCTGTTTTCCTGTTAGCAGTCAAGCAAGTTTTCACTGCTTTCTTCTCTGCCCATTTTGTGCAAACAGTTGCACTCTGCCTGCTTCTCTCCCTTCCCTTCCCCAATTTCTTAACTAACTTGCCAAAAAAGATTATTTTAAGTGTGCTTGTCTACATATAAGTATAACATTGACTTGAGCCAGTGATTTCCAGTGTGATATACTCTTCACATAAGATATTTTAAGGTCCAATCAACATATGATAGTTGTGTATATAGCATCTGTTGACTGCGAAAATGTGTAATGATGAAAAAAAACAACAATCCTTTAACAATTTACTTCCTATTTAAAGATTGAGTATCTCACAGAACTTCTGTAGAGGTTAGATTTTGGGGGAGTTGTGTCTGTTAAATTCTAGATTGAAGTTTAAAAAGCTCTAATATAGCTTTAATAATACTTTAAAATAAACATGAATCTTATTAATCACAAAAATATGAAATATAGCAGTGAGTAAAGGTGTGAGGTTTATTTTTTATTTAGATAAAAAACTGAGTATGCTTGATATGCAGACAAGCCCACAGGCTCAAACCACAGATCTAGGTCATTTGCTCTCACTCTGTCTTCAGACTTTTGAGGAGTTGTAAGGAGATTGGATAACACATCACACTTCTGTTTGGCAACTGGGATGGAAGAGATGGTTTATATAAAAGATTTTAATATTATCTTGAGTTAGGCCAATCATAGGTATGTTAATTAATGTTAATGGTTATAGTACCAAAGTCACTTATGTAAGAGGGACAAAATTATGAATAACAATAAATCTCTCTATATCATCTCCAGGATCATGTTTTTGGTGATTAGTTGTCAGCTTTGTTTTTAGAAATATGTGCTATATACTTAGGTTGTCTATTATTTAAGTTTCATATATTAGTTTTTAAGTCTTTATTTACAATGCACGCTGTTACAGGTCTGTTGAATGTATAGTAGCTATCATAAGAACTAACCATACAAAAATGTATTTCTCTTATCTTCCTCCTCTGCATTCATTTTAAAACTCAATTTTTCTTCTAGGTGGTAAGTTTTTATCGATAATTCTGGATGTACCTTCTCTTGCATCACGATTGCCTGATTTATTTTTATAGTGTCTGTTTGACGTATCAGCATGGCCCCTGTGAAGTTGAGCTATTCAGAAGATAAAGTGAATTATTTCTCATTATCTGTCCCTTTTCACCTTCTCCTTAATGCTGTACCGCCTAGGCCATGGCCACTCATTACTTTGTCCAATGCCAGAATAATCCTCTTGGGGAGTGAACTAATAAACCATTCCTTTTCTTCTTTACCATTGTGTCATGATAGCAATACAACAGCATGACCTTCCTGAGAAGTGCTGAGACTAGCTTGTCCTCTTGCTTTCACTGGGGGAGGGCTAACTTGGGAGATTAACTTCTTGTGGCTGTTCTTTGTGAATCTTTCCTTTAGTCTAAGAAATGATGCACTGAAAATGCATTGGTATGGCCCTTTGGCCCGCTAATTTTCTTACTAATAAAATGATGGAATGTATACTAATATAATAAATACTTCTAACATATAACTCGGGGTTGGCATGCCCTTCTCCCTTTCTTTTCCTAATTTTTTCTTATTCAACAAGCACTTTCATAGTGTGCTACTCCATCCACATTCTCTGCCGTTTGGGTAAGGATCAGAATGAATGAGACTTGTTCATGGAAGTCAAATCTCATCTCTGATAGTATTGGCTGGGCTGACCGGCATTAGTCAGGTTTAACTGAAGACATGTTAACAGGTAACTGAGGTGCAGAGGTGGAAAAATGCTGGGAAAGTGCTTTAATTTCATATTGGATTATAGTTTAACATCACTAATTAGGCTATTAGGCACAATCTGAAGCATGTGCAATATTTTTGAGGAAAAATTTTTTTGATGCCCCTTAGTACCTTTTTTAAAAAGTGTGGATGATTTATCATTATCTTAGCAATACAGTCTACTTTAATTTCTCTGCAAAGTTAATTCTCTTAGGTTAAATAAATATTTTATAATTGCAGTCACATGGCTAATTTTCTAAGTAATCCATTTTATTTTTAAAATGTCTTTTCATCTACAAAGTATACTATGTATGCAAATTAAACTTCTGTACATAGATAAATTTCTATTAAAATAAACTTTTAAGTTTATTTTTCTTTTCTTTTTCTTCGCCAGAACTAAGTTGTGTTGGGTATTGCTTGAACTATCAAGAGGGGAAAATTGAAAATCTTTTTTTGTTTGTTCGTTTAAACCTTGTATTTTATTGAAAATGGTATGAATAAAAGGATTTGACACGTTAGAATAAAATTTGGTTTATTATCAGTAGCAGAATAAATTCAAACCTACTCCTTTTCTGGACTAATCTCCCAGTGTGTTCTGTCAGGATTCAGTCATCCTGGCAGGATTATTGCCCAGCCTGAAGACAGGTGGCAGGGGCGGCATGACAGCAGGCAGGAACTGCTCTCCACGGCCGGCATTCTGAGGTGGTAGGACATTTTAGGCAAGGAACTGAGTTGCAATGAAGAGTGAGATCAATAGGAGTACCGTCAGTTGGCCATTTCACAATTAGAAAGCCACAAGAGAGACGCAAGTCTGTGGGTGACCAAGGTCAGCCCATACTCAGAGGCACTAGCCAAGGCATTATTTTTAATCAGGGTTTTGTGACAAAATTTACGTTTTAACCTTGTGGCTTGAGGTTTCAGTAGCAATTGTATCCTGTGTTCTCTGCTTTTCTGTGCAGTGGTATAAGAAGCAAGGGTGGGGCTATGCTGGAGAGGAGCTCTGCCTGGCTGGGGCTTCTGCAGATCCTTCGTCCTCAGGCTGCTCAGGGTAGCTGAGTACTACCCACTGGAGTTTTGAGGTTATGTATGAGGCTGGACCTTAATGTTTTTTTTTTTTGTTTCTTGCTGTTGGGTTATAAATTTGATAAGGGGTAAAACCATGGCTAGAACACCATACTGGTAGAGAGAAGAAAGAAAGAAAGGAATAAAGTGTAGGTTTTGTAACACGATAATGTTAAAAAGATATCTGGAGTTCAGTTTGAGATAGGTCATAGGAATTCTTCTCCCCCCCTCCCCCCCGCCCAATCTGTAAACTGAATTCTTGGATTGGCTCTTTAGGAGCCTAGAATTTTATGTGATATATAAATATTTGGTTTATTAGTAGTAGAAAATGAGTATGATAAAAAAAAATGATTGAAGAAATTTAATGCTTTTACTTCTTCATATTGTGCTATTTTATGTTTCTACCCTCAAAAGTACCACAAACTTTCGTGAGGTTGATGAACCATATGTAGTTAATATCCTCAGGAAGTCTGTGTGTCTGTAATTATCATTATTGTGACTGGCAGCCGCAGTAAGTACATTTTGCTTGCCACCCTCCCTTCTCCCTGCAGCTGTCTGCCCTGTGGATACCTCTTCTGTCTGTGTTGCCCGACATCCTTGGTGCCCTCTGCCATGAAAGCTGCCTTTGGCATTTATTTTTCTCCCTGAGCTTTACCCTGCTGTAGATTTCAGCCATGGTCTTAATTTCTATTCAGCCAGCACTGCCTTCTTCTCTAGGAATCCTCTTCTCTACCTCCTTGGTGCTATGTCTTTCTTTTTGCCTGATTGGGAGCTCCCTAACCCCCATTGCTTTGACCATGCTGTTATCTCTTGCAGTTTCTCAGTAATACTGAAAGTTCACGGAAGCATCAGACCCAGATCTCAGAGTTGCTGAGGGTTTCTAGTGGGGCATGACACTCATTTTCACTGTTACTGTTTCTATGGCCAGAGTGAGTATTTATGGGATAGCCTGAGAACCTAAGCATCAGCAGTGGAAATGTTTTTATAGAAAAATATCATGATTTAAAATTTTTTAATTTTAAAGTGACCTTTAGAGTGCAATTCATTATCATATTGGCAACCATCTAGATTTTCACAGGAATCCTTATTTAAGTGTGTGAAAATTTACTCAAGGTTGACTTCGTTGGATTCTGTGACCCCTCAAATGAAAACCTTCTTTCTATTTTCTCTTCCTCATTGTCCTGTCTCCCCCCACCCCCTTCTTCACCATTTTTTTTGTGTGTTGTTTTTTTTTTTTTGGTAGTTCCTTCCATTTTCTTAGAACAGGTTCACATGTGGAAAATACATCAGGGTAGCTTTAATTAGTTGAGTCAATGGGGCTCATTTAGGGACCTCAGATTATCTCATTTGTGTATTATTCGGTCACTATGTACCTTTTCCTTCTCACCATTGTGAGCTGTTCATATTTGCACAGTACATTAGTGGAAAGTGGTAAAGGAAAGCAGGTTAAGTCAGTTGAGTCAGTTTTGCTCCTCACTTCCTGCAGGTGGTTTGGGAGGAGTGAGGATAAGGAAGGAGGGTATTGAAACCTCTGACTCTTAACCTCTAATCCTGTTGCTTAATTTAATGCCTGTCCTATGACAATCAAGTTAAAAGTACAGTTTAGTCATTGCAATTTGATAATGAGTTTAGTGTGTTTTTCTTTATCTTCTTAAATTTTAGAGGAAATACTTTCTGTGAAATACTGATAGAATCTGCAGTTATACTACTTCTCAAACTTTTTGGTCTTGGAGTGTCTTTATACTCTTAAATTCTTGAGGACCTCCAAAAATTTTGTTTATATATATGAATATTTACCACATTGGAAACTAAAACTGTTAAAATTTAAAAATATTTATTAAATTATTTAAAACCCATTCAGTGAATAACATACTTTTTCTGAACAATAACTACACTTTTCCAAATGGAAAAAAAAAAAACTGTGAAAAGAATAGCATTTAAAATTTTTTGTAAATCTTTTAAATATTTGGCTTAATAGAAGATAACCAGATTCTCATAGCTGCTTTTGCATTTAGTCTATTGTAATGTATCACAAGTCATGTAGCTTCTAGAAAACTCCACTAGTATACTCATAAGAGAATGAGAGTGAAAAATTAAATGTTTTTAGTATTATTATAAAAATAGGTTTGATCTCATGGACATCTGAAACGGGATCCCTGAACCGCACTTTCAGAATTATTGCACTTTAAATTATCTCTGTGATTGGGGTTTATTAAAGAGCATATTTAATATCACAGCTCTAACTTCTGGTTTGAAAATTTACGCAGGATCCTGCCTTGCAGTCATGCATATCCCAAAATAGCCACCTGAGGGCAGCATGACACAGTCAGACTTACTCGATAGTGAAGCATGCAATACAAAAGCAAAACGGGAGCTTTTAGAGCTACATAGCTGAAGTAATTACCAGCTCAGTCGTATGCTTTTCTATCATTTGTTGTAACATGTTGGAGGAGGTGGATTTGTCATGTGGGAGGGTATGCCTGCTGTGTTTTTAATATCTCAAGATTTATGAAGCCAGATTTTACCGATGGATGATAAGAGCTCTTTGTTTCTCCGAAAGCATGTTTTCCATGAAGCTTCCAGACCCTACAGTATTAAAAATGAAGAATTTTAGGACCATTTTGCCTAATTCTAAGTCAGAGTGTATGTTGTGATTTGCCTTCCTAGTGAATACCTAATTGAGACAGGTTCCCGTATTAGCTCCCTGCAGAACTGAGTTTAAATTAGGCCTTGTTTGGAGCTTTGCAGAAGGTTCCATTCCCTGGATTGCCAGGGAAGACATGTTCAGAGCAAAGACTTAATCACACTTGTGCTGAGTTTTAGACTGGAGCTTGTATGGTTTCTAGGTACCCCTGCTGAGAATAAAATCTCTCCATCTAAACTTCCCCCTTGGCTCTCATTACTACAACAGAATTTGGGAGATGGTTCTCTACTGGGGTGGGAAAAAAATGCTTTAATTTTAACAAAGGGAAAGCCTGAAATTAAAGGACTGAATACATCAGAGTGCTTAATCTGTTTGCATGCTTGCTTATGATGTTGTCCTCAATATCAATACTACTTCCTTCCGGTTTTCTTTTAGATCAGGGGTGGGCAAAGTATGACCCATAGGCAAAATCCAGCTGGGGCCTGTCTTTATAAATAAAGCTTTATTGGAACACAGCCACACCCATTTGCTTACACCGTCACACTGCAGTGACAGTGTTGAATAGTTGTAACAGAGATTCTATGGGCTGCAAAGTCTAAAATATTTACTCTCTGGTTCTTTACAGAAATTTACAGAATCTGTCTGTTTAAGACTCTTGTCCTTAGTCCATAAAACAGTCTATAGTTTGGATACTCTCTCCCCCAAACACAGGAGGATGAGATTGAATTGAAGATAATCTCTTTACTTAAAATTCTAAATAGGAATGTATTTAAAACATATCCAAGTTAAATTTTTCAGAAATGATAAATTCATCAAAGAATTTCCCTCTAAAAGACATGTGTGTTTAAAAGAAAGCAAATGGAGAAAACAGCTCTTTCTTATTATTTGAAAAAGGTGGTATAATCAATGCAGAGAATAGTTTTTAATTTATCTGGGGATGTGAACCCCCACAGGGTGTTTTGACTTCTTGGTTAATATTTTCTCTCATTAAGGATAATAACTTAATTAGCTAAATATTCAAGATTGGGGTATGCCCGGTAGTTGGGGGGTTGAATAGAATTCTTATTTTTTGTGGATTCTCCATATGTATGTCATCTTTTTAGGTTTGATTAAAATGCCTCCTGATTTCAAAGATAATGATACAGAGACTTATATTCAGTAGCATCTCAGATTTGATTAGAAATGTTGCAGTTATTTCCAGGGACCATTTCTACACCTCTCAGTGCATTAAGGAGGCCTTTTCAAGTCTCCATACTGTATTGATTTAATGGGATGGAATTCACAGTATGAAAAGGTACTTTTTTTGGCTTGCACCTGCCAGCATTTGTTTCGGTGCAGGCCTCCTTTTATTCAAAGTTTTGAATCAATTTGGGAAGAAAATAGATAGAACCATGGCAGTGCATGCTTGAGATATGAAATCAATGATTAGAGATGATTTTATTCAATGGACAGTGTTTGCCTGAATAATAGTATTTCAAAATAATCAATCCAGCTTGGTATGACAAGAAGAGAAAAGCTAGGCATCTATAAGGAGTGTTTCTTGATGAGAAATACTTCCTTCATTTTACTTTTACTCCCTGTTAAAATGGTATAAAAGTCTGGGGGGAAGAGAGGTAGTTAAATAAGTGCATGTGTCAGTAAGAAACAAAGTGGGCTGATCTGACCCTTCCTTTTTTGTTCTTTAACTAGAAGAATTACCAGTGAGTCAGAGGAGGACAATAAAAGAAAGATATAAACAATTTCAACTAATTAACTATTCAAGAAATTGGTGGACATCTTTAACCCATAGAAAGCCACGTATCTTGATTTTCTTTATTCCCTACATTGGTAAGATGAATTGAGACACAGTGTGTTGGGTGGTACTAAACCTTACAGTGTGGGTTCCAAGTATTTGAATTGGCTTTTGTCGCTCTGCATTTATATATTTCTTTCCCTGCCTGGTTGCTATTTTCCTAATTGCTGTTTCAAAGTCCATGTAAGTCAAATTGATAAATTCATACCAATGTAGGTAATGGGATGGTCACTGCTGAAAGTATACAAGAGACAATGCCAAATAAGCAATTAAAGTAAATCTGAATTTAGAATGAAGCATAGTTTTATAAACCAAAACAACTCCATGGACTTTACTGTTGTTTTAAAATGTTATAAAACATGACAGTTGTTGTTACTTAAATGATAAAAGTTTTATTTACATCTCACCATAGAAATTCATGGTGTCCTGAAAAAGCATTTTTGTCTCAGTAGTCTTTAAACGTCTTGTTCATGAATCTCCCAAAAGAATTTTGAAATGATTAGTATCCCTTCTTCCGGTTTAATGTAGAGATGGAAAGGGTGTGATGCCTTTCCTCACCCATAGTAAGGGTCACGGCTGGCACCCCTATAAAAAAAAAGCCAGGTTAACAAGAGAAAATCATAATAGATGTATTTAATCAGTTTTATGTGACACAGGAGGCTTCAGAAATGAAAACTCAAGACTTGGGGGAAACTGTTTTTATGCTTAGATTAGATGAAGAATGTACAGCCATGTAGAAATGTGATTGGACAAAAAGGGAATGATCTAATGGTAAGAGATGGAGTGGGGAAACCCAGCAAGGCCTGTCTGTCCAGATTCTTCTTGGCCTTTTGTGTAGCATTCTTTCCTCACATGTATAATGCAGGACCTTTTCTGGAAAGAAGGTCTTATGGCCTATTGGATAAGGTAGGTCAGAGAATTTCTTTATGACCAGTGCCTACATAGAAAGGTGGGGAAGGTTAGAGTAATATTTCTAGTTTTCGTGACCTGCCTTGGGGAAGAGGAATTCTAGTTTCTATAGCCTGCCTTTAGGAAGAGGGGGAAGCAGGAGAAAGAAGAGCAGGAGAAAGTCAGAAAGACTTTGCTTCTGAAACCCTTCCAGTGTTTTTCCAGTGTCCTTCAGTTCGGAGTCTTAGCATATCAAAGCACCATACTTTGGGGTATTGTTTTCTGAGCCCCAACAAAGTTGTCATCTAAACTTTTATCCTAAGTTTAAGAAATTGCAAAAGGTATGATTTTTGATGGTGGGTATTAACTATTGACATTAAAAATGGTCTTTCATTAGCCTCTAAATATCATAGTGAGGGAGAAGCATTTCAGAATGGCAGAGTAAGGACTCGTGAAATCCACTCCTCAAAAAAAAAATGGAAACACTGGAAAAAATTGTTAAAATCAACATTTCGAGAACATCGGAAATTAACCAAAGTCTTGCAACAACCTAAAGTGTTTATTCAAGGGGAAAAAAAAAAAAAAGAAAAGAAAAACAATCAACACCTGAATCTCAGTAGAACAGCAAGCTTTGTGGTGTTTTTACTTGCCTTATTACCATTCCCCTCTCCCAAGCTCTGCAATAAGTAACCTTGAAAACCAACAGCCTAACAAATTACAGTAACTATGAAAAGAAGCCTAGTGTCCACTGGGCAGTTTGGAGCTCCCCAAAGGCCCCATCCCCGGAGAACTGTCATTATTGTACTTGTGTGGTAGCTCCCTGGAAAGCCTTCAGTTGTGGGGCCTGCCCTTCTTTGCCCTCATTCGGCATTCATTCAGTGCAAACAGGCTCTTCACCCAGGGCCTGTGGCAGCTGTTGAACATCAGTGCTGCTGAGGTGGTCGTAAAAGTTGTGGCAAACAAGAGGTTGACAAGCTGGGAAATAAAACATACAAAGGGAGCTTTGGCGAACTCTGACATATTCTTGGGAATCTAGGCCTTGTGTGCATGCCCAAGAAAGAGCTGAGAAGGCCCTAACATTTCGCCTCTGGCTGATCTTGTGATTCTGCAAGAGCAGGAAGCAAAGGCTAAGACAGTTGTAAACTTCCTCCTGGATCATTGAGGGCATGCTTCAACATGCACACAAAGCTCCTTGAGAAAGTCTGCATTCTTTTCTTTATGTGGCCACTGAAGTTTCTTCTCAGCTCAGTAGTCAGCTACTGATTGAACAGAGATGGCCTTAAATGTGAGGAATTCAGGAAAAGCCACTAAATAAGCAATTCAGTGACAACAGATGCCTGGGAGAGAGAGGAATCTTATTGAATGAGTTGGTACGCTATTTTTAAAATCTCTAGTTTCAACAACAAATTACGAGACTTGCAAAGAAACAGGAAGGTATGACCCATACATAGGAAAAGGTAGCAGTCAATGGAAACGGTCCCTGTGGAATGCCAGACATTGGTCTTAAAGAGATTTTTAAAATGGATTTAAAACATCCAACTATGTACAAGAGACACACTTTAGGTTCAAAGACAAATAGGTTGAAATTAAAGAAATGGAAAAAAATGTTCCACGTAAATCCATAACTGACCAGTAACTGAAAGACATCTGGTGTGGCTATAGATATCAACAAAATAGACATTAAGACAAAAATTTTTACTAGAGATGAAGGACATTTTATCATGTTAAAAGGGTCAGTCCATCAAGAAGATTATATAACAGTTCTAATCAAAATAGGCATCTGTAATATTGTGATAAAATAAGAAATATGTATTTGGTCTCTTCTGGTTTCTGACATAGAGCCCCTAAAACCCATGTGAACAGGGGTGCTGGGAGAATCTTTTTTTCTAATATTTGGTCTTTGACCCCAATTTGTGGCACAGAGCTCCTAAGACCTTTGTAATTTCCTGAGTGATAGGAGGAGCTTCTGACACAGAGCTCCTAAATCCCTTGGTATTTCTTGGGTGATAAGAGCATCTTTTATTCTAATAAGGCCGCTCTTGGTGGGTTCCTGCATAGCCTCAGGATGAGGGCTGGTTGTCAGGGCATGTGATTAGAGGGTTAGAATTTTTATCCCCTCACATCCTATCTTTGGGGAGGTGAAAGGGACTGAAGGTTGAGTTGATACCAGGGGCCCATTATTTAATCAATCATCCCTACATAATGATGCCTTCATAAAAATCCAAATGGACAGGGTTCAGAGAGCTTCTGGGTTGGCAAACATATCCACATGCTGGGAGTGTGGGCACCCTGACTCCACAGACACAGGAGCCATTGCACTCAGATCCTTCCAGATCTCACCTTATGTATCTTCATCTGGCTGTTCATGTGTATCCTCTGTAATATTCTTTAGAATAAAGGGGTAAAACTAAGTGTTTCCCAGAGTTCTGTGAGTCATCCTAGCAAATTTATGGAACCCAAGGAAGGGGTTGTGGTAATTCCCATTTATATAGCCCGTTCGTCAGAAGTATAGATGGCAACCTACTACTTGAGATTGGCATCTGAAGTGGGGGCCAGTCTTGTGGAACTGAGTCCTCAACCTGTGAGATCTGATGCTATCTCCAGGTACATAGTGTCAGAATTGAATTATGGGACATTTCAGTTTGTGTTCGCTGGAGAATTGGCTGTATGGGGAGAAATCCCCACACATTTTAGTGACCAGAGATGAAGTAGTGAGTGTTGAGTGGTACCTAAGAGTAGGAAAGAAGTTTGGTTTTCCCCTGAGAGAACATGAGACAGCCATGAAATATGTGAATAAGCAACTGACAGAAACGAAGGGACGAATAGACAATTCAACAGTAATAGTTTGAGATATCAATATCCCACTGTCAGTAATGCTTAGAACAAACACAGAATATCAACAAGGAAATAGAAGATTTGAACAACACTAGAAACCAACTAGATCTAACAAATGTCTATAGAACACTCCACACAAATTACTAAAATCAGTAATGAAGGAGGGGACATTACTATCAACCTTATAGAAATAAAAAGGATTATAAGAGATTGCTATCAACAATTGTATGTCAACAAATTAGATAACCTAGATGAAATGGACAACTTTCTAGAAAGAGAAAACCCACGGAAACTCAAAGAGAAATAAAAATCTGAATAGACCTTTATCAAGTAGAGAGTTTAACCTGGTTTTCAAAGAAACTCCCCCATAGAAAAGCCCAAGATCAGATGGCTTCACTCGTTGATTGCACCAAATATTTGAAGAAGTTTTGACATCAATCCTTCACAAATTCTTCAGAAAAAATAAAAGAGGAAGGAATATTTCCCAAGCCATTCTGCAAGGGTAGGATTATCCTGAGACCGAAACCAGACAAAACATCATAAGAAAACTAGTATTTCTTGTTTAAAATGGGGGGGAAAAAAAGGCAAACCTAATTCAACAACATGTATGAGTAAAAAGGATTATATGTAATGACCAAGTGAGATTTATTTCAGGAATGCAAGGTTTGTTCAACATATGAATGGAATCAAGAAGAAAAGTCACATGATCATCTCAGTAGAAACATAGAAAGCATTTGACAAAATCTAACAACTTTTCATTTAAAAAACAAACTTAATAAACTAGGAATAAAAGGGAATGTCCTCAACCTGAAAAGAGCAACTATGTGAAAATTCTCAGCTAACATCATACTTAGTGGTGAAAGACGGAAGCTTTCTCCCTAGGTTAAGACCAAGACATGGATGTCCACTCTTGCCCCTTCTATACAACATTATACTGAAGGTTCTAGTCAGGGCAATTATGCAAGAAAAAGAAATAGAAGAAATCAAGATTAGAAAGGAATAAGTACAATAATCTTCATTTGCAGAAGAACTGATCTTGTATGTAGAGAATCCTAAGGACTCTACAAAAGAAAAAAAAATTATTAGAACTAAACGAGTTCAGCAAACCTACAGAATACATGTTGAGTATACAAAAATCAATTGTATTTCTGTATGCTGGCAATGAACCATAAAAACAAAATTAATTTTGTTTACATTAGCATCAAAAAGACTAAGATACTAAAGAATAAATTTAACAAAATAAGTTCAAGTGAAACTACAAAATGTTATTGAAAGAAACTAAAATAAGTGGAAAGATATCCCGTAGTCATGGATTGGAACACTTTATTTTTAAGATGGCAATACTCTCCAAACTGATCTTCAGATTCCAACACAATCACTGTCAAAATCCCAGGTGGCTAGTTTTTGTTTCTTTGTTTGTTTGTTTGTTTTTTGCAGAGATGGATGAACTAATCCTGAGTTTCATATGAAATGTAAAGGACCCAGAATAGTCAAAACAACCTAGAGGAAGAGAAACAAATTGGAGGACTCACACTTCTCAATTTCAAAACTTACTACAAAACATTGCTGCAAGAAATTAAAGAAGATACAAATAAATGCAATGGATTCATGGATTGGAAGACTTAATATTGTTAAAATGTTCATAGTACCCAAAGCAATCTACGCATTCAACACAATCCCTATGAAGATGCCAACAGCATTTTTTGCAGGGATAGAAAAACTAAAATTTATATGAGATCTCAAAGGACCTTGAATAGCCAAAATGATTTTGAAAAAGAAGAGCAAAGTTGGAGACTTCACACTTCCTTGTTTCAAATGTTTTACAAAACTACAGTAGACAAAACAGTGTGATACTGGCATAAAGACAGACATATGGAACAGAATACACAGCCCAGAAATAAACCCTTAAATAATCTTCAACAAGGGTGCCAAGACCACTCAATGGGGAAAAGACAGTCTCTTCAACAAATGGTTTTGGGAAAACTGAATATCCACATGCAGGGAGGAATTTGGACCTTTACACAATATACAAAAATTAACTCAAAATGGATTAAAGACCTAAATATAAGGTCTGAAACTATAATAACTCCACAACAAGAAATCAAATAACCTGATTAAAAAAGGAGCAAAGGACTTGAGTAGACATTTCTCCAAAGATGATACACAAATGGCCACAATATGAAGACATACTCAACATTCACTAATCAGAGAAATGCAAATCAAAATTATGGTGAGATACCACCTTACACCCATTAGGATGGCTACTATCAGAAAACACTGTTGGTGAGGAAGTGGAGAAATTGGAACTCTTGTGCACTGTTGGAAGGATTGTAAAATGATGCAACCACTATGGAAAACAGTATGGGGGTTCTCAAAAAATTAGAAATAGAACTACCATAGGATCAAGCCATCCCATATTGGACATATATAAAAAATATTTGAAAGCAGGGTGTTAAAGAGATATTTGCACACCCAACACTAGCCTAGAGGTGGAAGCAGACCAAATGTCTTTCCACAGGTGAATGGATAAACAAAATGTGGTATATATATATGTAATGGAATATTTGTTCAGCCTTAAAAAGGAAGGAAATTCTGTCACATGCTACAACATGGATGAACCTTGAAGGCATTATGCTAAGTGAAATAAGCCAGTCACAAAAAGAAAAACGCTATGGGGATACCTCAAAAAGTTCATGGAAAAATAGAATTAAAAGATAAGAGTCTTTCCATGTACTATTTTAAAGAACCCTTGTATGTGATTCCACTTATATGAGGTAAGTAAAGTTGTTAAATTCATACAAACAGAAAGTGGAATGGTGGTTACAAGGGGTTGCAGTGAGGGGGGGGAGGAAGTTGTTTAATGGGTATAGAGTTTCATTTTTGCAAGATGAAAAAGTTCTGGAAATCTGTTTCACAATCATATGAATATAATATGAAACACTACTGAACTGTATGCTTAAAATGGTTTAGATGGTAAATTTTATGTTTTATATTTTTTACAATAAAAAATTCAAAAACAAAAAAATCTTACTGCAAAGTTACAGTAATCAAGAGAAGTTATACTGGCATAAAACTAGATAGATATAGACCAATGCGGTAGAATCGAGTATCTAAAAAGAAACCCTTACATTTATGGTCAGTTGATATTTAACAAGGGTCCCAAGACAATTTGGTAGGGTAAAGAATAGTCTTTTCAATAAAAGGTGCTGTAACAACTAGAGATGTAAAAGAATGAAGTTGAATTTCCACTTCATCTCATATACAAGAATTACCTTAAAAATGGATCAGATATCTAAATGTTATAAATATCTGTGTTAGAAAGCACAGGAGTAAATATTTGTGATGTCGGATTAGGCAATGATTTCTTAGATGTGACATAAAAAGCACAAGTAACAAAAGAAAAACATAGATAAATTGGATTTCATCTAATTAGAAACATTTTGGGTTTCAAAGGATACCATCAGGAAAGTGAAAGAAAAGAGAAATGACACCCTCAGGATGGGAGAAAATATTTACAAAGTACATATCTGAGAAACATGTATTCAGAATACATAAAAAATTCTTACAAGTGAATGATAAAAATACAAATATTCCAATAAGAAAAGGGAATAGAATTTTAATAAGCAAATGGCTGATAAGCATATGAAAAGAGCTGAGCATCATTAGTCATTAGATAAATGTACTTCAAAACCACAGGATACCAGTTTATACCCATAAGGATGGCTAAAATAGAAAGGACAGATGATAAGTGTTGGTGAGTTTGCAGAGAAATCGGAACCCTCATACACTGCTAGCAGGAAGGTGAAATGGTGCAGCCAGTTTGAAAAACAGTCTGGTGGTTCCTCAAATGGATGAACATAGAGTTACCATGGAACCCAGCAATCCCAATCCTAAGTATAATATACCTAGGATGAATAAAAACATGTCCACACAAAAACTTGTACATGAATATTTATAACAGTATTATTTATAATAGCCAAAAAGCTGAAGCAGTCCAAATGTCTAGCAGTTTATGAATGTAAAATTTGGTATATCCATACAACAGAATGTTATTTAGCAATAAAAAGATATTAAGTCATCATGTTACAGCATGGACAAACCTTGAAAGCATTATGCTAAGTAAAAGAAGCCAGCTATAAAAGGCCACATTTTATATGATTCCATTTAATGAAATGTCCTGAATAGGCAAATTCACGTAAATTAGATTAGTGGTTGCCAGGTGATGGCTGGTAGGGATGGTGGGAGAAATTTGGGGCGAGATTGCTAGTGAGTGTTGTTTGTTTTTTGGGGGGAGGTTATGAGAATGTTCTGGATTTAGATAGTGGTGATGGCTGCTTTCCTTTATCCATATACTAAAAATCGCTGAAATACATAGTTCAGAAGGGTGAATATTATATGAATTATATTTAAATAAATCTGGTATTTTAAAAATGTTATAGTGAGTTGGCACTCCATCATAAAACAAAATCAACACACTCATTTTTAAGAGATATTTTATTTCATTTCCTTTTCTCTATTTTTAGTCTACTTTTACATAAAAGTTTCTTATGTAGTATGTTTTTATGCTTGGAAGGTTTTTTTTTTTAATCATTATTCAGTTCTTATTGCCAATAAAAAACTATATAAATTGAAGTGAAAGTTTTAGTTCTTATAAGATTTCAAGTGTTAAAATTTTTCTGTAATTTTTTTTCTTAAATGATTTCTGTGTAATAATTATTAATAACAAACAATTGATTAAAAATGATAGGGTTACAAGTATTTCAATTTCCCAGGTCACGTATCAAAAACTACTTCTGGTGATTAACTAATGATTAAATTGGGTCCTCTCTTAATTTTCTTAAAAGCAGATAATTGGAAACCAACTGACTTGGAAAAGAATTTGTTATCTGTCATTATTTATTCATCTTCTCAAATCCTTGGAACATGTCCAAGAAGGCCTTACCAAGTCATATCAAAATGACTATCGATTGTACTTGTTACTTTTTACCTTAAGGCACCTTGTTTGACCTGATATCCTTGAAATGGATTGGGAAAATTGAGTTAGTCTTTTTCAGTATACCGTTAGAAAACAGTCTTTTTTGTTGATTTCCTTTCTGTGCTTTTAATAAATTTTCATCAAAACTTTGAAACTGCAGATTTGTTTAATTTATGGGAAATATTTACCAAGTAAGTCGGTTGGCAAAGCCAGTTTTCATTGTCAAACCATTCATCCAGTCTTTCATGTAAAGTCTGACTGCAACCTCTTTGCTGGTGGAAGAGGCAAGATAGTTAACAAAAAAATTTAGCACTTTTACTATAAATATTTAAATAGCATGGGTGGAACAAATTGTTTCACTTTGTAAAACAGGAGAAGGGCAGCTGTGCAAGGGGAGGTGGGACGCAATTACTCTTAAGTCACATGGGGTATGTTCTTAAGCAGATCTGTGCTTTTGTGCATTCTTTTAAAGTCATTATCTCTAGGACTATGCTGTCTCATTTTGAATACTGCTGCTGTACACTACTCTTAGTTGTTAATGAATGACTACAATAGGCTTGGAAAGTATACATTTATTAGTAAGAATATTGCATACAGGTATATTAATATGTTGGTACACTTCATATTCCCTTGGACCACATTTGCCAGAGACATCATGTCAGTGCCACTTGTCTGTGTTCTACATCCCTCTCCTGCACTCGTGACAGATTTCTCTTGGTGTCCATACTGAACCTCAGAAGCCTTCACAACCGGCACCTTCTACTAGTTGATTAGAGCTGGCATAGAAGGTGATTCTCTGTGAGAACAATTGTATTAGTGTTCTTAGTCAGCATGTTTATATCTTTTCTTTTTGAAGTTTAGATTTTCTAATTACATTTTATTAATGTGATTTTCTGTGGTTAAACTTTATGATCCTTAAATCAGCTTGGGAACGTGTGCTGGGAGACAGTTCTCCAAGGGGGGTCTCACTTTTCCGTACATTTTGTGAACAGAGGCTTTGGTTGCCTTTGTTCTTGTGTAATCCTTTCAAAATTATTTCTATAGTGAGCAGCTTTGGAAGATATAGTGACTTTCAGAGCAATGGTCAGGTTTCATGGCCGCCTTGGAAGATAAAGCTGGTGTCTGCCTCTAGAGCAAAGGGGTAGGCATACTTAACGGCCCATTATCACAGATTCAGTTCCTGAAGCTTAGGGTTTCTCTCCTGCAGTGTAACCCACTGCCTTTAAAGGTGGCATCTGGCCTTATTCAAGTTACTCTCTGAGAACTGGGACTCAGAACTGGAGCAAGTTAACACTGATGTTCTGAGTACTCTTACCATCATGAGTAACAAATTCTTGTGCCTCTGAACGTGGAGTCTTATTTCCTTTGTCAGCATCGATGAAATTGTGATAGGCTAATTTGTTAGTGTGAAAGTCGGGTAAATCTCAGATCCTTCCCAGCTCTTGACAATATGTAGGAGATATAAGTAGCTATCAGAGTTTAGCTCAGAAATATCATTTTTATCCATTTTTTTATTAAAAGCTACATTATATATTATTATAAAAACATAGCATAGATTTTTCAGATTTCTTTCCTAGATGAAAAAATAAGAGTTCGGTATAATTTTGCTATTTATATTTAATGACAGTTTTAAAAATGTAATAATAATCCATCTGTTTTTCTTATGCATTAAAGTTGTATTATATATGTATGTATATATACACATGTGTATGTATATATAAATTCATGTTTTCAAAAACAAAGTCAGGTCCTGCTCTGCTTAATCATATACTTAAGAATTAATCTTAATTCTGAATTGTCATTGTGATGTATCCTTTGCCTCTATTCCAGAATATTGGGAAGAAGATGACCTGCCAGGAGTTCATTGCAAATCTCCAAGGAGTAAATGAGGGTGTTGATTTCTCCAAGGATCTGCTGAAAGTAAGCACTGAACTACTGATTTTTAAAATATGCTTATGTTTATATTTACTGCTTACTTCTTAATCCAAAATAGGCTAAGGATTACTTAAGTATTTTGCTTTTAGCTTTTCGTTTTATTGGTGATGTTTCTATTGGGCCTTCTCCTTGATGCTTTAGACTGCAAAGTGTCCTTAAATTAATAATTTTTAAATGTTTATATCATAATCAATAATACTGAGATGATAAGTAGATTTGGAGTGGTTGGTGATACAAATAGTAAGTGGGCAGTTTTTGTTTGATTTATTTGTAAGCAGACTGTCAGAACTTGAGAAAGGTCACAAAGGTGTATTCACTGTGGAAACAAAAAAGCATTTGCCAAGTATAATGGAAGTAGTTTTGACTGTGTTCAGATCCTAGTCACAGAGCCATTCAGATTGTCTCTGGAAATAGATTGAATTGAATTCTGAGTAATTGCAGAATGCTTGAATTATTTGCACTTGGCTTTGTTATTGGTAACAATCAGCATGTTTTTATCCATCATCAGATTGTTTTCAAGAAGACAGCAAAATCAACTTTGGAATTCATAATTCTATAGCATTATAAATGAGATGTGCATTAGATCAAAAAAATAATGATTGACAATGGATACAAATATTTTAGAAGTTGTAGGGCAAGATGTGTACGTTGAGAATGTGATCTTTACAGATTTTTATTTGATTCTAGCCTACTTTTTAAAACTTAGTACACATATAGGTTTATTTTAGAATCAGTTCCTTTGAAGGAATTTGCTAAGAAAGGTGACACATTTGAATCATGCTAGATATGGAAATGTACCTGTTGAAAGACAAGTGCTTTATTAGGTTTTATGTAATTTTAAAATTATATAGAGTTCTGCCAGGTTTAGAAAGATGTATATACTATGGAAAATGAAAGAAGGCATTGCAATATAGTATTATTGATTCTAAGTCTTACTGACTTTAATTGCAGCTCGTTAAAAAATACATTATGAAGAAAAACCAGAAGAAAAGTAGCTTCAGTTTTCTGTATATAGAAGGTATTTTTTAGGGTTTGTTTTGTTTTGTTTTGTTTTTAATAGAGCAAATGGTGCCTTTTCTGAAGGTATGATTCCAAATGGGAATGAGAAATAAAAGGTGCAGGTTTGTGACATGATAAATATGTTATGTATACTCCGTTGAAGCTACACAGTGTTAACACGTCTTTTTTCAGTTTTGTGGTATTAGCGTGGAAAATAATGGAGTCTCTCCAAGAGAGGATTTATGGGGCTTTTATCAACTTATGTCGGAAATGAAAATTGACAGGAAAATTTTCATAGTGGAGCTTTTAGTAGTATGCTTATGGTAACCTGCATGACTGTGGGTAAATTGTTGGGTAGATTTAGAGCATGTTTGATGGAACTGTCTGAAACCACGTGTAGTTAATGTCCAGTCCAGTGGCTACCATTCACCTTGGGTAAACATGTACTTTGATTTCCTCTGACAAGAGTTTGCTGGATGATTTGTTGCGGTTGTGCAATTGAGATCATGTTTATAAACCTCCGGGGAATAAATATGTGTTTACTCTATTTACTTTGGGAAGATGACAGTGAAACAACACTGAAAATGACAGTGGTGTTAAGCATGGAAATTGTCAAATGAAATATCGATTCCCTTTCATAACAAACCCCAGCCGCTCACCCACCCAAGATGAGTTTTCCATTTTAGTAGGAATGGTTTTTACTGCATATTTCAACAAGAAAATGTTTTCTTTAAACCATCTTTGTTTCATTTCACTATTCTTTTTTCATTTTTATTTTATAGTAGTTTTGGTTTTATAGAGAAACTGAGGAGGGAAGTGCAGAGAGTTCCCATACCCTGCACCACATTTGACTGTTCTATGTGCTGTTCCTTCTCCCTTCCCTCCCCCTTTTCCTGCTCTTCCTCTTTTCCTCCCTCTGTCACTCTTTTATTTAATGTTTTTTCTAAAAAATTATTTATTTTTAATTACACATATCTATGGGGTACAGAGTTGACTATCAGTATCTGTGTACAGTCTATGATGGTCAAATCAATATTATTAGCACGTGCATCCTTTACAGATCGTAACTACTCTGTGTCCCTTACCCAATTACTTCTTACCCCCCTCCGCCTTTCCCACCTACAGTAACTATAGTTCTCTCCTTCTTAACGCTGATATGAAAGTTCAGCGTTTTACTGTTTTCTTTTCTTCTTTCTTCCTTTCTTCCTTTCTGTCTGTCTGTCTTTCCTCCCACTGTTTCTCTTTATTTCTGTCTTTTCCTTTCTCTTTGTCTTTCTTTCTGTTTTTCTTTTTGTCTCCTCACTTTCTCATGCTCTTTTTGTCTCTCTCTTTCTCTTCCTATTATCATAGCTATCTCTGGATTCCCTGCTGAGATAAATACTTGGGTGGAATATCTATTTGAATTTGGGGGGAAACATGTATGGTTATATATATGCCACACAGATTTACACACACAGATAAACACAAAAAAGTTTGTTATCATCTTATAGTTTCTGAGTATTCTGTTCTCTCTTTCTCCGTGCCCTTTCCAACCTTTATTAAGTCTCTTCATAAAAATATAAAGAAACTGCTAGATTCGATATCAAAAAATGCTCAAAGTTACATTGATTGAACTGAGGCTTTTATTGTTACTTATTGACCATATTACTTTTAGATTTCTTTGGATCATAAGAAACATTTGGATTTATGTCTGTTCAGATTTCTTCAGACCAGAAGTAAAATTTGGACTTATGTCTGTTCTTCAGTGTGGTTGTGTAGTTGGGAACATTTATTGAAAGTCCACTGTGTGTTCATCAGGTGTTTGGAACTTGGAGAAGATGCTAGAACCAAATAGGCACCTGTCCTTGGAGGTCACGAACTACTGAGAAACATGAGGGTTCTTTTTTCCTTAAAATGGACAGTTATTCCATATCAAAATAAAAATATAAACTGAATTCTGCTTTTTCTCAACAAATACTTAAGGAAGAATAGATCTTAACATATTTAAATGTATGAGAAATGAGAAATTTGTCTCAAGCCTTTAATTCACAGAGTTCAGTTAATATTTTGCTTCCAAATTCACCTTAGACGACATTGAAGGAAGGGGTGGATGATACACTGAGCTTTTTTTTTTTTACAGCTTATAATTCCACTGCAGTTTTTTCCATTGTTTAATAACCTAAAAAGATATTTGAGTCCTATGGCAAATAAGAATTTTTTCCCATAAGTTGCTTAGAGAATAAGTCATAGTTCTCTATAATGCAAAGTGAAATGAGTTGGATACTAAAAGACAACCAGTGAGTGATAGAACATTATTCAAGTTTTTCATTGCAGAAGGCTGGGAGGAAGTGGTATTTGAGGTGGGCCTTTACAATATAGGTAGAAGACTTATTTTATTTTTTATTTAGGTCATTATTCCATTTCATCTCCATCACAACAGCCCAAATATGGAATCAACCTAGTGTGGATAAATGCAATAAATGAATGAATGGATAAAGAAACTGTGGTGTGTGTGTACATATATATATGCACAATGGAACACTATTTAACCTTTAAAAAGAAGGAAATTCTGTCATTTAAAAACAACATGGATGAACCTGGAGGTCAGTTGTTGGCTGCACAATAATTTCATTTTTAAGAGACATCCAGACTGAAGATTTGACAGTGAAGCATGGACCCTTAGTTGTTTTCTATCCCAGCTTTCCTATTGCCATCTACCATTTGATACTCAAATAATGTTGTTCTTAATATTTTTATTAGTCATAGTTATACATTTTTATCTTAAGCAGCAATTGAATTCGGTAGGTGCCACAGGGAAGAAGAAAAAGCATTAGCTGAAATAATCTACTTTCTAATTTAAAAAATTTTATACTGTCTTTTTTATGGAGAGGACCGAAATGACAAACCAAAACAACACACCACAAACCTTTCAGAATATTTTTAATATAACTTAACACAAAACCTAATGTAGTTTGCAGAGTGTTTTAAAACATACCTCCTCCTAAATTTGTCTAAAATATACAAATAGCTATAATAATAGTTACAGTTACAAGGCAGTGTCACTGGAAATCATTAATAAGCTAGGTAAATAAATTTAATGAGCCAGAGTGTAATATGACATGCTTTCAGGTTATTGCTTATGATTACATGCTTGACTTTATAATATTCTTTAGAAGTTTAATTTTTTTTTGACAGATATTGCTTGTTTCTATCTCCATTACGTGGGAATTCATTAACTTTGAAATTAGCTTATGGTCTCTTAAGGGAAAACCAAAAGTTTTTTTTTACTCTCCCACATAATGTAGTTAATGGTAAAGAGAGTGTGTGTATGTGCACAAATAAATATTAATGTATCTTGTTGGACAAGGAAGAAACATAATTAGGAAATATAAAATTATGCTGCATAGGTTTATAACCATTAGGCTTTTTAATTAGTTACAGCTGTATATAAGGATAAACAAAAACAAAAATCAATCAGCTATTAACGATTTAGAGATAAGCAATTTTTTTTTTTTTTTATAAATTCAGACTCCAAAAAAGACCTGTTCACACAGACTGACAGTAAGCACTATAAGGATTCTTGTAAAACAGAGCAAAGCCAGCCCAGATCACTTCATGAGTTCTACCTACCCCTCTAATTGGTCCCTTTCAGCCAGGGGGAAGATTGAAAATTTAACCTGACAGTTGCCCAACTTTTCTGTATTTTCTACCAAAAGGCTGACCTTAATCAACATGAGGTCTTCTCTTTTTCCTTCCCCTCCCCATTTTTGCTGTCTTCTCTTTCATCTTTGCTTCCATAATTATCAATGAGTACAAGTTTAACGAGAAATCTGAATAAGATCAGATTTTATTAATGTCTAGTCTAGTTTGTAGATGTTACCATTGGAGGAAACTTGGTAAATAGTACGAGGAATCTATTATTTCTTACAACTGCATGTGAATCTATAATTATCTCAATAAAACTTTCAATGAAAAAAACAATGAACAGGTCCACTTTTAAAAGCAAATGGGACAATTGCTCTTTATTCCACCAGACATTTAGGCATCATACAAGAATAAACTTAATGAAATTTTACTACTCTGGGCCATTCTTTTATAGTGCTGCATATCATGATCAACAGCTCAGATATAGCTGTGCAGAGGAATTAAAAACCATGGTGTATTAAGAAAAGGACAATGGAATTATTTTGAAGAAATGAAAGCTGAAAAGTGACATGAACCTATCGTTATTATTATTGTTGTTATTACTCTAGATGTTGTGGAGAACGTTTGGACGAGGTGGGAGTAAAAGTGGAAAAGACAGTAAATTTGCAGTTGTCTATGCCAGAAGGAGTGGATGCAGCTGGTGACAATACTGATGGAAACATATTAAGTGTTGAATTATTTTCAGTTCATTATTAGAGTTTCTGTTGCTTCGTTGTTTTTCCAGATTGCCCCTCTGTTTCTTCCTGTTTCACTTGCGTTCTAACCTGCACGAAGCAGAAGAGAAACAAAAAGTAGGAAAACCTGAATTATTTCTTCCCAGTTAACATTTGTGTGATATGTTAGGATGAATGTAATAGAGGGCTTGTGGCAGTGTGAAATGAATAAGGTCGGTTCTGGAAAGCAAGTACAGGATTTCTCCTTGGCCAGGTAACTTAACTCTTTTCAATTTTCCCATGTGTACCTGGGATAATAATACCTTTCTCCTAAGAGCGGTTATGAGGATTAAATAAGATGAGGAGGGTTAAGAGGCTAGCATTGTGCCCATCTAGGATGCGCTAGATTTTGTGGCTGGGTTGTGCACGTCATCGGGCTCTAAGCCTGTCTTAGTGCTGCTAGTGACTATGACGGAGCCTCAGGATGATCATTTCACTTCTTTGTATCTTAGTTTCTTCATTTGTAAAATGAGATATTTGGCTTGTGCCCATAATTTTCAGTTTAGGTTCATGGAGCCCGCTGTGTTCAGTACCCACCCCCAGCCTGTTTCCACCCCCAATTGGTCCAGAACTGCTTGATGCTTTTCTGTTGTGCTCAAACTTCCTTAGGTAATATCTTTTGAGCAAAATGTTGTGTGGCAAAAAAGAGGCTGGAAAACTGTATAGGTGATCTTAAAGGATCATTTCTGTCTAAGTGCTGGTAGTATTCTTAACATGATTTTTTTTCCTCATAAACTCAAATCACATCTCTTAACTTTCATGTTGTATTTATTGGTTTAGGACAAAGAAGTGTGTACTTAATAGTGAAACTACTGAATGTTCAAATTTATATACAAGAAAATTGCTTTTGTTCTAGCAGCTTTCTCAAAAGATTATTTCCAGAGGACTGTATGAGAGGCAGAAACAGGCTTAAGTCTGAAAAAAGTCTGAACTTTTTATAAATGAAAAGCATGAAGTGAATTCTCAAAAACGCTTGATCTGAGTTATATTCAGAGTATGTAGTTGAAAATAGGAGCTTATGGGTGGTATTTAAGTGTAGCTAAAAAAAGAGCATCCACTGTTGCCTGGAGTAGGTGAGTTCCCTCCAAGAGAAGGTCATGGAAACCTGGTAGCAACAGTATCTATGGAGGAAAGTGGCTTGGATGCTTATCCTGGTATAAGTAGGAGAGCCTTTTAAAAGAAAAGCTATGTTAGCAAGCTTTTTAAGGGAAAAGCTTGAAAGGTTCTGGCTTCAATATGGCATATTACTGCTTTTTTGCAGTAAAGTAAATCAAGCTGGGTTATGTGATAAGGGTTCATGGTGTGTTTCTCCTTTCCCCATGGAGTTCTGGAAGCAAGCGCTGTCTTTCACTCACGTGATCAGCACGGCAGAATAATGATGCTGCCTTTGGTGTAGTTCAGACCTTGAATGAAAAATGGTGACGATAATAATGGTAATACTTTGAAGCAGCTGAAGATCTACGAATCATGTTCATGCTTTAAAAAAAATTTTTTTTTAAATCTACCGAAAAGAAGTCTGTTAGAACGTTGTGACAGAACAGATGCTGCTTAAAGAGCACAAACAGATTTTTAACGAAAAAAGAAAAAAAAAAGTTTGAGTGGGGGTGGTAGTAATCGTTAAGGGTACTGTAATGGAATATTAATGATTCCCAAATAGGTTCTATTTTTAATTTGGTCATGAAGAAGTGCTACAGAATTTCATATTCAGATACATTCATAGATTTTCAAATGTTTGTGTGGATGTTTGGAGCATTTTTAAAACATCATAACACAATTCATCAAGATTGCTTCTTCTGTCACTTAAGCATGAGCATGTATTATTGATATGAATTTAAATGGTCACATTGTGAATTTCAACCGTCCTCTTTTTGCTTCTGATATACCAGAAGGGGATTGGGGGCTCCTTGGAAGTGATGCGTTTTGTTCGACAACCTGCAATCCAGGAAAAACGAACCCGTTCAGCAAACATTCTACCCTGAACATTGTGTTTGCATTAAGGATACAGAAAACCAAATTTTAATTTAAAGTCATTTGTAGTAAAAATGTCCCATAAAGGAAAACAGTTTGTTTTGTGGTTGTAATAGTGCTCCACATATGTAAAGGTCAGTTGTCTGAAAAAGTTGAACACAAACAAAAAATGAAAAAATAAAAATAACTTTGAACAGCCAGAATGAATGGATGATATAGTGTCTGTCTAGCTAACTTCACCAGTTTTGCTAAGACCCTCATTTAGAACCTATTTTTAATAATCACCACAATTTTTACTTAAATTTTGGGCCTAATCCCTGTCCCTGGTACATCATACCCAAATGGCCAGGTAGACACAGGCGGATGCTAGAATACAAACAGCTCCCAGACATCATGGCCTCGCTGGGCCCTTGTCACTGGCCAGCTCTGAGCCACCTCTTCATTAACAAGGTAATAGCCACATCCAATTTATTTTTCTAAAACAAATTTAGTAAAGCACAAATGTTTAGGTTGTTTCCTACATTTTTAAGTTGAAACGATTTTGAAGAAGCTATTATTTTCCCAGTTTGGCTATGAATAAGAAGGATGAAGTTGGAGGTAGTGCTGTTAGTCAGATATGTGGTCTGTGGCAAGAAGTGATTTGATGAGGAGGTAAGGGAGGAAATGAAACCTTAAGGGGCACTCCCATCTCTAAACGGAAGAGCTGGAGTTGTTTTGAGGAGGTGCAAGCAAATCTTGCAGTCAGTAGCTTCTCAGAGAATGGCTGTGTGATAGCACAGCAAAGTAATGGATGTGCGTAATGAGTCATCAAAAATGTAACATTATGTTTACTTAGTTTGATTAAGGAGGCAGAGAGTGTGAAATAGATTAGGAAAGATTGCCAACAGAACTATTTTACAAAAAATTTGGCATTTAGAGAGATTAGCTTCAATCAGAAAATCCATTAATAGAGAATAGTTTACGTCTTTACCCCAAACCATTCTTGAATTCCATTCCCTGTCAAAGTTGGGTTTTTATTGTTATTTTGAAGCTTTTGTTTGTTTTAGTTGTTTTAACATTCACCCTCCCCTCATATTTTCCATAGATAGCAGCATAGTTTTTGTCCTGAAATATTGCTTTCTCAGAAACATCAGAAGCCACGTTTATCCGGATCGTACAAGGAAGCATTTTCTGGATATTGCAGGTTCATGAACCTTCCTCTTCACGACGTACCATCTGGTCAAACGGAGACACACATTCCTGTAGTTCTCCCCATAGTCTCCCTAAACTGACTGTCCAGAAGAATTCCTATACCTCCACACCTTTTCCCAGAAAAATGAATCCCCCTTCTCATGTGGACACCACTGCCGTTTGAAGAAGACCACAGAGGGAAGTTAATACATGCTCCTGGGGCAAGTCATTTCACTGTGAGATTACTTAATTCTAGAAGCAAGCAGAAGCAGTTATTCCTTGAGGATACAAGATAGATTGTTACTCTTCTTTTCTTTGTTTCCTTTCTCTACCAGACACATCAATCAAAGGTAAATCTGTATAACCAAAATGTTATCTTTAAGGATTATTTTCATTTCAGATGTTAGTCATATGTTATAGACTTAGACAAAAAAGAAATCTTTGAAGAGAGTTATAGATTGTGAGAATATATTAATTTTAATTAATGATAGTATTGTTTGTCACTTGTATGTGACCTCCTCCCTGCCCCTATTCTTACGGATAGACTGTCTTGTGGGTCACAGTATCCCTTGCACCTAGCGTAGATCCTAGGAGAAAGCAGATATTCAACAAATATTGTTGAAGAAATGATTGCAGTTTTATATAAAACACAGTGGCAGTGATGGTAATCATTTAGGCTTTAGGAGCACTATGTGATCAACTTGATATTGTACACAGAGTTGTATGTGTTACATGAGTGTATACAGAATTTAACCTTTTTTTGAGAGAGAGGATCCATACCTTCACCAGGTTTTCAGAGGAATCTTTGTTCCCCCAAACATTAAGATCCATAGACTAGGACCCTCCCAAGAGTATAGACTTGCACGTTACTGTTTTAATTAAAATAAATAAAAAACATAGGAGAAAGGGTTTTTATTTCCCCAAAGCACACTCTTTATTCATTGAGGCCCAGTGTTATGTAAAGCTCTGTGGCTGGGTTCAGGGGTGCAGCCGTAATAAGACAGACAGCAGGCTATGTTGTCATGGAGCTCAGAATTTGGTAGAGAATGGGTATTGGTTGATTATCCAAATAATGAAATGCTTTACTCAAAATTATATACTGAATGTGTTAAAGTATAGAAGACATACTTAGTAGATTTTCTATGTTTGGCAAAAGTCAGAAGCTGTATCAAGATGAAATTCAATAAGATTCGTGGTTCATACTTTGATAAAGCCTTGCTAAATATATTGGGGGAAGCAAATGTAAGTAAGACATGAATCCTGCCCTGAAGAAATTTTTAATCTAGTATAGTAGTTTTCAACTCTGGCTGCACATTGTAATCGTTTGGAGTAAGGGGAGAAAAAGAAGGAGGCTGAAATATTCTAAGGGTGGAAAACTATTAAAATGATATGAACACTTTGGAGAAAGTTCTGGCACTTTCTTATAAAACTCAACATACTTACCTATGATCCAGCAGGTCAAAAGAAAGAATATGTTGTAAGAATAATCATTGCAAATCATAGCAGCTTTAATCCTAATATCTCCATACTGGTAACAACCCAAATGTCAATCAGCAGGTGAATGGATAAGCAGATTACTGTAGAATACTAGTTGATAATGAACAGGAATGGACTACTGATACATACAACATCATGAATGAAAGAAGCTTTACACAGGATGCACAGTGTGATTTCATTACATTAAGATCTAGGAAAGGCAAAACTAATGTGTGGTAGCAAAAAAATTAGAAACTGTTCTACTGATGTCCTCCAGGGATATGAGGATGGGAATTTCCTGGGAATGGGTATGCAGGGACTTTCTGGGCCAATGCTAATATTAATAAATGTTGGGGAAAGTATCACTTGGGGAGATATAAAGAAAAGCTTGATGTCTTCCCCCTGCTCTCTCTGGGAATGGGGCCTATATGTATTTTTGAAATGCTCCTCAGGGACTGTGATGCACACTAAGATTTGAACTATTAAATAGAATAAAATACAAAGGAGACCATATTAGTTTTCTGTTGTTGTCATAAACCTAATTGCCTCAAACTTAGTGGCTTGAAACAACACAGATCTATTATCTTATCATTCTGTAGGTTATAGGTTTGGGTTGGCTTGCTGGTTCTTCTGCCCCAAGTTTCACAATACCAAAATTAGGGTTTAGACAGGGGCTATGTTTGTTTCTGCAGGCTCTGAGGGTGAATCCGCTTCCAAGTTCATTCAGGTTGTTGGCAGAATTTATTTCCATGTGATAGGACTGAGGTCCCCTTGTCTTGTTTCTTGTTGGCCAGGGGTCCTTCTCAGCTTCTAGAGGCTGCCCATGTTCCTTGGCTCCTGGTCTTCTTTCTCCATCTTGAAAGCCAGCAGTGATGGGTCATGTCCTTCTCACTCTTCAGAACTGTCTGACTCCCGCCCCACCTTCTGCTTCATCTGTCCTCTGGTTTCCTCTTCTGGTGCATCTAACAAATTACTGTTCTGCCTTCCTCTTATGCTTTGAAGGACTTGTATAATTACATTGGGCCAACCTGATAATCCAGAATAATCTAGCTGTATTAAGAGCAGTTGATTGGTAACCTCAATTCTATCTGCCAGGTCCCTTCCCAGTAGCAACTAGATGAATTGATTAAATAATCAGAGGACAAAGAATCTTCGCGGGCCAGCATCTTCAGAATTCTACATGCAATATAGAATTATGTATAAAATGTTGCAGGCTTTCAGAATAAAAAGGACTTCAGTTAGGGAGCATTGCAGAAACTACCTTTGAGATGGTAGCATTTAGTTGTCTTTTGAAAGGTAGTTCTGATGGATGAAATAGGGTCAGAATAGAAGGGTCTCTGGGTGGGGGTAATAGCTTAAATGCCAGTGTGGAGAGGCAGGGGACAGTGCACTCAGAACAGCTCTTATCCCATGAATGCACACTCTGTGTGTGTTGGTTATTATTTACACTGAACTATTCAAGCCACTGCAGCATAAAGTCAGACCTTTGTAGATCAAAATAGAAAAATAGGAATGTCAAAAAGTTTATGAACACTTAGAGTGCAGCAGTATTATTTTTAGAAGGAGTAGGGCAGTTTTGCAGTTTGATTTTTGTACCGCCTTCTCTTTAGCTGTTAGAACTGAGTAGAATTGCTTGTGAAAGTCTGAAAACCTATTTCCATTTTCTCTAAACTTTTAAAAACTTTGTCTACTGATACAAACCAGGGAATGTGGGTTTCCATAAAAGTATACCACTCTCCCCTTTATATCGCCCATCAGGACTTACCTCTTTGACCATTTCCTGTGGACTTTGTACCCTGCTTTAGGTAGATGATCATACCACTGCAGTCCCAGCTTGTGTGGAGAGACGCTGTGGTCATGCGGCATCTCCCCGGTGTCTATCTAAAAATTGCAGGTATATCATAACTGATTTTTTATCGCAATTCCACCTAAAGAAAATGTCCTTTTCTATTAGCATTACTCTGCACAGCTTATCTTCCATTTTGCTTAATTTTTTCACAAGCTTTTAAAAAGGATTGTACGAGAGTACTTCAAAAAGTTGATGGAAAAATAAATTAAGAGATAATATGAATCTTTCCGTGAACTTTTTGAAGTACCCTCATATATACCTTTTTATTTTGAAAGGCATGCATCTGTACAAAAAAAGGTCAAAGAATACTTCCTGCCAACCTTTTAAAGATACAAAGGACATGAGGGCCTACAGTTGCTTTTATTCGACCTTCTAAAGGGTGTATACATAAAGGCTAAAATAATGAAACCAGCACAGCTAGCTGGTATTTTTTGTGAAACTGGATCTGAGAAATAGGATTGAAAAAAGGAAGATGGTGTGGTGGCAGACAGCCAAAGGATCTTTTACTGGGGAATCAACAAATTTCACTTTCTTTTGGTGATTCACATTTTGCTCTTAAAATTTGCAGTACGTGCATACTGCGTGTTCCACTATCTTTCCAAACCTGTTTTCCAATCTCTCCCCACCACTGCGTTTGTTTCCTTCCTTCTCTTCTCACCTTCTGCCCAAACCTGAAGTGGTGGTCATGATGATTAGAGACTTGCTACAGGAAACCCATCCTTCTGTGTCACTTTTTACTAGCTTTGAGAAAAGAACGAGCTTTTTCATGGAGTCTGATGGAGTCTGGATGTTTTGTTCTCCCAGAATTCATGTCGAAATCTGATCCAACAATGTGGCAGTGCTGGAAGCTGTTTGAGTCATGGGGGCAGATCCCTCATGAATGGATTAATGCTCTCCCTGGGGGAAGGGAGATGAATAAGTGAGTTCTCGCTCTATTATTTTCCACGAGAGGTGGTTTAAAAGACCCTGGCACCTCCTCTCTCTCTCTCTTGCTTCCTCTCGCATGTGATCTGCTTGTACCCACCAGCTGCCTGCCACTTTCCACCATGAGTAGAAGCAGCCTGAGGCCCATGCCAGATGCAGCTGTCCCAGAATCATAAGCCAAATAAACCTCTGTTCTTTATAAATAACCCAGTCTCAGGTATTTCTGTTATAGCAACACAAATTGGACTAATACAAAGTCACTTTCTGTATTCTGAGTAAACATTAGTATCCAGGTAGTTGATTTGGCCGTTTAGCACATTTTCCCGCAATGCTTCTGACTTTGAAAGTGCATTCCTTTGCCCATTCACCATGTCAGTTACACATGTTTCTGGTTTCTTTTCTTTAGGGAAAATTGATTTGTAGAAAATAAAACCAAACCTTTAGAAACTCTTTTAGGTAATTTCTTCAAGTTCTTGTTTCTTTATTTGTCATACTTAAAGATCCTTCCAATGTTCTTAACTTCTTGTAAGTGGACAGTGTCGGTACTCCTGCAAGTACCCACATACATTTTTATGAAAAGGACAAAACTCTAATTTATGGTATGTTTTAAAATTACTGTTATTAAAAAATGGAGGTTTTGGCAATATTTGCATTAGAGAAGCCATTTTCAGTCTTAAAAATGGATAGGTTTCTAAGCTTCATATTTCCTGTGAGCAAAGAGGGCACCTCCATTTAAAAACTGAAGCTACACACACACACACACACACAGCACACAGACGTGTGTACATGCTGAGAGATGTATCCATGCTCAGGTAGGGGTGTTCCCATGAATCTGTCACTGAATGTGTCCTTCTGACTCATTTGCTAGATGAAACCACAGCTCTGTTGAGTGGCCATATTAAGATACAGGTTAACAATTAGAATCAACCAGGATGTGAGGGGGAATTTAAAATGAAAATATAAACAGTAACAATGAACCTAACTCTATTACAAGTGAAGTAATTTCTAATTACTTAAGGAGATGGGGAAGGAAGGAACTAGTGCATGTAATTTTGAAAAGCAGTTTTTTAATTGGATACTGTATGGCTGAAGACAAAAGGAACAGTACAGAAACGCTATACTCTAGTTAATAAATTTGTTTTTCAGAGGGTTATTAGCAAGCAATTTTAAAACTATTTTTATATATACTAGGATTGAACAAATAAGCAAATATCCTGTAGATGATAAGAGCCAGGTTATGGGAGAAAGAACTTATGAGCATGGAAAAGGAGGAAGGCTAAAATGAACCTTGTGGAGTTAAGATTGCAATTGGAGTTATCAGTATGGTCTCATAATTTTTAATGTATAGGTAGACTCAGAAATGCAGGTAGGTGTGCATGCATGGGCTGGAATATGAATACATACATATACAAAGGGTCTTCAAATGGTTCATTGGAAGATTTGTATTATCTTTTAATTCCATTTTTCTATGAACTTTCTGGAGTACTCCCATGTTTTCTAGCCCTGCCTGCTAAGAGGATCTAGAATTCTTAATAGCAGTGAGCAACAGAGCATTCAGACCGTGGTTTCCAGATACTGTTTACCAATAAGAAGAACCAGGGCTCCTGGAGAAGTGGTTGGTTCTAGTCCTGGGGGAGGGAAAATACAAGATGAACCTATAACATCTTATGGTGCCAGAAAGTAAGGAAGTGCTTGAAAAAGGAGGGAGTCATATGCCAAAAGGGGAACCTGGCCAAAGCTGGAGCAATGTGAACAAGAAAACAATAGTATTAGGTTATACCCATGGAATAAAGTGAATATCCATTGAGTAAGTAAATAAATGGTGGCGAAGGAACAGCTTGTATTACAGAAGAATTTTAATTAATAAATGTAAAGGGAAAGAGGGAAATTAAAAACCTCCATTAGGCAAATACCACAGTAATTATTGTTGTATTTAAGATCCATCTATGGGGCCTAAAATTAGTGGGTGAAAGTTTACGGGGAAGCAGGATGTTTGCATAGTCTTAAAGTATCTCTTCCAAGATATTTATTAATTACAAGGGGACAAATAGTAACTTTATGGTATAGACCGTCAGCAGATTCCATCTTAACCAAGTGATTAAGGTGAATATCACCATGCAAGACACATGACATGATGAAACCTCCGAAGCAGTGAGAAGTACACAGCATCACTGCTCTGTCATCCTTCCTAAAAGGCCCAATTTCATTGTAAACATGAGAAAACATCAGCGAAACCCCAAAAGAGGAATAGTCTATAGAATAACTGGCAAGTCCTCTTCAGAAGTGTCAGGGTCATGAAAGACAAGTGACCACTGAAGAGCTATCACTGATGGGAGGGGACCAAGAAGATGTAACAGCCGAATGCAGCATGGGAGCCTGGATAGAGAGCATGGCATAGAAAAAGGACAGTAATGGAAAAACTGGCAAAATTCAAATAAGGTCTGTGGTTTAATGAATAATATTGTACCAGTGTTAACGTCCTGGGATTGATCACTGTAACATGGTTAACATTAAAGTAAAATGTTAATGTTGGGGGAAGGCTATATAGGAAGTCTTTGTACTATTTGTACAGCTTTTTTGTAAGTCTAATATTATTTCAAAAAAGAAGTAACAAAAAAGGTGCTGGATTGTTAAAGGTACAAAGATGTGTGTATAGGACATTAATTGCAGCATTGTTTACAAGAGCAAAAAATTGAGAATAACACAAATGCCCATCGGTGAGTGATTAGGTAGACTATACTTTATTCATATAACAAAGATGGTTGTTTAAAAGACCATGGGGTTATGTGTACTGCTATATATGTCATAGTGAAGAGTAAGGATTAAGAGGCTGCCTGGATTCTAACCCCATCTCCAATACTTAACACTAACTCTGTGACCTTAAGCAAATTATTCCTTTTTTCTCTGTTAATCAATATCCTCATTTATAAATTGAGAATAATAATAGTATCTACTTATGGGCTGGCTATTGAGGATTAAATGTGAGAATTCATGTAAAGCATTCAGAATAATACTTAACACATAATAAATACTTGATAAAACATTAGTACTCTATTATTTTCAAGAAATAAATGGGGGGAAAACTCCAACATAGCATTAAGTATGGAATGATGCCATTTCTGTTAAAATTCATCTGTGTGAATCTTGAAGATTAGGTGCTAATATGTCAGTAGTGGTGGTGCTGGGGGGAGGGGCATAGGGAACTTCTACTTTCTAAATTAAACATTTAAAAATATTTTTTGTAAAGTATACAGTTGGAAAAGTATGCATAGCAACTTTTAAAAGAATCCTGCTATCAGTAATTACTAAGTAAAAATAAGTAAGCAATGAAAACTGTATCTCTAAGGCTAAATTCACTGGGTAGTCTCTAAGGTCATATATGACTTCTTGTCTCTCGCAGTGGAAAATACAAGAGGCCTGACTACTCTCAGCCGCTTCAAACTAGTCAATGTCTACAGTTCTCTGGAACGTAGGTCTTAACTTGGAAAATCAAGTTAATGGCTCTAGTGTATAAGTATAGGCTGTGAAAGGTTATTGTGAGGATGGGTGAGACTGGTTCTTTGTCTTCATGGGCAATTAATCCAAAGGCCTAAATTGTAGAATTTAGCCAGAAATAAGTAACCCCAGTGATTTTTATTGGGATGATTAAACTCTGAAGTAGGACACCAAAATGGTGATGTGATTTTTCAGGCCTAAAGTTAAAGGTAGAATAGATATCAAGTGCTTTTTGATCACTAGGTGGTGGTGGCCCACCTGAGTTACAATGGGAGTCAGAATTCACTAATATCATCAGAAAAGACATCTATACACAGTGTAGATAGAATATACATGGAAATGTATATGTAAATAACTACATATTCTCAAAGAATGTGTTTCTGTTTATATTTTAGATATGACTTTTTTTTTATGATTATAAACGTTTGGGGGTTTTTTGCAGGTGTGTACTTGCTTTGATGCCTATGCTGTTCTAAAGTTCTATATGGTGCTAGGGCACTAAGCCTGACTACTCTGATTTAAGTGTATACAGGTCTGTGTAGCGAATTCAAGGCCCATCCATCTCTGTGGGTTTTGGCTATACTGGGTTTCTGAAAGGACCACAAGGTGGAACTAGGATGAAATGTTAAAGAGAAGTGTATTGCAAAGAAATATGAGTAGGAAGACCATTCCAGAAAGTTAGAATAAAAGGTAAGAAGCTCTTCTGTTGTCTTGAATTTGTGATTCCTTTTTATAACTTCCCTGGTATATGTATAGTCTTATCAAATTTGAATCACCAAAGCTTTCCAAGGAAAAAAGTGAAAATGTTTACACATTGTTTTCCTCATTTGACTCTTGGTCATGTTTTTATACATTTTTCATCCTGGTTTCTTTAAACACTATTGTTTAAATATACAGTAATGGTTGACCTGCAGTTTTAAAGTCATTTAAATCTCATTTAAGTTCTACTTTTTTCTTTAGGACTCTACCTGCTTTTTAGAATATTACATTCTAAAGATGTGGCTAGTGCCAGCCAATAAGAGTAGAGTCTGCAGGTGAATAGCACAGCTGCAGTCGTTGTGGAGTTTCCCCCACTTATTTCTCAAACACTCTGGTTTTTTACTTTTGAGGATTTCAATGCTGGATGCAATTGCTAGCTGTGGGATGAGCCACTGCTATGCAAGTTGAGATCATGATAGTAACAAACTCGAGGGAGAGAGCAGTGGAGCCCTGGAGTCACTTCATCTTAGTTACAGTTCTGACCCTGCCACTTACTGGCTTTGTGACATTGGGCAAATTAAGGGAGCTTTCTAAGGCTCCTTTCTCCAACTGTTGAATGGAGATAATATCACTTCCTTTGAACAGTTGGTATAAGGATTAAATGGGATTACGTAGGTCAGATGTTCAGCACATGTCTCTGGCTCATAATTTGTATCTGTAAGTGTCCTTCCTCACTTTCCCTCCACTCCACTTCTAATCTACTCTTGCTCAGTGTTTTGTTTTCTAAGATGCAAAAAACAGACAAACAGAAAACATTATGAGGGGTCTTCAAAAAGTTCCTGGAAAGATTTGTATTATCTTTTAATTCCATTTTTCCATGAACTTTTTAAAGTACCCTCATATTTTAGTCCCTTTGTATATTTGGATCTGAAAATCTTTACAAGTTTTCTTTCTTCCTTCATTCATTGTTGTCTTTGTGCCAGGATATCTTCCTGGAGGATAAGATAAGCCCTTTGCCTTCAGGGAGGCACCCAAGTTAATTCACTCTCAGAGGAACACCAGGGGACACTGGGAGAGACCTGGCATGGAAGTACTGAACCCAGAAGCAGACAGAAAGTGTGGGAGGGTTAAAGTCAGCTTCACAGAGGAGGTTGAAGTGATGTTGAAGCAAAGTTAGGAGGAATTGGAGACAAAGTGGAAGGGATAGAAGGAATAATTTGGATATGAGGATGAATGAGAGAGAGGATTTCCAGGTAACTCCTGGGATTTAGGTGGCTCATGGGTTCATTTCACTGACATTAGTAATATAAGAACAGTTTTATTAGAAATGGAGGTAATCTTAAAAGGTTATCTAGTCTGAGATTGCTAATTTTTAGATGAGGAAACTGAGGAACTATCAAGGGGAGTTGAGACTTATTTTCAAGGTCTCTCAATTGGACTCTCCCTGGTGTAATAGGACCTGCTGCTAAAAAGGTCTTTAGAGAATGGAACTAAAGGTATGATGTGTTCTATTTGAGAATTTTGCAAATGAAACACCAGGGCTTTTTTGTCTTCATAGCTAGAGAAGGTCACTGCAGCCTGTCAGAACTGAGAAGGAGACGTGAAGTGGAATGAAGAGGGTAAAGCTGAGGTCAGATTCTGAGGAGAGGGGGAGCAGGTTGCCAAAACTTAGCACAGATAAAGGCAGTGGGGGGGGGGGGGGCAGGGCCGATCCAGGCTGAGCTAACACAGCGGGAGCCATCAGCGTGGAGGCAGTGTCAGTGTCCCGATCTGTGGGCCAGTCGGAGATCAGAGTGGGCACAGCAGACAAGGAAGCAGAGCCGTGCTATGTGGATATGGAGTTGGTCTGGAGCAATCCCATGGACAGCAGCCAGGGGAAGGGTCTGTGGACTCTCCTACAGGCTGGCCTGCCTTCGCTCTGGCAGCTTTTGGCTGATACGTAAAATCTTGCAGTTTTGTTTCTGTGAGCTTTGTCATGAGCAAGAACATTACTGTATAGTCTCTTATCCCAGATTTGATGTTATTGTTTGTGATCTTTTGAAATTTCTTTTGGAAAGAGCTTATGTTCTAAAGAAACTAATAATGCTATTTTCATCTAGTTTCTTATATTTTAAAAAAAATTTGGTTTAAACTGACAAGAATAGATACTACACTTTATCTCAGCCAGAAGGCTGAGTAAATTTCAAATGATCTCACCACAAAAAAATAAGTACAGGTGAGGTAACAAGTATGCTAATTAGCTTGATTTAATTATTTTCACATTGTGTTAGTCATAGCATCATTTTATACCCCCATAAATATACACAATTATAACTTGTCAGTTTACAACAATTTGTAAAATATTGGTTTTTTGTTTGCTTGGTTTTTGCTACTAAAATAGGATAAGTTAGAGTCCTGTGGCCATGTTTATTAATAGTGAGAGATACTGTATTTATAAAATGGACCTCTTACCTTTAGACTATTAGACACATGAAAAATGGAAGTTAAAAAATAGATTCAAAGTGTATAATCCTCTCCTTTATTTCCAATCCTATAATAAAACACAGATGTTTTAGCAGACTTTATGGTTCACTGTGGAGTTCAGACAAATGCACTGTTTTCACATTTGATATTTTCCAGGTTTTCTCAGCCCTTTGTTTCTTTAAATACTCTTGGTATTTCAACACTGAGTCTAAAACCAATAATTAAGCATAGAAACACCCATTTTTTCCCTTATATATCCTACTTTTCTTTCTCCCACGAAGATTTGTTTATTGCCTAAAGACTTTATTTCTGCTAGGAGAATCATATACTTCCTTGTTGCCAATTACAACTGAGAAAAATTTTCAGTCTAAATTAATTTTTTCAATTACTTAATATTCTCTCTTAGATATATTATCACTAAATTTTCATTCATTTGAATTTTCCTAGTTTTCCATACGTGCCTTCCAAAATGATTTTTGAGCCACAAACATGTTTATTAATTAAATCACTAGGAGAAAGCCTTTAGTTCAGATTGTTCTGAATCATCTGTGATACCTAAGTGCCTAAGGTTTGTCTTAAAAGGAAAAAAAATTATCCTTAGGGTAGTTTTTTGTCCTAAAATATTAATGTTAAAAGGTACAATTATTTTTTTAAATTACTAGAATTTTTTATAAAATGCTTTGGGAGAGTGTTTCTTTTTTTTTTTGAGTAAAGCTTACTTTGTCTTATTTTTAGCTATCTAGGAGGACTGAAAATAGCATTTCTGGAAAACGATCAGTTCATTAAAGGTATAATCAGCTCATCAACCTGTATGATGTTTATCTCTCTCTGATGAAGTCATCATTCTAGTGGCTTGTAGTCTTCATTTTGGTGCTGAGAGTAAGATGCCAGTTTGACATTCAAACCTCCTCATGTTATGGTTTAACTTATGATGGAATTCACATTTCTGGTATGGACTTAGGATATTGAAAATTTAATGTGCAATATGTCTGGTAGATCCCCTTTATAATACGGCTACTACTATGTGGATTCAAATATACCATCTGGTGGGTTGAGTACCCAGAAAAAGCAACTGTACACAGTAAAAGCATCACAGACCAGCCCTATCCATCTTGACAATGTAATGTTATCTAATCATAGAACATTAGAGTTGGTAGTCGCCCTTGAGATGATCTTGATGAACCCTCTCACTTTATAAATGATAAAAGGGGTTTCAGGGAGAAATGGTGACTTATTCAAGGGCTCGGTTTGTGTGGACAGAGAAAGAAAATAGAGAGGAGTCAAGCTGCTGCTTCCCACTGCCACAGTTTTCCACCTGCCAGGACTTCTCTAATTTCAAATGACTTGCAAAACTGGTTACCAGAAAGTCGTGGTAACAGTTTGTGATGTAGATGCTGAGCTATGGAATTAACATCCAGTTCTGGGTTTGCTGTTCTTTCCCTGTGATTCCTGTTTTAGGCATTTGGATTTTCTGTTTCCCATTGCATTGCCTTCTCCCAATCTCACACTGATTAAGACATTCACAATCAAGAAAGATAGCTTTGAATATTTCTCACCTTTAAGTAGGAAAGGTCTTACAAGTAGTTTCTTTTGGTCACAAATTGAGTAGAAGGAGCCTGTACCTGTAACCTGTGCGATAAGGATCTATGCAAGGAAATACTTGCTCATACAATAGGAAATCAGGTTCAAGTAGGTCAAAATCAAAGCTGAAAGTAAACCCTATGGTACAAGATTAGTTTTGTGTGTCTTTTCTTCTAAAGCTCAGTGATACTGTGGCTATAAAATTAGAAAGTAAATAATAGGCTACAGAACAATCTACACTCAGAAAAAAATTTTAAGTACATACTTTTCCCCCTTAAACCTATATCTGCAAGACTCATTTATAGCCTTATGCATTTTATAGAGCCATAAACTTTATGAGTAATTTAGTGTGTTAAATGTATAACACAGCAGGATACCTGGGTTCAAATTTTAGTTCCATCAGTTTTCTAACAGTGGGCCCTGATTTCCTCATTTGTGAACTAATGCAGTGTTTCTCATCTGGGGCTATGTGTTAGAACCATCTGGGAGAATTAAAAAGACAAAAGAAAACAAACAAAATAGTACCCAGCTTTCATCCCAGAAAGTTTCTATTTTAATTGATCTGGGATATGATTAGTATTTTTTTTTTTAAAGTTCCCCAAGTGATTCTAATGGACAGCTGAGCCACAAGAGTAGATAACTTTGAAGTCCTTTTCAAATTCTAATATTCTGCAATTCTTTGAGGGTTTTTTTTTTTCCCCAGTCATCTAGTTCAGTCTCCCACTCAGCATAATATCTCTTCATATTTGAAACACAGTATTTTCTTTTTGTGTTGACATTCATGTTGAAAGAATGCTCATTACCATCAGAAAGCTTTAATTCTTAAAACATTTTTTCTGATAAGCCAAATTTGCCTTTGAAGAAACATATAAGAAATCTAATTCCTTATTTATTTAATGACCTTTCTCATGTTTGAAGATTACCTTTTGATTCAGCAAAGTTATCTCTTCTTAAGGCAAAACATTCCCAATTTTTCATCTCTTGCTTGTGTGACATTATTTCCATGTCTCAATATCGTATTTGTTCTGCTCTGGGGATAATCTGGCATCTCTGTGAAATGTGTTCGCTAGAGTTGAACCCAGTGTCCTTGATGATCAGAGGAGGGAATGTAGGGGTTTTTGGTGATTGTTTGACTCTCAACTGTTGTTGGGTGTAGAGTTAATAAAAGACCCTAGTTTTAGTAAAGAATTTTAGTAAATAGCATTTATTGACACTCACTAGTCTACAGATACATCTACTAATTAACACAATAGAGGATGAAATTCCTAGCACTTTTGAATTCTTACTATGTACAGGCATCGTGCTAGTGTTTAAATATAATAACACATTTAATTCTTATGAGGTAGGTACCATTATTACCTTCATTTTTTAGATACGGAGAAGAAACAAACCAAGGAGCTGAACAAGTAAGTACCTTGCTTTTAATATCACAGTAAGTGGCAGAGCTAAAATATTTATAGAATAATATGGAATATCTTATTCCGGAACCTGTTGTCCTTTAGCCTTTCAGTAGAGGTCTTCTATCTGTAAAATAAGAGTATTGATTGCCAGCTCCATATTCTTATGATTCTATGTAAATTACTAAGAGTATATTTATACCAATTAATTTAACAGTATATTTAAACTTAAAAAAATCTTCAGCCCCTTAAACCTATTGCTCAAGTAAGAGTTTTTTGTTTTATTTTAAATCACAAATACCATTGCCTGAATTTGCACATGAAGCTAATCTTATACAGTAAAAAATAAATAAAGGAATTTAGATTCTATTTATTCATCACCTAAAGGTCTGGAGAGAGTATATGGGCTGAACCTTGATGTATTTCATAGAATTCTAAAACTCTGGAGTTCCAAGCAACCTTATGACTCATGAAGTCCATTGCCCTTAGTTTGTAAGTGTGGAAGTTGGAGGTTACAGAAGTTATGTGGAGAGTATAAAGTTTATGCTTATACTTACATAGGTAAACTAGATTATAATAGACCTGCTCAAGTTTGTTATAATTGCATGCAGTTTTAAGAAACTTCAAGTACTTTGGAAGCTACTTTCCATAAAAAAGTTTATGTGCTAATTATAAATTATTTTTATTTCTTCTTTAAGGTAGATTTTTAATGAATTAGGCTAGACAGTCTTCTTTGTTCAATTTGCCAAATAAATTTCCTAAAACATAAGTTTATTATTCAGACAAGTGTATCTTCAATTGACTCAAACAGAAAGTTTCTGACTGTATATCACTGAAAAACCATTTAAAGTACCTTTGTTGATATCCAATAATCCCTTGTATTCTCAGTTTTACTAGCCTGAGAAATTTGTATTGATATTAGCTCTTTATGAATATTATTCCTTAGCCTTGTCTGATTCATTCTGAAAGCTCAGGCTTTTTGTGTAAGTCTTATACACTCCAGTTTGCCAGTAAAAATCGTTCTACAGGGCATAGAAACTTTCAGAGAAAAACGGTGCTTATAGAACTTACCTTCTTACATCTGATTACTGTAGCTTCAGATGTGTTTGTGGGACTGACAAAGAAGATAAAGTGTGAAAGCTGCAAATAAAGCATTTCCATTCACTGTGACTCTTAGCCTAGGAGGTAGTGTATCTATTTGTGTTCACTTGCAGTCCATTTGCCAGCCCAGTGTTTTATTCTGAACTCACTGTGAGTATCTCAGCTACCATTTCTGATTGTGTCGGCTAAAGCTTGTGTGGTCGTACATATGTGCCAATATTACCCTCTAAATTGTTGATTTCAGGAAGAACATGGTCTTTGATGTAAAGATCTGATTTTCCCTTTAACAGCAGACATTTTAACTTTTTATCTCAGATGAAGACTATTGCTTTTGAAGTGCAGAAAGCCTTTGTAATGACATTGCTATTCTTTGGAAGCTTTTTGATTTCAGCTTTAGAAAGAATGATTTACACCTCATAAAACATCAGAATGAGAAATTGTGATCTTCCTTTCTTTTTGTTGACTTCCATATTTACAGTCATAGATTCATAGACTTAAATCGAGAGGCCTGGAAGATTTTCTTACCTAACACCTCATTTTACAGGTGACACTTCCAACATTGTTCATTTGTTTCCTTTATGTCTCCCCGTGACAAATTAAGCTCCAAGAGGGCAGGGACTTGATTTATCCTGTATGCTGTTAGTGCTCCAGTAGATGCTAAATTAGGTTTACTGAGCAAATGAATGAAAGGAAGAACCTAGGACTTGGGAAAAGAAAAGACTTACCCAAGATTATCTTCTGAGTAAGTAGCAAAATCTGACCTACAAACGTCATCTTCTGACTGCAGATTTTGTGCTTTTTCCATGATAAAGAGGAAAAAAAAAAAAAAAGATTTGTGTACCTTACAGTTTGCATTTATTAGATACTGTTATTCAGGCATATAATCTGCCTTTTTTATTGAACCCTTATAATGTAACACTCTGACTGAAGATATTTTTATCCATATTTTTTTAATAGATGAAGAAACTTGGGCTTTGATAGATTAAGCAATTTACCAAGGGTTATATAGAGTCAGAGCCAGGATTCAAATCTGGGTTTTCTGCCTCCAAGTTTAGTGATGTTTCTACTTTTGCCTTTTACATAGAGACTAGTGTTTGTCAATACGAAAAATTATCCAGACCCATAAGTAGCCGTAACAAATTACTTTTCCAAAACTTTATATGTTACAGGCTTTAAAACCTGTAGACTTGTTAAGTAAGTGCTGACTTAGCCTAAGGGTCTATATTTAAAAGTCTGCAAAAAAAAAAATGCATAGCTTCCCAGTTCCTTTCATCTATGGTTTTAACCTCTTGTGTGGTCTTTCACCCTCCTGTGTGGTCTGATTTGAAGGGCTTTTCTGTTCTTTTTCTCATTTTCCCATAATTGGACTTAGATTTCCTCATTTTGATCCTAAGCAATTTGCAGTCTTCAAAGCTTTCTTACTAAATTGCAGATACTGCTGGGATGGAATGGTATTAAAACTTAGTTGAGGATTAACATCTATAGCTGGGAGAAAGATATTTCCTTTTTTTGGTTTCTATCAAGAAAAGTGAGGAGCATTGATGACAAACCAGGAAATGAGCGGAAGCCACTATGGCATGGCACATTTGTCTACATTCTGTGAAAATGACAAGTCTCTTCTTATCCAATGAAATTTTTGTCCAGGCTCAACTGGGCCAGTTTCTTGTGGACTCAGAATAATCTCATCACAACACCACTTTGCTATGTAAACCCATCTGCCAGCCACTTTTTGGCAAAGGTCATGCATGAGTAATACCACCATTTTCTGTTCTCAAAGAGTGAGAATTTCAAGAGAGGGACGGCATTATCCAGCATTGCGCTTTAGTGCAGGAGAGAAGCGGCTGCCTGTACATAGGATCTACTATGTTACTACCTCCATTTATGGGCTTTAGGTTTTGACTGTGGCTGTTCCAACGTTTATTTCTTCTAGAAAGATATGTTAGAAACATTGACTTTTTAAAGCAATGACCCTAAAAAAGTAGAAGTTCTTATTTTTTAAAAAGAAATTTTCATTTTTCTCTTAATAACTTATACATTATTTACCTGGTACCAAATTTTTGTAATATGTCTTTTTGTATAAAAGGTACATTTAGCCAAAAGTAATGAGAATATGGTGTTTCTATCGTCTCATTCATTTTTTCTCTCTCTGTACTTTTAATGAAGCCTAATTAGATGTTGTAATCAAGTTATGGGCTGTACTGCATTTTCTTATTCTTTCTTTTCCATTCCTCATTGGCTGAAGTCAAAGGCAGTAAGTGGGGTGTGTTAGCAAGAAAGGGCACTTAATCCAGGTCATCTTTTATTTTCTTTCTCTTACTTTTCTTTATATTATTGTGGTTTCCAGTAATGGGGTCAGTGGTAGATTGTCTACAAAAATGGCCAACTTTAGTTCTTCTCATGGCTGTATGCATGTGCTGCTCCATTCATTAAGAGAGTAGAGTCTGTTTTCCTTCCCCTTGAAGTCTGAGCTGGCTTGTATGACAGAATGGGGCAGAAGTAACACTGTTAATTGCAGGCCTTAAGAGGCCTGGTAGTTTCTGAGCCACCGTGTAAGGAAGGAAGTCTAAGCTGTCCTGCTGGAGAGAGAAGCCATTATGTAGGAGCACCAGGGGCTCCAGCTTGCAGCCAGCACCATGCTCAGACGTGAGACTGGGGCATCTTGGGTCCTTCAGCTGCAGGCGAGCCAGCCTAACACCATGTGGGACCAAGACAAAAGGTCCTCACTGAGTTTTGCCCCAAAGTGCACATACACAGAATCTCAAGCAAATAAAATATTATTTTAAGCCACTGACGTTTGGGGTAGCTTTTTCAAGAGCAAGAGAGTATAGAGACAGGATTTATATTTTCCAAATCTTCCTTTTCTCATATCTGTTTTCTGTTTGTCCGGGTAGTTCTGTGACCCTGTATTGCTTAGGACTGCTAACCGATCAGTATTTTATTTATCGTAGTATGAATGTTACACATTTTTAAGCAGCTATTTCTCAGTTAGTGGCACTCTTTACTAGCTTTACATTTGTCCTCACTTGGAACAGATATGTCTCCTTCAGGTGCCCCTGAGAGGACATTTCTCTGGAGGGCACAGTGGTACCAATTTCTTATAGATGTATATGGGAGACAAAAAATTACTCCTCTTTCTTCGAAAGAAAAACTGATAGAAAAAAAACGACTACTATTTTCTCTAAAGAGTATTTCCTCCAACCATATTAGACCACAGTCACCTCTCGGGTGGCTTGAATAGCTATTCATTCATGGACAAAGAACAAAACAGAAGGATCTGGGTTTAAAAAAAAAAAAAAAAAAAAGTAATTTAAGGCAAAGGCCAAGACAATCCAGGGAGAGTTCACAACTTAAGTTTTCGATTCAAATTGCAAGTGTTCCCAGGAAAACTTAGAAGGTAGTTATTTAGTTTTATTTTAAATTTTCTGGAAGGATCTGAAACCGTTTTTTAAAATACCACTTTTAATTTCCTGAGTAGAATGAATTCTATAAGCAATTTCCTTTGAAAGCTTAAGGTAGTAGTTTTCTCATTTTGTTGTCAGTTTTTTGTACTTAAATTAAAGATTTATTGTTTTCCCTGTTGTCTTTCTGCCCTAGCAGTTCCTTTTCTCAAACTGTTCTCAACAGTTGATTAAAAAATAATTAGTGAGATCATGTTTGTCTAGGGCAGTAAATTTTATGTATCAAATGGATAAAAGAGTAAGGGTTTAGAGGACCTAAGTTGCCTCTGTTAAGATTTTCTTTTGGTCACCATCTAGCCAACCCTAAAATATTATTACATGCTACTTATGTATTTGTTTAATGTTTCTATATATTTCAAGTGTACATATCTTTTAGTTATATTTTAAATTTCCAAAAAATTTTGGCTACATACTCTTACACTGAAAGGCAGTGGGTTTCACTAGACATTTGGCACCATTTGGAGACATATTTGGTTGTTGTAACTGGGCTACGATAGCTGCTACTGGTATTTAAATGGCAGAGGCCAAAATGCTGGTAAATGTTCTGCAGAGCACAGGATCTGGGACACAGCTGCTGATCAACAACTGCTTTTTGAGTGGATGGATGAAAGGTCAGTGAATGCAACTATGAATATGAGTGTGTCTTTTCTACTTTCTCTTTCCTTAAAAGTACTGAGGGTGGGTTTTGTTAAAGATCACATTGCTAGTTCAGATATAATGCATGGTCATCTTGTTAATATTCATATGTAGAGGGTTTTTGCATTTTCTCCACACAGTGACAGGGATGAAAGCTAGATAACTTTTTAGTTATCATGTAGGGGGGAGGGTGTTTGTTTATATTGGAGAATACTTGCTACCCTCAGCTGGAAAGATAGACATTGTACATGTTAGCAGATGGGAATGGATGGAGAGGTAGATGATCATGCCCTGGGGCCTTCACCACTAAGGTGTCAGGTCCTCATTTTGTTGTTGTGTGATTGTGGAATGAATGCAGGTTTTTAGAACTGGTCCAAAGTAACATTTCATATTAAGAACATCTCAAAAGAAGTGGTGCATTGGGAAAAACAGCATACTATTTGTAATTAGAAAAAACAATAGTTTAGTGTATTTTTTACTTTGGAAAGTCAAAAGCTAATGTGACATATGATGCCCCTATTTCAGACATGGGGAAGCTTTTTTGCTTTATGATGCTTTTTTTTTTCTAGACTGTGGAATTTAGGCTTTGCTATTTTAATGAAAAAAGAAATAAATGAATGTGATAAATAACAAGAGTGTTCACTGGGTGGAAATATTGTGTAGAACGTGGTAGCAATATTACTAAGAAAATTGCATTAGTAATTTCCTCAGTAGAAAGGTTTAGCTTAGGAATTTATTTCCTGCTTCTGTGTAGTAGGCCAGAGATAGGGATATGAAGGATTTTCACCCAGAATGGCATTTATAGTTTTTCACAGTAGCCTCATTTCATTCATGGACCAGAGTGAGTACAAGCTGTTTAGAGAAAAAACAGTGTTTGAAAGTAATGTATGCAATAGATGCTGAGTAACTTTTCTTAATACAGTTACTAAAAATTAGAAACCTGCATCTTTTTGTTTTGTTTTGTTTTTTGGTCTTGAGATTTTGGAACTTTGTTCATTCATTTTACCTCTGCATATTTCTTTAATGTGACAGCATGTTCTTAGGAATACTGCATGAACCTAGATATGGCACTCTTCATCTTGAAATAATTTTGGGTGAGACAGCCTTACACAATGTATCACATTTGATTAGAATTCAGTATTGAATGTGGACTAATGTTAGGAACTACTATAAAATTAAGGGAGCCAGTTAATTTGCTGTAAAAGAAAAAAGGAAATCCCAGTTTAAGCTGTTTCCTTAGCTCATTGCTTAAACTTTTACAGAATGCATGATAATTATGAGAATTTACAGGATTGTGGATTCTGGGAGAAGTCGAGTTCAGAAGTCTCTGCTGATAAGCAGAGGAAGTTCAGAGTCTCAAAGGGAAAAAAAAAAATTAAACACACATAAAGTTCATATAGTTGATGAAAATCTCCTGCCTTTAAAATTGTTTATTAGTCTTTTTGTTCAGTTGTTACATTTTAAAGTCACTCTTCTTTTTCCTTGGAAGGGGAAGGGACAGGAACAATCAAAGTTTTCAATCAACAGCTATTCTCTGAACAGGCATTTTGGGGTATAGAGAAAGTGTCAGGCCAAGTCTCTGCTTTTCTTACTGATGTCAGAGGAAGGGTTTGGGAGGCCTAGTAGCCAGCTTCAACCTACCCCATCCTCTTACCAGGTTCTTGACTCTGCCACAGGAAAGAATTCAAGAGCAGAATCACAGTGGACAGTGAGAACAGATTTAACGCAACAGATAAGAGATACAGACTTCACAAACAGTGCAGGGTAGCACCAGAGACTCAGCAGGGCTGACACCAAGTTAATACAAAAGTAAGAAGTACACACTTAAATTTTAGTACGGAGTGCAGGCTGGCTCAAGAGAGGGAGCAGCCGCTTTCGGAAAGTAAGTCCGATACAAAAGAAAGCATACACACCATAGTCAACGAAGTGTGGGTTGGCCCGAGGGAAGTGAGCAACCACCCTGCTTTCTGCCAGGATTTGGCTTTTATAGTTTCACTATCTAGTGAATATCCAGTTAAGGGGGTGATTCCAAGGTATGTAACATAGTCTTGCCCATGGTCAATTGGTCTCTTTTTGGAGCATGTTCATTGGCCAAATCCTATCACGTGCACCAGGCATATTCAAGAATATTCTGTGCTCTTTAGCATCCCTAGTGGAAAGTCATTACAGAGATAAGCTCCACTTTACTGAGTGTACTCAGCTGCCATGGTTATATAATCCCTCTCTACTAAGCATGCCCAGCCACTTGATTTGCATAAACCAGCCCCTGCAGACTCCATTTCCCCCCAGGGTTGGTGCCAAAAATAGGTCTAACTGGCAACAGTAGCTTTCCTCTAGAGGAGAGCCTAGAAGAGGGGCCTGAGACCTTGGGGAGTGGCTTGAAACCCAGAGGCATGTCCTGAAACCTGAACCCAAGGAAACTGAGCACCTCCTGTCTCACCACAAGGAAGCTGTCCTCTAGGCTGAGACACACAACTGACATGTAAGGCCTCTACCTCTCCTTTGCCGCTTCCCAGCTTCCTTTTCATATTCATTTTGGTAGCTCTTGTGGTTTTTTAAAATTTTATTTATTTTTAATTCACATATAAATGTTGTGTATATTTATCACATACAACATATTTTAAACTATGTATCCATTTGGAATGGCTAACTCAAGCTAACTGCTAACCTCACATAGTTCACGTTTTTAGCTCATACTTCTTAAAGTGATGTCAAGGCCCTTCCAGCTCTGGTCGTTTCCAGCTTCTGTTCTTTCCTGCCCACTTTGTGCTCCAGATCCACTGAACTTCTTTCAATTCCTAAACAGTTTTCTGCTCTCTCTCGCCTCTAGGTATTCATCCATACTGTTCCCTCTGCCTTGAACATGCTCCCTACTTTTTATCTGGCTAACTCACACGCGCCCTTCAAGTCCTCCCTTAGCTGTCCCCTCCTCTGAGAAGCCTCCCCTGTTGCTGAAATCCAAGTTAAATGTCCTTTCTGTGTGCACCAGTAGCATCTGGTTTTTTATTGACTATTTAATGTCTATGCGAGACTGTAAGTCTGGAGAAGGCAAAGACCATGTCTGTTGTGTTTATTAATGTATCACTAGTGCTTTATACAGAGCTTGGCACGTAGGAGGCTCCCAACTATTTGTTGAAGTTTTGGAAGTATTTAAGTGCTAACGTGTGGTGCAGAAATGCCATAGAAAATCAGAGAAGAGAGAAACTAGTGAAGATAGACCTGATTAGTGATTGTGGGGCCTTGACCTGAACCTTTAATGTCAAGCTCCTTCATGGAGGAAGTTTAACACTCTCTCTCCTACTTCCCTTTCTCCTGTTCTTTTTCTTACAGTATTCCATTTGTTCATCCAGCAAATATTGTTTGAGGGCCTAATATGTTTCAGTCATTATTCTAGGTGCTGAAGATATAATGGTGAAAAATCCCTGCCCTCATGGAATTTACATTCTAATGGACTAAATAGATAAAAATGAGTTAAATATAAATCTAGAAATTAGCTTATTAGGTTGATAGGGCAGTGAGGAGGCCAATCTAATGGGTATAAAGTTGAATGGTGCAAAACTTGATATCTTGCAAAGTTGGGCTTTGAATGGTTTTTCTTAAGAGCATAATTTTGCTTTGAAGAGTAGGTGGGTAATGGGGAAGTATATATAGCTTCTGAGCAAAGGAGACTTTTAGTCTGTAATTGGTATGCAGAAACTGAAAGTAAAAAAGCCAACTTAGACAAGATTGCCAAAATAAGGGTAATGATAGCCAGCTTAAAAATAGGGTGGTGGCAAAAGAGGTAAAGGTGAATAGAAGAAACATTTTTTGTGATGTGTATGCTTTTTTTTTAGTTCAGGAATATATTTTGTAAAGAAAATTTCCTACATGGCAGACTGTCTGGATAGAGGAAATGATGGAGAGAAATGAATTAAGACTATAAATTTAGAGCCCAGAAGAGCACTGGGAACACTAAGACAGACAGGTGCAGTAGTTTTGATTTAGTTGGAATGAAGATATTTTTCATAAATTCAATCTGATACTTCATCAGACTTCGGCTTATTCAGTTGATGCTTATTAAGCATGCTATTATAAAGGTGCAAGAAAACAGACAAGGTCTCTGCTGCCATAGAGTTTATATTCTAATATACACCCAGATGAGAGGACAGAACTGTACGTCAGTATTTGCAAATCTTTTGTGACAAGTATGACTTAAAATCATGGGAATGGATGGAGGTTTGGGCCTAGGTCTAGGTAGCAGATAATCCTGTTGTTTATTTAAATTTTTATATCTAGGGTTTGGTATAATAATTTAATGATTGTAGTCAGCTATATAGCAGTTGATATCAAAACAAAGAGATAAGAGAAAATCAGATAATTACAGTGGATCTTTTAACCAGCCATATATTTTTTTCTCTATGTAGAAAGAGGGGGGGGGGGAAGACATTTCAGTAACTTAATGGCTCTGACTATTTATTACTTGGCAATATCTCACTAGCTCATCGATGTCAGAGTAGGCTGGTCTCCAACAAATGCATGGAAGAAATAGAGGCCAGTGATTCATATGATTTTTAAACAGATTTGGCACAGGAATGCCTTTCTGTGTTCAGGGAAGTGATGGACAAGTAAGGAGAGAACCGCAGCCATAGTTTCTCCTGTTGTCTTTATCTATCAGTAATGGCCATGAACTGTGAGGTTAGTGTCTTGGCGCAGAGATAAGCGTGCCTTGGCATTGATTCTTCTGTTGCTACCTCAAGCTGTTTTTTCGTCCCCAAGAACAGCATTCTCAGTGGGTGTGGAAGTGGGAGGGACGTGAAGCAATGGTTTTCATTGCATTGCCTGGCTACAGCTTGGTGTGTCTTTCTTTTTTCTTTTTCTTTGCGTCATTGCCACTGGTGCCACTAATTCCACCCCCCACCCCACCCCCGTTTTGTAACTTGTTTCTTTTGGAGTTGCTCAGTGTCTCAGCATTATATTTTCTTTGGAGTTGTGGCAATATGTTCAGGAGATGTTATCCACCCCATCTTATAGGGTTAATGCTAGATGAATTCCTCTAAAAAAGAAGAAAAAAGAAAGTCCTTCTTAGTGCATTTCTATCTTCTACTTCCTCTCTCTGGGTGTCTTTTACTTTGGAACATATTCTAACTGAGCACACACCAAGTGCCCCAGTCCCTCAAAGGAGGACAAAATGGAACATAAGGTAGGAGGGTTGTAGAGAAGAGTAACCACCCCATTGCCTCCAGTGATTCCAGAAATCAAAAGTTACCTTACTTGAAGGAAGTATAAAGGGTTCTTACCCCCTTAGGACAACACATGATTGAAAGACCTGGTTTTCATCTTTCTTCTAATCCCATCCAAGGAAATCTATAATATGTTTCTTTTAAGCTCTGATCCTACTTATATCTCCTCCTTTATATATTTGTATTTCTGTGTCTTATCTGTTTATAGCCCCTCTCCTCAAAGCTGACTACAAAAGAAGATAAAGGTAACTGTTTTCTAAGTTTCCTAAAGAAGAAAGAGTTCTTTGGGGCTTGTGTTGAGTTAGACCTTAAAGGATGATAAAATGGGGGTGGGTTAGAGTGGAGGCTTATTCCAGACATGGGTTACAAAGGAACTATCCTGATTGGGAGCCAGAAAATAGAACACGTTTGCTGTACTGAAAACTTAATGAAAAGTAATTTGGCAAAAAAGAAATAGGAAGTTAGATTTGCTCAACGATATCCAACATGGGAGATTTCAGTTCACTCTGTCTCTCATAATCTTTTTACATGATTTTTCTTTCTTTTTAGTTCTGAGTCCACCTGCCCATTCCAGATATCCCAGCATTCCTCTCTGTTAGGATAGTCCTTTGACCATTTATTCTTCCTTGTATCCAGGGGCTCATGCTATTAATTAATTATATCAGTTATCTCCTTACTTACTTTATTCATGCATTAATTTATTCATAAGTTCATTTGTCCTCAAACCATTTGTTGAGCAATATTTTTACCTTTCTCACTTTAACCATTACATGCTTACATGAACTCCCTTACTCCCACCCCCATCAACAGAAAGAATTATAAAGAGATTTCTAGCTTTAGTGTTACTGCTATTTGTTTTGACTACCCAGTATGTTTTTATCTCATTTTTCTTCATCTGTTAATAGGCCCCTGTAATAGACTTGGTAACAGGCATGTCTTCTCTACTTGTCCTGATGCCAAGATCTCCAGTCCACGATTCTTCTGCCCTCACCTGCTTACATAGAACCCAAACCCTAGGCTCATGTTTTATTTTTTCTTTTTAGTATTTCTGTTCTTTTTATCTCTCATCAACTCTCAAAAGAATAATTTTCTGTATAACGTGCACGTATGTTTATAAGTCACTACTTGTATTCATATGGCTGTGATAGTGTATCACTGCTGTAGCAACAGGAAGCTTCCATAGGTATTCTGATGTGTATAGATACAGAGGTTGCCAATCAAGTTAAATTAATTTCTGCCTCAGGGAACATGAGAGGAGATTTCAAATCAATAAATGGTTTTTCAGTGACTGTGTGTAGGAAAATCAACTCTTCTCTGGAAATTCAAGTCAAAAGAAAAAAAGTGTTCTTAAAATATATTAATTTATTTGTATGTCGTTGGCTTTCATGTGATTTTTAATTTATAAAGGGCTACTGTACTTTGCTGTTTATACTTATAAATTTCATTGTTCCATAAACAGTGCAGTGCCATGACGCACTCTGAGCTGTTACTGTGTGTGCAGAACCTGGAAAGATGGTGTTGGAGATGCAGAAGGAACAGGCTTTTCTTCCTTTTCTCAAAATAGAAAAGGAACTCTATCATTTGTCTTTCTGCATTTCTTTCAGGATGTTGCTCAGTGGTGAACATGTAATCAGTCTTCAGTAGAGAAATGCCTGTGGAACTTGCTTGGATTACATTAAAATAGCTGCTGAAGGATCTTTTTAATGACATGCTGCAAAAAGAGAAAGTGCACTGGATGATGAAATCCAAAAATGAAAGAAAAATTACATCTGTATATGCACAAAGGCGTTTGAGGAGTTTGCATGACAGCTCGTGCCTAAGTGTTACTTATGGCATTTAGCTTTCTGTGAAGATGAATAACAACAGTAATATTGATGATTATATCTGGTCTTTTCAAAGGAGCTGGAGCACTGATGTAATTTACAGCCATATATCTTTCACTGGCTCCCGGGTTCATGCACAGCCAAAGGAAAAAATATAGTGAGTCACTCCGGTGAAGCATGGTCAATGGACTGCAGTTTTCTTTTTTACCCACCTGTTTATCCATTTGCATGCTAGGGCTGTGGGAAACATTTTGAAAGTATGAGTTAGGTGCATGCCCTTAATCTTATGGTTTGCATGGAGGAACAAAATTGGTAACACATATGAAACAACTAGCAAAGGACACAAGACATTCTATAATTGGTGAGATGGGGTTCACATAAATGCTGTAACAGTTCAGAAAATGAGAGTTTGGTGGGTTTATAGGGAAGCTCTGGAGGGTGATGGAATTTGAATGGGGTTTAGACAGGTGGAAGGGGTAGCAGTGAGGAGGAGGAAAGGGCATTCCAGTGCTGGAGAACAGCAGGATTAGGGAGGGAGGCTGGAAGGGTGGTATTAGTGTCGGATGGCAGTGTAGATGGCCAGCCTGAGTTTAAGTTGCAGGGACATAGTGGTCACTGAGATGTGGCACTGAGAGTGGTCAGAAGCAGCAGGGGAGTGTCCCAGGGACAGGGAGGTCACTGTGCTTTTCTTGCCCTATCCTCAGTTGCTTTATCCGCCTCCTCCTCCTTGGTTTCAGGCTTTTGGAAATGAGATTGGTATGTCTCTACTGCTTATATTTAGATAAATTTTTTCACATCTGTACTCCCTTTGGGTGGGAATGAAGGCTGAGAAAATGGAGAAAACATTAGTTTTGTTCATTTTTTAAAGCTTAAGTTTATTCTTAGTGTGGATCACATCTTACCCAGCTGAAGGGAAGTCTTTTACAAGGCCATTTGGGTAAGACAAATCTCAGATTATCAGCTGTGGTTAGTGTTTTTGACGGTGCTGGAAACAAAACTCATGAGAACATGTACATTTTTAGATTCAGATTTAACTCTTTTATTGTATTGTCAGTTCTAAAAAGTAGACCAAGCAAAAGGTAGGGGGAGTGTTGCTTCTTTAAAAGAGGGAACAGCCTGCTCCGTGTCGAGTTAGGGGATCTCTAAGACTCTGTCACATACATTTTAGTTCCACTGACATATTACTCCCACATCCTTGTGGGTAGTAAAGTTAAAAATTTTTAAATGTTCTTTGATCTTCCACCTACTGATCTGGTAGACATTTAAGTTCAATACTGCAGCTGGGAGAAAGGGGAATTGAAATATAATTTATACTGTTTTAAAAACCTCAAAAAATCGCAGTCTCTTTGTTTATACTAGTTTAGAAATTATAACAACAAATTAGCTTCCATTTTAAAATGTGTTGTTAGTCATCACACCCTAAATTACATGGCGTTACTATTTGTGACCTACTTAAAATGGTTGTCCCTTTAGTGGGAACAATATGTATGCAGCCATCGGTTGATTTGCAGGCTTTTTAAAAAGCTGCCTTTTAATGAAACATATCTTGAACATCAACAGGTTAAATAAATACTGTGCTCCTCTAAAGGCTGGATTTTATTAGGTGAAGAAGTGTGATTGAGTCTAGGGAACCATTTAGAAAGTAGTTACTCTAGTAAATTAAATGCCTCCCTCTTGCTCTGTGTTAAGACAGGACACATTTTCCAGAGTGATCATCTGTTTATGCAGAGTGATTCCTGGAACAGAAGTCAAGAGACCCAGGCCCTAATCTGGCCGTGCTGTCACACAGCTTCATGGCCTTGGGCATGTCCCCTAACCTTGCACAAGTTCACTTTCCCCATGTATAAAATGAGGCATTGCATCATTGTCTCACTAAATGTCAATCTTTTTAACTTCTAAGGTTTTTACCATCCTACCTATGCTTCACAACATCGGGGAAAACAAAAAGATAATTACAGTGGTCCCTAGTCTTAAGTGGCTCAACTAGGGTGCAGTTAATTCATCCAGATACGTATCTCAAAATGAATCTTAAATAACACCAATGCATCCCCCACCCGCTTTGGAGCCTCTATTAGAACTTTGGCAGATGTCGTTTAGAAATAATTGATTCTTAAAGAGAAATCATTAAGTTTACTTGCTAAAACCATATCAGAAGTTGCATACCTTCTTTTGCTAGCCAGAAAAGAGAATTTTGAGGGGGTGCCTTGCAGGACAGATGGCAATGACATGATTCATTAGGGCTCTCAGGGTGAGAAGGGCTTTGGCTCCCAGTAGGATATGGACTATGGATTGCCCTACAAAAGCTTCATTCCTTAAGAAAACCAGTAAGATGTTTGTGATTTAAACACCTTGTTCACACTGGCTGATGAAGCCTTCCCGTCAGTATGCTTGTTTTGGTTTTCCCAAACTCTGCGGTTTGGAGAAGAGTTATATAGAATAGGAAAAATTAAAGCCTTTAAAACATCACCATTAATAATAAGTCACCGTTTTTGAAAGTGACCTTTTAACCTTATTTTCTTTTCTTGAAGACTTGGGCTGTCATAACTATGTGTGTTTAGATTGCATCAAGTGAGTGCATCTGCACCCTGCGACTGGGCGCTGTGTGCCATCTGCAGAGCACTGTGGGGGTGGCCAGGCAGGGAGGAGAGCTTTGCACTAAAGACTGGATTTTTCTTTTAATTTTACTGGCAGATGCAATATGTACTTCTTTAAGAATCTTTCACTTTTCATTTCATCTTTTAGTCATTTTACATATATATTTCTATCCCACTCAAGATCTAACTCTTGCTAGTTGTTAATTGCTGCAAACACATGTAATTCCAGGTAGTTTGAGGATATGGGTAGGGTTCTTTTTTAGGTTTTGTTTCTTACATAGCTTGTCCTTTACTCAATATAATTATACTGTTTTCCCAGATATTTTACTAAAATGTGTTACCAATTCAAAGAGTCTTTTTAAGATGCTCACAGAATGCAATTGTGCCAAAATGTATAATCCAGTAAATATCTGGTGGTTCATGTTGGTAGGAATGGCTGGAATGTGCCTGTGCCCAATTCAATAAAATATGGTTATATTTTTGTATCCAAAGCAGGATCTTTGAGTTTTTTTGAGTTTTCCATCATACCCTTCTACTTGGAGAGAATATCTCTGCAGATTTTCTCTGTATGTATGAGTTCCCCATATATTGGATATGGCAGTAGTCCTTAATGAAGTGTGTCAGAATGGAGCAGTTATAATTGACTATAGGTTTCTATGTTACACTTTCGGGCATTGAGGGCAAGAAAACTTATATACCTTTACTTCTCTGTGTTGCATTGAGAGAAATATCACTATGAACAGAAGTGATATGATTTGTATTCTTTAATTCTTTGAGTTAGCATATAGTTCATGGTATATAAAATACTTCCTTACCTATTATTGCAGAAATCTTTGACAAAGCAAAATACAAAATGTTGAGTTTGCTATATACATGTATACTATATTTCTAAAGAGCTATTTGCTTAAAATGAAACTAATCTTTAAATGGTAGATGTAGGTAATTTTAGGATTAAAAATAAAATAACCTGAAACAAGCAACTCAACTGTTCTCAAAGTTGGAGGTGTCCCCAGACAGAGTATACTACCTCAGCAAATAGCAAGTTCCTTGACTCGAAGGTGTTCAGGCATAGACTGGGCAGTTAGTGGGGATGTTGAATGAGGGGTTCAGCTAAAAGTGTATGTGAGCAAAATGATTTTAAAGTCTTGTCCAAATGAGATTCTATGGTATATATTTTGTTACAGTTTTATACAAATATGAGTGTTGTTTTAAAGTAAGATGCCTAGGGACACATAATAAAGAAGACATCTTTGACCTGTCTTTTATTTCTGCCACTGTTGCCTGGTGGCTAGAGAAAATTCTTTTTCTCTGGAGTCCTCTAAAATATGGAATAAGACAAAAGTCTGGATGTAGTAGTTTGTTCAAGCCAGAAATTCAATTTCAGATTTTTTAAATTTTATTTTTAAAAAGTCAAAGTCAAAATGCAGTCTGGTTAAGAGGAACTTGATATATGTTACACATCAGACTTTTTACTTTGACAGTCTCAGTGGTGTCCACTTTCATTCTTCCAAGATGCCTTCTAGAAACTTGTTTATTGGCTGTATCAGAGCAGAGTGCTTCTGAAGCAGGCTGTTCGACTATCAGAAGTCACAGCTGCCTAATTCTCAGTCTCTGTCTTAGCTCTTTTCCTTTTAGCCTCATTCTCTAGATCTGGGATAACTCTGTTATCACATTCTTTAATCCTTTATTCTCATAAGATCTCTACATCAGCTGCTTGACAGTTTTATAGGTATTTGTAGCAATCGAGTATTCTCAAGTTCTGTGATGTCTGTTTTTGCACGTTTTATAGGCCTTTGTGCTAAACTCTGCTCTCCCCACTTGCCTCCTTTTATTAAAACCTGATTTTCCCATTTTGGTTTAGTTTTGCTTTCTTTTTGCACTGAACCCATTTACTTCCAAATTCATTATATCTCTAAATTAGAAAATTTCCCTGACTTCCTACTTTATTCTATCATTTCTTGTTCTTCTCATACCATATGTCATCTCCTAGGGGTTTTAAGAGTTTTTACTTAAGATTGTATGACATTTCAGGTCTTAGAAGAGCTTATGCTCAAGAGCACAGCTAATACATGAGTACATGATGTAATCATGCTTGCTTTCCATTAATATTTTTCTGATTATAAAATTTCCTAAACATTTATTTTAGAGAATCTTTGAAGTATTATAAGTATATCAGTATTCCTATAGCTCAGAGAAAATTAATGTTTTTGAATATTTCCTTCTAGTCCTTATCTGTCTGTGAAGCTAAATGATCTAACATCTTTGTAATCTCTGCCTCTGCCTACTTCCTGGCAAGAACAAACAAAAACCAACACACACAATAGCATGCTAAAGCTAGAAATCTTCTTTTATAATTCCTTATGGGGGAGGGAGTTAATTTGAGTGTGTAATTGATAACACAGGAAAATAGGTAAATAATCCTGTATAATTCTAGATGAATGAACGTGGATTAATGGAGGAATGAAGAAAATAAAAGAATTGCAAGGGTAGGAGGCTATTTTGTGCCAGGTAAACTTGTAAGGGTGTTGTTTTGGAAATGGAGGTGGGTGGGGTGTGGTAGCTGCAGGAGGAGGTGAGATACAGTCAGAGCCAGCTCACAGTAGAAGGTGCATCCAGGGGTCACTGGAGCAGGTTGAAACAGATCCCCTTTCTACCAAATATACTTTAAACATAAGGTGAGGATTTCCCACTTTTTAAAATAATTTATTTAGTTTTGGGTTTGTTTTTTTTTTTTTGGTGGCTGGCCAGTATGGGGATCCGAACTCTTGACCTTGGGGTTACAAGACAGCACTCTAACCAACTAAGCTAACCAGCCAGCATTCTACCAAATATACTTGATGACAGTATGTTAAACCCTCAGACAAAAGTGGGAGGGGGACACAAACATGTGAGTCCCCAGAGGTATCACCTCAGAGGCTGACTACCAGGCATTCTTCTGAGCATTGTTCAGCATTTCGTCTAACCCCCTGGGACTTTTTTGTGTGTTCTTTCATTTACCTGGTCTCACCCCAGCAAATTTAAAGCAGGAGCTAGAGCAGGGGAAATTTTGTTAAATGGAAAGAGAATGCTTGGTTCAGATTTAATTTATGTGTGAAAAAAGTCACTTGTCAGGCTATATGGAGAGAAAACAAAATATATACATATATATATATATTTTTTAAATCTTTCTGACTTGGTCAAAATGGCAGGAATTGACTCAACTGCTTTTATTGTGATCCTCCTTCAAAGCCAGTATTGCAGCTGGTTTGGAGAAAGTAAAAGATGTTACATTGGATGTACAAATAGATAACATAGCAAATGTGTTTAAAACTGATGATTCCTTTTCTGCAGTTTTGCTTCATGTTTTCTTTTAAAATCAGAGCAAGATATACTTGAGCTGAAAACCTTACAAATTATCATTGTAAAAAGAAAAGCAAATTAGAACATTCAGACCACAGTTATAATGAGTGACCTCCAGCCCGTAATAGGTGCTCTTGGCAGAAGCATGACGATTGCTAAGCCAGGCATGTACTTATGGCAGGCTTTCCTCACTCTCACTCTGCAACAATTTTTAAATTGACATTTTCTTTTAAATGGCTCCACTGCTTACAAAAAGTGGGCCCATTGCAGAGGGAATGTTAGAGCAAAATGCTTAATATCTGAAAAAAATTTTAAATGTACATTATTTACTTTGATTTTGTTTTTTATTTCATCCTCTTGTTTTAGTTTTGAATTGTATATTGGAGGTGGAAACAAAAACCCTTCATTGATAGTAGGATTCCATTAAAATAGGCTGATTTCAGTGCTACCAGCTAATTTTTGCTTCTAACTAGCAATATTTTTTTCACACTTGAAGAATCTCAGGTTTTCTAAGTCCAAAGGTCAAAATTTTTTTAGAAAAGGGTGCACCCTTGACCAACCACATCTCTGGAATCTGGCAGGAGATGTACATTCAGGGCTGGGCCAGCAGTCATCATGCCACCCTTCTCTGTCCTAGAAAAGGTAGAGATGAACGTGCTCACACACATTCTGTGTCTGGATGGAGATACAGTTTGAGAAAGATTACCTTGTAGACCTTCTTTTGATTAAGAAAGTTATTCTCTACAAGATCAAATTGGCCATTTACAAACTACATGTATGTTTTTAAGCCATTGACTCAGATCAGGCGTGGAGAATAGTTTATAGATCTAGAATGGTCTATTGAAAAGGTTAACCAGACCATGTTATTCCCCTGCTTAAAACCCTACATCCTATAATTTCCTTCAGCGCTTAGAAAAACAAATTTAGACTCATTATCAAGGCTTGCCTGATCTGGCTCCTGACTGCCCTCCCAGCCTCATCTCTTAGTTTCTCTCTTGCTGCCCAAGATTTGGCCACATTGGCCTTCTTGCTACTATGGGAATACACCAAACTCATTCCCCCCTCAGCCTTCTGTTTCACACACCTGGAACACTTTTTCTCTCATTGGCTCCTCTGCATTAATCAGGGGTCTGCTCAAATGTTGTGTTTCATAGAGGCAATACCACCGCAGAACATGGAAATCTAGAAAGTATATGTCCCTATTTCCTTGCTGCTAAGGTTCCAGTTGTGATTTGGTTCCGTCACCAGATGCACCATGTGTGATGTGTAAGGTGAATGTGGACCCCAAGAAGGCAAGTATGGCTCTGGAAGTGTTTTCTGGATGTATATATAGCCTTTCCAGCAATATGTAAACTATTTAATATCTGGTAAATCATTTTCTTAAGCTAGCTAAATCGATTCTGTTCTCTGCCTTGTATCCTGACCAATACTTGTGCCATGTCATCCCCTCTGAAGTAGCACTTAGCCACCATTACATTCTGTCCTGTTACCCTACTTTAAGTTCTTTTTAGCACTTAAGGCAACCTGGAACAATAAACGCATTTGCTTATTCATTTGTTGGCTGCCTCCTCCTTCAAAATATAAAAAATCTGTGTTCTATGAGGATAGATGCTTTGCATTTTTACCACTGTGCTCATCCCTACTAGAACAATGCCTGGCACATAGTAGGGTCTCAGTGTTTGTTGAGTGCCAACTGGGGTACCGACTCCAGTTTTTTGGTAGCTGCCTGGGTGGTTGAGATAGGAAGAAACTGAAAAATGCAATCGTGTTCTGTAAATGAGCAGCATTATTAATAAGTGCTAATCGTGTTCTGTAAATGAGCAGCATTATTAATAAGTGCTATTCTCTACAGGTTCCAGAGCAGCAGGGCCCTGTTTGCTGCACATGTCATAGATTATAACTAAGGCGGAGCATTGATACCTGTGTTTGGAAAATACTTTCAAGTGATTTTTCCTTTTAAAAAAAGTGCTGTTATATTTACCACATGAGACTAAGTCTAAAGCCTTCTAGTCTCTAGAAGTAAATTGTCTTTTTAAATTGTTGTCAGTTTACAAGCCAGGTAATTTAGAGTTTTAGAGCAAGACTTACCTTTCTTAAACAATCTGTGTCAAGATAATTCAAAGAATAGCAAACTATTGTCTTTTTCTTAAAGTATTAGAATTTGCAATTGGACAGTAAACAAATGCATACATGAATACATTAATAAAATATTTTTTAGATCTGCTTAATCTAGACCAGTGCTTTTCAGAGTGCAGATTATGACCCATTAGTGGATCATTAAATTAACCTAGTGCCTTGCGGTTGGCATTTTTAAAATTAAGATGGAATAGAAAATAGAGTATTGCATATTGGAAAGGTATGTATTACTCTCTGGAACTTTTGTATCAAATATATATGTTATATGTGTGTCTTGTATGTACTGGCTCATGATGAAAATGTTATTTCTTATTGAGGGTTGAAGTAAAAACTTTTTGAAAAACATGGAGAGACAACTGTGTGGTCTATAAGTCTTAGTGATGGCTCTACCCACGGGTACTGCTAAGATTGAAAGTTAGAAATTTGTCTATGTAGAGATTAACTTATTTTTTAAAGCCCTGGGCCCACAGCTGACATGTGATTCTGTGTTCAGTATTCACATATGTGGAAAGTGGGAAAAGAGGAGTGGACCACTCTTGTATTGAGCTGCTCCAGATGCTTTACCAGTCACTTATTTAGGCCTTTTAATATAACATAGCGGAACTGCTGTTATCATTCCTTTGTTACGATAGACAAAAGGACTTTTACTGTTGTTTTTATCCTTATTCTCTTTGCCATATGTATAAAGGAGGAAGAAAACGAAGGTCTGAGGATCAAAGTGAGCCGCATTAAAGCTGTAAATTAGACATGATTCCTCTGTCTCTTTCCACCTTCCCCCTTACCTCCAGCCTCAGGCTGGCCACCTCTGCCAATGTTGTAAATAAGTATTTTTTATGTAATTGCCAACATTTCCTTGGAAGCAAGGTTGTTTGTTACTTGGGGCAAGAGCAGAGGAGGGGAATGTAGGTGGCAGTGCCTAATCTCTCCTCTGCTGTCCTGTGCAATTCAGCTCTGGCCCCAAACTTTCATACCTTACTTAGCCAAACAAATACTGCAGTTACTGTGATCTGGACTCCAAAGAAAACACGAGTATCTATCTGTTTTTATTCAAGCAAGCCTCTTTGGGGCTCTTACTTCCCATCCCAAGCTTGCCAACCTCACACTCTCCTCTTTCAGGGAGGAGTATAGTAATTTTTCTATATCTTGCTGTATTTCCAATGAGTGTTATATTAAAATGAGCTAAAATTAGCAGGAGGCAATAAACATAGGCTCAGAATCCCAGCAATACCGCTTCTGACCTCAGGAATGTTATTAATCATCTGAGCCTTGCTGTCTCATCTGGAACATGGGAGTGATGATATCTATTTGATAGTCTTTTACTTTTTGTTTTTATGAGATATAATTCATTAAAAAGTGCTCAGAACTCTGCCTGGCAGTAGTAGTATGTTTGCTATGGTGCTGCCAACTATAAATCTCAAACCTCTAGTCTGCTAAGATAAGCAAGGTAAACCCTGCCCTGAAACTGCCACATTAATTTGGTCAGCAATCAATTCCATGATTATTTTTTAAGGATCTGCTACTTACCTGTTGCTGTGGGCTCTGTGGGGGAAATTTTCAAGGAGCTTCTCGTCATGTGGAGGAGAAAAGTCTCATGTACTTGACACGAACAGAACAGTATAAATGGGTAGTGCTGCTGTTGTGAGTTGAAAGGGTAGGTTTTCTAGAAAGGGGACGAGGGTGAGTTTTGAGGTATGTTTTGAAGGATGGGCAGGATTTGGACAGGCAGAGAGGAATCTGGGTAAGAAACAGCAAAATGAGAAGATGAGTATATGACTGCGTGCGTGTGTGTGTGTGTGTGTGTGTGTGTGTGTGTGTGTGTGTGTGTGTGTGTGTGTGTGTGTGTGTGTGTTGGTAACTGAGAGGGGATAAGTGTAACTAGAGCATGGTTTGAACATGGGGAGAAGTTGAGACTGGATTAGATAGAATGCAGTATGGAAAATCTTGAATTCCTGAATAAGAATTTGACTCTTAATAGTCAAGAATTTTTGTATATTTCTTCCCTGTTTTCCTTCTAAAAATGGAATCTAAATGCCAATTTATTAACTTAAACAAATTTGTCTAAGTCGATTTAACCAGCACATTTTTTCCCAATAGGTAAAACTAAGACACCATGTAATACTCAAAAGGTTGCTTAGCTGGTGTGGCATGAGGACAAAGGGAGTTATAGGAATTGATTGTTTAATGTCACCGAGCTAAGGCAGCTTGACATAGCCATTTCCAATGGGGATGAGTTTGCCAATGGACCACAAACCTCAGAATTCCTTAGTTCCAGCTTCTGTATTCATCTCCATGCTAGGAGAGTGCCAGTTGGACCAAAAATATATCAAAGCCCATTAGCCAAGGCTTTTTCTCCCCTGGACTAGGCCTGATGGGCACTGCCAGTGCTACTTTCTATGGCTCTTTGGCCATTCTTCTTTGGCTGACAAATAGCTGACAATGAGTATTCCTTTAGACACTGTAATATATATTCAGTCAAGTTAGAGTCAGTTCCTTTTAGCTTGTTGAGCTGCCCTGTTTCTTTGTTTTGAACTACTGTGTATTTACATAATATGTAGTCATATTAGAAAATATAGATAAGCAAAACAAGAGAAAAAATTCTCCCATAATGACATTTTGCAAAATAGCTTATTGTGTATTTATTAAACAGCTTTTTTTCCTGTAACAAAGAACCCCCAAATCTCAGTGGCTTAAAGCAGGTGTTTAATTTCCTCTCTAGTTACTTGTTGGTGGCTGTGGGATAACTATGGCAGAGCTCTGCTCTGTTCCAAGTATCTTCTCATTGGGAGATCCATCTTGAAGGGACAGTCCCTCAGGAGACAGGCTCATTCTTGTGGCAGACTAAGGCCAACCATACAATGCATTTAAAGCTTCTGCTGGAATGTAACATGGGTCATGTTTGCTCACAGTTCATTGACCAAAGCAAGTTACATGTCTACAGCCAACATTAATGGAGTAGTAAGGTTTCCTTGGGAAACCTTGGGAGTGGAGTGTATAGCAGATATTTGTGAAAAATAATGCAATATATGGTAGTCTTGGTCACAAATATTCTCTTTCTCCACACACAAAATACATTTGTGAACAGTAATACAGCAGGCACATTCCGCTGTCTTGGTCATGAATACTCCCTTTCCTTTCACAGGCAAAACACATGCATCCTGAAGAACAGTCATCCAGACATAGCAGATGTTGCATTCTTTAATACTTTTGCAATATAGATATAGATGAACATCTGTTTAAGTGGTTGTGGTTTGCTTTTTCCAATTAATATATTAAAAACAGCTGTACATATCAATGTATGTTTCAACAGAATTTTAATGCTTGCACTGTATTTCATTATATATCCTATAAGTTATTCAACCAGTCCTCCGTTAATAGACATTTAGTTTTTTTTAATTTTTGCTATTTTCCAACAACTGTTCAAACTAAATGTGTTCATTTCCATGGGAATTACTGAGTCAAAAGATGAATGCATATCTTTAATCATTTTCTTTGTATTACAAGATTGTCCTTCAGAAAGGCTATTTTATACTAATTCTGAGCCAGTTTGGTGAAAATAATATTTCATTGTCTCAAGTTGCATTTTTTTTGTACTAGTCTAATTTTGACTTTCGTTGTTTATTGAAAATTTGTATTCCGTCATTTTTGAATTGCCTGTTGTATCAGTCTGTTTTGTGCTACTATAACAGAATACTTGAGACTGGGTAATTTATAAAGAATAGAAGTTTATTTACTTTCAATTCTGGGACAGCTGCATCTGGCACGGGCCTCAGGCTGCTTCTGCTCATGGAGGAAAATGGCAGGCAGCAGGTACAAGCAGATCACATGATGAGAGGAAGCAAGAGAGAAAGGGGGGAGGTGCCAGGGTCCTGTAAATAACCAGCACTCTTGAGAACTAATAAAGCAAGAGCTCACTCACTACCCCTACCCACAAAGGAAAGCATTAATCCATTCATGAGGAATCCATCCCCATGACTCAAACAGCTCCCAGTACTGCCACACTGGAGATCAGATTTCCACGTGAGTTTTGGGGGAACAACACATCCAAACTCTATCACCTGTTTATTATTTTTTTTTTTGATTGTTTAATTGGGAATCTTGGCTTTTTTAATTGATCTCTAAAAATCCTTATATTTTAAGGATTTTTTGTACTCTTGTCTGCCACTTTTTTTTTCTTCAGTTTTTGAATCTTAGGCAGTTTTGAATCTTATGGATAGTGTATTGTACAAAGGTGGAATGGGGGTAGAGTGAGGAGATGGGAAGCAATAGGACTAGATAGGAGGAGCCCCAGGAACTCAGCAGGACTGAAATAGAAATTCAAAGATCAGGAAGCATTGAGGTCCCTTATTTTCTTTCATAGTCAGTGTTCAAGGTTCCCACTGTCAAAGGTCATCCCAGAACTGGTCCTCTTTAGGGAAATTCTCCATTTACACTCTGGCAGGAAAAATAAATGTCCAGAATAAAGTGGATCTTTATTTCAATGGTAGTAAAGTAAGGGTTACATGAAGTTGAGGCATTTCTTACCTTTTAGTTTCCAGATAGTCTTAGAAATACTAATGTTTGAACAGAGGACAGAAATGTATCTGTTTTCAGTTGGGAAGTAGCATTTTGGTACATTGTGCTTTGCTTTGGTTCTTGCTTTTTCATCTTTTTGGCATCTTTTTTTAGATATTATCTGCCAGGAAGTTTTTTTGGGTTTTTTTTCTTTTTTGATGAATCAGCTGCTTTTTGAAATCAGTGCCACAATTTGAAGACTAAACCAGTGATGTTGCAGTATTTTCAGGGTTAAAGGCACTTTGATTAATGTAAATTCATTGTCAATACACTTCAGGCCAAATTCTGGAACTGATAGCTTTGAGATTCAACTACATTCATTTCTATTCACATAGTTTTCAACTGACAGGTTTGCTTACTAACTTTCAGGCTTAGTGTTTTATATTCTTCTTAGAAACATATTCATCTTCTTTTACTTTTTATTTTTTAAAAAAGCAACTAAATATTAGCAACTGTCATCTTAGAAATAGCATCCAGTGTACTATAACCACCCAGTTTTCTGTGGAATTCAATTGCATATTATTTATTTTAACCAAGAATTCATTTCCAAGGGTATTCTCTCTCTGGGGGTGATCATTTACACCAGCAAAAATGGTACAGTTTTAGTTGTTTGTGTTTTTAGAAGTTTGTTTTAATACTTGATACCCTCAGAGTCCAAATAATCTGGTGTTAACGAAGAATTGAAGGAAAGTTGTTTTGATTTCAACCTCATGAAAGTGCTTAGAGTTAGGGTTAATTTTAGCTGAGAATTGGAACCCACCTAAATGTCCATTGACAGATGACTGGATAAAGAAAATGTGGTATATATACTCCGTGGAATACTACACCACCATAAAAGAGAATGAAATTCTGCCATTTGCAGCAACATGAATGAATTTAGAGAAAATTGTGTTAAGTGAATTCAGCCAGGCACAGAAAGAGAAATACCATATTCATGTCCTCATTCATAAGTGGGAGCTAAAAGAAGGAAAGAAAGGAAAGGAAAGAAGGAAGGGAAGAAATAAATAATAATAATAATAATAATACATTGAACTTTCAGGAAAAAAAAAGAACAGAACTGTGGTTATTAGAGGTGGGGATGTGGGGAGAGGGGATTAGCGAGAAATTAGTTAAGGGTCATGAAGATTGATTACGTTTTATAAACATGAATATACTAATTATCCTGGTTGGATCACCACATATTGTACTCAGGTATTGATATTCAAATCTGTACCCCACAAATATATATATATAGTCAATTATGTTTCAATTAAAAAAAAATAGTAAGGGCTTAATCAACACCTTTAAGTACCTTGGAGAGGACAACAACTCAGTATAACTCTCAATAGGCCCTTCCTGAGCTTGGCAGGTTCAGTAGCTACAGGTTCATTTGCATATTGGTCCCTGAACTTTACTCTCTTTTACAGCCTCAGAATGCACTTGAACGAAATCTTTGCAATGATTCTTAGACTGTGAATTCTCAAGGAGAAAAGATCCCCATAGCAAAGAAAACTGTGAGAAAGTGCAGGCACCACTGGTGGCATTGCCACCTTCTCAGTGCAGCCTAGTACCAAAAACTTAAAGGACACTTCATCCTGCTCTAGATACAGGCAAATAAGAAGAGTTTCCCTGTTAGGATTTCTCACAGTTCTTGCCTCACAAAAACTCAAAAATCAAGACATCAGAAAAGAGATAGAGAAAGACATTTAAGGAGAACATGAAAATGGCCCTGGCAAGCAGTACACAAAACAATAAAGTGCCTCTTATAAAAAGTACCATTTGAACTATAGCTGTTTTACAAATAAATGAATGTTTTACATGATGTTCATCTTCTGACTCTCAGAACAACCTATAGGATAGGCTACATACGTGCACATATATATATATATACACATGAAATTTCCCTATTTTACAGAATTGAAAACCGAAGCTTAGAGAGCATAAATATACTTATTTTAGGAACTTATCAAGGTTCCCCAGATAGTAAATGGCACATCCCCCACCTCATCTTTCTTAATGACTATATACTACATTGCTGCAATATAATTATTTAACCAAGCAGGTTATGTTTTGAAGTTATCAGGGAGAATGTGGATCTGAGAGTTGCTTCTATTTCCAGATGATCCTAAACGTGTAGAAAGAACTATTGGTTACATACCGATCATTTCAGTCTTCCTCTACAGATGTATGAATTAACAGCATGTAAATGTCAGAGTATCTGAAGTCAACCTCACGATTTCAGTGAAACATTCTGCCTGAAAAGTAAAATGTTAAAACTAATGGAATCTTAGTTTTGTTTTTGTTTTTCTTTTTAGTTCTTTCACATAATTTCATATAATGTTCAAATAATTTGTAGGCCCAAAATCCCAAGAGCCTCAAATGGTCCTGTGAACATCGTATTTCACACCAATGACATTTTCATGATTTCTTTTGGTAGACTGAAAAAGGCTAAGTTGAAATATTGTCCATAAGTCTATACTTTGTGAGTAGGTTTTTCCATCCCTGGGAAAGCTGATGACTGTACAATTGTAAATCTCTCGCAGTTGGTGAATAATTCCCTTATAAAGCAGATATCCACTTAAAGCCAAACTCCTATATTACCAAATAAGTTCAGTGCATTTGAAGATAATTCACCTTGACAGATACATGTGTATATCCTTTTAACTATCTTGGGGCTTTTTTGTGCACTATTAGGAAGCCACTTTATTGTTCCTTTCCACAATGAAAGACTTATATGATGAGATTAGCACATACGTACTTGTTTTAACTGGACTGTAATACAGATGATCAATTATACTCTATGGATAATCAATACAATTCTGTTTTGCCCTGTATAACAGGTTTCTTGATTCATGATAGATACATGATACAGAAACTGTGTAGCCTTCACAAAGGAGCTTGTGAAAATAAGTTATATATGGTTTAAAATTTGTAGCAAGCTGAGAGAAATTTGTTTTCTCCATGAAATTATTTATACCAACTCAAGGTATACAGCATGTCCTATGCCCCCAAAAATCTTATTCGTTACAGTATTTAAGATAAAATATTGTTTTATGAAGTAGTAGAACTTTACATTTCCAAGGACCTTAGAGATCATAACTTATGTATGGATAAGTAAACTGAGGCCTGGAGATGTGAAGTGACTTTTCCAAGGTGGCATAGCAGGATGACATTGCGTCAAATTCATTCAGACGTTCTGAATGTCAATGCCGCACCCTCTCTGTTCTGCTGTTTCCACAGACCTAGGCAGAAGGAAAGAAAGAAAAGACCAAAAAGTAAAAGACAGAAGAAAAGGAGAGCGTGGTATTCTATGTGTTGGTCTTTAGTGTGATGTTGTGAAATCCACTCGTTTTAAAGTCTAGAGGTCTAGAGGCTTGGCTTCTGTTCCTGGTATTGCTCTTGTCTTGAGGCCTTGGACAAATTTAACTTTGTGGCCTCGTTGTCCTCTTAAATAAAAGCAAAACTGACTTTTCCGCATTGTTTTATGTATCAGCCCTGTTCTTGTTTTTGTTTTGTTTGTGTTTTCATAGGAAAGGGGTCTTTAAACATTCTGGTTTTATAAAATGAGATTTCTTTAAATCTTTATTCTCAGAGTTCAAATAATTTATAAGCAGGTAGCTTATGATAAAATTATGATAAATTAACGATAAAATTGTGGGCCCCTAAACAGCTGTATAGACCATCCTGCAGTTTATAGGAGGCCTGCTAAATGACCAAATCGTCCTTCTGCTTATTCTTAGCTTCCAAGGCAAGTTGTAGGTTTTCTCAAAAAAAGCTTTCAGGTTAGTAGAAGTGTTACAGAAAGGTTTAAGATGATAGGCATGGTATATAACTTCCACCCAGTATTCACACTGTTTAAGTTGTGTTTTATATCCCTAAGAATTTGGTCCAAAAGAAAACAACCATTGTCGAGAAAGTACATTATTTTTCCTATTATTAATAAATATATATGATGACTCATTTGTGAGAATCTATAAAATCTGCATATTTCTGGCAGCCTATATAAATTCTTGGACTTTGTGTACCTTTTAAATGATTCCTAATTAAGTGATTAAATTAAAAAATCTGTTTTCAGAGGGCGGCAGGGAAAGTTGCTGCATTATTCTGTGGTTTTGGTTTTTAAAAGGTATATTAAGTTAATATAGCCCCAAAAGATGATTGCTAACTTCATGTACCATTTCTCTAATTCTTGGCCTAGGGCTTGACTGAATTTTATATTTGGGAACCATTTCAAAAAGTTAACCATTTGCCAGTGGATTTAATAAAGAAAGGAAGAAATAAGAACAGAATCTGTAGCTTTATTTTTGGTTTTTGGTTTTTTTAAGGGTCTCATTATGGATTGTGCAATGTGTATTACTGGGAAGAAGCCTAAGTAACTTTGATTTAAATAATGGAAATAATTGAAACTCTCCACATATTGTTTATTCTCCCAGTCTTACCACCCACCCATTCTTCATCCAGTATGCCTATTCAAAAGTTTATGATTAATTTATCTTTTATGTCATTTGAATTCCTTTTATTTTTCTCTTACCATTATATACTGCCCAGTAGTCCTTACGCTACATGAAATCTTTATCAAGAATTTTAGACATTCCAGCAAATATTTTCTAAGGAAACTCTTCTTCATATAGAGTATTTGGCCAACTAAGTGGAATAGTCAACTCTTTAAACATAAATCTGCAGTTCTCGCCACACACCATGATTGTTGTCACTGTGAGAGTAAACTCAAGAACAAAATGTTGGATCCTCTTTCCTAGTTGTAACTAGGTAATCGGTTTCAGTAGGCTAAGTTTCTGTAGTAAATGATCTCAAATTGAATAGAGGCTCAAACACAGTAAAGGTTTTTCTCTTGATTAGACATTTGTCCAAGGCAGATATTCCTGATGAGCTGCTTGCTTTTCTGCACAGATATGCAGAAACATAGCAGCCTCTTTTCATTTTTTGGTATCATCCTCGGGGACTTCTTAATTTTTCTGTATCTGGCCTGTAAAGGGTTAAAACGAGCATGGAAGGGGGCACTGGTTCTTAACAGGCATGGCCTGGAAGTTGCACATTCCTTCCACTCACACTCCTTTGGCAGGAATCTAGCTGCAAGCGGTGCTGAGAGACAGTCTCTGGATGTTCTCAGAAACAGTGCTAGACCATGGAGAGGAAAAAGGGATTGGGGTTGACAAAAAGGTGTCCCTTTGCCATACCAGGTAACTTTTTCATCCATTCCCCAATAAGCCTGGTTGAGCAGGCTCTTTGGGTGTTCAGATGCTGTCAGATGTGCTGATGTTAATATGGACTTACTCTTCTTCATTAATGGTAATTTCAAATGTCAGTGTTTCCATGTATTTTCTAGAAAAAGCTAATGCTATTTTTTATTGAAACTCATCTCATATGTTGCTGTTGTTCTCTTTTATAAGAACTAACATAAAACCTGTCAATCCTAATGGAATAGGAAGATTCGTTTGAAATCAATACAACTACTTCTGATAAAGAAGCCACATACACACAGCATCTTGGATTATATTTATATGTTATACAGTCATCCCATCTTCTCTGCGGGGAATTCATTCCAAGGCTCCCATGGATGCCTGAAGCCACAGACAGTACCAAATCCTCTAGATAATGTTTTGTTTTGTTTTGTTTTCCTATACTTACACACATTTGATAAAGTTCAATTTATAAATTAGGCACAGTAAGAGATTGACTACAATAATAATGAAATAGAGCAACTGTAACAATATACTGTAATAAAAGTTATGTGAATGTGGTCTCTCTCAAAATATCTTATTGTACTGTATTCAACTATTTTCCGATCACAGTTGACCATGGGTAACTGAAACCAAGGAAAGGGAAATGGATAAAGGGGGACTACTGTATAGGTGTAAGAGTTTCCTGTGACCCTGTATCAAATTACTCCAAATGTACTGTCTTAAAACAACACAAATGTATTATCTTAAAGTTCTGAAGATCAGAAGTCTAATATGGGTTGGCAAGGTTATGTTCGTTCCGGAGGCTCCAGGGGAGAATCTCTTTGTGTTCTTCTCCAGCTTCTAGAGGCCATCTGTACTCCTTGGCTCATGGCTTCTTTCTTTGTCTTCAAAGCCAGCAGTGTACCATCTTTAAATCTCTTACTAACTTCCACATCTGTCATGATATCTCCTCTGACTCTGACCCTCCTGCCTCTCTCTCATAAGAAGCTTGTGATTCCATTGTGCCCACTGAGATAACCCAGGGTATTCTCTCCCCATCTCAAGATCCTTAACTTAATGACATCTGCAAAGTCCCTTCTGCCATGTCCCTTCTAAGGTAACGTATTCACAAAGTAACGTAAAAGTCTCCATTAGGATATGGACATCTTTTGGGGATCATTATTCAATTTATCACAATAGGTAAATGATGTGTAAACTTTATCTCACAGAAAAGCAATATAATAGTGAAATGGATTTTTGGTTGCTTTTCAGATAACAATTAGCTGATTAGACTCTGTCATGTAGTTACAAAATGTTGATGCTGGAAGGAACTATAAAGGTTATTTTATCTAACACTCACATTTCATAGATGTGAATCCAGAGCCCCTAAAAACTTAAGAGACACTTGGCCTGGAGGTCATTCAGCCACTTTCAGGCAGAGCTTTGTGACCTTCTGGGCTTTTAAGATAAAGGAGAAGAGAAGGTTCCTTGTTCCTTTTTTTTTTTTTTTAATTTAAGTAACACTAATACTCTAGAATTTAAAATGTTCCCAAGTCTACTTCTGATAGCAAAGAAATGTTTTAGTCAATCATGGACTTCAAACCCCAATACTATAAATAAAAGAAATACTTCCCTATAGTGTTCTACAGGCTGCTCTTGTTTAAATAGATTATCAAGGAGACAGTCTTCATAGTTGAGGGAAAATTTTCTATGAGTCTTATCAATTGTCAAGTATGTACTTCTGTTGGCTAGAGAGGGAGTGGATGGTAGAAGTACTGGAAATTCTCCAATCTTTTTCTTAGCCCTTTATTTTTTACTCTTTCCCTCTTAACTGTGCCATCCGATACTGTAGCCCCTGGCCCCATGCAGACATCGAGTACTTGACACCCTAGCTAGTCCAAATTGAGATATTATGTGAGTGTAAACTTCATACCAGATTTCAAAGACTTCGTACAGAGAAAAGAATAAAATATCTCACTATTTTTTGTATTTCATACATGTTAAAATTATAACATTTGGGGTATAATGAGTAAGTAAAATATATTATTAAAGTTAATTTCACCTGTTTTTTTTTTTTTAACACATTTTAATGAGGTTACTAGGAAATTTTAAATTATTCGTGTGGCTTTTATATACTTTTATTGGACAGTACTATCCTACACTTTTCCCTAGCAAATGGTCTGATTTGAGGCTCACTACCTCTCCCTTATCCTAGTCTGAATTAGTAAAAAATAATGGAGCCAGATTTTTAAAAACTAGCCCAATAAAATTTAAGTATTTCTTATTTATGTGCACAAGCTAGTGAGCTCATCGTAATTTGATGAGTGATTATGATACTACGTTATTATTATAAAGTAAAACTTTGATAAATCTGGGAGAAATTATAATTAGTGATATCTGAATTAAAGACTTTTTTTAAAGAAATAAACTTTTATTTGCTTCTAGGAATGTGTTGTAACACAAGCTGAGCACAGTGCTGCTTAGTGAAATAGGCCACACAGAATAATAGGAAGAGCATAGTCTTTAGGATCCTAGTAGATTCAACATTGAATGAAAGTTCCCGTTTTAGCTGAATAATGGCTTTACGCAAGTTACTTTCTCTGAAAACCATCTATAAAATGGAGCTAATAATATCTAATAGGATCTGTCATAAGAATGAAATGAAATAAGGTGAGTGAAGTTTCTGGCATATATGAAATTCCCTGGGAAACAAACTGAGTCATGTAAGGGGGAAGAGGAAAGGAAGCAGGACTGGGCACTGGGAGAATTGAACGGGGACGCAGTCTTAACAAAAGCCTTCAGAGTTGTCCTGGGGTCGGGTGAGAGAGCTAGACAGGCATTGACTCATCCTTGGGTGCAGGTTGTCTCTCCCAAGGGACAGTGTACTTGGGCCAGGCAGCTTTCTTCAGCCCGGGGCAATTCTCAGAGAAGGTGAGGCTGGATGTGTCCTTTCCTGAAGGGGCATCTGGGGAGCCCAGTGCAGTGTCTACCAGGAATGCTCATTACACTCTCCATCCTGTTTCAAAGCTTGCTTTATTAATGAAAGAGCGTACTATCTGGCTGTATGAAGTTACCATCATTTATTTAACCGTGTGAGTTGTTTCCTTTTCTTTCTTGTTACAAACAATGACATTTCTGAGCTCATCTTCTGGAACACGTGTGTAGGAGTTTTTCTATGGTATGGTCCTGGGAGAAGACCGCAAGGTCATAAAGTGAATAAGTTGAATGTTACAAGACAAGGCCAAATTGTTTTCCAGAAAATGTATGCAGAGGAAGAGCAGAGCAGTTGTGACTGAACCTCAAGGAGTTTTAATGGTGATGGTTATGTTCTATTTTACATGTGAGGGTACTTCAAAAAGTTCATGGAAAAATAGAATTAAAGGATAATATGAATCTTTCCATGAACATTTTGAAGATCCCTTCTACGGGGGGGGGGTTATATTAAAGAGTGGGGTTTTTTACATTTTATTTAATATCTTACATAAGCATTGCATGTACTGTTTGTGTCAGTTATTACACAATTAAAATGCCCCCTAAGAGAATACATAAAAGTTATTCATAGTTCTATGAAATCCCTCAGAGGTCTTCTAACGTACACGGAAGAAGTCTAATAATTTGTTCCTAGAGTATTTGATCTCTTTCTCAGTTCTGTTTATGACATATGACAGGAGGCATAAAAGATGCTGTTATCCTTTGACCTCACACTGGCACATGCCTGTCTGAGAGGCTCGTGTGGGGCTGTCAGGTATCTTCAGCTTCCTCTGAAAGGTATTAAGATTTAATTTAGATTGTCAGCCTTCACTTAGCCAGCCCGAGTTGTGATCTCAACACCATTGTAATTTTAGCTCTCATCAGCCCTTTCTTTGTTCTTGCTGTTCTTTATAAAGCAGCTTTTTCCTTCTACTAGAGCTCTTTAGTTGTCTTAGGGGTAGTTTCATCCCTAGAGAATTTGAGAACTGCAGAGCCTAACTCTAGTTCCTTTTCAACGCTATTTGTCTTAGATTTTCTGTTTTTTTCCCTTTCCTTGGTTCTTTCTTATTGTATGTACTATTTGCATGTACTATTTTGTATGTGTCAGTTAATGCACAATTACACAATTAAGTGTGTTTCTTCCACACACTTGGCCATCTCCGAGGATGCCTTGAATGAGCACTGCTACCAGAAAACCATTTCATTTATCAGAATAATTTTAATTTATTATCTAAGCAGGAAGCAAAAGAGGCTTTCATCTAGAAAAGTAACCTTCTTTTTAATTAGTTAATTTGAGTCCTGTAGAACATTTTCTCCAGAGGCTTGGGGAACACCATGGTGGTGGTAGTTGGTGAGGAGAGTTGGCTGATAGCTTAGGGGTTGGGTGGGAATGGTGGTTAGGTATTCAAGGCACAGGGAACAGGAAAGTTTTATTGATGATTATTTACTATGTGATGGCTCAGGATTAAATAGGTACCAATGTTGGCTTTGTTACTAAAGCAAAACTGGTTTGAGGGTGTACCGTTATTTTATTGCTTCACGAAACTCAGACAGAAGTATTTTCAGATCCTAAATTCACAAATCATTCAGAGCATTCAGAGTCCAGTGTTACCATCCACTACCACAATATGCCACTTAGCATATGCCATGCTAAGTGATTCTTCTCTGTTTCCTTTCCACCCTCCTATAATGTCATTTGCAATAGCCAGGATTCTTGGCTATAAAAAAATAGAAAATGACCTTTGATATCTTAAGGGTAAAAGGAATCTATTGGAAGGTCATCAGGAGGTTTACAAAATGGAGGGAGAGGCTAGTTGAGAAGCATGATAGGAAAAGAGACTTGCACCAAAGAGGGCTAACAGCAGAGGAAAATGCTATGTTGCTTCCACAGGAAAGGTGTGTTTAGGACCCCGCGGTTGCCGCCAAACTCCAACGGGGGTGCTCTGCCACTGACTCCCGAGTCTTTATGTCACTCCTTTGGGAGCATCAAATGGCCAAGCGTAGTCACATGGCTTATACCTTTGCTGCCAGTTTAGAGAGACTGGGAAACCCCACCCCCACCCATCCCCACAACAGTAGGGATTTCCCCTAAAGTAGGAAGTTGGTTTTGGTGAGTAGCCTAAAATCAACAATTTTTTTAGCAAAACTTAGAGAATTTAAGTAACTTACCCAAAGTCAATGACCAGTCAGTGACAAAGCCAGGGTTTGACACAAGTCTATTTGGCTCATAACCTTTGTTCCTTGCTGCCATCTTAAGTGTTTTTAACCTTATAGAAGCCACAGTTATAGTCTTGGCAACACTGAAATTTGCATGAGGCAGAGAGTACTAAGTAGTAAACATATTGGTTTTGTTTGGTTGTTTTAAAGGTTGCATATTTCCAGCTGGTGTGTTTCCATAGAAACCCTACAGATGCTGTTGGGGTCTCATCTTGGTTGTGGTAGGTTGGGGGAAGTGTGTTTGAAATAGCCTTGTATCTCCAAAGTCCGTCTGAGTTTGAGAATTTCATCATCTGATACCCTGTGATATATAGCCTGGCCTTTACATATTTCAGAATGGACCAGACTCCTGAATCTGCTCTAAGATTTTTCTAAACCTTCCGGAATTTATTTGAGGGTGCGCTGGTGCCAGTCCAAACTCCCACCTGTGCCTTCTACCCCTGGTAAAGAACTTTGGAAGCCCCAGGACACAGCTTTGATATTAAAATTGGAATTTTAATTGTTCCTCAAATTTCTGTACTCCATTCTTTTTTTGATTGGTGTTCTTGAGAGACCTTACTGATTGAGGAGTTATGATAATATCCACGTACGAAGGCAGTTCAGTTTACAGACCTTTTGAGATTGAAAGCCAAGGTTAAGTTTGGATACAGAAAATGTCTCCAAAGTAACAATTTTCGCAGCTCCTTTGTGATTAATTAGCTACTGCTACTGCTATTATATTACAACTACTTCCTACTGCAGGTGTTGCTGGTTGTATTTCATGGCCGTAGCATAACAATTGCATTACCTCTACGTTGATGTAGACCAGTCTTGGGCCATCTGAGCCTTTGATTTTGCTGTATGTGTAAGCAGCAACATTAATAGTTCATTAAGGAAAGACTGGTAATGTGGCAACATCAGTTATTGGGAAGAAGAAAGAATTTCAATCAGATTCTGTTACTGCTTTCATGAGTTTCTTTGATTGCTTGTCATCACCCTTAATAAAGCCTATATCCCACAGCTCCCACCCCCATTGGTCTCACTGGTCTTTCAGTTGTTCCTACTCACCTTTAACCCATCTACCACAAGACCTTTGCACAGACCGTTCTTCTTTCTCTTTTTCTGTTCACCCTTTAGATCCCATCTCAAGAATCATTTCCCAGTTTCCTCAGGGAAGCCTTCCCAGACTTCCTGAAGGCCAAGTGAGGTCAGAATCTCATTGGAAGCTTTCTTTCAGAATACCTGTGCTTTCTCCTCCATAGTATTGGCACAGGTATCATTTTACATTTGTTTGTGGGGTTATTTAATTACTTATTAATTAATAATTATTTGGTTAATGTCTTATCTCTACATAAGCTCAGTGGGAGCAGGAATCCGTCTGGTTTTGCTTAATATTCTATTTCAAGTGCCTGCTAGAGAATGAGGGAAATCAAAACGTTGAGCAGAATTTAAACAGATGTTTTCTCTTTTGCAATGTAGAGCTTACTGTTACTTTTACATAGCACCAAATGGCAACCATTTTTTTGGTGAAATTAAATATGGTTTGAAATTATTAAGGACTGATAGAAATTAATAAGTGAGTGGCCCAAACTACTCAAGCAAGCTAATCAAAGAAATGGAAAATGAAATGTTTTTGGTTTTGGAGGGCTTTCTGATAATTGAAAGTGGCACAGCAGTAAGTGGCTTTTCTCTCTGTTCAGATCATCTTTTTGGAATAAAAAATGCAAGTTGGATCATGTACTTTGATTGACATTGTTTCTTACTTAGTAATTTGTCTTTGATGTGAAGCACTGTAAGGGCAGGGATCTCTGATTGTTTTATTCCTTCCTTGATACTGTGCCTGGCATGTATTAGGCACTTAGAGAATATTTATTGAATTGATACTAGATATTATAAAGAGATAATTATGGATGGGTTTATTGGATTTGCTTCTGGAACAAGATATTTTCTCACCACTTACAATCCCATATACAATTATTGGTTTATTCACCTGGAAGAACAACTTTCAGGGCTCTGAAATACCACTTTATAGTGCCCTAGGTGTACAGGGTAGATTTTTCTACCCCTACAGAAGGCCTAGTAGTTTCAAGACAAGATTTTATGTTTCTTTTCCATGTGATTGTTTGAAAAGGTCTGAGCTGACTGAGACAGTGTCAGTCGTACAGAGTTTTGTATATGAACACACAGATGCAGTCATCCTTCATTTTCTTCTACTTATAAATAGCAAATGTAATATATGACTCTGGTCTAATACATCTTACATGACTGGTTTGGTTCATCAGGGGAAAATGATGTTTTTTTCAAGTTTGGAACTATTTCATGCTTACAGCGTGGTTTTTTCCCCCCTGAAGAATGTTATTTAATTTTAAATGTAAGAAGGTTCTATTTAAAGATTGTTCCCCCATCCTGTTGCTTTGTGTGTTTGAGGAACAGATGGAACTAAAAGCATGTGATGCCACAGGCAAGATTGAGGGCTGCTAGAGTGAGGTAATGTGTCCTCAGAGGTTGAACATGTCATAGGTTTTTTGGCTTCCAATTGCCAATTACCATAGACAGTGATTGTTTATTAAAGTTGATTTTGTTTACATTCTAGATGATGCCTTTCAAACCAAAAAATCCATAGCTCCAGTGCTAGAAAAACTTTTCACTTTTTTCTCCACCTGAGATGGGTAAGGGCAAGCATTATTGGGCCCTCACAAAAAGGGTTAGCAGACAAAGAGAAGGGCTGGGAAACCTGCCCAGTAGACTGGGATTGAAGAATAACAGACCAAAGAACAAGTAAAAGGTAGCCGGTCACTGTAGGCCCAGTGTCTATTCTGGGAGAAATTGTCTGAGTCCTATTTAGGAAAGTGGTGGTGTGTCCATCAGAGTGGTAGATGAGTGACATCAAATGGTAGCATGGTGCCAGTCCAGACCCTAGTAGAGATGTCAGGCAGGGGAGCTGCATCAGGCCTCGTGTGGCTAGACCATCTGGGGATCAGGATCTGGAGTGCTGGAAGAAGCTAAGCTGCCAACACATGTGGGGGTTCAAATTGGGTCCCCAGACTAGAGACATATCAGCTGGAACAGCCTAGAAGAATAAAGCAGGAAGTAAGTTTTTATCTAATTTGTCTGTTTTTCCTATTAAAAATTATTTGTTGTATTTATGCATTCTCGACAACTGTAGCAGATAGTGTTCTTTAGAAGGTTCACTAGTTTTACGATCACATTGCTGTATGGGAAGGAACACCCTCAGAGAAGGGAAGGATGCACACCTCACTCCTGCCACATCAAGAACGGAAAGCTGTCACACATTTTTCTTGACCCCAAGACTGGTTCCTAAGCTAGTGGTAGAGTTGATTTTTCAAATCTCCTTTCTGCAATTATTATATGAGGAGCCGACCTCCATTTCACTTCTGGAGTCCGTCTCCTGGCACTGAATTTTCCATTTCAAGGTAACCATTTCAAGCCTTAATGCAGTCTGAAAAGATGCGTGTTCCTGGAATGTGTCACTTTCAAAAAATAAATAACACAGAAGAAGAATAACCTTCTGTACTGGAATTTAGGAAATCTGGGCACAAGTCTTAGTTGTGTCACTTATTAGTTACAAGACCCTGGGCAAGTCACTTCATGTTTCTCTATGTTGAGTTATTTATAAAATGAAGAGACTGGAGGTGATTATTTCTGAGTTTGCTTCTAGCTCTAATAATGAGATTAAGTCCAAGTGAATGGCCTATAAAGTGTTATCCTTTAGCACCTTTATGACAGCAGCTTTAGCCTCTTGAGGATGTTGGGCCATGTGACAATCATGGCCAAAGAACCTCAGTGAGCACCTGCCCTCTGACTCCCAGATCAGCATTCTTCACTTTGCTTCACTTTTGCTAGAGCACAAGCAAATGTAATCTGAGGAACCAGGGGGATTGTTGCAACTGCCATTCTGTTCGGAAAATAAACTAAAGCTGGGTTCCTCTTGATACGTCAAGCCTCCCTCCCCTTCCCAACCCTTCTAGGTATTGTGTTAATTGTTCCTCCAGACAATTGGTATTTATAATTCATTTCCACTTTGGCTTCTCTCCAGAGGTCAATCTCCAGCTTTTTCTGTTAATGGTTTCATGACATTTTCTTAGAAAACAAGGAAGCATCTGCCTAGATACTATTGATGTTCTCTTGTCTATCTCATTTGGGGTCTGCAAGCCTTCCAGTTCATTGATACTCCAAAGATATTCAGCATTATGATCGTGGCAACAGAATTTCCGGTTCTTTCTACCTGCCACCCCTGACTGAATGTGAGCTACTCAAAGTTAGGGGCCTGATTGTATCAGTGTTGTATATCCCCAGCACCTAGTACCGAGTAGGCTCAAATAAAGATTTATTAAAATGTCATTTCTCTAAGACTCTGTCGAGAGGTTGAGAGTTTTTCTGTGTTAGGACACTTCTTCGGAGCCTTTTAGAGTTTATGTACCAAATAGTGTCCTCAGTCAGAGAAAGCATCAGAAGGTGAAATACCAGTTACCAGCCTTCCCGTTAATTCGTTTGCCTCATTAAATTTCTCCTACAATTTTGATTTGATATGGAGGTCACCTTCATTTTCTGCTAAAGCTTTTATGGAAAGTTATTTTGTACTTTTAAACAGCTGCTGCTCTCCAGGAGGCCTTCCTTTATTTTATAGCAAGCAGGCTGTCTCTGCACAGGCTGGCTAACATCTAAAAATGGTCAAGGCCTCAGGATGGGGCAGGACAGGGCCATCTAATATGTCTTTGAAGTGATTATTTCCTTGTATCTAGTTGTAACCCCATACATAGCTAACACCATGACTGTGGGTGGTATGAAATAAATGTAGGAGGATGAAAACAAGGCTTGCTCAGAAAACAATTGGAAAACCATATTGTTTAAATGTTTAAGATGTTGAAGACATATTCACTGCACTGTTGTTTATCATAGGAAAAGACTGTAAACTCTAATAATAAAATATACATTCATATACTGGAATACATTCATACACTGGAATAAAATAAGACCCTGATAAAATATGACATATGCATAGATTGGAATGCTATGCAGCTATTAACAACAGTATGGTAGCTTCATGTGTGATGACATAGAACAATATTAATGGTAAGGGGAAAGAAGCAAGCAGCAAGAATGTACATCATGCTTTCATTTGTAGTCCATAAGAAGAAAAGGGATGGCCATACACACACAATGTATATGGGTAGATTATCTCTGGAAGGACGCATAGGAAACTGGCAATACTTCTTATTTGGGGGCAGAGGGACTGGGAACTGATATTGAGATAGGCCGTGCTCAGTTTCCCTGGGTTTGAGTTTCAGGACACACCTCTTGTTTTCAAGCCACTCCCCAAGGTCTCAGGCCGGTCCCCTAGGCTTTGCCCTAGAGGAGAGTTACTGTTGCTTGGTTGGACCTATTTTCACACCAATTCTGGGAGATTCAGACCACAAGAGGCAGACTTATCCAAATTCAGTAGCTGAGCTCGCTCAGTGAAAGGAATTTATACAGGCTTATACAACCCCAGTGACTGAGCATGCTCAGCGGAAGGGAGTTTATCCTTTAAATAACCTTCCACTAGAGGCGCTAAAGAGCACAGAATATTCTTGAATACATTAAGTGCCTGTGATAGGATTTGACCAATGAACATGCTCCAAAAGGAGACTGACTGAGCATGTGCAAAACTGTATTATACAACAGGGAACCACTCTTAATCGAATATTCATTAGATAGCATGAATATGTATTAGATGCCAAAATTATAAGTTGGATCCCAGCCAAAGGTGGGGTTTTGCTTACTTTCCTGGGGCCAACCCACACTTTGCTAGCTGAGGTGTGTATGCTTTACTTTTGTGTTAAGCTTATTTTTAGCAGATGGCTGCTCACTCTCTTGAGCCAGCCTGCACTCTGTACTGAACTTTAAGTGTGTATTTCTTACTTTTGTATTAAATCTGGTGTGGGTCCTGCTCAGTCTCTGGAGCTAGGCCTCACTTTCTCTGTGAAGTCTGTATGTCTTATCTGTTACATTAAACCTGTTTTTTTCTTCTACTGTGACTCTGCTCTTGAATTCTTTCCTGTGGTGGAGTCAAGAACCTGTTAAGAGGATGGGGTGGGTTGAGGCTGGCTATCAGGCCTCCCTGACCCAGTCCTCCAGCGTCACTGAGGGAAGGAAACTTAAGTTTCACTGCATGCTCTTTTTGTACAGTTAGGAAAAAGATTCAATGTGTATTTACAGTATTCATTTTTCAGAAAAAATCTAAGTATTTTGAAAGAAAGCTTAATGACACGAAATCTGATAGAGAAGGGAAACTTACTGTATAGTTAAGTAGTTTGTTTATATGATGAGTACTCATTGAACTCTTACTTTGTACTAGTTACTATTGTGGGCTCTTGGATGCAGGTGATTTCAGACAGTGATGAGTACCCTGAAGAGGAAAGCAGGCATTTTGATGACAAATAACTGGGGTGAAGGTGGGGACTATTTTAGAAAGGATGGCCAGAGAAGTTCCCTTTGAAAAGGTAACACTTGAGCTGACTGCTGAATGATGAGAAGCCAGTGGTGTGGGGGATCAGGGTAGGGAAACAGAGTTTAAGGTCTGAAGACAGCAAATTGGGGAACCATTCAGGAAAGCTTCAGAAAGGAGGCAAGCTTGTGTTCCATGCATGGGTCAAGTGGAAGCTACCGCCCCCCATTAACCTGGAATGAAGAGCAGAGAGTGCAGGAGACCGTGTGATTTGTTGTGCAACTTAATCCAAGAATTTGAATGCAGGCTTCGTCATAGCATCCTGAACTGACTTTCCTCATCTGTAAAGTGACGATTGTTATATCACCTCAGTCCACCTCACAAAATTGTCAAGTTGAGAATCAAAATGAGATAACATGTTATTTCTGTAAAGTATTAGGTGTTAAACAGATGAGAGTGGTAATAGTAATGGCAATACAGGAATAAGGCTAGTTGGGCAGGCTTGGGTAAAGATAGCATATTTCTGCTAAACCTTCCAGAAATGAAGTTGTATATCACATTTCATTTCTGTACATGCTAACATGTGGTTTCCATTCTTTTTTTATTTAACCATTTTGGTGGATAAAAGAAAATTAAGTTCATTAAGAGACATATTCTAACTCCTCCTTATATCCAAAGGATGTGTTTTTTTTAAACCAGTGCTCTGTATTTATAACCCTACTGAGGCAGCATCTCATGTCTTTTACACAGTACTTTTGGAATTAATCTTGGCTCTGTTGTCACTTCCTTTATGTGTTTTTCTTCAGGCTTACTTTTATTAAATGGAGCTTTTTACCTTTGGAATCATCATTGCTTAATTAGAGTCTTGTATATTGTAAATGATAAACTTTATTACAGTATGCCACTGTTTATGTCTTTGTAACATGCTGTGTAAAGTATAAAGTTACTACAGAATTTTTTTTTTTATACCAAAAGACAGTTATTCAGTAGCTCCAATTAACTGGGAAGAGAAGAAAATGTACCTCAGGGTAGCTAAAATAATGAACTTCAAGCATTCTTAAAGGACAGGAGAGCTCCAAGATATCTAAAACCTATAATCTATTATTATTTTAGACAAAATTCTACCAGAAATGGTTAATGTCTTTGTCTTTTAAAGGAATTTTCTTTATTTTTCAATTGACGTATATTGATTGTACGTATCGGTGGGGTACAGAGTTGTATTTCAATACATGCATGCAATGTATGATGATCAAATCAGGGTAATTGGCATATTCATCATCACAAAAATGTGTTATTTCTTTGTGGTGAGAACATTTGAGCTCCTCTCTTCTAGCCATTTGAGAACATACAATAAATTATTGTTATTGTAGATGCCTAGCACTACAATACACCAGTATACTTATTTTTTCTGTCTAGCTGTAATTTTGTATTCTTATAGCACAGTTGAAGCACCAAGTGCTTCCAAGATAGGAGATGCAAAGTAAAGAGGTCTAAAGGAAGGTGGAAGAAAGCCCCTGTCATGAGAGTGAAACAGAACCCAAAGCTCAAACATCACCTTTGCCTGTGCCTGTTGGCAGTGGTGGAAAACAGCCCTGAACACCTTAAATAATGCTCAAGAACACCAGTACTTTGCTGTGTACTATACAAAACTTGCAATCCTGAGTCATCAAGGAAAAGTTCAGATTTGAGGGGTGGGATGGGTTGAGGCAGCAGTTTCTTCCCAGATTGGTTTTTACAAACTATTTTTAAGTTTCATTATTTAAAATCTCCTTTACCTGGAATGCATGCTTCTCTGGCTGACCTTCTACCCCTGGGATGCCAGATATGTAAGGCATTGCGGTCTTGAGTATTCTGCTTAAAACTAACTTCATGCGTCAAGAACTAAAACTATCTTGTTTTCTAACAATCTTCAATTTGTAATCTTGCTTAGAGCATTGCATGTCCCTGTACACAGAGCATTTACAGCTCTTGGAAAATCTGCTTGCTCGTTATTGATCCAAGTTGGCTTTATTGGTCTCACTCTGAGCCTTATTTAAAGTTAACATTGCTAACCCCTCAGTTATTTTTTCATAACTTTTCAGTACAACAGGGAGGTAGCATAACATCTTTATTCTGGATTTACCATACAAGCTGACACAATTCCTGTTTAAATATCTGGCTGGAGTAGTCTAAGGTCATAAACATTTAATTCTAAGGAACGGCAATACCATTTGGATTGCTGTTTAACAGTGTATGCCCTGAAATAGGAAAGAAAGGAGGATTATTGATCATTGAGATGCCTTTGTCTCTCCCATCCTTTCACTAGCCTGTAATGGATTGAGCCTTTTGATGCCCATCGTATTTTCCCCCTTTTGGAAATTTAGCTCTGATCCCACCCCACGTGGTGCCTTGCAGATAGATTACTTGAGACTTTTTTTGTGGTATCTCTATTTTGTTGTTTACATTAATGAGCTTACTGCACAATATCACAAGAGAAATAGTGTTGCTATTTGGAATGTTAATGAATTGCCTGCCTGGCCAATTGCCATTTGTTCCAGTGTGTGAATATGGGGTGTGTGTGTGTGCGCCCGCGTGCGTGTGGAAAAAAGAGACGAGTAGCAGGGGTGGATTGCATTTTTTTTCCTCTTTGCAGCCAGTGACGTGAGCCGTGCCTGGAACAATCAGACTCGCTGAAAACAGGGTAGTTGAAGATGCTGGGGGAGGCAGCCTGGTGCTTCTTAAGCTAAAGCAGATCACGGCGCTCAGGAGCTGCTCAGGCACAACCCGGCAGAGTTCCTCCAGCATTAGAGCCTGGTAACGGTTGGCAAGTGCCTTTTTATTTCTCCAAAACCCTTCCCTAGTTGACCTTCAAAATGATTGGCGTGAATAGTGTTCAGAGTACCAGCAAGGTACGAGTGAGGACCTCAGGTTCCGTGAAATACTCCCGGGAGGATTCTATCCGGCGGCAGTCCCACCGGTCAAAGTCTATGAAAATTTCCAACTCCTCAGAGTTTTCTGCTAAGGAGACCAAGGTAAAGAAATGCCATGTTAAACCTTATTGACAATTGCATGGTAAGATAACAGAATTTGATACGGTCATTGCCAGTGTCTAATGTGCAATGACAGACTGAGAAAGTAACAGGGAGTATAAAATGACTCTAAGATAGTCAGGAGAGATTAGGTGGAAAGGATGGTACCTGAACTCCAGATACAAGGATTGCTGTGGCGTGGGTCAGTTTTGTAAAGAGCCAGTTCGTGGATGAGAAGGATGGGAGCGATGCTGAAAATGAGATGACTGTGAGAAACTGTTGGTTGGCACATTGATCTTGTTTTTAGTCTCAGAAAGGTTGCCTTGACAAATGATTTTTCAGTGCGGTGTATTTTTAGAACATCAGGCATATAGAGATATTACATATGATTTTATCTTTCAGTTTATTCCTTTTGCCTTCTCTCCTCTGGTCTCCCTTGCCTTTCCCAATATGTACAGCTGATGTGTAGTAGTGACCTGGTCCAGTTATCCTACATTCTTGTCATGTTGAGAGTCATTAGCCCCAGGTATATGTAATTAGGAGATATTTCTTCTTTCATGTTCCTTACAGGTATATGTGCTAATGCCATGCTGCCATTAAACCACTTGTGTTTTGGGGGATGTCTTCAAGATAATATCACCTTTGTTCATGTGAAATATGAAGGGATTGATTACGTAGTGAAGTGGGCATTTACTACATGCAACATATTTCTGAGATTCTTCCCACCACCATCTGTGTGAGCAGGGTACTCAGAAACACTCCCACTCCACAGGTTTAAAAATGGAATAATAGAATCATAGGATCACAGAACTAGAGGGCTGGAGATGTAGATGATTATAACGGAGATTCATAGCTTGAGAACATGCAGAGAAACCTTCAGAAGGTGGATCTCAGTGTCATTTCAGGCTTCTCATGGGTTATATCCAGACCCACTGAGGGTGACCTCAGACTTTCAACCTCCCACCTTCACCACTGCCCTCTCCTGCTCCCACCCCATCCCCTTCTATGGCATTACATTGTTGAAAGACTCTGATAATAAGAGGTTCCCCTCAAAATATGGCAGGGGAGGGGGTGTGATTAAGGAATATGTTGCCTCCTGTCCCCTCCCCCTTAGATTATGACACAGTGCAGACTAACCCCATCAATCATTAGCAAATTGTCTGGCTCCAGTAAGTCTTCAGATGTGGCTTTTTCCTCCTCAGTATTTTTTTTTTAAAGCTGAGTATCTTTAGGGAGAAAGATGTGTCTTCAAAGTCCTTGGATGTGACCTGAATGGGGGTGTATGGGTTTCTGCTAAAACTGTTATGTGACCTCCTGTGGCATAACGACTGTGGTCTCCTTCTGAGGCCATAAATAAATGAATGTATGTGGGCATGTATGTGATTCTCAACATGGCTCTAAAGTTGGCTTCTATAAAGAACACTGAGAAACATCTGTGTATTTTGTTTTATATATTTTAATGTACATCACACCCAGAGTATGCAGTCAAAAGCTAAGGGAAATTAAAAGGTCAACATCATGAGCTCTGTCGTAGCTCTGCCACCTATCCTGATGATAATTTAAGTATCGTAACATTAGTGGGCTCACCCCGAACTATGGTTGTGTAGTGTAATGTCGGAATCTAGCATAGATGCCAAATTAATAGATTCTCCACCATCGTCTGCTTGTCACACGGCACAGGTACTCTGATTTGATACATGCCTGTGCAAGAGAAGACCCAGCACTTCTTTTGGAATATTGCAAACATTCAAGGCGTTAACAGTATGAAATGCTCCTGGTCGAATTGAAGCCAGTAGGCCATCACACGGTACTCGGGAGAGTATAGTCAGTCTTTAAAAAGAATTATTACCATTATTTTGAGGTATATGGGGTCTCTAAGTTCTGGAGTGTGTATTCAAGAATGTATGCAAGCTCCAAATGTGTCACAAGAGATTTTTTTTAGGATTTTCCAGCCTTTTAAAGTTGAGCACCAGAAGTAGCCAGTAGAAAATCATTAGAATAGGAAATTAGGTAGATTGAACCTAATCATTCAGTAGCCATTTTTGTTCCCTAAATGAAGTAAATGGAATAACACTACAGGCTTGTACCCTAAATTAGTAAACTAAATTATACTATAGACATGTGTAAATACATATCAACATGTATTCTTATGCACAGTTTACACATTTTACTCCATGTTAATCAGAATTCTTACCTTACTTACATCTCATAGCATTCTTTAGCACGTAAAATCAAACCAGTGCTTCTTTCTGCTAATCGTGTAAGTAGCACTTTTTGATTATCTGACTCTTCATCCAAAATGCAGGATGTCTAATCTAATGATTAAAATACATTTTATACCACCTCATCTTCCCCGACCCCCCACGCCCCATGAGAAAGATAAGGGATCATTAACTCACTTTCCCGGGATTTAATTTTCTCTTTCTAGAACTCTCTCTGCCTCTTTCTAGAATAGGTGTATAATCGTTTCTCCTTGTCAAGGAGTTGGAATTACAACATGTTTTGTATTCCTTGAAAACATTCTCCTCTAATGTTTCTAACTTCTGTTAAGTTGACCATTAAATTCAATTTTTATTTAAATATCAATTTATCTGTAGTCCTCAATTTTTATCCAGTTTATTCATTTTGTTCTTAATTTGAAGCAAGTGATAAAGGACTTCTGAAAGGAGTAGATACTCTTTGCCTTTGATTTAATGAAATATCTTAAAAGCCTTCCTTGATCTAATCATTTTAAATTAAGAAAATTGAATTTTCTAATTCTTCATGACTTGTATTGACATAGCCTGAAGAATATTATTTAACCTTCTAAGACACATCTTCTATATGTCATTTCCTTGAAAACTTGATTCTCTGTGTGGACTTTGTTTCCCCTTTAAGGTGGGTTTAAATCCCATTCTTCCCTCTGGAGAGAGTGTGGCTTTGTCCTTTTCTGGACAGTATTGCTTATATCGATCTCTGAAACAGATAAAATGGGCAGGACACAAATATTAATATGTTTTGGAAGGATATTTATGTGTTTTGTGGAGACCAGCATTCATTATTAGAATGTTTTAATTAAGTCTGACTTTGAGTTTAGCCATTTATCAGTTTGTGTGTGGTAATTGGAAGCATTACCAGCATCCCTGGCCATGAGGGGGCAGTGCAGACCTCCCGGCGGTCAGGCCCAGCTGGTTGCTCTGCCTTTGACAGAAGTAACGTTTTGGAATCAATTTATTAAAAGTGGAAAACTCCAGAATTGGGGGTGTGCAGTGTAAGAAGATATTGATTTAAGCCTCAATTCTGCCAAATTTCCACATTCCTCCTCTGAATTTAGTTATATCTTAAATATAAATTATTTTGGTATTGTTTAGTTTTTAACTTGATTAAGGATTAAAACATAAATCTGTAAAAGTTCAGGTTAATAATATCACTTTTTTCCTTCCCTCTCTCTTGCCAAATTACATTATACATTTAGATGGAGGGAAATCTCAACCTGATGCTTTTGTTTCTTCACATTGTTGTGGATGAATACAACATACATGGTTAATCCTTGAGGCATTTTTTGAGGAATAGTATGTGGCTAGAGATTAAACCAGCAATTCTGTAGTTAATAATCATGTGGATTCAGATGAACTGGTTAAAGCTATTATTTAATAATAGAGCAAAGAAATCAATTTCCTTGACAATGAAATTTTAGAAATTTCCAGTAAAACTCCTGGTACTTCAGGTGTGCATAATGAAAACATCAGCTGTTTGCTTTCTTGGCCAGGATGCTGCATCCTGGTGGTCTAGCCTAGGTTTTGCTCACTCATTAGCAACGTGCACTTAGACAAGTCGCTTCTCCCTGAGACTCTTCCATAAAATGTAGGTGTTGATAAAATGATGTCTTTGTTCTGAGCAATGTTAATTTTAGAAGTCTTGCGGAGGTTGGTGGGATTATTTCCTGTGTTATAAGAGCCTAAAGACTGAGCTAGATTTAAGGAAGGTGAGTCTTAACTGGGGTTTAAATAAACCTCTTCCTGTTCTAGGAGATGTTAGCCATAAACATGTTAAAGGAAAATGGAAGAGCTTTGCTCCAAAACACTGCTATGGGAGTCCCTAGTTCATTGCTTTCTAAAATAGGTTGCTGTACCATTGAAAGGCACTATCAACTCTATTCTCTTCATTCTACAAGGGCTTTGCTTGCTATTTCTTTAGCCTTGTTGGGTAAATGCTAATCATTTCTCCCTGAGAGTCAAATCTATACACAAAGGCACCTGAAGAAATCATTGCAATGCCCCTTTGCAACCTGAAGGTTTAGTGGGAGGTTTGCAGAGTTTTGTCATTCTTTCCTAGATCACTTTTGTTCTTCAGACTAAGGATAGAGTGTGGGAAGGAGATTCTGGTCAAATGGGTCATTCATATATGCCTGTTTAAAAATGTATATCTCATTTAATACGGAGAAAATCCTTAGTCATAATTCGAAAATTTTTCTGCAAATTGTCTCTTTTTATTTGTATTTTTTATTCTTAACTTTAAGCTGAACATCTTTTAACCTCATAAATTCATCCTTTAGCTGGATCCTTTTAGAGACAGAATAGATTTAAACTTAATCAGGTCAGAATATCAAGTAATAACTTGATCACCTTGATGCACTAATAATAACCCTGGCATATGAGTGAATCAAGGAGGAGGTGTCTTTCACAAAATAAATCTGGTAGCAAAGAAAAAGATTTTATCTCCGGAACTCTGTTTTTCTTGTATTGGCTCTACTATCTGTCCACTGCACTTGTGTTCCAAGAAATTATGCTTTTCGTCCAGGTGTGATTCCGCCAGGCTAACACATTCTGATATTTTATTGTGATCCTTACCCAAAGGAGATCTTAAGAAGACACCTGGCTCCTTCTGGAAAGTAGTTCTGCAGACTACATCTTTATCAATAGCTATTTATCCCCCTTAAGTTTTGAGTCAGACTTGCCCCCAAAATAAAAGCTTTCACTACCTTTGGATTAACTTTTTAAAATTAAGACAGCTAGCAAAGTGGCATTAGTTTTTGTTGCTGAGTTTGTTCATTTGGGCTGTACCTGAACCTCTAATCCGTACCCCCACCAGCTTATATCTGTGAATTTCATAGATCCTGTGGGTACTTTCATGTAAACTAACACCTTTTTTTTAGGATGTACAAATTATTATTTAGGAGTAAATATTGGACAAACTATGCTCCTAATGGGGTGACACTTGGTGACCCTTTAATGTGATTAAAAACAGTTATTTTCCATCACGCCATTTACCCATTTTCACCTGAGTAAAGTGCTGGTGATTTTGTTTTTATGTGTCTCTAAAATAGTTACTCCTAATGACATACCGCATTCTTGCTCTGCGACACTCATGAGGAGACCGTTTCTATTCGAATGCATTTTTCCAGTGAAGGACTATCCTGAAGCAAATTTTTCAGAATTTCCATGCAATATTTGAACATTGTAAAGAAAATGCTGTTCCATGCTGTCATTCCTGGCAAGCTAGTGTAACACCCTTGTCTGGACCAAGGGAAAGGAAAAAGAAAAATCTATGAAGTATTGATAGGAATTAAGGGAGAAAAAATTACTCACATTTTAAAGACAGTCATTGTTGAAGATCTGGGAGGTTAGAAGCATCACGATAACTTGGAGTTAACCAGCAGGACTTCCTGTGTAGGAACATGCATGGTAACCAGATATCTTGCATTTTCCAGGATGATGCCTTTAGTGCGACCTGTTGTTAGATCTTGCCTGGTTTAGAGTTGAGAGACTGTGTTCAGCTTAGCGTCTCAGTAGATTTTTGGAAAATATTTTTTATTTACTCATCCACAGTGATGTAGAAACCATGGGTAGCTGAGCAAGATGGCTTCCTCCTCTGTAATTCATCATGGAAGTTACTTTTCTACCTTTAATTTTAATTAATTTTTGAGTTTTGCTTTATTTGCATTCAAGCAGATCACTTGTTCATGATTTTTTTAAAAATCCAGTCTGCCATGTTCTGATGATACAACATTTAGTGTACCTGTTCAGACATACAGATCATCTGATTTCCATGGAATTTGCTTTTCGTAGGTAGATTGTTTAAAATGCTTTATGTCAAAAATTTTATGAGAAGTACTGGCTGAGGGCCCTCTCTTCCTAGCCTGACTCCTCTCATGATACTCCATTGTTTTTAGTCTGCAGTTAAGTTTTAGAATGTGAAGCACCATCCAAGCCACTGGAGTCATCAGTATACACATTATTGCCAGATTCAAATCTGGTGAGCCAAGTGTTTGTTTGATTCCAGTAAATCAGATGAGACGATATAGCTATCCCAGACATTCTGAACTCCTTGCACACAGGTGCAATTTAGTGGAATCAGCTCCAACTCCACAAATGCACTGGGGCATGCCAAGGTGTTTACAGCAAGCAGTGAGACCTTCTCTATATACCAGAGCCCCAGCAGCTCGTGACAAGGGAATTAATTCCTACTGAGCTTTTCATTACAGATTTTTTTTCTAAGATCTCTCAACATAAGTAAACCTGAAGGGTTGGGGTCCTACGTAACTAGACCTAATAGGCATACAGATACAGAAAAGTGCTTTAAGAGAAGAAGGTCTTTACTGTCACTTAGAGGGGCAGATAAAGTACTCTAAGTTATGCTGATTTATGACATTTCTCTTCCTCAGTCTACTTTCTTAAAAACAGGTAAAATAAAAAGGCTCTCCAGAATACTTTTATAATGATTGGGCATTGTTTTGAGGGGATTTTTATATGCCTCATCAACCCCCTGCTATGATCTCTCAGACCATGACTAAGTGGTATTTATATACAGCAAAAATTAACTCTTAAAATTAGGGTCTCAGATAACAATATGCTTTTATCTCTATGCCCACATAAACTCCACTAAAATGACAGTAGAATTCATAGATCTTCAAAGACACAGAATGAAAGAGAATGCTCTCAAGATGTCAACAAAATTTGAAAGATGGAAAGCAGATAGACCTGTTAACTCTTCTAGCACCCCAGAGAAAGCTAAAATCCTAATGCCTGCGGACTTGGAAGCCAAGAAAAGCAGACTGGCTTGCCCCACAGAACACAGGAAAGGCCGGGAACTGGGGGCACTGGCTACCTCTTAGGGTGGTAGGAGCCAAGGGAAGACATCCCCTTCACCACCTTGAAGGTTCTCTGAAAAATCACCTGATAAACACAGATTAATATGAAGAAAAGGAATAACAAATTGTATTGTATCATAGTTTTACGTGAACATGAGCCTTTAGAATGAAGACCCAAAGATTCAGGGAAAATTGTCCATATTTATGCTTAGGTTCTCCGAAGCAGACACAGCTGTGTAGAAATGTGATTGGACAAGAAAAGTGTGATCTAGTGCTAACAGACTGAGTGGGAAACCCCACAAAGCCTGTCTGTTCAGATTCTTCTTGGTCCTTGTGCAGCATTCCTTCTTCCGGGATATAGGGTAGGACCTTTCCTGGAATGGGTGTCTTATTTTTACTGAATTAGGCTCTTGGGTCCCAAAGGCATAGAAATGAACAATGCACCCCACAGTAAAGCAAGCAATGCTTTATTAAAGGAGACTTTTTCGTAAAGGGGATAGAAAGCTAGTCCCCCGAGGGGAGCTGTCCAGGGTCCTTCACAGGGAAAGGGGTTAAGAGATGCAGGCCAGCATCGTCATTCTGTGCCTCTGGAGGTGGTCCGTTCTGTTCTTCCTGGTTGCATCGTGGGCACATGCTCAGTTAGGTCCTTGGTCCTTGCACCTGCTCAGTAGGTCCAAGATGGTGGTGGTGTTCATTATCATTGCCCAGGAGGGTCGTTGTAGCAGTCACCTTGAAGCTTTGTGTGCATGAGCCAATTCCTAAAGTGGTCTTAAGGTAAATCTGTAACTTAATTTTTACAATTACAGAAACAAGCCTTGGGGAGAGATTTTGCAACTCAGTGCATATCTGTTCCCCTCTTATCTCAGCTTATTTTATAATGGCAGGCCATGGGCTAATCATGTGCCCCAGCAGGGTCTCATGACTGAGGAGTGGAAAAGTAAGAAAGTGCCCTCTGCAGGGAAAATGGAGTCAGTTTGGTTCACAGGCCTAGCCCTATTCTGTCTCTTTATGACCTGCAGACAAGGTAGGTCAGGAATTTCTTTATGCTAGCTTCAAGACAGGTGGGAGGTACGGGGAGATTGGAGTATGTTTATGACCTACCTTGGGGATGAGGGATTCTAGATTCTGTGGCTTGCTTCAAGGGAGAATGAGGCTGAGAGACAGGAGGGCAGGAGCAGATCAGAGGAAAACTGCTTTTGAGGGTGCTTCTGAGGCTTTCACTTTGGGGTATCACTTTCTGGGCCCCTACAGGGTCAAAACAGGAAGATCCCTGTAAAGCCTATGAAATTAGTAACTGGACTCTCTAGATGCCCTCCCCTACTTTGGGTAGCCAAGTTACCCTCCCCTAACCATTTCCCACTCCTTCTCTCTGGTGAGTTTAACCTGAGGCTTTGGATTTAGGAAATCAGGATCAATTAAGGCCCACAATGAGATCCCCACATTGAAAAGAGCAGGATTAAGTGAACATATAAACATTTCACACTGGGGATTCTCTTCTCTCTCTCCTCACCCATGTACCTTTTTCTCAGTTACTTGAAGAAGTAAAAGAGAAGGCATAGTATCCCGCAAACACGACATTGACTAGTAGAGAGGGAGAGGGAATCCCCGGGATGATGATTAAGGGAAGCCCTGGGACACCAGCTGTGCAGGAGATAGAAACCGGTTTAGACTGGAGTGGGGGAGAACAGAGGATTCCATAAGAGATGCTTCCGATGTCTCCAGTAGAATCCCAGCAGCACGGGAAAGTGTTGAACTATATGGAGAGGAGATTCGCGGATCTGTTGGAGAGTGTTGAGTTGAATTAGGTTCATAGAAAAAGTAAACAACAAAATGAGGTGATGATGAACTCTAAGGAAAACAAAGTTAACAAAAAAGGAAATGCAGCATAGTGCACGACAAAGCTGAGCCATGAGTTATATCTGCATACTCATGATAACAGAGGCACCGAAAATTGATGAAGCTCCAGATTGTGATTGTGATATAACTTTAATAGAAGGATTTGGAGGAGGGAGAAAGAGAGAGTTGGGTTGGGTAGGGTGTCTGCATGTGTGTGATAAGAGAGCTAAATGCTATTTTTCCAGAGAGTTCCACAATTGGAAGTCAATAGTTCATTTCAAAACTAGAAAAACCAAAAAGGAGTTGAGAGGTTATCTCTGGGCAGCAAGAATCAGAGGTGAAGTTAAGAGATTGTTATTTTCATTATATGCCCTTTAGTAATGTTTGATTATGTAAATGATATACATATATTGCCTTGAGAACATTTTGAAATGAATCAGAAGGAAAATAGACAGCATATATAGGTACATATGAGACATAAATAATTTCCAGTGACTATCTTAATTAATTTTGTGTTTAGCAGTTGTCAGATAATAGAGACTTCTTTAAAAAAAGAAAAAAGTTACATCTTTTCCAGGACTTTATACTCTAGCAGTTACAGGATCTAGACTCTGTTCTGCTGCTAGTTGCTGTCAAAGTTTTCAGTTCCTAGTAAAATGCTAGTGAAAGACTGGTTCTTCACTGAGAGACAGATCTATCCTCAGATTGTCCTTGCTACTTATTTTTATGGGATGGTAGTGACAGTAGTTTAGTGTTTGGGGGGTTTTTCTTTATTTTCTTGCCTAGCAAAATGAAAAACTGGTAATCCTATGTGGTTCCCCAAAACTTCTTTTGAAAATTTTTCTGTTTATGAAATTCAAAAGCCTACTGTTCATTGGGTTAGATTATTTAATTTGACCGTATTGATTGTTTTGGATAAAATCTGTTTCCATTTTTTTTGTCTTCACTGCTTTGTCTAATGCACGGAAATGACAGGGAACAAATGCCAGGCCTGGCGTTCTCTTTAAATGTCAGAGTTCCCCAGGGATTGTTTTTTACAAGCCATTCATTAAAAAGGACTCTGCTTGCTACCCAGCAAACAGTTTTTTTTAACTGTGCACATTAACTTAATCATCATATCCATAATCATTAAATATAATTGATCATTTTTCTTAGGTATTTAAAAAATACATGTAATTTACAAGGTTAGTTGAAATTTATGTTTTCCTTATGTTCTCAAATTATGAAGCATTCTTTATTATTGTACCTGCCTTCTACTTCACAACAATTAAGGCTTACAAACAAGAGGGATCTAACAACAGATTATATAGCAAGTACAGTCTAGAATCTTTGAAAATATTGATTATGGTTATATTTTTCAACAGCATGGATTAGCTATCCAAATCTAGACAAATTTTTGATAAATAAATACATTACAGTTCCAGAGGATCAGGGTATAAGAATTAGAAAGAAAATCAGGAAATAACTATGAACACAATGAATTTGGGAATTGTGGTGCTTACACAGGTCAGAGAATAGTTACATATGCTGAAGAATATTTCGGAAGTTTACCTATAACTCATATATATGGTAGAAGGTGATTCACTAAGACTTTAATTGCATAAACTTTTTCCAAGCTCTCAGGCTTTAAGAATTTTTATATTAAATCATAGCCACATAATGTTTTTGGACACTTGTTTTTAGTGTCTACAATAGGTTGAAGAAAGATGAGGGAACTTTCATAATCTGTGTTGCTGTCTTACCAAATATATTTCAATGAGTTTAACAAGAATAGCCCTTCAACCTGGGATACATATTCTCTTCCAGGGAGGGTTTTGACAAAGTCCTGGCAAGTTCACTTTGGGAAAGATGTGAAGAGAGTGAAAAATAGTGAAAAAAATATGGGCTCTGGGGTCAAATAGTCCTATATTTGAGTTGTTACCAGGGTAGGATTGCCAGACTTAGCAAATAAAAATACAGAACACCAGGTAAATTTTAATTTCAGATAACAAATAATTTTTAGTGTAAATATGTCTCATGCAAAATTTGGGAGCATATTTATACTTTTAAATTATGCACTATTTATCTGACGTTCTAATTTAACTGAAAATTTTACATTTGATCTGTCAGACTACAAACCTACAGCAAGTAACAATCTGGGTAACCCCCAGCTTCTAGATCAGTGAAGCGGAGTAATCACACTTCATAAGTTTGAATGCATATCGACAGATTTCCAGTCCGTTGTTCTGTCCGCCTACATTTGCTGCCTCTCGTCATAATCGTGGAATGTAGCATCGTTATTACTGAGGTTTTTGTCTTCTCACCAAAAAATTTTTAAAACGCTCGCTGTGATCAGGACAATTTATAAAGCATTGTAGGGGCTAAAGGGATGCAGAAGACTCGGTCACATCTGCAAGGAGTGTGAAATCTGGTATCATCTGTATTTTTAGTTGAAGAGGTAATGTGTACATGGTGTGGTCAACATTACAATAGTATAGAAGATTATACATTGAAAATTCTCCCTCTCGCCCCATTTTCTAAGTTGCCCTCTCCAGAGGCAGTCATTGTTGATGTTTTTTGTGTGTGTATCTTTTCAGAGATATTCTGTTTGTGACCAAATCCACATGCACATACACACAATGCTTTTTCCACGTTACATACCGTATGTGCTGCTTTGCACCTTACTGGGTTTTTTTTTTTTTAACAGTATATCTTAATATATTTACCTCCTTCTTAACTAAAGATTTTAAATATTGATAGATAATATATTTCCTGTGCTGTTGTTGAAACTGTCTTACCTAGTTTTTTATTTATGCTTGAGGTGTATGGAAATGGGCCACCCTTTCCCCATAATTTACATCCCAAATCTGCTACTGCTTTCACCCCAGTCCAAGTCACCTCGTCTCTCACCCAGATACCACCAGTCTCATTAATGTTTCCCTTGCTCTCTCTGGATTCTTTCTCTACACAGAAGCCACTGCAACCTTTAAAAACATGAATTAGAGTAGGTCACTCTCCTCCTTAAAATACTCCAGTGATTGCCCAGCTTGCACAGACTAAATCCCTGTTTTCTGGTTAAAAAGCCCTGCATGACCCGCTTACCTATTTATCCACACCACACCCTGAGTCCACCATGCTCTGGCCACACCGGCCTCATTTCTGTGTCTCAGCCCCACCGTCCCCAGTTATACTGAGGAGCTACTCACCCCTCTTTCCCCTTGTCTTTGCACGGCTGCTGCTTGTCATGCATGTCTTCAATTTTCTTGCAGAGAGGCTTTCTCTGAACAGCCAGTCTAAAGCTATGCTTTTGGGTTGCCTTATTTTAATCAACTTATAATAATTATCTGGTAACCTGCCAGTAAATGACAGAATTATTGTTATTTGTTGGTTTGTTTTCTTATTTCTCTATTATCTGTTTCTACCCCACTAAAATCTAACCCGCATGTCTGTGGTGTTCACCACTGGATTCTCAGTGCTTATACAAGGGTACTTCAAAAAGCTCATGGAAACATTAGTATTATCTTTTAATTATATTTTTCCACAAACTTTTTGAATACCCTCGTATTAATATCTGGCAGATAGTAGGACTTGGTACTTATATGTTTGACTGAATATATGAGCAAATGGTGTTTAAGAGATTTATTTATACTGTTACAAGTGTTACAGCTGTTACACTATTCATGGTACAAACATGAATTATAGTCTTCCAATAGTTATAAAATACTTTATGCTATACTCTATTAATACTTATATTCTGTACACTATGTTATTACAATAGTTCCCCCTTAACCACAGTTTTGCTTTCTGTTACTTAAGGTGGTTTCAGTTACTCAAGGTCAACTGCAGTCCAAAAATATTAAATGGAAAATTTCAAAAATAAACAACTCATAAGCTTTAAATTGGCACCATTCTGAGTAGTGTATTGAAATGTCATGCTGTCCTGCTCCTTCCCACCCTAGACGTGAATCCTCCCTTTGTCCAGTATCTCCAGTCTGTATGTGCTGCCTACCCATTAGTCATCAGGTCAACTGTCACAGTATCACAGGGTTTGTGTCCAAGTCACCTTTATTTTACCTAATACAGACCCCAACGCACAAGAGTAGTGATGCTGGCATATTGTTATAATTGTTTTATTTTATTACTAGTTATTGTTGTTAATCACTTACTGTGCCTAATTTTTTTAAATTTTTATTGAATCATAATTGATTATACATATTTTGGGGGTTCAACATTGACATATGTTGATCAAATCAATATTACTAGTATGTATATTGTAACAAATTGTACTTATTCTTTATGCCCCTTGTCCAATCTCTCCCCATCCCCCCCTCCCCCCTTGATAACCCTAGACTTCTTCTCTCTTTCTGAAAGAATAATGGTTACTCTGTTGATTTGTTGCCTAGGTGATCTGTCCAATGTTGAGAGGTGTGTTCAGTCCCCCTAATACTGTTGTAGAGCAGATACTTCTTCTGTCAGTCTGGAATGGGCTTTGTGGAGAGAGATGTCCTCTTCTTTTCTTTGGTCTCTGCTGGTGACTCTTCTTGTGTCAGTGCACTCCAGTGGCTGGTGACACCTAGCTGCTTTTGCGGCAGCCGCAGCTGTTGTGGTAGCTGTGGTGGGCCACCTACATGGAGGTGATGTTTTCAACATGCTCCTTACCTAGTTGCTGGTGGCAGGCCCTGTGGCAGCGGCAGTGTTCTTGGTTGTGGGAGGAGGGTCCAGTCCCTGACTCCAGATGGTCTACTGTGCCTAATTTATAAATTAAACTTTGTCAGAGGTTTGTATATGTTTAGGAAAAAACATGGTGTATATACAGGGTTTGGCACTGTCCATGGTTTCAGGCCTCCACTGGTGGTCCTGGAACATATGCCCTGTGGATAAGGGGGGACTACTGGTTATAAGAAAAAATACATTCTAATGAATGTCTAGTACTTACAAAAATACTTGCCCTTGATTTACCAGCATGTGTTACAATAAAATATTTGTTGTAGTCATTGTACGATAGAGTAATACAATAAAGATAAAAGATGTATTACTTAGCAAGAAATGCCATGTAGACAGTTGAAGGGGACATACTGTGAAGATTTAATGATGTGTTAAAGGAGAATTTGAATGATTGAACATCAATTCATTTTCACTGTGATCATAAATTTTCTTAGCTGTGAACTGAGGATCATTTATATCTTTTTCTGTGAAAACATTATTTTTAAATAAACTAACAGGTTCTGAGCCTATATAGCAAAGTAAAAGCCTAAGAAATGAAATAATATGGATAACATTATTTGTTTTTAGCTTTATCAACTCCAGTTTCTACTAAGTTTTTTTCAACAGCAAAGCATTTTTCAGAGTTGCAATATTTATCACTGGTAATGCATTTACATTAATTTAAAACGTGTGTGTATGTACATGCACATGTATGTGTAAAAAGTATACTGAGTATATGGTGTCAGTACTGTGCATGATTACAGAAGTTAAAAGCACAGACTTTGACTTAGGATAGACCTGTCTTCAGATACCCAGCTCTGCTCTATGACCTTTGGCAGCTTGCTCAACCTTTATAAGCATTAGTTATGTTATTTCTAAAGTGGAAATAATAATACCTTTCTCATACAGTTGCTGTGAGGGTTCAGTGAGATGAAAGTAAAGCTCTTAGCCCAATACCTCATATCATGCAGACTCATTGATGGTTATATTATTATCAGTGGAATATCAGCCAATGCGAAATGGCTAGAACATCATCACAGTGTCAGAAATATCATGTGAAACATCAAATATTCAGAAGTTTAAATCTCTAAATCATAAACCAGGAATTTTGATCTATCTATTCAGTGATTCTTACTCTTCCTTTACTACAGTTTTCTAATTATATCATTCTAGTCAGAGTTTCAAAACAAGTGTCCTTTTGGACAGTGGATGTGTTTGTCTGGCCCACAGTGGTTTTTCTCATTTTCCTTTTTTTTTTTTTTTTGGCCAACCTTGAATAATTTGTGCTTCTAGCTACTTCTGAAAAAGAATAACTGGCAGTAGTGAAGCTTCATTCCCTCCTGGTTGAAATCAGGCTACTAGCTGCATGTCTACATGGAGCTTTCTCCAACTCACTGGAGTCTCTCCCCGGCCTTCTTGACTCATTTATGTTACCTGCCTGTGGATATTTGAGTTATAACTCTTAGTCTGTTTTTTGGTATTGAACCAGCAATTTGGACTTGATGTTCAAACCAATTCATTAGGAGATGTTTGCAGCTTTAATTTTGCTCAACAAGGAAGTTAGTGCCTATCTTAGTAGTTAAAGTTTTGTTTATACTTGGAATAGTGTTATTGGTACTAGCATATTCACGACCCTTTCTCTAAGACAGAGCAGCCAATCTAATGGAGTGTAATCTTGAAGTAAAGAAAAAGCATTTTAGGGGGAATGTGCTTTGTATTAATTAAGTCTACCCCAAAAATAAATGAGTGAATGAAAAATGAACAAGTGAATACATACATACATGCATACATGCATACATGCATACATGCATACATACATACATACATACATACAAGTTTGGAGTGTTGCATTAGTATGAATGATAATTAGCAAGTACATTTTTTTCACTTTCAAGTTTGGCTAGTGCTCCTCCAGAGCTGCTCACTAAATTCTTTGGCGGGAATGTTTATTTGGTATTATCTTGGGCTGAATTTTTTTCAGACTACTTCAGTCCACAAAGGTGCCTTTGACAAGAGGCAGTCAAGCCAGCCCAGGTGCCCCTCCCCCCTTAAAGAACCATTGCTCTTTGCCTCTCTTGCTCTAACTCCTGCTCCCTCTGTGGCTTTCATGCTTGTTCGTATGCAGTTTTAAAATATAAATTCATTAATTTCTAAGAGCCATGCCTGGGATTTGGGAGCAGGTTGTGATGCGATTAATCAGTAACCATGGCAAAACATTTAGTGGAGTACACATGGAAAGGGAAGAGGAACTTGGGAAAGACTAGTTTGGAGTTTGGCTGGGTGACTGCTAAGCTCTTTTCAAGTAGAATCATAGAATGGTAAATCTAGAAGAGGCCAAGAAAGATAACTTTATGCAACCACCTTGTATTGCAAATGAAGAAAATGAGGGCCAGGTAAATTAAGTGATTTGTCTTAAATGGGCAAGTCGATGACAGTTGGGCACCCCACTCTACCTCCTGAAATTCTTAGCTCCTGAGGTTGGATCTGTTTTCTCATCTTATTAAATTTTTCTCTGAAGAAAATATATATAACATGATGCCACATATACTGTGTATGGAAGTGTCTTATACATTGTAAGTAGGAAGTAAAAAGTTAGTTGATTCTGTTAGGTGACTAATTCTCCATTAAGGAGGTTCAGTCAGGGTTCGCAGCACGTTTCGTATCCCTTACATAAGAGGCCCGTGAAGGCAGAATGGACTCATCCGCACCTAATGTAATGTCTCCCTAGCCTCTGGAATATGCTAAAAAATGTTTATTACATGTTGAATTATACATATTAATTACACTGCAAATTTCCTTTTATAAGGTAAGCCTTTTAAATTAATGTTCTAGTGTCCATTATGGATTTGTGCTGGTACATCCATACATAGTTGGACATTTTGTGGTTGCTGATGGGGTTTGTAAGTGCACCACAACACAAGATTAAGTTAATTGCCCATGATACAGACTTTGGCTCCATGTACTTCATAGCTAGATCCAAAAAATACATCTGCCTGGAGATGTGAAAAAACACAAACCAAATTTCAAGCATGCTTCTGTCACCCCAAGTGAGAGCTAACTTGATGAATATCTACAAGGTTGCTTGTGAATACATGTTCTTTGATGTAGCGCTCTTTAAACTTGGATACATGAAAACCGTGCAGTGGGTGTGGGAACACAGGTAATTCAAAGGGAGTCAATTTTTAGAATCTCATGTTCAGTGTGTACTTCTCTCCAAAATGGATCTACCAGTAAATATTCTTATGGTCAAGCTGCAGGATGTTTCTCCTTTTTCTCTTCTGCATGATAATCACTTTCTGCCACTTAAAAAAAAAAAAAAAAAGCATAACCCCTTCACCCATATCTTTATTTGGTACACTGAACAGGTGTAAAAACCTCGTAGGGAGGGGACAAACAGAGAATCAATTTCAAATACTGGTTTTGAAGAAACTTCCATTAGTGATGGATAATTTGATTTTCCAATATTATTTTAAAGCATAGAAAAGAAAATAAAAGTTGAGGAGGGCCATTGCTTTAAGGCATTTTGAGTTTTTCTGACCATTTTGATATTTATCTGGTAATAGTTTTTAACCAGTATCTTTTCCAAACGTGCTCTTTCTCTGATAACACTGCCAGAGCGGTGCATATTTAATTCTATACTTAAAAGTCTGCTTGATCTGAATATCTGCATGAGCCAGCATTGCATTTGAAAAAGGAAGCCATGGTGTTGATGTCATAATTCTTCCTGGATGCAAGTTACTGTCAGTTTCACTGAAAGTGGCAGGTGTGTTATCCTGCATACTTTTCATAATGATTCAAAGACCACAGAGAAAAGAATTTGTTGGAGTTCAGAGGTGATTGAAATAAAATACATGAATACCATCGACTGTGCAAAGTGTGCTTCTGGAGAGAGAGAGAGAGAGAGAGAGAGAGAGAGACTCATGGTTATACAATGCATGGTAATGGGGGAAAGCTTCAGAGAGCCGTGTGTGGGGGGCTGGCAATAAAGGTGCTAAGATAGAGTTACATTTTATTATCTCTGAGAAGCAATCAAAAGTGAGAAACAAAGACTTAAAAAGTATATTTAGACCAAAATCCCTTGATCTCTGTAGTTAAAAAAGCAGTTTACTTTGCTTTCTCATAAAAATGGTGATGTTCAAACCTGAAGAATCATTCTGTCCTGTTTAGTGTTAGTGGAGGTATGTGATTGTTATCTAGCTCCTGGGTTAAGTTGCAGAAATTTCAGTTATAGAAAGGATTGGTAAACTCACAAAGCAGTAATTTTTAACCAAGGCTTTATGTCAGTCACATGTGAGCATGTGGAAATATTCATTCACAGGTTCCTCATCCAGGGAGATGATTCGGTAGATCTGGGATAGGGTCAGTAATCAATATTTCAAGAACTTTCTTGGCTGATTCTGGCGTGTACCCTCATACCTTCCGATGAAACCACCATGGTAAAAGACTGTGTTGTAGCTAGGGACTGACCCTGGAAATATTTTTGAAAACCAACCTGTGGGTGTATGATCATTCTTTGTTCAGATACCTGCCTTTCACTCTGCTCCTGGTTTATTAGTTTCCTATGGCTGCTGTAACAAATGACCATGGACTTGATGTCTTAAACCAGAGAAATTTATTCTCTCACCATTTTGGAGACCAGAAGTCTGAAGTCAGGGTATCGACAGGACTGTTCACCCTCTGGAGGGTTGCGGGGGAGGGTCTGTTCCTGGCCTCATCCACCTTGTGGTGGTTGCCAGCGTCCCTTGGCGTATGTCCATGTCACACTAATCTCCGCACCCCCTTCTATTGCCTTCTTGTCTTCTGCCTCTCTTCAGTCTCCCTCTGCCTTCTTCTTATGAAGACACTTGTGAACGCTTCAGGGGCACCCAGGCGCTCTCCCCCTCTCTCGTTCCTTAACTTAATACTATCTTTAAAGGTTTTGCCGTATAAGGTAACATTCACAGGTTGCAGGGATTAGGTAGGACCTGGACATCTTTTAGGGTCCATTATTCAGCCTTCCACAGCAGGTTATTGCCTCGCTGTATGATTCATATGGGCTGCTGTGGCCCATTAAGGTTGATTTGATACCTTTCTTCACTTATCCCCAGCTACCAGTCCATGGCCACAGGGAAATGGACAGCCCTCCATGACAGTGTTTACCCACAAGCCCTGCCTCTTGAGGCTAGGCCTGAGCTGTTGACCACACTCCGGTTTTAGCCATTCACATGGCAAACACCTTTGGTCATAAGTGGATTGGGAGTGTAGGGTTAGTGCAACAAAAAACCCAACATCCTCACCGACAAAGACATTTCAAGCATGTGTCCTAGCAACAGCGGCTCCTGTTTAAAGCTCATCTTTTAAGAATAGAACAGTACAGTGACCAGCATTATTTGTATCTGTTCTAAAAGAGGCACAAGCCCCTTTGAGCTCTGAAATTCCATTTTGTTGTTTCTCTTTCAATCAGAAAGGAGAAAAAGATATGTGCCAGTGCAGATACATTTTACAGAAGATGATGAGAACTTAAAGAGGTTGAGAATTGAGGCTCTGCTGGAGTTTGAGACAATGAATATTCAGTGACATTAATTTGTGCTGTTGTTTAATCTTCTCTAGTAGTGCTGATTAGTCACATATGGACGGGAGAGGCAGTGAGGCTCAGGAGGCTTATGCTAGTGGCTAGGTCAGCACTACCCCCAACTCAACAGATACCCCAGCTGCCTTGACTTCAGGGATGGAACCAATCATAGGACCTCACCTCCTGGCCAAGCCACATGGAGCAGTCCATGGGGAGGGTAGGAGGCCTAAACCACAGCAACTGGAATCTGTCCCTGGGACTTTTCATGCTGGACCTGGGAGAAAGAACTGTTTGCTTTGTCTTGTTGAGAGACAAGGGTGTGTATAGGTGTTGGTTGTTGTGGACATGTTTCTTGTGTAGTAGAGAAATAAGGACTGGAGATATTTGGAGTAGAAAGAGAAGAAGAGTTGAGAGGACAGGGAGAGTTTTAAATTCCTGCATCCCTGAAGCCAGCTCCATCCATACCTTTTAATGATTTGGCTACATAAACTATTAGGTCCCCCTTACCCTTATGGTAGTTACACTTTAGTACTTGACATTTGAAACTAAAAGAAATCTTAACTAATACATGGGATATTGGTATAGATATGTCAGAGTAGGATTGGTCAAGAGTTATATAGTATCCCTTTTCAGGTACAACAGAAAGACAGTGGGACCGAGAAGTTGAAGATGTTAACAAGACTGGTTGAAGTGAAAGACCATCGTGTCTAGACTGCACAGGAAGGGACATGATAACTGCTGGGATAGAGTAGAGATAAAGAGGATCAAGGGAATTCATTTCTTAACTGGGCTAAGTGTATGACAGGATAGGAAGTTGTGATGAGGGTATTATGTAAGTGTTGGATACACTTACAAAGCATCTTCCTTTTACTAAGAAAAATAATGGATCATCATAAAGCACTACAAAGAATCAGGAAAATTCCTTTGTAATTTTGCAATTGAAAAGGACTGGGATAACATCCACCTTTTAGATTTGGCATGCTACAGTAAGAAACCTATTTTATATACACAGGAAGAGGACTCGACCTACAATATGGCAAATCTGTTGAATTTAACAAGATATTTTATATTAGATTTTTGTTGCAAGATATCTGGCTGATTGAGTAGCAAGAATTTTTAAATTTAGAACTTCATTTCTTTTTAAGCAAAATATTCTCAAAGGCAGAAAAATTTGAAAAAAAAATTGTTCTAGGGCAGAATTGAATGTATTACAAAAATTTTAGATGCTTAGAAATCATTTTCAACTGTCTACCTTTATGAACAGATTTTTCTTTTATCTTTGCCACATGGTGTATATAAAGAACCTTCAGTGATCTGCCTCTTTTTAATTACAGTTTCTCAGCCCACTATTACTTGTGGGTTCAAAACAGCTCACCCAAGTCGTAGAATCCATTTAAAAGTCATTTATCCAGCAGGAGTCTCCTGAGACTTGAGTTAGATTTCTACTCTCCTTGCACGTCCATAAGTGTTTAGCCTCATGAGACATTAGCTAAATCATAGGTTGTTGTGGTTCTTTGGTAAATTAGAATTCTTCGAAAAGAACGCCCAATTTAGAGCATGGATTTTGTGCCTCAGTTTATCCTTTATTTTAATTTGATATTCTGTCTGTTTTGTGTTTGACAAGACATACTTTACCATGTCCTGATAAGGAAGAAATGTGTCCTGGTTTTTATTAGCTACCATAATTTTTCAATAGTTAAATTGACTGTTACAGCCACACTGGAGAATTTCCAGAATCTGTCAAGATACTGACTAAGGATAGAAGTATTGAATGTTAAATAGTGTACAATCTGTGCGTAAATACATTTGTACTGAATTTGGAAGTGTTTTGCTGAAAAGGGAATTCATTATTGGGGTGCAGTCTTTCTCTTTATACGTGTGTAGACACTTGGATGGGACATATTAAGAGACAGAAAATAGGAAATAGGAGGCAGTTCTTCTGCTCTGCTGTGCTCTTGGACAATCTTTTGAACCTGCCTTTCTTTATTTGAAAGATGAGGGGTTGGATGGCATGTGATCCCCCTTTTTCGTATCTCAAAGTAAAGTCTTTGCTAAGCTTTCAAGTCCTAACAGGTCCAAGTTCTTCTTTGAGGAAAAATATTTCATCATCGTCATCATGTTATTATGCATATAGTTATTCTTTTGTTCAATATAATTTGCTGTTTTCATTTTCTATCTTAGAAATGCGTTTGTGGGGGGGGGGTGCTGGCCAGTATGGGGATCCGAACCTATGACCTTGGGATTATAAGGCTGTGCTCTAACCAGCTGACCTAACCAGCCAGCTGCATTTCTTTTTTTTTAAATGACATCTTATTTACAATTTAAAAAGTAGAGATGTGGAGTAGCATTTTCTTGGATAGTTGTTATGGGGCAACAAGCAGATTACAAGACCTTAAATGTAATGCTGGAGCCGGGAGAATCAGGGAGGCAGTCTTATGCTGACTTGACTTACCAAGACTCTGAAGAAGCTTCTGTCTCCTCCACCACCACCACATATACACAGCACTTACTTAACTGTAAAGCATAATTAGGATGCTAGAACGATAAATACTGTGTAAGTCATTGGGATAGAAACTCTAAAATTACTCAAAGATGCTTTTCCATATCTGGCTTTAGTCCTCCTATCATTATCTTACCCATTAAGTTGCCATGAAAGCAGTTATATTTATTTCATTAATGAAAAGGTAAGGGTATTCCAATGTTCAAATTAGTGAAACTGCAAGACCATATTTTGAATAAGAGAAGTAGAGGGCACAGTCTAATTGTAATCGTATCCTAATATTTTACCATGATGAAAAGTAATGCAGTACTGTGTGTCTTATTTATAAAAGACATTTTTTACTTTGCAAAAGTCTCCTTGTTTCAGACAACACTGCTTACCCTCTGCTCATATCCTCACCTGTGTGTCTTCGCCTTTCCAGAGCCAGCAGGACACTGATGGGTGTCAGGCTCCTCCTGTCAGGGTGGCTGCCCGTGAGGGGTTGCTTGTGGCTTTGATCGTTTGCTGAATTCAAAATGTGGAACAGAATGAGTAGAATAATTTGATCTTATTGTCTCTCTTTACAGGCTCTGTACAACTCAATCAAGAATGAGAAGCTTGAATGGGCGGTGTAAGTACACTGGGTATCAGCCTTTTAATAATGAACCACTTGCTTTTCCTTATGTCTTTCTTTGTGCCTTGGAGTTGATCTTAGAGAAGGATGAAATATGCAGTGTGCCTTCTCATTTTACGCCAAGTGTCTTAACTACTTTGTATAAAACCTAAGTAAACCCTGGGTATTCTGTATTTTTCTCCTTGGTATCCAGGATGCTTCTATTCTGTTTTTAATGTTTCGTGCTGTGCCTATAGACAATTAATTATCTTTTTAATATACCCTTTAAAAAAATAGCATTCTAAAAGATAATCTGATAAAATTACATATATTCCAAAATCCAATACAAATTATTTTGGTACCATCCACTTATTTTAATTCTCTCCTTCCTGTCACCATACATCAGAGTTTTTCAATCCTATTTCCTATGATACCAGTCATACTAGGACATTGATAAGTGCAAAAAGAAAAAAGGTTCTGTGGATAGATAAGCTTGAGAAATGATGAATTAAATGAAGCTAACTTTTTTTTTTAACTGCAGAACTTCTAGGAGCTTATACAATGCCAGTGTATATTGTCAATCTCCAAGACAAGAATAGAGTTTGCAATGTTGCCTGAATCTATTTGACAATAAAATGTAGTTTTTCAAGGTACCTACTTTGGGAAATACTATTAGAGGTAAATTAAACCTAACTATGTAGACCAACAGTACCACTCTTGTTAAATTTTCACTGATCAATATAGCAGTTAAAGATTTGATAAAAAATAAAAAATTGTTAGGTAAGAGTCTTCACTAAATTTTTAATCAAGTTTTTAAGAAATTAGATCAAAATGTGATTTTTAAATTAGAACTACATGTGAATTTTATTTTTGATTTTCACTGATATTAAGCATTTAATAGTTTTTAATCACATGACCTTACACAGCAATCTACAATGAACCCATGTTTATAGAATCATAACTTAGGAGATAAATCTTATTCTTTCATATGCATATTGGAGAAAAGTAGTTTAACAGTTGACTATGTCTCACATATAATGTACCAGACTGAATGAAAAAATATCAGTAACACTGGAATTGTTTCCACTAACTGTAGGGTCATATGATACTGTTTTTAAGTTAGGAAGTCAAAATTTAAGTTGAGACTTTAATATTTGCCTGTGTATATAATGGCTTATGTGTCTGTATGTGACTCATTTAAAGACAGTGTGTACCATTTCAAGGTAAACTCCTTAAGATTATTAAGAATTCAAGGTCTAAAATCCAAGGTGATAATTTTTCATTGGACTTATCTCTCATGAATGAAAGTGGGTTTTCTAGAAAAATTTTGTGAATGATATGCTTAGAATCTTGCCAAAATATTAAAGGCATATCCTGACCTATGCAGAATATATACTCTAGAGAAAATCAATAAAAATGAAATATTTATATTCACACTGGGGGAGAGAGTATTTTGAGGATTCTTTTATAAAGTTATTTTATAAAGCAAAGAAATATACTCCTGATGACCTGTTTTGTAAATATAGAGATTTTTGAAAATATTGAATTTGTTACAGTAGTTTTTATTTATATATTTATGTATAGTCAGAATTTGGTACAAGAAGGCTTTCTCTTGAGTCCTATCCAAGGGTGAGGGTGGGAGTTCACCCAAGAACTGGATTCTTCTATGACCCTCTTGTGAAGTCAGCAGAGCACAGATTCCAAGGTCAGATATATTGGGGTATGCATTCCAGCTGTGCCAGTTACTAGCCGGGTCACTGGCCATGTTAACCTCTAGGCCTCAATTTGTTCTTCTGTGAGAGGGAGCAATTATTGAGCCTCATGTAACCCTCAGGATGACCCTGTGAAATGTTCTAAAACACTAAACATACAGCAAGTTATCCTTCAGTTGATGCCTCATGAAGATTTTAAAGCTCCAATTTCTGGGGTTTTTTTTCATTTTATTTTTCTTTCATTCATATACTCATACATATACTGTATCTAGAGCAAGAATAAGGCACGATAGTAGTTTATCATATAATTAACTTTCTTCATCTATAAAATGAAGGGATTGGATGAACAGATCATAACTATCCTTTCCAGTTCCAATATTTTGTAAATTTCTGAATTTTGCTATACAGTCACGCCCCACATAATGGTGTTTCTGTCAGTGGTGAACTGCATATACAACAGTGGTTGGAGTGGTAGGCTATACATATAGTCTAGGTGTGTAGGAGGCTATATCATCTGGGTTTGTGTAAATACACTCAATGATGTTTGCACAATGACAAAATCACCTAACAATGCATTTGTCAGAACATATCCCAATTATTAAGTGATGCATAACTGTATATCAATGTTTCTTAAACTGACTTCCTGTGGAGAGAGCACTGCTGTATTTAAGGAAACAAAACAGAAAGAGTTCATGGGTCAAATGAGTCTTGGTATAAACTCTGGGGAAAACAAAGTTGAACAGATTTCTCTATTACTGGTTTGTTCAGTCTTTAACAATCTGATATACATTTTTTAATATCTACAGGAGATAAAGGGCCAGTATACCCCAACTTTTTAAATCACTCAGTTCTATTCTGATCAGAAAGAACCTTTTAACATCTAATAAAACTAGTGTTCTCTAGCACACACTTTAGAAACCACTGCTTTATGCAAATTTATGTTCAGGATCCTTCAGATCAGGAACTAAGCTTTTTCCTTGATAAATGTGTATGTGCAGGAATACAATTACTTATAACTCTGCACTCTCCCAGTTCTTGTACCTTTGTAACCACACTTTCTCTGACTCATTTTGCTTCTGTTATTCATTAATGTTGGTACCTAAGATCAACATTTAGAATTGTCTTCTTTCGATATAGGCCCTTTCTCAGCAATCTCATTCATTCCTAAAACTGTGCCATCTCTGTAAAACTTCTTCCTAGGTATAAATACTTCTCTGATCTCTTAAGTTTTAATTCAACATTTGCCTATTCCTGCAGGACATTTCTACCAGCACTTAGCACTCATTGCCTCTCTCAAACTTTGGTCATTTCTATTCATGTCACCAGCATTTTCCTACTTACCTGGATTTTAGCCTCTGCATCATCTTTGACTCCTCCCATGTCATCACTTTATTACTGCAGAAGTGGCTTCAAACAGTGTTTTCCTTCTCCACTCCCGCTGCTGCCATGTATATATATAAAAATACCATTTATATATATATATACTATGTGTGTGTGTGTGTGTGTGTGTGTGTGTGTGTGTGTGTGTGTGTGTGTGTGTGTATATATTTTTTTTTTTAGGCATTTATACTTTTGCCTTCTAACAAGTACCTCCATTTCCAGTCTGTTTCCTCTACTTTAACCTATATGAAGCACTCCTGTGCTATTAAATTTCAATAAGACACATTCTGCCCATTCTGCCAGTAATCTTTTATTCCGCATTATTGACTTCACACAGCCCTGTTTCAACTAGGCTGCTTCGAGGCACAGTTCCTCATGCTTATCCCATGGCTTCCTGCCTTTGTGCTCATGTTCATGAAGTGACCTCTGCTTGGAACCTGTGTCCCCACCATCCATTTGTTCAAAGCTTATTATCTTTTACCAGCTCATCCAACACCGATTCCTTGCCATTTTTCCTGATCTTGTAATCCAGAAATAATCTCAGCCCATAAACATTCATTTTCCTTCATCTGATGACAGCACCACTTTCTACTCCCCGTTATAGTTATTTGTAGTAATGTACCATTAGACTGTAAGCTCTTTAAGGAAACAATAATGTGTCTGGATTTGTCCCTTTATCTCCTCCTTTGCTGATCATAGTGCTTATGTGCTTAGTGCATAGTGCTTGAATGAAGGCTCTATAAAAGGCTGTAGAAAGAATGTTAATGATAATGTACAAGGAACTGCATTTCTTTAAAGATAAGCCTACAGTTGTGAAGTTTAAAAAATTGTTGCAGGAAAGCTGATGCAGCTACAAAATTTGTAAGATAATGTATACTTGCATGGAAGGTGTCTTGTTGATTTTAGAACCCTAGAAGAAATAGAATTATGGAATCTTGTTACTGGAGGTATCTTAAGCTTTTTAATTCATTGCTTTTCTAACTGGATTCCACTGAGGCTTAGAATTCCAGGGAGCTTTCTTAGGGACCTACCTGGTGGTGTGAGGGAGGGGAAAGGAGGAAGATGATGGGGACCCAGTTCTGCCTCCCACAAGCATCATGTCTATTTCAACTGACTGAAACAGCTTCACTTTTATCTTCTTAAAATATGTACAGAGTTCCACTTAATATTTATTTTTCAATGGTATCTGTACAGTGCTCTCATTTCAAATATGAGGAAAATGAAGTCAAGAAGCATTCGTCAACAGGCCCAGAGTCACACAGCTAGTGTAATGGCAAAGCCAGGATTTGTTTCCCCAGGTGTCTTGACTCTCCATGGCAGCACCGTGTCGCCTGGATTCTCTGCAGCCACACAGTCTTACAAAGTCTTTGTAAAGCAGGATCGTGTCTGAATGTTTCCATGCCAGCCTTTGACACAGTGCAAATTAAGAGAATTTTATATCAATGTCTCATTAAATGCTCATAGAATTACTGTTGTTTTTCTCCCAGGCAAGTTAGGTAGCAAGGATCATTCATTCACCTATTCTGTAATTTTTAAGCAGCTTCTTCTGTGCCTGGCCCAGTGCTGTGCCCTAGACACACACATGAGTAAGACTCAGGCCTGTGCCTGAGGACACAGCAAGGGGATGAAGGGAGAGGGAGGACTGTACAAAAATGAAGAGGTAAAAATGGGAGTGAAGTGCAGTGAGTCAAACTGACTTGTGGGAGGTCTAGGCTACTTCATGCAGGACAATTATCATTTCTCTTTCCAAGTTCCTTTGCTCTATCGTTCACTATTCATAAAGCATCTATTTGTTGGACTAATTTGTACTATGTAGTATCCTGGGAACTGGGGGAGAACAAAAGTGTGTAAGACTGTGATATTGTGAAATATATATTTGGTCTTCATCCCATTCCAGTCCCTTTCCTGGCATACAACTTCTTTTTTTTTTTAAAGATGACCGGTAAGGGGATCTTAACCCTTGACTGGGTGTTGTCAGCACCATGCTCACCCAGTGAGCGAACCGGCCATCCCTATATAGGATCCGAACCCGTGGCCTTGGTGTTATCAGCACCGCACTCTCTCCTGAGTGACCCACGGGCTGGTCCCCCTGGCATACAACTTCTAAAATCCTTAGACTGTCCAGTGATAAGAGTGACTTTCTCTAGGCTAATGAGTTGGCTGATGGCTGGCAGCCCCTAAGTAGCTCCAACCTCTGGGGAGGGGAAAGGGACTTAAGGTTGAATTGATCACCAATGGCCAGTGATGTAATCAATCATGCCTATATAGTGAAGCTTCCATAAAAACCCAAAAGTAATTCTCACTTTAAACATTGAAATAGCCATCTGTAGGTTGTTAATAATTACTAGTGAGAAAACTAGTAAAGAAGTTGCCATAAGTTGAACAATTGCAGATACAGCAGATAATATAAGCAGAAATTTAATTTGAGTGTGTGGGAAGAGAGGTAGGAGGTTTGGCCTTAGGAGTCACTGGTAGAGATGACTCACCATGGAAAAATTAATGAAATTATTTGTATGAGATATCTGACTATAAAGAAGAGATAAAACCCAGTTCTCCATTTGGGATGTTCATACTATTAACATATTTTCTAGATATGTATCGTGCCTCACTGATATACTAGCATAAGATTTAACATTCTCACTGTCATTGCTATCTGTTTAACTGTACTCACATTCCTGTCATGGCAGATACTACATCATGCTGGAGTCTTGATAAAATAATAATCCTAATATCAATATTGTCATCACAAATTTAGAAGACAATCTTTGTGAAGATGAACCAAGGGTAAATCTATATATACATCTATAGTGGTTATGGAAAGGATATTATTGTTTTGAGTTTTCTATCTATAAATTCAGTGCAGGTGCATTGAATATAACAAAAGAAGCACTGAGAAATGCATAGTTATGAAAAACTGACCTTTAACTTGAAGAGATTTTGAGCTGAAGAATTGATATCACTTAAAAATTTGTTAGCTAAAGGTAATATTGAACATGGATCAATCTCCTGGATTATGATGTTTAAAAGAAGAAAAATTTTGGAGTTTAGAATTAGGGAAGACTCTCACACATAGCTCTGTAAAATGTAATTTTATTAAGACTGTGAATCATAGCACACACTTAACATTTAATCATAGCTCACACTTAACATTTAAGAACCTGTTTTTCTCAGTGATCTCAAGTATGCTGAACTCAGGTATATTGAAAACTGGAAAGATTTACCACCCACTCCTTAGGTGTAAAAGGGCAAATTTGAAAAAGAAAAAAAAAAACTGACAATAATTTGCTTTACATTTAAGTAGCATCTCTCTGGATGATGAGATTGAGATGGATACTTAGAATTTTAAAGGATTTTATTGTAAGATCAGTTTTAATATTCATAAAGATGAAGGTGGTGTACTTTACAAATATTGCTATCTTTGCTTCACATAATCTTCAGCTTCAGAATGTGCAGAGCAGACAGGTTGGTGAGCAGATGGAATGTGATTATAATGTTAGTAGCCTACTTGCCCTAAAGCAGTTTTAGAACCACTAAGGTGCAAAGAATTATGGGCTGGGATGTAAGGAAAATGTTATAGCTAATATGCTGATCATTTAGAATTTTATATCATCTGTATTAATTGCTAACCCTTTGATGTTTGCTAAAGAATGATAGAAGAAGTACAATAAATGTAATTTCTAAATGACTTAATAATATGCATGCAATGATTAATATAGTGCCTTGAACATTTTATACAGTAGTTGTTTGGATTTCATTGAGCATTTTTGTGTTTATTCATTTTAATATACACACCGTACATATGTTTTCAGAAGATGAGAAAAATGTAAGTAGTCAGATCAATAATACAAAGTCAGTGATTTTTAGTTGCCTGTTAAAAATTTCCCAGTAGATCTTTTAGAAACACCTAATACCTGGCTGGAACCCAGTGTATTTACAAAAGCTTTTTTTAAAAAACATCTTAATATCTAGTTAAGTTTTTCTTAGTTAAGAAAGCATATTACAATCATTATACATATAGTCAGATTCTTTATTTAGAAGGCCGAGTCACTAGCCCTCATCTCCCTCACATCTGGCAGCATTCTTCTTGGTATTAGGGCTAATGACGGAACTTAACATTTTTAATAAAAGCGTGGTCTCATTTTTACATTTAAAACACCTTTGTCAAAATTAGGTATTTTTAGAAAATAAAATGTATTTTGTCAGCAGAATTTTGAAGTTTAACTACATGCTTTTTGATTTTTTAGTTTTGGTAAGTGGCAAAGACAGATTCCTTTTAAACTCATCCTGCGTCGTGGCATAATATGATATGGTATAATAGAAATCCCATGATAAGTCAGCACAATTTTATAAGTTTATTCTTCACTTTTATTTTCCAGCAATCATCTGACCACAATATTGAGATGGTATACCACTTAGTGGTCTGTTCCTGCATTCAGCTGCTCTGTTTTGTTTTGTTTTGTTTAGCAGCTTTATGGAGGTATAACTAATATACCAGAAAAATCTCCCGTTTGAGTGTACAATTCCATAGTTTTTTGTAAATTTACAGAGTTGTGTAATCACCACCACAATTCATCACCGCATTTCCATTACCCAAAGGAGTTTCCTTGTGCTTGTAATTCAGCATATTTGGTACAAACTCTTCCTTCCTCTCCGATCTTACATTTTTTTGTACACAACTCTGTTGAGGCATACATTACAATATTCTATAAAAAATGTATTACTCATTAAATGTGTGTCTGTTTCCCCTGCTGGATTATGAGTCCCTCACAGGGACTTCCTCATCATGATATCACCACTACTCACCTCACTGCCTGGCAACTAAAAGCTCCTTCTTATCACTACTAATCTGGCACTGACCCTGTGAGAGATACTATTTTCCAGGTATTTTCCTCCTACAGGAGAGCAAGGGCTTGGCCTCCTGCTGCCTGCTCTGCTCCACAGGCATTCTGTGGATGATGCAATGTCTTTCAAATTTTTGAATCAGGGAGGCCCCTGAGGAGTCCTTTAAGGTGACCCTTTACCATGGTTCCTGCCTTTGTGGATTCTTTCACCTGAATGTAATTGACATCTATGGTCAACTTCATTTAACAGCAACAGAATACACAGTCTTCTCAAGGTCACATAAACACTTACCAAAATAGATCACATGCTTGGCCATAAAACATACCTTAACAAACTTAAAAAATAGAAAGCATACAATGTATATACTCAGACCACAATGGAATTAAATTAGAAATCAATAACTGAAAGATAGCTGTAAAATCCTCAAATACTTGGAGGTTAAACAACACAGTTTTAAATACCACATGAATCAAAGAAGAACTCTAAAGAGAAATTTAAAAAGTATTTTGAGCTAAATGTAAATGAAAATGAAAACACAACTTATAATTTATGGGATGCAATGAAAGCAGTGCTTAAATTCATAGCATTGAATGCATATATTAGAAAAGAAGAAAGATCTCAAATCAATAATCTAAGCTTCCACCTTTGGAAATTGGAAAGTGAAGAGCAATTTGAGTCTAAAGTAAGCAGAAGAGAAGAAATAATAAAAATTAGAATAGAAATCATTGAAATTGGAAACAGGAGTTATAAAAGGAAATCAACAAAATCTAAAGCTGGTTCTTTGAAAAAAATAAAATTGATTAAGAAAAAACGAGTTGAGTCTTCTTCCCCCCCCCCATTATTTGTTTGTTTATTTTTTAGCTCCCACAAATAAGTGAGAACATGTGGTATTTCTCTTTCTGTGCCTGACTTGTTTCACTTAATATAATTTTCTCTAAGTCTATGCATGTTATTGCAAATGGTAGTATTTCATTCTTTTGTATAGCAGAGTAATATTCCATTGTGTAGGTATACCACAGTTTCAATTCCTTGAACTTGACAAGACAAGTGAACAGATATGATGTAGTTGGTGGAGGGGAGAAAGGGAAGAAAGGAGGAAAGAGGAGAACAGGTAAAGGGACACAAAAATCAACTACAATGTATATTGAGAAGTTAAAAGAAAAGAAAAGAGAAAAAAAAAAAAGTCGAGACCTAAGTAGTTAATAGTAGATACAAAAGAGGGGATATCACTGCAGATCCCATGGATATTAAAGGATAGTAAAGAAATGTTATGAATATATCTCAGTGCCCACAGATTTGATAAAAAGAAATGGACCAATTTTTTGAATGACACAGCCAAAATTCACATAAAAAGAAATAGGAAATTTGATTAAGCCTATATCTATTCAAGGAATCGAATCAGTAATTAATAACATTCCCAAACAGCATGCCACCCAGATGGTTTCACTGGTGAATTCTTGCAGACATTTAAGGAACAAATTTTACCAGTTCTGTATAATCTCTTCCAGAATATAAAATAAGGGTAATACTTGCTACCATTACTGTAATACCAAACTAAACAAAGACATTAAAAGAAAGGAAAACCACAGGCCAGTCTCTCTCATGATCACAGATGCAAAATACTCAACAAATTTAGCAAATCAAATTCAACAGTATATAAAAAGAATTATACACAATGACTAAGTTGGATTGATCCCAGGTAGGTACATGTAAGTCTTGTTCAACATGTGAAAATCAATTAGTGGAATCCATCATATCAACCAGCTAAAGAAGAAAAATCATACAACCATATCGATAGATGCAGAAAAATCATTTGACAAAATTCTGTATTCATTCATGATTAGAAAAAAAAACCCAAAAACCTCTCAGCAAACTGGAAATAGAGGGAAACTCTCAATTTATAAAGAACATCTACAGGAAAACTGCAATGAACATCATACTTACTAGTGAGAAACTCACCTGCTATGGTCAGGAACAAGGCAAAGACATCCCATCTCACTGCTATTTCCCTACATAATACTGGAATTTCTACCTAATGTAATAGCATAAGAAAGGAAATGAAAGGTATACAGATCTGGAAGGAAGAGATAAAACTGTCTTTGCAGATGGCATAATTGTTTATGTATAAAATCCAGAAGAATCATCAACAGTGAAAAAACTGTCTTGAAACTAATCAATGATTATAGCAAGATTGCAGGATATGTTTATTTTTATTTATACATATTTATGGCGTTTAGAGTTGACTATAAGTATTTGTGTACAGTATGTGATGATCAAATCAATATTGTCAGCATGTTCATCATTGAAATTTCTTTTTGTGTCCCTTACCCAGTTGCTCCCTATTCTCCCCACCCACCTTTCCCACCTCTAATATTTATAGGTCTGCTCTCTGCAGGATACAAGTTTAGTATACAAAAGACAATTGTGGTGCAAAGAGAAATATAACATGTTCTCCTATGCTGAAGCTAAAAAAGTTGATCTCATAGAAGTAGAAAGTAGAATGGTGTTTACTAGATAGTGACAAGGGGAACGGAAAGGGACAATGGGAAGAGGGTAGTCAGCAAATACAAAATATTAGATGGAAAGAATGGGATCTGGGGTTCTATAGTAATATAGGATGACTACAGTTAACAACAACATACTCTGTATCTTTGGATAGCTAGTTCAGATGATATTGAATGTTCCTAACACAACAAAGTGACAAATGTTTGAGGTGATGGATATACTAAGTACCCTGACATGATCATTGCACACAGTGTGAAAGTACCCAATTATATTGTACTCCACAAATATATACAGTTATCCTGGGTCAATTAAGACAAATAAAAATAGAAAAACAAGATAGAGAGTGGAATACTAATTACCAGAGGCAGGGAAAGGGAGGGAAGAGGGGGACAGTGAAAGATTGGCAGTCTTGTTGCAAAGTTACAGTTAGATAGGAGGAATAAGTTCTGGTGCCCTAGGATGACAATAGCTAATGTTATTGTATTGTATATTTCAAGATAGCCAGAAAAGAGGATGTTGAAGGTTATAATCACAAAGAAATGATTAATGTTTAGGTTATAGATATGCTGACTATTCTGATTAGGTCATTACACAATATATGCATGTATTGAAACAACAAATCGTACCCCATAAACACGTACAATGAAAAAAAATTTTTAAGTAATAAAAGATGATTGCTTTTTTTATACCAGCAATGAACAAGTGAAATTTAAAATTAAAAACACGATACCATTTATATAGCACTCCTCAAAATGAAATACTTACGTATAAATCTAATAAAATGTGTACAAGGTGAATATGAGGAAAATTACAAAACTCTGATGGAAGAAATGACAGAATAAAGTAAATGAAGAAATACTCCATGTTCGTGGATGGAAAGACAGTATTGTCAAGATGTTGTTCTTCCCAACTTGATTTATAGATTCAGTGCAATCCCGACCCAAATCCCAGCAAGTTATTTTGTGGACATTGACAAACTGATTCTTAAGTTTATATGGAGAATCACAAAACCCAGGATAACCAATACAGTATTGAAGGAGAAGAACAAAGTCAGAGGACTGACATTCCCCAACTTTAAAACTTACTGTAAGGCTATAGTAATCAAGGCAGTGTTATATAGTGAAAAGACAAATAAATAGATTAATGGAACAAAATAGAAAGCACAGAAATAGGCCCACATAAAGAGTCAGCTTATCTTTGGCAAAGGAGTAATTGCAATGTAATAGACCAAAGATCTTTAACAAATGGTTTTATAAGAACTAGACATTCATAGGGAAAATTTTTTAAAAGAATATAAACACAGATCTTTCACCCTTTAAAAAATTAACTCACAGTGGATTATAGACCTAAATGTAAAATGAAAAACTATGAAACTCATAGAACACAACACAGGAGAAAATCTAGGTAACCTTCTGTATGGCGATGACTTCTTAGATACAACACCAAAGACATGAATTATGAAAGGATAAATTGTCAAGAGTTAAGCAGGAGAGATGAATAGGCATTTAGGTCAGTGAATCTACTCTGTATGTTACTGTAATGGTGGAAACATATTACATATTTGTTAAAATTCTTAGAGTATGCAACATCAAGTGTGAACACTTCTGTAAATCATGGACTTTAGGTGATAATATGTCAATGTAAGTTTTAATAGATTGTAATAAATGTACCACTCTGGTGTGATGTTTTGGTAGTAGGTATATGCGGGAAGGAGGTATATAGGAAATCTCTGTACCATTTGCTCTATTTTGCTGTGAACCCAAAATTGCTCTTAAAAAGTCTTTTTTTTGTGTGTGTGTGTCTTTTTTGTGTGTGACCGGTAAGGGGATCGTAACCCTTGGCTTGGTGTCACCGCACCGCACTCAGCCAGTGAGCGCACCGGCCATCCCCATATAGGATCCGAACCAATGGCCTCGGCGCTCCCAGCACCACTGCACTCCCAGCACAGCACTCTCCCGAGTGAGCCACAGGTTCAGCCCAAAAATAGTCTATTTTTAAAATGGGAAGGGAGAGAAATCAAAATAAAGGTAAGGAAGTGAAGAAAAACAAATGAAAAAACCCTGATGAATAGAAAACATTAAAAAAGGAGACAAATAGACTCCTATGATGAGTATTCAAAAAGTTCTTGGAAATACTTATCCTTTAATTCTATTTTTTTCGTAATCTTTTTGAAGGTCCCTTGTATATTTATAATCTTTAAGTGTAAATAGATTTATTTGTCCATTAACTTTGTCAAAATATATTTTAAAATTTATACATATCTCTTGTTTATAAGAGATATACCTGAAGTGTAAGTATACAGAGCCTGAAAGAAAGGCTTTAAAAAATATACCATGGGAGTTCCTGACAAAGAAGAGAGAAAGAAAGCGGTTAAGGAATAAATCGAATATATAATGGCTGAAAATTTCCCCAAATTGAGGAAGAACATAGATATAAAAATATAAGAAGCTTAACAAATACCAGTTGTAAAAACCCAAAGACATTCACTTCAAACACATTGTAATCAAACTGTGGAAAGTCAAAGACAGAGAATCTTGAAAGCAGCAAGAGAAAAGCAACCAGTCAAAAAAATCAAAAGAAGGTAGTAATAGAGGGGCAAAAGAAGCTATAAGACATACAGAAATCTAACAACAAATGACAAAAGTATGTGCTTTCTTATTAATAATTACATTCAGTATAAGTGGATTAAGTTCCCTGATCAAAAGACATACGTTGATAGAATGGATTTTTTTTAAAATAGGATCAAATTATTATGCTGTCTAGAAGTGACTCACTGTAGATTTACAAACACATATAGATTGAAAGTGAAAGGGCGGAAAAAGATATTCCACATATATAGCAACCAAAAGAGAGCAGTGGTGGTTGTACTAATACTGAACAAAATAGACTTTAAGTCAAAAACTGTTAGAAGAGAAAAAGGAAGGCATGATATAATATAAAAAGATCAATTTGTGAAGATACAACAATTGTAAGTATATATGTACAAATACATCACAGGTCCTAACTATATAAGACAAATGGCAGAACTGAAGGGACAAATAGACAGCAACACAATAATAGTAGGAGACTTCAATACCTCACTTTCCATAATAAATAGAACAGCCAGACAGTATATCAATAGGGAAATCGAAGACTTGAGCAACACTACAGACAAATTGGATACAAATTGTAGTATACAGAACACTCCACCCAGTAAGAACAGAATATACATTTTTCTCAAATGTACATGTAGCATCCTCTAGGATATAGCATCTGTTAGGGCAAGTGGTAAGTCTTTATAATGTTAAAAACATAGAAATCATACAAAGTATCTTTTCAATTAATGGAATAAGACTAAAGATCAATAGCAGGAGAAATATCTTGAGACAAATGAAAATAAAAACAAAACATACCAAAACTTATGTAATACAATGAAAGCAATGCTAAGAGGAAAATTTATACCTGTAAACACATTTAAAAAGAAAGATCTCCATTCAACAATGTATTTTTACACCTTAAAGAACCAGAAAAAGAACGAACTAAATCCGAAGCTAGAAAAATGAAGGAAATAATAAAGATTAGAGCAGAGATAGAGAACAGAAAAACAGGAGAAAAAATCTAAGAAACCAACAGTCTTTCAAAAGATCAACAAAATTAACAAATATTTAGCTACATTGACTAAGAAAAAGAGAAAATCCCAAATAACTCAAATCAGAAATTAATAGAGGGGACATTAGTACTGATTTTACAGAAAGAAAAAGATTATAAAATAGTTGTGTAAATAATTGTACACCAAGAAATTGAATAACCCAGATGAAATGGACTAATTCCTAGAAAAACACAGCCTAACAAGACTGAATCATGAAAAAATAGAAAATGTGAATACACCTGTAACTAATAAGGAGATTGAATGAGTAATCAAAAACTTCTCAACAAATAAAATGCCAGGCCTTATGGCTTCACCAATGAATTCTACCAAACATTTACAGAATAGATAACACCAATTCTCCTCAGAACTCTTTTTTTTAATTGAAGAGGAAGAACATTTACTTCATACCTCATTCTATGAGTCCAGCATTACCTTGATACCAGAGGAAGAACATTTACTTCATACCTCATTCTATGAGTCCAGCATTACCTTGATACCAGCCAAACAAGAACACTATAAGAAAGAAAATTAGAAACCAATATTTCTTACAAATATGAATGTAAAAATTTTCAGCAACATACTAGGCAACTAAATTCAACAACATAGCAAAAGGATTATGCACCATGATCAAGTGGGATTTATTCCTGGGATGCAAGCATGGTTCAACATATGAAAATCAGTTAATGTAATACACCACCATTAACAGAATGAAGGATAACTACCACATCATCATCTCAATTGATGCAGAAAAAGCACTTGACAAAATTATAACTATTTCATGATTAAAACACTGAACTAGGAATAGTTAGAAACTACCTCAACAAAATTAAAATCACACAGCTAACATCATACTCAATGAAATACTGAAATTTTTTCCTCTAACATCAGGAACAAGAAAAGGATGTCCATTCTTGATACGGTTATTCAACATAATACTGGAAGTCCTGGCAAGCGTGTTATGGACTTATTGTGTTCAGCTGAAATTCTTCATATGTTGAACCCATAATCCCTCGTGTGACTGTATTTGGGAATAGGGCCTTTAAAAAGAGATAATTAATGTTAAATGAGTTTATAATGGTGGGTCCCTAATACAATATGACTGCTGTCCTTATGAGAAGAGGAAGAGACACTGGTGGTGTCTGTTCACAGAGAAAAGACCATGTGCAGACACTGTGAGATCTCTTCCAGCCATGGAATGAGGCCTAGGGAGAAACCAAACTTTCCAGTTCCTTGAACTTGGACCTCCAGATTGTGAGAAAATAAATTCCTGTTGTTTATGCTACCCAGTGTGTGGCATTTTGTTGAATAATACACAAAGCAATCAGGCAAGAAAAAGAAATCAAAGGCATCCAGATTGGAAGTGAAATAATAAAATTATCTGTGTTTACAGATGACCTGATCTTATAACTAAAAATCTATAAAGATTAAACAAAAGAAATTAATTCACCAGATACAAAATCAGCACCAAAGAATCAGTTGCATACACTAATATTCAATGATCCAAAAAGGAAATTAAGAAAATAATTTTATTTATTATGGAATCAAAAAGAATAGAATGGTTAATAGGAATTAACCAAAAACATGAAAGACTTGTATACTGCAAACTCATCTCTCCCCACCACAGACTTCTGTTTAATTCTTGAGGAACTGTTATATGATTTTTCCACAACAGTGTATACACAGAAAATGTTTCAGCTCTAAAAATATTGCTGAAAGAAATTAAAGAAGACACAAATAAATGGGAAGACATATGTGTTCATGGTATGGAAGACTTAATAGTGTTAAGATATCAATAATACCCAACAAAATACACAGATACAATACAATGCCTATCAAAATCCTAGGACTTTTTTTTTTTTAAACGGAAATAGAAAAGTCCATCCTAAAATTTAAAACAAACCTTAAGGGACCCCCAAATAGCCAAGACAATCTTGAAAAAGAACTAAGTTGGAGGCCTCATGCTTCTTGATTTTAAAACTTACTACAAAGCTACAGTAATGAAAACAGCATGGTACTGCCATTAAGGCAGAGATAAAGACCAATGGAAAAGAATAGAGAGCCCAGAAATAAATATGTACTGGTATATATGGTGAAATGATTTTCAGCAAGTGTGCTAAGCCCATTCAATGAGGAAAAGATCATCTCTTCAACAAAAGATGTTTGGAATACTGATGGAGTTTGGATGTGTTGTCCCTACCAAAACTCATGTGAAAATCAGATCCCCAATGTGGTAGTGCTGGAAGCTTTTTGAGTTATGAGAGCAAATCCCTCATGAATGGATGAATGTTCACTCTGGGGGTTGGGGGTCCTGAGTGAGATTTTGTTCTATTAGTTCCCATGAGACCTGGTTGTTTAAAAGACCCTGGTGCGTGCTCTCTCTCTCTCTCTCTCTCTCTTTGAATTTCATGTAACTGAAGCCCTTTGAGCTAGAACTTTTGAGTTTGGTGCTGGTATAACAGCCTGGGTAGAGCTAAAGCCTCACTATGAGACTTAGCAAAACAGGCTATTTTAGAATCTATTCAGTGGTTGGGTCAACTTAATGATGGTTAGCTTTTGTAAATTTGAAGTAGTTTTGTTTTGTTTTTCTTTATTCTTTGTGGAATTCCAGTGAAATATAAGACTAGTGGATTTGTATGATTACTTCTCCAATTTTATGTGTTTAAAAATATAAGCACCTGTCATATGTAGTACAGAACATAAGAAATTCATATTTTACAGTTGCCTTGTAGAAAGAACAGAGGAGTAAAAGGTTGTCTGCTATCAACACTAGAGCTTTTGTCATTTTTTTCTTTTTCAAAAAAAACCACTTTTTAAAGATTTTTTAAAAATATATAACATGATAAAAAATATATAACAAGAATTTCAAATGCCACTTCCATGCAGGTGGTCCACCACAGCCATCGCCACCGTCACTGCTGCCACAAGGCCAGCTTGCTGCCACAGTAGCAGCCACAGCCACTGTGCAGGCAGTCTGCTGCCTATTCAACCGCACTGATGCAAGGAGAGTCACTAGCAAAACCTAGAAAAAGAAAAGGAAGTATTTTTCCTCAAATCCCACTCCAGAGTAATAGAAGAAGCACCTGCTATACCAGATGCCAGACATCAATGTAGAGGTACGAGAAATACAAAGAAACAAACAACAACAACAAAAAAATGACACCACCAAAGGTATACAGTAATTCTCAAGTACCAGACCCTGTACACAGGAAACTCTTGAAATGATTGAAAAGGAATTCAAACCAACAATCCTAAGAAAACTCAGTGAGATAAGAGAAGACTCAGACAGCACAGTGAAATGAGAAAACGTATCCAGGATACAAAGGAGGAAATTTACAAAGAGATTAATACCTTCAGAAAGAATGTAGCATAACTCCAGGAACTGAAGGATTCATTCAGCTAGATAAAAAACACAACTGAGAACTTAAGCAGCAAGTTAGAGCAAGCAGAAGAAGGAATTTCTTATCCCGGAGACAGTCTTTTCAAAATAATCCAAGCAGGCAAGAAAAGGGAAAAAAGAATTTTAAAAAATGAAAATCTAAGAGAACTAGCAGACAACCTTAAGTGCAAAAACATCCAAATCATATGTGTTCCAGAAGGAGAGGATAAAGGAAAAGTCATTGAAAACCTATTCAATGAAATAGTAACAGAAAACTTCCCAAGTATAGGGAGAGATAAGGAACTTCAGATCCAGGAGGCTCAAAGATCCCCAAGCAGATACAATACAAAAAGATCCTCTCTGAGACACATTATAGTCAAACTGGCAAAACTCAAAGACCAAGAGAGAATCCTAAGAGGAGAAAGAAAAAAGAGTCAACTCACATATAAGGAAGCCCCCACCAGACTAACAGGAGACTTCTCAACAGAAACTCTACAGGCCAGAAGAAAACAGTATGATATATTCAAAATACTAAAAGAAAAAAACCCTACCAGGCAAGAATGCTATACTTAGCAAAGCTATCCTTCAGAAATAAGGGAGAAATAATGTATTTACCAGACAAACAAAAACTGTGGGAGTTCACCAACACATGACCAGCCCTGTAAGAAATCCTCTAAGGAGTCCTGCATCTGGAATCTAAAAAAATGATAATCACTATCACAGATACACAGAAAGAACAAAACCCACTAGTAGAACAAAAATGCAAATGAGAAAAGGAAAGAAACTACATCTTACCACCTCAGAAAATCAACAAACATTGAAGATGATAACGGAAGAAAGGAACAGAAGATATTAAAAACATCCAAAGAAAAATTGATAAAATGCCAGAGTAAGATACCTTTCAATAGCAAACCTAAATGTACATGGATTAAATTCCCCATTCAAAAGACACAGACTGAATGATTGGGTTAAAAAGCTCAACCTAACTATATGCTGTTTTCAAGAGACTCACCTCACCTGTAAAGACAGACTAATAGTGAAGAGATGGGAAAATATATACCACACAAATGGAAACCAAAAATAAGCATGAGTAGCTATTCTTATCTCAAATAAAATATACTTTAAACCAAAAACCATAAAAAGAGACAAGGCCACTATATAATGATAAAGGAATCTATTCAGCAAGAAGTCATAACAATCATAAATATATATGTACCCAATACCAGAGCACCCAGTTGTATAAGGAAAACACTATTAGACCTAAAGAAAAAAATAGACCCCAATACGATAATAGCTGGGGCCCTGAACAGCCCACTCTCAGCATTGACATATAATCTAAGCTACAAATCAACAGAGAAATGCAGGATTTAAACTATAGCTTAGACCAATTGGACTTAGCAAACATCTATAGAACATTTCATCCAAGAACTACAGAATATACATTCTTCTTGTCAGCACATGGCACATTCTCCAGGATAGACCATGTTAGGTCACAAATCAAATCTCAACAAATTCAAAAAATTGATATCATTTAAAGTATCTTTTCAGACCACATCATATGAAAAGTAGAAATCAATAACAAGTGAAACTCTGGAAACTATAGCAGTACATGGAAATTAAACAACATGCTCCTGAACAACCTATGGGTCCAAGAAGAAATTACACAGGAAATCAAAAAATTTCTTGAAACTAATGGAAATAGAGACACATCATACCAAAACCTGTTGGATACTGCAAAAGCAGTACTTAGAGGGAAGTTTATTGCAATAAATGCATACATGAAAAGAACAAAAAGATCTGAAATAAACAACACTACACCTCAAAGAACTAGAAAAACAAGAACAATCCAATCCCAAAAATAGTAGACAGAAAAAAATAATTAAGATCTGCACAGAACTACATGAAATAGAGACCCCAAAAATGATTTTTAAAAAATCAATATAACAGAAAGTTGGTATTTTAAGGTAAAATAGACAAAACACTAGTTAACAACAACAACAACAAAGAAGTATCACTAGAGACTATTATAAATAAATATATGCCAACAAATTTGAAAAGTTGGAGGAATGGATAAATTTCTGGGCACACACAAACTACCAAAACTGAACCAAGAAGAAATAAAAAATCTAAACAGATGAATAACATGCAATGAGATTGAAGCAGTAATCAGCAGTCTCCCCACAAAGAAGCAGCCCAAGATTGATGACTTTACTGCTGAATTCTACCAATCCTTTGAAGAGGAATTAAAACCAATTCTCTTCAAACTATTCCAAAAAATTGAAACAGAGACCATTTTCCCAAACTCATTCTGTGAGACTCACAATCACCCGGATACCAAAACCAGACAAAGATACAACAAAAAAACTACAGACCAATATATCTAATGAACATAGATGCAACAATCCTCAACACAATATTAGCAATCAGTACAGCAACACATCAAAAAATTATACACCATGATCAAGTGGGAGTCATCCCAGGAATGCAAGGATGGTTTAACATTCATAAGTCAAACAAACGTGATACACCACATCAACAAAATCAAAGACAAATACCATATAATTATGTCAGTAGATACAGAAAAAGCATTTGACAGAATTCAACATCCCTTCATGATAAAGACTCTCAGCAAATTAGGTGTAAAAGGAAAGTATCTCAAGACTATAAAGGCTATATGTGACAAGCCTACCACCAATATCATCCTGAACTGGAACAAACAAGGATGCCTACTCTTTCCACTCCTATTTAACATAGTATTGGAAGTACTTGCTGAAGCAGTCAGGCAAGAGAAAAACAGGGTATCCAGATTTTAAAAGGTAAAGTGAAACTGTCCCTGTTTGTAGATGTCATGATCCTATATATAGAAAAACCTAAAGGCTCTGTCAAAAAACTATTAGAGGTGACAAATGATTTTAGGAAAGTTTCAGGATACAAAATCTACATGCAAAAATGAGTAGTTTATACACTCCAATAATGAACCAACAGAATAAGAAATCAAGAAAGCAAGCCCATTTACAGTAGTCACCAAAAAAATTAAATCCCTAGGAATCAATTTAACCAAGGAGGTGAAATGTTCTACAAGGAGAACTACAAATCACTGATGAAAGAAATTAAAGAGGGCACAAAAAGATGGAAAGACATTCCATGTTCTTGGATTGGTAGAATAAACAGTGGGAAAATGTCCATACTACCCCAGACCATCTACAGATTCAATGCCGTCCCCATCAAAATACCTATGACATTATTCATGGAAATAGAACAATCCTAACATTTATATGGAACAAAAAAAGGAGGCAAATAGCCAAAGCAGTCCTGAGCAAAAAAATAAAGCAAGCCAGAGGCATAACACTACCTGACTTCAAATTATAAAAAGCTGTGGTAACCTACAGTGTGGTACTGGCATAAAAACAAACACTCAGACCAGTGGAACACACAACAGAGAACCCAGAAATCAACTCCCATACTTACAGCCAACTGATCTTTGATAAAGGCAACAAGAATATACATTGTGGAAAGGACAACTTCTTTAAAAAATGGTGCTTGGAAAACTGGGCATCCATATGTAGAAGAACAAAACTAGATCTGTACCTCTCACCATATATCAAATCAACTCAAAATGTATTAAAGATTTAAATATAAGACCCGAAACTATAAAACTCCTAAAAGAAAACATAGGGGAAACACTTCATGAAGTAGGACTGGGCAAAGACGTTGTGAATAAGACCCCAAAAGCACAGGCTACAAAAGAAAAAATAAATGGAATTATATCAAACTAAAAAGCTTCAGCACAGCAAAACAAACAATTAACACAGCGAAAAGACAACCTACAGAAAGGGAGAAAATATTTGCAAACTATGCATTTGATATTGGATTAATATCCAGAATATACAAGGAACTCAAACAACTAAGAGTAAAAAAACAAGTAACCCAATTAAAAAATGGGCAAAGGAGCTAAATAGGCATTTCTCAAAGGAAGATATACAAATGGCGAATGGATACATGAAAAAAAATGCTCAATTTCACTAAGATCAGGGAAATGCTAATCGAAATCACTTTGAAATATCATCTCACCCCAGTTAGACTGGCTGTTATCAAAAAGACAGAATAACAAATGCTCTTGAGGATGTGGAGAAAGGGAATCCTTCCTACACTGTTGGTGGGACTATAAATTGATGCAGTCATTATGGAAAACAGTATGGAGGTTCCTCAAACAACTACAGATAGAACTACCATATGATCCAGCAATCCATCTGCTGGGTATATAACCAAAGGAATAGAATCATCATGTTGAAGGGATACCTGCATCCCATGGTTATTGCAGCTCTATTTATAATAGCCAATAGTTGGAACCAACTTAAATGTCCATCATCAGACTACTGGATAAGGAAAACGTGGTATATATACACCATGGACATATTGGTCCATTATCTGTTGCTTATAACAAAATACCTGAAACTGGGTGATTTATAAAGAAAAATGAAATTTATAGCTTACAGTTTCTGAAGTCGTGAAGTCCAAAGTCCATCTGGTGGTGGCAATAGTGACCCAGAGGTCTCACATTGCGAGATGGTGAAAGCAGAGAGAGAGAAAGAGAGACAGACAGACTCTCCTCTCCTTTTAAAGCCCTCAGAAACATGCCCCTGACCACCATTTTTAATCCATTCACTACTGCATGGTCCTACAATCCAATCACTTCTTCAAGGCTCCACATTTCAGTTGCCATAATAGGATTTCCCACCCTCTTAACAGTCACAGTGGGGGCTAAGTTTCTAATACATAAAACTTGGAGGACGCAATTCAAGCTTCAGTGAATTTTGGAGGAACATAATTCAGTCCACTACAATGGAATACTACTCTGCCATGAAAAATAATGAAATCTTGCTATTCATAGCAAACTTGATGTACTTAGAGAAAATTATGTTAAGTGAAATAAGCCAGGAACAGAAAAATACCACATATCCTCACTTGTAAGTTGGAGTTAAAAAAAAAAATAAACAAATAAATGAAAACAGAAAGAAAGAAAGATAAACAATCACAGTCATTCATGAACCTTCAAAAGGCAAGGATGGAACTGAGGCTACCGGAGGAGAGAAAGGGAAGGGAAGAGGGGGTTAGCAAGATATTGGTAAAGGGCCACAAAAAATGATTACATTGTAGAATGAAACATATAGTAATTATCCTGATTGGAGCATCATATATTGCACACAAGTATTAATATTCAATGCTGTACCCCAAGATTTGTATAATCAATTATGTTTAAAAAACGTAAAAAGAATTTCCATTTTAAGCATTTTTAAACATAGAGTTGTGTGGAATTAATTACATTCACAATGTTGTGTAATTTCTACCTCTGTCTATTTCCAAAACTTTTTTTGCCATAAACTCTGTACCTGTGAAGCAATAACTTCTCATTATTCCTTCCTGCCTGTTTCTGGTAATCTCTAATTAGATCTTTTGTCATTCTTCACGTGAGCTGCGTCATCAAGTAGTGATGGACTTAGGCTACGCAGTGAATCATACGGTTGATAACTTATAGAATAGATTGCTGTGAAGAATGTTTTGGGGGATTTCTTAGGTTGTAAGCTGTTGAGAGGATTGGAATCTCAGTAGAAAATACTCTCTTAATAGTCTTCTTAAAATGTGTGCAAAATATTTGTGTATAAATCATTCCCTTCACAAAACGGCCCTATTGTCTCCTCCATTTTACTTTAACAAAATAGTTTCTGTCATCATTCTGAAAATGCCTTTGCTGTTCAGGGGTGTATAGGAAAATCCTAGTTAGGTGGGCTGTTTCTATAGAAATGAATTAACTTTATTTATAAAGTTTTTTTTAGAAATACAGTATTGATTTGTGTCTGCTCTTTTACAAAGTTAAAACAGCCTCCCTTATGCAGAGGATGTCTAAAAAAAACACAAACCACCTTGCAGTGATGCAGCAATCAGGAAGAATGCTAATCCAAGTTTAAGGTGATTGGTCCCTATTTTCTGCCAATTCCATGTCTCAAAGAAGAGTTGGTACAAATTCTCAGAAGTTGGGAGATGCTGTGGGACAAAGGGCAGGACCCGTAGAAGTGGGGAGGGGGTGGCGGAGCAAGTCCTCACATTATTATTACTAGTACCACGTCAATCCTGCAAGTCCCAGCTAACACAGACCATGAATGTTTAAATGAGAGAACCACCACCAGCAGATGGCATCAACCATGCTGATTTGGGTCCTGCAAATGGGACCCAGATAGATTTTTACTCTCAGAGCCTGACAATGTCATTTACTAACCTTTGCAGTATCAAGAATACTTGTTTTACAGGATTGAATATTTTGGATCAAATTTGCCATGCTTAAAGGAATAGGGATTCAGAAAAAGGGACTGGGTAACCAAGAGTTTCTTCAGTGGCCAATCGGGTGCCCAACACTTTTATGGTGGTTGCAAAAGTAGCAGCTATAAGATGCTAAAACCCTGTGCATGGCATCACTATCCTCATTTACTGGGTATCTTTACTGGGGTTTTGATATTAGGAATTAGCCTGGTTGTCTGGCATATATAGTTCAATACTATCCCTTGGGTTCAGTGTATAATTACTTATTGTTTTCTATATACCTAGCACTATGCTAGGCCCAGCAGAAATACAAAATTCAATCATAATTCCTGCCCCAAAACTCCCCTTGTTCGAAAAAAGACAAACATGAAGGCATTTTAATGAGGCGAAAGATCAGAGCCTTTAGAGATTTTATGATTATAGCCTAATTGTCTCTTCTTTTGGTTACTAAATCTGTGGCCTTGGATATTTATTTAATCTCATGAGTCTATTATCTTATGTGTAATACAGGATACTAATATCAGTCTAATGAGATTGTCATGATCATTAATACTTTGTACGTAGGAGACATTTACTAAATGGTGGCTGTTTATTATCATGGTGGTTGTTATCAAGACTCATAGACCATTAGAAAACAGTTTATTACAACGAATAACTTTGTTCATTGAATATTTTGGGTAGGTGCTTGGCTCAGTCTTTGTATTTTCTCCCTTTTAGAGATGATGAGGAGAAAAAAAAATCTCCCTCCGAAGGTACTGATGAGAAGGCTAATGGAACACATCCAAAGACCATCAGTCGCATTGGGAGTACTACCAACCCATTTTTGGACATTCCTCACGACCCAAATGCTGCTGTGTACAAAAGTGGATTCTTGGCTCGGAAAATCCATGCGGATATGGATGGAAAGAAGAGTAAGCATTACTTGTTGTTATTTTTCTATTTCATTTATTTCATTCTTAGGCTCAAAATTTAAAGTGAATTTATCAGAAATAAAGTTAAGGATGAAGAAAAATTTTATTTATCTAAATATATATTCTTGTAGTGTGATAAAGCCTCTAACCCTAAATCAGGAATTCAGTGTGGCGCCTGATCTTCTGTAAGGAGAATTGTAGAACCTTAGAAATAGAGAACTTCTTACAGATTATTAATTTTCCAGCCTCTTATTTATTTATTCACAACTTCAACAAATAACATTGACTACCTAATATATGCTAAGCACAAAAAATATAGTGGTGAGAAGGATGGACAAGGCCCTTGTCTTCATGGAGTTTAGAATTTTGGGTGGTGAGGGAAAGGTTAAATTTATACCATTGATTACTCTGTGTGTTGTAAATTATCAGAAACAAAGGGGCAGGGGGGATGACAATTCATTGCACATGAGAAATGATTGGCTTTAGATAAGATGGACAGGTGAGGCATAGGAGAGCATGGTATAATTAGTATTGGGAGATTGGAGGAGTTCCATCTGATAGCTTATGATTTCTCCGTGAAGTATGAGACATTATCTTCTGCTAGATAATGGTATTTGACATTTGAGAGGAATGGAGCATGTTTATATGGTTAGAATAATCTTTGCGGAGAGTGAAATAGCAATTTGATATAGTTGAATAGGCTAAGATAAACTGATATTAATGCTCAAAAATAGTAAAGAAAATTAGTAAGACGCTAGAGTGTCTTTACTCACCTACAAACAAGACAATGGAGTAGAGGATTGGACAGTACCACTGTTTCCATCTGTGGCTGGGCACTTTTTCTTAAGGCGTTAGCATATTCTATTAGGTTGCAGTCAAGAAAAACACTGTAGTGGAGTGCCTTTGACACTGACTTGTGAGGCTGAGCAAGTACCTTGTGTTTCCAAGATCTTTTAGGAGTACCTCTGCCATGGTTCCTGTGCACCTTATGGTGTCAGGGTTCTCGTAGTTGTGACAGCAAGTCAAACTAGCTTAGAAAAAGGGCACACCTGAAAATAAAGGATTGTCACCAGGACACACACTCTATTTCTGTCTGCATTATTTTGCATGTCACCTTTATTATTTTTAATTGGGTTCTTTATATGTTGCTGAATACCTGTCGATCACATATGCAGTTGTGACACTAAAGAGTATTCTCCTTCTTCCCTAACTTCACATTGAGTTTATTTGTATGACTGAGGGGATGGAATGCTGCGATTTACAGCACCTACTTGGTTGCAGTGGCAAGAGTGAAGTTACACGGGTCTCAGGGAAAGGAAGTTCTCAGCAGACACAGCAGTAGACATCCATCTCTGTTCATAGCATGCACGCACACCTTCACACACTGAGTTTGAACAGTGCTTTCGCTGAACATAGGACAGTTTTCCATGTACAACCACAAATATATGCATGTTGGCATCTCCAACATGCCGAGTCCAGCTTCAGCTTCCATCTTCATGGCTAAGATTTGTTGTTTGTGTTCATTCCCCTAAGGTATGGGTTTAGTTTTAATCCCTGGACTAAGTAAAAAATATAGAAATATCTGACATATCTCATATAAAGCACTAGAGGCAAAAACAAAAAGAACTGCAGTTTAAAATGCCAGTTCAAAAAAAGGTAAAAAAAGAAGTAAAATAGCTGTCACTGATTCAGAGTAGGTAGTACATCCTGCTAGATGTGGATAGCAGAGTCACCCCACGTGAGCATTTTTTCATTGATCCACTTCCTAGCAATGCACTCACTTAATTGGTTAATGTATTCCAAAGTGTCCCCAGGTTTTGCCTACTGGTGAAGTTTTCTTTGTCCGTTGTTGTCCTGGGCTGCCTCGGAGGGTTATTGGAAAGGATTCCCCTGCTAGAAGCTCTGTTCCTTAGCAGCCCACTGCATATGAACATATGTTCTAATCCTGAGCACTGCTTAACATTGAACCATCACTTACCCCTTGTTCCAGGCTAGGAGTTTTCCTGCCAGTATAACTCCTTTAAAGCCTTAGTTAACTACTTTGAGAACTTCTTATTAGTTGGGGCAATTTTAAGTGTCATGGGTCTTTTAGCAATTCTGTTTTCCAAAGAAACCTGCCTCTACTTCTGTTTCTGCTCCTGCCTCAGAACAGAAGGAAAAATGTATGGACGGGGCAAGACGGTGCCCTTTGGGTTCCAGTTTCCAGATTTTCTCCTGTCAATTGTTTTATTTAAAAGGAACATTATATATATATATATATATATATATGTATATGTATATATATATTTATATTTATATATATGTATATTTATATTTATATTTATATATATATATTTATTTATATATATATATATATTTCCCATTTGTTGGACTTTCAGTTATATCTGGTTAAACTAGTTAGTTCATCTCAGTGTTAGGTTGCTGCTGCTTCTTGGAAATGCACCAGAATGCCTGAACAGTTAGTTTCTGAATGCTTCTGCCTTTCTCTTTTGAGAGCTGGTCATTATAAGCAAATTTGAGAGATGTTTTATAATAAGTACTCATGTCAAATGTGCTATGAAATACATCAGTTTTTATTTTCCATACATTAGAGAAAAATCAAAACAGCAATGTGGCTTTCCTGGAATAGGAGCTCCAAATAATTTTGAAAACCCTGCATGATGTCTTTTGGACATATTCCTCCTGCTAAGTCTGTAGGCATGTATTTGGATTTAGCTTGTTCAGTATTGAGAGCTATATTGCATTTATACATATATGTCAACATGGCCAGGTGCTCTGATGACAGATATGACTAAAAGTTTTTAATAAGTTAAGATTTGGGTCAAAGGTCTGTGGAGAGATTGTTTTCTCATAAAATGCTAATTGTCTCAAAGGAACCAACTTGTCTGACTTAAGATTTATCTTTTATTATTTTCATTAACTGTAAGGATTCAGTTTATCAGATTGCATCCATAATCATTCGTATAAACGTTTTTTAAATCTTGGAGATTTTACTGCTTCATTTCTTGTCTTTTAAAGATATGCTCAGTTCAAAAATTGGACCTCCAGGAGACAAATCATGATTAAAAGCAGATGTTTCATCTCTTGTAGAAGTATATGTGTTTACCAGATCCATTAAATCTGACATTAAGGGAAGCTTTGAAAAGTCAAATATGGAAATCAAAATGTATCTTCTGGATTTTGTCAGATAGAATGAAAAGTAAAATTTAATATAAGCTCTTAGTTTTATCAACCCTATCTAACATACTTGTGGAAATGAAGAAAGTGACTAGAAACAAGGTACTTAAAATATGAACTTTATAAATGATAATAGTGATGATTAAGTGATCACTCAAAAGTAAAACTTTATCCCAAGCACTTCATGCATTAGCTATTTAATCTTTGTTCTATGAAGTATGTATTACTACTGTCCCCATTTTAAAGACAAGGAAATTTATCTTAAATAGCCAAGGCTGTAGTATAGAATAACAGTACATTTGGTGGGATAAAAATCTGATTATAGCAGACTAATTGCAGCATATTGTAAAAGCAATTCCCATGAGAAAATATGTTTAGAAGACATTTAAGTTCTGCATTTTTTGTATGTTTAAAACAATTTATCATCATGCTGCATGTATTTAGATGACTAGAGGTCTCAAGCTAGGGGCAGTGGGGCCTGATGATTTTTTTCACTTGGCCAACACAGAGCTTTTTAAAAATTGATTTGCGTGAATTTAGTTAGATATTTTCCTGTTGACCGTAGTTTCCACAGCTCCATATAGCCTCATCCAAGCCTCTTCACACAATAATTGCTACTTTTGTGGCCCCAAAGTCATTTGAGATAGTGACCCCCCGATTACACATAGCATGTAAGAGATGGGGCTGGCCAGCAGAGAAGACCGTATGTAATGCTGTATTTGTATTTTAGTGGTAAAAATGTGATAGTAAAGAAGTGCTTGTCTAGTATTTATTACCACAGCCTACATAAACTGAGGTGCAAGTAAATAATTTTTTTTTCCTGCAAGAATTAAGCACTCCTTCAGTAACTGAGACTATATTTATGAAGACCAATATTAAACACAGTCTCTCTGCTGTAAGGAACTTACATATAGGTGTACTATGTAGAAAGTAATTACAATGTAGAATCCACAGCATAAGCTTTTAAATGCATACACTATTAGCTAAGTTACCACAATTTTGAAAATGTTCAAAATTAAGGGGAAAAAGTGTACTTGGGACCACGCTGACATTTTCCCAGAAAACAAGACGTACATAGATAGGACAGTGGGATGGAAAAAAGAATCTCGAAGCAGCAGTCTCCATTTTTTATGAAAACCTAATATATGACATAGGAATTAATTCAGATAATTAGGGACAACAAAAATGCTTCCAGAAATGATACTCAGGACATGGAGGGGGGGACGGGTGACTGTGTGTGTCTGTGTTCTGCACCTGAATCCTAACACAAAAATCAGTTTTAGGTAGATTAAAGGTAAAAATTTGAGAAACAAACTGCTAAGATTTTTAGAAGAAAATGTGAGAGAGTAACTTTATGATCTATGGGTAGAGAAGGGTTTCTTAAGATTTAGAAAAACAAAAACAGTAAAAGA